>NC_070607.1:59566830-60816830 GCF_027172205.1 Podarcis raffonei
AGCCATCCCAGCACACCCCAAAGGTAAATTTACAACATGACCTTTAATAGGAAACCTGCCATGTAAAGCCAAAATACTTGGATTTGAGGTGCCTCGGTTACAGCTCAAGTCAAGAGGATGAAAGTGGGCTCAATCCAAAAATGAGTTTGTAGACTACAGTTTTAATAATCTTTAAAACAAATATTTAACCATACCTCTGGAATCTTTCCCCCCACCTTTTCAAGCACTTCTCACCATTGTTGTATTTACTCTTTGAACACTTCATTGTTGGGCAATGTCCTGATGATATCTTTGCTGTATAATTAGGAACTTCCACGCATAAGCAATGTACAGGCCTAGCCCAAGTCTAAAGGCATAAAATAAAATGAAGGTCAGACACGAGATTCCATGCAGCTGCATCATGCAATATGACGACTAGACAGGCCGCCTTCATTTTTCTCAAGCAACTCAGTAAATATATCTTGAAGAGAAGCGGGTGCCTCCTGATCTAGCAAGCATGCAGCTCACTACAGAATTTGCCTGCAACTGGGTCAGGAGCAGGTGCCAGGAGCGGGTCAGTAACAACTCACACAGTGTCAGTGAAGTTAACTCTTTATTCATAGGAACAAGACAACTCAGGAGCCCAGGCCCAGAGATCACAGCAACTCTTCCCAGTAGGTCTTGCCCCAATGAGGCATTTGCAAGGACTAAACTACCCTGTCTTCCCACAGCTCCCTAAGTCTCCTCCTCCCCTGGTTCCTTCCCAAGCAATCTGAGGCTCCTTCATTTTGTCTGTCTTTGCTCCGCCCTCTTCATACTTCACTGGGTTCTGGGAGACCAGGAGAGAGGGCAGCTGGTCACTGCAGGAGGGGGAGACAGCTTAGCTTCCTCACCAGCCTGACTCATTGCTGCCTCTTGTCTCCCCTCCTCTCTAGCCTCTGCTTCTGCCTCTGAGTCTAACCTGCTCTCTGCCCCAGCATCTCCCTGTTCACTAAACCCTGTTACCTCTTCAGCTTCCGACACATCCTCCTCCCATTCTGTTCCTTCTTCTCCCTCTGACCATGTCCCACCACCAAGCCCCTGGCTCCGAGTCTTCTTCCCTTGAGGGTTCCCCAGCCGGTACCTCCCACCAATCCTCTGCATCCAGCTGGTCCATGAGAAACTAGTAATATAAAGGAATTCAGCACATCTTCTGTTAATTCATTCACATGTTCCAGGGTTGAGTTCTGGCAGAGTTCATTCAAAATAAGCCTTGTCAAGAAATGAATACGGCACACTTAGATACATGATGCAACACATGCCTACACTGCTGGCCTTAGTTTGACATTGCTTGTCGGGCTGAAAACGCAGCACCCTCTGTCCACATCAGGGATCATAGCCTTTTGAGTGATCATCTGCTTATCAGAGAATAGGCAGCCCTGAGACTGGTGAAGAATCACAAACATCTGCCTATGACCTGCAAACCTCATGAGGATTCCCTCCATCTGGAGAACATCCAAGTCACACAATAGGGTCTATCAAAATGAGGTCATGAATTGCTTCAGAAGATAGCAGCAAGGAGCAAATGTAGCAAAGATAGCAGCAAGGAGCAAATGTAGCAAATGTGAGCAAATGCCCACATCACGAGCAGAATTATTTGCAAATGAAGCTGGCTATAATATAGCTTTTTCTTTTTTAAAAAAATAAATAAATAATTGCAATCCATCCTAATTTTTAGAACATTTGCTGGGATTTTCCGGGGGGGATAGGACACTAGATACAGTCTTATACCACTACTCCCTTTAGCTTGGGTGTCGTCCGCACTAGCAGTGGAGAACTGGATTTGTGCGGAGCCAGATTCTGACGTCCCCAACTACCAGGGGCCACTTTGACAGGTGGATGGGATGACAGGTGGGAGGGTCACTTTGACAGGTGGGCAGGACTATGTCAAATGAAATTTTTTGCTTTGCTCACACAGTTTGATTTCAATCTATGCAGACGAAGAAAGTCTTTCCCTGCGGAGCAAACTGTAAGCGACCGTCAGCTAATCAGTGCTTACAGCAAATCCCACTTTCAGAAGGGATTAGCTGCACTAAGGAGCTCCCAGTTGGGAACATTCTGCATGCGAAGCAGATGCTCTGCTGCCGATAGGGAAATCTGTAGTGCAGCTGATCCCTGCATGACTTGCTTGGGTGCCAACCAGATGATCAGTGCTTAACAGCAAGCCTCGCTTTGCCAAGGAGCAATTGGGAGCACACTTTAAGGCTCCCCACTGTTTCTTTGCAGCTGCATCTTTACCTGCTCCACACCTGATATCACATGTGAACATCACGTGTGGAGCAGATGGACATGGTTCGGAAAGAACAGCCTTACAGGCCCAATTGGGATTCCCTGTTGGGCTTAATTTGAGCTGTGGAATAGAGGTCCCCCACTGCTGATCTGCATGGAATGGCAGTGGCTTTTCAGGATTTCAGACACAAATCTCTCCTAGCCTTAACCTGGAGATGCCAATAATTGAACCTGGAAGTTTCTGCATGCCAAGCAGATACTCTGCCATTGAGCTATGCCCGTTCCCTGAAGTTTGCTTGCTCTAAAAGTTAAGACTGCAAGGTACTGATACATTTCCTTTACTTGTCTTCATGCTCGACAAATGTTTGAAGGAGCTCAAGAGTTTGCTCACACCACTGGTCTCTGAAGCCATATACTCACAAGGTTAGCCACAATCCACATCAATCCTGTCGTTTCTTGAGACATAGTGTGGTTTGATGAATTTCTCCCAGTGGCGGCACCAGAAAGATAAAAAAGGTGGGTGTTGGTGGGTGGAGAGAGAATGGAAACAGAAGTGCAAGGCTTGTTTGTGATTAGAGGTATTCCATAGTGAATCACCAACAGAGCCAGCCCACCAATGAGGCACAGGGAACCATCCGCCTCAGGCAGCAGAAGCACAAGAGGCATCGCCCTGCCTGCCCCACTGGTGCCGCTACCGCTAGAATGTCTTCTGCTGCCCCCTGTCCCCACCCCACCCTATTTTGCATGTAGTCCACCCATCTCCAGTCCATCATTGATTCCTTTGCTTATGGCAGAGGCAGCGACAGTGATGGAGAGAAAAGATGGTGTGAGAGGAACATGCAGTGGGGCAGAGCACTGTAGATGCCTGTATGGTTTCTCAGAGCATACCTGATGTGGGGCAGGCTCCATTTGCCACCATGAGCGGCTTGACAAGGGGCAGTGGGGCAGTTGCTGATGGCCCTCCATAAGCAGCCAATTACAAGGCTTATATAACAAACTTCCTTCTTTGCCCGTTCTTTGTACACCGGACACTTAATCCCAAGGGGTTTTCAGCCAGTGTTGTGGCCTGTGGCTTAGCATTCAGGATCTTGCATTTCATTGAGAGGTATTACGTGCGCGCATGGATTATCAGACAAATATGACAACCTACCCCCAGGGCACTCTCGTGTGCCAAAGCATTTAGTCAGTTCTTGCTTAGCTCAGAGCCTATCAATTATGTAAGAATATATTCCAGACCTTGAATAGAAACCTCATTGTCCGCTGGTTGTACCATAAAGAGGGCTCCTGAGTCAGACGTAGCTTTTGGCATGCCAGGTGGAGAGAACGGAGCCAGCATTGAGATTTGCACCATTTCATAACCATCCCCGTCGCATGCTGAGCTCCCCACACTGCACTTTCCTGTTGCAGCTCTTGAAGTGCTTTTTAAAAAGAGACAAGCATCAAAGCAATTGTGGGATTTAAAGCACAGAGAGGTGATATGATTTTTCCCATGAGTATTCGCTAGATTGGTCGTAATAGAATCCCAAAGGCTGTACGGTACATTTTCTTGAATTCCCCAGTGTCTATTTTTTTAAAAAAAAAAAGCTGTGCGACTTTAGATGGTGATGTGAGGGGGGGAGAAGTGGAGCGCACACACACTACAATATTTTCTAGCAAACCTTTCCATTCCTTGTGTAACTAAGGCCGCATCCATCCAAACACTAATGCTTCAGTGTGTTTTTAAAATCCCACTTTCTTTCACAGAGCACGTGCCAGGGATTCTTGGGGTGATGGTAGGTGGAGCTCAAGAACTTGTGGAGGGTCAGTTTCCCCGTTCCTAGTTTACATGCACAGATGGGAACCTGTGACCCTCCAGACGTTGGCCTCCACCTCCCATCAGTCCCAGCCACCATAGCCGTTGGTCAGGAATGATGGCAGCTGCAGTGCATCAACATCTAGAAGACCACTGGTTCTCTTTCCCTGACGGCACCTTTCCTGCCTCAGGGTGCCATGAAAAGGAAGGCTACTTCCTTTAAGAGCAACATAACAGCCCTGCTGGATCAGGCCAAAGGCCCAGGTCATCCAATATCCTGTTGCCACAGTGAACACACCCTCCAACATTTCTCCAAAGAAAATAGGGACACCCTATTCAATAATAATAATAATAATAATAATAATAATATCCCATCCATCTGACTGTGTTGCCTCAGTCACTCAGGGCAAATTCCAACATATATAAAAGCATAATAAAACATTAAACATTAAAAAACTTTGCTATACATATGTCTTCTAAAGGTTGCATAGTTACTTATCTCCTTGGCTCAGGGGTTGCATAACTCCATACCCTCCAACATTTCTCCTATGAAAATAGGGACATCTGAAGGAAAATCAGAAATGAGGACAACTTGTGTAAATTCAGGACTGTCCCTGGAAAATAGGGACACTTAGAGGGTCTGCAGGTGTCGATGGAATGGCCTCCAGCAGGACCCAAGGCAGACAGTGCTCTCCTCACCTGTAATCCTCTCTTAAAAACCGAAAAGGCAACACAGGAGATACTGCACACAGCACTCTGGGATACTGCCATGTGATTTACTTTTTACAGACCTTTATCCTATATGATGAGGAGGAGAGGATGTGCTTTTGTACATAAAAAGCAAGCGGGCATTCCAGAAGGGGCTGCCTAATGCAATTTTGCCTTTTCCTGTGCGAAGGCAGGGTTAAGAAACCTGATTATTGTTGTCTTATGCGTATCCATCCCTCTCTAGGTCAACTGATTATTTGATGTAGGCCAAAACATGTGAAGACTGCACTGCTTCATCACAGACACTGACTGGTCCGAACAAAGATCCTCTAATACTGCCCCCTGGAGTACAGATTTTACTATGACATGTAGAGATTACATTCAAAGCACATTCAACACACGTTTAAAGCAAACTCTTGGGAACTGTTTGCTAAGGAGAATGATAGCTCTGTGAGGGGAAAACTACAGTTCCCAGAATTCCTGTGGGGGTGGGGAGTAATGTGCTTTAAATGTGCATTCAATGTTCCCCTGAGACATGAAAGAGCTCACTGAACTCTCCGTGACCTAACGCATGCAAAACTTTTATCAAGTAACCCATCCTTGGGACTGGTAGTTCTAAACTGCTGCTGGAGACAATCCTCAGTAAAATTAAGTATTAAAAAACCAAAAAAACAATCAAGACACCGTGATGACACAGGGACTACTAGGGTAATTATAGGGTTGGGTAGCTGTCATAACTTCCTTACTAAGCTTGATTTTACTTGCCCAGCCCAGGTACAATCCCAGGTTGTACGTCTGCATATTGCAAAGGGTTTTCTAAGAACTATTACTTTCAAGAACTTATATAATACAGGCATGAACTGGTTCTGTTAGATCAAAATCTCACATAGGATTCTGCTTAGCTTCCTCTTTAAATTAAAGTTCATATTAATCTCACAGGACTAAGACAAAAGCTGTCTCCTGTTTTGGGGTCTTTGATGGCAGACCCAGAAAGGACACAGCAACACGGTCAAGGCTAGCCCACAAAAATTAGGCAAGAGCAGTTCTCGTGACCCACAATGCTCTCATTCATCAAAAATATCTGGGGATGGGGAGGGAATGCAAGTTGCACAGGACAGAAGCCCTTTGGCAGTGGTCAGCAAGCTTACCATGCCTCAGGCTGGTGTCTCCAGTGCCAATCGTGCGGCGGGCCAGAGGACAGGGGAGCGCATGCCCATACGCATGCGCACATGCTATTTCCAACACACTTCCAGGTCGGAGGAGCACCGGAAATAGCTTGTGCGCATGTGCACGGGCCTCATCAAACCCAGATGTGCACCAGAAATAACACTTGCGCATGCGCACAAGCTATTTCCAGTGCTCCTCTGACCCAGAAGTGGGCAGCCGCGCAGCACAGCGCCAGTAAGAGCAGGCGTGGCAGTGGGCGGTGAGGTTTGTTGAGGGTCGGATAAACGAGTCCCTCGGGCCTTATCCGGCCCACGGACCTTACTTTGGGGACCCCTGCCCTTAGGTCTCCAACCAAAGCCAGACATCAGTTCAGAGGGGGTGGGGAGGTAAAGCAGACTAGCATGACAAAAGGAATCAATGATTGCTTAAAACTGAGTCTCCTGTAAAGACAAATGCTGTTGTCTTTCAACCTGAAAGACAGCAGGATTATTTGAAATCAAGATGCCAGAAACTTACTTCTATAAAAAAACCAAAAATTTGCATTTAAGCACTTTTAACCCCCACCGACCCTTTGCAGAATCCTAGGTCTAATTCCATCTCCCCCACCCCCTAGTTTAACTGTATCTCATATCCAGACAGAGGGACAAACTTGCCCTCAGCAGGAAGTTGCAAAGACATATGTGAATTTGGCTTGAGATTCACAAACCAGGGCCTGTTTGTTTTAAAAAGATCATTGATCTCTCTTGTCCCAAGTGGCCATAATTGGGCAGTAGATTCCAGAAAGCTGAGAGGGATGAATGGCCTCAGAGTTGTCACTTCTGTACACATAAAGATAAATGCAAGGTTTTCCATCTGGCCTTGTGCTTGGTCTGGCAATTTGTCACCCAGCATCAGCAGCCACTGGGATATCTCACGCATTTGGTGACACCCCCAAATCATCTCCATTCCACTTTTCTTCAACTTATACCCTTCAATAGCTGTGGTGTAGAATTTTAAAGAAGGAACTTTGTTTCATACCCGGCAAAAGTCTGCTAAACTTAGCAAGCAAATAGCCTAGATTAAAGGACTATGGCAATTTTATCTGCAAAATACATCTATAAAGAACACACCCATTATATTTGATTATTTGATAAAGTATTAGAGCAGGATTGATGTACGTAATATTCTTATTGTCAGTGTCGGCTGCCAAGGAGTTTTTGTTGTGTTGTTATTCGTTTTTGCTCCTTTTCGTTTCAATTTCAAATATTAAAAATTGTTGTTTTTAAGTATTGAAGCAGGAAATCTGGTACTGGAGCCAAACAGAGGTCCGCTCTGTTAGCAGGTACTATTTTGGAGTGCAAAATATTGATACCATTAACATGCAATGATCTTTCCTCCTTGCAATCCGGCTAGCAAATGAACACCAAGTGATGACTTGCATGGGAAGGTACATTTGCACATATTAACCCCACAGGTTGATGTTTCAGCTCATCTAGGGTCTTAAACCATGGGCGAGGAACCTGAAGACCTCCAGATATTGTGGGACTCCAACTTCCATCAGCTCCAGCCAGCATGGTCAATGGTCAAGAATTATGGGAGGGTCACATGTTCCTCACCCTTGTCTTAAACAGACCACTTGCACTGTCTGCCAAGTCATAAAAACTTAAGAAGAGCTCAGCTGTATGAGACCAAAGGACTGTGTAAGCCAAGTTCCCACAGTGGCCAACCAGATACATATCGGAAACCCAAATATGAGCACCCAGATATGAGCACAATAGCTGTTTCCCACTGGTATTCAGAGGCACATCGCCTCTAATCCTTGAGACAAGATACAACCGTTGTGACCATTGGCAGCCTTATTTCCATGACTCATCAAGTATATATTCTGTCCTCTTATCTACACAGGCAACAGTATTCCAGGACTTCATGGCATCAACAGCTGAGCCACTGGGGGTCATGCATCTGCTCAATCCGCAACACAATATATATGCCGTTAATTTGCCAACAGTGCCTGCAAAGGACTAACAAGGCAAGAATAAATGGATGTTCAAATGTGGCTGAATGAAGTCACTCCTCTTCAACATAGAAACTTCAAAGGGAGAAATTGCGGAACTAGAATTTATCAGCAAGCTTGACAGTATTTGTTTAGGACTCAGGCTCTTCTACTACAGGTTTTAAATTAGCAGGACACAGTTAGAAATACAGTGTTATCACCAAATGCTGTTGTTATGGATTGTAGCTGTGCTTATCTTGTATACATTTGAGCTTTGCATGGAAATACCACATGCTTTCTCTCTTGTATTTCATGGCCTTTTAGCCTCATTGTTTACATTCCCCCCTCTAAACCCATTTACGTGTATGTATCCTTGTATATGGGCATATATAATCTGCTAACTCAGGATAACACTTCATGCGTCTGATGACGTGGACATGAAGGCCACAATGATTCCACGCCCCTTATTCCATTCAGTTTACGAGCCTCCTATAAAAAAAGCAGGCAAAATTAAAACAAACTTGGTAACACCATAAATCAATAAAGCCAGCCTCACAATAAATAAAACCCAGTCACAAAATACAACACAGCCACAAGTCAAAACCCAAGCAAGCATACAAAACCCAGCTCAATTGCCATTATGTCGCAGAGAATAAAATTATCATCACCAGCGATGCTAAAGGCAATTAAGAGATGTTAAAAGACCTGGGAGAACAAGAGGGGGCTTACCTGGCTGGCACTGAAAAGTAGGTATTTCACAGGCAAGCAAGAAGCATGAAAAGGGCTGGGGAAAACATTCCAGCTAAGCCTGTAAAAGGGGGGGTGGTCTGGAGCGTCCCAAGGGCCAAACAGAGATCTCCAGAAAGCCACATTTCTCCCCAGGCTTAACTTTATAGCCATAAAAAATTGATGCTTAATTTTTTTAAGCTCTCCCTACCCACACACTTTGTATGCTTAAGTTTGCAGAGAGTATCAAAGTGCTTCCAGAGCGAGGCTGCACTCACAACTGGACTGTCTTTCATCATCATCTGGAAAGGCTCCATTTAGTTTTAGACGAAAGAGCAGCTCTCCTGCAAAGCAGGATTTGGCATATTTTACACCACTCATTCTCCTGTTTTATTATTTCCAGCAGCAGGTGACAGCACGCCCTTTGTTACAGTCACTCACCCCATGTGCAAATAGGCACTCCTATTCAACAAAACAATGCCAAAGCTGTCCCAAGTGGCACAGCTTGTACTAGAACAAGGCACAGGTTTAAGAACAGCCAATAAGGACCTACTAGGGCTGGAGGGACGCGGGTGGCGCTGTGGGTAAAACCTCAGCGCCTAGGGCAGGGGTGTCAAACTCAAATTCATCGGGGGCCGCATCAGCAGTTTGGTCACCCTCAAAGGGCCGGTTATATCTGTAGGACTATGTGTCCACTCTTTATTATCACAAATTATTGCCACTGCATTCAATTATTACTGCATGTAAAGTGGAGGTTTCCTGTGTAGAACAGCCGGCGCCGCTAGAGGGCAGATGTTCTCTGGCTTGTAGGCTGCCTGCCGCGCATGTGCTGAAGAGGCGGCTTTCTTGTGTTAAAAAAAAAAAGCGAGAATAAAAGGTGAAGGCTGGCAGCCGGCGGCGGCTACACGGGCCACATGACGAGGTCTGGCGGGCCGGATTCGGCCCGCGGGCCTTGTGTTTGACACCCGTGGCCTAGGGCTTGCTGATCGCATGGACGGCGGTTCGAATCCCCGCGGTGGGGTGAGCTCCCGTCTTTCGGTCCCAGCTCCTGCCCACCTAGCAGTTCGAAAGCACCCCTAAGTGCAAGTAGATAAATAGGTACCGCTTTATAGCGGGAAGGTAAACGGTGTTTCCATGTGCTGCGCTGGTGCTGGCTCGCCAGAGCAGCTTCGTCACGCTGGCCAAGTGACGCGGAAGTGTCTGCGGACAGCGCTGGCCCCCAGCCTCTTAAGTGAGATGGGCGCACAACCCTAGAGTCGGACACGACTGGCCCGTACGGGTAGGGTACCTAGGGCTGGAGTCACAAGGACAGCAAGGGGAAGGATAACATTTCAAACTGGATTACAGAGGGACAACATGTATAGACTGAAATCATGCTGCACAAATGTGGGATTTGGTATTGGGCATAGCATTCAGTTTTAACAACAGGCTTTCCATTTGTGTGAAGCTTGTAAAGATGTGAACAGTTTCAGGTGAAATGTCATTTGCAAGATTGGACCAGGCAGGCTTTCCAATGTTAGCTGTGCGAAAGATGCCCCATTGCGCAACCCACTCATGTCAAACACAAACTGAGAATCGAGCAAGCAAAAAACCACTACAGAGATTTCAAGAATTTACATTTATGACTTCGGCCTCCAAATTAGTATTATGCACACACATTCTTGACCACACCGTACTGTTTATGGCAAGCTGTATTCTGTGGCTATCCATCAAAATAAATCCGTTATGCACGCAAAAGAAAATACTGAGCTATGCAGTGGCAAGAGGGGACGGCAAGGCAGTCAAAACCTTATTCATGTGGACTAGGACTTGAAACAGACGTGGAGGAGTGGAGATGGTTGCTGCAAAAGTAGGATAAGGAGGTAACCAGTGTGATGTAGTGGTTAGAGTGTCAGACTAGGACCTGGAAGACCAGGGTTCAAATTCCCATTTGGCCAAGTAGTTCACTGGACGGCTTTGCAGCAATCACCACCTCTCAGCCTAATTTACCTCACAGGATTGTAGTGAGAATTGAAGAAGAAGAGAAGAAGAGTTTGGATTTGATATCCCGCTTTATCACTACCCTAAGGAGTCTCAAAGCGGCTAACATTCTCCTTTCCTTTCCTCCCCCACAACAAACACTCTGTGAGGTGAGTGAGGCTGAGAGACTTCAGAAAAGTGTGACTAGCCCAAGGTCACCCAGCAGCTGCAGGTGGAGGAGTGGAGACACGAACCCGGTTCACTACATTACGAGACTACCGCTCTTAACCACTACACCATACTGAAGAGGGGGAGAAGCATAAGCTCCTTGGAGAAAATAGTAGCATATAAATACAATATATAAAAATATATAACAACAACAATCAGGCATGACAAGGCAGGCAAGGATTAAATGAATACCAACAAAGCAGCTACTGCTATCTTTCTACACTCTTCTAAAGTATTTTGCCTGATCTCTTGTTCAACCAGTGATATTAGCTGCATAGATGAGCAATGGTGACCAGCTTGTTGTGCTTAAGAACCTAATGAAGTCACTGAAAGCTTTGCTACAGCAGGATTGTAAACACGGAAAGAAGATTGATCTACACCTAACATCTGTGTTAAAGGTCCTTCATTCCCCAACTTGTTTCAGTTATTGAGCCAAGAATGAATGGCATTAGCTTAGTACCCAAGCACTGGGGGGAAAAGATGGAAAGACTCATAAAAGGAGTCACAACCACAGGTGCACACTCATCAAAATTACTTTCACACATTCAATACTCCTGGATCCGTTCCTTAAACCAAACTAATGGGATACAATTTTAAGGTTTCTTCCCTCTGGTGGTTTTCGATGCATTGGGTCATACTTCTGTCTCCATTTGTGCTCAAGTGATTTATTTGGCCCATAAATTAGTGAGCTTCAATGTTACTACAACTGCCAAAAAAAGTTAATTTGCATGAACAAACATTAACCCAAACTGCAAAAGCAGTAATGCAGAAAGCTCAAAAAGCCAAGATGCTCCTTCGTACAGAAACAAGCAATTCAGAGGTTGAGGTACGCCCTCTGCTGCTTTAGATTATGTATACAGCTACGGATGTAAACTCTTCACATTGAGTAACATTTGGCTATATGCTCCTTCTGCTAATATTAACAGGGACATTTAGAATTAACTATAGTCTTGTTTCCCACAGACTAGAATTGTTTTGCAAAAAGCCAAAAACTGTCTAAAGCAGATACCCAAGTATATTTTGAAGCAGAAGTGGAAAGCCATGTACAATTGTGCCTGATTTGCTAGGCAAACCATGTTCTGTACAGTGGTACCTCGGGATGTGAACGAGATCCATTCCAGAGCCCCATTCGCATCCTGAAGCGAACGTAACAAGTGACGCCGTCTGCGCGTGTTGCCTCTTCCGCGCATGACGTCATTTTGAGCGTCTGCGCATGCGGCAAAACCCGGAAGTAATGCGCTCCATTATTCCGGGTTGCCGCGGAGCACAACTCGAACGCACTCAACCCGAAGCACATTCAACCCGAGGTATGACTGTATTGACTGTGAACTGAGCAAGTGGACACATAACCATGTTGCGGCAGTGTGCTCCTCTTCAGTGCCAGCTTCTATGGTACTTCATTCCATTCCCATATTTTTCAGTCCACCTGCCCTGCCTGTGCTCTCTGGGCTACCAAGAAATTGTCCTTATTGGCCTATTCTGCAGTCCCCCTAGTCCCCCCAGGATTGTGTTATTGCATACCTTGGGGTTAACCAAAGCCTTTTGATACCTCTCTTGTGCATGGGCGGAACCATTTTGGCTACATAAGCCATGGGACTCGTACTGGAATTGGCTGCAGTTCCCTCCCCGCTTCCTGGTCTGTCAGCTGTCCAGTTCTCATTATCCTGTTTTGGGTCTCCTTCTATGGATGGACATACCTCTGCCCACTGCATTTAATTTCTTCACTGATGGGCAGCTTACTGCCCCATCCCTAGGGATGTTTAAAAATAGCTTCTAGAATCTGAGATTATCCATTTATAACATCATATTCCAGCCACTCTATTCCCTGCTCATCCCATTGTCAGGTTTCCCATTTCCCACTTAACATTCCATATTATGTGATTGGGACAAAAACACCCCAACACACACACACACACACACACACACACACACACACACACACTTTGCTTTTCCAAGTTTCTTTGCTTGTTTGTATCTTGCTATTACCCCCCCAAGTCTGCTGCTACCATCAGTAATAGCATATACTGTAGTTAATTATCTCACTTGTAAATCAAAGATAGTATTTTAAACTCATTTGCTTTGCTAGCATTACTATAAAGTTCTAAGGATGACATAGTAAGTTCTTAGTTTGTAGCCAACATTGTTCTGCTTGTGTAGACTTCTGCTTGTGTACAAGATTGGATGTAGTATCCATTGTGTCCTGCATATCTACTGAAAACTTCAAATTCACAGCAGTGCCATAACTATGAAGGATAAATCACTGCGATTTGCATATGGTTGTAGTTTCAAAGGTATCTCAAATTATTTCACCCTCAGGATGCAATCATAAACACACTAACAAAGCAAGGAGTAAGACCCACTGAACAAAGCTTCTGAGTAAAGTGTGTGTAGGAATACACTGCTGAAGTAGTTATGTACATTAGAGACTTAGACTGCAGTCCTAACCCCACTTACCTGGGAGTACGCCCCACTGAATTAAAAAGGACTTACTTCAGAGTGGATATCATTAGCATTACGCTGTTAAAGAATAGCTGCACCCTGAACATGAATCCTCGGGACAGAAGGTAAGTGGTCTTAACACAGAATTTCTAGGTTTACCTGCAGACTATTAATGATTTTTAAAAAAGCAAATGCAGAACTGATGCTAGGCATTATACAATAAAGAGTGGAAAAACCACAGAAGGCATATTTATGGGTTATAAAAGCCCTTTTATAAAGCCATTTTTAAACAAAACCAAGAAGTTTACAAAAGAAAATAAGATACAGAAGAGTAAGTTGCTTAATATATTCCCAAAAAAAGAGAAAAAAATGAGGGGGACACAAATCCAACATGCTGAACAATAAAGGGTTCTTTTCCATGTTCTCTTTTAATACAAAATACAAGCCAAGGATACACATACTTAAAACAGAGCTCAGGAGCAGATATGCAGTCCTGGGAACCCTTCAATAAAAAGCAAAGCAAGGTTTGTTAATTTTTTTTTAATTGCAAGTACATACAGAGACTGGAATATGTAAAATTAAGTAGCACAAAAGACCATCACACAATTCTACCAATGCATGTTGCATCTATAATTCACGAACATGGTCAACAACGTCATGTTCACTTCAACCCCCCTTTCTTTTAAAAAATGCATTTTTTAAATAAAGCATTAATGTTACATTCAAACTGAACTTCTAGTACCATGCTGCAGATTTCATTGTCAAGGGAATGACAACCCTATTGGCTATTAATAGGACTGGTGACTGTGGCATCCTGTCTAGCAATATTCCTTCAGATAATTGACCAGTTGAAGTGCCATATTTTAGTCAGCAGCCTGTCTT
The DNA here is from genome assembly GCF_027172205.1 of Podarcis raffonei. NCBI lineage: Eukaryota > Metazoa > Chordata > Lepidosauria > Squamata > Lacertidae > Podarcis > Podarcis raffonei. Next base: position 59,580,951 of record NC_070607.1, read on the forward strand.
TCAAGGCCATGAAAAAAATCCAGGGGAGACCAAGAACTCAACAGGGTAGTGAACACCCAAGACAAATATCCACTGCATTCCATTTCATCAACCTGTAGCTGATGCCAAGGGCAGCTGCCCCACTTGGAGTCTTTCTTTTTACCTCTTTACATTTGAGAATAGTTCAGGGTTTTACTGTGACATGTTCCTGGTAAACAAATTATGTAATTCTCTTATATACAACTTTTGTAATAACTGTTTCTGCGGGAAAAGTAAAGTTCACAAATTTCTAACACACATTAAGTTGTCAGACGGACACCCACACATGCACGCTTACACGCACACCCACTCCCATTCACACAAGATACTTGAAGGGGTTTTCATGTTATTGTGGCTTAAAGCAAGTTTGCGTATTGTTTTGCCCCAAACCCCTATAAAAAATCCCTCCCCAGATATACAAAGCATATGCACAATGGTATCTTGCAGTCACACCAAGCATGCTCAAACTGATGGAACCATTCCATTTTCTACAGTTTTGTACAGGGGCAGGTGGGGCAACAGGTACTCTCAACAGTGGTCAACACAGCATATAGTGAATGCTTTGATAGACTTGAAAGGCAAAAGCTCTGCTTCAAGGGATAGAAAAGTTTCATGAAGAAAAACCAAGTGTGAGCTACCCAGTGAAGCAAACTGAAATGAGAATGGGAGGAAAGGAGGAATACCAATGGCAACTGTCAGCTTAGTGAATTATGGGTCCTTAAATTATTACAAGTATACCCCATGCCCAAGAGGAGATTTGCTATCCAGTTTCCATTTGGGCCCAAGATTCCACAAGTTGTTTGTTCCAAATGCAACTCGAAGAGGAGGGGGGAGAGAAGAGAAGAGGGAAGGGTTGTTGGGTTTCAGTAACAGGTGGACCCAAGCCCCACACAGAGCCTATTCAATGAATATTTGGAGGGAAGGGGGGAAACAGTCAAATTCCTCCACGAAGCACTAATGTAACTTTCCAAATAGCTAAAATCATAGGAATCAATTTCCTTTTATTTTATAAAACAATGTGCCAACATTATGATTTGTTTTAAAAAAATAAACACTCCACAGAAAAATTACATAAAGCAAAAGCACCAATTTCTACAGCTCATAAGCTTCCAGCATGTTATAGCTCTTGTCCTGCCCCACCTCCACTCATTAGTTTAGCTGTTTGTTGTACTTGGGAGTCATGCTTTAAAATTAAGTTTTAAAAAGTATTTTCAATCCACATAATTAAACGTTTCCGTACTTGGTGCAGGCATATCACAATTGAGTATATTCAGTATCTGCATCACATCTTCCCTACTAACAATTCCAGAAGGGTTTACAGACCACCTGAATGTATATACATTTCCCCATCTCTCCCAATATATTTATACACGATTCGTACGTTAGATTAAACTGAGCACTAAGCCCCTTGATTTAAGTTTTATTGATTTGCCCTAAAACATTAGATTGAAAAGTAAAAGCCATCCTAGAGTATTCTTGGATATTCACCTTTAAGGTGTGCAGGCTGTTTCTTCAGCACCATAGCAACCACTATCTTGTCAAGTCCCCAAGGTAAGCTGCAAAAACCCTTTCAAACCCCTACTAAAATTCTGTTTATACCCTTACTGCTTTCACAGTTGCTTGCAAAGCTAAAACTTACGATACACTGAAAATATTTGCTTTTGGTTTTTCAGCAAATTTGTAGTAGATCTTATTAAATAACCTGCCACTCCCAGGAAGCAATCGATGTACAGTAACACACACTGAAGTATACCGATTTGTTTCTCTGGCAATACTTGTTCCAAGGGACAAACTAGTGAACTGATACGGCTATCACATCCCTAGAATACTGCACTCAGAAGCCATATACACAGAGGCAGAGAAAACTGATTTTGCAAACTAGAATTACAAGTTTAAAATATTGACATTATTTTGCTAGTGTTAACATGGGCTGCAGGAGGGAAACACTTTCCTTCCATCTCTGGACTATAAAGAATGGTGAGAGAAAGCAGTTAAATGTTTTCACTCACAATATTCTAAATATTTGCTTCCAGGGAGACATATGCAGAACCCAGTAAAATCATAGCATATAGTTTGGGTTTTCACAGATTCAACATAAAATAGCCTGCTCTCCATCATGTACAATATCTGATACACAGAAGTGTTTTTAAAAATTCAAGGGGGTAATGGGTTCAAATAAACGAAGAAGAAAAAACAGGAGTCTTGATGACTTCCTTATGCATCCTATACACTGTTGAATGTGTTAAAGAAAGGATGCCAAGAAAAAAAAAGACACACATTTTTCAAAATAAGTGAATCAGCAGCAGAAACATATTCAGACAGCAATAAGCAGTTGGCTGATCATAATGGCTAGAGCTAAGCTCTCAAAAATGTGTACATTTGGAGCAGCCAAATAGACTAGGTCACCAAGTGCTTCATTTGCAGTATAGGATAAGTTTACCACTTTGAACTCAACACTCTGAAAGAAGCAATACAGTCTTCATGCCCGTAGTACCCAGATCACACAGCCAATTAAGCTTTGGCTAAATTGGCAAATGTGAGTCAAGCTGGACTGGCTTCTGTCCACGGAGGATCTCAAGATATTTCTGTCCATGGAGGATCTCAAGATATCTCAAGATATCTCTAGTTATTGTTCAAAAACACATATGCTAACATCAAAACTGTTACTCCAACCCAGGAGGAATTTGTGTTCTTTCACTAAACCCCAAAGCAGATGTAAAGTGGAAGTCATGTAGACACAAGTAGAGCTATTATAAACAGCAGAAGTCTGAAGAAGCCAAGGTTTAAAAGCACATACCTATGCCATGTGTGTGTATGCATGTGTGAGAGAAAGAACCTACATGGTATTTCACTGCTTTTATATTCTTTGCATGGTCTTACAATACTAGTCAAGAAGACCTTGTCCTTGAAGAGGATGCTTGTGAATAGCATTCTCTATACTTTTAACCATCTTAGCACAGATGACAAAGGATCTGGCTTCAGAACACTGATACTCAAAATCAATTTGCAAAGAGATTATGGTTGAAAGTGTTATTGCAACTGTACAAAATGGAAGATGTAAAGCAGATGGCACTCCAACTCACTCTTAATACTGCAGTTCCTTTACCTGGGACTGAAAAGCAAAATCTGTCTTGTGTCTAAATTGGCAATACTGATACATCAGTGAAAACTTGTTTTGCGCACTGGAAAGATATCCTGATTTTGAGATGCACTATTTCTGCTGCATCATGTCTTCCAGTTCACACTCTGTTCCTCACTTATCCTAGGTATATGGCCTCTGCTAACTAGAGAATAAGTAAGATCTAGCAATGGAGAAAGCATAAAGCAGGGGAAACTAAACTAAGCAAAGAAATGATGGTTCAGGATAAATTAAACCCCTTGTTGGTGGAAGCTGTGTAGTCTGACTTTTGAGGATCTCAGGGAAAGGAGTACTTAAGCCATGACTCTTGGATTGAAAAAGACACTGTGCCAATATATAAAGTCACTTTCATGTTTCTAAAGAATACCTCTCTCAGCCTCCCATCCCAACTTTTCAAAACAGTTGTTCCAGCTTCCAAAAATCTCCCTGAAACCAAGCTTTAAATTTTATGCAAAGCTTCAAAGCAGCATAAAAAGATGGGACATTTCAAAACGAATGAGTCAGGAAAAAAATGAATGCAGTTCTGCCAACTGGAATCCTATCCTTATCAATAAGCAGCAATAGTATCTACGGCATGAACAGGTAGGGTCTTTCAGAAGACTGAAAAATAGAACAGACCAAATGGTCATTAAAACAAGACTGTGGAACCCCAAACATTCAGAGTATTGGAACTTAAAACCCATGATGGATTTCAAACTAATTCATATACTAATTATGTCAAAGGAAATGCAATGTGCAATAATATATTTGTTTTGGATTCAATTAAGCAACAGTTGCCTTAGAAGAATTTCTGCAGCTTTGGAAAACCTATACCATTAGTTAACTATGATTTCCAAGTATCAGCCTCATCCTTATTGCTTTACAACTGCAGTAAGCCTTCAAAAATATATCTTTAGTATGCTGTTAATTTAAATCTAAATGGCTTTCAAATTTGGTTGGGGAGAACGGAATGGCCAGTAGAGACTGTGACGTCAAATCATTATTGTGTAAAGGTTCTCTTAAAAAAAGAAGAAAGTACTGTACTATTAAAACAGCTAAAGTAAAGGTGGCATTCACAGCCCATGAGTCAAGCCACAACCAAAACCATGTTCTACCCCCTAAGTATATTCTCTTTTCCTTACTCTCTCTCGCTCTCTCAAAAAAAGTTTCTCTCCCACACCACCATTTAATCTTCACCAGAGGGGACTTCATCTTCAGACCCTTCATCCCCAGATTTGTCTGGAGGAGGACTAACTGATTTCTTCTTTCCTGGAGGACTTTCAGGCTCTTCGTCATCATCTTTTGGGGATGGGGTCTTTTCTTTTGATGTCTTTGAAGCTGTGGGACGGCCTCCCTTCCCTTTGCCCTTCACTGGACTAGGTGTAACTGAAGGAAGAAAAGCATCAAAATGTAACAAAGAATCTTACAATTAGTGCTTTTTTAAAAAAAATCAGCTTCTGAGCACATTTTAAAATATGTTTTTCCTTTCTTAACTTTTCAATCTGGTAATGTAGGAATGAAAAAGTATTAGTACTATTGAACATAACTTAAATTCCTACAAGATGATGCTTGCCAGGGCCCCGAGAAGTGTGTGGCAGAGGCCCCCTGAGGCTGATCCAGGGGTGGGGTCAGTGATTTATGGGGTTTTGTGCCACCTGTGAGGCAGGAGCTTGTATCTGAAGAGTCAGAGACAGTGGAAGGGGTGCAGGATGCGTCAGGAGCAGAGGAAGAAACTGTTGAGAGGGGCAGGCTGGTAGAATCCCCTCCGTCCCCTTCCCTGTTGTCTACCAGGACGGGTTTGAAGAGACAGGCACAGCAGCGATTTCAGTGTAGAAGTCACAGCTTGTTTGTGTGTGTGTACCCTGTCAGGGAAGGGAACTTAAGTGTGGGTGGAGGCAGGGTCATGTGGATGCAACAGTCCAGCTCAGAGCACAAGCCTGGGGAAGGAGTACCAGTTATTCAGTTGCCATAAGTGTGTGTGTATGTGTGTGTTTGGTGCGCCTTAGGAGCTACTCTAGTGCATGCTGTCAGTAAAGAATTAAGCTACTGGCTGTTTGTCTTCCTTGGGCTTGGTGTGCTCAGGACAATGCCCAATTCCTCCTAATAAGAACCGTATTTTTTAAAATTATTATTTAAAAAAGACTTATGAGAGCCTGCTATTGTGTCACCAATAAAATGTGCCAGCAATGAGGCACCCTCTCCCACATCCTTCTTAAAGGTGCCATTAAAACTTTCTTAGAACTGATGCTCACCATCTTTCTCTTCTCCAAGGGTAAGCAGCCAGTTATGATAAAAGCAAATTTGAAACAGAATGACTTTCACTAAAATACGAAGGCATCACAGGGTTAGTGTAATGTAAGCTGGGTATGTGGCAATTACATGGTTGTACATACTCCTAAATAATGCACAGCATTTCAAGTGTTGTAACTGATTTTAGGCTGAAAACACAGCCAGCGTGAATGCATTTATTCTAAAATTCTCCTTCAGTATAGCAGCTAAAGGTTAGGAGCACCATCTCTTCCTTTCTCCTAGAATCATGATACATTTGATATTTAAAGGAACATAACAGTTGGGCATACCCGTTATCCAAGTAATTGTTTAGATAATTTAATCCAAGCCTCCAAAAAAAATTCCGCCCGAACTGTGCTTACACTTTTCTTAAGACAAGGTTTAACCAAATGAGTATTTATGCTTTCAGGATGTATGTAGCTTTGGGTACACCTGGAACTGTGCTAAGATTCACCATATTATTTTCACGCCTAATGGAACAAAGGGAATTTATTAGGATTGGTAGGCACGAACATCACCTGTTTTAATCAGCACTGGCAAGTGGTCTGAACACAATACTGGTAACCAAGAAGTCATAAGAATCCCATCCTGATACAGCCACTAGCTTCTTTGAAATCAGGAGCAATCCATACAAGAACTTTCCAGTAATCAGCTCTACCACATTATACAGACTGCCATGTATGTTAATAGGGATAAATTGCTAGTTGAAAATTGATTGCTTCCTATCCTTTCAAGCACAAGAGATGAAGAGCTGAGAAAACATAAGCACTTGCAAGCAAATTTCCATTATGTTATTCCTAACAGGTGCAAAGGGGAAGCAAGCTGAGCTCACCTGTAGCCTTTAGCCTTGGTTTAGGCATTTTCTTTTCTTTCCTTTCTGGTTTGGATTTCTTAGCCACTTTTTTGTTCTTCTTTTTTGAACTGCCATAGTCACTATCATCATCATCTTCCACAAGGAAGTCTTCATCGCTGCCAGACTCTTCTGTGCAGAGAGAGAGGAATGAAATGTCTCTAAGAAGGGCTGTCCTTGTTCACTTGGAAGAGAGACAGAATGGGGGAGAAAGTCTGGTAGGTTGATCAAGGGATAGAAGTCAGCATTCTTGGCTTCTATATCCTGTAACATACTTGCTAGAACTTGGAGAAATCAGGACTTCTGCGCCTCAGTATTTCCTCATGTAAATCTGCTTTATGACTGGTGACAAGCAGCACAATTATTTAAAACAGCAGTGGCATAGGCATATTTCTCCTTCCCTCAAGAGCAATTACATGGAGGCTCATCCTGACCATTTCCTATGCCAGCTGCTGTAGCTTCTATATGAATTCCCTTCCCAGCCTATGTCTGTTCTCTTGTTCAATATGGTCTTCCATCTTGTAGCAAGCTGTAGAAGTGCCCTCGGAAGCAAACACCAGTAACTTATTATATATGGAATAGCAGTAGCTTACTGCTTCCTATAACAGACTTCAAGGTTTTGAATCCAGATGTCCATGATTCTAGTTCATCAGCTCACTGGGTTTCTCTTGTTTATTTGCACACATTCACAGCAAATATCAAACGGGTCCCCACTTTTCATCATTTAGAGCAAGGGTATGTCAATTTTCACAACAGACAAGCAAGAAAGCAAAATCTGAGGTGCAGGCATTTTACCACATATTGATTTTTAATTGCTAACCATGTACACAAGGGGATTTGAGGCCCTTTACTGTCTCCTGAAGCCAGATAGGATGGTATTTGTAATCAAAGTGGCCTGTTCAGTTTGTTGTCCAGTGCTGAAGATAAAACAGTGACGAATATGGCAAGTTTGTATCTTACTAATAGAAATATTGACTAAAAGCTCTCCACATGTCCAGCATTGTTTTCCCTTCCCTCTTTGTTGTCAACAGCCAAGCTGGACGCTAAGTACATTAACAATGAAGTGCATTCAATACTCAAGAAGCAGAAATGTCAAGTTTGCCTACCTTGGCAGCTTAGCCTGGATAGATCAAGCACGGATGTAATTTGTCGAACCCACTCCTATTCTACATTGTGTGTGCCGTTCAGTGCCACTTACTTTCCTGAAACGATGCCTCCTCCTCTTCCTGGTCTTCCTCCTCACTGCCCACATCATCCATGAGCATTTCTCGCTGCTTGGAAGCAGCTTTGGATGCTGCCTGTCGCTGCTGGCGCACATTTTTCTGATCTTCTTTCTCATCCTCACTGTCCTCTGTTATAAAGTCACCAAAGAACACTGAAGATGGACAGTACAGCACACATTTCCAACTGGGGTAGGGAAGAAACTAGGGGGAAATAAAGGCTTATCTATTCATGACATAATTCAGATTTGCTGAACACCAAACTTATCTGAAAGCTTCTAATTTTCAATCATTCTGAAGTTGTCTCCATGCAAAATACCCATCTGTAATGGTAAATAATGGAACACCCAGCACTGGTTAACCTGCTGCTCTCTACACTGGAAATGGAACTCAGTAGAAGCAGGGCTCAGAAGTGCCTGGCGTGCTCTGGTCCATGGGGTCACAAAGAGTCGGACACGATAAACGACTAAACAACAACAAGAAGCAGGACTAGTTTTTACATAACATACTGTTCATTTCCCTTCTCTGGCTCTCTCATCTGAGAAAAGGTAGCAAAGCTTGGTGGATAAACATCGATTCTTTCTTTCTTTTAGAAAGGGAAGTATAACCAAAATCAGAACCAAGATGCTAATCAAATGAGGACAGAAAAGGATGGATAGAGCCAGGGCCAGCTCACCCAGGAGGCAAAGTGATGCGACCATGTCAGGCAGCTGGATCCGCAGGGGCAGCAGATCCCCATGTAGATCATCATTTACTTGTTATACCTGATGTAGATCTTCACTCACCCCTTCTTCCCTGGCGGGGAGGGGCTGCCATTTTGTGGTTCACCTCAGATGCCAAAATGTCTTTGGCTGGCTGGCCCAGGGTAGAACAATCCCAACCTTCACCAGGCAGCAAGGCACGAGTTGAGCAGCAGATTGGGCCTGAGGCTGCCAAGTGATAGTGGTGGGGCTGGCTCAGGATCCCTCCCTGCCCCCCCCCCAAGCATTCTGTTCTGGAGATTTTTGTGGGCACTTCAGCAGGCAGAACAGGGAGCTCACCCTTGGAAGAGTGACTTCGCCATAACTCTGTGATCAGAGGTCTTTTTGAGCTCAGAGGGGGAAGCCTTCCCCATGACAGTGGATTGTGGGTTTGTATTGTGGCCTAAGAACAGTTACTGATGAATGTTTTTTTGTTGTTGTTTTTTAAATTTATTAACTATTTTCACATAACAAATTATTCCAACAATTGTATCCCCCCCCCCATTTTCCCCCTGCCGCTCCCACATAGCCCCCTCCCTCCCCATTCCCTCAGTTCCTCTTTCTGGTTTGTTAACATATATTGTTCTCTGCATATTATAAAAATGTAAAAATCTCTAAATTATCCATCTACTATGTTAACAAATAAATTTGTGTATGTTTATTCAAAACTGATGAATGTTTTAATGTACATCCTTTGGCTGAAGGGACTGTGCTAAGCAGCACAGGCTACAAAAAGCTTTGAAGCAAGTCCTGTGAGGAAGCAGAATGTGGAATAATATTTATTCTTCAACAAGTTTAGGTATAACTTGAGCAGTCTTCCATTCACACACCTAATATGTATGGTTGCTTAGATATGCCAAGTTGGCTAAATTAAGTAAGAAATGGGTCCTCCCTCAGTTTTCTGAAACAGCATTACATGAAATTGTCTATGTAAGATGTTATGCAGGGGATGGCATGTATTCAGGCTGCAATCCTAACACCACTTATCTGGGAATAAGCCCTGCTGAATTTACTCTGACTTACTTATCAGCAGACATGATAAGCTTGCACTGATAGGCATTAACTGAATCCATAGATACAAATATGTTGCAGGAAGCTGAAGTTTAATGTAGGCCAGGTTGCACATATCATTACCTACTGCTTCATACACAGGTGGGGGACATCTTTAGCTTGAGGTCACATTGGAATGGGTCAAATGCCAGTGATGGGTGGAGATTAAAGGCAAAAGTGAGTGGAGCAATGGATATTCCTCTTATAGCAGGCTACATTTCAGGAAAGCAAAAGCCAGAGGTTTCTATTCCTTCTTCCATACCTCTCCATCCTCTAACATGGAAGCAAGAAGCCTCATCACAGTTCAAGGACGTATTCCAGCCAGGTAAATACACTCAAGAAAGTAGAGTAGAACCAATGAGGGTTGTAGCCTGGGGACAGATTTTGGCCTAGAGAGTGTCTTGAGGGCTAGATAAAGAAGCTCGGAGGGCCACATTTGTCCCCAGCACCTGAGGTTCTCCATACCTGGCTTAATGTGAATGTGCAGGGCACTTCTGCACACTGCTGAAAACACAGACACTTTGTTCCTCCCTTGCTTCTACTAGGAAACAAACGATGGGCTCGCTAGTTATGTCATGTGAATCATGCGTCCCTGGTTTTTCTCCAAACACACCATAAATGGTAAACCAAGAACAAACCACGAGCCAATACAACAAGCCACAGCACAGCTTGTTTCCTGGAAACATGGCAGAAGCAGGAGAGGAGAGAAGAGGAGGAGAAAAGAGAAGTGAAGTGCCCATGATTTCAGTAGTGTGCACCCAGCACAATGCTCATTCCCACTGAACCATGATTTTAACTATGGCTGAATGTGACTTGCAAACCAGGTCATAGTGAGTTACTTGATTTACACAGCCTTTACCTGCAGCCCTTTTCCTGGATTTGGAAGTTGCTCTTTTGTTCTTGTCAGGTTTCACTTTTTTCCCTTTTTTGTTCTTTTGAGAACTCTCATAGTCACTATCAGCTTTGCCATCATCTGCTCCTAAGTCATCCTCACTGCCAAAATCTTCATCTGAGGAAAAAATGGTGATAAAAGTTATTCTTAGCCTTCTACTGCAGGGAAGCACAATCAGAAATGGTGGACTATTCCAGGCTTTAATGCTAAAGACCAGTGAGCAAGCGCAGAACAAAGGAAAGTGCATTTGATACTGTTACAGACAATTTAGAGAAGAACACAGTCAACATTTCTGAGAGAAGCAATGGCAGGGAAAAGAACTCCAGTTGGTTATCTATATAGTAAGATGCATAACTTACCCGCTGAGTGAGAATCATCTCTCTTTGTCTTCATATCTTTTTCTGAGTCTTCACTGTGAAAAGGAAAATTAGTAGATCTAATTCAAGTACAACCATGAAGGTTATTTTATTATTAGTGCATTCTGAGGTAAACGAGGAAAGCAGCTAGGTTGTTTCATCTGAACAAAAAGACCTGACTGAATTTATTAATTCTATTCAGTTTATTATCTACTCCAGGAATAAAAAGGTATCTACTAAAGTACTTTTATACTGCATCATTCTAAATATAGCTTTCAGACAACAAGCAATTTTGCTTAATTGTTGAAGCAACTCTTGTGCTTCCCAAGTTGCAAGGAGGGAGAATTCTGAAGGAAACAATACAAATTTTAACTATAAAATCTGCATAGCAATGGTATTTATCTTTGAAGTTTGCAACAATCCCTTGCTACTCTACCAGCTTATAAAAAATCCAAAACCCATTTCAGAGGAAAGGCAAGAAGTCCAGAATAAGAGAACCACAATTTATTTGAAAAAAGCTGAAGTGCTTTTATTGAAACACACAGTATAGAGGACTATATTTGTCATTTTCTGTATATATATTAAAAATCCTTTTTCCTAGTCATCCAAACTAAGTTGGAAAAGTGTATAGGTCCTCAAGTTAAAGCCACCTATATAACAAACTTAAGTAGCAGGGATCTTGCTTACCTATCCTCCTGAGAATTCTTTCCAGACCGCCTCTTATTTTTTGCTTCCCTTGGTGATGAACGAATTTTCTTGGCTGGAGGGGCTGAATCTCTGCCATATTCTTCATCTATATTGTAAGTGGGATAAAACAGGTGTTGTGGATGATTACAGGTTTGCCAGTTAGTATAATTAAATGGTATAACCATGAAAGATTAGCACTAAGCACAGCATCCTGCTAAAATGCCATGAAACAACTGAAAATCGGGGCTGCTGAAAACCTAGTAGTCTTTTAAATTGGATTTGACGATTCTCTGCAATTATTATGGTTCATTTTAAGTTGGCTGTATTTTAATTAGTTTGGATATGGAATGCAAGTAATGCCTATTAAACAGCAATTTATGAGGTTTTTAAAATAAACTCATACTTAGAGGAAATTAACACTCAAGAGAATATTTAAAAGCCCCAGTAAAATAACATGGCAGTTTCGTTGAGTTTGGATTTGATATCCCGCGTTATCACTACCCTAAGGAGTCTCAAAGCGGCTAATATTCTTCTTTCCCTTCCTCCCCCACAACAAACACTCTGTGATGTGAGAGGGGCTGAGAGACTTCAAAGAAGTGTGACTGGCCCAAGGTCACCCAGCAGCTGGATGTGGAGGAGCGGAGATGAGAGCCCGGTTCCCCAGATTACGAATCTACCCTTTGAATACAGATCTCCTTAACTTCTCAATTTCTCTGTCTGGCAGACCACAGGAGACTATCTGGTTTATATCCAAATAGCAGTGAGCAGTTGTCAATTGTTTTTACAACTGCTCTTATACACAGGTGAATAGTAGTGTCATACAATTTCTCAAATTATCAGGGTTTCATGTGAAGAATAATGATGGACGCACCACAGTATTTTGCCCACTGCTCCCAATCCACTGCAACTTGAAGCCACAGTGGACCCCTGGATGTGGTGTGCTCTAAGGCACACTCAGTTCATATAAAGTTTCCTGGAGGAGGAACAATATACAATACTTAATATTTGGCTTCAATACTGAGAGCTGCCCTAGGAACCTGTTGAGTGATGGTGCATCAAGCATATCAATTAATAAAAAGGAAGGTAGAAACTGAAATACAGGTTTCACAAAAATACTGCACTTATGCCTACTGCCACAGTCTGTCTGTCATGATGAATTTTATTGGGGTATGTTTTTGGTTTTTTTAAAAAATAAAGATGGTAAATGGTTAAGGGTTGTATCCAATGCTAGTCCTAGTCAGAGTAAATCCACTGGAGTTAATGGACATGAATAATTTACGTTCATAAATTTCAATGGGTCTACTGTGAGCAGGATTAGCATTGGATACAAACACAATTCATAAACCAAACTACAATAGTTAAGAGCTCGACAAACACACAAACAGCTGGTTGGCTTTAAATGCCTTGGTAAGTTTTTGTTGTTTCTTGATTGGTGAAGATCTTGCACAAGTTATAACTGAATAGCCAACAAAACAAAATTAGAAACAACATAGGATAGCACCATATTTTGTTTTCATTAATTACCACCATAGCAGCTTCATTCATCAGACAGTAACAGCATGTGTGCTTTCCAAGAAAGAAAGAAAAAAATTCTGTAGAGGTTCCAGAAACATTAATATAATTTACTTGCAGTACTCCAAGAAGGAAGAGAGCCTCAGAGGAATGGAAATTAAAAAGCCACATGCTAAAACAACGTGTTGACCAAACTAGCAACTCTCAAATACCTATTCAAGATAGCACTTCTGCATCACCCCTTGCTAAAACATTATGCTTACTGTTTGGCTGAATAAAACTACACAGCTTAGAAGCACCCTTGCTCTTTAAACCATGCAGTGCCCACCACTTTAAGTAACTGCCAAAGACTGTCAACAGATTTAAACTTACCTGCATCATCTGACTCCTGAAACTGTGAGTAGTCCACCACTTTTCTGTTCCTAGAAGGGCAGAAATACAGAAGTTTAAGCAGCCTGAAATGTTATAGCATCTACAATTAATGTTAATAACAAAGACTCCTTCACCAATATACTGCTTTTCTAGACTAGATTTCACTCCGTCAAAACGCTTTAAAGAGGCATAAAAATGACACAGATGGGATACTTTTTGGTTCCTGAAGGAAGCAAGAAACTTCAGGCAGCAATCTTTGCTACTGATGACTGTATACACCCATTTTTAGAGATGACTGAAGTTATAGGAAATGGCCGGTGGAAGAGGCTTTGCAATGCTGCTAAGTGTGCCCACAATACTTCCAGATTAGACAACATGAGGCCTCAGCTTTCCTCTTCCCCCACATAGCTCCTAAGTTGTTGACAGTTCAAACCTTAATCACCTGGCCATAGCCTTAGTTTGGGGGATGGTTGTTCAGGACTGGTAACATAGGAAGCTGCTCAGCCAGCCCCTAACCTGGACTGCAATGCAAAGGGGAAAGGGAGGGGGAAAGAGAGGGTGTGTGTATGATTGTGCATGCGCACGCACGCGCACACAAACACACACACACAGCATCCATCCAGGGTCTCCCTCCCCTTTTGAAGGATGGAGAGGAAATTGGTTCCACTGTGATCTATTTATATCCTGCTACTCCATGGGCTCAGAATGATTTACAGCAGTTTTTCTAAACGCCCAGGGGTTCCCACCTATCTCTTGCTTTCTGGTCTATTGAAGCTTTAAACAATTTCTAGTTTCCTATTCATACGACATAGTTTAAGTAGATTTCTGGAAAAGGGAACTAGAAAATACATAAATGAGAATTTCGGAATTAAAAAATATTGATAAGAAATAGGCTATGTTGAAAAATTAACTCAAGCTATTGATGCGTACTACTTTAAGAGAAAAGTGGCATACAGCTGATACTGATGTTGGAAACGTGCATCTTCTGATGCAAATGTTGTTATCTGGCAGGGATGCTCTAAACACAGAGACACCCAATTTAATTGTATGCAGTCAATTCACAACTTAAGCACATCTATCTTGCACGAATTTAGCTTTACATGCTTAGCTGATATAACATTGAAATTAAGGTGGGGGGAGCTGGCAATCCTACCCACCATTTCACTCACCTTGGGAGAGCATGTTTGGACTATATGTGATTTTGGCTATGTACTATCCCTAGAACATAATCCTAGCATGTTGAGAGTTGACTGTATTACAGTACTTGTTCATATAATTGTAATGGTAATATTTGATGAATATGAAAACTGGACATGGTAAAGAAAATGAAGTTAAAAATATGTATACTACACCCACTTGCCCCACATTTGATGTCATGTGTAGGGCAGGTAGATGCAGTAGGATTGGCTGTGCAACCTAGTTCCCTGTGGAGAACTTGATCACAAAACTAATTCCTGAAAAATGTACAGCTGAAGTCACTGACCATCAGCTTCAGGCATGCTGGAGTTCAAGCCTGCAGGATCAGTTGGGTAATTGAGTTTCCCATGGGAAACTCAAATCACACAGCTAATTTCTGTAGAAAGCTTCTTGTGCTGCAGTTTCCAAGCAGCTGGCCACCAGTTGGCTGTCAAGCCCTTGGGAAGTGCTGCGCAAAGGGCTTTGACAAGTGGGCGTGACAGCCCACCTACCATTCATTTGAGAACATGTTTTTGACAGATGGATTGTCAAGTTGGTCCACAGTGAAGGGGACCAATAAGGATTTGGCCCAACAGGACAAATAGTTCCCCACTCTTGACCTAGGCCTTACTACGCAAGACTTTGGAGTATGTTTTAAGAGTTGGCACCTGTTGCAGAAAATCAAGCAAGCCTTAAAAAATGAATTAACTAACTCAAGTGAATTGAGAAGACCTCAACAAAATTACTACTGTACTTCACCAGTGGCGTAGCGTGGGTTGTCAGCACCCGGGGCAAGGCAAGTAATTTGCGCCCCCTAACCCGTGGATTTGCGCCCCCTGACCCCCAGATGTTGCGCCCGGTGCGGCCGGCCCCCCTGCACCCCCCATGCTACGCCACTGTATTTCACTTACAATGATGTTGCCAAGCACTCTTTACTCACTTTATGCTTTGTATCACTACAATGAACAAAGCTAATTTGGGAATAAAACTGAGGAGTCAATTCTAGGAAAACAGCAAAATAAATATCAGAATGACCCAGATAATTTAATGTATTTGGTGTGTTCATACCTCACATCAGCTTATTTCTTAAACTTATTGGGCCTGTTCAAACCTAACATCAGCTGTTAAAGTTATTATCTGCATAATTATTACTGAGCTAGGAAAGGCATGCTTTCTTCCTCTAAGGCAGGCATGTCGAAAGTCCATTTTGGGGACCTAATCCAGCCCACTGGTCGGTTTAATCTGGCCCCTGTGGCAGTTTATTTCCTGAGGTAAAATCCTAAAAAAAACCTCAGCAACTTCAATCCTAAAAAAAAGTTTAACTTTGGTTGGCCCTTTACTTCATCAAATCTGGTCCTCTTTGAAAAAAGTTTGGACACCACTGCTCTAAGGGTTTTTAATCTGTATAATGCAGAAGGGCAAAAATGTGAATATACAAAATGAATCAAAACATTTTTATATTAAAAAATAAATTCAATTTTCATAATTAAAAGCACTAAATTTCTTAAATATTTAATAGTTTAGATGTAATCAAGTTACCCACTGCAGTTACTCTCTAAACTGAATCGATGCTACTATCTGATACAATTGAGTTGAAAGAGGCTTTTCCAAGCAAATAGAGATTCAATCTGACACTTTCTCAAATATGAGTATTTACACTTTGCCTGCCAAATATAGGCATTTCATTTACACCAAATGAAACTGTTCTAGTCTGCCCAGTAACTTTCTACCTGTTAGTCATTTGCATTTCATTTTTGTTTGCTACTTCATTCTTATGACAGTTGAGTTCGACCAAGGCAAAGTGAACTTAAGATGGTTTTCAAAGTAGAAATGTTCCTTTGATTTCAAACAGTGTGGGTCTTACTGTAAGTGCTGATCAGGAACTCAACAGCACAGCTGCCGGGCTTGCTATAAAGCTGACAATACTTGCTTGGATGCAAAGGAACAACCCTTAGTAATCGAGATTGTACATTTCAAGGTGCACCTTTGCCTGCCCCATACCTCATATTACATATGATATTAGATGCGAGGCAGGTGGATATGGTTTTGGGGAAATGGCCTCAAAAGCCAAATTAGGACCCCTTCTGGGCCTAGTTTGGCTTATAGGATGGTGGTTCCCTCTATAGGTTCCCTCTTCCCTTGGAGATATTTTAAAGACATTCCCTCTATAGGTGAAAGCATGCAAAACATATAGTGTGACAAAGATGAAATGTCTGGTTGTAAGAATGAATCCAGTGTAAATAATGCATGTTGATCTTGAATACGGCAAATATCAGAATTATTTTCCCATGCTGCACTATTTCTTACATTAAAAAAACTAAAAAGCATTCTAAAATAGAAATGTTTCGTAAGAGTATATTCTTAAAAAAAAACAACACTATTTCCACCGCCCACTGCCTTCACATCTCTGTGTTTCATCTGATTTATACTTGACTACCTTTAGAACATCCGGTGGCATCCAGTGGTGACTCTGTGGCAGAACAGTGAAGGAGGCAGTATTCAGCTCTCTGCAACCCCTCTAAATCTGCCTCAGATGTAGCATATTTAAGGAATGACATAAGGGGAATTGAGAAATACCTGCTGATGGGATTCCTTCCACCAATGGTGGATCACTATTTGATACCACCTATAAACTATATTACATGTTTCTTTGCAAAAACTGTACTGCTGGCCTTGATGAAATTTCCTTTAAAAAGCCTATGGCTTCAATCCTGCACACTTGCCTGGGAGTAAATCCTATTGAACTCAATGAGGTTCACATCTGAGGTTCACATTATAGGCTTGTACAATCAACAATACTTACAAATATACCCACTGTTAGTATGAAGCAGCATGTACCCCAAGCTGCACAAGCATATTTAAATTTTCCCAGTACAACTATAGGAAAGATATTAAATAAGAGAGGAACTGAAAAATAATCAACATTGTAACAAATGAAAGCTGTTATTATTGGAATAAGAAACAATCTTTTCTCAAACTCAGTTAGCCAAAAACAAAAATACAAAAGCATGTTTACCAGAAAGATCAGGGGGATGTGTACAAACCACAAGTTTGTGTACAAACTGTTTCCAATCCTCTGAAGTAAGAAACAAACTACTATCTGCTCCAGGCTAACAGGTCAATGTATTAAGGACAGTGAATTAAATATGTACTGAACCTTTAGAAGTCTTATCAGTTCCACCACAACAGTAACTGAGGATTAAATTAGCAACTAGAAACCTATGTGTTATTTAACCAGTGCTATCATACTGAAGTTTCTTTTGCTAATAAAAATCAATTTCTGAAAAACCAATAGCTTCCAATTATGGACTTAATTTTTATATCCTTGAACTGAATATTTGCACAAATTAAAACAAGCTTCTCTGCTCATTTACATGTCAGCTCGTTTCTAAGGGTTTGTGTGTATATTCCAAAGATCAACTTCTTTTCCATACTACAGGGGAATTAATGAATCTGGAGCAGGCAAGACAATCAAACAACTACAAATGAATAAAATATACACACTAAAATAGTATCTATATTCTAGAACAGGGTGGTCCAATATGCAACTCGCATGCGACCCTTGAGGCCTTTTTGGCAGCACTTGCTAAGCACCAAAGGACTGTTGGGAATCCCAACACCTGAGATCTCTCCCCCACCTCAGTCAACTACCTGCAGCAGCAGCAGCAGAGAATTGTTACGCTCCGGTGTCATTGAAGTCTTGGTCCCCCACTTCCCCAGCCACAGGCATACCAGGTGACTGGACAGCGGCCAGATGTTTGGTAGTGGGGGCTGATTGGTTATGGTGTGCCACTGTGTATTACAAACTGCCCCTCTGCTCTTCTTGTACATGGCTGGGTCCAGAGGGCAGGAGGCTAATGCCCAGTGGCAGGGCTCTCAGGGAAGATATTCTGCCATGGCCTTGTTGCATTCCCCTTCGGGACTTGAAACTCCCAGCCTCCTGCTTTCCCCAACCCAGGACATTGAGCAGGCAGTCCCTGAATCTGCTGCACTGCTGCCAGTAGCGTCCTTCTGCCAATCCAAACCATATTCCCTTGGGGGGGGGCTCACCACTCCCAAACCAGGGGTGCTCCTGCCTTCGACAGGTTCTCCTTCTCTGCCTTCCAACGTTTTGTTTAGAAACAGAACCCATGGATGCCAGGAGAGTACCCGAGTGCTGCTGGGGGGGGTGGGCAATGCTGGGGGGGCTGGAGGGCAGGGACACAACTGTGGGCTCATCCTGAGCTTAGTGCTGTAATATGAGGGAGGGGCAAATCATACTGGGGTCCATGTTGCTCAGGAGGCTGGACCATGCAGCTCTGTGGCAACCAGCCGGCAGGTGAGGATGAGGCAGCCGCTGAACACCCCACACCTTCTTCTTTGGCTGCATTTATTTACTATCTTCACAAGAGGCTTCAATCTTTTTTAGTAGAAGACTTATAAAAT
This sequence comes from Podarcis raffonei, assembly GCF_027172205.1. NCBI lineage: Eukaryota > Metazoa > Chordata > Lepidosauria > Squamata > Lacertidae > Podarcis > Podarcis raffonei. The sequence continues at coordinate 59,599,656 of NC_070607.1, forward strand.
AATTTTTTTTATATATCCTGCCTTTTATCCTGACAGGGACTCAATGTCTCCATTGTTAATGAAAGCACATACATATGTTTGTGTACTAAATTTTGTTTAATAAGTAAACATATTAAATCTATTCTGTATTTATTTAAATTGTGAATATTAAATAACATTAACTATGTTACAAATACTTTAATTTATGATATGGAAATTTAATTCAGTGTGTGGCCTGCAGGTTCTATGTCAAAGTACTCTTGCAACCCACTTGGTCTGAGAGGTTGGACTGCTCTGTTCTAGATCATGGGCAGGATCCTGACTTATTGAACAAAATAAATGTTGACTACATCCACCCATTTTAAACTGACATCACAAATAGCAAACAACTTAATATAAGCATAACTAAAGTCATTAACCTTAGCAAGAATGAACATATAAGCAAACCACCAAGACTACTTGTGTTTTTGGATGCAGCAAAGGCATTTGACATGGTAGAATGGAAGGATTTTGTAGGGAAACTTTATTTTCAACCTAGACTAAAGCTATTTATATATTCCTTATGGTCAGTGTGATAGAAAATGAAATTTACTAAGTAATTCACTTCTTTAAAAATGCACAAAGGGTGCACTTTATCCTCACTGCTATTTGCACTTGCACACTTGCAATTGAAACACTTTACAATGCAGTTCACTCCATTTGCAAAATAAGTGGCAGTCAGGCATACTAATCTCAAATCAAAATCTTGTTACATTCTCATGATGCAATGGTATCCATGGAGTAGCTTCATGAGCCCTTGCCTGTATCATTCCAATTAATAACTAAATAAATACACTTTATTTTTGTAGCTGAAAATTAACCCACAGAAGTCTGACTCAGGCTTGCAACTCTAACCCCACTTACCAAGGAGTAAGGTTCACTGAATCCAAAGGATTTACATTTGAGTAGACATGGTTAGGACTGTGCTGTTAATCATAATCAGTTCATCGATGTAGGACAATGTCTATACAGCATCAAAGTATAGGCTCTAATAATCCCATGAGGTATTACTGGGAAGTAATTAAAAATATAATAAGCAGGAGTCCACTGGTTTTGGCTGGCCTTAGTAGTGAAGCCAAAAGGAATGGATACCAAAGACAGACCCTTTCTCTGCCTATTGTGGTGCTCTACAGCTGAGACAGCCCCCTGACACTCTCCTTCAGGAAAAGGGGGCAGAAAGCATGCTGGCCGGACTGCTGCTTTTGCTGAGGCACATCCTCATGGAAGCAAGACAGTGCCACCAGAGGCTGTGTATCAAGACATGCCTCAAGCAGGGCACTGCAGAAGCAAGGCCCTGAAAGAGACTGAGTAGACCAGTCACTTGCTGATGTGTGCACTCATTCATCAGTGTGTGTCTATGTCAGAAAGCAAGCAGAAGAGGGCAGCATCAACATCAGGGTAGCAAACTACTTACCTGCAAGCAGATACATTATGCTTTTTAAAGAAACAAAAACATTTCCTATGCCTTGGCCCAAGTATCCACATGTCATGAATTTTAAACCCTTATTATATGGTAATATTTGTGAAGTCACCAAATGGCTTGAAAACTGCACTGAGATTTCTAGAGCCTTACTGGTTAATATTAACAATGTGTAAGCTTCTACTCAGATGTAAGCCCCACTGAGTTCAATGGGACTTGCTCCCAGAAATGTGTGTATAAGATTGCAACCTAACAGCATAACATGTGTCCACTCAGAAGCCTGTCCCATTCAGTTCAATGGACCTTGCTCCCAAGTAACTACCACATAAGCATAACTAGACAAAAACAATGTAGTAATTTTATATCTATCATATTGGGTTGAGGGGGACAAGTACCCCACTGATATCCTGCTGCCCACGGGTCCACAAAACCCTGGAGCCAGCCCTGCTCCTGAATTATTGCATCCCCATGGATAGAATGGGGCTCCAATCCCCTGTAAACCATCATGCTCATTGGGCCTGTCACTCACTTTTAATCCAACCTAGCTCACAGGGTTGTTGTGAGAATATAGGGACACTCATGCATGCCAAGCTCAGCTCCTTGGGGGAAGAATGGGGTATAAATGCCACAGATACTGACATTCAAATACATAATTAAACACACAAGTTCTTCTTTTCCAGGCTTTCTACACTCCAAAAGAAGCGCAGCAGGCGTCTAAAAACGGCGTTTCTTGTCTACTTAAATGAAGCCACTGCTGCAAGAAGCATCACTTCCAGCCCCTCACGAAATGCACTGATTGCAAACACGCCCGCCTCCCCACTAGGGAGCATTCCCTTGGCTCTGCGAACCCTGTCCTCTGGCGAGCGAACTCCCGCCCCCACGCCGATGTGCTAGCCATACTGTACAAAAAGACACAGAAAAAAGCACGTCGCCCCTGCAAGTTGCAGCTCGGAACACGGAGGCATAGCAAAGGGCCGTGCCTCTCCGTCACCAGATTCCTCCGGAGGAAGCGCGCAAGTGGCTCTCCGGAGCCAGCGGCGCGCGTGAGAGGCATGCCTCCCGTCCACGCTTTCGCGGGCGACGTGCACGAAGCAAGCCTCGGGCGCAGCCACCCCTCCTTCCCCCGCAGAGACGTGGACTTTGCTTGCGCTAACCTTCAGGGGCAGCATTGCATCCTGTAGGGAAGGGACCTGCAGGGCGGCGGCAGCGGCGGCGTGCGATAGCCTCCCGCCCCCCCCCCCACCGCCGAGCAGCAGCAGCACGCTGCATGCCTGCACACGCCCCTCCCCTCTCTCCCGCCATACCCGACTCCAGGCCGCCTCCCCTCCCCTCGCGTGGGACCAGGCCCGGGGCATTCGCTCCTCCGCCGAAGGGCCGTGGGCGGCCTGCGGGAGCGAGGGCCGCCAGAGCCAGCCCCACAGGCCTCACGCCGCTCGCGAAGGAGACTCACCTGACGGGCCTAGACATCTTGGCGGGTTAAATGGAGGCCCTGAGGCGGGCACGGGTGCCTAAGGAGACGAAAGAACCGAGCCCGGTCGGCGCCGTTCTCGCTCGCCCTCCCGGGGGCCGTCAGTCCCCGGGTCCAGCGACTCAGGCCGCCGCCCCGCACCCCAGATCTGGCTCCTGTGCGCCGTCAATCGCCACCACTCGCCTCTCCCCCCTGCAAAATGGTCGCACTTCGTCCAGTAGAGGGGATGCGCCGAGCTGAGAGGGCGGTGCAACCTATTCGGCTGGCATCTCCTCCCTACGCTTCTCGTTGGCTGCCTCGCAGCGTCGCCGCGCCCCATTGGCCTGTTCGAACGATCACGGAAGCGCTGCCCCGCCTCCTTCCCTGCGAGCGGGAGGAGTGAAGGCGGTGGAGGGGAGCTCCTTGCTAAAGCTGATATGAGAGCGGACAGCCAACAACAGCCAGAAAAACACGCCGGGATTTCACAATGGCAGATTCGGCAGCAGCTTTCTTGGATTCCGACCCTATAATTCAACAGCCCAGTCCCCTTTCGTGCACGAGAGAATTCGCTTTCATGTGTATTTATTTTTCTTATGGGAAACAATAGGCTCCAGGCCAAACAGCAGATTCGATAAGAAAGGCTGGGCTACGTTTTTGGAGGGAAAGGAGAATCAGATTCAGCCCCTCCCTACGAATTTGTGACACTTATCGCGATACTTTCATAATTAATAGTTATGCGCCCGCGAGCCTTGCTTGACCCTAGAATTGTTGGAAGACCGGGATGATACGATGTGCTTCCCTTTCTCCCTCTTCTTCCCTTGTAGTACTCTTCACTGCTGTTAGAGACGGTGCTTTGTGCATCCCTCGCTGCATTACACCCTTCTCCCCTGGCTGATCATCTCTGTTGGCCAGAAATATAGGTGAAATTGAATAATAATTACAAGCAAAATGGAATCAGGTCTCAGCCCTAGAATGTGCAGAGCGCATTCTCCTCAACATTGCCCATCTCCAAACCTCTAGAACAGGGATAGGCAACATAAGGTCTGGGGGCCAGATGCGGCCCAATCACCTTCTCAATCTGGCCCGCGGATGGTCCGGGAATCAGCGTGTTTTTACATGAGTAGAATGTGTGCTTTTATTTAAAATGCATCTCTGGGTTATTTGTGGGGCATAGGAATTCGTTCATTATTTTTTTCAAAATATAGTCCGGCCCCCCACAAGGTCTGAGGGACAGTGGACCGGCCCCCTGCTGAAAAAGTTTGCTGACCCCTGCTCTAGAATGAAGCAGAGCTTCTTGATAATAAAAAGTAGCAACTCCCACTGAGCTCAGCAGGGCTTGCACCCAACTCAGAAGTGCTTAAGATTGCTTTGTTGTTTGGTCGTTTAGTCGTGTCGGACTCTTCGTGACCCCATAGACCAGAGCACGCCAGGCACTCCTGTCTTCCACTGCCTCCCACAGTTTGGTCAAACTCATGCTGGTAGCTTCAAGAACACTGTCCAACCATCTCGTCCTCTGTCGTCCCCTTCTTGTGCCCTCAATCTTTCCCAACATCAGGGTCTTTCCCAGGGAATCTTCTCTTCTGATGATGTGGCCAAAGTATTGGAGCCTCAGTGTGGTGTAGTGGTTAAGAGCAGTAGTCTCGTAACCTGGGGAACCGGGTTCGCGTCTCCGCTCCTCCACATGCAGTTGCTGGGTGACCTTGGGCTAGTCACACTTCTCTGAAGTCTATCAGGCCCACTCACCTCACAGAGTGTTTGTTGTGGGGGAGGAAGGGAAAGGAGAATGTTAGCCGCTTTGAGACTCCTTCGGGTAGTGATAAAGCGGGATATCAAATCCAAACTCCTCCTCCTCCTCCTTCAGGATCTGTCCTTCCAGTGAGCACTCAGGGCTGATTTCCTTCATTGGAAACAGCAATGCTGTCAAATTCGGGTGACATCTAAACTGCTCTAGGCACCCTGGACCACATACCTGTTCTACTGCTTTTGCCTTTGCAACCTTTATTATTTCTGTCCCAGTCTCCCACATATACATTAAGCAGCAGCAGGATACAGATTTCACTTTTAAAATATGTTGGGCATACTGTGCAGCACAGCACCTGCTAAATATCAACTGTGCCCCCCTACCCCCTTCATTTCTGTCACGCTGATGACACTGTGGGGAAATGCAGATGGTTGTCCTGTCAGCCTGTGCTTTGCTGCAGACATAGCCCACATGTTTCAGCCACAGAAAAAGGCAGTGTGGGACAGGAGAGGAGTGGCTGAAGGGCAGAGCCTACCCCTGGATACATTTCATCAAGTTCCACTCACTGGTGTGGATAGCAAGCAGTGGAATAGCCATGAATTGCCATGAGTAAAAGCCACCACACTATGTGAAAGTGAGTCCACTATGTATACAGAGAAATTGAACCACACCATACATATACAGCACATAGCTTCCCATGAAGAGTTCTGGGAAGTGTAGTTCACTCCTCACAGAGTTATAATTTCCAGAATGCTTAACAAACTATTGCTCCCAGGATTCTTTTCAGTTAAGGCAATGTGCTTGTTACTTACCATGTGGCTGGATGAAACATTATCACTATACGGTGGTACCTTGGTTCTCAAACTTAATTTGTTCCGGAAGTCCATTCCAAAACCAAAGCATTCCAAAACCAAGGTACACTTTCCCATAAAAAGTAATGCAAAATGGATTAATTCATTCCAGACTTTTAAAAACAGTCCCTAAAACAGCAATTTAACATGAATTTTACTATCTAATGAGACCATTCATCCATAAAATGAAAGCAATAAACAATGTACTGCAGTCACACAATCAATCATTCAATCAGTAGCTGAACTGGGTTCCACACAGTCACAAAAACAGAACAAAAAGAGCCCCAAAAACAAAAACACAAAATAAATAGCAAAAACAGACAGACATCAGTGTAACACTCAAAACGGAAGTGTGGCACTCAACACGGAATTGTAACACTTAAAACGGAGCACATTTGGCTTCTGAAAAAAGTTCACAAACGAGCTTCCAGGTTTGCAGTGTTTGGGTTCCAAGTTGTTTGAGTACCAAGACATTTGAGAACCAAGGTACCACTGTATCTAGTGAGATGGTGTAAAGCTGTTTAGTCAAATAATGCTACATTGGATGGTCACAACATGTTTTGACTGAAATCGGCTAGCCTAGAATCTAGGGTCTAGCAGAGGCATAGAATGGTTGAGGTTCACGCCCATGACCCCAATGCAATCCTACAGACCTAACTATCCAACTCCACCACCTCAGGTTACACACTGGTCTCCTACCTTACTCTGTGTGTTTGTCAATTTAATTTCTGACTTAACTCTTGATCTGATGTAAGGTATCACTGATGGGAGCTAATCTATGCTCTTTTGCATGGCAGCCACTATCAACTCACAAAACAGGACACCTATTTAGTCCACATTTCAAATTTCAGAGGTATTTAAAGCATTTATACAGTGCTTTTTTTCTAAAAAAAAATGTTTAGGGGTACTCTCATTCCCTCTGAGACTCAGGAAACACCATGAGAGTAAATTAGGCCACCCTCAGGGGTAGCAACGGAACTGACAATTCATCGTGCTAGAGAAGAAACTAAACAATTTTAAATTTTTAGCTTCTTCTCCCATTAGATTCACAAAATGTTTAGGGGTATGCGTACCCCTGTGTCTCCCCAGAAAAAATTGCTGCATTGATATATACAGCGTTTCAAAAGTGGTATACAAAAAAGTGAAGTGAAACAGACTCAAAGATTAATGCAGTATAATAGAATTCCCTGTGGGTGCTACTACAGTCGTCCCTTGGAAGTCAAATGGAATCCGTTCCGGAAGTCCGTTCAACTTCCAAAACGTTCAGAAACCAAAGTGCGGCTTCTGATTGACTGCAGCCAATCGGAAACCACAGAAGCCCCATCGGATGTTCGGGTTCCAAAGAACGTTTGCAGATTGGAACAGTCACTGTTCCAAAATGTCCGAATACCAAGGCATTCGGGATCCAAGATATGACTGTATTGGTATATAAAGCCCTCAACAGCTTGAGACCAGATCACTTGAAAGATTGCCTCAGCCCATACAGTATGTGCCAACTCAACCACTTCAATCTGGGGAACCGGCGCTTTTACAATTGCCACATAGTGTTCGTTCCATGTTTGCAACAAATCAGTTCTCCAGAGTGACAGCACTTACACCAAAGTATTATAGGCAGGTGCCTTCACTATATTGTTTTGGCGTTTGCTAAAAACTTTGTTTAGGCAAGCCTATCCAGACACACAATTTTGACATGTATACTAACATGTAATTTTTTTTGGTATGTACAGTTTGAAAATTACTGATATTACTTAGATTTTGGAAAAAAGTAGAGCAACTTGTTTTTAACGTCTGATTTCATCAGTACTATATTTTTAATGTGTATTTCATATTCCTTTAATGTAAACAGCTTAGAGGTTTTGATGATTAAGCAGTATATAAATCCTGTTAAGTAAAATAAAATAAATGGCCAGGTAAACCCAGCCATGCTAAACATCCTAAAAAATCTGGACAAATAAAAATCTTCACTGGGGATAAAACAGTTGACAGACTGTACCAGGCAAGCATCCTTGGGCAGCATGTTCCAAAGGCAGGACACTACAGACCATAAGCTACTAAAGTCAAAGTGTCTCAAGGGGGAAACTGTATTGGTAGCTCTCTGAAGTCTTTAGTGACATTAATACTGATTTAGAGCCAAGCATGACAGACAATCTCATGTTGGCCAAGTACTTGTCCTCCTGTGGCACCACATCTGCCCTTCCTGCATCATTACCTCTGCATAGCAAATGCTCTCACCACAGCTCTAAGAGCCAAGGATGACTAAATTATAATTGCATTTTCAACATCTACACTACTTACTCATTCCTGTCAGGAGTATTTACAAGGCTATGGACCAAAGCATGACAGCAGTTATTTAGGGATGTTAATAATCTGTGGAACATGGAAGTGTTCTCTTCCATAACTGGGGAGGTGCTCAAACACCTTAAGAACGTGTGTACATGAGGTACCACCACATTATGCCACCCTGTTATGTTATTATGTTTCCATCAGTTTATTATGAACACAATGCTGGAATGGATTCAATGAGAACCTAATAGCTATTGTTACTCTTAGTACCTTTCATTAATTGGTCAAATCTCTTGGTGAATCCAACTGAATTATTGGCAAGATTGTATCTGGTACCAGGCAGCACAACAGTAGAAGTGTGCACTGTCCAATTTTTTATTGAATTGTAACTTGGGGTACAATTCAAGCACCCGACTGGGAGCACAGGGTTGAACAGCATGTCAGAGCCACTGCCGGCATTCAAAGATCCAGCAGCGGAGCAAGCCAATCGAGCGCCTGGGGCAGCGTGCATGCCCTGTGCCCAGAGGCGGGGCCAGCCGCCCACAGGGCAAGGCGGGGCAGGACGCTCCACGAGGCCTCCGAGGAGTCTGCCTGCCTCCTCCCACTCAGCCACCCTGCAGCTGAGGGGGAGGCGGTGGGCAGACCGTCTGGGGCAGCACAGAGCCTGCGGGCGCCCAAGCCACCACGTCACTCCCAAGAGAGACGCATGGCTTGGGCGCACTGCAGGCCCTGCTGTGAGTGCCGCCCATTTTGTCACCCCCCTCAGTGGTGACACCTGGCGCGACCCGCCCCCACTGCCCCCCCTTCAAAGACCCACCACTCACACTGGGCACGATGGAAGGTTGGGGAAGAGTAATTGTGCTGATTTTCATTGCACCACTTCCAGGCTGGCACAGCAGACAAGCACATCACTGGTAGCTGGACCAGCTGAGAATGCAGTGGATCTTTGGCTGGCTTAACTCCACACCCTCACTGCCTCCTTTTCCAAAATACTGTTCTGCGGGTGCAGAAGACACACCTCCGGAGCATCCAAACCCCTTCCAGCAACCCAGTAGGATTGGGATTGCTCTGTCCATCTGCAGTCCTAAAGTCACATACTAGAGTGTAAGTTCCATTGAAGTCTTTTGATTAAAGAAGCCAAGGAACATACTGTAAATAAAGCAAAGAACAAAGCAACCCATGCCATACATTAATTTCACTGGATGCCTCCACATTCCAACTCCATGTTCTGTTCTCCCCTTAATGGGCACCACATACTCATTTCTTATTTCTGGATTTCTTCTGCCTTTTTACATCTCCTTTCTCAATACTCCTCTGCTGATATCCGAAAAACTTCCTACCCCTCCAGCTCATACATCATGACTACAGTCATACCTGATGTTATGTTTGCTTCATGTTACTTTTTTTAGGTTGTGTCCCGCGGTGACCCAGAAGTACTGGAAAGGGTTACTTCTGGGTTTCGCCGCTTGCGCATGCGCAGAAGTGCTAAATTGCGCTTTGTGCATGCGCATAAGCGCCAAATCACACCGCACACCTGCACAGATACGGCACTTCAGGTTGCGGGCTTTTCATGTTGCGAACGGGCCTCCAGAACGGATCTCATTCGCAACCAGAGGTACCACTGTACTATTCTGCCAGCAATATTAACTCCTATAATTCTTGATCAACAACCACCAGTTTAATAAACTTTCAAATTCTCCTATGTGTTTCCATGATATTCAGGAAAGAAATCCTTACTACTGAAGTGCTTAGTGATTTATATGGTCTCTTAAAGGGCAATTTCAATCACCTGCTTTATTGCAAATTCATTGTTGCCATTATAGGACAACACGCAACACTCAGTCCATGAAGGCCAGTGTTCTGTGTAGAGGCCAGTGTAGTGAAGCCCAATTGTGTATATTGCTGACCCACAATCAAACAGTTGCATTGGGAACAAAACAGACTTTGCTGAGGGTTATTTTGCTCCTTACACGCAAACTGTCTTGGTCTATTGATAAAAATTAACCTATGCACTTGTTCATGACCAAATGAAGGCCTCATAAATCATGGCAGTTCATCTTATTCTTATCAGATCATCAAGTGGCAAGTTGAACCATCGTCAAAATGCACACCACCCACATTCAGGGCAGAATGCCAGGACTGACCACTCACCTCTAGTGTGATCTGTGCCAACACAAAATCTGGATTCATACTGATGGAGCTTTTCACGACCAACATAAAGAAGTCAAAACAGATGCCATCATCAGTTACTTTCTTCATAGTACTGGAAGTGCAACTATTTCTGCAGTCTTTAGGGAAAAATCAGTGTACAGATAAAATGTTCAAAGGCAGTATTTCACTAAATAGTTGCACTAATGGAAGGATTAGCACTAGCGGAATGGGATCCCCGCCCTGCTGTCCCCAGGTCTGCTCTGGGAGCTTGGTAGAGCCCCCAGAACAGATTCAGGGGGTGAATGGGGTGAGGAGAGGGGGAGATCATTCCATTGCACAAGCAGAAATCCTTGTAGTGACAGAACATTTTGCTTAGTTGAATAGATCCCAATGTTATTACCCAATGAAGAATAGTACAATCAATGTCTATGACTAAACTTAATGCCCAACTGTGTCTAGCTCTCCCATCTAAATCTCCTCCAAAGTTGTGCAACATATTTGGGGAAAACAGGAAGCAATTCAGCTGCTATTTTAACCAACATTATAGAAAACCCCCTACTTTACCTATACAGTAGCTGCTAGCTGCCATACCTCCTTCCCAAATTCTTCCACAACCACAAAGCCTTAAAAAGCACCCAGTCCAAAAGACCTGATGATTTAACCAGAGGGGTTCCACAGTTCTCCAGAATTCATCATTTGGAAATCACCGCAAATTTACCAGTATGCACATATTTAGGGTTGTTCTAGCAACTTATGTCACCACAAAAAGATTGAGACACAAAATGGATTAAAGGAAGGGCCTTGGAATCACCTCTAGTCAATCCCAATAAGCAAAAAAGTCTGGATGACACCCACAGTTCCATCCCACAACTGCATAAACTGAGAAACCAGTAGATGTGAACAAGCAAAGTCAGGCTGATTTCAGATTTTTAGTTTTTCCAACACTGCATTGGTTTATTGAACAGCACAACTAAAACCTCATTTGTCCTTCTGACACAAGAACAAATACTTTTAAACATATAAAACAATGCAATTCAAATGTGTATTTAAAAAATATGTGAGATTCTGAGAAAAACACCAGCTGTTTCAGGTGAGTTTTCAATGACCATTATTCAAATTAATGGAAGGTGGTCCATTCACTTTCCCCGTGAATGCTCCACACCGTTGTAACATTTCAATTTCCCTGGGGCAGGGAAGAATACACTTTTGTTGTGCATACAACATGCAGTGTAACATCCAGACAAGTAAATGTGACATAGTCATGTTGGTAAGGAAGGCACAAGTAAGAGCATATAATTTTCTCATTAAAAAACCCCATTTTATTTATACTCTTGTTTTTAGGGAATTGTTCAATTTATGCTAAAGTGCTTTTATATTGCATGATAACTTTAATAACTTTTTCAAGAAGTAGGTTAAAAATATTTAGCACCAATTAAAATATTGGGGGGGGGGGCGGGTAAAAACTACTGTGCTAAAATAGTGCTGACTGGCAAAGGGGTGATTAAAAACATTTCTTTTTTTGCTAAAATTCATTTTCTTTTATGCATTCTTGTGCAAATATGTGGTTTTTAAAATGGTTTTAGCAAACTATGAGATTAAAAACACACTGTTAGAATGGCAGAAACTGGAGATGTAGCAGCACTGAGGTTCAGATGCATGGCAATAGGCTCACTCAGCAGATACAACTCTGTACATTTCAAAACCATGCATTTTAAAAAGAAATGGAAAAGTAACACTAAGGCACCTTAAACCCACCGGCACTGTGCTTTCAAAAACAAACAAACCCCAAAGTTGGCTTTTGAGCAGACTGAGAACATCAGTTTGAGGTCATATAAATGGCCTGGAAAAATGTGAGCCAACAAAACATGGATTAAGCCTCTCATGTGGACATGCCCCAGATATCAAACCATATTACTAAGGCACTGCTTGGTCAAACCAGTGGGGATGGGAATCTTAATTCAGCACATCCAGTCTCTACAGTACCCATGCTTAATTGAGTGTGATTTTGTACTCTCGGGGGAAGTGGCAGGAATTGTGCACTACACATAGGCAATGCTGCTACAAAGCAGGATAAGGATTTAATTATACGAAATCCTACATCATACTTTAATTTGGGGGAGGGGTAGAGGAATTTCCTCTGGCCTATAGGTAGCCCTAGAATACCATCTGGATGAAGACAACCATTTATAGAATCTCACGGCTTGCAATCAAAGAACTGCAATTTGATGGAGAGAGGGAGGGGACTGAGCCATAAATAAAGCACAATGAATTTACAAACCCGAAAACAGTTTCGTGAGCAACCTTGCTTAAGGCTACCAAGACAGCTTTTCTTGTATGCTAAGTGGAAGGTTTAGGAATCTCCAAGAAGAAATGCATCCCCCTCCCCTAAAAGGAAACAGCAGCTCCCATTTGAGCCTCTCTCTAGCAAACTGCTTTCAGTTTACTTCCAACCAGAAAAAATGGCATAAAAGTTTTAGATCAGAAGCAATCAGTATAGCATGAGGTGTAAAAAACAAAACACACCACTCTGTTTTTATTTTAAAAGCTTACATAAAATAAGCACTTCAAGCGAGGTAACATGTCCATTATGTCTTGGCAGAAAGAGTTTTGCACAGCACTTAGGACCAACACACACAGGATTTAAACACTGAGACATTTCTTGTTTTGCAAAGCACTCTTTCAAACGTGAAAGTTCTAGTGTTTTGATCATATACCTTGCATTCCAGTTGGTCCTCTAACGACAGCCCTTTGGAAAGTCAGCTGTTTCCCTAGCTACCTTTATATGTTTGCAAGTCAAGAATATACAGTAGCAGCTCCATGAGATAGCGGCTTGAGAGATTTTAAAATTTCTCATCAGCTATTCAAAAGGCACAAAAATAGAACTGGATGTGGAAAAGATAATGTGCATATATTGTCAAGTGTCTACCTATACAATGCTATACATGGGTTCACACAGATGGGGGGGTCCTACAACTCTACCCAACTTAGTGCTCTATGTCCATCATCCTTGACCATTGGCCATGAAGGCTGGGGCTGATGGAGTCCAACTGTGGTTGGAGGGCAGGTTTACTGACTGCAACTGCCGCCCAATACCATAGCACATCAACCATTGTTGCATAGATCTCTCCAGATATATTAACTTAGACAACCAAACAGCAGTTGTAAGTCAGTGCACAAGAACATTCAAAGGGAGATATACAAAAACTCTCTCCTATAGATCACGGCTGTCAGAGATGTTGCTTGAAACAGCTCATGTCCAATGGATCTGTGTGCCAATAACACAGCAGTAATTTCTGCCAGGCAGCTGTCAAATTCTGCTTTATATACAGCTTTTCAAAAATGGTACAAAGTGGAAGGGCTAGTGCTGTAGTTCAGGTGTATGACTGTATCGTATATACTTTCACCATCATGTGGAAAAGGAACTATTTCTAGAAAGCCCTTAGGTTCTTCTCCTACCACTTACTTAACTAGTGCAGGCAGAAGTTTTAAAGACCTCAAATCTTTGTAATTTGTACTTCCAATTGCACGAAGCAATCTGAGGCTAGTTTTACTGTGCTCCCATTTCAAAGAGTACAATGAGATATTTGAATATACCGAAACACAACCAAGTTATCTAACATTGTTTTTTCTATAGATCCCTCTTCAATAACATGGTGCCGTCCAGATGTTTTGGACTACAAGTCCCATCAGTTCCAATTGTTGGGAATTGTAGTCCAAATCTTCTGGAGGGCACCACGTTAGTGGTCTATAGAGTATCCCCTTTAAAAGCATTTAGCTTGAATTTCTCTGTGGTTAGTACTTCTACCTGCAGTTTTCAGAAACAGTGCAAAGAAACTTGCCTTCACTATCATTTAAAAACATTAAAAATAAAGTTATTACCATCTTGAACGATATCTAGAGAGATTCCAGTTCCCCATCCACTGCTTGTTATCCTTTTAGCAGCAACTGTTTAATAAACTTTATTTACAAAATACATAACCTGTAATACCCTATAACAAGAACGAGTCCAATGGATAAATAATGTGCCTTCTTGTCTACATAACTGAGAAAATGGTCCGAATATATATTTTATATCTTATCCAGAAGTTGTGCCCATTAGCCTATTCAGACAGAAAGTTTGAAATAACTGTAATGTTATCAGGCAAAGATTCAAACATTGCAAGGCTTTAATAGATCTTTCTTTTTTGGCCTGAATAGATTTGCTTTTACCCAATGATCCAGGAAATTTCAGAGTTTGGTTGAATATGGTCACATTATTCATTCAAGGAATCTTTTACCCATTACACATGCATCTCCTGGGCTGTTTAATTTTTAAAAAACAGATTAAGAAATTTAAGCACCCTAAGACAACTCACCATTTTGAAAAGTTAACCTTCCTGAATTATGAATTTTTAAAAACTGGTAAATTACAATTTTGTATTTTCTGCAAAAACAAAGGGCAGGAAATGGCTGGTAGCAAAAAGGTACAGGAGAGATTTAATTCTTGCCTTCTGTCCTGCTGTGTTCCCTATTCTGCGTTTACCCCCTCGGTTCACTAAAACCCATCGACGTGCTTTCAAGAAAGCATTGCATGATGGCTATCTACACCCACATATTACGGCCTCCGAGAGGAAGTAATTTATCAGAATATGAAAGAGGCAAATGAGATCCTAACAGGGAAAGGGCCATAAAAACATAAAAACATTGCTACTGCTCTAATAAGGTGCATCAATGCAAAGCAGTTTACAGCTTTTACCTCAATTCATTGCTGGGCTCACTAATGAAATGGTCACAGGAAAAGGACCTGACAATTGTATCTCCCACATAAAAGAAGGGACAGAAAAGAGTCCCTTGTGGTTTTTTCCTTCAGCTTAAATGCAGCCATTCTCAGAAAACACACACACAAAAGCAGCAATAGGCTAATCCTGGCAAATATGGCACCTCAAGAAGGGCTGTGGTAAGAGAGAGTTGTGCAGCTGTGTCACAAGGGGGGGGGTGGAGAATCACAGCATGTTTCCACAGAGGATACATTAAAGGCAGTCTGCTTCAAAGTGCAAGATTTAGCACGTACGCTGGTTAGACACAGCCAGGTTACCCACGGCTTTGCTTTCAGAGCTCCTTGTGTCCATTCTTCCTGCTGCATAATCTTCAATCAACTGTGGTGGAGACTTTCCCACAAGTACAAAAGGCTGCAGCGAGCAGAACAATCTCCTACAAGTTTGCCCAACTTGCAATGAGGAATATAGAATGGCAGAAGTGTACCCCAGTGGCCCATAAGCAGGCAAGACTGTGGCTTCCATCAATCTTGCTGGGATGCCTTGGTCTTCTATTGCAGCTTATGGCAATGCCATGAGGCAGTTCAGTACTACTTCTTAAGAAAAGACAGTACTAAGTTTCAAAGGCGCTCTCGACCTCTGATCAGATGCAGAAGCCTAGGGAGGTGCAACTAGCAGCACCCCCAACTGGGCGCGGCAGCAGCTTGATGTAGATTGATGTAGTCTCCACGGCCTGAAAGAGTGATGTCCGTGTCACCTGACGACGTCAACAACATCATCATCATCTTCTCAATAAGGACTCTAGGAAGAAGCAGGATTAGGTTAGAAAGAAAGAACAGACAGCACACATTCCCCAGCATTCCAGGAACCAAATCACAGGGGAGGACTCTCGGCTGGGGACCCCTTCTGTTCAAACCCAACACAATGTGACTGTGGGGTTCTGCATTTACCTCTGAGAAAACATTACCTTATTGACAGACATTGTTTGCAATGAAGTTGTTTCTCTGGCAAGAGGTGGGCTTGCTGAGGAATGAACACCATCATGGACCCAAAACAACTTCCATTTTTTAAAAATAAGCAAGGCTGTGGTGCCTTACCTACAGAGGGTACAAGCTTGTTCCATCTACTGACCTAATCACCTGAGACCAAATCTCTATTGAGCATTGCAACCCAGACCCTGGCCTACAGCCAAAATGGTAGCCGTATCACTGCAAATCACTTAAATACCTGTGGCGCTGCCTGTCTCACTCCAAACCTAGCTGCAACACTGCATCATAGTGAAAGCATGACTGGATATTTTGGAACTGAGTGAAGTTGGAATTCTCTTTTTAAAGACCTCACCTCTTTTCTCATATGTTATCCATAGGCCCATAATTTGGGGATAATTACCCCTGGAAAAAACATTCAAAAATTCAATTTGCCTACCTCATCGACTCATTTACATTCTTGTTTTCCTTGACAGAGGTTTCAATCCATCCGGTAAAGCCATTCTCTTTACTGAACCGATCAATTTCTTCTCTGGTCACAGCCCATGGATAAAGGTCACACTGGAAAAGAGAATTTAGGAAAGTACAAGTTCATCTTTTAGAACAGTCAGGAAGAGGTGTACAATTCGTTTTCTGCCTCTGCCACAAATCTGCACACAGCCAGATCTATCCACCAGATTATAAGGTAATGCTATAACTATTTGTGCTGCCGTAGTTTGGATTAGAAGGGTAAAAGGATGAGACATCTATGCCTCTTCTGCCCCGAAAAATTTCTTATTACTGTTCAAAATAAACTCCTCAAATTCAAAGCAGAGTTTGATAAATGTGCAGATATTTTATATCCTAAGCAGATGTTTCAAATATGTTTTTTTCAGGGTCATGAAAGATGCCCACTTGGGAATTTCCTCACTTCCTTAGTGATATCAGGGACAATTTTAGATGGGGGGGGGTGAAAGAAAGGGGGGGGAGAGAAAGGGATCCTTCTCCTGCACACTTTTAGCTCTGCAGGCCTCAAGACCTTCCCCACCCTCCCTTTTAAAAACTGTGGGGAGATAGAACTGGGTCAGAGGCCAGTGAGAAGACGCATTCTCCAAGCTCTGTTCCATGCCCTCTTCTTTTTAGGCCCCAACCCTAATTCTCAGCTGCTGCCAGTGTTCACTGATAGCATGAGGACAGCACACAGGCACTGCTCTTATCTCCCCGCGCTTTAGGGGAGTTTCAGAGAGCTTATCGCCTTTTTAAAAAGAAAGAAAAACAGCTGGAAACACTCAGTCTACGGCCACTCACTTTATTAGCCAGCAGCAGACAAGGAACAGGGCTTCCATCCGGCAGCTTCAGTTTGCTGTCCAAATCATACTTCCATTTCTGGCAGCTGGTGAACGTGCCAATACTGGTGACATCAAACATGATCACACAGGCTGATGCCTCTTTGTAATACAGCCGAGTCATAGACGTGAAACGTTCTTGACCTGGGGAGGGTTTAGGTGACAAAGGAGTTTTAGCATTACCTCAGATTCATTCCTAGGCAGCTTCCCCCTCCACATTTTTTTGATCCAACATCAAGGGAGTTGTATCTACTTTACTGCCTTCTGGCAAGGACAATGGAAAACTTGACAAAGTGGGATGACTCGTTCACAGGATGGTCAAACCGTGGTCCTACAGATGTGGCTGAACTACAGCCTCCATTATTCCCAACCATAGGCCATGCTGGCTGAGGCTGATGGGATTTGTAATCCAACAACGTCTGGAGGGCCACAGGCTACCTACCCCACCCTAAAGATTTAATGCACCAATGGATAGGAAGATGAAGCAGTGCCGGATTTATGTATAAGCTAAACAAGCTATAGCTTAGAGCCCCACTCTCTTGGGCCCCCCCAAAAAAAACTTAAAGGGAAAAAACTGGATGTGCATTCCAAAACATAAGATAAAAAACAAATAAAATAAAACTTATATACAGCAACAGTGTTTTGTGTTGTGTAGGCTCCTATTGGTTACGTACAAATGGCTTTAGATACCTATTAGGTCCATAAATTACCATATAGCATATTTTCAACACAAAAAACAGCGATAATTTGTTGCTGACAAAGGACAGCTGGGCATATAAAGGGCCCCATTATCTTCAGTAGCTTAGGGCCTCATCAAACCTAAATCCGGCCCTGAGATGAAGGGGACCAAAAGAAACCTGCAAGAACTACTAGGATTCCCAAGTTAATCCACGGTTTGGAGTTCACCAATTTCTGTACTGCACCAAAGAAGAAATGTTGTCGCTTGTGTCTCCCCTCCCATTGCAGCTGCCTGTGCCAAACTCACTCTTTTGAGGGAGAGGGGAAACTGCCTCAAGAATTTATTTTTTTATATCAGTCATCCTTACTGAGAAGTCATACTGGTAGGTAAGTAACAAACCCTACACATTGCTGAGTTTTGTTTCCTAATTTTATGGCAGCAGCTTCGATTGCTGAAGAGACAAGCTACTTTTTAAATGGGCTGTCTCTTTGGCAGTGGAATGACAAAGCAAACAAATACACATGCCTCTTAGTCACCATTAATTGTAATAACCATCCATCAGCACCATTTTTAAGGCGTTCCCCCAAAATTGCCATTTCCAGACTTACACAGGAAATTGCAAGAAGCCTAGAATAAAATTTAAAATATTAACAGATGCAAAGGAAAGAGGTGGATTTGCCCTGCCAGACTTTAAACTTTACTACGAATCAGCAGCTTTTTGCTGGTTGAAAGAATGGCTACTTCTTGAAAACACAGACATTTTGGACTTGGAAGGTTTTAATAATGTATTTGGATGGCATGCATATCTGTGGTATGATAAGGTCAAAGCGCATAAAGCATTTAAAAACCATATTGTTAGAAAGCATTGTTTAATGTTTGGATAAGATACAAGGATCTATTGGAAAATAAAACCCCAAGGTGGCTGTCACCGATGGAAGGGAAAGCTCAGAAAAAGCTCAATATGGAGGCTAAATGGCCGAAATATTGGGAAATTTTGGAACAAGATGGAGATAGATTGAAATTGCAGAGTTTTGAGAAACTAAAGAACAAAGTGCGAGACTGGCTTCATTATTATCAGATAATGGAGGCATATAATTTGGACAAGAAAATTGGCTTCCAGGTGGAAAAATCAAAATTAGAAACAGAACTGTTAGAACCCAAAACTAAGACTTTGTCAAGGATGTATAACTTGCTGTTGAAATGGAACACTCAGGATGAAACAGTGAAATCTGTTATGATTAAATGGGCACAAGATGTTGGACACAATATTATGTTTGCTGACTGGGAACAGTTATGGACCACAGGTATGAAGTTTACGGCATGTAATGCCCTAAGAGAGAATATTATGAAAATGATATACAGGTGGTACATGACCCCAGTCAAGCTAGCAAAAATCTATCACTTGCCCGATAATAAATGTTGGAAATGTAAAGAAACTGAAGGTACATTCTTTCACCTTTGGTGGACGTGCCCAAGGATTAAGGCTTTCTGGGAGACGATATATAATGAATTGAAAAAGGTATTTAAATATACCTTCTTGAAGAAACCAGAGGCCTTTCTCCTGGGCATAGTCGGCCAATCAGTGTTAAAGAAGGATAGAACTTTCTTTATGTACGCTACAACAGCAGCAAGAATACTTATTGCAAAGTATTGGAAGACACAAGATTTACCCACCCTGGAAGAGTGGCAGATGAAGGTGATGGACTATATGGAATTGGCGGAAATGACTGGCAGAATTCGAGATCAGGGAGAAGAGTTGGTGGAAGAAGACTGGAAGAAATTTAAAGACTATTTACAGAAATACTGTAAAATTAATGAATGTTAGAATGATGTTGGATTGAAATTAAGTGGTTTCTAGCTGTAATGGTATAAAAGAACATGAAAAAAACGGTTTTTTATAAGTAAAAATCTAATGTTATAATAACTTAAGATTAAAGATCTGGGTAGAATAAAGAGGGAAAGAAACTGCTAAGTTAATAAATTGAACTGGAATACAAAAAAGGGAGGTAAGAGGCGGTCCGGGAAATAAGTTAATGAAAAATAATGTGATGAAAAGATTGGTTGTTTTTAATTATTTTTATTTTGTATTTTGTATCTTTTTCTATTTTGTAATGTAAAAACCCTAATAAAAATTTTATATATATAAAAAAAGGAAATTGCACAAACTGCATCACTAAAGAGGTGAAACACAACAACACATGGATGAAAATTAGACAGCTACTGTGTGGGGGAATTTTCTACCACTTCTTTGATCTATCTTTGATCTATCTTTGATCAATAGAAAAAGACAAACAAATCTGGGGGGGAAATCTCATCCACCACAAACCAACAAGTGACGCTTCAAAGCTTACCTGCAATATCCCACAGCTGCAGCCTCACTGTCTCAGACTCTGACCACTGTACCACCTTCAGAGCAAAATCCACTGGACAGCCATGGAAAGAAAGAAAAAGATAAAACCAGTTAGGGGTTGAATAAAATCACTGTGTAGTATGCTCCGCTTATGAGCACTTTTGCTTCAGGCCTGAGGGGCCTTAAAGGAGGATTAAACAAATGCATGGAGGGTAAGGTTCTCATGATGGCTAAGCTCTGCCCTCCATGATTGGAAGCAGTAATGCATCTGAATACTAGTTGCTGGAAACATCAGGAGCACGGCGTTCTCTTGTGCTTGGGTCCTGCTTGCAGGTTTCCTACAGGGATCCGGTAGGTCAGTGTGAGAACAGGATGCTGGAATACATGGACTAGATCAGGCATAGGCAAACACTGGCCCTCCAGATGTTTGGGACTACAATTCCTATCGTCCCTAGCTAACAGGACCAGTGGTCAGGGATGATGGGAATTGTAGTCCCAAACATCTGGAGGGCTGGAGTTTGCCTATGCCTGGACTAGATCTAACACTCTCTTTTTATGTTCTTATAACGGATATTAAGGCACTACAGACTGCTGTGCAACACAGCAGTTGCTTCTACACTGCTGCCTTGATGCTATTCACGTTCTTCCTTCCAGCAGATGTTAAGCCCAAGCTATAGCATTTCTTGAGTACTGCTGACCTCAAAGCGTATGTTTATGCTCCAGTAAATCACAGAGAAGTGGTGGAAACAGACAACCATGTAGATGTCACTTTAAAATTCCATTCCACTCCCCCATACAGCTTTAACCACACGGAGAGAAGTCTACAACCATGTGACAAACCAACCGCTTCTCCAGATTCCTGTGGCCATCTGTTGCTATCCCAGACAACTATGAAACAGAAGTGTGTGCACACATTATGTGCATGCTCACACAAGTAATACATCCCAAATCCTGAATGATTGCTTCTATGTTCATGGATCCAGAATTATTTCCACCTGAAATATGATAACTAACAGCAAGAGTATATATATAATAATTTCCCCTTGAGATAGAAGTCTTACATGTTTCTCAGTAAGACTTTTTTAAAAAACTCCCATCAGTATACCATGTTGATATGTGCAGTGCCATTAATTCTGAATTTTTAATGGTTGCAACCCACCCCCGGAACCTGTTAGTGAAGGGTGGGAATAAATTTAATAATAATCATTTATTGATTGATTGCATATTTATGTCCTACCTTTTCTCCAAGGAGCTCAAAGTGGTATACATAGTCCTCCCCCTCATTTAATCCCTACAACAAGCCTGTGAGGCAGATTAGGCTGAGAGTGACTGACCCGCCCAAGGTCTCCCAGTGAGCTTCATGGCTGAGTGTGGATTCGAACCCTGCTCTCCCAGGTCCAAGTCCAGAATTCTAACCACTACACCACACTTGCTTGGTTCTCAATCACTCTGGGTCATCATAATCATCATGGTACAGTACAGTCTTGGGCAGACATGTCAGGTAAAAATAAGTAATAATAATTTATTATTTATACCCCGCCCATCTGGCTGGGTTTCCCCAGCCACTCTGGGTGGCTTCCAACAAAACATTAAAATACAATAATCCTTCAGATATTAAAAGCTTCCCTAAGGTAAGGCAAAGAAGGGGTAGATAGCTGAGAGCTCTCTCCTCTTCAGGTACTTTGCCCAACCAGCAAGATCAGGGCTTGGCAAGGTTTATCTTGCCTGGGCCAGATTGGTCCCGCAGAGATCCCTCTGTGCGTGCCTGTGATTTTCGGCACCGCGGAAGCAAGTCACTGTGCTCCACTGGCTTAGCGCAGCGTGCGAGCGGGCACCTTGTTTGGGGAGCAGCTCATGGGCTGGTCAAACGACCTCCACGGGCTGCTTCCGGCCCATGGACCTTAGGTTGGTGACCCCTGAGCAAGATGCTCTACCAAGCAGCTCTCCCACCTGGCGGTGGTGCTTCTGAATGGCAGATTGGTCCACTGCAAATCAGCAACCATTCACAGTTTAGTAATTTAGGACGATGTCTTATATTGAGTCAGACCACTGGGTCCATTTAGCTCATTTGTCTACACTGACTGCCAGCAGCTCTCCAACAGGAAATCTTTCCAAGCCCTATCTGGAGATGCTGGGAAACTTCTGCATGCAACACAGATGCTTTATCATTGAGCTACAACCCTTCCTTAAATTTAATTGTGGATGAGGGAGTGAAAGCAGACCTGGGGGGATGAACTAGGGGAGAACTGATGTGACCCAGCTTTGGGTACCTGGTGCAGCATCAACATAAGCTTGTAACTGACGCTTGGCCAGAGAGACAAAACAAGAAACCCTCTGGTGTACTGCTGACTTCGGATCCTCTCTGCACAAACTGGTGGTGTCAGAGAAGCCCAGGATGGCTGTTTCAAAGGACTCAATATTCATGGTTGCCATAATACCCATGGAGCTGTTTCAATACATTACTGACCCACCTTTATGTAAAAGTTTCAAGAGGTTTTTTTTTGGGGGGGGATACATCATTGACCCAACAATATGATAAGGCTTACGTTAAATCTGTGGGTGTGAGTTGTAATAACCCTATTTCCCTGTGACCTTTGGGGTTGATGGTACAAGTCCTTCCCTGAAGGGTTGGAGGACTTGAAAAGCTTTTCCACCCAAGAGACTAATTAAATTGAAGGGATTCCTGAATTTCCCCAATAAATTGTCCATTTGTCAGGTCTGTCCATCCTGCCAAGGCCTCAGTCTCACTGTGGCAACGACAAGATGGAGACAGCTGTCAAAACAATCAACCTTTTCATCTCAGTGGAACTCAAAAAGGGCTCTTGGGTTTGCTGGAGATAGTTATGAGAAAACTTCATCTGCTGACCTTCTGCCTGTCAATTTTATCACTGCATATGCCCTTCCCTGATTTATTTTGAGTCCACCATCTCACCCATTTACAAGAAGAAACGGTTTAAGCTGTTGAATTTCTGTCCACTACAGCCGTCAAAGGCACAAGACCCCTGCTCTTCCCCACAAAGCCAAATCTAAACCTTTCAAAGAACTTAGGTTTCACGAGTCATAACCCAGATGTGTTTCTGGTCATCAATGGACCACTGCTTAGAAATGCAAATAACTGTGAAGTATAAAAATGTCTTAAATACAAATATATTTTTGGCTGGCAATTCTACATTCAGTGCAAGCCCAGGCATGGTATTTCAGATGGCTGTGTGTGTGTATGAAGGGATTTAATGTTAATAAGTACAGCAATGTTGTTAGCACTAATCAAACAGTCATCCAAATACACCCATTTAAGTGTTTATACCAGAAGCAACATTTTCCCCTTTGAGCGGGAGAGAAATTAATCACCAATGCCCCACCACAGCTACTACAGTCTTAACATTCCATACACACACGTATACAGTATTTCTGCAAAATGCCTTCTACGCTGCAGGGTACACTACTGATTGCATTCACACAGCACTTTATTCCAGTTTCCCAGTATTTCCCTAACTGTCAATTTTTGCATTACATTTGATCTTTCACACAATGTAAAAGCAACTTCCAGAAATTCACCAAAATATAGAATAGAGCTGGCTCTGCTTTCGTTTCCATGTTATTTGCAAACAGATTTTTTCTGGAAGCAAATAACACTGAAATGACCCCCTACATTTGTGCTATACTCCACTATATTTCTGAAAGTGGCTTTTACATTGTGCGAAAACTCAAATATAATGCGGAAAGTAACAGGTAGGGCGATGTCGGGAAACCAGAATAAACTGCTGTGTGAATGAGCCTCTGTCTCAACCCCTTCTCCCCAATGTTAGCATATTGCAAGACTGATGCAACCCGTACTTTCTCAACCACAATACTACCTTCTCCTCCCCACCAAAGAGCTAGGGATATAGTAATGATGGATTCTATTTGCATTAGCATGGTAATTTAATATGTTTACATTTCCAGGGGGGGGACACACATCATTTTTTGCATGAAATTAAGCGCGGGTGGCGCTGTGGTCTAAATCACAGAGCCTAGGGCTTGCCAATCAGAAGGTTGGCGGTTCGAATCCCCGCAACGGGGTGAGCTCCCGTTTCTCGGTCCCTGTTCCATGCCAACCTAGCAGTTCGAAAACATGTCAAACTGCAAGTAGATAAATAGGTACCGCTCCAGTGGGAAGGTAAACGGCGTTTCCGTACACTGCTCTGGTTCACCAGAAGCGGCTTAGTCATGCTGGCCAAATGACCTGGAAAAACTGTCTGCGGACAAACGCCGGCTCCTCGGCCTTTAAAGCGAGATGAGTGCCACAACCCCAGAGTCGTCCGCGACTGGACCTAACGGTCAGGGGTACCTTTACCTTTTAAGCCTGAGTTAGAATTAAATGTTGTCTTTGCTGTGACCTTTTGCTGTTGGGTGGTCATGTTCCTACACAGTCACAGTTACACTGAAATCCTACAACTCCAAAAGTTAAAGCCTTTGCTCACAAGGGAATTGCTCCAGCCCCCTGATCATTTTGGCTGCACTTTTCTGCACATTTTCTATTCCATACAAAATCCAGATGTGTCCAGACCTGTACACATGCTACCTCTGAACAGAGTAGGAGGAACCTTTGTTCTCCTTGGGGGTTGTCACTTATTACAGCCAATAGGTGCCCTCGACACTTGTGGAATCACAATCTACGCTGCACTTGCAAAACAAAGATAGCACTGTCTAGCGCTTTCTTTTTTCTTAAAAAAAATGTTTAGGGGTATTCTCATTTTCCTACTCATATTGAAATACTGCCCCTCAATGAGGCCGAACTTAGATTCACAAAATGTTTAGGGGTATGTGTACCCCTGCATATCCCCAGAAAAAAGCACTGGCACTGCCTAGAAACCACAACACATTTTTGTTGGCTCAGTACACCATGCCTTGACTGCCAAGAACATACAATATCCCATAATGGAAGCCCAACCCCAGGCAAAGAATGTGTGGCCTGCACGCTTCAATTAAGCAAGAAAGGGCATTTAGTTTGCAAAATAAAAAATAAGCCAGGTGAGCACTCTTGTGACAAGTCTATAGTATGTTCTCAGGATGAGCTGCAAGTTCATTAATATCTACTGTCAGGGGCTCAGGAGCAGAAGCACAGGGGAGAGAGGAAATGGAGAGCGAAGGGGAGGAATCCGAGGGCAGCGTAGGGGAGTATGACAGTGACCCGAGAGATTCCATGAGCTTCTCCAGCGAATCAGAAGATTCCCAGAAGGGGGCGCCGATGGTGAGGGCAAGGGGAGTCCCAGGGGGGACGCACCAGAAGCAAGGGGCCAGCAGGGACTCCCAAAGCAGCAGCGGGGGATCAGGACCAGCTTCCCCACCAGAGCGTAGTGGGGGGGAAGAGTCACATGTGTCAGGACCAGCGTCTCCTCCAGCGGGGAGAGAAGATGAGTCAGGGCTGACCACGCCCCCATCGGAAAGTGGGGAAACGGAGGGGAGGTCAGTTCCAGCTAGCCTCCCCGAAGGGGGGAGCAGTGACAGCAGCAGTGTAACGGTAAGAAGGAAGGTGGCAGGCTGGGCGCGCGCGCCAAGTTCAAATGTACAGGCGCGTGGGACAGCAGGAAACCCGGATTGGGAACCAGGTCCTAAAGCCCGCCGGAGGGAGGGGGAAGATTCAGGGGACTCAGCGTCAGAAGAGTCTAGGAAGGGCGAGACCCCGACGGACAGGCGGACCCAGAGGAGGAAAGAACAAAGGAAGAGGTGGAGCAAGGCTAGAGTCTTAAACTGGTGTCAGGGGGGAGGAGATTCAGACGGAGCTTCGGCGGTCTAGAGTTTGAGACGTAGGGCTGCGCGCTGCGGCTGTGGAAGTGAAACTGAACTTCAATAAAGACTTTTATACTTAACAACGAAGCGGCGTTGGTCCTTTGTGAGCTGGGACCTAGGGCAGCTCTGACATCTACATATTATAATATTATATAAACACACACACAGGCAGTTTGAGGACTCTAGCTGAAAAGCAGAATATAAAATCTACCAACAAAATACATATTTGATGGATCCAAGCCTCTAACAGCAATGCTGGCAAACAGCCATAACGTTAAAATAAAATAAGCTGTAAACTTGTAAGTGGAACTTTCCTCCCTCTGCCTCCTATAAAGATGAATCTATTGCAAATGACTCCTTGTCCAGTTCCTCCCCATTCGCCTCTTCATTGGATCCTCTTAGTTTACCCTGCACTTCAGTGAAGTGTGTTTAAGGAGCATATTCTGTGAAGCCTTAACCCCCAACAGAAAGAGCAGCCAGAGATAATCAGATCATTTTGATTCGGGTCACCCTTATATAAAGGGGTAGTTTAAAGTAAGACGGCTGGCCCGGCTAATCTTGCCCTAGTTTGGTTCAGTTCTTTGACTAATGATCTTATAGACTTAAGCGGAACTAAAGAAAAATATCAAAAGGACTCTTTTATAAACTTCTTCTAAACAGAACTAAAGAGAAACATCCAACGTGTTCTTTTAAAATTAGGCAGCTGGTAGAAACAGAATTCTGTTAAAGGACTACTTGCAACATTAACAGGTTTATTTTCCATCACTCAGCCACATAGCCTGAATCAGAGACTACTGTGGCTGTTTCCCACTCACAGACCAAATAATAAAAAATAAAATTGCATTCCAGCAAGTGTGTTAGGACCCCTGAGAATGATACTTCCCCTCCCCACAGAGCACAACAGGAACAAAACTAAATTAGACCACAGCTATTATCCAGTCCAGTGGATCTGAAACACACTGCAAGTTGTGCATCTCTCTCTTTTCTTTTCTTTTTTTAAAAAGGCAGGCTGCGGAGAAGAAAAAGATGGCAAAGCGTCTCCCCCCTCCCGTCTCTACTGCAACTGATCAAAGTGGGGTGTAAACGAATCCTTTGCAGGCATAAAACTGGGGCCTTTGTACATCAGTTTCTCAGTGGGGTCTGGACTTCACTTTAATGACCTCTGACCTACTTATTCATTTGTGATTTTCCAACAGGGAGTTAAAAGGTAATAGGAAATAGTGGGGAAGCTGCACTTACCCATATACTGAAATTCTATCACACCGGGAGGCTGTTTAGCCAGAGATTTGGTGTCTTTCTATAGCTTGTGAACTATTCAGCCACAGTCCCTGTGAAGCTTTCAGTAGCATCAAACACAGCTTTTATAGACAAATCTGTTCCATACCCAGGGGCATCTTCTATATGCTGCAGACTCTAAGGATGTTGAAGGTTGCAGTGTGGTTGTGCCAACATCAACTGACCCAAGGATTAAGTAAACAATTGAAGCCAATGCTTGTTCCTTGTATCTTTCCCCTCCTTGACTCCCAGCGGCAAGCTCCCTCTCCTCCCTTTGTTAATGATTACTGTTCATTTTCAAAAGTTTTTCCCCAGACATACAACAGTACAGTGCACAATGTATTAATCATTTTTTTCATTAAAAAAAACACCACAAAACACATAACTATAACAATAACAATACAGCTTTCACCAATACATTGGTACCTCAGGTTACATACGCTTCAGGTTACAGACTCTGCTAACCCAGAAATAGTACCTCGGGTTAAGAACTTTGCTTCAGGATAAGAACAGAAATCATGCTCCGGCAGCACGGCAGGCCCCATTAGCTAAAGTGGTGCTTCAGATTAAGAACAGTTTCAAGTTAAGAACGGACCTCCGGAACGAATTAAGTACTTAACCAGAGGTACCGCTGTATGAAAGAGGCAATACTTTACACGCTAATAAGACCAACTGCTTTACAGACACCAGAAGCAACTCAGGAGAGAAGGTGACTTAGTAATATGTCCTGCCTGCAATAAAACACGTCTCTACCCTATCGGTCTCTACAGTCACAGCAGGCGCTGTGACTCTCCAATGGTTGGGCTTTACTCCCAAAGGCTCACTCTTCCACTGTCTCCCAAGATGTCAACAATATGTCCAACCAGAAGTTGTTCTGAGAGACTGATGGCTGCACAGCCCCTCTCTGACCAGCTATATAATGCAAAAAGGGATCCCAAGGCCACATTCACACACAAATCAGGGGTCGGCAAGGTTTACCGGCCATGGGCCAGACCACTCCCATGGAGATTGTCCGTGGGCCGGACTGGCGCAGTGCAATACCAGAAATAGAGTCTGCGCATGTCCGCGGCGCTGGAAATTGCATCTGTGCATGCCCGCGGTGCCTGAAATTGCACCTGCGCAGAAGCAATTTCCAGTGTCTGGGCATGCACAGACACGATTTCCAGTATCTGCGTGTGCACAGACATGATTTCTGGTGTTGCGCTGCAAGTCCCTGTGCTGTGCCAGTTTAGCACAGTGCGCGGGGGGCTCGCCGAGCGGGCAGCTCAGTTCATGGGCGGCTCATGGGCTGGTAAAACGGTCTTTGTGGGCCACATCTGGCCCATGGGCCACATGTTGCCGACTCCTGACTAAAATCTTCAGAGCAATCTGAAGATGTGGAAACCGTAGCTCTGTGAATAGGGGTCTCAGGGTCTCCTAACAATTGTCAGCACTGTTAACAAATGACAGCTCCCAAAAATCTCTGGGGGAAGCCACGACTGTTCAAAGAAGCATCATAGTATTTTTAATGTGCGGCGTGAACATGGCTCAACTGTCTGCAAATGCGTCTCTCTCTTGCTCTCACCCCTCATTTACTTATATTTAAATACTATTACCACTCTTACATAAAAATATCAAAGTGGTTTGCAACCAAAATGCAGAAAACTCTGCATTCTTAACTACCTGCCTTGATGGAATAGGAAAGTTTTCAGCAGGTGTTTAAAAGTTGAAACAGAAGACGCACCTGCTGACTCAATGTCTCTGCATCACTGTTTCTGCTATGTGCACACCTTGGACCACCAGCCTTGTACTGAAAACTGTGATGATCCTTTCCAGTGGTGTGTGATCTCTAAGCAAGTGGCTGCCAGCAAATAACAAATTCAGTCTTTATCGAGCAATCCTCACATAGCCTCTGGAAATACTGGAAGGAGGACAAGGCCATGATGAAACTTCTAATTAACAATGGCTGAAATTTCCTGGAACACCCACCTCAGTTGGACCACAGGGCACACCCACCACATGTTGAACTTTGTGCCAAATCGATTGCATCCTCTCCAACACAACCTACTTAGAGTCCTAGCCATGTGACCTAGTTTCTGCAGCATCGTGTACCAGTGATAAATCAATTTCAGCATGGTTTCCCTCAGTCTCGCAAGGATGGATTTCAAAAGCAGTGTTAGAAATTCAGATATATAAGCTAGGCGGCCAAACAGCACCTTAAACCTAGGTTATGGTTACCACAACAGTATGTGTATTCACCAGGGGGTTGCATAGATGAGACTTCCAACATTACAATTCTATGATCTCAACTATATTGCTTGACTTTAGCTTCGTCTTACAACAATTCGCCTGCCCTAGTACGCAAGAAGGAGAAACACACAGGGGAAATGGAACAGGTATTAACTATGGACTAAGGCAGAGGTTTTTAAACTGTGATTGCCAACCCAATGCCCAGAAATCTCCACGTAGTCGCAACTGGACCTGGACCAGTAGCAAAACACACCTGGGGAATTTCAAACACTGTTCAAAGGCAATCTCAACCACACAGCAATCCAGGTATTTCCCACAGTGTCATACCCAAGATCTCCCTCCAGACTTTGCACAATCTGATTAATGACCAAAAGGTCCCAGACAGGACAAGAGAGTCCAGTACGCTAACATGACCCCTTTCAGGTTAGGCTTTTCGTTAATGCACCAGGTGAGATCCTTAGGAATAGTCCCCATTCTTTACAAAGCTTTACAGAACACCTGAACCTGCATTATTTGTAGTCAATGAAATGGTACAGCGCTCAGCTCAATGTTGAGCTCCACCTAAAGGTTGGCCAGCTATAAATATATCATTTATTTGATGGAGACCCTTGCTCTCTCACTTGCTGCACTTTACCCAGATGATCAAAACTTGTGTGGCACAAAAAAGGGTAGTGGCAGTGTTTTGCCCATTTCTGCCACAATTTCAGAGTTACTCTCAAGAAGGAATTCAAGATCGCTCTAAGTTTTCCCTGGGTGGCCCTGCTTCATGGCCCACCTTCCCACATTTTTAATAGTTTTTAAAGGCATTACTGTTTCCAGTAATTTAAATCATTCCCCTTCATTGAAAACGACAAGAAATCATGTTAACCAGTAGCTACCAATATAAACAATCAAATCTAGATTTCACAATAGACCACTTTTTGCCTCTTCTACAGATCATTGCAAATTAAGCAACATGGGTTACAGCAATCCCATGCCTTGCAGGACAGGGCTCTTCAGAAGGTGCTTGCTTTGGGGCATTTAGAATCAGAAGGGAAGAGATTTCACAAAGGGTTAAAGCAAGGACTAGCTCAGCAGCCATGATTCAATTTAATTAAAAGCAGCCGTGAGTTCCCAAGATGAAAAACTGCTGTTGGAAATGATGAGAGACTACCAAAGCAATCCTGACCAGTAGATCTGCTGGCTGGAGTGGATGGGGTGGATGTCTCTCTCTGCCAGAAGGGGTGGGGCACATCTTCATTAGTTAGAGTTTTCCCCAGGCAGTAGAACTATCACTGGCAGTGTTTCTGTTGTTTGTAAGCCCAAAACAGGCTGCTCCAGGCCAGTGTTAGTCGACATTTTGGATCTGATGAATCCAAAGCCTCTTCATTCTCCCAAGAGGTCCATCAGACCCATCAACTGCATCAGCCAGTTAATACCTGCCTTCAGGGGCAAGATTTGAAACCAAGATCTACCAGGAATAAACAAAAAAAAAAAGAGTCATACACACACATTAAGCCCGGGCTGCTATGAGCCAGGACAGCAACAGATGGGTGATAGCTCCAATGATGTATACAATTGCTCTGCCCATTCTTTGCAAGCAAGTTCAGAAACGCCCTTTTCCAAAAACACAAGGTTAGAGTATTTCCTCTGGCCTAAAATATGATGGAATTTCTCTTAACGATTTGATAATTGATCTATGGAATTCTTTGATGCAAGTCATATGATTCATGAGAGCTACAAACGTATTACCTTTCCATTCCATCCTTCCTCCAAGGAACTTGAGGCGGAATAGACAGCTCCCTCCCTTGTGAGCAAGAACCCTGTGAGGCAGATTAGGCTAAGAGCTGCTAACTATCCGAAAATCACACAATGAGTATAATGGCTGGCGTAGGGATTCTGATTTAGAAAAGGGTGGCTCATTGAAAAAGGGCTCTTGCACCTTTAATAATGGTGGTGAAGAGGGATTCTCAGCAGGTATAGCTTGCTGTGCAAAGTGAAGGAAGTCCCATCCTAATATTCACCCTGCCACTCCAAAAAGTGGCCCCTCTTTCTAGAAACTGGCTCTCAATCTACCACAGAAACACAAGCAGTTCAGAAGACTTTCATATTGAAGCCAAAGGAGACTGGATATCTGCTTTGGCTTTTTACATCACAATCCTGAGAAATTCACTCGGCACCACCGTCCTGGTTTTCAAGCAGAGTTTGGATGGCTATCTGCAATGTATGATCTAGTATGATAAATGATTCCAGCATTGCAAAGGGGCTGGAAAAGAGGATATTGGGGCCCCTTCCAACTCTATGATTCCATAAATAGAATCTGAAGATATTTCAAGAGGATGCACTTTAAAAAAATGCCACCACCAATCAAACATGTATA
Source organism: Podarcis raffonei (assembly GCF_027172205.1). Lineage (NCBI taxonomy): Eukaryota > Metazoa > Chordata > Lepidosauria > Squamata > Lacertidae > Podarcis > Podarcis raffonei. The sequence goes on from NC_070607.1 coordinate 59,631,293, forward strand.
GTGGGAAGAGTGTAGCTGCTTCCACACGCTTGTCTTCAGCTCTGAAATTAAAACAGAAGGAGCCATAACTTCCAAAGCAAAAATACTGGTGAAATTCTGGTAAAAATAGTAAGTCTTAGACACACACACACACACACACACACACACACACACACGAAACCAGGCTAGTCCTTATGCAGAGAACCAGTGTTTCACAATATAGTTTCTCCTATGGAACAAAAAAGCTTGAATGTTGAATGTTAGATTGCAATTATTTAAGAACTAGCAACTACAAGATCATCTTGGCTATCTCTTAGTGCTTAGGTGATTGAGCCTGAGCTTCGACTGCCACCTCCTCACCACGAACCATTTTAATTTCTTCAGTAATGTTTTATTTTGGATTTAATGTTTTAATGTAGATTGTGAACTGCTTTGAAATTTTTTAAAAAATATAAAGTGGTATAGAAATTAAATGAATAAATACATGCATGGCTATGAGTAACTATGGACATATTTAAACCAGGACATCTCAATGGCGTTTTGCTACCCAGTATGAGGGGGTGGTTTTATTTCAACAGAGGTGCAAACACAAATGAAACACCAAAGGAGGAAGTGAGAAATGCAATATCCGAAGAAACAGGAACAAAAATAAAATACAAGAGAGCAACACTTTTAATTGAACTAACCCCCTGCCACTTAAGAGTATGACAGCTTTTGAGTTCCACAGAGCTTTTCATCAGATGGAATGCAATCAAAAGGCAGATATTTGCAATACACAACACTTTTACAGCACTAGAACTGTGCCATTAAATCTGTTATTAGAGCTCATCATCTATTGCAAATAAGTTTGTTGTTTTTCCAGGGGCGGCGGCGGCCGGGGGTGGGGCAGAAATCCAAAACAACTCACCTCCCACCGTCGACTTGTAGTGTTTGTTGAAACTATCGTTGGCATATCGCTGGACCAGTGACGTCTTCCCAACTGTGGCATCCCCAATAATCAGCACTTTGAACATATGGTCGTGATGGCCCATGGTTTGGAACAACCAAGTAAACTCAAGGCAGCGCACGTCGCCGTTTCCTCAATTCTTGGGAGGGGACAGCAGCCACGTGGGAGGCAAGGACTCCTCACTTTTCCCTAGAGGGCGAAAAAAAAATATGTGCATTCAATAGCAGCCTCCAAAGCCCAGGCAGGCGATGCAGAGCTTAGCGCTTCTCGGTTTTCCATATGGAGTAAGCAATCACCTCCCTCCAAGAAACAGGGATCTTGCGAAGCCACCGAGCACCACGGGGTTGGGGGGTCAGTATGCAACTTTTATGTTTAATTGTTCACTCCCTCCTGCAGGTCCAGCTCTCGCTGAACGCAGCGAGGCAGCAAGCAGTGTTTCCAATTATTTGCACCCAGGAGAAGACTCACCAGCCCTACCTTACGCGTTTAAAACGCACCAAGCGGATCCCAAAGAGGAGTTCTCCACCCGACGACTAGCGAAAGCAAACACACTGTCAGCAGCAGCCGGGCGCTCGCTGGGGAGGAAACCGAAAGCGTTCGCATTGCCGTTTGCATAGAAAGAGGCTTAAGCTCTTGATAGGATCCTCATCCTGCAACTAGCGCGCCTCTTGCCTCGGCTTCTGCGCTGCCGAGCTTTTCCGCATTCTCCTGGCCGTCATGTGAGAGAGGGCGGGGCGGCTGCCTCGCCCCGTCGGAGGAACTACAGTACCCAGCATGCATAGGGCGAAGCGCCCCCTATTAAATCCGTAAGCCGGAGCGGCTGCCTCATGGGAAATGTAGTGTTTTAGGGAAGGAAAAGTGTAGCCGCGGTCTGTCCTTCAGGAGGCAGGCAACGCGGCTCGTGCTATGTATAGATTTCTATATAGTGCAGTGTTGGTAGGGCCGGATTTAGGTTTGATGAGGCCCTAAGCTACTGAAGGTCATGGGGCCCTTTATATGTCCAGCTGTCCTTTGTCAACAACAAATTGTCGCTGTTTTTTGTGCTGAATATATGCCTTTTGGTAATTTATGGACCTAATAGGTATCTAAAGCCATTTGCACATAACAAAATATGTGTTTTATCGAAGTAATTGTTGAACTGAAATACAATTAAGAAGTATATTAATAGTGACATTTGGGGGGGGGGCCAAGAAAGTGAGGCCCTAAGCTATAGCTTGTTTAGCTTATATGTAAATCCGGCACTGTGTGTTGGTGTATAAAATCTCCTCCAATGCTGGTTGTTGCATTTTGAACTATTATTATTTATTAAATTTGTATACCGGCCTTCACCCGCAGGTCTCAGGGCAGTTCACAACATAAAAATACAAGATAAAAGCACAAAATGCATGATAGAAACAAGAATGAAAAAGCACAAACCAATAACCCTTCTCCTATACAGTGGTACCTTGGGATGTGAATGGGATCCGTTCCGGAGCCCCATTCGCATCCTGAACGCAACGTAAGACACGACGGCACGTCTGCATGTGCGCGGGTGCGTTTTGCCACTTCTGCGCATGCACGTGACATCATTTTGAGCGTCTGCGCATGCACGAGCAGCAAAACCCGGAAGTAACGTGCTCCGTTACTTCCGGGTTGCCGCGGAGCGCAACTCGAACATGCTCAACCCGAAGCACATTCAACCCGAGGTATGACTGTATACACATTTAAAAGGGGTATAAGATGCCAATCAGCCAAAGGCCTGGTTAAAGAGGAATGTTTGTGTCTGGTGCCTAAAGGAGTTTAATGAAGGTGTCAGGTGAACCCCTCTGGGAAGAACATTCAACAAAATGGGAGCCACTGCAGAAAAGGCCCATTCTCATGTTGCTATCCTCTGGACCGCTCATGGAGGAAGCACATGAACGAGGACCTTGGATGATGCTCTCAGGGTCTGGGTAGCTTCCTATGGAGAGAGGAGGTCCTTGGGGTATGCAAGTGCTTAAAATAAACACTTTCTTCAATCCTCTTTCTCTGTGCCATGCACCATTTTATAATCTTCCTAGGGGAGCTGCATCCTTTTGATCATTTTGGTTGCCCTTTCCTGAACCTTTCTCAACTCTACAATATCATTTTTGAAGTGAGGGGACCAGAACTGAATATAGACATCATTCTGTGTCTGGAAAAAAGCCAACCAAAGAAGAATGGCAAATCAAGTTGATGGACTATGCTGAAATGGCAACATTAACTGGGAAGCTCAGGAACCAAGAAGACAATAAATTTTAAAAAGAATGGGAAATGTTTATAACGTATTTTCAAAATTATTGCAAACAGGTCAAAACAGCAGGATTCTAAGTGCACCTGTAATGTAACAGAAAGTATAGATAACAGGAAGATGAAAAATTGGAGAAGTATTGATATGCAGTTGAAAACAGAATTAAGAGGACCCATGGATGGGATGGGGCAAAATCAGGAGATTCAGAGTAATCTCGATATGTGGAATACGTTTGATCTTTTGATGTAAGTTTATTCTTCTTCTTTCTTTTCTTTTTCTTTCTTTATTTTTGAAAATCAAATAAAAAAATTATTAAAAAAAGGAAAAAGCTGCTATGAGTGCTACATTTCTTCCTCTCATAAATAAACCTGTTAAAGGCAAATCTATATAATTTACCATTGCTGGTAGGTATGGATTTCCAGAGAGGTAGTCATGTTAGTCTCTTGCAGCACATCAATCAACAGGGTACTGTGACACCTTGAAGACCAACACATTTATTATGAAATAAACTTCACGCCGGTAGATGAATGAAGTAACATCTTAGTTGGCTGGAGACAATAGCAAGATGGGAGTTCAAAGGAAATGAAATGCAAACAGTATAGTCAGAGATAATTAGAGCTTAGATATGTGTTAAATAGGCACACCTTTAACCCTTGAGAATAGCAGATTGGTAATAATTGAGATGATTGGATTGCAAACACCTGTCGTGTGGCAGGGAGCCATTCACAAGAAACAGTCAGAGCTTATAAATGACAGGATATCTGTGCTAATGAACAGAATAAAAATCCTTTCTCTCAATTGAACTCACAAGTGATCTCATTGAACTTCAAGAGGTGCCCCTTGAAGACCTTTGTATTTAGACTATGAATGAATGAATGAATGAATGAATAAGTTTATTACGGTCATAGACCAGAGGAAAAAAAAACCAACATAAAGACAACAGTAGTTTACGAGGGAATGATGGTGTCAATTAAAAGTTGTAAAATTATACATAAAAACAATGCACATATGCACACACACCCACACACACGCACATATATACTCATATATGCACTACCATATATGTGTAGACTTAAAAAGAAAAAAAAAAAAAAAAGGGGGGGGGGCTTGTCCAAGAGTCAGATCTTTTACTTTTTTACAACTAATGCCCTCCGCTTGATCGCGGCCGCAGAAAACTTGGCCACTTTCAGTGTTACTTCTGGGTTTTTATCTCCTAATAGGATTTTCAGCCGCTGGGGTTCAGATCGACCTGGAAATTTCTGGACGATAGGAGAGATAAACAGTGACCTGATATCCCCGTAAAGGTCGCAGTGTAACAACACATGTGAAGCCGTTTCCACCTCCTTCAGACCACATGGGCAAACTCGTTCGGCATAGGGTGTGCCCTCGTATCTGCCCTTTAGTAAGGCAGATGGCAGTACATCAAATCTGGTAAGGGTAAACGCCCGCCTATATTTTGCGATTTGTAGATCCAGCAAATATGGGGTTAAATTAAACCCTTTTTCATAATCTTGGATAGCTGGATATTTATCTATCTTGCTCATATGGTCCTGAAGCTCTACATCTCCTATTCGCTGGCTCACCATCATTTTAGCCTTTTCAAAACCTGCGGCTATAAGTTCTTGTGGGGAAAGCCCCAGGCCCTTCAATTTTTCATAAAGCGACAATCTCCATTTAGACTGGAACGGGTCTAATAAAGTCAATGGAGCCACTCCCACTGGGAAAAATATGAGTTTTAGCCAGAAGTGAATCTTCAGGATCCATATCCTGGCATTAATAGGGAGTTGACCTACCTCCAGCCTAATGGCAGTGTTGGAGACACAGGTAGGTAACCCTAGTAGGGAGCGGTAAAATTTAGTTTGTACAGATTCCAGGGACTTGAGTTTTTGACAATTAAATATCTGGGTGCCATACATCAGTTGTGGAAGTATTTTTGCAACAAAGACCTGGGAGGCGGCAGGAACATATTGACCTCCTTTTCTGTAAAAGAATCTTATGATAGCTCTAAAAGATCTTTGCGCATTGACAATGGAATTCTTAATCTGATGGCACCAAGATCCCTTCTCATCAAAAATTATTCCAAGATATCTAAAAGATGTTACTTGCTCAATAGGTTGGTTATTAATTTTCCATTTATGTCGGAGTTTTCTCTTGGGGAACACCATAATTTTTGATTTAGTATAATTTATTATTAGGTGTTCAGCTTCGCAATACTCTGTAAGAGCTCGTAGAAGTTTTCTTAGACCCACACAAGAGAAGGAAATAAGTGCCGCATCATCTGCGTACAAAAGGACTGGTATTGGTATATTGTTTAGGTTTGGGGAATGAGTACTTGCTTCCTCCATCTTTCCGACTAAGGAGTTTATATAAAAGTTGAATAGAATGGGGGCAAGAACACAGCCTTGCTTGACACCATGGAAACTTTGGATTTCCTTTGATAGGTTCCCATAACGATCACATCTAACACGGATCCGAGTATTTTCATGTAGTCTACGGATAAGAAGCAAAAGACGTCTATCGATGTTTGTGGCATTTAATTTTTCCCAAAGTCTATGCCGGGGTATCGAATCGAAAGCTGATTTGAAATCTATGAAGGCTACATAGAGAGAGCCTCCTTTCTTTGAGGTGTATTTCTCCACTAGATGTTGCAATACCAGTCCTTGGTCTAGAGTTGATCTATGTGCCCTGAAACCAGCCTGGGCTTCCTTTAGGATGTGCTCCTGTTCCAGCCAGTCCGCAAACTTTTCACGTAAGTGAGTTGCATAAAGTTTGCTAATGATGCTTAAGAGACTGATTGGTCTGTAATTGGCTGGATCAAGTTTACAGCCTTTCTTGAATATGGGAACGATGATTGCCAATCCCCAGTCCTCTGGTATTATTGCTGTTTGATCTATGCTGGTGAAAAGGGTGGCAAGGACTGGGGCCCACCAGTCAATATTGGCTTTGAGAAGCTCAGGAGAAATATTATCTGCTCCCGGGGCTTTTCTATGTTTGAGTGCCTGAATAAGCCTCCTAATCTCCGCAACCGACACCGGAGGCCACTCATCACCTGCCGCACACTGTATTAGTGGCTGTGTCAAAGGCAGAGCTGAATATAAAGATTGGAAAAATGCCTCCCAAGTCCCTGCAGGTATAGTAAACTCCACTTCTGAGGAAGTAGGTCGCACTCCATTTGCTACCAGTCTCCAGAAGGTGGCCGAATCTCTCTCTCTGGATGCATCTATTAGGCATTTCCATTCTCTTTTCTGTGCCAGGAGTTTTTTGTTTTTGATCAAAATTTTATAGTTTCGTTTATCTTCAAACCAGCCCGTGGGGAGTTGGGGTAAATTGGCAGATCTATAATTCTTGTATTTTTTCAGTAAGTTTAGCTTCATGTCCTGACATTCTTGATCAAACCAGGGTTTGGAGTTTTTATATACTGAAGATTGCCTACTTGGCCTGTTCCTTTTTTCCTTCAGGGAATCTTGAAGGAGTGAAATTAACTCCTGAAATAAATTTATCTTTAGTTCATGGCTAGAGGAAGTTATAAGGTTTTCTCTCTTAGTGAGGAATTCCTTTGAGCATAGCCTGCTTGAAATTTCCTTATGCAGTTCATCTGTCCATCTGATACGTGAATATCTAAGCTCCAGAGCTGTAGGGCTCGAATGCTCGATTTTCTCAGCGCAGGATAAATCCTTCCCCGCAGCTACGAGTGCACTTAATGGCAGATGGTCACTGTCTAAGCGCTCCTCCACTTTGCATTCCAGAACTTTGTTTTGAAGATCATACGACACGATTATATAGTCAATTGTGGAGGCGCCATTGTTAGATATAAATGTGAATTCTCCGACCTTCTCCCCCTCTGTACGGCCATTCAGTATAACCAAGTCCAACTTGTTGACCAAGCGTAGTAGGCATAAGCCGGCATAATTGCAGCCTTTATCCTTTGAGACTCTAGCTGGTATTGGGTGGGTTTCCTCTATAATGGGGACTGTTTCGTGGAAATGGGCATACAAAGCCTCATCAGATTGTCCAGTTCTGGCATTTAGGTCGCCTGCCACCACTACAGAGGCATCAGGAAATTGATTTGATAGTTTGTCAAGATACTGTTCTAACTGAGCCCAAGTGTTTCTTATCAATCTTTTCTCTCTTTGTATTGAAGACCTTTGTATTTAGACTATGCAACAGTTTAAATTTTTGTTATTGTTCAGCCATTCATTGTAATAATTTTGTACTTTATGGTGTTTTATTTTCTGTTGCGTAAACTGCTGTACACCACCATGTTATATTCTATAAATAAAATAAATAGGGTTATGTCCAACATTCCCACTCCACTACTGCAAGGGGCATGTGCTCACAGGACAGAACTTTCCCCTGCTCTCCCCTGCAGGTCCCCCCCCCCACAAGCTCTGGAGGGTGTGGGGGACTCTCCAGAAAATATTTTTGGGGGTATGCAGGTGTATAGGAAACAGAACTCCCCTGGATCTGCTTTGGATACAACCCATAAACTTTTTGATGAATTGTAATTCAGTTGCTCAAGGTTGCATTCTCCCTTTGAAGTTCACTAAGATCACTTAGAGTTAGAATCAACACACAAATGAAAAAACATTCTGAAAATGCTTTTTTTTAAAAAAATACAAAAATACATTGAATTTTCTATAAGGCTCGCCATTGCCATCTAGTGTCACATTGTATATTGCACTTAAAACACACTTAAAACATTTTATTTGCAGCTGTATAGCTGATTCCTGGAATCAGCTATGGATATTGCCATTTCCGATGAGGGATTTGTGTCAGTTCATTTGTTTGTATACTGACCTGTCTGTCCAGTGTAGAATGCAGAAGGCCATCAGTGAGTTGTCAGCATAAACCACATGGAAGATGAGCAGATAATGAATCCCCTGGGCCCTGATATTGGTGATGTTTAACTTCTACTTTATATACTTACCAGCTAAGGTTTCACTTTATTCATTTCAGTAAGTGGGCTTGAGCCCATGAAAGCTTGTGCTGTCTTCTCCCTCCAAATCCACAGATTATTCACTGACTGACTAATGTCATCAAATTTTCACTTTGTCTAGCTTTATTTACTTATTTATGCTACCTTTAACCAGCAATTTAAAGCAGCATTGAACTACCGGTGGAAGCAGATTTCAGGTTTATATTCCCGGGCGAGTACTAGCTGACCAGAAACCAACATATTCTGGAGAGCTGAGACTGATTTTTAAATAGAATCATAGAACTGTAGAGTTGGAAGGAACCATGAGGGTAATCTAGTCCAACTCCTTGCAATGCAGGAATCTTTTGCCCAACATGGGGCTTGAACCCACGACCTTGAGATTATAATAATGATAATTTATTATTTATACCCCGCCCATCTGGCTAAGTTTCCCCAGCCACTCTGGGCAGCTCCCAATCAAGTGTTAAAAACAATACAGCATTAAATATTAAAAACTTCCCTGAACAAGGCTGCCTTCAGATGTCTTTTAAAGATAGGATAGCTGCTTATTTCCTTCACATCTGAAGGGTGTTCCACAGGGTGGGTGCCACTATCGAGAAGGCCCTCTGTCTGGTTCCCTGTAACCTCACTTCTCGCAATGAGGGAACCGCCAGAAGGCCCTTGGTGCTGGATCTCAGTGTCCGGGCTGAACGATGGGGGTGGAGATGCTCCTTCAGGTATACAGGACCGAGGCCGTTTAACGGTCAGCACCGACACTTTGAATTGTGCTCGGAAAGATTAAGAGTCCCGTGCTTTCATGCTCTACAAACTGCACTATTTCCTGTGTGACTCACTTTGTCCTTTAGAGAAGGTGAGCACATGACCAGAAGTTATGCAATGTAGGCAGGATGAGTGGTGTTAAAAGGAGAATATCACATGGCCTGGTAATAGGAGAAAGCTGTGAGGGCTGGGCATTGGAGTAGGGCAGGGCAGGCAGACAAGGGAAATTTAGGGACTGTGGATTAGAGCACCTATGGGGCTTGGAAGTGGGGGTTGTGTTTTACATACCAATAGGATCAGTGAAGCTTCAACTGCAGACCTTTTTTAACCAACAGAAAAACCACCATGAGCCGTATAAAGAAATGTCATCTTTATTTTACCAAATATAATTTATCAGTTAAATTGGCATCTGTCAATTCAGTTACAGCAACTATAAATAATGAGTTTCTTTTTCTTTTAATAAAGGTGTAAACCAATAGCTTCATCGTCATTTGCAGCCAGGTTTAAATATACATGCATTTGAGTGCAACCGGTGAGAATAAAATTATTCTTCAATGCTTTGAGATTAAATTCTGTTCATACACACCCACTTTGTTCCCCCATCTCACCCCACTGCATACATAATAAAATCTAGGGATTCCACCCAAGTGACATGCACACACTCCAGCTCCTGGGCCTGGGGCTAAGTCTTGCAGCCAAGACCAGGAGAGTTACACTCTTTCACGGGATGCACAGACACAGACTTTGACCAGAGAAATGGATGTAATGAGGAAGAAAAGATGTTCAAAGGGGATTCCATGTATAAAGAAACGGATTGCTCCAATGTTACAAAGCTGAAAACTTAGATGCATCCAACAGTACAACACACACAGAGGGGAGACAACTGAAGGTCATTATAGAAGTTTAACATTTAACAGCTATGGGTAGGCAAGATGAAAGTCCCGGACCCCTTAGATAACACTGAGTTATGTTGACAAAGCCCATTCTTAAGCAGAAACTGAGTTATTTACAAGTGCTCCCAGTTGAAAGTCAGAAGAGTATCGCTTTCAGCTGTGCAAAAACTGTTATTCACAGAAGTTTGACATCTATATCCACATCTACTGTGCCACATAATTAAGGCTACCCTGCAATGTAGACTGAAAAGATGGCCTTAGATACACTTTTGCACTGTGGTCCCAAAGCTTTGTTATTGATGGCTTGGTATGAGGGCGCCAATGCTCAGGGCAGTCTGAAATAGGCCTCTTGAAGCCACAGGACTATGGTAAAACAGCCCCTGTTTAAGATTAACAGCCTCAAGAGTACAGTGGTCCAATTGAGCCCTTTATGCACCACTCTGGCACAAATTTCCATCTAGATCTTTCATTTTGATCACAGTTCAAGCCTTCTGAACTGGAGCAACACTGCCTCTAAGAGTTATTTAGAAGGTCAGGGTCCCAAATCCAAATTTTATAGGAAACTCATTTATGCTCTAGCCCAGCAAGCATAATTGTTGCTAGCAAAAGCTGCCCTGTTATGCTTAGTGGGTTTTTTTAATATAAAAAGGCAATACACCTTTCTGAAGGCAACAGGTATTCTATGTAATCTCGGGTCTGTTAGGCATACCAAGTCAAATCTAGTACCCCAATCTTCTTCAGAAGACCACTGCATATTCCAGACACATCCATACTAATTTCCTCTCTGCACTTCAGTTTCATTTAGGAATTAAAGCCAAAAGGAGAAAGCACATTAAGAAATGATGCTCCACCGTGGAGAAGCTAATGGAGAAGTAAGTAAAGAGAGCTTAAGTCAGACATGGCCAAACTGGGCCCTCCAGATGTTTTGGGACTACAACTCTCATCATCTCTAGCTAACAGGACTAGTGGTCAGGGATGATGGGAATTGTAGTCCCAAAACATCTGGAGAGCCAAGTTTGGCCATGCCTGGCTTAAGTAGAGTTTGCATTGAAGAAATGTGTTTGATTAGAGTGCCTAACAAGAATAGGTAGACATGACCTACATGCAAGTAAATAACAGCACAAGAGGCCCCCATCCAAGGACAATCTGGAGTCTTCACTTTCATTCCTAGGATGAATGAAATGGTCCCCTTGTCACACCTTGTTTTAGGGAAGCTACGTGGCTGTTTCCATTTACGTTATCTTGAGCTACTCATTCGAAGGGTTCCAGCTCCATGAGGGCCAGAGCATGGAGCTTGCAGAACTTGTGGTGAGCATGGTGCACTTCAAAAGAGGAAATGCATTGCTCACAGAAGCTAATCTGTATTTCCCCCAATGTTCCCTGGCCAGCGGAGCTCAGAATGCAGTAAAATCCGGAGTGCTCAGGCTCTAGGATCCCCAGTACTGGGAGTCTTCTACAGAACTTTTGAGACAAAAAATAAATGTCATGCTTCCAAAAATAAAAAATAAAAAATGCTGTGTCAGTTTCCGGACAGTTACTCTGTCAGATTGGACGACATTTCTTCAGATTGAGTGTCATAAAATAGAACAATTTATTTTTAATACTACCAACCTTAGCCAGAACCTGCTAGTGTTGAAAGTGAGCGATGGGTCTTACTTGCTGCCATGCAATGGACCCACAAACAAACCCAGGATGTGCCATATTTAATGACCTCAACATAGAGAGGGTAACCTCTAGGAATTTATTTGACAGAGTGGGGGGGTACACCAAGCTGATCTTCCAAACACTTAAGACATACAAGTGAAGAGCTTTCATCCCTGAACACGTGAAGACTTTTGATATGAACCAACTGCTTTGTACTATATAAGGATACATATGTGCCACATTGCTAGGTCGACTGGGAAATATCCAGCATCTGTGCTGTTGCAGATGCCCTCAGATAATTTGTGTTGAGAACTCAGGGGCTGCAAGCACCCACAGTTGACGTCAAAGTGCAGCACCGTGACTCATCTCAATGCCGGCATTTAAAATTTGGAGACAATGATAATATGAAACCAGTTGGTTCATCATTTTTCAGATCAAAATGGACCATTCATAAACGAAGCAGCACAGAAGAGGCAATAGGTTTAAAAAGGCATTAGGTGAGAGCAAGCGCCCAGGTTCTGTGTAAAGCAGTGAAAATCCAACTCTCTTTAACAGCGATAGGCAGCTGAATATAAGCTGTACTTTGTATCAGCCTTTTTTAAAAAATGGATGATCGTGTTTTTGCAAGGGAACTGGCACTAAGTAGAAACTAACAGGAACAAGGTGGATCTTAGCTGTATCACTTTTTTAAGACTATAGTATAAAATAGTGAAAGTCCACCATAATCATCTCTTCTTGAGTCCGGCTTTTGTGGACTCCTCAGCAGAGAATGAATTTGGTCTATTCCCACCAATCATTCTGTTATTCCGAGTAGCCCAACATCCTTTAAAGAACATTCAGCCTAGGGTAGGATGCAACACAGTCAAATTTGAGTTACAGGGCAGTCTACTAATGGCAAGTGGTCAATTTTCTGAGCCACGAAGGCCTTGTTTGTGGTCAAATCAGATGCAGTACTAGCGTTGACAAATTGAAGGAAGCATGCACAGAATCCAAACCACTGAATCCGATTCAGAATCCAGTTGTGACAATAGGCAAATAACTCTTATACCTAGGTTCAAATAGCAAAGCAAATATGAATTGCATCTTTCTCAAACGTAAACACACACACACACACACACACACACACACACAGGCCCTTCACATTTAGTGTCTTGAGTGGGTGCAAACTGGGGAAGGTGGGATTTCTTAAAAATCTGATCAATTGTTCTGTAATATCCTTTAGTTCAGATATTAACCATTATGAAATTGCACTTGGTGATTGTCTTTACATATTTTTCTTCTTCTTTTATCCTTCCTAAAACATTTTTTTCCTGTACAAACTTGGCTTGAAATATAAACCACATAAAATTCCCATTGAAAATAATGAGAATCCAGTATCAAAGTTAAAGTCCCAAAGAGAGACAGCGGGTGGCAAGCAAGGCTTTGTAGAAGGGGTGGGGGCGGGGAATGTCACTGAAGGAAAAGAGCCGGGGAGTGGAGATGCTGAGGAAGAGTAGCTTCAGTCCCCTACGTCTGTGTCTCGGTCCCCAATGAGCCAGAGAATATGGAAGCTGAGGGCCAGCAGACCTGTCCCAAGCAAGTCGCCCAGCGCTGTCAGGTAAGGTATAGAAAAGTTGTCCGGGTCCATGCCTCTGCCCCACATCCAGTGGACCATCCAGTCAGCAATGTAGAGAAGAATGAGAACCTATAAGACAGAAGCACAATGCGTCACATTAGCCACTGATGCCAAGGCCACTGGAATTGCATGTTTGGTCTTGAACTGAAGCACTAAAGAGAGCCAGTGTGGTGTAGTGGTTAAGAGCGGCGGACTCGTAATCTGGTGAACCGGGTTCGCGTCTCCGCTCCTCCACATGCAGCTGCTGGGTGACCTTGGGCTAGTCACACTTCTCTGAAGTCTCTTAGCCCCACTCACCTCACAGAGTGTTTGTTGTGGGGGAGGAAGGGAAAGGAGAATGTTAGCCACTTTGAGACTCCTTCGGGTAGTGATAAAGCGGGATATCAAATCCAAACTCTTCTTCTCTTCTTCTAAAGCAAGCCTGGTATACACAGCATTATCCAATATTTCATGATAACACAAGCCCCAATTCAGTAATAAGGGCACAACAGCCACTCCTGCGCAAATGTGGTGGATTAAAGGGAATTAACGGGGACACAGCTCTTTTGGGAAAGACTCCCCACTTCTAGCAATGCAGTTAAGTTCCAATTCTAAAGTCACCCAGTAGATTTACAGGGCCTTCCTCTTCAGTTGCTAAGCATCTACATCTTTTCCAGTCCCAGGGCCACATTCCCTTCTCGGAGCCACATGCCAACAGGGGATGGGGCCAGAGGGAAAAGCAGGCAGAGCAACAAAAGCAGATTTTCCATTTGTACAGCGCGTTTCTACATAAACAACCCCCTCTCTGTTCTTCAATCCAAGGAAGCAAGAGGCATGGTCAGAGTTGAAGGACACATTCCAGTCAGGCAAAAGCCCTCAAGAAGGTGGCAAAGCAGGGGTAGTGAGCTTGTGCGGCCTAGAGAGATTCCCAAGGGCCAGATGGCGAGACTTGGAGGACCACATTTGGCCCTCAGGGCTCAAAATGTGGTCAGCCAGCCCTGCTGCATTTGGGACCCTCCTGTTCATTCTGCTGAATGGAGCCCAGGACCTCTATCCCAAAGTCCTGCCCTGATGGCTCACTATAGCAGGGCGAACAACAACAGCAAGCTGACTGGAAGAGAGAAGACTCTATAGTCTGAAGTACTGCAGCTGCTCTCACCTCTGGCCTCCTCTCTCTACAGCCCCAGGACCTATGGCCAACTGGCAGGACAAGTGATGCTCTGCACATGGCTACTCATGAGAAACAACTAACTGCCCACCTCGCTTGCTGATGCTCCTCAGCCTGGTGGAGGTGTGAATGAAAGCCATTTTTATTTTTAAAAATTTTTATTAAAGATTTTCTTGTTTTACAGAAGTATGTGTAATGTCTCTCGTATTTTTTCCATGTAACATTTTTACAAATCAGTTTCATTTGTTGAGACATTGGGGGGGGAGATGGGGGGTAGGGTGGCGATGTTTCTATTTTGCTTAATGTATGTAGGGTTTCGTGTCAGCGTTGCTCGTGCAGGTTCTCTGCTGTTCATTTGTGTTTCTTTGGTGGTGAGAGAGGTTGGGGTTGGCCTAGGGTGTGGTTGTTTGTTTGTGATTGGCTGCGGTGATCTTTGTTTTCATGTGTGAGTGGGGTGGGTGGGTGTTTTGGATCAGGTTAGCCATATTGATTTGTATGCTGTTGGTGGGTTATTGTCATTGTCTTGTTGGGCTGTGTATGTGATAAAGGGAAGCCATACCGGGGTAAAGGCATCTTCTTCTGTTTGTCCCCATTTCAGTTTCAGTTTATTGGTTAATTTTTCTTGTAGGCCTGTTGCCCATACTATTTGGTACCATTGGTCCATGCTTACTTCTGACAGGTCTCTCAAATTACCATTACTGCAAATCGCTGTAAGTAGTAAGAGAAATACTATCTTATGCAAAGGTCTCCCTCCAGACCTTTGGAAACGAAGCAACCTGTACTATGCAATGTCCCTGGAATGATAAGTTCACCAAAGTTCCCTTCTAAACTTTCCAAGCTCCTGTGAGCATAGTGGGGGTCCATGAGCTGCATCTGGCAGGATGTTTCCTTTCTTCCCAGGAGAACTGCAAGTCACTTCCCTGAGGTTCTGTTCAGCTGCTGACATGACTCAGAGTCTGCAGCTACTTCCACAAGCGTCAAGGAAGTGGTCAGTTTCGGCAGAAAGTTCCCTGGCCACAGCCTCTCTTTCCTCCCGTGCTTTGCAGTTTGTGCCCAAGAATTATGGGAAGCCAAAATCCGCTACAAGGACAGCTGAGAGTAATCAGAACCCTTAGCATCCATTTCAACAGCCTCGTCCCCACCCCCTTCCATCATTCATTCTGGCTGACTTGACAACTTACTACTGGGTAAATAAAGTCTTGAACAAGGGAGGGAGGAAATGGCATGCCCCACATCTCCTTTTCTCAGCAGGAAATCTAATTTCTACCCTTCTGTGGCCAAACAAGAGTCTATGCGGGAGGAGAAACGATTGTAAATTCCTCTGTCAGAAACTACTTTCAGATAAAAGCTACTCAAAATCTAGCCTAATCTTAGAGGATATATGCTCAATGCAGTTATCTAAAGCGATTAGGACCTGAAGTACAGTACCTCAGAATTGTTGCCCTTAAAAATAAAATAAAAGCACAGAAAGTTTATCTTTCTCCACGCACACAAGACTGAGCATCCTAACCTGTAACTCCAGAAATCTATTTTACCTACTTATCTGGCTGCAAAAAAATTCCTTAGGTCATCCATGGACACTTTGAAGGTCTCCAGAAGGCTAGAAACCTGTTTAAAAATATTTCCAGAGAAAAAATATTCTGCCCCCCCCCACCTGTCTAAAGTTTTGACTGCTCCATCCCTATTCTATACAGTGGTACCTTGGTACTCAAATGCCTTGGTACTCAAACGCCAAAAACCTGGAAGTGTTCTGGTTTTCGTACGATTTTCGGAAGCCAAACGTCCGATGCAGCTGTCGGCTATTGTTTCCAGAGCACCTGCACCAATCAGAAGCTGCGCCTTGGTTTTTGAACATTTTGGAAGTCAAATGGACTTCCGGAACAGATTAAGTTTGGCGCTTTTAATAATAATAATAATAATAATAATAATAATAATAATAATAATAATATCTTTATTGTCATTGCCCCCTCTCAGGGACAACGAAATTACTTGACTGCTCCATAAAAACACTAATTAAAACAATACAGTATAGTACAGCAAGGAAGATTAGATGACTTTCAAAGTCCAGGCTTCCCATTCAGGGCCGAGATCGCTCTGGAGAAGAAGCTGTTCTTAAGCTGTTCTTTTGTTTTTGCTATTTATTTTGCGTTTTTGTTTTTGAGGCTTTTTCAGTTACTTTGTGTTTTTGTGACTGTGTGGAACCCAGTCCAGCTACTGATTGATTGATTGTGTGACTGTGGAAATGGATAAAAAACCCCCATCCAAACAATGACTATCATCAGTGCAGGTAAGAAAAAAAGTAATTTTAATTTTTATCATCTACAATACTGTCTTATTTATTTTATAGTATAGTACATTGATTATTGCTTTCATTTTATGGATCAATGGGCTCGTTAGATAGTAAAATTCATGTTAAATTGCTGTTTTAGGGGTTGTTTTTAAAAGTCTGGAATGGATTAATCCGTTTTGCATTACTTTCTATGAGAAAGTGTGCCTTGGTTTTGGAATGCTTTGGTTTTGGAATGGACTTCCAGAACAAATTAAGTTTGAGAACCAAGGTATCACTGTATTGGTTCACCAATTAGTCTATTATCCAAATTAGTAGGTTAGGCATTGGGACAGTCGTTTAGATAACTTTATTATGACAACTAAAAAGGACTGAATTGTTAGTATAAACATTTGTTTTAAAAAAATCCCATGTGCAAATATTGACTGTGCTTGTACATGGCATAAAATACCAAATAACTTTTTGTTTTATAATGTGCAGAAACATAACATACTTTGACACAACAGCAAACTGCAGAACATGGTATATTTTAGATAGTATTTCACTATAAATGTTTATTAGTAGAAGAACAGAGGTTGGACTCTTATACTTACATGGAAGTAAGGTCCATAGAATTCAGTGGGACTTGCTTAGACATATCAAAGCCTGTGAATTGCTTAAGAATTGCATGTCCAAATACAGCTTTACAAAAAGGATTTTAAACTGAGCCTGGCACTATTTAGTTATCAGAGGTTCAACATTTTCCAGAACATTAAGTGTCAGGAGAAAAACTGTTTTAAGTTTATAACAGTGGTATGCATGTCATAATGGAAGCTGCATATGATTGAGAGAAATCATATTGGTAGATGTCAGCTCTGTTAAGCAAACAAAAAGGAATTCTTTTTTTTAAAAAAATTACTGATTTTTAAAAGTAGTAACAATATATTCAATTGTATCTTTGAAAACAATACTGTATTCTGTAAAATGTGTCTCATTATGCCAAAGGAAGATTGGCTGCAATTCTGTATACAGTCGTACCTCAGATCCCGAATGCCTTGGTACTCAGACGTTTTGGCTCCCGAATGCCGCAAACCTGGGAGTGTTTCAGTTTGCGAACGTTCTTTGGAACCCGAACGTCCGACAGGGCTTCTGCGGCATCCAATCAGAAGCCGCACTTTGGTTTCCGAACGTTTCGGAAGTCAAACGGACTTCTGGAACGGATTCCATTCGACTTCTTAAGTACGACTGTATTCCCTTATCTTAGAGAAACTTCCACTGAATTATGCTAGAAATTACTTCAGATCTCTTTATAAGTTAACTACAGATAAACTCCTAGGGTTGCTGACCTCATTCTTCCTCCTTCATCCTCAGCTTGGAAGAGGAGACATCTTTTGTGTCTCTCCCGCTGAGACGTAAGAGGAAGCATGGGTCACTGCATTCTACACTCAGTTAAATTAGAATTAGGAACTTTCCTATCAAGCATGTGTTTCCTGCAATAAACGTAGCTTTCTTATTTTCCTAAACTCAGAGCCTCAGTGTGATTATATGCAGAATAAGGCATGCTCTTCCAGCAGTGATTTGGTATCAAGATCAACTTCTGTTGATGTGCTTAAACTCCAAATGCTGTCAGCATCCTACGCCTAACCATGTGTAGGTGGTCAATAAAAGATCCATGTTCATCATTCTAATCAAATTCCAGTCTCACCATTGACAAGGTAGGTCAGGCAACCAAAGCCAGTGCTTACCTGGAGAAGTGCTGCAGTCATGTAGAAAATGATAAAGATCAAGGTGAGTGTTGTGTGGCCGCCTTGCATGGAGCTGATGGTGTAGAGGAAAACAAGGTGGCCAGGAACCACCAGGAGGAAGAGCACGCGGGCAGACCGGGAATTCACATCTGCAGAACAGAGGTAAAGAGGCAGCTGAGGAGTTAGCATCACCACCATCATATTTATTAGTCGCTTCATTTCAGAAAGTCAAACTCAAAGAGACTTACAAAACACAAGCATTAATATCAAGTGTAAAAGAACCTAAAAATACAAGTAATATGTATAAAAGAGCAGGGTCTAGGTTGGTTCACATGGGGAGGGGTGGTCCTGAACCACATGAGGCTTTATAGGTCAAAACCTGCACTCTGAATAGGGCCTATAAACAAATTAGCTGGGTGTGATGTGCTCAGATCGTCTTGTCCCAATCAGCAATTAAGCTGCTGAACTCTGCACCAGCCATCTTCAAAGGCAGCCCCACATAGAATGCATTGCAATAATTTCACTTAGATGTTACCACAGCTTAGACAACGGAAGCTAGGTTATCCCACAAATTAATTAGGAGAAGCAGCCTTGACTTGTTCTACCCATTAGACAGAAATCTATGTTCCGTGTCAAGGTTACATGATTAGAATTATATGATAAACAATCTCAATTCCTGCAACTGAAATATGAAAATAAGGATAGTGTATTTTTATTTTGCACGTTCCATTCAGTCACATAATTGAGACTTATTTGTCACCAAGCGGGATATAAAATTAGTTCACATTTGTCAGGACTTGTAGAAAGTCTGTGTGTAACAGCAAGCAACAGGGATCAATGAACCCTCAGCAAATGAATGTGAACGAAGCTCCACCCAAAAAATTTCTAGTGCATCTTTGCAACAAATTGCAATTAATTTCTGGGATTTTCTCTACATCTGTGATGGCTTTCTTTAAGCACATTTCTAGCCAAGGCGACAAAGAATCCTTAGGAGACACTGGATTCTGCACTACAAGCTTTATTCTGAAAATTGTAGTCATACAAAGTTCTAGACCAGGGATGGGGAAAGTGTGGCATTCCAGAAGTTGTCTGACTGCAAGTCCCATCAGCTGCAGACAGCATGACTGATGGTCAAGAACGATGGTAGATGTAGCACCATTTGGAGGGCCACAGGTTCCTCTTCTCTGTCCTAGGCCGTCTCACTGAAGGAGAGCTGTATGGACTGACCCAGAGCCAGCTTTATGTTATAAGAAGGCATCACTACAGAATCTGGTAGGAATTGTACCACTAGAAAATTTGCAGGCTCACTCAAGTGTTTTGTAATATTAGCAAGAGCTTCAAGATACCGGTAGTTCCACAGATGCAGTTTGTAAACCCACAGAAAACTAAATTGCTTTTAATTTACATGAAGATTTGTTATGGAGAAGAAGGAAATGGAAAAACAAGGGTTTCCAAAGACACAAGGCCAAACTGCGTTTAGAACTAGCTACACAGAACTCCCAAAATTTTCTAGGATACAGGAGCAAGACAGGAGGAGATGTGCTTAGATTGACGGACTTCCTACAGGGAAGTGAATATTTAAGTCAGAGTCAATCAACAAATCTTCAGTTGGTCTTCCTCTCTATGAAGCAATCAATCTTAGCTTTGCTTTTGAGATGCTGTGACTTTAAAAGGACATGTTCAAAGTGGGAGGCAGTATACTATACACATTGGCTACCTGAACTGAAGAAAGTGCTGCAAGGACTTGGACACTTTCGAGGGGCCGCCTCAGAGCTCTCTCCAGGCATCCCACTCATGTGGAGGTAAGTGGAGATGCGGCTGGCTTGGACAGCCACCAGATTGCCACCAACACCTAGAAAGAATGAGGAGAGAGAAAGAGAGAGAGAGAACCATTGAAATAGCTTCCCCGAAGAATCCGGAACCAATTCCTGGACCACTTCAATACAGTACATCCCCCAATCCCTTTTACACATGCTCGTAGCTGTCCTTCCTAAGGTGTCACTTAAAAAAACAAAACATCTCTTACTACTAATTACCGTATTTTTCGCTCTATAACACGCACCCGACCATAACACGCACGTAGTTTTTAGAGGAGGAAAATCCGTAGGCATGCCACCCGTAGGCATTCCCTCCATAACACGCACAGACATTTCCCCTTACTTTCTAGGAGGAAAAAAGTGAGTGTTATGGTGCAAAAAATACGGTATATCCCACCTTTCAGAATACAAATCCTTCCAATGTTGGTGAAACAAGTAACATTAAATTACATTTTCAAAATACACAACGAATCAAGCCATGATTAAATAAATCATGGAAGTTGTTCCCAGTAGGCATTTGGTAGTAGAAAGGCCTCGGACGTGTGTGAATGTGCGATCGGTGCAAGTGAAAAGAAACTCACCATTTATAACCGGTGTAAAGACTGCCATCCCTGCAAAATTTGGATCTGACACAGTTTTATCCAATATCAGTCCTCCAACACTGAAACAACAAAATGGAAGAAAATGAAGAAAACATTCAGGGCAGAATAGCTATCTGCACAAAAGAGTTACTACCAACTTAGCAACATTCTGGTTTTCAATGGTGCAATGAAATCACCCAGTGAATTACTACAATTCCTAAAAAACTTTATTTGAAAGGTTTCTTTGAAGTGTATAAAGTGCTTTTGAGTCAACTGACATCCAGTCATTTGCGGTCTGTCTTCACTGAGGCTAAGAAAGATGGATTTCACAAAACTAGTTTCATGTGACTAAATGATGTCGTAAAAGAGCCACTCTCAGTCTTACTCTGAATAGTTTGCCCAATTAAAGGGACGACCCAATATAGAACAGAAATGCCTCCTTCCCCCCAACAATTTTATCTGCTTCTTAAGCAGCAGACAGACCACGTGGCTCAGAGTCTGAGGCCAAGACATCCTTCCTAGAGAGCGGCCCCTTGCCACCTTCTTACCTGCTAATAGCCATGGCAATGATGACTGGTTCCCAGCCAGAGTACAGCACCTCCCGGGTTGCTGGATTTTTCTTGGCAATGATGATCCAAAGGGGCAACAGGGCAACAAAGAAAGCACACACCAGTGGATTCACATAGGCTTTCTCCTCTAAGTGGGAAAAAGAAACCAGAGGTCAAAGAACCACCATCACAGGGTGAAAGACAGCAGTTTGTGGCAAGACAACCATCATATTGCAGTTTCACTCACTGAAGAAGGCAGCCTGTTTTGTCATGCTTAGGATTTAAATTCTACACAAGGCCAAAGGGAAACTTTGATATCTGCTGATGTAACACACCATTCCAATGAATGTGGTATTCTAAGGTCACAACAACTCATATTTATTTTAGAAGTTCAAATGCACTATTCCCTGCACTATACATGGGCAGGATGCTACAGTCCCTGTTGGGTTACCTCTCAGTCCACGTGGCTGACTGAGATCATTGCAGGACCAGTATCAGTTTAGGTGCAGAGAGTGCCTTTGGGCCACAAGTTTCCCATGAGTTCAGTATGTCCTAACCTTCACTGTAGAGGGCATAACGGTCTTGCTAAGGAGAACCGTAGCACAGCAACCCAAACCTTCTGACCTAAAAAATGCATTTGCAGTGATACTTTATTAGATCTTCACATGGATGCAGTTAGAGCAGCCTTTCCCACTTATGACTCCCAGCTGGCATGGACAATGGGGATGGTGGAGCTAGAGTTAGGCAATGGAGCCTGCTAGTGGGAGATTTAGCAGTAATGCACTCTCTCCCCTTGAAACTGCCTTGAAATAGGCAGTTTAGATATTTCTGGAGCAGTATATTATCATCTGTCCTCCAGGTCAAAAATACCTGGATACTTTTCAAGTACTACCATCTCCCATATGCACAGACATCTGTGGCAGCTGTTACTATTCTTCTTAATATACAAGCAAAGCAGAGGAATGTAGTTGAATCCCCACCAAAACAGCCATTCAAAAACAGGACAGAAGAACTTTTTTTCTCAATAATCTCCGCAGTAATGAACTACAAATGTTTGAGCAGATGTAAAGACGGCTCATTGTAAAGCATGATTTGGGAACAGGGAATCAGCAACCTTCCCTTCCCTCTCCATTCCATTGTCAGAACTACTCGTGGTTTAAAGTTACAAGTGCACCATTGTGAAACAATGGCTTCCCTGGAAAGACAAAAAAGTCGAAACCATGGTTACGAGGGAACCTGGTTGGCATTAATCATGGTTAGCGTAAGTGCACATGTAACAGGAGAAGTGGGATGGGAATGAGGACAGAGGAGAGGTAGCACACATCTGAGATCAGCTTCCGATTTGAAAGCCGGGCGCCAGCATCAGGTGTGCACCAGACACCAGTATAAATGTGAATTCACCTTATAAATGAGACTGCTGGAATAGGCTGGGGAATTTTATAGGGAATGAACAGAATGATTCATACAGAACACAGTCATGCAATTGCCTTCAGCTTACCTAGTTCGATGTAGAGACCCCAACTGATTCCAGAGAGCAGGGCAAGTGTGATGAGGTCACCGAGACTGGCAGCTATAGGCGTAGCCACATTATCAGGGTTGATGCCCATCTTTCTGGAGCCAATGATTACGCCAATCATGATCATGCCTAGACACCAGAGAAACGAAATGTTTCAGTCTTGCTGCAAAGGTACTGCAGGCAGAGCACCTCTTCTTCCCTCCTTATATAGCACTTGCTCCTTACCCAGCACAAGGGAGGCTATGAAGGCTGTGGCCACACTACTGGCACAGAGGAGAATGGCATGGCCAATGCTGAAGTGCCCATCTGGGATCCAGCCAAATATCACTGCAGCAATTGAAGCCAGAAAGCCAACCACTGTTGCTTGAACCTAGAAGATGAAGTCAGGCATTAGTCAGAGAAAAAGAACTTGAAGCTCCTATTCCCATTTGTGCAGAAACATTCAGGAAGATACTGCAATTTAACAGCAGTCATAGAGGTTACTGTGTGTCCTGACCAACACTGCATTCTCACTGTTGCTGGAGCCAGCCAAGCCAGCCCCTTTGCTCTGAAGACACAGGCTTCCTATTCGTTGGGTCAAACACAAAGGATACACATCTTCTTCCAGGCTATGGCAGAAGGTGAGGGTGGGGCATGGAGAGACATTCTTTTTGCACACAGACTCTAAATATTGCAAACAAATTTGATAGCAGGGGCACTATGCTGCTCAGTCTTTAGAGCTGGTGATCACATGATGGATGCATTCAGAAATTGTGGAGAAACTGACAGTTGGGACTTTAGTCTCCTTACAAGGTGCCCTTCATGTTTAAAGACATCATACTCTTGCCCAAAATTCACCTGAATCAGAGCCATGTTCCCTGTTATCATCTTCCAAAGCTCTTTGGGAGTGTCCATTTGCCCAATATTAGCCTGCAAGATAAAACAGAGATTAAACATTATATTTCAACATAAAGCAAATGGATCAATGCATTCTGAACTGGTTTTCAAAGGATGCTTACAGCTAAACCACAGATTTTAATGTGTAGGGAGCTGGTATCATAAGTCTAGGCTTTGGCAACATTTTGGCATGTGGATCAGTTGAAGCAGTTACAGTGGATGCTCAGGTTGCGAACGTGATCCATGTGGGATGCACATTCGCAATCCGCGTCTGCACACACGTGGGTTGCAATTTGGTGCTTCTGCACATGCGCAAAGCGCAATTTAGCACTTCTGTGCATGTGCAACCGCCGAAACCTGGAAGTAACCCGTTCCGGTACTTCCGGGTTTTGGTGGTCCGCAACAGGAAAAAACGCAACCTGAAGCAGCTGTAACCTGAGGTATGACTATTATTATTACATTCATTTATATACCTTGCATATATAACTATATATAAGTTTAGTTGCCCTGGTACCACAGCCAAATATAAGCTGTGTTACTCAGGTTCAGCAAAAAGGTCCAACTCAAGGTTAGAAGAACTGGACGTGAACTTCCACAGCATATCGATGTTTTATGGAGTTATGCATGGCAGTGCAATAGGCAAACTGTACCAGGGAAAACTCCAATTCTTTGCTCAGAAAAAAACCAGTTGCCTTTTATTCCAACTGAAGATAAGAAAGGGAAGATAATGTGAAGTGGTACAAGCAAAGAACCACTTGCTGTTTAAGATGCAGAACCCCCACGGCTCTGTCCAAGAATGATTTCCATTACTGCTCACAACATCAGTTATCACGAGGGCTAGAAACATGCTTTTCACCAAGTCACAAGAGACTTAAAAAAAGTTAACACAGCAGAGCCATGGACCTGAAATCATTGGTAGCCTTAGATACATAATGCCTTAAAAGAGCTTGCTAACAGTTACTGTAAAAATATATTGTGCAACTTTTCATTATTTTGGGGGGTCCCAGGTAAAAGCCTCAGCGCCTAGGGCTTGCCGATCGAAAGGTCGGCGGTTCGAATCCCCGTGGCGGGGTGCGCTCCCGTTGCTCGGTCCCAGCGCCTGCCAACCTAGCAGTTCGAAAGCACCCCCGGGTGCAAGTAGATAAATAGGGACCGCTTACTGGCGGGAAGGTAAACGGCGTTTCCGTGTGCTGCGCTGGCTCGCCAGATGCAGCTTGTCACGCTGGCCACGTGACCCGGAAGTGTCTCCGGACAGCGCTGGCCCCTGGCCTCTTAAGTGAGATGGGCGCACAACCCCAGAGTCTGGCAAGACTGGCCCGTACGGGCAGGGGTACCTTTACCTTTACCTTTACAGGACCCAGACCCCTTCGACTTATGCTTAATTTCATTTATTGGAATCTTGAAAACTGAAAGGGTCCCTGTGGGCTCAAGTAATGGAATTAAACGCTCATGTCAATTGGACTCAGAGAAGAAACACACCGCTGGCAGATACCCAAGAAGTAACTTCAGAGAATGAATAAAGCTTATCCAGAATACAAACACTCTACCTACTCCACAGCCTACTTAAACAGTGAAAGTCCTTACTCCATTGGAAGGGGTCACTCGTAAAATAAATTGTGTCAAATCTGTACCTCAGACACCACCATGGTTTTGAGTCTTGGAAGACCTGCTCCCTGCCTTGCAGGCCTGACTGACTGCAGCTACAGAAGCTGAGGGTTCTGATGAGGCTAGAGACCATCTTGGCTGCTTTCCCAGTCTGGGCTAGGTTTTAGATCAATTATCCTTTGAGACAATTTCTGAGCAGCCCAGGAGATACTGCTGCGTAACTCCTTATTGCACCATCATAAGCCATAAACCACTGAGAGGAATCTGTAATGCGGCACTAGGGTGACCATATGTCACTGGCTCAGCTGTGACAGGCCAGCTCCACCAGGCCTCCTCTCTCTCTGCTGTCACCTGGGGGCAGCCATTTTCTTAGGCTGCCTCAGTAGGAGAGATAGGAATCAGGGTTCATTGCACCCACTTTGCCAAAGACTTAGCTCCATCAGGCACCTCCTGCTTCTGAACTGTGCTAGCTAGTCAATATAGGAATAACTGTCTAGAAATTGGTGCATGAGCTTTGAGTTTTATTTTCCTCTTCCCTCCTTCTCCCTTTTACCTTGTGTGTTGTTTACTTATTTATTTGAATGTAAGCCTGCGGGTAGGGAGTGTCTTGTTTTGATTCCATGTAAGCTGTGCTGGAAGCCTTTTGGCTGAAGAGTGGGGTCCCACTGCTCTAAATAAATAAATATTTGTGGTGAGAAAAGTGTAACACACGAACTAGGAAATTATGAATGTGGCCAGCAGCACTAACTACTTCTGGCAGCTGGTCAAAGGCTCATCACTCTCATGGAAATCATTGCTTGCCATTTCCACAACCTTACATTAGGTCCATAAATCGTGTGGTCTTATTTTCCCTTCAAGCCCCTTTTCACCAGCACACGCAGAAAGAAAAACTGCCGTCAGCAATGGAATGTCCAGCAAACAAAAGAGGCTTAAAGCAGCCCTAAATTAGACACATTCCACCAAGAAGAGTGGGATCCAAGTCATGCAGTGCTAAAATTGCTGCTACTTTTGTTGTGAATTTGGCCCAGAGACTCCTTGTTCTCGTGCAATTAGGTTAGGGTATCAGCATAACCTGGCTGTAGGCAAACACAAATTTTTAATCCCCTGTGCAGGAGAGAAAGAGAAAAAATATTAAAGGGCAAAAAAACAAAACCCTATTTTGGGAGTCTTAATGCGCAGCTAATGAGAAGCTGTACTAAGCTTCCTTCCCACACAGCAAGCCTAATGACCAAGCCCCCGGAAGACCTCCTTCAAGAAGCCTCTCCTGATTTCTTCCCACCGCAGGTGCCCCCCCCCCCCGTAGATCCTTTTCCTTGAGAAAGGAGTCCATGTGACTTCAACACATATGAACTCAACTGCAGCCTTCAAGAAAGAAAAGTTTATCTTTAACAAACAGCCCAACAAGTAGTGAAGCGGAGCTGCTTTCTCCCTCTAGCACTGTCCTGCAACCTTGTTTTAGAAAGGTTTGCATCTCATCCCCCTCAATGCAATTCTGCTAAAGGAATGGTTTGCAAAGTGGCATCCAGGGATCTCTGTGCAAGCACCAGCTCCTCTTCACATAGATGTTCTCGGGCTGCTACACATGCCAGGCTTTCAGCATGGGGAAAAGCCATATCCAGATGTTGACTGGAACACACAACAATGTCACTGGCTTTCCCACTATCTATCAATATACACGGGCTTCCTGCTTGCTGATTTCATCTCTCTCTCTCTCTCTCTCTCTCTCTCTCTCTCTCTCTCTCATTTTTATTAAATTTTCTGTTTTACAATTTAGAACACTCATCTTACATCCTTAAGATATCAATGACTTCCCTTCTTCTCTTTCCATGATTTATTTTACATATCATAAATCCCGGCATATTTTACAAAAACTGTACCATTCAGTATTCCATTATTGCATCCATCAAAACTTATTTACACTGTTGAATTTATCTTAATGCTGCCAGTGTTTTCAGCTGTACACAATTATTTCCCATATATTCAATAAACGTTTTCCAATCTTCTTTAAACGTATGTTGTTCTTGCATATTCTGTCAGCTTAAGTTGCCATTCTTTTTTGGTTGGGACCTTGTTTGTTTTCCATTTTGGGGGTAACAAAACACGGGCCGCAGTAGTAGCACACATAAATAACCATTTTTTGATACCTGGGAATTTCAATCTGAATTATCCCCAACAGAAAGGACTCTGGTTTTTTTTTTGGGGGGGGAAGTACTTTTAAACATTCCCCCCCCAATTTATTATGGATCATTTCCCAATACTCTTTTACCCGTTTACAAGTCCACCACATATGAAAGAAAGTTCCCCCACCTCTTTGCATGGAGGAGCCGCTTGTTGGTTTCCCATGGGCATCCCATTGGCCACTGTGACAATAGGATGGAGGGCTAGAGGGGCCATTGAACTGTCACAGTAGGCTCCTCTTATGGTTGTTTTGTAGAGTCAAATAAGAAGCCTATTGGAAATCAAGCCTTAGGAGAGAGTTAGGCATGTTTAGACTGGAGAAGAGGAGACTGAGAGGGGCTGCAGACATAAAAAAAAGATGGAGCAAGCTTGTTTTCTGCTGATCCAGAGGGTCGGACCCAAACGATTGGATTCAAATTACAAGGTAGGAAATTACAGCCAAACATAAGGAAGAACTCTCTGACAGTAAGAACTGCTTGACAGTGGAACAGACCTACCTCAAAGGTGGAGGGCTCGCCTTCACTGGAGTTTTTATTTTATTTTATTTTATTCGAGTTCGGGATTTTTACATACATATATTATCTCCTTCCAATTTTTAAATTTCCTGTACAATTTACTGGAGGTTTTTAAACAGAGGTTGGCTGGCCATCTGTCAGGATTCTTTAGCTGTGATTCCCGGATTGAAGAGGATTGGAAAAGATTGCCCTTGGGGTCCCTTCCAATGTTATAATTCTATTTCCAAAACTCAATGAAGGTAAGCTGGAAAGGACTAATGTCGAACTAGGACAAACAGCAGCTATGAATGTGAAGGAGACGCATTAACTCCACTCACAGCAAGCTTTGCCTATTTAGTGAACTGGCATTCACAATCAAACGGCAGACTAAGCCACAGAATGCATTATGTCAATATTACGCTGTTAAATATACTAAGTCATCTACTGATAGCATTCAACGTTTGAATGAAGGGCCCCAATACTATGCTTTGCCCCAGGAACGTTGAGGTTCTTCAGACCACCTGACCGGCGGCAGATGCTATTAAGCAACTCTGCTCCCTACATCCAAGGACTTGCCAGAGTGACAAGAGGAGGGTGGGAAACAGTAAAAAGCTTTCTACCCAGCAAGAGGGAGTCTCATTTCCCTGCCAGGACTCTCTTGCTGCCAGTGCCACTAAGCTCTGCTGGAATGTAGCAGAAGCTTAAGTGGTATGACTGCGGCTCAAGTCCTAGGAAGCACAGCTCAGAGTAAGAACTATTTAGAGAAAGGAAATAGTGCCCAAGTCAAGGTCATGACAGTGTGTTGGTGAGTTTATGGGAGATGTGTCAAACTCAAGCCCAAACCTGCATTTGTGGAGGATTCAGAGTAACCAATTCAGATACTTTTTCAGGGTGGGTGGGGAGACCGAGGAAGGCGGTGGCGGCAGGATTGAGGCCTTGGAATAATCACTTTCCAGCAGCTGTTTAATTACTGCATTATTCTGGGAGATGTACTGTCTGTCAAGTTCCTTTGTTCCCTCACACCCTCAGATTTTGAAAATGGTCCCCAGGTGAGTGATTGGAATACCTTCAGCCTCATGAGACGATAGGTTATGCAGCCTTACTTCACATCTGGGCCATGGCATTAAGGAGATATTCCAAGGCACTCATAGAAATAGATACACTGAAAATCAACAGCTCCTGGGAAGGAGAGATACACACGGAAGGCAAAACCTTACTGCATCTCTACTCTTGCCCCAGCTATATGGCAGTTCTCTCCATCACTGGAAGACAGATAGGGGTCAAACTACATGTTGCTATAATTGCACTGTGATACACCAGTGCCATTGTTTTAAATTAAAAACAAGCACAGGGCCCCCCAAGGCAGATCAGGATCAGTGTGAATAGGGAGAGGGAAGTTTCTTTCTTCCATCTCTCACCTTGACCCCACCCCCCAAAAAAACCCCCACTACAGTAGTTAGTAGGAGCATCAGTAGCACAGCGGGGTGACCTGTGCAGCAAATTGGAATAGTCAAATAATAATACTTCCATTGCTTTGCTATTACCATTATGTCGGGGGGGGGCAGTAATAGGCCAGTGTTAAGCCTCCTCTCTCCACAAATTGTGGTCCCAGTGTGGATCAAGCCCCCTGCATTTGGTTGCAATTCTTTAAACACACTGATGTCACTTCAAGTGACACCATTAATGCAGCATGCAACTATGCCCAAGGTTTCAGGGATTTCAATGTCCACAGGACAATCTGACCAAGCCTTTAAAGCAGCTTATACAAGAATGGTAACTCGGGGCCAGGTAACTCGGGGAAGCAACAGCAGACACTGGTCTCTGCATTGTTCCTTACAGCTGTGCAGAAAAGGCTGAAAAGGAGTTTGTTCCACCATCCAGCTGATCAAGAGGTAGGTGCTTGGTGCAAGTTGAAATCAGTCCATCCAAGACTGATTAGGAAAAGCCAAGAAACAGAGGAGGGTGCTTGCACAAGGTGCCTGGCATAACTCATGGTGCAGCAGACTCATGCCTCTTCCATATTGGCAGGGCAGGATACCGTTATGGTAAGCACTCTCCCTTCATGGTCTTGCTGCCTACTTCAGCATTGGCAAGGGAATGAAGCAAATGGCAGCCTGTCCAATGCTGAGCTTGCACCATGAAGGTGTCCAAGCACCAGAGTGCAACAAGCATTGTTTCAAGGAGTCTCCATGCAGCAACACAGCTAGGATGAAAAAGCCTTTTGTCCTGCTTACATTCTTTGGGGTGTGGGGTGAAGAACACCTCCCACTGACAAATGGACAGCATGCCTATGCCAAGATATGGGATCCATTCCAACTCTGGACAAAGTATGCCTTTGCCTCTTTTTGCCCTTTCTGTACAGTGGGAACAATCAGCTTGCCTCCTTTCATTAAGAACCGGGTGGAGAAGGGCCAAGCAGACGTCGGGCATCACTCAAAATCATTGAACGGGGACAGAATGTCAGTATGCAACTTAACTGTTTTAGCTGGCGAAAATATACAGAAAGACTGTAGGCTAAGCAAATGATCCATCAATGTTTAGATGTTCCAATAGCCAGCAGAAATGGTGGCAGAAATGGGCCAGATGGTTAAGTTAGGCTCACAAAGCATTGCCCTAACCTCTCACAACTCTCTTGTACTTCTCTCTACATTACATGGGGGTGTGCTACCACTTGGATCTCCAAGAGCATGGAGACATGGAGATTCAAGCAAATACTGCAGAACCCACATCATTCACAGGCTTCTTTTCCAAGAGCCAAACTGGACTAGCAGGGCAAGTGTTTGGTTCCAAGCCTGTATTTGCTAACAGGGGGAACTGTTGGCAGAGGGGGATGGTGGGGGAGAGAATAAGCAGGTGCGCAGGGAAAGAGTGTTTCACTCCTGCCAGTTCTCCAGTACAAATCCCTCTCAACAAATGCTCTCCTGCTGCAAGGACCCCACCATGAGTTGCACGGATACAGGAACTCACTGTTTCCCCTCTTGGTATCTCCCTAACCTATATTTCAAGCACACTTGTTCAACAAAGGAATTTTCAAGGGTATCTGAATATAAGAAAACAGATTTAATCCACAAACCAAGACACACACCCAGCAATGCAGCATCTCGCCCCAGAATCTGTTCCCAAAGGTTAGGTTTTTGGCAACATTTCTGTGCAAATCAGACTAGCTTTTGTGTTCCTTTGCATCATGTAGGTCAGGAGCAGGATGTTTACACTGAGGATCATCCTTATTGTACTAATGAAGCAGATTTATTGAAATATTAAGCCAAGGACAGTGGCTGCTTTTTGTACTGAAATAATTGCTTCTGTACGTCCTCCTCCTCCTTCTTCTTTGGTGATCACTCGTAGCCGAGTAAGATTGTCTTCCATAAACACGGTTTATGTACTTCCATGAGGGGGAGGGCCCAGCAAGTCAAAGAAATATCAAACACAGAATCAACAACTATTTGGGCCTCTTTGCCTGAGATGTGATATCTACTACCAATGGATTTTGATATCAGAAAAATAAGTAGGATTTCAGTGACTCCAAGATCAAGAGTGCGTCAATATGACAATTTATTGTGGACTTGGTGGTGTTCATGCACGCGATCTTTCCCCCACAATATTCACACAACATCTCCCTTATCAAAATGCTATCCCATATTCCCAATTTAATCCCAATTTACCATTTCTGCATTGTTGTTTTCACGGAAACTGTAAAAATAGATTAAATGGGAAAACAAAGGATGACATTCTGATGAGGATGGCATTGTACAGATGTTGTGCAAAACCTGTAACATGAGCAGCACCCTGAATCCACAACAAACTGTGACATTTAAGCACCCCAGTTCAAGCACAGGAAGAGGAAGAAAAAAGTTTTTTTTTTACTTAAAACTTACTTATCTTTTCCCCCCTTACAAATACAGTTCCAGAGTGGGGTTACAACTAAAACAGTTTCAAATACATAAAAACAAGGCAAATAATTTACAACCAGAACTAAAGACAAACATCAACACTGGCACTTGCCAAAAGCCTGGGTAAATATCTAGGTCTTCAGTTGGTGTCAGAAGCTTAAAAGGAATAGGCACCAGCCATATCTCAGAAAAGAGAGAAGGCCACTATTTCTGAACACTTAGGCTGTACAATTTGAGATACCAATGAATTTGTTATTTCTTTGCACCTCTGCACTTACACTGGAGTGCAGGGATACTCTCTAGGGGTACTTCCTCTAAAGCACATGTTTTCCAAGTGTTTCAGAACATTCTAGAAATACGAATTGAGAGTCAGGAGCTAGGAGTTGTTTAGGTTGCACTCATGCAAGAAATCAGTAAGCTGCGCTATGCTCAGCAAACAACCAAGTGCGCACAAGAGTGGTCTCAGAATCTAAATCTAGGAGGATCATAGTGGCCTGATTAGGGAAAAGCCTTCCAGCTTTCCCTCTATAAAGGATAAGACTGGCTGTTCCTTGGTTGCTTTCCAACAACCCTCATGAATCCATCAAAACGCAACTTGCTTGGGGCAGCTTGTTGTTGGCGGAGGAAGAAAAGAGAAAAATGAGCAGAGGCATGGATCGAAGTCATTCTTCCATTCAGACAAGGGCAGTGATTTCCAACAACTCACTCCTCTACTTGTGGTCCCCCAGATCATAGCCCACACCACTCCCAAGGTCCCAAAAACAGATTTTCAGGAGGCATAGAAGAATGGGGGAGATGCACTTTCATTCATTCCTTGGTGTCTCCACACCTAGAGACAGCACATGCCTGGAATAGAGGTTGGCTACATTTAGACTTTGTTGTTTTTCTATAGGCACAGGAAAGCAGCCTTTGTGCTCACTGCTTGAACAAAGGAGCACCTGGTTATGCTACAGGGCAAAGGGAAAAGCAATGCTGTGGCTTGGGCAGCAGTGTTTTTAGAGATTGTGATGCTGAACTACCGGTAATCAAAGTGCCAACCGTGGCTAACTTCACACACATCTCCCAACGTAGTCTAACCTTTATGAGCTGGCCATCTCTACATTCAGAAACATCCAGCTCTCTGTCCAAAAAAACTCCATCTGAAGAGATTAAGCATGTTCCTAGTCCTCATTGTTTGCCTGAAAGGTATACACTGGCTAGAGTTCATTTTAAGGACTCAAGGGGGGGAAAGTCCCTTTAAGTCAACACCTCTTCAAGGTATATGTAGGGCAGCTGGGGGGGGCAGATATAAAGCTACCTGCCTGACAGGCATAAGACCAAAATACTCACAGCTGTAGAGAGCCGAGATGCTAGTGTCATCTCCAAGTTTCCCTTCAGTCCCAGGAGTGCTGGAACCAGGATGAATACTTCGGTCACATACTTGAAGACATCCCAGTGCTGCAAAAATCAAGGAAATCAGTTCAGAATCTAGGAAAAAAGGTGATTGTTTAAAAAGGAGCAGTTATTTATGAGACGCGTTATTAGGAACCTTATGATTCTCCAACAGCATATCAGGATGTCTTCAGAGTTCAAGCAGCAGCAGACTAGCTACTAGCCTCGCTGTTACCATTGTCTTCCTGCCATAAGGGTTGTTTCAGCTCAGGAGGGGAGGAAAATGTAATATTATTTAAATGCACAGGGCAACAGCTAGGCAATAAAGGCAGAAACTAAGCTTGTGTACACATGACTGGCTTAAAACACAAGGTCGTCCCACCTACATACCATGTTTTTCAAAGCACCTTTGTAGGTTGTTGCACAGTTGCATGTCTTCCTGGGTTTCCCTTTGTGTGTCCACACCAGTGGCCAGAGAGGGGGCGCTGGTGTAGTCATATGTCATACATTTTAAAATTGGAATTGAAGCAAATTGGGGGGAGGGGGACACACCCAAATGCAGCATTTCTCAAGGAACTATGGGATAGATGTAGTTTGTGGCAATCATCATATGTACACAGCTTCACAAGCCAGTGGTTGACGTGCAATGAATGCAGAGTAAACAGGAGTTGTGTACACAGACTGAGCACACTGTAGCCTCTCCTTTGCCATGCACAGGAATTTTGTGACTGATAGAAGACAGATGGCAAGCCTTGCTAAATGCAACAAAGGCCGAGGACAGCAGGATGCTGTTTTGCTTAGGGGTGAACAATCACCTATTTGCCTCCAAAGTCTGGGTCACAGAATCTGAGGTCATTCAGGACTCGGGATGTGCCTGGTACAGCTGGGGATCAGACTCTTGGTTCAGATTCCCAGACGAGTGTCTGTCACAAGGCCATCTCCTTCAAGGCCCTGGATTACCACTTCCCTTCCCGATTAAAACACGCAAAACAGAAACAGAGGCGGAGGTAAAGAGGAGGCAACAAAAACAAGTCTGCTCTCTTCCCATCCACAAAGCTTTAAATATCCCGTCCCTTCCAGTATAAACCTGAACACTCTGCATAAAGGGCAAGCATGGGTTTCTTAGGCAGTGCTAATTACATAGTGCAGACTCTATATGCAGCATCTGGGATGCTTGGGGAGGGAAAATTGACCACAGGAAAGAAATAAAGGCTTGGGGGGAAATCTTAAAATGACCTTTTACTTTCCTCCAGCAAGGTTCTTCTTAAGGTTGTAGTGAATATAGAGCCCTAGTATTACAGTTTGGCCATATTGTGCCAAAGGTATATTTATTTAATCACTTTTTATATTGCTTAACTACAAACGCCTCTAAGCTCCGTACAAGAAATGCAATACAGAAAATCAGTTAAAACTATAAAATCAGACTCCACTTAAAATGCCTCCTGGTCTTCAGTAGATGCTGAAAATTCAACAGGGAAGGGGCCTAATTGTTCCTAACTGGAAGGGAGTTCCATAGAATTGGACCCCCACCACTAAATGCACAGATCCTGGTAGATATAGATGTTAATTAGCATTAGGGACAATGGTATCCAAAACTGCTGTTTATGAAGAAGCCAAGTTGCTCTCTACCTGCTCCACTCTTGATACAGATCATCCATCAGAGCAACTGAGGCTGATTCAGTCCATAACCACACCTGAATCTGGATTGAAACAGATCCAGGAATTTATATCATCCAGGAACTCCTGCAACTGCTTACACACCACCTTCTCCATTACCTTACCCAAGATTGGGACATTTGCAAATGGGCAGTGGTTGTTATAGCTCATACGGTCTAGGGTAGGCACCTTCAGGAGTGGGCGCACCCCTATTGCCTGCCTATTGTACCTTGTACAAACCTTTGGTTTTATTTAGCTCAGCCTTGTCTTTTCTGACTGGCAGCAACTGTCCAAATCAAGGGGTCAGGCAGTGCCTTTTGAACTGGTGATGCTAAGGACTCGAACCACTGAGCTACAGTCTCTCCCTATAAACATGGCACAGCCTGCCCAAAATACCCCTGAAAAGGTAGAGACATCTAACATTGCAATTGGTTTGTCTCACAAAAACTGCACAGTAATGGTTATATGGTACACATAAATCCTAGCCTGAAGGGACAACTGAAGATACAGTATGACGTGAAAACTGCCTTGACTGTGCTCTCAGAATTTAACAGATTAAGCATAGATCCTACATGAATACGGGGAGGAAAAACTGGGGTACCTACAGAAAGCAGTAGTTAACCACAGAAGTAAACCCTATTGAATTCAATGGGGCTTACTCCTGAATAAGTGTGGCTAGGATTGCTGCCTAAAGTAAGGGCCTCTAAAAATATTCCTTTAACCACAATAGTGCTTCAGGGTGCTTTTCGCCTTTAAGGTCGTGAGCGGGAGCCAAGCAGCTCCATTTTCCTCAATGATTATTTTTAGGAGTGACTGGCAGGCAGCTGTGCAAGACGGCTATAGCGAGCGCCTGCTCCTTCACTGGATGTTCCCCAAACTCTGTGTACATGAAACCAGTCACTAATTATCAATATTCACTTTGTGGAGTGAGGGTGGATTTGAGGCTGAGGAAAACTTAAGGTTAAGGACAACCCCCCAGGATTGTCTAAATTAAGAACATGAGAAGAACTGCACCGGATCAGGCCAATGGCCCATCTAGCTCAGCATCCTGTTCTCATATATGTCTGTGGGAAATCACACACAGAATCCGAGCACAAGAGTCCTCTTCCCTCCTGTGGTTCCTAGTAGCTGGTATTCAGAAGCATTACTGGGCCCCCTGACTGTGGAGGCAGAGCCTGAGTATTGCCATCATGGCTAGTAGCCATTGATAGCCCTCTCTGAGCCCTCTGAATTTGTCTAGTAGACTTTTTAAGTCCTCCAAGATGGTCTCCTGTGGGTCTCCTGTGCTGTGTGAAAAGTACTTTCTTCTACCTGTTTGGAATCTTCCAACATTAGATGTCCACAAATGTTAGGAAAGAGGAGGAAAAGGCAGTACAGTGGTACCTCGGGTTAAGTACTTAATTCGTTCTGGAGGTCCGTACTTAACCCGAAACTGCTCTTAACCTGAAGCACCACTTTAGCTAATGGGGCCTCCTGCTGCTGCCGCGCTGCCGGAGCCCGATTTCTGTTCTTATCCTGAAGCAAAGTTCTTAACCTGAAGCACTATTTCTGGGTTAGCGGAGCGTGTAACCTGAAGCATATGTAACCCAAGGTACCACTGTATTTGGCAGCCTTTAAAAGAAAGTGCCTCTCCTTTGCAAAACCTCCCAGACCCGTTTCTTAACAGCTTCTTTGCTCTCAGGGTCAAAGTAGGTGAAGCATTAAATTAATTTGATGTACAGGTTTTCAAAACCCGAACCAGCTGCTGTGATGGGCTGCTAATGATTGAGATCACAGGAGGCACAGACAGAGAACGCAATGCTTTCTTTCCTTTCTACAGTCTTCAGGAAACTCTTTCCTATGCAGGGGCTATTCGCATTGGGAGGAGAACTCAACCGTGGTGCCAATAGGGTTTCATATACACATTTGACACGGTAGATAGAGAATCAGTCTAATATAAAAGACACTGCAAATGAGCAATCTCTTAACCATTCTGCTAAATGTGAAAATTATCCATAAAGGAACACACAACTGTGGATCCTGCCCGCTATTATATGGACATTAAGATATTATTCAGGTTATTTGGGAGAAAGAACTTTATAAGAATTAATGTCGTTCTAAGAATTTATTGTTAAACAACCAGCAAGGTATGGTAAGATAGCATATACCAATACTACTATTCCATGTGTTTAAGTACAAATGCATTTCAAAAGCTGGGCAAGATTCCTGCGGTGCAGGGGGTTGGACTAGATGACCATCGGGACCCCTTCAGACTCTACAATCCTATGACTTTAGGTTACGTCTGAGTTTTCTACCCACAACCCCCAAGGTAACTGCTTTGATGCACCAAAGATAGTTTCACTGTATGTTCATTGCATCATATTAAGTAGCATTAACAATACAAGTCTAACCAAATTCCTTCCTCATAAACCCCTTAAAGGTCTTGCTTTACTTTTCTGGAGATTGGAATAAAGTAAGTGAACTCATATCAAATTGTGTTAGGGTCCTGCATTGGAGGGGGTTGGACTAGATGACCCTCTGGCCCCTTTCCAACTCTATAGTTCTGAGATTCCATGACAGACACTGATTAGAAAACAATGAGCTAAGAGTTCAGAGATAAAAATAAGAATGCAGAGAGTTTCTTTCCAGGCAGAAAAAGTTAGCTGTATGAAACTTAATATGAGAGTGAATGTAACTCATTTTCACTCTCTCGATTTTTCCACAGCTCGTAGGCTACAGTTCAACCACGAAGCAAAGCTTAAGAACAAGCAATTTAGGCAGGAAGCATTTTCAAAACATGTCAAACTAAGTAAAATGATGAATTAGGCATCGGAGCAGAGACTTTTGGGATCACAATATCAAGTTATTTTTCTCTAATATTCCTGACAGGTTCCTTGGTGCCTGCACTTCAAGCTGGAGCAGGCAAAGGATCCGCTAGGAGTTGTAACTGGATCCAGCGGGAATACAATCCAAGCAGGGATGTTCCCTAAGGGAGAAGAAGCTCTTTCCAAGGAAGGGAAACAAGAGCCTTCACTTACGCCAACTCCCTTTTAATACACGCAAGGCCAAACCTACTGGCGTATTTAGAACCATGATCAGGATATTACCGGCTCCTGCAGAGGGTAAATATTGCTGCAAGTAGAGAGTGTCCTTCGGTAAGAGATATCAAAGCGCTAAAAAGGGAGCCTATAACATTAAGCCTCTTATGTAAGGGGAAGAGATCTCCTAAAATTTCCAATGTGAAGACATCTCAGCCAGCAGGCATATGATAGATAACACAATTAATGCCCCCCCCCCAAACAAAAATTAGATGCAAGATGTTTCCCTTGTATTGCAATGGGAGTCCAAGGCATCCTGTATAAATCCCCGCATAGCCAAAAGAAAAAAAAAGAGTTTGCTTTGCTGGTACTTTCATGTTGCTAGCCAGATGAAAAAGTTTGCAATTATCTCACATCCATTACTGTGAAAGCATCTCCCCTGCTAGCCTAGAATCTCTTACCCATCCAAGCATATCCTGCGCCAGATGGGTTTCTACGCAGCACTTAAAAGCTGCAGGCTTCAAAAGATCCACTTTCTGAACAACTCTGCCTTTAGCTTTTTCCGTTAGAACTCTGGAACTCTAAGCTTCACAAGGATGCAATGTGTTCCTAGAACACATTTCACAGATCCGAGAAAATAAATATAATTAGAGATTGCTAAATTTAGAGATTACCCTTTTAGTTCCTATGCACAGAACAGATACTGACCCAAGGTTTGGCTTGGAAAGTCATTTGAACCCAGAACTGTGGTTAAGGTCTCTTCTCCTTCACCGCAATTTGTAGCCAGGGTTTGTTAGAGACTGGGTGTGGGGGCTCTAACAGAGCAGTAGGTGTGGTTCTAATATAATGACCGGACCTACAAAATCCCTCAGTAGGAGCACCAGGGGAGGCTTACGAGGTTGCAGCTGCCTGCCCTGAAACTATCTGCTTGGGAAGTTTTAAAGCAAACTGAAATTCAAAGGGCTGTAGTGTCACATCAGTCATATTAGCTGTGAAAGGGAATGGGTCTACTGCTGCTCTCCAATACATACTTGTCAAATACCGTATTTTTCGCTCTATAACACGCTCCCGACCATAACACGCACATAGTTTTTAGAGAAGGAAAACAAGAAAAAAAATATTCTAAACGAAACAGTGGATGTATGATTTTTGTGGTTCATGCTGTGGCCACAGACGTGTGATCTGACGGTGAGTTTGGGGTAGGCCAATGCAAAAATCCTGAGGATCCATGTGGATCCGTGCTTTGTAACCATGTTTTAAGTGGGGAGGGAAGGAAAAGCACTCAAGGGACAAGAAACACGCGTGGGGTGGGTGGAGAAGGATGCTGTTAATAATGCAGAAGAGGGGTATAAGAGGAGAAGGCTCTTATAAGAGGAGTGGGGAGGAGAGAGAGACAGAGAGCCTGCTTGAAAAATCTTTGCTGCTATTTAGCAAGTGGGGAGGAGAGAGAGACAGAGAGCCTGCTTGAAAAATCTTTGCTGCTATTTAGCAAGTGGGGAGGAGAGAGAGACAGAGAGCCTGCTTGAAAAATCTTTGCTGCTATTTAGCAAGTGGGGAGGAGAGAGAGGCAAAGAGCCTGCTTGCTTTAAAGGAGCCAACCGGACAGGAGCCTCTCCTCTCCCGCTTTGCTCCTTTAAAGCAAGCAGGCTCTCTGTCCCTCTCTCCTCCCCACTCAGCGGCTCTTCTCCCGCTTTGCTGTTTCAAAGCAAGCCACGGAGGAGGGAAGGAAGGGGAACCATGGATCCTCTGCTCACGACTGCAGCAGATCCCCCCGCCATCCGTAGGCATTCGCTCCATAACACGCACAGACATTTCCCCTTACTTTCTAGGAGGAAAAAAGTGAGTGTTATGGTGCGAAAAAATACGGTACCTTCTCACTACCCTGCTATCACCCAGAGTATAGTCACAGGTTGGCTCTCAGCACTTTCCATTCACAGAAGTTCAAGTTCCACCCTCTAAGATGCAACAGCACCTGGCAACTTCAGTATCTAAAGATCAAATGAAGTTCTACGCTGTCTTCCAGATTGTCTTCTGGCATACTAATGCCACCTTTTGAAGTACAAGAATGGAAGGTTTCACTCCTGTCCTTAAGCACTGATATTTGGATGAAGGGGGGTAGAAAGGAAAAGCGAGTGGCATTTATTCTGCTTCAGGCAACACATTATTACAGCCGAGTTCCCACGAGTGATCATTACTGTATAAGCAGTGCAGGAAGAAAATTACAGTCATCGGATGGCAGTTCAACTTTGTAGCCCTTGCCAATTAGATAAGTAGAATCTTGATGTAAACAGCTGGGATCAGGCCACAGAGAAAGGAGATCTGCAAAGCAGGTCAGAGTCTGGTGAGTTTTGACAGGGGGGAGGATATGCTTGGAAACACCATGTGGGACCACCAAGCTCATCACTCTGAGCTCCTTGAAAGAAGGTTGGGATGCAAATAAAAGAAGCAGTTTTGTATGACTGGTCATGGGCTACTGTCAAACACAGGCTCAATATGGGAGTGCACTATGAAAGCTTCTCAGAAGAACATCCCTGTTAGGCAAGAACAACTTCCAAATAACACCCCAACACTGAAATTCTATGCACAAACAAGTGAGGAGTTCAGTAGGAGTCAGTAACCATTCATAGGATCAGGCTGTATGAGTGCTGAGAGTGGATAATTAATATAAACAAGCATCCTTGGTGGAAACTCACACATTCTGGAATGCCATTCCTTTTCCAGAGGCTTTAGCCAGAGTGTTTTCTGGAAACAATGCAAGACCTTTATATTTGGGCAAGGGATAAGAAAGCTATTTAAGCTTTAATTTTGAAGTGTAATCTTCCTGAGCTTTTTTTGGGGTGGTGGTGGTGGGGAATCAGGTGTTTGTTTGCTTGTAAAATGCCTGACCACAGAATGGATGATAAGGTTGGGAAGAAGGATGTAACAAAGCACAGATTAGACGCTGATCTCACATTTATCAAGGCACCATGAAGGGCAGAAGCAAAAAAAGAAAAAGGAAAAAAAACCCTACATGAGTTTGACGCCTCCAATAGAAATCCTCGCTGTCCAGGAGAAACCATGTTAAATGCAAGCAATGAGCCGCCTGACTCGGATTATTAGAGGGCACATTTGCAGTTTAAGAGGACAGGGTCAGGTTCAAAAGCACAGCAGCTGCGCCTGAAGCCTTTGCATGCTTAGTCTTTCATTAGCATCACACATCTGATAAACAAATGACAGTGTTCATTTATTCCAAACGTGGAAGGGTGGAAGCCTCCTAGCGCCAACATGCTGCCAAATGGTAGAATAAGCAGATGACAGCACCCTCAACACCTTCCGTCATCGCACACAGCTCCAGACGTTTTATCAGACTATGGAATTGGTATCTGACATGTTCTGGGTGAGCCTGCATCCCCCTCACAAAGATCAGGTTCACTAGAGGGTTGCTTTCGGATCCAACATTGCTGAAGGATTTATCAAGGGCACCTGGAGATCACAATACCTTTCACCAGTTATGAATAGAATGCCAGCTGAATCTCTTCTGAGACAGATGGATGGGTGACAACTATTGATGCGCTACTATATTTAGGTTAAACTGCTCTAAGACACTGTATGTGAAGAGTGCCTTTGGAAAATATCAAAAAGTGGTGCAGAATATGATAGACTGTTCACCAAGACAACACCATGACCATATTCCCCAGCATTAAAACATCTTCACTGCCTTCTATGTCCAGTTCAAAGTGATCTTTAAATGACTTGAGTATGTAGAATACCCATACGAACCTTCTCCCATACGAACCTAAGAAGCTTTCCAGTGACCCTTTCCCCTGTCCAATCTTTTTTTGAAAAAGGTCATTTTGCACATGCATGATAGGTATCAACTAAACTGGAATTGTAGAATTGGAAGGGACCCCAAGTATCATCTTGTTCAACCCCCTGCAATGGAGGAATCTTTTGTCCAATGTGGGGCTAGAACCCACAACCCTGAGATGAAAAGTCTCATGCTCTACCAACTGAGCTATCCCAGCCGGTAAAAAGTTGGTCCTGTTTAGGGATTAAAGCAGCTAACTCAAACCCCATGCCCCAAATTCCACATACATGTC
Source organism: Podarcis raffonei (assembly GCF_027172205.1). Lineage (NCBI taxonomy): Eukaryota > Metazoa > Chordata > Lepidosauria > Squamata > Lacertidae > Podarcis > Podarcis raffonei. The sequence continues at coordinate 59,673,099 of NC_070607.1, forward strand.
TCAGCACATGGCCTCTGTATAAAAGGCATGTTAAACTGGCATATAAGTGGGGAAAAGTGAGTATATTTGATAGACAGCTCAAGTGACACTTTACAACTGCCACTTGCTACCTTGGAAAGTTGTTTGGCTATTGTGCCATTTGCTAGCAGATAAGAAAATGTGAAAGCTGGGGTGGGGTGGGGTGGGAATGAAAAAAGCAAAACAAAAGCAAATGGGAAATGGGGACAAAACACCCACCCACATTTTTCAGTCCTGGCCCTCTGCACCTTCACGTTTCACTGTGTACCATTTTACTGTAGAATAGTGACTATTCTTATCCTCCCTTGTTAAGACTGAAGATCAAGCAAGGGGTATAAATACACATCCATTTTAACTCTCACTTTCCCCTCACCTCTTGAGTAGCCCAGTCCTTTGTTCAGTATCAAAGCATGCCTGGAGGCCTTTAAAAAGGGCAAGGGGAAAATTGATCACTTGCAGAAAGACAGTTGCTCACTGGCTCCAAAGAGTCCGAACTGCTATGCTCTACCAGTGACAATCCACCCCTAGGCAATTGTGCGTACAATAGTTTCATGACATAACACCAGGAACTGTGGTTTCAAGAAACAAGTGCACGCAGTGCTGCACCAGGATATAGACTTATCTAATTGTTCCTTGAAAGCCTCAAAGAGAAAGAATGAACAGCTTTCTCCAAGAACAGGGTAGCCAACCTCCAAATGATGTTCAACAGCAACTCCCATCACCCCACATTGTTAGCCATGCTGACTGGGGCTACTCTTGGGTTAGATATTTGCTCACAGCAGGCGTGCTCTGGTCCATGGGGTCACAAAGAGTCGGACACGACTAAACGACAACAAGGGAACAATTCTGGGAGCAAGGCAACAGACAGCAAACTATTTCATCCCTAACCCAGAAAAAGGTCTTCACAATTCAAGATTCATGAAAACAAAGGAAGAGGTGGCAAGCCAGCCCCACAGAGCTGCATCTCAGTGATCCAGAGAAGAAGATGTGTTTTTGCAGGTGGGGGTGAGAAATAAAAGTGTGGGTGTCAAACTGCTGGGGAACCAAGAGACTCAAAAAGACCACAAAGGAAAAGAGCCACCCAAAGGAAAAACAAATTACATTGACTGGTTCCATGAGTAAGACTTGACAACACTGACATTTAGGGAGATGCCAACAGGCTCCTGCTGTTAACTTTCAAGACCTACATATTTCTGCAAAAAAAAAGTTGGTGGTTGTTCAGATTTCCCACTGAGCTATGAACAATCTGGGAGTGCTTTCCAAATACCAGTGGTGAAGGTATTAACAGCTTTGACTTTCAAAGAAAGGTGGCCAATACAAGCAGATTAGTCTCTTTTAAAAAAAATTCTTAGGACATTGTCCAATGCTTTTAGATTTTGCTTTTGTATAATTCCATTGTGAGCAGGAAGGCTAGAATATTGGTATTGTACTAGTTCCCATGTAACACAGATGCACGCAACTTTCTAAAGCATGACAGTCATTTAGAGGTGCTTATTACTGAGCAAGACAACTTCACACTATATACTGCTCCACTCCCAATGAGAAGCTTAGATAGCACAGAAAAAGACTGAATCACGCCCAATATAGAAAGTTTCCCCTATGCATAGAGGCTTTCTAAATCATATTTTCAGAGGACCATTATTTCAAGCATGGGAAAGAAATAAAAATTTATTGGAAAGGAAGACACCCTGGTGGATTTCACCAGTAGAGGTGTTAACGGTTAAAAAAATTAATATGGAAGGAAAGAATGCCACGTATGAAGAACTTACAAGAAAAACGGACCAAGGTATAAAACTTAGACCATATGAAGAGATTAAAAGCTTACTTACCGGGTGGTTGCAATACCACCAGGTAAATGATTTGTTGAAAGAAGATAAAAAGAAATTAGGATTCGAAGATAAAAAATCTAAATTTAATGTGGAAGTTGTGGAAAGTAAGAACAAAACATTGTCAAGAATCTATGATATCTTATTAGAGTGGTACACAAAAGATGAGGAGGTGAAGGAGACCATGATTAAGTGGGCTATAGATATTGGTCATAACATCGAATTTGAGAGATGGCAGGAATTGTGGAATGTTAATATGAAGTTCACGGCATGTACGGCATTAAAGGAAAACATCTGGAAAATGATATATAGGTGGTACCACACGCCAGTGAAGTTGGCTAAGATCTATAGGTTAAAGAACAAAAGATGTTGGAAATGTGGAGAGGTAGATGGTGATTTCTACCATATGTGGTGGCTATGCAGTAAAGTAAAAGGATTTTGGGAATCGATTTACAATGAACTTAAAAAAATCTTTAGATATACGTTTCCCAAAAAGCCTGAAGCTTTTCTGCTAGGAATGACGGGTAAAGAAATCAGAAAAGAGGATAAGGTACTATTCCTATATGCTACTACAGCCGCAAGAATCATGTTAGCGCAAAATTGGAAAACGGAGGTTATACCAAACATAAGCGATTGGCAGGTCAAATTGACAAACTATGCCGAGCTTGCTAGAATAACGGGAAGAATAAGAGATCAAGATGAACAGAAATTTCATGACAATTGGGTTAAATATGGGACGTACATTGGAATCAAATTATAAAAGACACTGGCGGGACTGGAACAACTCCAACAGTAATGGGTTATTTTTCAGAAGAGACAAAATACGTGTTTACAGAACTTATTTGATTCTTACCAAAGGAGTGGAGGGGAGTCCAAGGCTCGGCAGAGCCTAGAATTATACTTAGGATTTATGGATTTGTTATATTATGTGCAATCTTTATGTTGGACTTTGTATATGTTCATATGTATAGGTTTAATATCAATAAAAATTTAATGAGCAAAAAAGAAAAAAGAAAAAAGAAAAAAAGAAAGTTTCCCCAAGAAATCACTCTGGAAGAAAAGGTAACTAGTACAATGTGACTTGCTAACAGGTAAGATGCCCACTAGCTTGTATCTTATCAGTTAGCACCTATACCAACAGAATTGACCTAGGATTAATTTTAACATTCATTTTGGTAGGGATGTGATTTCTCAATCTGGGCTCAGTATTGGGACACTTCCAAAGATTCCATCAACTGGATCTGGAAGTCCTCCAAGCTCAGGCTGGTAGGGTATTAATTTCATGCATACACTCACGAATTATAATTTCATGATCATCCAAGCAGCATGAAAACTTGCATAAAAACATATCACGTGAAGTTATCATATAGATGGTAAAAGACAGGCCTAACACCCTACACACTGAAAAACTAGAAGGTGTATATTGCTGCTGCGTGAGAAAAAAATGAAATCCTGATTAGTTTGCGCATTTATGCCATGACTGAGCCCCTTCCCCAACCCAAACTGCATCTGCTGCCAATGAAACCAAACACCTAGGATATTGTATAATAATGATCAGGTCTGAGTTTTAGATTTACACAGCCCCATCTTGAGAAGTACACTCCAGCTACACTTAGGCAGTACATAAACGGCTATCAACAAAGAGTGTGGTGCTGATAACCAAGGTTGCAGGTTCGATCCCTGTATGGGACAGCTGCTTATTCCTGCATTGCAGGGATTGGACAAGATGATCCTCAGGGTCTCTTCCAACGCTACAGTTCTATGATTCTAAGAAAGAACAGCAACTAGCCATGATGGCTATTGCTCTCCCTCTAATGTCAGAGGCAGTAAGCTCATGAATATCAGCTGCTGAAAATCATGCGGGTTAACTGCTGTTGCATTCTGGTCTGCTTGTGGCCGCTGTGAGGAAAGGATGTTAAACTAGATGGGCCTCTGGCCTGCTCCAGCAGGACTTTTAAGTTATCAACATAAAACAAAACATTAACACCCCCCCTCGTGAATCTCATTAGGTTTAATGACCGGTGCAGTTCTAATTTGTCACACAAAAAGATGAGCAAGAACATTTGGCTACAAAGCTACACCATGCTCTGTTAATTTTTTTAATATCCCATCTTTCCCTCAACTCTAACAGAACTCTAACCCTCCTCATTTTCCCCCCTCACAACAACCCAGTGAGGTATGTGACTGGTCCAAGTTTACCAGTGAGTTTCCTGGTTGAGTGGGGATTTAAACCCTGCTCTTCCAGGTCCAGCTATACCACATTGGTTTTCTTATTTCAATTTCTAGCAACGACAACTCCCTCTAAGCTCCTGAAAGCACAGAAATGGTATGAAACTGAAATTTCACGAAGTTTAAAACCAAGGCACTTAAGCAGAAGCTCTTTAGCTGAATGTTTAATGTTAAGCTATAGTAGGTCACCCGGTCACTTCAGGAGGCAGCCGCAATTTGAAACTGTAGGGTCGGATTCTGTCCAAAGTGCTACCTGGCTTGCATAAATGAGGCAGATAAGACTATTGAGACAGAGCCTCGGCCTTTAACATTAACATGACCTGCCAGATAGCTGCACTGCAGGCACAGAGGCCAGTGACACCGTAATCCCAGTAACTCAGCAATGTCATTTGAGAGCGAGGAGGCAAGCTCCACATGACAGCTAGTGTTTCAAGAGATATCTATTGGATATCTCCACTGTGCCTTACATTTCTAATATTTATTTAGAAAATATTTAAGGAGATTCTGCATTGGGGCAAAGCCAGACCACATGCAAAAGCTGAGAACACATTTTCATCCCTCAGCTAAACAAGTCTTTTAACTGGATAACAGCCAATCGGATTTGCCAGCAATCGGTATCACAGGTCTCAGCCCCCGGCTAAAAACGTTTACTGCAGCTCTTTGAGTTTTCCCAAGATTGGCAACTCTTCAGGCACACATATGATCATCAGTTCTGTAAACATCACCAAAAGTGCATTTTTTTAAAGTTCACTTCACATTTTTGGGTGTGTGTGTTGGGCTTGGCACTACTGTATTTACTTTCTAGGGTCTGAACTTTTGGGAGAACTCTAGATGTCTTTACATTCCTGACACTCCATCTCTAAGAAGTAGAAGTTTATTTTCAATTCAGAGGCTGGGTTTTAGAGTTTATGTTCCTTTAAAGCTGAGATTTATAAGAAAAAGATGGGTCTTGGGTTATTAAAAGGCATTCAGATTCAGGAACAGAAAGAGTGGGTCACACTGCTATTGACCACCTAAACTTTAATTGCTTCCAGAAGAGGGAGGCTTATTCTACCTCTCACATGTGAAATCTAAGGAAGATGAGCCTGAAAAAAAGAGAGGAATAAATATATAATGGTTTCTAATGGAAAACCTCTGCCTCCCACCAAAGTAATGAGCAGCAAATCACTCTGATGGGATTTAAAAGCCACTAACAATAAAGCAGGTTACAAGTCCAGATTCAGAATTTTGAGCCCATTCCATGCTGAAGGCTTTTAGTCTTACCTGCACAATGTCCAGGACCATCCCAGCTGCTACTGTCCCAAACCCTGCCAGCAGGAAAGGAAAGAGGACTTGCAGCCCAATGGAAAAGGAGGTCTCTTTTAGAGGAGAGGCTGGTTCTGGGCCACGGTCTGTGCTGGTATCATCACTCTCTGTAGTTTGACTGCCATTCTCTAGCAGGGCATCTTCCTCACGCACCCCTTTGGCATTGGCTCGGGATTCTATCACTACCACCTCGACACCTCCTCCTTCTTCAGGCCCTAAAAACTCGGAAGATTCAACAAGATGTTCTCGGTCAGGACTGGAGAGACAGTCTATAGGGCCAGCAACAATGGGTAGCACCACGCCATTGGTGTGATGAGCTTCCTTTTGTTCCAGCTTGGAGGTCATGTTGCAAGATTATGCAGGCTGTCTCCAGCCTTCAACCCTTGATATACTACAGAAGGGACCCAGCAGAGAAAAAGTCTTTTGCTTGGGGGTTAAGCCAATATGCCTTTCGACATATATATTCCAAGTCCTCCAGTTCGACAATTCTGTCCTTAGCCACAAGGTCTGCTCCCCTAGCAAAAACCCCCATCAAGCACAATCCAGAACGGGAGACGCCAGCCACAGAGCCAGCAGAGACACTGCAGTAGATTCTGGTGAGATCAAATCCGCTCTGCTTCAACCTTCTCTGGAGTTCTCTCTCAAGGCAAGAGTCTTTGGGGCACACTCAGTGCAAAATGTAAAGTGCCTGCAATTGTTAGTTTCTTTGGTTTGTAAGTTTCCAGAGCATCAGCTTCTCAAATCCTGATATCAAGCTCAGGTCTTAATGCAACAACTAGTTCAGCTGCTCTTTAAAGTGGATGGGGAAAAGAGATTTTTCAGCAAAACCACTTTGTAGATTAGAGTCTTTAAAAACAGTTTGAGATAAATTTGGATTCTAGCTTTAAAACAAACAAAAATACAGAGTAAGTGCCGAGTTTACTTTCCTAGGCAGTTCCTGCTACCCAGAAAGTTGGAAGGCTTGAAAAATTCTTCCTCCTCTTCTCCAGAATGAAGATCAGGGTTGCCTTGATTTCATGAGATTCCAGCCAATTATGAAGGGTCTCCAGACTGGCCTTCTCACCCTCTCCGACTGTCTCTTCACACTCTTCCCAAGACAGCCCGGCTATCAGTGAGCTGTGAGAAGGGACCACCCTTTTTCTCAGAAAGGAAATCTCTCACCTTACAACATGCGGCAATGAAGGCTCTTATTTAAAGCAACATGAAGATCCCAGACAGGCTTATGCTGTGAGCTTGTCCAATGCTAGCAACGGAAAATTCTTCTACAGACTCTTCAGGGAACACACTGCTCTCACCTTAAAACACAGAAGAGTGGAAAATCATGATACAATTTTTAGGCAACTAAAGAATAACTCTTTCATTCATAAAGTCCCTCCCTCCCATGTATTAGTGTATACATCAATAGCTTTACTGTTCTTCTATATGCCAGTGTTGTTTTTTTTAATTAAAAAAACCCTTAAACACACATCAATATAAAAACAGCTGCAAAGGAAGAGGCCCTTATGTTTCCTCTGTTACCACCATGTCTATCCAATTTCCCCTTCCGACATTAAACTCCGTCCGAGATTTTCACACCCGACAGTCACAGGACATAACACACAGATGTGTCCCATGCAGAGGATAAACACCATTGTTCATTGCTGGTGAGCCAATGCAACTGCAATCAATGAACACCCTTGAAACAGAGTCAGGCAAGCATGCTGTACCATCAGGGCCATTCCTCAATCAGGATGGACACGCATGGCATTTCTGAGTCCTAAAGCCAGAAACCTGACAGCTTCTGCCTGCAACAAGTAGGAAACCCATAAAATCCACAACAGCGGCATGAATGTGTATGTACACTACTGCCCTCTGCTGTGTGCAGGATGCTTTAATTCACCAGCTAGCTCACAAGAACGCAAGCAGCAGAGCGGAGCAGAGTGGAGTAACAAGGTTCCAAGTTCCATTCTCCTTGCATTATAAAGCAGTCTCAAACCTACCAGTTTGTCAGTCTTTAAAGATATAATTTCACTGTGTCTTTAGGCTAAAGAAAGCCAGACACATCCCACCATCTAGTTCCTTTTCTTCCCAAACAATTGCTAACATATGGCTTGGGACAGGGTGGAAGGTGCATTAGCAACCTCTGTATTGTATTTACACGTAGAGCCACATGTGTAGCAAGCCATCTCAACACACTGCAGCAGTTACCAAAAGAAAATATTATTAAGGGCCATGCATCAGTTGTTGCTAGCAACACAAAGGTCAGTCACATTAGTGAGAGACAGTGTTGCATGGGTAACTGTGAAGCCAATGCAATTTTGAATACAGAGGTTTAAACCTTTGAAGTATGTTCCAAACAATTTTACTCATGAGACATCAGACAACCACATTGCCTAAAATCTAGAATTTCTTCTAATGTTTATTGCAGGAGAGCATCAAGGAGCTCCCGGTTACAGTTTGAAGACTCTCACGTGTGAAGGAAGCATAATACAAGACACTCATTCTTGGATAAGCAACCCAACTTTTGTATTAGAATAAATTTGGAAAGGAAGTGATGTTTAAGATATGAGTTAGTCAGCAGCAGCTCATTTACCATGAAATCGCATGACACACATCACCTACAATGCAATTTAGGGTTCTGAGTAACCCATCTAGTTTCATAATCCACACACAGACACAAGCCCTTTCTGACAGCAAGTTACAATCGGAGTATCTCTTCACACGCTGTACCCTCATCCATTCTATTAATACACCACATCCTTAGATCAATCCTCCAATACTCTACACTCGTGACCCTGCCTGCTCAGTCAGAAAGTCAAGACCAAGCCAGCCATAATCTAATAAGACACATTTATGTTTTTTTATTCTTCCCACCGATCCATACTACCAATCTATTCCATCGCCCCAGCATCTTACCATGAAGGGAAACAAAGCTATTTGCCAGAACACCAGACTTGAACCATTAAGCCGCATTAAAACCCCACTATCTTTACAGTAAGTATGTACCCTTCAACCATACACACACACACTCCCCACCCCAAAGAAAAACCAGATGCCCAGAAAATGGTATGAGGGAGCAGCCACCTACCCTAATGGGGACTCTGCTTCTTAGCTATCTCCATCCTACAACAATTATCCTAAACAAGCTATTCTTCCTTGCCGGTCCCCCCACCAAAGCACAAGTCCTCGTTGCAAGGAAGAGGACTGACTAGGTGGCTCCGTCGTAAGCCAAGCCCCTTGCCCTGTCCCTTTAAAGCCTCCCTTAGGAGCCAAGGGGTCTTGAGCCCAAGGAATACACTCCCACGAGAGGGGCGAGGGGAGCCTACCTGCCGCCTCCTGAGCCCGGCTTCTTGCCTCTTCTGGGATCCAGCCCCTTCTCTTGCTCCCCCGGCCCCCCGACGGCGACCTCTCGCTGCCACTGCTTACATTGCAATTGGACTGGGGATGGAGAAAGCGCTGCTTGCCAGAAGAGCAAGGTAAGAGGCGGAGTTTGCATGTAAGCCCCCTCCCCTCGCTCGAGGAGTTGACAGCCGCGGCGTCCAATGGGAGCGCGGCGTCCGCCCGCTCGCTACACGTCGATTGGCTCGCCGCCGTCGACGCGGATGACAGGTGCGAGCGGCCCCGGCGGATTGGTAGCAGCGCCGGCCAACCGCAGCAGGGAAGGAGGCGGACTCGGCGGGAGGGGGGAAGTCTTTGCTGTGTGGGCAAGGCAGGCTGCAGGCTTGGCAGGGTGGGAGCCAATCACGTGCTCGCTGCAAAAGCCGTGGCATTCCTGGGCAGTTAGTTGCGGCAGCTGCTCAGAGGCGGGCGGAGGGGCTTCTTCCCAAACTGTGAGCGAGTCAGGATGTTATCTGGCGCTTAAGCAATATTGGAATATTTTTTTTTCTCCAGACAGCGGAGTGAAAGTGGTAGAATGGGCTGTACCATCTCAGGCTGCTGGTGGGCGGCAACATTTTCCGTTGCTGTCGTAAGCGCAACGAGCAAGCTCCCTGCAAGCAGAAATCTAGCCTAGGAAAGAGATATCTGCATCCTTGACATGGTGGTTTTCTGCTGCAGGGAGGCTCTTGTTTACAAAAGGGAGCCACCAAAAATCGGCACGATCTGTCTGCGCTTGGACGTGGTGCAGTCTGTTCTACCACTCTGCTATCTCATTCTGCGGCTGGGGTTAGGCTGGGTCATACGGTAGATGGCTATTTATTTTTCAGTCGACTCTTATTCATAGCTGTCAACGTTTCCCTTTTTTTCAAGGAAAATTCTCTTATTCCGAATAGGATTCCTCGCAAGCAAAGGGAAAAGCTGACAGCTATGCTCTTATTATATTTTTAAAGACGTGGGACAACCTTATGGTGATTATCCAGCTTCATATCTAATTTAGTTCTCAGTTGAAAACCACAACTAGATTTCTGAGTTTGCAGCCCTAATCACACTTAATAGGAAGTAAGACTCGCTGCACTCTGTGGGACACACTAGTGAGTAATAATAATAATAATAATAATAATAATAATAATAATTTATTTAAACCCCGCCCATCTGGCTGGGTTTCCCCAGCCACTCTGGGCGGCTTCCAACAGAATATTAAAATACAATAATCTATTAAACATTAAAAGCTTCCCTAAACATGCGTAGTATTGCTCTGTAAATAAGGGGTGCAGAGACATAAGCATTGCCTATAAGCCTCTCAGTGGCAAGACAGAGGACACTATGTTCAAAGGAATACCGTTCAAAAGGCTTCATCTAGGCTTTAGAAATAGTTCTGGGACTGAACCTAATGAGCTAAGGCTTAACTCTTAAAGTCATCCCTGGTTTGCAAAAATTAGTAGATAAATAAATTAGCACCATCTTTTCAAGCTAAAACAAAAACAAAACAGGTGAAATTTGGTGTATTATTATTTAGTAGAAATGTGAGATCGTTCAGAAGCTGTCAAGAATGGGGAAATGATGTGATGATGAAGTGATGCCTTTCTATCTCAGCTGAAACTGCCTCTTTGCACAGCTACTTTCATTCAAGGTCTTCTGAGACACCAACAAAGCAATGTTGCAACATGGAGCTAGTTTTGATTATGTTTCCTTACCAGTGGAAATGAATGTGAAGGGACTTGCTCAAGGCCTTATATTATGATTCTGGCAAAGCCAATTTCCCTGACTCATATATCTCAACTACAAGGAGGTATGTAGCCTTCCTCTACGTATGCTTACTTAGAAGAAAGGCCCATTCAGTACAATGAGGGTAACTCCGAAATCAGTGTGCTTAGAGAGGGAAGCATATTTACTCAGAATATCTGGCACTGAATGCGTAAGCAAAACTAGATGCAATCGCAAAATCACCTGATTAAATTATTTAAATTTGCATTTATCATATAGTCTGCATCACTGCAGAGTACCCCAACCCCTCCACCCCAAAAACGGTTTTTGTGTTGAATTTAGAGCTTGGGCTTGACTTTTCAAAGTTTGGGACTAATGGGAAAATATGTGGTGAGTAGGAAATAGGCAGAGTGAAATAAGCAGGAAGTTGTCTAATAGGCACGATAGTCATGCCAAGTAGGAGGGGAAATGCTACCTGATTCCTGCCCCCTTACAACCAACCACATTTTTTAGTTTCAGAAATTTGCTCACTGCAATATAGTCTATGTGGGGCTTCTTTTGCACTTGATCCAGAAGCTGCTGTTAATGCAGAATGCTACAGCATGATTGTGACAAGAATGAGACCCTGTGCTCATATAACATCTCTGAACATCTCTGGTTAGAGATTTGTAATGGTTGTATTAGTATATAAAACCCTTGGGACTAGTTTACTTGTGGGATTGATTTACCCCAAATGTGCTCACTCAGCCACTTTGATCTGCAGAATTGGCTCTGTTACAGCTGCATTTGTAAGAAAATGATCTTTTAGTGTAGCAGCACTTACACTTTGGAATTCCCTCCTGACTGACATCTCTGCTTAAAACATTTTTGTTTAGGCAAGCCTATCCAAACATAGAAATTACATGTGTTTTATTTTTAGCTAGTGTTGATTTTAATCGACAGAGGGGAAAACGTGTTTAGCTTTTTAATTTAATTTTAATGTTTTATTTTATATTGTTGTAAGTGGATTAGAAGCTTTTTACAATTAAGCAATGTATAAATTTTGTTGATTATATAAAACTTGCATTTGCTATGAAGTCCTATTGAGTGTTGGAAGTGAGCATGCTTCAAATCAGGTTACAAATGGTACATCCTCTAATTTTCCCCACCCTTTCTTGACACTTTTAGAAACTTAAATTCACCTTTACCCTATCTGATGCACAGTGCAACACTGGCACTACTATCCCACTGGTTCTTGCCATTCCACATCACTTTTCCATTGTGTCTATAGCATCCTTCAAACTAAGCACTCTATCCCCATCTTGGCTTGGAGGCTACTAAGCATTAGCATATAAACATCTATCTGTCTATAGCCCTTTGGCCTCTTTGCTTAGGTTTCATAACCAACTATATGCCTATGGGCTAGCTCTATGCATTTTGATCATTAGAAATGTGCCCGCTTTCTCCGAATGTTAAGTTTAATGCTGCTTTGCCAGCTTTTTTATGTTAAGCTCCATCACTCTGGTTCCATTTAGTTCAATCCTTTTTGTACAGGCCTTCTTCTTCTTCTTCTTTAGTCGTTTATTCATGTCCGACTCTTCGTGACCCCATGGACCAGAGCACGCCAGGCACTCCTGTTTTCCACTGCCTCCTGCAGTTTGGCCAAACTCATATGTTAGTAGCTTCGAGAACACTGTCCAACCGTCTCATCCTCTGTCGTCCTCTTCTCCTTGTGCCCTCCATCTTTCCCAACATCAGGGTCTTTTCCAGGGAGTCTTCTTTTCTCATGAGGTGGCCAAAGTATTGCTGCCTCAGCTTCAGGATCTGTCCTTCCAGTGAGCACTCAGGGCTGATTCCCTTAATCAGGAAATTACAGGCCTAGCGTGTCCCAAAGCATCCCCCAGTGACATCCAAATTGAAACCCTTCCTTCTGACATCACCATTTCATCCATGAATCAGCTCTGCCTATCTAATTAGCCCTACATATGAAACAAGTAGCATTTCAGTGACAGTTGTCTTGGAGATCATGGCTTTCAGCTTTCTGCAATCTAAATTTTGCTTTTAGGACCACACTTCTGCAGTTCTCCATGTCATTGGTAGCCACCAGTTCCTCCCTAGCATTATCTGTCAACCTATCCCGATCTAGATAAGTGTGACATCTGCTGCTTTCACACCAGGCAGGCAAACCACTAGGCAGTCTATACACCCCTGTATTTCTCATTATCAAATTGAGCCCACACCCTCACAGGCATATCCTGTTTGTCCCCCAAGGAATAGGGCATTGTTTCTCTCTTCCTCAGAATTGTGCCCTTCTTCCAATAACCTCTTTCTCCACACCAGAGGAGTGGTCCCCAAAGGCCACATTCACAAAGACCTTACCTTCTCCTCACACATACTCGCTTTGCATATCTGCTTAACTGTTCATCTTGACATTTCATCAGCTTGGTCTCCATTTGTGCCTGTATTCCCATGAGTCTTTTTTGCGCCTTCCTAGATCTGGGGCCCACAAGGCACCAAGAGTCTGAGATTGATCCGGAACCAGGCACCGTTTTCTATGAGCCATTATGACAGCTTGCCTAGGACGGAAAGGGAACTGGTGGCCTGTTTTCTGAAGTGCTTAGGCTTGGGTTGGTAAACCTATAGCCCTTCAGAGACTGTTGGACCCCAGTTCTCATCAGCTCCAGCCAGCATGGCCAGTGCTCTGGGATGTTGGGAATTGTAGTTCTGCAACATCTGGGGAGCCACACGGTCCCCCATGACTGCTTTACTCAGTAAATCGCTATAGCTGCATTCATTTACTCCCAACAGTCCAGGTTTTGCAAAGAAACAAAAACACAATGGGGGAAATTCAGTGTCGCTCTAAGTTGATTTTTCTATCGGGGCAAGGATTTTGGTTTGTCAGATGGAAGGATTCCCCGCTCTCGGCAGGGAAGTGACATGGGGGTAGGAGAGAAGGGAAAGCTCCATTTTGCAAGTGGAAGTCATTACTCAGGGCTTCTGCTGATGAATCCCCCCCAGGAGTTGGATACTACCCTACAGTGGTACCTCGGGTTAAAGACGCTTCAGGTTACAGATGCTTCAGGTTGCAGACTCCGCTAACCCAGAAATAGTACCTCGGGTTAAGAACTTTGCTTCAGGATGAGAACAGAAATTGTGCGGCGGCGGCAGCGGGAAGCCCCATTAGCTAAAGTGGTACCTCAGGTTAAGAACAATTTCAGGTTAAGAACAGACCTCCAGAACGAATTAAGTTCTTAACCCGAGGTACCACTGTATATACAATTGAAATATTAGAACATTAGAAAGCCAACCCCTGATTAAGTTACTGATCTTACATCATGGTTCAGGAGAGGGAGGGAAACACCATGGTTAAAGCTGGAAAAGTAGTACTGTATTGGATTTGAAAGATCTCAAACAGTCACAATTTGTGAAGGAATATATCCCCAAGAAGGATATTGATTTGTTCAGCTTTGTTGGATAAATACACAGGGATCAATCCAATAAGATAACAGACTGCCAGGGATTTCTGAAGAATCTTTGTTAGATTTTTACCTGGGTTGTTAGGATCCAAATGCCTTGGGTCAAGAAAACTACTGTCACAGGCTATTAGATACTTCTTCCAAGTCTAAGCTGATAATATTTTCACTGCCTGTTCTATATCTCTTCTGTGTGAATACACAGGATTTCTGGCTTCTATTCCCTGGTTGTAGTGGGAGGAATAAATCCCTTATGCTTACTGAAAAGGGCCAGCATGCAGAACTCTCTTCCCTGACAATCTCAAGCTAAGACTATGATGTGGGCAGTTATGCCATGGCCCAATTTAGCAGTCTGAGTTTTATGCCTATAAGGATCTTGAGACAATCATATATTTACGGTATATTTGTCCTCCCAGGCACCAGATATCTACCAGAGTCTATTTTTCCTGCCACTATTCACCTTGGCTACTGTCGTTTTGGACAGCCAAAGAGCTCAAATGACTAATGGCATGTGGTCTAAGATCTACAGCCAACTGGGACATGACTTTGAATGAACCTTTATTGACTTTGCTTGGCAGGTATCAGCCAGGGTGAAGAATCTGTAGTCCAGTAATATCTAGAGGGCCACAACTCTTAACATCCCTGGCCATTGGCCGTAGTGGCCAGGGCTGATGGAAGCTATAGTCATGTGGTGGGTATCACACTGGCAGCCCCTGCTTTATGCTTTCTCTTGCTACCAAAGCACACCCATAATTTCTCTAGCATGTGTTTTTGGACAGGAAAACAAATGACTTCTTGGACTTTGACTCAACCCCCTGACACAGTTGAATGCTGTGAGCTTCATATAGGAACTACTGGGAGAATGAATGTGTTTTCCTTATCTGAAAGGTCAGAGTATGGCAATGACAACAGTTCCCTCTGACATTGTAATCTACAAACACACAGCTGCCCAGCCATGGTGATCTCACATGCTAGTCACCTGCTACACAAGATGCAAGAGATAATGTAAAATGCACCATTATGAACTCAGTTTTTCCCCTCTACTGGGATTTTATACATAGCTTAGATAAAAGTATCCTCATATCCTGTGTCATTAAGCCAGATTCCTCTGCAAGCAGCTGTTGATCTGGTGTCAAAGCAGCCACCTGCCAAATAAAAATCTAGGTCATCTCACTCCACCCCCCCATTACCATCCATATTTATTAATTGAGAACATTTTGATTTCATAAAACATGAAGGTGGGAGACAGCAGAAGGCTTTATAACAAACAAACTCACCTGTCTGATCCACAGGTTACATAAGCCTGGAAAAGAGATCATTTTCTCATCCATTTTGTTTTGATCCCCTTTAATGGAATCATTTCCCTCCTTGAACACCTCCAAGGTGCGCACACATTTAAGTGCAGGAGCTCATCATGATACCCCCTCCCTCACAGGCATAATCCCAAAGGAGAGTCTGAAAATGTTGACTCATATGTACCCCACAAATAGCAGCAGTACATAGTGTGGTATCCAATTAAGTAATTTCATGCATAGTTGACTATGATTGTCTAACTCAAATCTGATGCTTTGCTTCCTTGAACTCAACAGTGTTTGTTTCTGAGTGCATAGGTTCAGCTTTTAAAACACATTGAGCTTTAATAAAAGGTCTTCAGCCTGATGAAATGCAACCTTTTAAATTAGAAACACAAACATTCTTGCACAAATAAGTGTTGTAATTTAAAAGGCTATTGTATGAAGCAGGAGTTCCATTGAAGGAAAGGAACTATGTATCCAGAATTGGTCAGATTTTTCATGATTTGACATCCTCTATGTTAATCTGCCAGAAACAGCAGTTACATTTGAAAGCCTTCTTATTGCATTCACTAGCCAGAATACGGAGGCGCCATCAATAACTCTGGCGCTCTGGCAGATGGCATCCTTGTTCTGCTCTGGAAAAAAAGTGCAGGGGCTGAGCTCTCCCATGTTCCACCTTTACTACATAATATCAATAAAAAGAGCAGTTCACACCACTCTGGTTGCCACTTGCCCACAAATTGGTGCATCCCTCCTTTTTAGATTACCAGGTGACTTTACGTATGGTAGAGAAGCAGCACAATGTCAGGATTCAGCTCTGCCCAGACCTGGAATCTGAGAGCTTAACAGAGGAGGGGGAGAAGCTCTCTTACAGCTCAAGATCCAGCTTTCCTGACCTGGAGAAATTCAGCACATGGGCCCCTTGTATTCTGGGAGGGAAGAAAATGATCTTGCATGTGCTGCTACACAGCAGGCAGAAAGGAAGAAAAAAAGTAGTAACCTTAAAGAGAGGGCAAAGAGAAACTTCTGTGTGATAGGAAGATGCTTATGATTTTGAGCCATGTGTTCTGATTCTGCACTACATGGTGCAATTTATTACCCTTAATTAATTAACTTGTATATTGCCTTATATTTCAGGACATTTCAAAGCGGAGCAATGTCAGCAGTTAGGCCTCCTTGGTTATAATGAAGCACATCGCCAAACTGAATTGTACACAGTAATGGAGCATTACACAAAGGACTCCATATCTTAATGCCCCGGCTTTGTCGCCCATCCTATTGCTTTGTCTCAGGCTTGACCATCTGAGCGGTCATTAAATCCATCATTTCCCCTCCCCTCGATTCGGTCATTTTCCTTCCTGCTTCATACCATTTCCTTTTGTGCCGGTAGCTGCTGTTCCTAAATCAGTCACAAAGAGGGGAATTGGTGTGGCTGATGCATGGCACTCCCTTCCCCATCACGCTGAGCTCATTCTATCTGCAGCGCCTGCTGTCCCGGGAAACCAGTGGGACCGGAAACTGAGCACGAGTTCCTTTCAACGGCAGCTCTGAAGATACACCGTGCTGTGCAGTCGGGAAAAGGTTCCCGCAGCAGTGTTTCTGAGAGCCACCAACTAGCAAAACTGCATCTCCCATGAGGCCTGCTCTTGAGCACTCTGCAGCTAAAAGAACAGCAATTTCACTCTGTGAGCACATAACATGTTGGACATCTTGGATGTAGCGGTGGCTGCTGCCTGTCAGAGCTGGGGTTGAATAGCAAAGGGCAGCTGAGCAGGGCAGTTGAGGCCTGAAAAGTCAGCAGGTACCACAGGGTTGAGAAGCAGAAAGAACAGCACTGAGAAGGGATTGGAAAAGGTCTCTCAGCAGCTGCAAGTGAAAATTCTCCTGCGCAGTCTGAAGTTTACCAAGGGTAAACAGCCAGGTGAAGCTCAGAAAGCAAGTTATCAGAGCCTGGAGGAAATGACTGTCAACACCACCTGTGCAGTACACCAACCCACTGCCATTTTGAAAAAGGGCAAAGAAAGAAAACAGAAACAAATCCTTAAAGATCAACGTGTAGGATGTGTGGTGGGGTTTTTGAAAAGGGTATACACAGAGAGAGAGGGGGGGGAAGGGCAGCATAGAAGCACAAACATTGTTCACAGGATTTGCCCCCTGCCTGTCCCCATCAATTAGCATGCAAACATTTTTGTGGGTGCCTCCTAACTGGGCAACTGCTGCTCATTTTTGTTCTTTGTTCTCGCATAGACAGAGATATGGGATAACAAGATACCCTAGGCCTGGGATGCCTGCATTTTAGAAGATTGAAGGGAAAACCTGTCATGGCAGCTGATTCTGAAGTGAGGAAATAAGGATCTGGCTGCACGGATTAAAGAAGTCTCAGGGGATCAGGAGAAAAGAGAGGCAGCTGGTATTGAGTGGGGAAAAGCGAGGACTTACTTTTCTGATGGGCGACTTGTATGGATGGAAGGGGAGCTCTGGGCCATCCAAATGCTCCTAGAAGCTCACAAACAAGGCACAAAACCGAAGATGGTCTTTTCATTTTATTTGTCCCTAGTGCCTGATATGGAGTGGTAAACAGAACATGGAGGCCCATTGAGCAATCGTGAGTAATGGATGGCGATAGAACTATCCGAATTTGCAGCGATTAGGATCTCCTTTGGGGTTTTGTTTTGCTACGTCACTTTGCTAAGTGACAGCTTTGAAGAGCTGTACAGTCCTTCTCCTAGGGTAAAATAGTACCCCCACACTGATGTTAGTGTAATACATGTGGGTAGGAAGGCTGACATCATGTGACATGACATGGCTATATCCTGCAGGAATGGCAGCAAACCAGCCAGACCTCCTTCTTAACTTTGCAGCTGCAACCAAATTATTTTTATTTGACTTCCTCTACTAAAGAACCCATTAACTACCTGGACTTTTAACTGACCCAACCTACACTCAGCATAGGCTAGAGTGGTATAACAGACCCTCCAAGTGTACCCATTTAATTTTTTATTATGCTTTTATATGTTGGAAGCCACTCAAAGTGGCTGGGGTAACCCAGTAACATGTGTGGGGTATAAATAATAACATTATCATTATGGAATGGGATGTCCCTATTTTCATCAGAGAAATATTGGAGGGTATGGTATAATATGAGGTGAAGAACAAACCTGCAAATCAAGTCCTACCCCCCCAATAAATAAATAATGTTTTCTGTAAGGTTTTAGTAAGGCAACAAGTTGAATAGAGAAAATTATTTTAGGAAAAACAACAGCTAGTTTTACTGTTCAGTAATTACCCATTAGGACAAATTAAAACAAGAAGAGATACATCCAGTTATATAACACTGTTCTATTTTTGTATCCAAACCAATACTTATCCATTTACACCCCTCAGCTCAGCTTCTGGGTCCCTTTCTGGTTTTGTTTTCTCCTGGCTCCTTTCTGCTGCAGTGCTTCAGCTTTTCAAGTATTAGAAAAAGAACAGATCCCTAGCTAAGTTTATAATTCCCCTGAATGTCAGGTTCCTGGGTTGAATTTTTGACCCTCCTGTGCAGAACCTTCCGAGCCAAAATTGTCCTATCAATTTAAACAGCCATTTTGACCTTCCTGGGCAAGAGGGTGCTCTTGAAACCAAAAACAACAATTTTATTATCCAAGCTTTACAACCAAGAAAGCAAACACAAACTGGCTGAAAATCCTGTTCCTTCACAGCTGGCTTTAGCCAAATAATTTGCCTCCATTTAGCTATCTAGATGATACTATTGGTCCATCTAATACTCAACATTTTATTTATTATCTTACATTTATACCCCCCTTTCTTCCTTCATGGAAACAAATGGAGTTTCCAGGCAGTTTCCCATGTGGGCACCTACCAGACCCAGGCTTGCTTGGCTGCAGAAAAGTGATGGCCTTATATGGCTTCAGTGTCCCATCCTTGCCTGCAGACGCCAGGGGTTCAACCTGGGACCTCGTGCAGGCAAAGCACATGTTCTGCCACTGAGATGGCCCTTCCAGTACCCAGCTAACAAAAATGGTCTACCCAACGCTTCCAGGAAGCTTTCAGGCAGGCTGTTGGTGCAACAGCATCCCCTACTGTTAGCCTCCAGCACCTGATAATCAGTGTTATGCTGCTTCTGAACATGGAGGTTCCATTTGGCCATCATGATTGATAGAAGAGGCTTGAATGGGTGAAGCTGAAGTGGTTTGAAGAGTGGATGGGACTTATAACACATCTCCTCCCCCGTTTCTGAAGGCGCCAGGTGCCTCCGTTAAATACAAAGTTCCTGACATCTTGTGGCATGACAGACACGAACTTTCTGTGGTCACACGCTCGGAATAAATCTAGGCCTTAAAAATAGAAGTTGGCAAGACTGTTTGCTTTTGAAAAGGCAGGTGTGGGATTTGACCTTGTCTTAGATGTGATGCAGTGCTTTCTGTGTGCTTCTGTAGTATGCTTGCTCAGTGGGGTGGTATGTGCCTGGCATAAAGCCAGGAGATTAGACAACTTTCTTGTTATTCTTATACCACAGCACTGTAGAAGATGCAGCAACTGTAGCAAGGAACCAGGAAGAAAATAACATACATGTGTCAGTCTAATTACAAAACTCACATTTTAACCCTTTCCCACAACACAGGGCTAAAAAATACAGAGCTTGTTTTCTTTTCAGAAAAAACAAAGGTAAGACAGCGAAGCAATTACAGTGGTACATCAGGTTACAGATGCTTCAGGTTACGTCATTTCAGATTGCGCACCGCCCCAAACCCGGAAGTACCGGAACGGATTACTTCCGGGTTTCGGTGCTCGGGCATGCGCAGAAGCACTAAATTGCGCTTTGCGCATGTGCAGAAGTGCCGAATCGCGACTCACGCATGCGCAGACACGGTGCTGCGAGTTGCAAATGTGCCTCCCACACAGATCACGTTCGTAACCTGAGGTGCCACTGTACAGGTTGTAGGCAGTTAGTTCTAACCAGAGTAGACACACTGAAATGAATGAGCATGGCCAGCTTGCATCTGCCACTTTCCATGGGTTTATTCTGAGTAGAATATGGATGGCTACAACCACACCCACCCACAAACCCTCATCTATCTATCTACCTATCTAATATTTTTGTAAGAAAAAGTCATCACACTGAAGTTTGCTTGGCTGCCAGTAGGTGGCCATGGGAGCAGCATGACAGCAGTGGGTAGGCAGAACAAATGAGTGAAATAAGTAGGCCAGCAGTATGAGTGAGCAAGGCAGCAGAGCAAGTAGGCAGGTGGCCCAGGCAGCCTTCCCATGTTCCCTATCATTTGCTGTGGCATAAGTACATGGGCATAAGCCGCCCTGTAGTGCACTGTGACAATAAGGCCAAGACTTCAGGTCACTAGGTGAAGAGCTTTAAACTTTTTCCACCCACTCCAGCCCTGTGTCTACTTTAATTGCCCTCTATTTTTGTTGGTACCACGATCAGTGGGGTCTTGACTGAGAGTAGGGTAAATAAAAAATGAGGGAGGGGGGAATCCAGTCCCCCGGGTCTGGGTTAACAACCCCTGCTTTAGAGAGTTTTTAAAAAGGTAAAGGGACCCCTGACCATTAGGTCCAGTCGTGGCCGACTCTGGGGTGGCGGTGCTCATCTGGCTTTATTAGCCAAGGGAGCTGGCGTACAGCTTCCAGGTCATGTGGCCAGCATGACTAAGCCGCTTCTGGCGAACCAGAGCAGCGCATGGAAACACCGTTTACCTTCCCTATTTATCTACTTGCACTTTGACATGCTTTCGAACTGCTAGGTTGGCAGGAGCAGGGACTGAGCAATGGGAGCTCACCCCATTGAAGGGATTCGAACCGCTGACCTTCTGATCAGCAAGTCCTAGGCTCTGTGGTTTAACCCACAGCGCCACCCACGTCCCTTTTAGAGAGTTTAGGCCAAATCTTAACCAGAGCATGATGCCCTTAAATCTACCGGTATTCCATTATAACTCCCGAGTCTTTATTGGGCTAATGTGCTAAGATCACACCCTTGGCTCTGGTTAGAAAAGCAGAGTGTGATGGGGCCCAACAGTTAAAAGTTGCAGGAGCATGCTTGCCAAAAATCAAGCTCTGCTGACCTTCATTCTTCCCTTTCTCTGTGAAATTCATTTGACAAACACTGTCAGGCAAAGCAGATAAGGGGGAGGAGGAGGGTGTTTGCCCCATTTCCAGGAATTCCCCTCACCCCCGTGCTAAAAAAAGAGGCCTAAATCCTCTTTTCAGTTCAAAGTGTACTACTCACTTTTCAAAGAGCACAACCTGATCAAGAAAACCTGCCAGAAATATATTTTTAGGGTGAGCCAAAGGAGCCAAGAGTACAGGATTGCAAATGAATGGGAACCCCCATCATCCTCCATGCGCGGGAATGTAGCATGGTGATTTCCCACTAATTGCCCAGGGCGCAAGCAGCCAAAAGGCTACAGAGCACAGCAAACATTGCGGCATTTATCAGAAAAACCTGTCATCCATTCCCCGCTTTCAAGCATATAGAAGTATTATTTATCCCCTTGGTTTGTCATTACTTTGGCTCTATTACAGGAGTTAAAAGCTTGTTTTATACCAAACTAACTTTCTGCCTCTCAGCAAATCGGCTGAAATACCTGCTGTATCACTGCAGGATCAGTGGCCTAATGGCTGGAAATAAACTAGAGGGCAGTAAATGTGAATTAGCCCACTCCACTCTAATTCATAGTGTGAATGCAACTAATACAGGACCCAGAAAAACAATAATTTTCTTGTTTATACATTGAGCCAAATAGGAGCTGCAACAAAATGTTGAAGTATGGAGTGTTCCAGTTAGGCATGCCTTCTTCCAGGACACTCCATTACATTTCCACCTACCTCCCGTTTTTGTCTCTCCCTAGAGACAATCAGCAACCAGTGTCTACTTAGCATGCTCATCTCTCCTTTTTTGGGGGGGGGGAGGAGTGGAAGTTTCCTCTTAGGTTTATTTAGATTATGCTGTATTTCTGCAAAATTTGGGATAATGACATTTAGAGATAACAAAATCTAATTTTATTCAAGCACTGTGTTGAAGGCTGATCCATTAAGTGTCTGAGGGATGCATTAAAAAACCTGATCCATTAAAAGCTAGCGCATATAGGTTATGAATCAAAATAATTTTTTTGTCAAACAGAGAAAGCCTTGGATCCTGTTTACTGACTGGAAAATAATGGGAGTTTTATCCTGTTTTTTCTTTCTTTTTTCCTTAGAATGGTTTTGTTTTGATGAAAATCCACCCCACCACCAGCTCTTATCAAAACTCAGGTACAGAGATATCTGTGGGATAGTGCAGTGATTAATAGACCATGTTCAAACAGTGATCACACACATCGTAGTCCTTTTTTATTGTTTTCATTAGAAAAACCTGTATCAAGTTCTTAGTTATTATCACATCCAGATAAAGCTGCAGTGCAAATTCATACATAATTGTTAAGAAGTTCATAAAAATCACAGGCCTAGCTCATACATAATGCTAAACATTTTTTTTTTTTGTTAAACCATGGCTGAGTGTTATGTGAAAATTCTGCCCAGGGGCTTAATTATAATTTGTTTACTGCTAACAAAGCACAATCTTAAACCACGGTTTGTTATTAGCTTATAAATCTTGGTTTGTTAAACTGTGGAGTGATCATATGTATGAACCCAGCACTTCCCAGAACCATGGGTTTTGGTTTTTTCTAACCATCATCCTCAAATGTTTACCCCACTACAAAGGCACAAGGCAAGAGTAACTGGAAAACAGTTCAAACTCGTGAAACAGCCATGGCTTGTTTAATCATCTGTGGGACAATTTATGGTTAAACA
Source organism: Podarcis raffonei (assembly GCF_027172205.1). Lineage (NCBI taxonomy): Eukaryota > Metazoa > Chordata > Lepidosauria > Squamata > Lacertidae > Podarcis > Podarcis raffonei. Next base: position 59,696,091 of record NC_070607.1, read on the forward strand.
AACCATGGCTTAGTGTTATGGGTAAACCAGATCACAGTGTAATAATCCAGTGTTATCGCCGTTTCTAGTTGTATAGGCTTCACTGAGTCACATTTTATTCCAGAAAGACTAGGGAAGAATACTGTTATAAATCAGACCCTTAAAATTTGCATGTAAACATCCCTGAGGAATTTAAGCATTTAAGACAAGTTCTTTCTTTCTTTCTTTCTTTCTTTCTTTCTTTCCATAACCTGTATATTACTTTACATAAACAGCACATTTAATCTTCTATACAGGAGCAGATGAATCAAGTTCTCTTTTTCTGAGCAATTATGTAATCAAATTTAAAGTGACAAGTTTCAAGATTAATAAAAAATGAAAAGCAGCACTAGGGACTGTCCTATTGCAACATCTCTCGTGGGGACTATAGATGAGAGTAGCAGCAAAGACACAAGATCCCTGGCTCCTATCAGGATTCAAATTAATCTTCTTCCTGTCAAGTGTACACCCACTGAAGGAAGAGAGAATTGATAGGACATCCAGAAAACAATTCATTTCAGAAGTGAAAATGAAGAGGCGTGTAAATCAGGCTGTGAGTAGAATAAAAGAACTTGAATCCAGTGAAATACATCTCTCTAAGGGTGCTTCCAGGCTGGGAGAACTTGCTAGCACACAATCATTGCTGTTCTGTTTTAAGCTGGAAGTAGAACAGCAACTCTGCTTCTAGACTTCTAACACTCTTTAGCTAACTGGTCCCCCCCCCCACCTTTCCCCAGACCCAAATGTTTAGAACACCATTGTGTAGAGGAATGGTAAATTAACTCCTTCACTGCACTCTGGATCATAGCCCCCTGCCCCACAGCTGCCATTTAGGGCAGGCATAGGCAACCTTGGCCCTCCAGATGTTTTGGGACTACAATTCCCATCATCCCTGACCACCGGTCCTGTTAGCTAGGGATCAAGGGAGTTGCAGGCCAAAAACGTCTGGAGGGCCAAGGTTGCCTATGGTTGATTTAGGGGAATGGAAGGGGAAAAAAGATATAAAGGCAGTGGTATTTGGAAAGGGTAGGATTAAAGTGATTCCTTTTTCACAGAAGCAAGGGACAGGCAGGCAGGGATTGACAGGAATAGCAGCACAATATTCCTTTGTAAAAGAATCTCTCCAGAGAATCTCTCCAGATTGATAACTCACTTAGAATCGCAGAATTGTAGAGTTGGAAGGGACCATTTGGATGATCTAGTCCGATCTTTTGCCCTCTTTACAGAGAACCACTCTACCTTCCATTTAAGGGAACAGTGCAATAATCTTTAGGATGTAAGCTCTATACAGCAATAATATTTTCTGGGCTCCAATATCTGCAGTAGTGGCCTGCAGGTGGCAACAGTGAGGCTGCATTGCTCTCCTGGCTTCCCAACGGCATGGAAAAGGAGTTGAGGCATGGAGAGATTGGTGTGCGGCAGCTAAGCCGATCTGACACTCCTGCCACCATGCGCTGCATCCCTCTTCCTCTTGGTAAGTGGCAGTGCCCCATGCTGTTGGGAAGCTGGAGAAGCAACATAGTACCACCCACACAGCCCACTACTGAATACAACATAGCATAAGTTCAATATGTTCATTTTGATCCAAAGTGATTTGTTCTATGCTTGCTTTTATATTTCACAACTGCTTGGAGTGCGGTACAATAGTCTTGCGACTTAAAATTTGTATGCTATGTTCCAAAACTGACAGCAACATGTAGCATTTTTGTGCAATTCTGATTCCTAGTAATGCTCACAGAAGCCTTCCTATTTTGTTTTTACAACTCATGGTTTGCATGTGGCTCTGTGGATTGGCTGATATCAGAATTTTGAATCAGTTGGAAGATAAATTGCACTTGCTTTTCATAACCTTCAATAGATATTCGTTCATTCAACCCGTGGAACCTGATTGGGGGGAAAAAGAGAGAAGCAGCAATGGGGTTAAGGTTATAATAGGTTAAATAATTGTGTAACAGGGATATTGTATTATGCTCCACAAAAGACTGAAACATGCTACGATCCCTTACAAGGGCTTTTCTAGCCACAAAGTTATATGTGATACGACTCCTATTTATCACAAGGATGCTTATTCCAAGATAGCAGATGGTCCATAAGTCAGCTGGACTTAGACTGGTAGCTTTTGAAAAAGAAACAAGAGAGTAGAAAGTTGGGATGCATACCAGCCCACTGACCTGGAGTCCTAGCCAGCTCCATTACAACAGAAGCCAAGGAGTGGGTGAGATATGTTTGGGTTTACTAAGGCATATAGATGAAACTGATTTGTCACTTCATTCCCTTTTACTGTGTACCAATGAAGTGTGGCTAAAATGAACTAACCACATATAAAACTTGTTGTGAGAGATTAGAAAAACAAGTATTTTATTACTTTATACCTGACTAGTCTTGAGCTTCTACATTATTAATAAAAGATTCAATCGCAGCTCAGTTCTGAATACTACCTATTAGGGGAGTTCTAAAGGAAATCCTAAAATGATTGGAATATTCATTCATTCATTCATTCATAAATAAATAAATAAATAAATGGTTGCCTATTATATAGGAGCCCTATTTCCAACTACAGCCAGGAAGTGTTACATATCTGCAGCCCAAGCAATGTCATAACAGAAATGAGGTCCTAAAGAGATGCTTCAATTCCAATCTGCTTTTTATAAGGACAGGTACAGGATCTAGCCCTCCCTCTATTTCTTCGGACTAGTAGGGAAACACTATGGGCATTTTAGAAGTGTTGCTCTCTGCCAAGTTTCAGTTGCCATGTCTCATTCGTTTTGCTAGTTCTCATCTGGTGTTTTCACTAGGAAGAAATTGTCAAGTAGAATACTGTACCTTGGCAAATCTTCGGGTTTAAACATCACTGGATTAAATCGATAAATAGCATTTGTAAGGTTGACATAGTGTCTGCTGTCAGTGTTAGCAATACATATACCTGGAGGAGAAATCAGTATTTTGAAAAATTAAAACTGGTAGTGTTGAAGTTAATATTGCATTAGCATCACAGACTTCAGGAATTAGATTCCTAGCTTCCTTTGAGTGGCACTGGAAGCTATCTGCCTTACTTTTCCTTAGGAGGTTTTGAAAATTCCGTCTTTTATTTATTGGAGCAATGGAAGACAGCTGAACATTTCAGAAAAACTGTGCCCATTGTCATGTTTAAATGTTAACTCTTTACATAAGCAGACATTTTGAAACAGACTGGAGAGCTAATTAGTAGCTTTGAATTGGATCAGAATGAAATTATTAAGGGCAGTCCAACAACTGAGCTGCTCTAAAAGAAGAAAATATATAGCCTGGTTTCAGCTCCATGTAAACCTGAAAAACTTGAGGTACACTGTTTGCCAGTTTCCTGTTGACTCTTTTTAAATGACCACCATGTTAGGTCAGAAAGAGAGGAAAACAAGCGTTTCCAGTCATTAATAGTGAGTGTGTGTACGTACCTGGTGAAGGGGATAAGATAGAAAGAGAATACTCAGAAAATGAAAACAAAGTAGAGGTTGTTGGGTGGGAACAGAAGGGGAAAACAGTAATAATGCATTTGCCAGTACCTGGAGCTACACTGCCAACATCTGGGAAAACATCCTGGATGGTCTGGCGGAAAACCTGCACTCCAAAGGTCTGGTCGTCCCAGGGGCTCACTGGGAGTGGATCAAAGGCACTGTCCATTTCTATCTTTACTCTCTTGTCATCAATTGTTTTGTCTACTATGCCCAGGACCTAAGAACACACCCAAAGGAACAAAGAAGCTAAAATAGCAAGGTGACTTCCATTATGGTATTAGCACAGATTGCAAACTCTTAAGTAACACTTTGCAAACCAACTAAAGATGCACAATCAGGACAGGAACCTTTCGGGACCTCACTGTGGAAGTCTGCTTTCCTGTTACGCAATGGGATAGGTAGAGATACAAAGCATTCAGTTTGGGGTTACTGCCTCAAAAGACCCTCCTTTAGGCCCCTTCAACAAAGATACATCCCCAATGTACCAATCACTTTTGAGGTATTAAATAAATACAGAAAAAGATGACAAGCCAGTTCAGACGTTTCTTGAATGGGAAACCAGGTTTAACTGCAAAAAGGAACACAACCATAGACATACCAATTATTAAACCTTCTAAAGTCTCCTGGCCAAACATGAGGGCCAGGGTAGGTGGGTGGGGGAGAGAAACAATAACCTGTTAATTTAACAAACTTTTCAGAATAAATAAAATACCTCATCAACTGTTTGTGACGAATGGATGCGGAAATTCACAGTTGCATTTGCAGAGGGGGGGATAACGTTTGACTGGAGAGGGGAGAAAAAGAGAGGGCTTAAACATGTGACAACAAACCACAGTCTAAAATATGAGCTTCAGAACCAAGGCAATTTCACCAGTAATTTCTGAAGCCAATGCACAGTCCTCAATATTAATTCAGCCTTGCAAAATAATTATGCGAAGGTAATTCTTGCCTAAAGTGTCACTGTTCATATTCTTTGCTTAAGCCACTGAATGAAGGTCTGCTTTTCCTCCTTGACAACCTAGGGATCCATTAGACATGCATGCATTTGTTGCAGCACTGACCTATGATGCGTGGCAGTGAAAAGCTCACTTATTTTAGAAAAAGGTGGGCAGGCCCAAGTGCCTGCTGAAATGAGTACATGTACAACTGGCATCTCCTCCGTCATACAAGAAAGGCTTGGGTCTACTTTCTAAATTTCAGAATGAAAGAAGAGAAAATATGGGAGCTGCTCATATCTCAGTATTCGAAAGCATGGTCAAGGAGTGTGTGCTAAACTGACTTTTCCCCTTATCCTCTCAAAGGGCTGTTGGAAGGTGCAGCTTTATCTTGAGGGAGAATCACGTTACCAGGTGAGGAATGCATGGCAAATGAAAATGTACAATTTTTTTGAATGGTCAAATGACTATGGCTTCAATTATAAATGTAAGGTAAAAAGTACATAGTGCTATTGCAATATTTTTAGAAGCAACAATCAAACTTGTTGCAGAAAGTGTATAATGGCTAATCCAGTTTCATTATGACTTGTTGCCAAAAGTTATTTAAGACATGAAGCTTAAATTAATCAGTTTAACTATACAGATCTGTTCTTTGCTATACAGTACACTGAACTACTGCATTTACACAGGGCACTTGGAACCACATGGCACAGCTATACTTGAGAACAGATCTGTCTCTTTAAATATGGGTCTGATCAAATCATGCATAAAATAGGGGAGATGTGGTTTTAAGGTGCATAAGGTGGTTACATGCAGGTGCACTTTCCTCCTCAGTTCACCCCTCCACAACCCAAAGTTGTTATTTTCCACCTTCCAGATTCCAATATCACAAGTGAGCCCACCTGAGAGTAAAGCAGTTGGGAAGAAGGGATGCGGGTTCAGCCACCTCCTCATGCACCCCTTTGTGATTTAACTCAAATACCTGCATGCCACACATGATTGAGGCAGACCTCCATTTAAAGAAACAGCTTTGTCACCATCATGTGTCGTTTGGGAGACAGTTTTAAAGCAACAGAAAAATGATAAAAGCAAAGCCTACTGTATCTCAGTCTACCTCTGGGTGTCACTCTTTAACTATCACATCAAGTAAAAGCCACTAATAAACCACTTTCACTGTTCTGGCAAGCTCAAGAGCTCTTCCTCTGTTACATTTTGGGGACCTCATGTGCAAGTTTTTTAAGGTTACACCTATTAATGCTAAGTGTGGATGTTACAAATAACAGTTTCAATTACAGTACAGAAACATTGATAAAGAGAACACTGACTGGCTGGGTGATGTGCACCGAACAGCTAACCAGGTTTCTTGCTATGAAATGTATGGAATGGCTCTCTCACCAACTTGCCATAGGAGCTAAAATACTGTGATCATGAAGTTCTATTTTAGTAAAACTCCCCTCTTGCAGGGACTGACTGAAGCGAAAGCTTTCTGCTCTACTAGTTCTAGAAACTAAGCCATTCTGAGGACAAGCCACCATCAATAACAAATCCCATACTAAGAGGGCATGAATCGAATTGACATTCTTAGTTCATGGGACAATGCCAGCAGTGAATATTCAGCATGGGAGGAGAATTTATCATTCAGGGGGAAAGAAACGGATTTGTATTCCTATAATTCACTGGTACTAGTAATATTGAAAGCTGAAAATGTAGTTCTGAGAAATTTAGACCCTCATTACACTTTATGGAAAATTCAATGAATTCGTACTACAGTACCTTGACTCCTGCATGAAACATAGTGATTGCAGTGGTAGTCCGAACTAAGGCATTGGTGGTAGGCGTCTGTTCAAGAAATCTATGTAAAGATTTAGATGACACAAAGTTCTTAGAGATTAGAAGTAAATTAATGTAGGATTCTGCATTCCATAAGTCAATACCAATATTTTAAATCAATAAATGTACATTTGTTTCTCATTTTTTGTGCATCTTCCATTGAGGTTGCATTTAAGAGTATGGTTGCATTTTAACCACTGTCCATTCATTTCTTTGCAATTGCTTCATGAAGTGGGCACTTTACTGAATATTGTTTCTGCTTGTGATATGCACCTCCCCACACCCTCATGGACTTATTATTTTGCAAACTTTTAAAGTAAAATGCTTTAAAAAATTGTGTAGTGGCAGCATGCTCTCCTGCGGTATCCCAGCATAGGAAAGCTCTTGTTGCTGTAATAAAAATGTGACGAAATATCATGTTTCTTTCTTACCTTCCAACAAGTGGTCCAAACAGCCACAAATTTGACATAATGATATTTAGAGGGAAGCTGAACTGAAAAGCAAAGGGGAGAAAAGCAGTACACATCAGCAAGTCTGGATTAAGAGAATGGTTTCTTCTGATTTAACATTTTTTAAAAAAACCAACCATGTTGAAGTAGTCTTCTAAGTGCACTTTAGAACTTTCCTGTATGCAGGAGAGAGGCCAATGGAAGAGCTGTGTGGGTAGGGGGCAGGAAGAGAACTGTGCACATAGAAGCAACACGTAGGAGAAGGGAAAAGTTTGTGGATCAAACCAATAACTCTACAAGGATAGGGTTGCAAGCACAACCCGCCAGAGATCTAGGCAGTGGTGGAGTTCATGCTCCGGCACCGGGGAGCGGAGAGCAGGCGGGGTTGGGGCTGGTGCACGTCCCAGGGGCGTGGCGCCCAGTGCAAGCAAGGGGGCAGCCGCGATGGCATCCCACCGGATTTGCGCTGCCGGGGGGTGGTGCGCTCCCCCCCGCACCCCTCTTCCTCCATCAGTGGATCTAGGATGCCGCTTGTGGCACTGACCTTGGACAAGTTACACAAAAAGCAACTGCAATGAAGCTTTCCAATGCAATACAACCTTCCTATTAAACAACCTTTCCACCAAGTAGCTGATATTAGCTTGCTCCAAGTAACAAAGCATGTTTCAGCAGTATGGGGACGACTCCCATGCTAACTCTGCACCCCCATGCTTCAATGAGTTTCCAGTTGGATCAAAGTATACTTTGCTGTTTAATTCAAACTGCCATACTATAGCTTGTGCTTGCCTTCCAAACAACAGTTTAAAGTTGCCCTGGTTTGAAGAAAAGTACGGTCAAACCTTGGTTTTCGAATGTCTCAGCTGCTGAAAGTTTTCAGAAGCCAAATACCAAAAACCTGGAAGGGAATGCTTCTGTTTTCGAATGCGCTTCAGAAGTCGGATGGCTTCCAAGGCACGTTTCTCAATTTTCCCCATTGAACTTGCTGACAACCCTTTGATCCCTGGTTTTCGAACGTTTTGGAAGTTGAACAGACTTCTGGAACGGATTACATTCAAAAACCGAGCTTCCTCCACAATAGTTTGATTACTCAAATAATGACAAACTATGGCTTGATCAAAGTAGGAAGAAAGTGAAGAAAACGTGTATGATTGTGGGAGTACATGAGAACTATAACTGTAAATGAGGCTTTGATGTTATGTGGGAACTGAGCCGCTGTGGCAGAATGAAACCTGTTGGCGGGGGGGGGGGGGGATGGAAAGTTGCTATGAACTCTATCAATTGGGAATGACTCTGAAAATTCTAGAACTCTGACTAGCAACAAGTTTTGAAAATCATAAGAAATCTAATGTTATCACTGAAAATTTAAGGTCACTTCACTGAAATCACATGAAAGAGTACATATTGTTGAATACTTACATCTGGTGCCAATTGCTCAAACATCAGGGTTTCAGGCCCATGACCAAACAGATTGGGCATGGGATGCTGCTCCAACCTTTAACAACAAACAGCTATGTGATTGTAACTATCAAATGCAAGACGAAAAATAAACAGGCTTCACTCCTATTACTTTGATTCATGAATTTAGGCAAAAGTCTGCAATGTCTTAGTCATCTTAAAATTGCTACTTTAGTTTCTGCTACAGATAAGTATCATGATGATGTTAGATTTCAAAACAGAAGCTGTGTCAGTGATAATTTGAAAGCTGGAGGAAATTCTCAGGAAGATGTGCTATAAATCAGATTTATTTCATGTTTAAACTGGGAAGAGATCATGTCACAATCTGAATGGAGGAGGGTAAAAGACCACTGCAGTGCGTCTTCAACATTATGTGAGGCACTGTTTTCTTACTGTCCATTTCCCATGCAAAACCAACGCTTATCCATATACCGAGGAACAGGAACAGTCTTAAGCAAACAGAATGTGTGGCAAGACGCTGGAAGGTGTTCTATGGCTGGATCTAAATGTGCAACAGTTCCAGGCTCATCACAAGTGCTGGTGGTAGGTTTTCTAAAAATCAAACTAAGCCCTCCCTCAGTAAAGGCACACATAAACCTCTTCCCCACTATATCATCAGTATGTATTATAAAACCATACATACACATTCTACTGCAACAGGTTTCTAAATATGCTTCTAAAAAGCATTTGCATTGCCTTCTAAAAGTCTGTAGGCACCAGCAGTTTCTGTTTGGGAGGGAGCTCCATAACTCTTGGGCTACAGCAAAAGCAGCCCCATTTAGAATTCTGGTAGATTTCAACAAACAGGTTTGTCTCCTCAGATGATTTGCACGCTTAAATAAGGAGAACATGTGACTTAAATATGCATGTTGTTGTTTAGTCGTTTAGTCATGTCCGACTCTTCGTGACCCCATGGACACTAGGCACTCTTGTCTTCCACTGCCTCCCGCAGCTTGGTCAAACTCATGTTCGTAGCTTCGAGAACATTGTCCAATCATCTCATTCTCTGCCGTCCCCTTCTCCTTGTACCCTCAATCTTTCCTAACATCAGGGTCTTTTCCAGTCTTCTCTTCTCATGAGGTGGCCAAAGTATTGGAGCCTCAGCTTCAGGATATGTCCTTCCAGTGAGCACTCAGTCCAACATAGTGTTCTATAACCATTAGTGTCCCTTATTTCTGAAATATTGAACTGGCAACTCAAGGCACTACAGAGCAAAATAATTTATGTAACATCTCTAGGCTACAATCAGAATGGAGCTTATTTTTAACTAGACACATATAGGATTTCACTATTACCAGGAAAGGAAAATACTCACTTGGCTAATGCTTCAGAAAGAATACCAATACTTGTCCTTTTAGGTGGTGCAGAAGAATGACCAGGCTCTGATGTCACAGTGAAATTTGCTGTAATGGCACCCTTTTCTGTGATACCTATTCTGATAAGTTGGGGGAAATCAATTATTTAGATTCAGGATGTAAGAATTCCCCCCTATCTTCTAGTTAGACAACCATTTTGACATCCCTGCTATGCCATGCAGCACAGTAGGATCCCTTGTCAATGTCCCTTTGGCTCCCTCAGCTCTGGAAAACCCCACACCTACCCAAGATCAATTTTCTCCATCACCTGGCTACCATTCCCCTTTCAGCAGTAGTGCCCAGGAAGAGGAAGTGGTAAGAATCCTAAACTAGGACCTGTTTACTAGCACATAGTACTCTATAGCTGGGGGCTATTCCTATGAGACACTCACATTACATAGGTTAATTAGTTATACTGACCCTAAAAGAAGATGAGGCGCAGTATACTTTTGTAATAATCAACAGCAAGGCTGTCTTTAGCATATACACTGCCGGGATACAAAGATCCACCCAGTGCCCCCAAATTTAGTTTAGCCCCGAAATTAAGGGAAAAAGCAGCTCGCGGAATGCATAGTGCTCTCTAGGCGCATTTTTGCAGACATGGAAAACTAAAATCACGTGCTGAAACACATCTGTAGTAGAGCCCTAAGTACTAAGTAGTTAGTCAAAGAAAATGCCGACAATTAGCGAAAATAAACATTTTTAAAAACAATTTCTCAATACGAATTTGAACTGTAAGTGATGGAATTAAATTCAATTTGCAATGTTTCATTCGGAGTCAGCAGCACCTTTGACACGACTGGCAGGCAGGCGGCGCGAGATCAGTCGTGTCAAAGGTGCCACTGACCCCGCTGCCACATAGCAGCTCAATACAATATGTAACATAATATTTTGATGTAAGAGTTAACTTCGCGTGCACGGCGCCATTGAGAATGACAAGCACTGTCATTGAGTCTGACAAGCGCCGCGGTTGTGAATGACAAGCGCCGTCAAATCTGACAAGTGCCACTGCTGGCGCAGCGCATCTTTGGTAAATGAGCGCACACAGTCGAAAGTCCTTTAGTGAAATAGTAGGCATACATTTCGGTAATACCTAGGTATATATTATATGTATTTTGTTTTCTAGCTTGATCAAAATTATTTTTTATTTCATAGCAGGTAGATAGTTAAAGCTTAGGCAGCTTCAGCGGTGGGCACCTGGTGCCCCCCAGAATTCGGCGCCTGGGTGCCCCGCACCCCTTGCACCCCCAGGTAAAGATGGCCCTGCTCAACAGCACAGATAGGCAAAACTTAGGTGAAGATTTACTTAGATTGTTGATTCCACACACTCCAAGTAGATCAGGAACAATGTTTGACTCCCAATTGTTTAACAAGAGCAGCAATTGCATTTATCGTGGAAAGTTCTCATCATTTCTTACTTACGAAGCTACTGGTTTCTCTATTCCAGTGACAATACCATCAAAGATGAAGCTTCCTTCATCAAGCACGAAAGAAAGTTGAATTCCTCTAGATTCCAATTCAGCCACAATCTTCATGGCTCCTTTTTGACCCCCCACCTGAAAAGCCCACAACAAAGTCATCTCACCAAATGTCATCTCATTCTGTCTCAGGCAGCAATAAGCACCCAGTGCTTCAGTGGAAAAAGACAATTGCTATACAGGTTACACACACACACCCCTACTGGAGTGAGCAATTGATGTGTGGTGCTCCAAACCATTTAACCTTGCACCTAATGAACTAATTTCATTCCAATATATTATTTGCTGAATCTTGCTATCGGCCTGCACTCAGAGGTAAATTGTGGCACTTAATTCCTCAAGTGTAGCAGCCATTAGGCTAACACAAGGTTAGGGAACCTCCAGCTTCCAGGCCAATCATGGCCCACCAGGGTCGTTTCACCAAACCATGTCTACCCAGCCATTAGCTGACATTACTGGCAATGTCAGCTGATGGGCGGAAGGCCAGGGTTTAATCCTATATTGCCTGGGTGATCCTTTATCCAGCAGGGGAAATATTCTCTGTTAAAGAGGGAACTGAGTTCGGCACAGGATTGGGCACTTAAAAGAGGAGACACTTGCAAATCTTTTTCAAGTCTTCCCAGTCTCAAACAAAGGCAGAGAACTGGAGTAATTCCTTCCTTTGCTTGCAAAACCCACCTCTTTTTCTGCCTTCTCTGACAAGTGACAGGAAAGGGAGAGGAAAGAGGTGTGTCTTGCAGGTAAAAGCATCTTAAAGCACTTGGCAAAAGCACCCTCCAGGCTGCTTCCAAGGGCACTGTGCAAGTCTTCCTGTGTTTCTCTTTTAAACCCTTGACTCTAGGTTTAAAGGGGAAGCAAGGGAGACTTACAATGCCCAAACAGGAGGGATTTTGACAGGCAAGTGGCCTTGCTCACCTGCCAATATGTGATGTCATGATATTGGACAGGTCAGCAACCCCACCCACCAGTCACATTTGACATATGAAGCCAATCCTGATGAGGAATTGGCACCCAGAGTCAAAAAGGTTCCCCAGCCCGGGCTAGAACATACTCAATTTTATGCAATGCAAGTAGTACAAGTAACATAATCCAACAAACTCTAATAACAAATCCATACATTTCAATATAGCTTCTATTATTACATCAAATTGTAAACGCAGTGAAGACAAGCTCCTAACCCTCAAAACTTTTACTTTTTTTTGTTAATTGGGGGCAGTGTGGGGCCGGATACAGAATTGTAATGTTAAACAACACAAAAAATACATATTCTTCCCCCTATGCAAAGCAAAATCCATATTCCTATGCTGACGACACTTGACTAGTCAATAGGCACCTACCACTGCAGTGCATGGAAAACCTTTTATCAGGACAGCACAACACCATTAAGGAGTCTCCATGTAAAAAGAGCAGCAGGCTGACCCACTCAAGTTCAGTATCTACTGTTTCAGCCTTTGGAATCTAAAATAAATAAATACGGGGGAAATTAAAGACACATAGAATACCTCTTCATCATGCCCAAGGCCAATATAGAAAGACCTGTGAGGTCTGTAATTTCGTCTCAGTAAGAATTCTAGAGCATGCAGAATCCCCTGAGGAATAAAAAAATAAAATGTTAAGCACTGTCTATTTAGCACCTTGGTTACAGAACCTGTTCCATATTAACAGCAATTGTTGTGGGGCAGCATGAAGGACTGGTTTTGTCCCAGAGTAGAGGGTGGGATTTGAGAATCCAATGGCATTGTACTAACCTCTGATTGAACCAAGACACCATTTAATTGTATGAAACTTAACTTTGTCAGTTGACTGGGAGGGGATTATAGATCAAGGTGGGAAAGTCCAAATCACAGAGCTAAAAAATAATAATAACGCTGTCAAAAAATTCCATGTAGAAGCTTTGGAGCATCTATTTAGCCTGTTCTTTGGAAGAAAATGGAGGAAACTGTCTTGTGGAAATGCCTGTGACTTGGAAAGTGGTTTACTGGATGAAAGTAGTGCACACTGAACTTTCTGTATGAGCTCTGGTAGTCAGTTCTTGCTTTGCTTGCTGACTTTCAGGCTGCAGCACTTTATCCAGCTGGCAGCTCCCTCTGGAACCAGTCTCCAGGTTCCTATCATCTTCTTGATTTCCAATTGTCAGGGGCAGCAACCCACTGGCTGGCTGTACCTCCTTCCTTCTCTCCCTACTTTCAGGACAACCTTTGGCCCAATGGTGTCCACAGAAATAGTGCACCAAGCAGTCAATTTAAAGCAAAGCAAAATATACTGATATGGCTAAAAGGTTCTTTTTAAAGTGAATTGATTTATGTTTGTTTGCAAAATAATAATAATAATAATAATAATAATAATAATAATAATGGGAATGCTTCTCCTCACACCGTGAACAGAAAGCAGTGAACCATCATTAATGTGGCATGCCAAACTTTGTGGGACAAACACTTTGCAGCCCACCCACCCTGCAAAACGAGGTACATTTACAAAATACATATACCATAACAGAGTTTTTGTTATCGAGTGTTCCTCTTCCATATATAAACCCATCACGTTCCTCAGCAGAGAAAGGGTCACTGACGTCCCACCCGTCTGGAGAAGCTGGAACAACATCTATATGTGCAAGCAGCATGTAGGGCTGCAGCTGAGCGTTAGAGCCCTGGATGGTGAATAGGTGGCTATATTCCCCAATAACTTCATGTTTAATGAATGCTGCAGAAAACACTGCAGGAAAGGCTTCAGGGAAGAAAAACAGAAGGGAAAGAAAATTAGCAAGGGTTCCTCCAAAGTCTGAGGTTAAGGATTGGACAAATCAATGGGGACATATTAACCTTTGGTATTCGGTGCAACAGTTGGTATATTATAGTGGCTGGTATATTTCAGGAAATGGGTAACTGAAGGATGAGGAAAGGCATAGCACACATCTCTTGCTGGTCCCACCACCCTATGGGGTGGAGGAACAGAGTTTAAAGCAAACAAAAGGATAAAGTAAACAACAACAACTATGAAAGCTAATCTTAATATAATTTCAATCTTTTCTGAGCACCTAGTAATTTTGCTTGTTTGACTGGTATTGGCCATGAAACGTATAAGGCCAAAACCACACTACATTAATCTACTCTCGCATAACAACTGTAGCTCCTGCATTTATTACCGTACTAAGAGTATATGTCAAGTGCTCAAAGGTCTTCACATGGGGACAGAGGTCTTTCCCAGGCCTACACAGAGATACTAGGGTTTGTACTGGCACGTTCTGTAAGCAAAGCACACTCAACCATTGAGATGCAATCCTTTTGTGTAATTTATCACAAAGATATAAATACTTTTTTTAAAAAAGAAGGATTTATTTACAATTGTAGAAACCTGTATTTAAAAGTTCCACAGCTGTTTCGGTTCATTAACTTGCATTCTACTCAATAATAAATCACATTTTTGTCAGCTTAGTACTTTAGTTTTGTGGATAAAGACTCTTCTTTTACGACGCAAAGATTAGATACTCTATTAAGTTAATGCCCATTTGCTAGTTAAAAGAAGGAATTTAAGTTCAAATACCTTTACGAATATATGGCTCAAATTCTGCCAGGGCTGTTGTATTTTGATCATTTGCTGAGAAGGAAACTGTTTGCATTCTGATGGCACCTTACATAAAATATAAAAGAAGAGATTTCGTGACTTTCTCAGACAGGCAATTATTAAAACAACAGTGCAATGTGATAAACTCTCCTTCCCTGCAAAATAATGTAAAGGCTGTCAAGATGCCTATTCAAAGGATTAGAAGTGCCATTACCAGTGGGCTGACAGAGCCTGCAAATGTCATTCCCAAGAAGACAGTTACAATATTTCTGAGAATATTGTGAATGGCAGCTGTGTCTGGAGTTCTGTTGCATTGCTGAATGATGTGCAGGATCACACATTTAGATGTGCAAATGGTGCCCCTGATCAAGTGGCTGAGTGAGATCCCCAGACTCCACTAAGCAAGAAGATGTCTGTACATCTTGAATCACGTTTCATTTTCATATAGACAGTAATACAAATGAATGAAGTGGAATCTGCACCCACCCACAATCCACATTATTTCATTGGCAGGGTCTTGGATCACATGTACCTATATTTGATATCTACATGAAACCACTGAGTGGGGTTATCCAGAGTTTTGGAGTACGTTGTCACCTGTATGCCAATGACACAGTTTTACTTCTCAATTACCACTGCAGGTGAGGCAGTGGACGTGCTGGACTGATGTCTTGCCTCGGCAATGGACTGAACGAGAGCCAACAAACTGAAGCTCAATCCAGATAAACTAAGGCACTGTTAGTGGGTGGTTACTTAGACCAGATGGATGGGAGGTTGCTTGTTCTTGATGGGGTTACACTTCCTCTGAAGGAGTGGGTATGCAGCTTGGGGGCACTTCTGAATCCTTTGCTGTTGCTTGAGACTCAGGTGGCCTCAGTGGCACAGAGTATCTTCCATCAGTTTTGGCTGATGGCCCAGCTGCACCCCTATCTGGACAGGGATACCCTAACTTATGTTGTCTATGCTCTGGTATCCTCTAGGTTCGATTACTGCAATGTGTTATAAATGGGGCTGCCTCTGAAGACGGTTCAGAAACTTCAGCTGGTGCAGAATTTAGCAGCCAGGTTGCTCACTGAGGCAAGATGGTTTGAGCATATAATGCCAACTAATAGGCAGATTGGCAGCCTATTAGTTTCCGGGTCCAATTCAAAGTGCTGGTTTTGACCTATAAAGCCTTAAACAGCTAAGAACTGCAATATCTCAAGGACCACCTCTCCCCATGTGAACTGACTCATATGCAAGGTTTCCCCAGTATGGAAATAAATTTGAAAGCCTTACTTACTGGGAAAGGCAAGCTGATTGTGCTGGCTCCAGAAGGCTGGAGATGTCTGTGGGTGGTTCCAAGGGTTTGAGTAAACAGGTTTTTGTGTATACGCAGAGCTCTTGGAACCGAACCCCTGCATTAGATGCAATCGTACTGTAATTGGTTTTAATGTGTATACCTTGTTGTAAGTTGCTTTGGCTCACTTCTGTGAATAAAGTGACTGAGAAATAATAATAACAACAATAAAGATACATTATATATTAACTGATTGATGCGAACAAAATTAATATGTTTTTGGCAGACATTCAAAGAGCAAATAAACGGAGAACAGCGCTGTATGACAGGCAGCCAGAAAAGTAGAAGCACCAAATTTCAGTGAGCAACAAAGAAAAAGGCTAAAGGCTAAAGTCACAAAATGCAGACAGGCTATAATTTTGCTCTCCAGAATTACCATCGGTCACTCTATGAAGAAGCCTGAGACAGAAACATTTACTTTGAAGAAATGAATACCTTTTCCACCTGATTTCATCATTGCATTTGTGACTTCAGAAACTAACTTGTTTTCCCACAATTACATGGTATAAATTCTACGTCCATGGCTCAACAAATCAACATTCTTCAAAGGTACTTAAATACAGGAAGATCAGGAACTATAAAATGCCATCTTATTATTTATTATGTGTTTAAAATTCCACTGACTACTACACAATAAATAAAATAGACAGAGAGCTGCCAGAAAGGTTTATAATCTAGTAGACATACTGACGCTGCACAAATTGAAGTCAGTTTGATGGAGAGAGAGAAAAGGCGGGACCTTTAATGCTTAAACAGCTGGGGGACAGAGTACCCAAAGAAATGATTTTTCTTATATGAAAATGCCCACATGAACTTGCCCAAATCTGCATTGGAGTCCAAGCTCCAGGTGCCTTCACATTCAGAAGCTAGTTAGATGGTGACTTGGAAAATGGCTTTTCAGTGGCTGTGTCATGTGTGTGAGACATCCTTGTCAGACAGATCCATGAAGCACCAACATCATCATCATCATTTAGATAGCACATTTATAACTAAAAAAGCTCCAACGTTTTTAATATGCGATCTGTAGTTCTGACTTTTTGTCTGATTTTGATCTGATCTGTATTTCATTCTGCTTCTACCAACTGCGGTTGATTATTTAAATTGTACATATTTATTCTTTTAGCTAGTTGGATTTTTAGTACGTGACTCTGGATTTGCGAAATTCTTAAATAGCATATGAATATTCAAAATAAATAAAACCTCCAGAGTTCTGGTACATTCATAGCATAATGACCAGATTGAACTTATTGACATTGGCAGTAGATAATAAATGTACCTTGACTAAAAAGATAAGCTTATCATTAAGAACAAGATAACTAGAAATATCAAGGATTGGCTAAACAGAAAAGACACACGTCCTCACTATCAGGCTCCTCCCACATGGCTATTTCCCATACAGAAACTGTATGTATACTGCAAACAAGCCTCCTAAGTTGTTTTCTTGTAACTGTAAGATTCAAGCATGGGTAGACTGAAGGATAACATATTGTTTACACAATCCAATGTCATTGCAACAAACTATATGTAGATAAAATCAAGCCTTTAAAAGAAACATATTGGGAAACAAAATAAATGCAAAACCACCCTGTCTTCAAGCCGCTCACTTCTCAGACATGAACCACAAATCTGTTGATTTCATGTTATAGACACTAGAAATACTCAATAAGCCCAATGATCATGTACTGCTGTGCAAGAAAGCACAAAGGATAGTCCAACTAAGGATTCGTCCACAGTCCTGTGCCTAGAAAGCATAAGTCGGAGAAGTTTTCTGCTTGCCCAGTGTTTTCTACACACAAGTCCAAGCAGTTTTCCCTGCTATTTTCCCTGGGGAAACCTGCTGTTTAGCACTGGATTGGAACAAATGTCAATTTGCAGAAAAACTGATTGATGTTTGTTCCAATCCAGCAGTAAACAGTGGATTTTCCTGGGGGGAAGGCCTTAAGTAGCATCCCACAACTGGGTATAATGGAATACATTATTGCAGAAAGTGATGGATGCACAATTTTTACAATGCACTGCACTGCACTGGGTTGTAGCTCATGATAATCCTACCCAGAGCAGTCTCACTGAAATTAAAAAACCTAAGTTGCCATGTCTATTAATTTCAATGGGTCTACTTTATACAACCCTATGATCTAATGGTGTATTTGGGGGGAATCTGTAAAAAATATGAGCATCCAGGTTTTTGCACTGTGGTGGTGCTAAAAACCATTGAGTCTGTGAATCCTATTGTTCACTCTGCAGAGGAGAATGCAAGCTGTGATTCCATAGTTTTGTGTGTAATACAGTGGTACCTCGGGTTACTTTGCTTCGTTCCGGAGGTCCGTTCTTAACCTGAAACTGTTCTTAACCTGAAGCACCACTTTAGCTAATGGGGCCTCCTGCTGCTGCCATGCTGCCGGAGCCCGATTTCTGTTCTCATCCTGAAGCAAAGTTCTTAACCCGAGGTAATATTTCTGGGTTAGCGGAGTCTGTAACCTGAAGCGTATGTAACCCGAGGTACCACTGTATAAAGAACAGTAAATATTCAGCTACTATAATGTTAATATGGGGGCTGTACAGCAAATTGACGGCTGGCTGAAAAAATCATCAGTAGTTTTCAATATACATCACATTACCATGACCAAATCTTTTGATTCCCACACTAACTCGGAAACTATGGCAAGTCCATGCTCTGCCTTTTCACAAGTGCTTTGCTTTCTCAAGCCACACACACTTCTGTTGGTTGAAACTGGGGCAAATAAAGGATATCGAAAGAAAGACATTGTAGATTAGCCTTAAATGGTATGCAAACCTTCGTATGTATATTCAGAAGTTTGTCCCACTGAGTTTAATGGGACTTACTCTCAGATAAGTGTATAGAATTGCAGGTGTAGCTGAAGGTGGAGGGGGGAAGACTCACAGAACTGTAAAGCTGGACGAGACGCTGAGGGTGATCTAGTCCAACCCCCTACAATGCAGTCATTATGAACTCCTATGAGTACAGCACCAGAGGGTAACCCGCCCCCCTCGAAATAACCATGCACACCCACACCCCCTTCCTGGACCCCCTTAGTTACTTGAAGAAAAGGCTGTTTCCCCATAAATATGATAGCCGAATCATAAACCGGAAGCTAAAACGAGGCTGCAATCCTAAGCGTGCTTTACTTGGAAGGGTTACTCCCATCAAAACGAGCAAAGAGAAGATAAGTTGAGAATGGGGTGTCCACGTGAAACATGCCGTCATTCCTCTTTCAGAAATCTCACAAAAACTTGCCCCACTCTGAAACGCCGTTTTGGCTCCAGCGGTGCAACTGAGGTTCAGATCTGACAGGGAAAAATGGGTCTGACCCACTGAACTCCAACTCCCAGCAGCCCCGGCCAGCGCGAAAAGCTGGTCAGCAATGATGGGAACTGCAGCGACCCCTGGAGCCCCAGGCTCCCATGTTTGACTTGCATTATGTACTTTACTTCAAAATGAGGCAGTGTGCAGCCCAGCTACGTTTGGCGACCCTTCTTCTCCTTCTGCCGAACTGTGCCCCGAAGTCCTACCCAAACGGCAACGCTGCTTTGCCCCTCCTGCACCCTCTTCCTTAGGAGACCGTGCAACTTTTACTCTGAGGGAAGCAGCTCCCGCCGCCGCTTCTTCGGCCCCTCGACCCATTTTATTGACTTGTGTTGAGTTTACCTTGCAGCGCCTCTTTGAGCTCCCGCCGCTCTTGGGGACTAAACGAGGGCTCCAGGCGCTGCTGCCGGCTCCTCCGCGCCCAGAGCTCCGGAGACGGCGCGGGGCTTCGCGGGGCGTAGGTCCGGACCAGGACGACGGCCAGCAGGGCCAGCACAGTCCCGCACAGGGCCAGCAAAGCCACCCAGAGAGCCCCTCGCGCTCGGCCGCTCAGCGCCGCCATCTTGGCGCCTTCTGGCCTCCGCTCGGGGTCCCTCGGAGATCGGCGCGTCCCCCTGCGAATCATTAATGGAGCTGGTTACTCATCACAAGACTCCCCGCCGGTGTGGGCTCGAAGCGTTTATCGAGTTCCTCGAGATTTCAGTGGGACTCGGCTCCCTCCTAAAATAAAAAAAATGGCTAGGCAACACAAGCGTGTGCCTGCGTAATATCGGCCGCGTTTGGGACTGCAGCAGCTCTTCTTGGTGTTAAAAACAAATGGGGAAGGAGAGCAGTATGTTGCAATCCTAAGGCTGCTGCCATTCACGGTTACCTGGGAATAAGTCCTATTGAACACAGTGGGGCAGGGCAAGGCAGGGCCTCTCATGAGGCAAGGTAAGGTGACTGGCGGGGGGGGGGGGCGGCGGACAGGATTGCCAGGGGCAGCAGATCCGGCCTCCCAAGGAATACATCACATGGAGATCTTCACTTGCTGCCTGCTCCTGATGTAGAGCTCAGTATTCCTCTTCCAGGCAAGGGACACATGACTATGTTTGGTTTGCACCAGGTGCCAAAATGTCTTGGGCTGGCCCTGCTGTGGTGCTTGCTTCTGAGTAAAGGTGGCATGCATAGGATTGCACTGCCCAATAAAGAGTGAAAATAGCAGTGTGGGTCCAGGGGGGGGATTTCAAAGAAACAAAGTTGTTAATATCTTTATGAGGACCATCAAAAATACTACAGAGTTGCAAACGAGATTTCTAGAACCCCAGAACTTCTGGAACTAGGGGGTGGTTGCGGGACGGAGGTGTTCCTGGGCATGAAAAACCAGGTCTGCACATTGTTTGGAATAGATGAGGTATTCAACATTTAAGCCAGTCTTTATCAACAAGGTTTGAGATTATTTTCAGGCAATGCTGTAGGTAAAGAACTGGTATTAACCTAGTACTTGGAGGGATTGTATCCCTAATATTCAGAGTTCTACCTATGCCCAAATAATTGGGCAAAAGAGAAGTACAGTAAATTCAGCTAGGGCTTACTTTCAAGAACCAACGCATACATCCAGACTACTGGGGTGCTAGCTGGGATAGTACATTTCAAGTGCAAATATTTCTTGTACCATGACAACAGATTGGGCTGTTAATGACTGCATAGATTGGGTAAACATTGTTTCCCCCTAAATGGATATGATCTAATATGTGGTGGGGACAGGTATGCTTCATACTTGATGACTTGTATAGAATGGTTCTTTTTTTGAGAATCTACTGCCATGCTGTAACTGTTATAGGGTGAGCAGACATCTTGCCTTCATTGTGGGGACATTTAAACTTTTCCTAATGCAGACTGATGTTGATGGGAAAATACAGTTCTCTTGCTACACGGCAGTTAGTATTCAGATACCTTGGATGGTGTGAGTTAACACCCTCCTTGTCAAAATGTGTAGTACTTTCACACTTATTTTAAAATCATATTTTTCTTATTCTATAAAGGATACCTAAAGGACTGTCTCGATCCATATGAACCTACCTAGATTTTAAGATTATCATCTCAGGCTCTGCTCTGTGGTTTATATTTAAATCAGACCTGTTGGGTAAGTACTAAAAACACAGACTTTTATCCAGCATCACTAAGACTGTGGAGAAATATTCTAAGTCTCCTCATGGGGTGTTTTTATATTGGAACTCTGTGTATGCTGACTTGTTTATACCATTTTAAGATGAGCTGCTTTTAATGCATTTGCCTGTGTGTGTGTGTGTGTGTGTTTGATCTGCCCCATAAAGATGCTCTTGGTTAAGTTTCCAGCCAGCCTGAAACAGTGCTGTTTAGGCTGCTTGTGAGGGAGATTGAGGAGGTGGGGAGGGAGAAAATTTTCTGAATCCTACCTCCCCTTTTTGTAGTGCTATGGTACTTGAGGGCTCTGGTTTGGGACTGACTGATCATCCCAGACCTGAGCATGTAATTGCTGGATGTAGGAAATCGTGGCTTTGGAGATTGAGAAAGAGAAATGGACTATTCTCAGTGGAGGAATGAAGAAAGTGGAGGCCGCTAAGGGTCAGTATTGGGATATGGGTATTTTAACTTATTCATAAATAGGTTAGAGTTCAGGGCGAGCAGTAAGGTAGCCAAGTTAGTGAATGTTATCAAATTGTTAAGGGTGGTTAAAAGAGATTGTGAAGAGCTCCAAAAGTATCTATACAAACTAAATTGTAGGGAATAAAATGGCCAATGCAGTTCAGTATGGACAAGTGTAACACATTGGGACAAAAATAAATAAATCTTAATTTCACATATGGGGTCTGAATTGGCAGTGACTGACCAGGAACAAGACCTTGGAATCATAGTGGATAGCTTATGAAGATGTCAACCCAGTGTGCAACAGCTGTTAAAAAGGCGAATTGCATGCTAGGAATCATTAGGAATGGAATTGCAAAATAAAACTGTTGATATCATAATGACATTATACAAACCTAATTGTGCAATCACACTTGGAACACTGTGTGGTTGCCTCACCTCAAAAAGGATATTGTAGAGTAGGAAAGGTTCCGAAAAGGGCAACCCAAATAATTAAGGGGATGGAGCAACTCCCCTGTGAGAAAAGTTTGTAACATTTGGGGCTTCTTAGTTGAGAGAAAAAGTAAGAGGAGACATCACAGAGGTGTATTAAATGATGCATAGAGAAAGTGGAGGGGGAGACGTTTTTCTCCCTCTCTCATAACACTAGAATTTGTGGACACCCAGTGAAGCTGAACATTCAGAAGAAAGGACTTACCGTACATAGCACATAGTATAAACTATTTCATTTGCTCCCACAAAAACTAGAGATGGCCATCAACTGGAAGGGATTTGAAAGAAGATTATACAAATTCATTGATGATAAGGTTGTTAGGGGCTACTAGCCGCAATGGCTATGTTCTACTTCCACTATCAGAGGCAGCTTGCCTCTGGATGCCATTTGCCTTCTTGCAGGTTTCCAACAGGCTTTTGGTTGGACAGTGTAAGTAGTAGTAGTAATAATAATAATAATTTATTATTTCTACCCCACCCATCTGGCTCGGTTTCCCCAGCCACTCTGGGCGGCTTCCAACAAAATATTAAAAATACATTGAAACATCAAACATTAAAAACTTCCCGAAACAGGGCTTCCTTCAGATGTCTTCTAAAAGTCAGGGAGTTGTTTATTTCCTTCACATCTGAAGGGAGGGCATTCCACAGGGTGGGCGCCACAACTGAAAAGGCCCTCTGCCTGGTTCCCTGTAACTTGGCCTCTCGCAGTGAGGGAACCGCCAGAAGGCCATTGGTGCTGGACCTCATTGTCCGGGCAGAACAATGGGGGTGGAGATGTTCCTTCAGGTATACAGGACCGAGGCCGTTTAGGGCTTTAAAGGTCAGCGCCAACACTTTGAATTGTGCTCAGAAACGTACTGGGTGCCAATGTAGGTCTTTCAGGACCGGTGTTATGTGGTCTCAAACAGGATGCTGGACTAGATGGGCTGTTGACCTATCCCAGCAGACTTTTATGTTTTTATGTTGACAGTATTGCATCATTTTTATCCCCTGCAGTACACTTTTGTTTCGTTGGTGGCACAACAGGTGCAGGAGAGGAGCTTTCACTAAAGTTTGTTTTAAACTGGTTTAATGTGGCATGCATGCTGGGCCTTTGACTGGACCTGGCTTCAAAAAACAAAAAAACAAAAAACAAACCCCACCGCCTCTATTTATATGTGCCTCTGGGGATGAGTTATTATGCAGAACGAAACTAAGGAAACTTGGATGTTGTAATCCAAGATATTTTTGCCCACAGTAGATGATACATGAAGTTCTGTTTTCTTTGCAAGCTGGGCACCATTTATCTGGAAGCTATAATGCAGCTGCATTATCTTATTCAGATTACATCTCAATGTTTTTTTTTCTTATTGTTTAAGACAATTATAAGAATTAAACAAACACTTGGATGCAGCTTTAAAACAATATATTTTTAAAGTTCCAAAATCATCTACATTAAGCATGCATTTGAAATCTCTGTGATTTTCCACTAGTTAGAACAATGTAGATTTGGGGGGGGGGGAGGAGATAATTTTATTTCTGTTTCAAGTTATTTCCATTTCCATTTCTTATTTTTTATTTTCTTTGGAAACTCCTAGAGTGGTTTGATTGCACCCCACCCCTCACCTGGTTCACATGTCACACTTAAACCAAACCACATCTCAGTGTGCATGCCCAAGTGTGTGTGTGGCCTTTGGAAGAGAAGACTGCAGTTGCTTTACTCCTCTCTTGTTGTTTTGCTGCTGTGCTGTGCTGAGTTAAGCCATAGTTTGACTTAGTGTATTGTCTTAACCTGGGCTTGTGATTTAGCTACGGCAGACAAAACACAAGCAGTAAACCATAGGACAAGCTTTGAATGCAACTGATGGTTATTCTGGAGAGGGCTAAACCGTGAGTCTGGGTTCAGAAGACATGATGAACCAAACTATGACTTATTTCAGCACAGTGCCGCATCAGAATGGCCAACCTTTTATTTGGTTTGTTTTTTCATGTTCTCTGGCTTGTGCTGTATATCTTAGGCTTAGCATTTACTTTAGAACATTTAACCTTAAGTCATAGGCATTACATATTCAACACCTTGGGGCTGCTAGAAGGAATTACAACAGAAAACGAAAACATCATTTGCATTATTCACATTTTTATATAAAAATTAATTCGCATTTACAAAATAAAATTTAAAAAGACAACTTCTTCTAGGTTAACTAGTCAGGCAGGTCTGCCTGAGAGGTAGATTCTCCCCATCTGTGACACACGTTAAAGAAAATCCACGAGAATGTTTGCATAGATTAAAATAGCTTGAGGGATCAAATAATAAACCAAACGTTGCCCTTGAACTTTGTCCTGTAAATCAAATTAGAGTCCTCCAACCAAAATTGCATCTGAGGTGAAGTCTAAGCATTTAGTAGACTGCAATCTGAGTATTTTCAATATAGTATTTAAGAGGTACAATTTATCCTTTTATCCCATACAGAATATGTATGGGATTGGCAAACAGGTCCCAGGAAAATTGGCCCCTTCAGAAGTTTTGTTTATTTCTCAATATGAACTTAAGCTGAATGTTTTCTAAATGTTTAGTTATTGAGAACAGGAAACTAAAGCACCAAAATACTGTGCAAGTAGCTATTATCTTGCAATTTCTAGACACAAGGTAGAAGCAGGAGTCAAAAGACAGTTACAGTTTTTGGATTCAAAGCACTCTGAAAGGGTCTGTCTATGCATGTAGTTCCTATGGAAAGTAATTTACACACACACCAACACACACACACCTACCCCTGAAAAGAACTGTTCTTTAAAAATGGGGAGTTGTAATAGAGAATACAACATTACTTCTAGGCAGTAGTTTGATAAGGCTCAGTACCACAGCAAATACAGCACATGTTTCAAGAAATGATGGATGGTCACTAAACATACTGGTGGTGCATTTAGACCATAGAAACAAAGAGTGCTGTATTAGGCTGTAGTGACGAAAGCAGAGGAATAATTGGGCAACATCTTCAGAGACATGCTTAATTTTAGTGTGAACTCTATAAAATCAGTTCACACTTTGGAAGCAAACGTCCCCTTAATAAACCCCAAATAACTACACCTCATGAGAGTTATGTCTGTTGATCAATCATATGTTCTCTGTGTTTCCTCGTATTTCTCTTAATAAAAACAAGGGTGATGACTGAGAGTTCCTGGGTATGTGTGTATGCTAGATACATCCTGAAGGGTTCATAAGAATTGCTTGAAGTGTGGGATGAGGCCTAGAGAGAAGTCATTATAGTCCTGCTATTCTTCTGCTTCTTCTAGATAGATGAAGAATATTCCCTGAGTTTCTCCTTCTGTCGCCCATGCCAACTGCTTCAAGAATCGCTTGCTCTGCATTTCAATAACCAGAGATGAATGGAGGCAGAAGAGATCATCAGGTCAGAAGCCTCTGGGATGCAAAAGCACCAATGGTCCCATTCCAAAAATGCACAAAGGCTATTTTCCTTGCTATTCAGACACAGGGACATCTCTTCATAAAGTAATGTCTTGGTCAAGAAGTTTGCCATCATATGAGTGTTTCTCATGAGCTCACAGTGCTGTCTGTGCATCCGAATGAAAAATGCTTCCAAACATTTCCTAGGAGAAAAAAAAAAGATTTGGGTTAGAGTAACTGATGCTGAGAATACTAGTAACAGGCCAGAAATGTACTAAGAAGAATGAGCGCTCAGACATTTCACTTATTACCACATTTTTCTTTTAACTTACCTCTTCTAAGTTTTGAAATTCAGCGCTGCTGTCTTCCAATGATTCATCAGAGATAGAGACTTCTATCTGACTTGACCTCTGTATGGAAGCATGACAAATCACCAGTTATTGTTTGCAAGCTAAAAAACGTGATAATGTTGCTAGTCAGCCATTTATTTGTTTAAAACCAAAGGTCAGCACAAGACTCTAAAAGATTTAATTACCAATACAAATACTAGCAAGGTGACAGCTCAATATATATTTATTTAAGATGATCTCCCCAATGTAATGCAGTAATAGACAGTATATACAGCAACTATTGTGTACTTTTTCAGCTGCTGCTGCAAACATCATGGTCATGAATATAAGAAGAGGCTTTTAGATCAGGCCAATGATCCATCTAGTCCTGCATCCTGTTCTCACAGTGGTCAACCAGATGCCTGTGGGAAGCCCACAAGCAGGACATGAGCACTCCCCGAGTTTCCAGTTGTACTCTCCCCTCTTTGCAATGGCCTATGGCTACAAGTAATAAATATTTATTGTATTGTAACATGGGGTATAATTGTTATTTGTAGGCACTGTAACATGTTTGTAGTGCTTTGTTACACTGTTCTGGCACTAGATCTACATGTCAGCGAGCTCCACAAACATTTTCTAGTATAAGGAACAGTTTATTCTATGCAAATTCATTAAACAGTAATGTGCCCACACACAAACCCTTATGGTCGACATATACCACAATGAATACATTGTGTTAATGTATTCATTCCCAAGTATTAAACGTCTTGTAAGAATGAGACAACGGTTCTGTGAATAGTTTGGTTTCAGTGGAGTTTGGATGATGTGATGGCACTTCAAGTTGTTCTTGGAAGGGTCAATGCATTCAAATAGCATTTGTTAAGGGTGTGAGTGGAGTGGCAATCGTTGGAAGTTTGAAAAATAGAAGTTTGAAAAATAGAAAAATGAATGTTGTAGACACAAATGTCTGTGTGTGGTTCAGGACAGGCTTCTAAAAATATTGCCCAGCCCCCACGTATCTGCCTCCTATCATGCCTCACTCAGTAGCTAGACCCAGCCTCATGGTGGAACAAGGACTTAGTCCTTTGCCCCATATCCAGATGATAACCAGATGGTTTCACCTTCAACAAATCTCTTACAGCAATGATTAGGTGTTCCATCATGTCAGCTGAAGGCTGGGTCAACAAGTCCTTTATCAAGCAAAGAAATGCAAATAAGGAAACCAAGACCATGACTACCCCATGAGCTTAGCAGCTAGATATAAAATGATGGGGTGTTTTTTATTTTTTTTATAAAATGTCTGTGTGCTAGTTTGTTGCATGCAACACAGGTTTGCCTTGCAGACTGACTCACACATGCATGATTATAACTTGATAAGTGCAGCATCGAGTGGCAATTTGCAAGTCTGAATGAGCCATTTTGCCACCGATCAAAACCATAGTATTCATCTTTCCTCTCTTCATATACAATGTTTTTGTAGAATCAGTTCATACATTCAGCTGCAGGTTAATAGAGTGAGGTGTCATCAATATGCTTATGACACCCGGCTCTATTTCTCCTTTTAACCAGATACATTGAGGTGGCAGGCATGCTGAATCAGTGTTTGAGATTAGTAATGACCAATAAGCTAAAGCTCAGTCCATATGAGATAAAGTTACTTGTTGGTAATGAGTTTATTTGATCTGGGAGGCCAGTTAATACTTTTATCTCCACAAGAGTTAGCAGAATCAATTGCTGATCTTCATTTGGGGCTCTTCCCCACAATTCCATAGGAATTTTTTAAAAGCCAACCTGTGAAGGCTTCTAGAGAAAGAAGCACAAAACCAGAATGACCTCCACAACTTGCCTGTCTGCCCAGACAGCATTCCATTTAGACGAACCATTGAATTGTATAGATTTGCTGTCTATATCTGTGCATGAACACACAGAACTGAGATATGGGGCGATTTAACATGCCACCATGTCTAGTCCTTGCTTTCTGCCACCCACCATACTTAATATTTCTTTATTTGCACCTATCCAAATCCAAACAGATTTTGCCCATTACATTTAGACTGGACCACTAACAACTTCATGTTTTGTTTTGTTTTTCATGTTTCAAACTTAGTCATCTGTGATAGGTTTCCAGGAAGAGCAGACCACTATCTTCTCTCAAGACTCAGGCTGGATAAAATGAGTCCAGAATGGAAAAGTAGTCAGGGCAGCTTGCAGCCCTTTTCTCCAAATCTAGCACACCAACACACACCCATTGACCAGACACTCAGCTATGTTTTTCTAATGACTAAAAGGAGCCTGTTGTCTCATTCCCCTCAAGCTTCCTCTTCCGAGTCTGTTGTGGCAGAAAGAATATTAGCATTTTGCTCTTTTTTGAAAAAGTTGCTAACAGGTGCAAAGCTAGGCTTCAAAATAGTTGTACAGTATCTGATGATCGGAGGAGCAATTGATTATAGGATCTCCAGTGGTGGGGTGTAGGGCTGTGAGTCTGTTAGTGGTGGTGAACAATAGGAAGAGGGCAGAAAGTTTGGTTGCATCCATACATACTATACTGGTTACAGTGTAGGACTAAAGCTGCAGAGACACAAGTTCAAATCTCCCCTCAGCCATGAAACTCACTGGGTGACTTTGGGCCAGTCAACAACCCTCAGCCTAACCTACTTAACAGGGTTGTTATAAAGAGTGGAGGACTGTGTATGTCATCTTGAGCTTATTGGAGAAAAGGCAGGATCAAAGTGTAAGAAAAGAAGAAGCCTATTAGCCAATCTGATTCATAACCACTAAGGCAATGTCCGAAAGGAAAGCACAAGAGTATTAAACACACATGCACAGAGCTGCACGTATGTGGCAAAAAGAGTGAAGAGACAGTGAATCATCTTTACCTGCTCTAAGTCAGGACGTTGTGTGGCTCTGTTTCCATTCATTGTTGCAAACAAAACGGCATCATGGATGGTCACGAAGAGATGACTGGGCTCAAGACCTCCTTCTTCAAAGACTCCCCCCGTGCGGATATCATCATACACTTGGGCTAACGAAGGAGACAAAGTTACCGGTATATAGACTAAACTGCAAGCAGGAGCTGTGTGCTGGAAAACTATTTGTGTCAGGGCATTTCCTATACACTAGATTTGTGAGCCAGAATAATAGGTAGAAGGCCTATGTAATGCAAAATGATACTATTTAAAGCCCATAGGGCCTGTTGCAATTGTTAAGAATCAGACACAAGTATATGGAACTAGGATGATGCGCTATTGCTGTTTGAATTTGAAGCTCAAAATGTTAATGGGTTGAGCAAGAGGACTAAGGGGGACTGCAGGTTCTTTGTTGGGAAATGTCCCCCCCCCCCAGCTGTACACTTGGAAGCAGCTGGCTCATGTCATGTGTTGGCAAAATATTTTTTCTGGGACAAGAATATAGAAAGAGTCACTGTGTCATTAAACCCCTAAGATCTGGAGACTCACATTATTTAGAACCCTGTCCGAAGCTCCAATCTGTAGAGTAATTCATTAATTTCACCACCATTATCATAACACTCTTCAGGAAATCTCATAATTCTTGAATCATTGTGGGATAACAAGGCTGTTTTAGAGTAGTCTGTGGGTGAGACACCCCTATTCCACTGGGGGCGAAAGGCGAAAGCCCACATGATTTCATATGCTTATTAAAATGTGGGTTGAATTGCAATCATGAAAAAAATACCCTATACTTTTGCCTCAGTAGAAGTGCCATCCCTCCTCTGTGTTTCCATCTTCCAACTTTAAGCTGCTTTGGCATATCAATTGCATGCTATTTCCAAGAACAATCAAGTTCAAGAAATCTGAGGTATAATCGTACCTCTTATGGTTAAGTAAAGTCACACATTTACAACCATTAGCAATGTCTAATGATTTCAGAAAAACACAACCCTGAATGCAGTGAAGCAGAAGAAAACACCAACCCCTTAATCATGTAAGTCTCTTATACCTGCCTCTTCATATGCTGTTGTGTGATTTATTTATTTTTTAAGCATTGTGTGTCTTTTCTGCTGGCTACAAACAGGCTTTGTTATGAATTGTCATGCCCTGAACCCTTTAGCTGGCGAAAGCATCCACAATGGAACAAGGAGTTTACACCAGGAAACTGATACAAAACCAATTCACATTGGATATTTAATACTACTAGAGGGACAGAAACTACATGCAACAATCAGTTTCAGATGTGTGATTCTTCCCTGATTTGTAGAGCCTGTTTAACCCTTCCACTTATGGCCACCCCTCCAGCTGTTTTGCCAACCATGGGGGGAGGGGGGAGAGATAGGGTGCATGAGTATCTTTTCACGCACAGGAAGAAAAGCAGATTGGTGAAAGCAAATTTTGAAGTGACAAATAGCCTGGCAGCCTCTGAGGCTACTTTGCATATATAAAAAAAGTCGGAGGGCATTGCTCAGTGATGTTTGAACTTGATTTGTGGTATTGCTGCATTATTAAATACCTACTCAGTCCCCATGCTACACTACAGAACAGGACTTTTAAATTTGTATAGTGCCTAGATTTTTGCAATTAATATGAAAATGGTAATGTGTTTTACATGCAATATATTTATTTGCTTCCAGCAGTTACTCTGCCCATTTTCAATGCCCTCAAAATGGAAGATAGAGAAAATATGGTACAAAGAGCAATAGACCTACCTTGTACATTTGCCAGAAATACTTGAATCCCAATCCTCTGATAGTTGGTGCACAGCTATATGAGGAGACCAGGAGTGGGGGAGGGAACGAGAGTATATTATTAGCTTTTACAACACGAAATCTGAGAGTCCATGAATTTAGGATGCACTACCTCAGCGCCTAGGGCTTGCCGATCGAAAGGTCGGCGGTTCGAATCCCCGTGGCGGGGTGCGCTCCCGCTGCTCGGTCCCAGCGCCTGCCAACCTAGCAGTTCGAAAGCACCCCCGGGTGCAAGTAGATAAATAGGGACCGCTTACTGGCGGGAAGGTAAACGGCGTTTCCGTGTGCTGCGCTGGCTCGCCAGATGCAGCTTTGTCACGCTGGCCACGTGACCCGGAAGTGTCTCCGGACAGCGCTGGCCCCTGGCCTCTTAAGTGAGATGGGCGCACAACCCCAGAGTCTGTCAAGACTGGCCTGTACGGGCAGGGGTACCTTTACCTTTACCTTTACAAATTCAAGACATGGTACATTAGCATAATAACACTTCCAGTGTCGGCCGGGGGGGGGGAGGACACCAAACTATGTAGCACTGCATTTTCAAAAGTGCTTAGCTCAGGTGATACTGATGCAATGTGTAACCCTGGAACAGCAATGGGAACCACCAAGTGTTCAGGCTCAGTAAACAACGGCTGAGCTTTGAATAGTGCAGCAGAAGGAGATCTGTAGGAGGAGTGCAAGGGTCAAAATGTGTTTCTGGGAACTGACCTGTGTTCCTTGGATTCAGCATCTTGTTCTGATTGCTTATCTGGCAGCGTTTACAACTAGTTGAAATGAGCCTAATGCTACCCTGTGCCTGCCAACTTTTCTTAAAAATAAGACTACTGCAGCTCTTGTTATTAAAACTTAAGAAAACTCAATGGGAAGTTTTAAAGAGAACGAATTCAGTAGGCAGTGCAGCGTCACAGAAATAAACCGGAGGTGGAACCAAGAGGAAAACTGACCTTTCCCAAAGCTTTCGTGCCCATCAGGTCCACAAAGCAAACGCCACTCATATCCAGGATAATTGTGTGGAAGTTGACAAATGGGGGCGCTGTGGTCATGGGGTCAGTGTTTGATTCTGGGATAGCACTGCAGGTGCTGCTGCGATGACTGGCAATGGTTCCCTGTTCAGCCTGCTTTTCAGATGGGTTGAAGTTAATGTAGGAGACGCTTTTACCATTTGCGGAGGTCTGGTTATTGTTGGTATCTGTCGGAGACATGCTTGCAAAATCCTTCTGGAGCTCTTGCAGAGACATAGTCTGTAGCAAAGGAAGGGGGACCACATTCAAGTTCATATTTATTCTAACTTATTTTCATTGCTGTTGATCTTATTTATTGTGAGTTGCTTTGGGTTGCATTGGCAAAGAAACAAGCAAACCGTGACTAATGAGTTTAATAAATAAATAAAATATTGGTTTCATATGTTATATGAAGAAGAAGAAGAAGAAGAAGAAGAAGAAGAAGAAGAAGAAGAAGAAGAAGAAGAAGAAGAGTTTGGATTTGATATCCCGCCTTTCACTCCCTTTAAGGAGTTTCAAAGCGGCTAACATTCTCCTTTCCCTTCCTCCCCCACAACAAACACTCTGTGAGGTGAGTGGGGCTGAGAGACTTCAAAGAAGTGTGACTGGCCCAAGGTCACCCAGCAGCTGCATGTGGAGGAGCGGAGACGCGAACCCGGTTCCCCAGATTACGAGTCTACCGCTCTTAACCACTACACCACACTGGCTCTCTATAATATGTTGATTATATGCACATAGACTCATAGAATCGTAGAGTTGGAAGGGTCCCTGAGAATTATCTAGCAGCTGTCCCATACGGGGATTGAACCTGCAACATGCATGTGTGCTTATGCACATACACCACGTTTCTACCGTGGTTGGTATCTGAAGTGGTTAGCAAAATATCAGAAAATGCCATTAAAACAAAACAAAACCAGCCGTCAAATACATTAATACAGTACAAACTTTTATATCATATCATTTAAACATTGGCTTGAAATACTGAAAAAGGCTCTCCTGAGAGTAAGAGGACTCTCCTGAATGAGGTGAGACTGAGGGATTTCAGCATTAATCATAAGCCGCAGTGCTAGCTGTTGGTTGTTTATCTACTAATTCTTTTTGTAAAAAGCTTTGAGGGTTGTTGCTTGTTGTTTTTTGTTGTTGTTTTTTACAATCAAGTGGTATATAAATTTTATGAAATAAACTAAATAATTCCAATGAAAGGCAGTAATAGATTATAAAAAAAATACAAGTGGCGCATGAAGGGCAAAAGAAGAAATGGTCCAACAATTCCCAATTTTAACAAGTTCATACATTTTCTTCACATTTTTCATTGTAGAATTCAGTAGCTTGCACTGGATTTGCAATAAATAACTGATGAATATTCTTTGCCTTACAATGATAAAACTAATAGGAAAAAATCCAGTCTGGTCCAACATTTATTGGACCAGTTTGGCCCAATTTTACTACTATAACAATAACAACAACAACAATTTGCATGCTAGTACCATTATCCAGTTCCTGGTCTAACCTGCAGCTTCCTGTGGTCTATAGGTGCATGCATTGTAAGGCAGGCTTGTTTGTTTCCATACACCCTGTGTTTGTGGCAGAATCAACTTGCAAACATCTTCTTGCTAATCAAGTAATTCCTGTTTCAAATGTGGCAATTAGCTGTGTATTTTTTTAAAAAATAATCTTGTCCTTCCAGTTGGCAAGGAATTAGGCCAGAGTTTTCAAAACAGCAACACTTGGGATAAATAGCGATTTTTAAATTATGTATCTCATTTTCATTTAATTATGCGCAGAGCCACTGTATGGAAATTGGTGTGTGTGGTAGTGGTGGGGCGATCACTATTCCCTAAATTCTGCCAGGCTTGCACCAACCAGGTGAAGAAAGGAGTATGGGTTTGTTTTCCTTTTCCTTTACCTACTGTGATAAGTTTTTGTTTTAAATCCCTCCCATTGACCATACTACACTTTGCATTATCTATTCTGACCAGCAACAGCTCTCCACAGTGACCCAAAGCAATTTACAAAAAACGTTACACTTGTTTTCAATATTTTTGGGAAAGGAATTTATTTCCCTTCCCCCTAGTTAGTGCATTAGTTGTAGTAGTGGGTGCAGAACAAAATGTGGAACATGAAAGTTACGGACATCTATTGGATAGTGCCTATGAAGTCACACATGATGAATGACTTACCCACATCATTATGTGAACTTTTTTTTAAAAAAAAAAGTTTATTTAATTTTTAAAAAAATTATATGGAGGCTGACTGCTCCTCCACTGTCCCAGTCAGGTTTAGGAGTGGCCATGAAGGCTGGTGAAATCTCTCTCCAAAGTGGCAAACAAATGCTACCCCATAATCTAGCAGCAACAACAGTTCTTTTTAGGCTGTTGATAGCCTCTTTCCACTGTTACAGCACACAGATCAACTTTTTTTTTTAAAGGCCAGAATAAGTAGGGTTCTCTTCCTGTCCCCAACAAAGCTGCCTTCTGTCGCTCCAACAAGGTTAACCCCTTCATGTATCACGCATAGAAAGCATCTCTCACAACTAGGAAAATTGCTAAATTACCTTGTTTTTCCTGAAGAGTGATTTTAGCTTGCTTGTTCTCTCTGATGTTGCCCTTGCCTTTTCTTGATTCTTCACATACTTTTTCCTCGCCAAGTAGACTTTGATGGGATCCACACCAGTCTGTTCAAATAAAAGACAGTAAGCCAGGTTGTTCTCAACTCCTGCGTGTAACAAACGGGTCACCATGTTCAACGACCCTGTCCCTCAAGTGAAAGACAGTTCCAGGACCCCCAGGGCTTTCCTCTCTCTCTATCCTTGAGCCCCACCCCAATTGGCGGGGTTGTGGTGGTGGTGGTCGTCCTGGAGACTCCCCAGGAAAGTGCGCAGGAGGAAGGAAAGGCAAGATCGTTGCATCAGGCAAGCAGAATGGAATGAGCTCCTTAGTGGCATGTTGGATTCTACCCAGGGAATCCACAGTTTCTACCGTAAGTGGTGGAGCTGAAAAGTGGAGAGATGGGTCCGCTTACATTTAAAAATGTGTCTTCCTAACTTGAGCAAGAGTTATATTCATTGGGAAGCAATGGGTAGGGCAGGGATATTGGCTTCAAAATGAGATTCAAACAAAAGATTTCAGTGCAAGTGTGAGTACAGTACACTAGTTTGCCCAGTGACTGCTTCTGCCTCCTAAGATGTCGGTGGTGACAATGATACATACACTTATTTTAAAAATAAAATAACAAAATACAGAGAAAAGTGGGGAAACCACAATGAAATCTGAGAGGAAATCAACAGAGAGAGAGAGAGAGAGAGAGAGAGAGAGAGAGAGAGAGAAGCCTAGGGAAATAAATAATATATTCACTTGGCCCTGAAAAGGCATCAGAGTAGGTAGATGCCAGCCAAGCCTTTCGAAAATTTTCTCTACCAAGCTTATTCATCTCTCCACAACTTTTGGTGTTCCAGGCTTGTCACTGCAAGGTAGACTGAGCTCTGAAAACTGATGGTGCAGAAAGCCAAGTGGTATGACTTCTTGTTTTTTTATTTACTCATTTATTTACTCCCAACGTTTGTCAGTGAACTAAGTGAGAGAACTAAACAGGTCCAATATACGCCTTTGTTTGCAAGACATTTGCTGTTGCTTAGTGAGGAAAATCGTACATCGCGATGAAGAAATGGTTTTGGCATGAGGTAAATATCTGTTCCTGTAATGCAAAAAATGGTTAATCATCGCCTACACAATAGATTTTTATTTTTTATTTTTTACCTTGGCAATAACTTTCTCCCTGAATATCTCTGAATTAGCGAAGTAAAGAGGGGAGCAGTAGGTAACAATTTTAATTCCTTCAATTTCTCGGACCTGCAAAGAAAGAGAAAAGTTCTCAGGGTTCAAATGGTCCTTTGAGATGTTTAGGAGGAAGATTTAGTAAATAACCCTTTTCTCATACTCATCTAAGGAGAAATGAATGCAGGCGGTAGTGGCTGCACTGTGGCAGCAGGTTCTTTCTCCAGATCTACACATTTTTGGTGGGTAAGTGCATCTCAGATGGGGGAGACCATTCAATCCAGCACAAGCTTTCACCTAAACAGCTGTCTGGCAGAATCCTAGGCTATGTGTGCCCTGTTGCAGGACTGAATATGTGCCACCTGTTAACATGTGGATTCCCCTCAGTTTGCTAGTCTGCTTCCTGGAAGTGGTGTCACTTTGGTAAGAGTTACTACTTTCCATTAACTCTTTCATCTCTGTTCTTGCTAGGGAACGGAACATAGCAAGAAAGTACATTTTCCTAATCTTGCACACTTTTCACCCTTTGCAAAAATTAAAGTGAAGTTCCTTCCCAGATAGTACTGGCTCTTCAATTTAGCCAAACAGGCTACAAAGTAGAGCCTTAGTGCAGATGTCAGCAAATTTTTTCAGCAAGGGGCTGGTCCACTGTCCCTCAGACCTTATGGGGGGTGGACTATATTTTTTTGGTGGGGGGATGAATGAATTCCTATGCCCCACAAATAACCCAGAGATGCATTTTAAATAAAAGCACACATTCTACTCATGTAAAAACATGCTGATTCCCGGACCATCCACAGGCCGGATTTAGAAGGTGACTGGGCTGGATCCGGCCCCCAGGCCTTAGTTTGCCTACCCATGCCTTAGTGATTAGGTTGCTGAGCCTGTTCCATGTGTTTGGCTTACATAAGATTCCCTATGGCACAGAACATAATTGGACATTCATACTAGAGCCAGTGTCATACACATTCCTATTTACTCTGCAAGCAGTGAGCTCCCACTGCTGGTTTGGGAAGTGGTGCACGAACAATGTTAGCCATGGAAATGGTTACAAAAGAAAAGAGCAATGCTGCCAGTGAATTTCAAACTCTACTGAACAATAATGGCCAACTTTGGCCATCAATACTATGAGGTAAATTTGCACAACAAATAGATGCTCAAAACTCAAATCACATCTGATGAGAGTGCGAACATCTCACTTGTGTATTGATGGCAAAAACAGGAGGAAGCAGAGGGTTATTTTCTGATCCATTTACCTTGCTGTAGACTTTGGGATTTTTGTATATATCAGTAGCAGCTACAGGACCAATGACACAACCATTGCGACTGTGAAGGAAAATGGAAAGAAACAATTGTCAAAATATAGTCAGCCTTTTTAAAAAAGTCAGTTTCACTGAAGTTCCTGTTAATACAGTTCAATGATGCAAGTGAAATAGAAAAGAAAGGATTGTGTGCTTAACTTCATTACAAGTCATTATATAGCTTTAGGCGCCAGGCAAAATTTTTCCTCTTTAACTACCTGTGGCTGTCACTGCTATGTTCCAAAACGTTGGAAGGCAGCCCTGTTTAGGGAAGTTTTTAATGTTTAATGCTGTATTGTGTTTTTAATATTTGGTTGGGAGCCACCCAGAGTGGCTGGGGAAACCCAGCCAGATGGGCAGGGTATGTATGTATAAATAAATTATTTATTATTATTATTATTATTATTATTATTATTATTATTATTATTATACCAGATCCGTCCAAATTGGGGGAGAGATTATGAAACCAACCTACACTCTTCATCCCAATAAGAGAGATGTTGGGAGGGGAGAATCACTCTAGAAGTAGTGATGTCCACAGTTGGAGGAAATAAAATAAAAGGGGCAGGCCAGTAGAGCTTTGTATTTGAACACACCACGAATATCAATAAATTTATCTATGGTTCCCATTTCACTGGGCCAATGGAGGAAACCTCTTGAAAACACAGCAGCAGCAGTGGCTCTAATCTTGCTAAACAAAACAGAGTAGCTTCATTAGTCTAGCAATACGTAACAGTGTTCGTGAGGCCCCAATTGCTATTCTCCTTCACCACCATCCTAAATTGATGACAGAGGGTGTGAAGAAAGGAAGAGTGTGTCTTCTGGATCAAATGTGTCATATATACATTAAAAAGCTGATTGAGTTTCTTCTTTTTCCCGGATGTGTTTCACAATGTTCAAAAGAGCAGAAAACTGCTGTGTTGTGAACATGGTAGACATTCAAGTTTTCTTCAGTTGAATTTTTTTTGTCATGAATGTGCCCCCATGTGGTGACAATTGGTGGCACACCAGGGAGCAGTCTTGAGCATTGAAAAAAAGAATGGGGGAATGAGACTAAGGGTGTGCCTTTACAAGTGGTTCCTCAAGATCCCTTACAAGATCAGAATTATACCCCGGGGAAATAAATGCTGATTCACACATTACCCTCATGGCATGGAGTTCTCTGTGGCCTGAATTTGCAAGGCCGATATGGGCAAGAAAGTCTGGGGATTCCTCCTAGTCCTTACGGGAGAGACTGTCCGTCAACGATAACAGACAGCAGGGGTCCATGACATTCTGGTTCTACATTCCTATCTACATTGCAGGCATGGGAGATACCAAGGTGAGTCCTGCAAGCATCTTCTGCAGTCTACACTCATGCAAGGTTATTCCTATGTGGGAAGCATTTCTGCAAAACATCCCCCCCCCTATTTTTCTGAGATGGTGAAAGACCTAACCTGGTGGACACCTTAGTGGTATGAAAAGAGAAACCAAGAAAAGCAGAGGTCCCTGTGCTCAGTCCTTTCCTATCGTCTACCATGATGAAACAGTTGCATCCAAAGATGCTCCCTGAATATAAAGCATTTCTTCCAACTGATGCTAACGGGGATGGGAGGGAGTTGACTTGGGACTGTGAAGGAGTGGAGGCAGGGGAGGGAAGCCTTTCACAATTTGTTCCTGCCCTAGTCCCAGTTGGCATTGACCCTGCTGTTCACAAGGAAAGGAAAATGCTCACTGATGCCAACAAGAGCTTTCCTCCCATCGTGAATAGAGGTGGGGTACGTGTGGTTCAAATCAGGATCCCAGCAGGTATAATGGATTAAAGATTCCCTCGGAAATGCCACATTCTCAATCTGTTTTAGTTCTCCCCACCAGCTATTTGGTTGTGGTTGTTTTTAAATTAACTGCACAACAACATGATCTGGTATCACCTTGACTTTCTCTCTGGGTCTCTCTCTCCACAGGAAATATCAGCATAGTCCAGCATCACATTTATCTCTTATACTGAGAGTTTAGTGAGTAATAAGTGGGAGTTCCCTTGTATCTATAATGGATTTGAGAGGAGGATACATGCCACAGGTGTTTTTAAGCCTGACGTAAATACTTTCATATTTATACCAGCCTTGGAATATATTTATGGGAATGGCCGATTAGCTAGCAGTTATCTGAAACTGACATCATTGTTTAC
This sequence comes from Podarcis raffonei, assembly GCF_027172205.1. Classification (NCBI taxonomy): domain Eukaryota; kingdom Metazoa; phylum Chordata; class Lepidosauria; order Squamata; family Lacertidae; genus Podarcis; species Podarcis raffonei. The sequence continues at coordinate 59,735,075 of NC_070607.1, forward strand.
TAACAGGGACTGGTGCTTTCATGTTCCACGTGCTGGGATTAGCACCTGCCTTTGAAATTTTGACCCATATGATGGAAAATGTCCCTCCTTGGGCATTTCTATCACATGCCACACCAGGAAAATACTTACAACTGGGTATGGAAAACCACCACAAGGATGGAAAAACCCACTCCCACAGCGAGTCCAAAGGGCAAGCCCAGGAAGAAAGCTGACAGGAAGCTCACCACCCAGACCACCTGTGGAAAGACATAAAACACAGCCGGTCACTTCCTTGCACTGGGAATGGGGAGGGGAATGTGGATACTTGGATGAAGTGGACGGGCCTGGGATTTTAAATATATCTGCAAAGATAAGGTTGGGATATTGTAGCCCGGAGTTAAGTTGTTGCCTCCTTAGACACTTCCATTCAAGTGAATGTGGACAAATGTGCTTTGCTCAACTCAAATTGCCATTAAAACACTTGTTTTATTGTTGCCTATTAAATTTCTTCTTCTGTTTGGAAAAAACAGGATCTCAGCTAAGATATTGGAGTATCTACAGCAAGCATTGGGCCAAGATAGACAATTATATATCTTGTTAAGTAGTTTCCCATACAGTTCTTTGGAGAATTGTTTGTGTGGCTGTATTCCTAAGGTCTGTTTGCTCAGGTGCTGTGCAAAGCACCCTCTGCCCCAAGGCCCCTGCTTTTCCTTTGTCGTCTCTTCTGCCATACTGGGGCAGGAAAAACAAGATGCAGCCTAGATTATCTTGCAGGGGTTGCTATGAGTTGAATATTTGATCTGACAAACCCACCCCAATACTGTAAGTTTACTGAGCACTCAGACTTGCTTCAGCATGTACTCCTATACACATTTACCTGGGAGTAAGCCCTATTGAACACTATGGGGTTTACTACTGAAAAGAAATGATTTATTGATAAAATTATATCCCTCCTTTTTGTATACAGTTTACTCAAGGGTATGTGGCTGTGAAGCTGTTCCAAACTAACTACTTGTGCAGGTGCATCACTGAGTCAGGTGTTTTGCCCAGCATACTTCAAGACTGAATTCAAGTCCATTGTTGTGTAATTCCATATTCTGAACTTCAAAGCAATATCTCCCTTGACTTCTATTTGAACAGCATTTTAAGAAAACTGTTGATGTCTGTGACTGAACAATTAGGATTATTCTTTTCACTGATAAAGCAGTTTCTGGAGAACACACATTGGCACAATTTACACTAATTTAGTTTACTGTTGTAAATCTTGTTCAAATAAAATATCCAACAACCAAACCTTTATAAAGCTCGTTTGCTTTTTCCATGGTACACATGCCAGTAAATTTTACATCAGCTAATGCCTGGAACCCTTATCTCTTTTTTTGTGAAGGACTTTTCTTCCCTGGAGGGCCATTATCTAAGAGTTTCAAGGCACAGTTTCTAGATATTGGATTGCGCCAACAAAGGAAGCTCCTTTGTACTAGGCTGAACTAGACTAAAAGGTCCAGTCATGACAGACTCTGGGGTTGCGGCGCTCATCCCGCTTTATTGGCCGAGTGAGCCAGAGTAGAGCTTCCGGGTCATGTGGCCAGCATGACTAAGCCGCTTCTGGCGAACCAGAGCAGCGCACAGAAACGCTGTTTACCTTCCTGCCAGAGCGGTACCTATTTATCTACTTGCACTTGGACGTGCTTTCGAACTGCTAGGTTGGCAGGAGCAGGGATCAAGCAACAGGAGCTCACCCCGTCGCGGGGATTTGAACCGCCGACCTTCCGATCGGCAAGTCCTAGGCTCTGTGGTTTAACCCACAGTGCCACCCTGAACTAGACTAGACTAGTATTAATTGTTAAGAGATTTTCAGGGTCTCTTTCGCATGTCAGAGATTGAACTTGAGTCATTTTGCATGGGAATCATATGTTCCCCTCCACTAATATTATTAGTGTTGGCAACAGGCTCTAAAAGGCAGCACGCATCATAGCAATAGACTTTGGCTGTGCTCTTCCATCAAAATAAATCATGTTGTGAAACCACAGGTTATGAAGCTGAGTGCTTTTAAACAAACCATAGTTAAGATTAACGAAACCATAGTTAAATCTAGGACTCAAATGTAATGCAAAACTTCAGTTAATTAGAAAACAGAAACAAAAGCTTCCATACTGGTTGCATTATAGAGGGAGGAAGCAGTACACATGTCCAAGGTTCATTCCCATCATGATAAACAGTGGCATCCAATTGTAGCCTTGGTCATGACAGCTCAGGTCTGTATATTGCATACACTAACCATTTGAACATTTAGTTCAGAAGTTATGCTTATTGGGCTCTGTTCATAAACATTCATTTACAATATATTCCTATGTATTCATAAACTCCAGCAAGAAAATGTAATTATATGCCAAGGAGATAGAAATCTTGTTATCAGAATAAATATGCAATATGACTTATTCAAAGGTGACTCCTGCATTGTTTTATTTGGAATTTACACTTGGAGTTCTTATGGAATATTTGTTTATCATAGAGAGACATGGCTGAAATATATCTCCATAGCTATGCTGGCTAGATTCTTGCCTTTAGAAAAAAAGCACCTGATATTCTTAGCAATCCAGCTTTTATTAGGAACCCCAAGGGGATTTTATTGCATGTGGAAATGCAAAAGCCAATCACCCCTGGTTTCACGTTCTCACTGAATACTCTAGGCTTCATGCTCGTGGTGCTTTACAAAGGAGTGTATTAACCCATACCAAACAATAGGTTCGGACTCCCCTCTTCTCTCACAAGGCATTTAAAAAGGGGCACTCACACAGTCCAGCTTGCTTTTTTTCCAGAGGTAGTAAGGATCAGTCAATTGCTTGAGAGAATTCTTCAGGTTCACAGCTATCAAGGCTCCCAACACAGCCTGCAATAAAGATCACACAACATAGATATAGATAACAAACAGATAACTAAAAGATAACTAAATAGATAACAAAAAGCCTCAATAATATAACATCCTTTTGCTGCCCCAGTATGATTCCTGTTTCTGCCACAATGGCTACATTTGCTTGATAGGAGTATGCTGTAAGTCAGATATTGCTGCACATTACCAAAAAATCATTAATATGCTATATAGTGGTTGTCCTTTTCCAACACAATGCCTGCCCAAGTAGGCCCAAACTGTCTTGAAGATAAATTCCTACTAGAACTAGGTCACAGGCAAAAGGAACTATCAGCACATTCCTATACAGTGGTACTTTGGTTTACGAACTTCATCCGTTCCGGAAGTCTATTTTTAAACCAAAACAATTCTTAAACTGAGGTGTGCTTTCCCTAATGAGGTCTTCCGACGCCGGTGCCCTTCCACCATTTGGCTTCCATTCGTAAACCGAGGTACAGTTCGCAAACCGGAACACTACTTCCAGTTTTGCAGAGTTGGTAAACAGGACTGTCCATAAACCAAGGTACCACTGTATATGTTTAGTCAGAAGTAAGTCTGTTTTCAATAGTACTTGCTCCCAGGAAAGCATGCATAGGAATGTAGCCTCAGTGGCAAAATTGTGCAGCTTCATAAGATGTGAGTTCTGCCACTTGTCTGGTTCCTGTCATCATGTTCCCTTTCCTTGCCAGTTTGAACTGAAACAGTGTCCGCAACAGTGCAAATGTGCTCACATGACAAAAAAAAGGGGGGAAGTTGTGACCACTGAGTTAGAGTAACTTTCTGTCAAGTACTCTGAATTTAGCCAGTCATTTCCTTCCATCTGAAATCAAAATGGCACCATGCTGGAATTTGTTTGACCAAGCCTGTTACAGAAAGGTGTCCCTTAGTTAAAGATGGGGGAACTTAAGACACCAAGCATACAGACATTTCTCATTTATACTGGTTTTATACCAGTTCAACTGTCTACTTCTCCCAAAGAATCCTGGGGTTTGTAAATTGGTGGAGGTATATGCAATTCTCTGATCCCAAGGTCACCTCAGAAAATACAATTTCCGGCGTTCTCTGGGAGAAGGGAATGACTATTAAGCCAGTATAAGCCTGTGGTGTAAATACAGCAGAAGATAAGTCTGAACTACACCGTCTGGAAGCATGTCTTCATGCTCGGTGGTACAATTTTTACCTTAGGAAGAGGGCCGAGGTAGATTCCCAAGGACAACATGGTTATCATCACGACCACTGCCACACAAAAGCTTGCCATCTGAGGAGAGAAAAGTAACTTATCACAAAAAGGACCTGCAATTTATGTTGTGCTATCTGTCAGTAGTAGAAGCAAGAAGCAATATAAGTCAGTAGTCTGGTAGCTGAGGGAGATTAGTGGGATAGAAAGATGGCTTCTTCTCCTGCTCCACCCCTTGCTTACAACAGAGCCTTGAATTATTTGTTGTCTTTATATGAGAGGCCATGTTATTAGTAACTACATTGTTAATCATGGGGGGGGGGTTACATATAATAACACTGCATTTAATTGGAGAAATTGGCCATTTTTATAATTGTGGACTTTCGAATTATGTCAAAGAGCTTCTGGCTAGCCTATAGATCAGGGTTGGGAAATCTTTGTCCCTCCAGATGTTGCTGGACTATGAGTGTGATCATCCAGATTATTGGCCGTTGCTTGGGAGTGATGAGAGAGGCCAACAAAATCAGGAAGGTCGCAGGTTCCCTATATCTGAGACAGATCCTTGCTGCGCAATTTTTCGTTTGTTGCCTTTTATTTAAAGAACAGGCACCTCTGGACAAGCCTGAGGAGTTCTGGATCCCCTGTGAAAAGTTCAGAACAGCACCAGGCAAGGGCTCTGTTGACTTATAAAGCTAGATAAGGCAGAACAGAATGGATCTGATCCATTTGTTTAATGGAGGATTGCATTTGAGATTCCATAAAGTGTCTTGTGGCACTTTCAAGACCAAAAGACGTGCTGTAATATAATGCATTTGATGAAGTGGATTGTGGACCCCAAAAGCATCTTGAAGATGCCACAAGACTCTTGGATGCAACAAGCTAAGATGGCTACCGTTCTGGAAACTGAGATACAGTGATGCAAAATCCTGTTTGCCCATCATCATGGAAAGCCACATGTTAGTACTGCATAGCCTGACCAACTATAATGGGTGGGGAACCTGTGGCTCTCCAGACGTTGATGGACTACAATTCTCACCATCCCTGAGTATTGGCCATGCTGGCTAGGGCTGATGGGAGTTGGCGTCCAACAATATCTGGAGGGGGCCACAGGTTCTTCTCTCAACTGCAAGATCTGTCAACATGACTTGAACTGCTGCAGATGAAAAACTGGCATAATCTTAATATCTATTTCAGAATCTGACAAAAATTAAAATGGGTATGATTACAAATTGCAAGTGTTGGGGGGCTGGTGCGCTGTAGTGTGGTGGTGAAAATGGAGCTCCAAATCAGGCTGTTCCTGGTTCAAATCTAATTTCAGCCATGAATTCACTAGAGGGCCTTAGACAAGCCACTTTTTCTCTACCTCCACTCTCTGCCCCATATAGGGGAATTGACCCACTTTTAAAGGGTTGTAAGGATTACAATAAGATGATGTTTCTGAAGTGTTGTAAACATTTGAAAGTACTATATGAATGCCAATGGTTACCATTTGGATCTGCTTTTGAAGATCCACTCATGTGGCCAATTCTGCTCCAATAACAGAACAGGTTGATTATCTACCTGCAGTATAAACGACTCATTTGCTTTCATTTGAAAGCCATGTCATTCTGGGAATTTGCGTTTAGAGACAATGCGGTGTATTAACTGTTTTAGATCTCAAGCCCTCCTCACATTATTTCTCCAAGGAAAAGAATGTTCAACTACGGTAGTTCAAGTTAATCCATGATCTAGAAACGCTCAGAGCTCATCTTACAAAGTCTCCTACTTTGAGAAGAGAGAGGGGCTAAACAAACCAATAAATCAATAACCTGAGATTTTCCTCCAGCTCCATCCACAGCTAAGGTCACAGAAAGAGCACAGCAAATTACGTGGATTTTGAAAAAGGATCCAAAAAAGTTGCTGCAGCCGAGGGCCAGCATTTCCTATGGAAACAAGGATAATGGACTAATCAGTTTAGGTGGCAGCATTAACAAACAAGATGATGTTTCTCTTACAGTAAGGTTACTTTGGCGGCTATTGCTGGGATGCAAAAAGTAGGTCAAGCGGTCATATAGCTCCAAGATTCTTCCTTCACATGTGAGGGTGGCATTATTTATACAAAAGACTGCCGTCATAGCTGCAATCGCATCACCCGAGGCTCTTTCACACCCCATGAAAATTGCTTCTTCTCACTCCAGAAGCATCCCAGGATTCTCTGACTCTCTTGCAAACCCTCAGAGCAGGAAAATTATTGCAGGCTTCCCTTAACCGCAACTCTAATCTGAGACTCTCATCCCTGATGAATCATCCAGCAAGCAGTACAGAAAGGTCCTGCAGGAGTAACCTGTAGCACACTTGGCGACAGGTTGTTTTAAAAAGCTGTGGTTGTGCAAGTGCTAGCAAGGGAGGACACGCTCCACAGCCATGTGATGCACACAAGGCATTTTCAGAAGACACAGTTTCTGAGCTACTCTTTGGAGAAGTCTCTTTAATCTGACTGAGAGGTCTTAGGAACTAATTACTTGAACTAATTGCTAAATATCCAACAAATAGTCTCCATGTGTGTGTGCGCTCCAGATTCTTCTCTGAGTCAGGGGCCAGTTCTCATAGAGTTATCAAGCAGCAACAGACCAGCACAACCTGAAATGTACAGGAGCTATTTAAAACAATGGCACTGAGATTTGCACAAAGTATGCTTACTGCTGGGGTTCATACAGTTGTTGTGACATATCATATCCTGTTTTGTTTTGCTTATTTGTCAATAGGCACCCAGAGTAGCTTTGACAAAAAACAAGAAAAAAATTGTTCTGTTAAAAATAACATTAGAAACAACCAATCATGTCAAGCCGCAGTTGTGATAGCCACCACTGCTAGCAACTGCCTCCTTAAGGAAGAATCAAGGAACCCATGGCCAGGGCCGGCGCATGCATGAGGTAAGGTGAGCAGATTGCCTTGGGCGGCTGGATCCAAAGGGCCAGCAGATCCCAATGCAGACTTTCATTTCCCCTTGTTCCTGATGCACATCTTCACTCACCCCTTCTTCCCTTGTGGGTAGGAGGACACCATTTGTGGTTTGCCTCAGGTGCCAAAATGTTGTGGGCCAGTCCTGCTCAAGGCAGCACCAACTTAGGAAGGCTACAAACAGAGGGGCGTCCCAGGGGGGAGGGGTCTGCATCTGCCCCACAGGGCCCAGGCAGAGTGAGGCAGTTGCCTTAGGTGTGGAATCCAAGGGGTGCCACTGCTTGAGAAATGACTTTCGGTAAGATGTCAGAATCTGTCACCGTTGTGACCCCAGTGAGCAAACTGCGGCAGGGGTGGCATTTTCCTGTTTTGCCTCAGGTGGTGAAACAGGACAGGCCTTCCCTGCCTGTGGTCCTCCAGATGTTATTGGATTCCAACCCACCAGCCTCAGGCAGTAGGTCAGGGATGAGTCTATTAATACCTGGTGGGCCACAAGTTCCCATAAGGCAAACTCTTCATGTGGAGCAGATGTTATCTCCTCTTCATGTGATTCCTGCTCTGCCTGGGATTGGACTAGATGACCCATTCAGTTCTTCCAACTCTATGATTCTATTATTTTCTCTCCATATATATCTCTCCATTATATATATATATAATGTGTTGAGAAAATTGCCCAGCCCGCTAAGACAAGCAGTTGCACACCCAATGCCTCACTGCTTGGAGACTATTGTAACTCGGCCTCCATTGGATCCTCTTTGATAGCAACGTTGATAATCCGTCCATGGTGTGTGTTGCAATTACTAAGAGGAGTCTGAAGGGGAACACTCTATAGCAGTGTTTGAATTACAAGGAGGTCCTTTTACTTGTTGTGATGGCTCTCTTAGATAATATTGTTAGAAAAGTAAGGGGAGTGAACTGACTAAAGCTGAGGGGAGTCAGGGGCAGGGATTGGAAATATCATTAAGAGTCCCCTACTTTTCCTCCTATAAATCTAGCACTGTCTCTCTGAGGACAAGTCACTAGACTCCAGCCCAGGAAATGGCCAACTTTGGGGTGAGTTATTTTTCTTCTCTCTGTAAAGAGCCGCTAAATGTTACCTGGTTAGGGTCCACATCATAGCCATGCTTGGTTCCAAGAGTTCTGCCCATGGCCAGGTTGATCACATAGCCCACGATGGCAAGTGAGAAAGCTGTGCCAATCATGTCCTTCCACTTGCCCACCTCGGGAAGAGTAGCAGATGGAAATCTAACATCAAAGGAACAAAATCAAGCAGACAGGATAAGAAAGGAAGTAGCTGGAGATGAAACCAATGGACCAGAGAGATGTTGGTGGTGTGTGTGTGTGTGTGTGTGTGTGTGTGTGTGTGTTGTAGAAGCAAGATTCAGTTCTGCCCAGTTTCCCCCCAAAAGAGTAAATGCATGAGTTGGTCTTAATATATAATGGATTCAAGCCATTTCACACAAACTTAGTAATAGCCTAGAAGGCAGTCCTGTCCCCCACAAAAATCCCTTGTTTATTCCTTCAGCACAGGAATGTTGACATGTGCAGACCTTATAATAGTCACAGCAGCACAGAATGAATGGTACAGTTTTATACCGCAGTGGTTATTATCCACTTTGCAATTATACTGTGCTTGTAATTCATTAAAGGACTGACTCATATAAATCAAGGTTTGCAGACACTGTCCACTTTAAGCTTGCCCTACTTTCCATTCCATTTAGAAGATGCTGAAACACATCCAGCCACTGCAAGCTCTGTTTCAACTTGTTTTCAGAAGGGCCCACAATTTTATCTATTCTTGCCCTCACCTTCAACATGGCTGGTTGTTAATTCTGGGAGCCAGTGGGAAAGTTGGGGTGGGGGCAGATTGCAGCCGAGTGGGAGTAAAAAAAGCCTTCTCTTCTTCTTTTTTAAAAAAACCCTCTTTCCACTGCTCACTTTGCTGCAAACTCTCCAAGTTTTCTTATTTTTAGTTCATGAATCTTCCAAATCATGTCTGGCTCAGCCCTTATTCCAGAATATATTCATTATTAAATACAGTGGGTGGGATTCATGGATTGGCATTATTAGGATATCCCTGTTCTGGAAGAGAAGGAACTCTTGGAAAGAGAATAATCCTGTGCATTGACTCACCCCATATTAATATGGCCAACAATGGGCATGTCGTATTTATCAGGCATATCAAAGCTTCCAGAAATTGCAGTAGCTACAATGACCTGAAACCAAAGCATAAAAAAGGCTTTAGGCTAGCAGCACATTTTTCGGTTTCATACAAGCTAAATTTGTTAACATATTCTTTCAGCAGAGGACTGGACTCAGTTTGTATAAATTTTGATTTGCATTAAGTGGGGAGAAATCCATTGAGAGCAGTTTTCCTGTAGATAGTGAATAAATGAATGAATGAATGAATGAATGAAGAAGTTAGTCCTGCATTATCATATCTACCAGCTATGTTTAAATTCGTGGATGCATTGGATTGCTCCATTTATTGTCAGGACACTCCATTTAAAGTCTCTTTTGTATCAAGAAGATGGGGCTACTGGGTAGATCAAAGTATATAATTGAGAATTCTCAGAGTCGGGGAGAAGAGTTCTTTTTAGTCACAGGTCTTTCTTAGAGCTAACCACTATAATAAAGCTGATAAGTCAGAGAAAGTTTTATTCGGGCATTCTGCCATGGTTCACATGGATTCCTGTTCTCACGGCATCTCTCCTGCACATTTCAGTTTTTGAAACTTGAGTAAATTCTGCTTTTTCTGCTATCCTGCCTCCACCAATACTATTCAAAACCAGAGTAAAGTGGATGTAACACATTCCTATATTAGAACAGCAAGCTTCATTTCACACTACTGCAATAGCAAACTTTGGAGTGATTGCAAATTGAAACCAAAGACAAGGTCTGCCCAAATCTTTGCATTTCCCACAGCTCTAATTACACAAATGCTGCCTGGATGTCAGCACGTACATTGGCCTCCTGCCGCCCTGATCACCTGAGGCATGTAAGCATCTTACTACAGCTTCCTGTCTTATCATGTTTCAATACTTTGGAATACAACTACATTATCTGCATGGACATTTCCTGCTGTATAGTCTGAGGATGTTTTCACCCAGACTCATTGAAGCACGAGTCAAGGTTAAGCTGGCCATATCAGCACATTTTTCTTCAGTGACCTTGGCTGACCAAACACCTGAGAGCACAAGTTTGCACTGTTGTTTAAATTGTTGGGATATATAGGTTAATGGTGCAGTTAGTATCAGCAACAGGTTTGTGAGCCTGCAGATGAATAATACCCTAACGTTTTTAATATCTACCGTATTTTTCGCTCTATAAGATGCACCAGACCACAAGACGCACCTAGTTTTTGGAGGAGGAAAACAAGAAAAAAATGTATTCTGAATCTCAGAAGCCAGAACAGCAAGAGGGATCGCTGCGCAGTGAAAGCAGCAATCCCTCTTGCTGTTCTGGCTTCTGTGATAGCTGTGCAGCCTGCATTCGCTCCATAAGACGCACACACATTTCCCCATACTTTTTAGGAGGGAAAAAGTGAGTCTTATAGAGCAAAAAATACAGTAACTTCTTCATGGACCAGTTTGTCACAGCAGGTGTGCAAAAGGGGCACAGACTAAGGACTGGTTTGAAGCTGCCTTGCTTAGCAAATAACTGTTGCTATAAACCGCGACTCCCAGTTCATAAGTAATGCTAAAAAGAGCTTTGTTGAAAGTGAAACTAAACTTGGCATAAGTCCTCCTTCTAAGAAAGTGGAAGGAGAAAGTCTGGTTCACGAAGATTTGTGGCCCCTCATCCATATAGTATCAAGCTGTAGCTTAGCATGGCTTATGAAGCAGGAAATTGCCCAAGAGTTGAGAAAGCATGTTATTATTAAAACAACAGAAGCATTATATTGAATGAAGATGGTTGAATTCCCTGCGTCAAATTACAGAGGGGTAGTTGTGTTAGTTCGTGGCAATAAAAACAGCCAAGAGTCTTGCAAAACCTTAACAAGTTCATTTGGGAAGGATTTCATCAGATATGGTAGACTCTTGTGCGCAAATAACTGGACATTTATTGTGCAAAGGGGGGAGAATCCAAACATTTGGAAAGGACTCAGAAGACCTCTAGTGCAACCAGAAACATGCCAGCTTCCTTATCTCAAATCAGAAAACTTGAGTGTAATACTTCCCCCAGAAGTGAATTATTGCATCAGTTTCCTCCTTGGGTGTATTTTTGACCACTCTGTTAGCTGAATAGTCAACAGCTCTTTTATAAATTTATCTCTGCATCTGAAGAGAAGGGAGGGCAGGCATTGACTACAATGGAGGTTCTAATGCCCTCTAACCACTTTGATAAAAGGAGGGGAAAGAAAGAGCTCAGGATCTACTACTTACTATAACAATCTCCATGGGAATGGGGACTCGAATCTTCTTCATGTATTTCATATTCAGCTCCTTCACGATAATCAGAAGCACGGTGCTGATCAATGCAAAGACGAGGGAGGCTATATTGGTCTTGGGCAAGTTTTTGCAAATATCAATAAAGGTCTAGAAAAAAGAAAAGAAGGATGAAACAAGAAAAGGGCAGCATGTGCATTTTTCAGCATGACTGGGAGATATGCCATGGTGTTTGTTTTCCAAGACATGAAGATGGTCCATCAGTGGCCATTATTTAGCCTTGTAGTCTGCTGTTGAGACTTGCTAGCACTCAAAGCAGCACAGTCCCTGCAGTAGCCAGCTCTGGATTAATTATAGGGTCAGTAAGCAGGGCCTGACCAGACAGGATGCATTTAATCTGATTTGTTGTTTCCAACAACGGCATCCAGCTGGGAATTCAGAGAAAGGTTCAAGAGGCGCACAGCAGGTCACTGCAGCCTCCATAACTCCACAAACACTTTCTTCTAATCCCTTATAATTAAAATGTGGAAGAATTAATAGTAACTCTGTCACTTATGTGCACATTTCCTAGAATTACAGGACCCTAAGAGTACTCCTGTACCTTTGAAGAGTTATCTAGAAGGGAAAATTTACCAGGTGGAGCTTTTCCTGCCATGCAGCACCATGTCAAGCAAAATTCTGCCTTCTGTGCAAGATTTGGGAGACTCTGCAAGCCTGCCATTCTCTTTTGAAATATCTCTCCTTTCCTGACCTCATGCTTTCTTCATTCCAGTTGATCACATTTCCTTTCATAAATATATGGTTTAATTATCTATTTTATTTTATTATTTTCATTTGTTCTTGCATTTTAAGGCAAAGAAAAGAAAAACATCTCAGCCATTCATTATTGCATTAAACAGCAAGCCAACTCTTCCTGGGCCCAGTCAGTTGACTAGGGAAATTAATCATTAATATCATTTGTCACAATCAGGCAGTTTAGGGTAATAACCATCATATCATCTTCTGGTAACTAACTTACATAAACAATGGCAAGGGGTCCTGTGTAAGAGTCAATCTTCAGGCCAAAGATATACTTGAGCACAGAGATGAGGATCTGCAGGCCAGCTGCTGTCATGAACCCCCTGATGAAGGATTCTGAGAGGTAGATCGCAACAAAGCCAAACTGCACAAATCCTAGGCATATCTATGGACAGACAGACAGACAGACAGGCATGCCAGATGGAATAGTGAGCACAACTTCTCAGAAGGATATCCCATAGTTCAAACTATAGTCCACAGGAATCTTGGATAGGGAAGAAATTCAGTTCAGTTTGCAAATGAAACTGAGTTTATATAATTTGCTCTTTCCAAATCAACATGGGAACCAAAGTATAGCCATCCTTCAAAGTTCACACTTATATAAGTTTTGCAATGCAGTTCCCCAACCAACCACTGTTTAAAAAAATACATATAACAGGAGGAAACGGGCAGAAAAATGAATATAGCAAGCGAACACAACAAACTAAAATGTGTTACATTAGGAGGAATCACTTGCAAAAATGTATAGCTTAGTCAAAACCTCACACTGAAATGCTGAAGAACTTTTATGAGGATTTGAAAATAATAATAATCTCACATTGCTGCAGAAAGGGGAAGAACTGAAGATAACCGGAACTAAGAGCTCCTTTCATCGCTAGTCTCTGGAGTGTGGAAATGAATAAGATAACTGTTGCAGGAGGAATTTCATCCATTGTAGGAGTATGGCACTGACCCAATATATGTGACCCATCCCTGCCACAGGAGAGATGAGGTAACAGCAGATAAGGCAGGGCACAGATCTTCCTGAGCCACACCAATATTTAGCTGTTGGCTTACTACCTATAAAGAGTATTGCTGCCTCATCTTGGGCATCAGTATAAGGGCAGCTCCACATATGATATGCAAACATGGTATACCAGTGTTTCATGTAGGAAACACTTGACGTATTGATGCCACACACACATAAACATGTGTTGATGAACATCTATGGATGCATGTGATGTCCTGGCACAGTTAGAGTTTCTAGATGTGTATACATGGGTGTTTAAAGGCACATGTTCATCCATACAGCTCAAGCAGCCATCTTTGTTTTCTACATTGGCTTCCAAATGCTAGTGTAGTCATGCCTTTGCTTTCCCTTCTGTTCGATACATGAGCAGTTAATGCCAAACTCTATGCACGGCTGCCTTCTGCACAGTTCTGAATACAGGGCATCCTTACCTGGATTATGGCTGTCAGGCAAGCCAAGGTGGCAGAAATCTCCAGTCTGGCTGCTTCCATGGCTGTGTTGTTAATCATCACCTCATTGGCTGTGTGGTTAAAGTACTGGAAGTCGGAATCAGGAGCCAGTTCATGACAGACATTCCCCACAATAATACTGATGACTGCAAAAGTGCCTGTGGGACACACACACAAACGTTGGCTTACACTCATGCAGAGCATCTCTCATGTATGTAGTGACAGTTAGTGCTTAAGATGGCCGAAGACTGCAAAAATATATAGTCCAATGGGCCAGGCTGGGCTACCCTTCTGCTTAATTTCATCTATGTAACTGGCAGTAGCGTAAGGCGGCTGAATGTTGCATGACTGATAATAGCATAAAATGAATTATGGATCTCTTTTCCCCAGCCTTGCAACTAGTTTATGAAACAGGTTGCATGGCATGGCACCCCCCCCCACTCTTTGGCCCTCCCAGTGGCAGAGCATATGCCCGCACTGCACAGGGCGGGCGTGTTCCCAAGGGGCACGGGGGCATGCTCCTGAAGGGCACAGAAGGTGCCCTCCCAGGCGCAGGATAGCCACGCGTGCACCCACTGATCCTGCTTCCTTCCACTCCTGTTCCCACTCGCCTGCCTCCTTCCCATCCTCTCCCCTGCCTGCCTCCTCTAGCCAGGAGCACAGGGCAATGGCGCACCACCCGCCCGTGACTCCCATGCCTACTGCCAGCCATCAGAGGAACGGGTGAGCTGCTGCGCCACGCTCCCGGCTGGAGGAAGCAGGCAGGCAGGGGAGAGGATGGGAAGGAGGCAGGTGAGCGGGAAGGGGAGAGGAAGGAATCAGCAAAGCGGCGCAGCAGCTCCCCCCTGCCCCCGACGGCTAGTGGTAGGAGTGGGAGTCCAAGTGGGCAGCGCACTGAATGTCACCCCTGCTCAGGGATGACACCCGGAGCAGGGCGTACCCCCCACACCCACCTTCCTCCACCAGTGGTTCCTCCCCATTACCAAGAATAAGAGACATGTCAACTAATATTTGAGTGAGATCAGGCCACAATTTTATTGACAATAGATGTTCCCCACCTCTGCCCTTCAGCAATTTCTTCAACGCATTAGTGCAAACTTCCAGTTTATATACTAAAGCTTGAGGAGGTATGTGCACTTATTTCGGTCACTATAGTGGAATAGAAGACCTCACCTGGGACCATTTGATGAACACCTCCTAGCAAGAAATAGGCTATCAGAGGGAAGAAGGATGAGTAGAGCCCATTGATCGGAGGTAGGTTGGCCAACAGAGCAAAGGCCATACCTAAAAAACACAAGTGAAAAGCAGATCAGATCTTCCATCCTAACTATGCTCAAGTCTGCCTTATGAAGACAAGATGCCACACACCATGGCAGATTCTACAGCAGGTATGCCAACCTTTTAGCATGGCACCATCAGAAAGGTTAGGCAACAAAGACGATAGTAGATGTTTGGGGTGCTCAGCAAGCAGGCTAAGGGTGACATTAATGTTCTGTCATTATTGCTGAGGTTTACACAACCAAGATGCCAATGCAGATCTATGTTCCATTTAAAAATTCCCCACATTGTGCAGTCCCATACTTATAAATGCATTGGGGTAGTAATGTTTGATATAGGGCACACATACAGATATCCAATCCCAATAAGAGCCTGCTTACATGATTTATCCTCACTTTTGGAGAAAATGAACTTTGTGACAGATTTCAAGAGTATTGTGTCAATGTTGACACCCTGGTTCATATGCTACTTCCCCCTATGGCTGTGGTGTGAGGTGCCTACACATTAGGGAGGGGCTGATTTTTAAAAGTATGAACCAGAGCAGAGTAAATAGACATTTATTTAAAAGTTGCACCTTCATTTCACTGATCATAACTAAAGTGGGCCATAAGCTGAAATCTACTACCTGCCATAGTTTAGCTAATGTGTTACACCAAGATTTCCTCATTTTTTTCCATTGGTGAAACTACTCATGTTTGGTAGTGATATGGAAAGGGCAAAGTTCTCTCACCTTGAGGCACCTGAATAGTCCCAGCACTGATTCCACCAAGGACATCGGGCACAATATAATCTTTGATTTTATATTTTGGAAGCCATACAAGAATAGGAAACAGGCTGTACAGGATGAGTTTGAATCTGGATGGTGAACATCTAGTGAGAAAGGAGAAAGACGTCACTGAATTTAATAGGAGACTTTTCCACTGTTAGATATTTTGTGAATTATTATAAGACTTACTGAACCCAGCACTTTATGCAGGCAGGGCAAAGTGCTGCTGTTTTGGTCTCGTGGTTTTCTACGCCCACACAGCGCTGGCATGAAGTACACAATGGAAAAAATGTTCCATTCCTATTATTCATAATTAGCCTTTCATTGTGTTTAATGCAGTAATGGGTCAGCTCCCCATTATCCCCGCCACCATCACACTCTGGAGAACAAGATGCCCAGCTGAATTCTGTGGTGGGTGTTTGCTCAGGCTTCTTGTTAATGACACGTCAAAATCAAGATCCTTTGTCAAACGGAACAAAATTTCAGCAAAATCAATGTGGGTTGTTACTGGGTGGCTAAACACAATGAGGGTAATAAGCCATCACATTATTAGTTCAAGCAGCCCTGATACAGCCTGCTCAGTGGATTACCGTATTTTTCTGTGAACAAGACAATGCTCCCCCCCCCCGATGGTCTTGGGTGAGCTAGCAGCTCTGCCGGCTAGAGAGGTGAGGCGGTGCCGAGGTGAGGAAGGAGCTTGGCTCAGGGATCAAGAGGAGAATTGCTCAGAAAAAGCTCAACAGCTTTTTGGGGCAATTTCCCCCAAAAGCTGAACAACTTAAAAATACTGATTTATTGATTTTGGGATCCCAGAAGTAGGGGTCGTCTTATACATGGAAAAATATGGTAGTTAGCAGAACAAAGTATGTGACCTGCTTCAGCAATGGGACATGAGAAATCAACAGGATACAACTGCACAGTTAAGCACTGACTTAGAACCTATGAATGTTTACTCCAAAGATAGTCCTACTGCTTCAGTGGAACTTCCTCCCAGAGCTGCTTTGTATTGAATCAGGTCATTGGCCCATCTAGCTTGGTGATGCCTATTCCTGATTGGCTGCAGCTGCCCAGAGAGATTCAGGCAGAGGCGCCAACTTAAATAAAATATTGGTGGGGGGGCAATGATGAGTGCTGTGACTCCTGGGGGCTGGGAGGAGCCAGGGGGTGCAGCCAAGCCCAGAGGTGGTAGCTGGAAGGGCTTCAGGCTCCAGTGGTGGCTACTCCATCCTTTTATACGCTGCTCTCTCTTTCCACCTCCACCCTCAGCCCCTTTGGTCCTAATTGCATGCAGGACTCTGTGGGATTGGCACGGCCTTTGTCCTCTAGATCCACTTTTAATTGTTCTCTGACACATGGAGGGGAGGAAATGAGAAGATAGAGGATGCAATGAAGATGCCAGAGGGCTGGTGACACAAGTCTCAAGGTGAAATCGACCCAACTCGTGTGAGCATTTATAAGCATGTCTACCATTTTGTGGCAGCAGGGAAGCCAGCCTACTTCTTCACCACTGTTGTGTCCTCTGTGAGCTGTCTTGTAAGCATTGTTTTATTTATAAAGGAGTGAGTGGTAAAGTCAGAGACAGTTAACCACTCAGAAGTTTGCTGTGATGCAAAGCATTTTGTGGGTTAAAGTTGTTTGCATTCCCTCTGAACTTGATGCCACAGTTGATATCAGTCCAGTGGAAATGTCTAGGGCATTGTTATTGCACCCTAAGATCAGGCTGACCACGTGCTCTGTTTACCCTTGCCTATAATGGCTTGCAAGATCTATCGGAGAAGGCTTGGCTGTCCAGGGAACAGATTGTGGCTTCTTGCTATGTCTTTTCTTCCTACCATTATTATTGCACTTTTAACACTGCAGCTGAGAGTCACCGCTCACATAACCACTACACCAAATGCAGAAAAACACAAGCAAAAGGCAGTCCAAGCTGAAAAACATTGACAGCACACCAGCTAAGGCAAAGAAGAGGCAAGAATCAGCTCTCAGTTGCACTGACACCTTGTTAGCAGACTGCTCAGTTCAATGTGAAAAGCCTCAAGCCCAGTTTAATTTGCAATTTTCATGTTAATGTGACTGACTTTAATATCAGCTCCACTTTTGTTGCGCTTGAGCTTATGCCCTGACCGAAAGAAAAAAGACCTATACTTTTGTAATAAGTGGCAACGGGTTATGATATTGCTACTCTTCATCAAGCATTAATGTGTCCCATGTAAGATGAATGTGCTGCATTTGCAACTGAACCAGATTGCTTTGAATTAGGTATCTAAAATAGCTATGTCTGTACTTATTTTTTCTCCCCTAGGTGGCACTCTTCTGAGCATCAGTGAAGTCACTCAGAGAGCAGCTATTCCTTTGGCATGATTCCACAGCTCTGTCTACTTAAGAGACCATTCAGTCACGCTGGGTGCCACCCAAATCTAAAGTCAACATCGTTGTGTAATCCAAAGTAATGCATCCAGTTTACTTAATTAATGCTTGCTTGGCAATGCCTTCACCCAGTCGACATCTAGAGAATATATACATCAAATGGCCATCCACCCAAAGTCCTGCAGTGCAGTACAAACACATACTGTGGAGAAAACTAATGTTCTGGATCCAATACCTGGTTGCAAGTTGCTTATTTCCTGCGCATGGCTTGTGCTTTTATATGTATTTGTTCACACACCTTACTCTGCTAATGCTGAGTGGTCTCTGTGCTCCTTTTGTCTGCATCTAAACAAGTCCCTTAAGTAGAATGGGTAGGGCTGGATGGACCTGTCAGTTTTGATTCTTTCAGTTATTCATTATCACAGTCTTAAATCCAGTTCTCCACATTTCCTCAGAAATTTGCAGCTTTTTTTAATAAATCGAAAATTCTCGTGAAAATTCATTAGCATTTCAGTTCAAATTTATCCTAATAAAACACATTTTGGCTGCAAGTTTGCCTTATGTACACATTTCTGCAGAGCCATTTCCCCATATATAATGCATCTTTGTATGTTATCTTCACTAATATGTGTATTTCTATAATTTTTTGGCTGAACCACTGCAATACAAAATTCAGAAAAGGGTGAATTTCAAAGGAGCAGTGTGTTTCAGTTTGCATATTGATTTGGAATGTGGCAGTTTGGTGGGCTTATCTTTAAATGTGAACTCATTAAAAAAAGCACAACTCCATCCCTAAGCATGGGGTCTGAATTTCAAGCAAAGCACTGACTGATGTGGGTAACATTATCTGGGAACTGTTTAGATGGGTGGGGTATAAATAAAGTATTATTATTATTATTATTATTAATGTGTCCCATCATATGACAAAGGAGGTTCAACCATTTCCTCCAGGAATGACCAGAGAGAGGTGCACCATGCCTGTTTTTTCTAACCATACCCACAGGACCAAATGACTGTGTGAACTGCTTCTATGTGTGGGTGCATCACCATTAATGTCTCTGTGAGAAAGGGGGGGATGTGTGACATGAGAATCACTGAGCAGCATAAGACCCCAGAAATTGTTTCATCTCTCACTGCCACTTGCAACCTCCTACCAAACACACACACACACACACACACACACACTCACCTCTGTTAAGGGCACACCGGCTCACTCCACTGATGGACTGATCAAAGCTCACTTCTCCCTCTGACATTTTCTAACTGACCTCAGACCTCTGTTTTCCCCTTGACTCCTCCCTTTCTGGTGTGTGTCTAGTCTGTTAGACTGTAAGCCTCAGGGCAGGGCCTGTCATTCATTTAATTTTATGTACCACACCTTGTTTCTTTAGCTGAACGAGAAATAATCCATGTAATACCAAGAAGGAATAATACGGTATCTAGGAAACACTGTTGCATAAACCAAGTCTTCACTGTTATTTTGACCTCTTTTTGAAACAGGGTGATCTCCCACCTAGAGCCCCAATGCATCACTGTATATAGTGAACTTAAATTTGCTTTAAAGCGATAAAGGACTAACAATGTAATTAAAAAAAATAAATGAGTGACAGGATAGAGAACCCATGGCCTTTCAGATGTTGCTGCACTCTTGGTTGTGCTGGCAGAGGCTAATGAAAACTGAGTCCAATAACAACTGAAGTGCCACAAATGCACTATCACTGGGTGAAGATGACAAAACTAGGAAGATGGCTGGCACAAATGTCTTCTTCACAATTGTTTTATTCTTTTCAAATACTCCTAATATGCATTGGGGTTGGGTGGGTTTCTTAGAGAATGGGTATCAATATTATTGCTCTCTCCTTCCTGGAAAAAATATATTTATCCAAGAGTGAGTAAAGCCGACAAGCCAGCAATGGTGGCAATGAATCAGTACAAGTTCCCTTATCTACATAATTGTGTTTTTCTGATGGCTAGTGTCAGAAAAGTTGTTTGGCCTTCTACAATTTGTACAGTTTGCTTACTCTAATCTCTCTTGGCTGTGGCAGTGGAAACATATTTGTCTGCTATTAAACAATTAGCAACAATCTTTAACACTGAAAAAGAGAAAAACTGAGAATGAGGTATTTATTATTCGCCACTTCACTTTGATGCGTGATAAGGTTTGGATATTTGGCACTGCCTTAACCAACTCTGCATCACTACTTGGGTTGCAAATTCTGTAGGAGAATTTGTTGGTAAATCGCAAAAGTGAATCATAAAGATGGAAAGTGCCTCAAAAATAATCAGGTCCAGCCCCACAACACACAGCATTTCTGATGGGTGAACACCCAGCTTCTCCTTTAAAGCCTCACTTCAGTTTTGTGGGAGTGCTGGGATTAAGATTGCCTCTTTGCTCCTGGTTTGTGCAAAACTCCCTCAATAATGGAATTAGCAATCTATCATTCAAAGTTTCAATTGGACTGCCCAACATCACAAATCTAGACAGCATGTGGACATTATTTTACTTTATTTATTTTTCTTTCATAAAATTTATAAGGAGCTTGATTGTTTAAAAACATACAAAAAAAAACCACCTCAAAGTGCTTACAACACTAATGTATGGCTTTCAACATACCTGAAAAGATTCTTTATTTTCTCCCCAAGTGGGTAACTTCTAGTTTTTCTCTCAAACTCTTCATCAAAGTAGTTGCTAGAATAAGCTGGACGGTTGATGATGTAACGTGGACGTGCTTCGTTCATCTTTGCGCCACTAAACCCTTCACCCAGAAATGAAATGTAAGGAAGCTGGAGTGAGAAGTGAGCATCACCAACAGAAGGTCCTTTAATAAGGCAGGCAGTTCCTCTTATCCTCATCCCAATAAGCCTGCCTTTCAAATTTCCTTCCAAAGTCCCGCCCCTTTCCCCTCCCCTTCCTGCAGAAGGAAAGATGGTGCTCTTCTGGAGGCATCAATGCCTCGTGGCAGGCTGCGTGAGATTTTATTAATCAGCTACTTTATAATGATGCAGGAGTTGGCACTATTTCAAGAAACCTACACGTGGCCAAGTGTTGGGCAGTTACAGGCTATGATCACAGCTCTTGCCGCTGTATTGTTATTTAGCCTTGGGCCGGTCACTTAGGAATTGTCTGCCATGAAGAAAATGAGGTTAGGAATTTCTGCAAGGCTGAATCAGCACCCTCATTCAAAGATGCATTGTGTTGTGGTAAAAGTTCACCCACATTCTAGAAAGTTTCTGCTACAGTGCCTTGTGGATCCTTGACCTCTTTAGCATCCTGTAGTTTCACCTATGTTATGTATACATTTGGAACTTTTGCCCCGAGTGCTTCTATAGCTGTGATCTATAGCTCAGCAAATACACTGTAGAACGAAGGACAACTCAGAAATGTAACAATTTGACCTATTTTAATTATAATAATGCCAACCATTCCTGTTCAACCAGTCCTACGCAGTATCAAGGTGTTTCTAGAGGCAGGTAATAAATAAACTCCTTGAGGTGCAGGCCTTAGTATAAACAAAACTATCAAAGGAAGGGGAAAGAGCACTTTTGCAAGATGATAAGTCTGGGGGTGGGGTGGAAGAATATGAAGAAATAGAACAAGGATGTGGATCATTATTTTGGTACTGTATTGCAGTTAAGCACTTAGGTGTTGATCAAGTGGGCAAATGAACAGAAAATGAATCATCATAAAAGATAGACAGAGATTATGAAGCAATTGTGGGTGTCGTTACATGGTTCTTTTATTTAGAGCACATTAAGCCCATGGGGAAAATCCATCAAGATAGTGATAATGCATCAGGTTATAATTGTTTTGATCTGATAACTAAATACAAGCAAAAAACAAATTCAAATAATGCCATTTCAGACTTGAAAATGTTAATTTTTGGAACTGAAATGTACCACATTTTAAAATATCCCTCAGTTATTTTGCTGCTTACATTGTAAAACTTTTTAAAATGCTGCATTCATTGATCACAGCGAAACAGCAACACAAAAACAAAACACGGCCAAACATTTTTCAAGTAAAATAAATATTAAAGAACATAACATAAAAATAGCTGAAAAGGAAATATATAATTTATAATAATAATAATTTATTACTTATACCCCACCCATCTGGCTGAGTTTCCCCAGGCACTCTGGGCGGCTTCCAACAAGAGATTAAAAATACATGGGATTGCTCATCATTTCAGAGTCCCCAAAAAGGTGTCAAATCAACTTAGAATATATACTTGAGTTAACCAGTTTGACATATATCTTTGAAGATCTACATGTATTCAAGGTCCAATCTGGGTAATTTTAAAAAGAAATACTAACTTAAGTGAATCTTGTGAAACTCCATTTCAGTGAGATGATCTGAGTGTGAGAGAACCAAACCACATATATGATTCTATCTGGTTCCAGCCTCATGATAATGGATTTCTACTCTGTGTGGGCTGGAGGGAGGAAATATGTGGCTTTGGAGTGATCCATCATAGGAATAGACAATCTAGTTGACTTTGGTACTGTAAGGCTGCATCCCAGGCTCACAATGGCATTTATTTTTCAGCATTCATGCTTAGGGTCTCACTGCATGACTCTCATTGATGGAGACCTCTTTTTTTTGTCTATCCAAAACTCTGGGCTCACTTGGATGAAAGACTTCACCTTATGACCCTTTTCTAAATGGTTTTTTTTTAAAAAAAAACTAGCTGCCAGGTATATGTAAAGTTCCTAATATAAGCTGGTAGTTAATAACAGGTGGCCTCTTGCACCCCACCCTGAGACCGCCTAAGGGAAGCAGAGGGTGAGAAAGGGGCAGCAGAGGTTGCCAGGGGGGAGACAAGTTTCTGCTAAAACTTTATAAAATGGGTAAGTAATCATTTCTGTCAATAGAGGAATTTTGCCCTTGTCACTCATTTCAGAATTCACACCGCAGATCCTTTCTCATGAGAATGTAACAAAGGGTTACTCATGGATCAGGCCCACTTGCTGGGCTCCACGTCTCCGCCTGGAGCATGCGTAAAAGGCTCCTTGATTTAGAAGAGGCTGCAGCTGCCCTGGAATGCAGAGGTCCAAAGGGAGGACAAAAATCAGATCAAGCTGGTCCTCCACTTAGAAACATAGGAAACTCAATCAGATGGTTGGCTCATCTAGCTCAGAACTGTATACACTGACTAACAATAGCTCTCTAGGGGTCCAGATACAAAGTATTTCCCAATCTTTACTGGATATGCTGGGACTGAACCCGGGAACTTCCACATGCAGAGCATGTGCTCTTTCCATTGAGCTACTGCTTGACCACTATGTCTTCCAGTCCAGACACAATTCAAGATGCTCGTTTTAAATTTTAGGTCCTTCAATACTTTTGGGTCCCATATACAGTGGTACCTCAGGTTACATACGCTTCAGGTTACATAAGCTTCAGGTTACAGACTCCGCTAACCCAGAAATATTACCTCGGGTTAAGAACTTTGCTTCAGGATTAGAACAGAAATTGTGCGGCGGCAGAGGGAGGCCCCATTTGCTAAAGTGGTGCTTCAGGTTAAGAACAGTTTCAGGTTAAGAACGGACCTCCAGAACAAATTAAGTACTTAACCTGAAGTACCACTGTATCTAAAAGTGAACTTGCCAGATAGGTCGTGGATGCATTTTAAAAGTGTGGTATTGTGCTCTTTTAAAACACAGAAGTTGCCTAACCCTGTTTGATAACCCAGATTGTTAACTATCATCTGTGCAAGCTATAAGGTGCTCTGGGCTATGCAAATGTTACACAAACCTGTCTTGCGGTTCTGTGCTTTGAGCCTTCCTACTTGATTTCCTGGACCAGTGGCCTTAAGTCGGAGGGAAAAGGAAGTGGAGTGGTTAGGCCTGACTCTGTTATGTTTGCGTGAAAAGAATGATGATAGGTATGCCAGAAAAGAAGTCCTTCCCCACTTCAAGCATTGCCCTACTAATATGCTTTCTGAAGTTGAGAAGGAACTGTTGGCTGGTTATATAATGGAGAGCCAAAGCAATGAAATGGATAGTGCTTTTGGTTTGGGTCAGAGGCAACTGGGTTCAGATCTCTGATCATCTGTGATGTTGGATGGGTGGTCTTGAGCAAATCACTATCTCTTAATCCAGGGTTAGGCCCATGTGGTGGCATCTCTGACCACGGGTCATGCTGGGGAGGACTGATCTCTGACCACGCAACTCCCAGCATCTCTGACCACGGGTCATGCTGGGGAGGACTGATATGAGTCACTGCTTTAACATCAGGTGGGTGCCATGTTGTCCAACCCTAATCTCACAGGGTGGTGGGGATGCAGTAGCCTCCATGTGCACCATCCTGAGCTCCCCAGGCAAAGTGTCGGGTGGAAACGCAATAAACAAATTGGCCCCAGCTTGGGAAATTTTATTTGATTTCCATTTGAATACTTGCTGCAGCTTCAAGGAGTGGTAGTTTCCACACTTAATCAATCCTCATTCCCTCCCCTGGAGTCATGATGTGAACCTCCCAAATTGTAACTGTCTTGTTTGAGTGCAATACACTCTTTACTGGCACTCTAGCTGGGTAATTTGCACCTACGCCCTGAGGGATAGACGTTGAACCTTTAGTGCAAATATATGCATTGCCTCACGTTGCGGAGATGTGCTATTTCCCACTGCAAGGTAT
The DNA here is from genome assembly GCF_027172205.1 of Podarcis raffonei. Classification (NCBI taxonomy): domain Eukaryota; kingdom Metazoa; phylum Chordata; class Lepidosauria; order Squamata; family Lacertidae; genus Podarcis; species Podarcis raffonei. The sequence continues at coordinate 59,759,768 of NC_070607.1, forward strand.
TATGTATTTATTTAATGCATTTATATCCCACGCTTTTCTCCAAGGAGCTCAAAGGTGGCACGCGTGGTTCCTCCATTCCTCAATCCACCCCAACAACAGCCCTGAGAGGTAGGTTAAGAAACCAAAGTATTTTGTTAGGAAAATGCCATACTTCCCTCCTCACTCCCACGTAACACACCAAGTCCAGCAGTGAATACAGTGGCACCTTGGTTGTCGAACGGCTTGGCTCCCAAACAAATCAGCTCCTGAATGCTGCAAACCTGGAAATGAGTGTTCTGGTTTGCGAATGTTTTTTGGAAGCCAAACATCAGGCGTGGCTTACACGGCTTTTGATTGAGTGCAGGAAGCTCCAGCAGCCAATCGGAAGCCACGCCTTGGTTTTCGAATGGTTCCGAGAGTCGAACAGACTCCCAAAACGGATTAAGTTCGACAACCAAGGTACCACTGTACAGTGTGAAATGTAAGCCTGCATGTGTCAATGGGATAACTCCTCTCCATCATGCTCTCACTGTTTGTAACTTTTAAACATGTGCTGCCAGGACTTACCCAAGATATTTTGCTACCTGAGGCCCTAGCAAATGAAAGTTGCTTCTACCCTGGGGATGGGATAGTGCCCTCTACTCACACCTGAGCAGCAGGTTAGCTCACAGGGTGCAGGGTGGGCTGAGTGATACACACAGCTCTATCCTCCAACAGAAAGCAACAGCCAGGGGAGTTAAGGAGGAATGGTCAGGGCTGCCTGCCACTACTGTCCCCAGCAACCACTGCCTCACTCTGCCAGATACTGGGGTTCTGAGCCATAGAAGGCTTTATAGGTTAAAACAATACTTTCAATTGTGCTTGAAAACATTTAGCCAGCGCATTTGTGCCAAGACTGGTGTTATGTGTCCAGACTGTTCATTCCCAAGGTCAGATGCTTGCCAGTGGCATTGCACACCAGTTTCAAAACTATCCTCAAAGGCACCCCCACACAGAGCCATCTTTCCCATAGGGTTTAGTGGTTCGTTGTGTCAGGGTGCCGGCCTCTCAGGGGTGCCCCAGCAAGTTGGGGGAGCTGTGTGGCTTTGCCGGGGGCCTCCCCTTTCCCTGCATGCCTGGGCGTGCAGCTTGCCTCTGAGTGCGGGAGGGGAGCCCCGAAGAGGCGGGTGGGAACAGTTTTGATGGGGACACTGGAGCCTCTCCCAGCAGCTCCCTCTCAAAGCTCCCCACCAGCAAGCGAGGACCCCGTCTCTCCCTTTTCAGTGCAGCAGCTTCCCGGCGGGCAGAAGGGAAGCAGACCCGTCCTTAGCTGTGCCCAAGTGCACTTTATTTCTCCCTTTAATGCAGCGGGCAGCACACGCACACCCCATACACTGCGTGTGCGGTCATGGGCGAGGACAATCTGCTGCTGTCCCGCCGCACCCACCCACCCACTCGCTTCGAGGGGGTCAGGGAGCAACCAGGGTTGGCGTGTGTGTTTGTGTTTTTAAAACCCTCCTGCTGTACTTCTTTCTTGGCCGCAAAGCCTGCGTGGGCAGGAGGAGCGATGCTATTTCTACCCTGGCTCAGCTTCCCGACCACCACCCTCCTCTCCTGTCCATCAGTGGGTTAAATGCCCTCTTCTTTCTACTTTCCTCTGTCCCACTTTCTCGCTCTCTTTTCATCCAGTAAAGGAAGGGGTAGGTTCCCCCCATCCCCAGCTCTTGCCCCTTCTTCCCTGTAGAGAAATCTGTGGAATTCCCAAGTTCAGGTCAACAACTCTGGGGAACTTTTCCTAAAAAATGTCAACAACTTTGGGGTCACCCCCTTAAAAAGGTCAATAACTCCGGAGGGATCTTTGCACCACGGCGCCAGATATGCTTAAGACGGCCCTGTCCTCACATACAGCACATTGGAGTAGTCTAGTCTAGAGGTTACCATAGATCGCTGAAGCCAAATTATCCCTGTCCAGAAATAGGGTTGTAGCTGGACCATCAACTAAAGATAGTCAAAGACAACCTAGGCCTTGACCAGTTATGACGGATCCAGCAACACCCACAAGCTATGAGCTTGCACGTTTGTGAGTGTCTTCAATCCCAGAGTGCAGTCCCATGTAGAACAGGCTGTAAATGACTTATTCAGTCAAAGAAACTATTCACCAACAACACCTCACTCTTGTTTAGACAGAGCTTCAATTTATTGGCTCCCATAGCAATAGTAGGTGAGGACTGCCCTGAAAAAAATGTTTTATGTGCAGCTACCAGGATGGTGGCCTATACTTGTTCCCTGTTAAGATGTAACCTCCTCTGCGGATGGAGCTTTGATTATTGTAACAGTGCCTGGTAGAGTAGAGCAGGAAGTAATGGATGCATCAGAGAGGTGACTCTGCTGAGGAATATAGGTCAGCTAGCTAAATAATTATCCCAATGGAAACAGAGTCAGGAAATCAGCACAACAATCAAATCCAACATGTCATGGAAACTTTAATGATCCCAAGCAGTTGGAGATGCCAGTTTTTTAAAGGCCAATTCCTATCCACACTGACTGGAAAGCTGGGCTGAAAAATTCCTGAACATCCTAGACACTAACCAGTAGGAATGAGTCATTTAAGTACTAGTTAAATATGATAATCACCACCAACATTTCCTGTGAGGTGATATTACTATTATGGTTTTCTTCACCTTTGTTATCCTACCTATGGAGCTCATGGAGGTCACTGCTGAGGATCTAATGGTATATTGGGGGGGGGGGGGAGGGAGATAGTATGTATGATAGAACACAAGGTTTGTGAGGCCCAAGATCCAATCCCTAACATCACTGATTAAGGTATCTTAAGTAGTAAAGCCGGTTAAGATCTTTGCTTTAGACCCTGAGGAACATCAATCAGCATCAACAACAGTGGTGCCTTCTGAGGCATTTTGCTAGAGACTACCTCTGTCAATCACAGAACACTACTGCCTGGTGGAAGAATAAAAGAAGCAGTAGCAGAGCCACTATTCAGATACTGAGTGGGTAGCAGGGCTCAGCATAGATGTTGGCCCATGCTGGATGCAGCTACCAATCAGCAGTTGTGCATCTGCATGATGCTGAGTTAACACTCCTTCTATTTCTCCTCTGGCTCTTTCTGGTGTTCACTGGAAAGGGTTCCAGGTCCCAGCACCATATGGTGGTGCTTGGCAGCATAAAATGGTAGTCTCCACTGAACTACCCCATTCCATTGAGCTGTCCTCATTCCATTGAGCCACCACTGACAAAAATAACTTGGCTAGATAGACCCGTGGTCTGAATCAAGTATAAGACAGCTTCATATGGGACAATAAATACCAAACAGAATGAGGGAAAAGTTAGAAGGAAAAGCTTGGCCTATCGCTCAACATCCAAAAGACCAACAAGCACAAAACAATCCCACCACAGCGCCGCAAATCCAACTCAATGGTGTAACATTGGAAAGTGTCAATCACTTCTCCTACCTGGGCAGTTATCTTTCAACAAGGACCAACATTGATGCCAAAATCGAGCATCGCCTGAGCTCTGCGAGTACAGCTTTCTGCCAATTGAAGTGCAGAGTATTTGAGCACCAGACATTCGCAGGGAAACCCAAAGGCTTGTTTACAAAGCTATTGTACTATGAACCTTACTGTATGCTTGTGAAACATGGACCACTTATAAATGCCATCTCCAACTCCTCAAAAGATTCCATCAATGGTGTCTCCGAAAATTTTTAGATATCACTTGGGAAGACAGATGAACTAATGCCAGTGTACTGGAAGAAGCAAAGATCACCAGTGTCAAAGAAATGATTCTTCAACATCAACTTCATTGGATGTTGCTCGGATGCCTGATTATCGTATTCCAAAGCAACTACTCTATTCCAAACTTAAAAATGGAAAGTGTAATGCTGGTAGTCAACAAAAGAGGTATAAAGCAGGGGTCAGCAAGGTTTATCTTGCCTGGGCTGGATCGGTCCCGCAGAGATCCCTCTGTGGACTGGATCGTGTGTGTGTGATTTTTGGCGTCTGAGCGTGCGCAGATGCGATTTTCGGCGTCTGCATCTGCGCAGATTCAATTTCCGGCACCATGGAAGCAAGTGCCTGCACTGCGCTGCACCAGTTTAGCACAGCGTGTGAGCGGGCAGCTTGATTCGGGGGTGGCTCGTGGGCCAGTCAAACGACCTCTGTGGGCCTCTTCCGGCCCATGGGCCTTAGGTTGCTGACCCCTGGTATAAAGACTTTCTCAAGGCAAATCTTTAAAAAGTAGTATAAACATTGACAATTGGGAGACACTGGCCTAGGAGTGCTCCAACTGGAGAACAGCATTTACCGAAGGTGTCATGGCCTTTGAAGATACTCGAATGCAGGACAAAAGGGAGAAACGTGCTAAGAGGAAGACACACTTGGCAAACCCTCACCACGATCAACTCCCGCCTGGAAACCTATGTCCCCACTGTGGAAGGATGTGTGGATCCAGAATTGGCCTCCACAGTCACTTACAGACTCACTGTTAAGACCGTGTTCGTGGAAGACAACCTTACTCGGCAACGAGCGATCACCAAAGCAGAAGATTCATTGATAGTGTGATAAAAGATATCTGATGTCATGGCAAGTTTCTCCTTAGTAGGGATGGGAGAGAAATAGGATTCAGTTCATATTTAAAGGTAAATCTACTTCAACTGCACTTCCTGAAACAATACACAAGCAATGTAATTCTCCAGTCAAGTAATGCGTACAAAAATGCACATACAAGAGTAAAATGTGCAAAACAATGTATATATTAGTGAAAATGACATAGAGAAATGCATTATATTAGGGTACGTTGGGTAAACTTAACAGTTCCACTAGTGTAAGGAATTTGAGCTGTGCATTGATACTTGGACGAATGCAGCTTCTCCATCCTTTCTTTACAGCCTGATCCCTACTACACCAAAGAAAATGTGACTAAACTCAGTGTGACTTCTTCCCAAGTTGGTGCACATGAATTTGCAGCCTTAGATTCCCAGATTTTCAAAGCCTGATCCAGAAACTTGATCAAGGATATGGTCAGGATTTGAACTCTGCTGAAGGTGTATTTCTCCCCTCTCCATCTGACACACATGGACCCTCTCCGGTTTCTTATCCCAGTATTTATTTCAACTTTCTGAACAGCATGCTGTGGTTTTATTGTTACAGGCTTGGGTGTGTTGAGCCTTTTCTCTTTATATCTTTCTGCTGAGCGAAAGTGCTAGCAGACACTCTCACAAATCAGGAACAAAGCAAGGAGGGTTGAGGGAAGGCAAGAGTCAGAAGGACAAAAGAAGTCCCATGATTAAAATTCCACCTAAAACAAACAGGCCAATGATGTCAACATCAGCAAGAGTCAAGTTTTTGAGATGGCGTTATCGATGGCCTTGCCCTAGATCAAACACAAGTGGAAACTTTTCTGATTTCAGAACTCAAGAGCTGAGAGCCTTAGAAAAGAAGGCACGAGACAGAAGGCAAAAGCAACTCTTGAGACCTTTTCAGGTGTGGAGACGTGTAACACATAGCAGGGAGGTGGCATCGCGGTGGCAGCCTTCTGCCCCAGCTACTACACTTTCATTTCAGATTTCAAAATGAATGTGCACAGGTTGGAGGCAGAATTGTTTGCCATGTTGCTGCCTCCATTTCTCCATGTGTCCATTTCTCCATAGTGCCATCTGAAAAGGGCTCTGGTTGTGAGCCGAAGAAGTCCAACAGAGACTCTGAACATTAGAATGAAAGGTTTTTGTGGCACAAGCAGGGAAACTCAGGCCTGGGGGCCAAATGTGGCCTTCAAGGCCTGTCTCCCCAGACGGTATCCTCTCATTGGCCACATCCCTTACTGGCGCTGCTTCACACACTCCCTGAGTGTGAATGCCTCTTACTGGACAAGCTAGTCTAGTGTACAAAGGGAAGATTTACGTTCATTGCTCTGCCCATTCTTGCCTCTGGCTCTCCTCACCACTTGCACGCGAGCCTTGGAAGGTTGCCCAGAATGGAATGTGGCTGAAAAGGGGCCACTCACCTTTGCACCATGGTGACAAAGAACTATGCAATTATTTATTAGAAATGGGCCATAACAAAAGAGATGAGCCTTTCCCATTGTGCCAGGGACACTGCGGGAAATTAATATGGTTGTGTTTTGCACTGCCTTACAGCGGTCACCAATGTGGTGTCCATGGGCATCAATGTACCTGCACAGGCCTTCCCTGGTGCCAACAGGCTCCCTTGTCCTGCTGAAATTACCGTATTTTTCGCTCTATAAGACGCACCAGACCACAAGACGCACCTAGTTTTTGGAGGAGGAAAACAAGAAAAAAATATTCTGAATCTCAGAAGCCAGAACAGCAAGAGGGATCGCTGCACAGCAAAAACAGCAATCCCTCTTGCTGTTCTGGCTTCTGGGATAGCTGCATTCACTCCATAAGACGCACACACATTTCCCCTTACTTTTTAGGAGGGAAAAAATGAGTCTTATAGAGCAAAAGATACGGTAGTCTTGAAGTAAGCATTCTAGTGTAGCAGAACACATTGCAATGCTTTATTGTGGAGTGTGTGAGGTGCCCACAGCAGTTTCTGGGGCTTGCAAATGAGGCAGGTGACCCCTGTTTTAAGAGGAAAGCCAGAATGCCTTAGCACAGGGGTCGCCAGCCATAATAATAATAATAATAATAATAATATATTAATTTGATAGTAAAATAACATTGCTCAATTTCAACAAAATCTGTAGAGCTACATTCTTATACAAGTCACATAGAAGAAGAAAATTGAGCAAGGACACTGTTAAATAACTGAATCATTGAATATAGTGCCAAGACTTCAACTACCCATGACATAGCCTTTCCATAAGTAAGCATGAGTGGCTAGGAGGTCTAACATTAACGTCACTTCCATTTATATAGCTGATATATGGAGACCATACCTTATCAAAACGACTGTGCTTAGTTCTGCCTCTAATAACCCTTCTGCATTGTGTTATATCCTGTGGTGAGTTTGAGAATGAAATCTGATATTTGGAAAGAGCCAGATCCCAGACTTTCCCTTTCCATCAGAGATGGACCTTTGAGGTCTTTCCAAGGGAAGGTGATCTCTAAATGGACAGAGGTAAACAACATGGCACTTAGGTCCTTATGTATAAGGGTGCCGGTGGCAGAGGGGGTTAGAATGGCATCTAGTGACAGTAGGGCCTGGGCAGAGTTTGGGTTCAATGATTGAACTATAATATTAGAAACAACATCAAGAATGCTTTGCCAAAACCCAGTACAGTGGTACCTCAGGTTAAGTACTTAAGTTGTTCTGGAGGTCTGTTCTTAACCTGAAACTGTTTTTTACCTGAAGCACCGCTTTAGCTAATGGGGCCTCCTGCTGCTGTTGGAGCACAATTTCTGTTCTCATCCTGAACCCGAGGTAATATATCTGGGTTAGCGGAGTCTGTAACCTGAAGCGTATGTAACCTGAAGCGTATGTAACCACTGTAGGCTCATCACATATATGAGGCTCCCTCTCATGTTACAGCTTCATGAACGCTGGAAAGAGAGCTTTGAGTAAATAAACTGTAGGGCAGTACATCAACCCATCAGCTTTTCAGCCAGGATTTGGGGGGAAGTGATGTAGGCACCAGCCCTTCTGGTCACTTCCCTCCCAACTCTCCCAAGATCAGCCCCTATCGCTGGTGCCAATAGAAGCACTTGGGCCTGCAAAATTTCCCCAGAGGTTGGAACAATCCTGGGCCAATAAGAAGGGACAATTTTCAGTTACGTTGCACAACTTATTACCCTTATAATGTAAGTTAGCTGCCCTGGCATTTTCCAATGTATTGTAAAAACAGATAGTTTAGTTTGGGAATGAGACCTGGTTTGTGCTTATGGTCTCAACCTATACAGTAGGCAGGTAGACTCAGCAGCCAGTGCTCTGAACAGAGCTTGGACTGCTGCTGCTCCCCATTGCTGGTCTGTGGATGGAGGAAATGGACCACCAAGGGCACTTTACTCCATGGACTGCTCAAAACTGGAACCAGCCCTGAATAGCAGACTCCTTCTATATCCAGGTGAAGCTCATAGATGCTCATGCAGGACCTACCGACTTGATTGGATGTATCTTTGCTGCAGATGGGGATGCACAGCTAGGACAACTAGTTGTTGTGTGCAACTCATTGTCTGTAATTAGAGCTCAACTTTCATAGAGTTTAGGATCAGATCATGAAAGCTGAGCTCTCTGGAAAACCAAGTCCTGAGAAGAACAAGGGAATAACTTGTAAAGCATTAAGAGAGAGTATAGAGATAACAGGTTAAAAGATGGTCCCTCATCTCTGCTAGTAATAAGGAGCAGGAAGAGGGTAGGATTTCTAGGAAACTTGGTACTATTCCTCCTGGAGAAAACTTTGATTAAACATGGAGGTCCTTGATCTCAAACTGGGATTATGCTCAAAAATACATACTAACTAAATGGAAGTGAAACGTGAGCCTCTCTTTCAGTTATTACTTAAAAGTGGGGGAAATAGGCTTTGTGTTTGACCATGAATGAGCCCCTTCATGAGCAAAATCCAGGGGCGAAAGATCAGGTGAGTGTAAACTGGAGATTAAATAGACTCAAATACAGCATACTGGACATACTACGGTCATGAAGGACAGCCTGCCTCGTCACAGCATGCGCATTTGTTCTGGGGCTCATAGTGGGAGGAAAGTGTCAAATATTGTTGCAGAGAATTTGAAGAAATGACCATATGATGATGTTCCTCACTAGGCAACCTTTCAGTCCTCTGCTTTTCTACCTTGATTCCCATGGAGAGCCCTTTCTAGCTCTATGTGCTGAGTTGCAATAATTACTGCATGCTGATTTCTAGGTTAAGCAATGTGGTTATGGGATCACTACTGAGTTTTAAGGAATCTTGGGAATTGTGCCCAGAATTGTTTGGAATGAAAGAACAGCAAAACTCAAGTTAAATGACAGCAGACAGCAGGTATCAAATGTCACCTTCCTGAATGCCAGCAAGGGGTTACAGGCTAGGAAAGATGATGATGATGATTTATTGAATTTATATACCGCCCTATACCAGGGGGTCTCAGGGTGGTTCACAGAATAAGATCAAGATATAAAACCACAAAATACCTAATAAAAACAAAAACAACCCATTAGCCCCCCTGCCCCAAAACAAAAAACACACTTTAAAATGGCATAGGATGTAAATCAGATCACCGCCCAAATGTGTGGTTGAAAAGGAACATTGCCTGGTGCCTAAAGGTGTATAATGAAGGCGCCAGGTGAATTTCCCTGGGGAGAGCATTCCACAGATGGGGAGCCACTTCAGAGAGGGCCCGTTCTTGTGTTGCCTCCCTCCGGACCTCTCGAGGAGGAGGCACACGAAGGAGGGCCTCAGAAGATGATCTCAGGGTTTGGGTAGGTTCATATGGAAAGTGACGGTCCTTGAGGTCCTGAGCTGTTTAAGGGTGTATAGGTCAAAACCAGCACTTTGAATTGGGCCCGGAAACTAATTGGTTGGACCAGGATTGGTATAATATGCCCTGGTAGGCAACCTGGCTGCTGAACTGTGCACCAGCTGAAGTTTCCAAGGGGAAGGGTTAGGTAAGAAAGGAGATCAAAGTTCAATTTTTTGAACTTTTTCATCACAGTTACGCAGGACACTCTGTGGTTGCAAGATGTTCAATTCAGCCTCAAAAGAGGGTGAGGCAGAGGAAGTTAAATTGATTCTGCAGTCTGTCACAGAGCCCATAAAACTCTATGAGAATAAATTAGCTAGTATAGACAACAGGAGAATGTAGAGATACACAAGCTAATGGCTGAAGTGTTTTACTTCAGGAGGATAGAACAGGTGAAATACTATTAATGTCATACGCCTCCAGAATGCAAAACTTATGCAGCACTGCAAAACCATATAATCGTATGTGTGATGTAAATGAATCATGAGCATTTTGAAAGAAGCATGTTTGGAGGCAGGAGAAGTATTTGCATTCTAGATCTTGTGCCTCAGGAGACAATGGCTGCAATCCTAGGCAGATTTAATGCCCCAATTAACGCAGTGGGACTCATTGTAAGGAAACATTCACAGGACCAATCTGTCTGTACTCAAGCTTTTCTCTGAAACTAGGAGGCAAATCAATCCATAATTTCAGATCTACAAGCCTTTAACAATCCCCAGCACTAAAAGTCATCTGAGACAAAGGGCATTTTCACACAAGATCATTCAATCCTGTTTACATTTCCTGGGACCATTATGCAACTCTAAGATCTACACTGAACATTTGATTTCTCAATGGCATTCTTCTACAGTCTGCTCTACTTTCCATTCCAATCATGTTCGTGTACACAAGAAACTCAGGGGCGCTTTTAGCGTCTTGTACAGCTACGTCCTGCAGGGTAAGGCTACATGCCTGCTCAAATTTCCCACTGCCTTGCTAGTATAATTGTTGAATCCTCCACATCCTGTACAGATGAGAGTCACATTTTAGGGGGGGAAATGAAAGTCACATTGACGTTCCTGGCTGGTACTGACTAATCATAACTTTGGCAGGCCATAATTTGACCTGTTCAGATAACTTGGCGTGCACAGTCTGCTGAGCAGGCAGTTGATGGGCAACTTCCAGTCCCCTGCTGTCCCTTCTTAGGATTCTTTAATATATACTTGGCCCAGACAGCCCTTCAGATAGAGGACTGCACTCCGCAAAGCAGGACAAATGGCCACCCTTTCCCACCCCTTCACTTTTACTTCATGGACCTGGGTCTGAACGAGTGCAGATTCTTGACCATCTCTCTCATGCTTTAGGCAAGAACTGGGATTTTTTTTAAATAACAAACACCTGGCATTCTTAACCAGCCAAATATTTATTTGATGCCTTTGATTGAGCCCTTTCAGTAAATAAATACGTCTAATAATTTGCTGCAGGCAATACTATAGGTTTGTGGGTTTCTTGGAGGCATCTGGTTGGTCACAGAGGACGCTGGACTAGATGGGCCTTTGATCTGATCCTGTGAAGTTCCCCATCCCTCTTGTAAAGATGACTGACATGGCACACGTACTTTGAGCATATAAGAAAAACACCATACAAATGCCTAAACAACAACAACTATAGTGTGTCATGTCAGTTGTTCAAATGGTTGGGTTTTGCCGGCTTCCATGTATGTAATAACAGACCATGCCTTTTTGTCCCTGATTTATGGACTATGGATTAAGCTATCACGAGCTCTGAATGAACAATCACTAATGGGAATTTCAGTCCCCACTCCAATTATAAGCACACACTCCAGAGACCCCCAAAGCCCCCATCCCTCTGCTACTCATTAGGATCCATTTTGTTCAGGAGCAATTAATTGGTATTGGATGCTCTTGAGTGCAATAAGTACCGTAATTCTCTTGTATCTCCCTGGAGCAAGTGGTGTTATTTTAATTAATGACTCTTCCAATGGCAGAATTCGGCAAGATGGAGGCATCAAGCAACATAACCTGATCTGGGCAATCCTACTCAGTTCCTGGTGAAGTGCCAGTCATAAACGTGTACTAGCTCCAGAGCTGGAGACCATAAACCCCTGACTACTAGTTGCTGGGAATCACAAGTGCACAGGGGGGTGGGGGGTGTGCTTAGGTCCTGCTTGCAGACTTCACATAGACACCTGGTTGGTCACTTGAGAGAATGGCCAGGATTCTTCAGGGACGTTCTTAACATGCTCTGCCCCATGCTGCTGCTTTCTAGTGCCATCTAGAGGTCTCAGTCAGCATCAGGAAGCATTGTGCTAGGCTCTGTACAATATGAGATAGTTAAGGAGCTTGAAATGTCATGGCCTCTTTTGACAAGCCCATGCCTTTTGTACCAGAGTGCAAGGTGTGGGAGGAAGGAGTAGATGTTCAAATGAGGTGCTAATTGATGGCACACAGATTTCAGGTTGTGATATGTTTAGGTTGACTGGATGGGAGTGTTTTTTTCGTGGGCCAAAATGGCTACCTTTACTTTTGGTTTGCTTGGAAAATACCACATTTAGCTGGATACAGCAGCAGGATCTTAGCCTAGAGCAGGCTTCCTCAACCTCGGCCATCCCGATGTTTTTGGCCTACAACTTCCATGATCCCTAGCTAGCAGGACCAGTGGTCAGGGATGATGGGAATTGTAGTCTCAAAAACATCTGGAGGGCTGAGGTTGAGGAAGCCTGGCCTAGAGGAAGAGGATCTTCTGTTACCTGAATCTGGGACTTTATTCTCTGAGGGGACATTCCCTCCAACTGCTTGGTAAGCCATTTGGCTTCTATTTACTCTTTTAAAAACAATCTAGCACAACCACCTCAATTTAAGCTCTACCGTTGTTAATATAAATACTGCCTAGTTTCTTTTTATTTTCATTCTTCACCTACCAACAAACCTGTGTGTTTCACCTAAAAATGGAGTCAGACCTGAATAACAGCTGCTTTGTGCATTTCCAGTTATGGGGAATCTGCCATTATGGGTTTCTCCTCCCCAAGGGGCCTGGGTGCAACCTGAGAGCTGCAGAGCACCTGAAGGAACCTTTTAGAAATGTCCTCTGTCTCCTCTCACACTCCCATCTTAAGACTCTAACCAGATGGAGACATGTATGCCTTGCATGAATATCATCAGCCAACATTTTTTTCACCCTTCCTTGTGTTGCTTACACTCAGTTCTGGAGAATATGATGGATATTTTGTGACATTTTTGTTGACCTTATAAAGGTATATGGATTTTTTTTTCTTATGGGCCAATAACATTACTTTTTGGGGTATACACAGATATGGTTAGAAAATACGCAGATAAAACAACAATAGCAATGAAATGAAAACGGAAATTTAAAATGGTATTATAAAAAAGCAGCAAGCGACAAAGTAATTCTCCCTCTCTCTCTAAGAGAGTTAGAAAAAAATAATAAAGGTGTGTTTTCCCATTTTAATTTTCCTTTCTCTATCCTCTGCATGCCTTTTAAAATGCTCTTAAATTCCCCTCCCAAAGTAATATACCAAAATAAAGCTCCCTGTTTTTCACCAACCCTCTTGACTCTCTAGCTGAATGTCAATGTTTTCTTTTGCTTAAATTAAATATTTGGGAGCATTTCTAGATGACTTTCACAGGCAGATGGTCCTTTAAAGTGAAAGAAGTAGCCAGCAGCCATTCACAGGCCCTGCACTCTTCACTGCTGCTGAGCCTGTGCCAATGTTTAATGTACCACTTCACATAAGTTTCAAACCAAACTAACTACGCACTTGGCAATCAGAATGAGGACTCTAGGCACCTGGCAGCTACTGCAAGCAAAGAGCCTGAAGCAATTGAGTTAAAACAGAGGTGCTTATTCCTTCCCACCTTCTGGAGTCCAAGACTATGAACTGGAAATAAAGCTAACTGAAGAAATGCATAGCATTTGACACACTTTACTTCTTCTTCATACAACCTGGGATTTCATTCTTTGTGTAGAAAATTTGCCTGTGCCAAAGTAAAAATCCTTGGGAATTTCCAGATTATTGGATCAGCGGATGCCTTTATTCCTAACTCTTATCTGGAGAGACTCGTCCCAGCTTTGTATTCTTCCAGATACAGGGTTCAAAAACCATCTTTTCTGCTGAATTTTAAGTGGCTGATGGGTTAACTCACATTTATGGTGTTTTATTATATTTATGTAATCTATGATAATCATTTTAAAGACTTTGGTTATTCTGTGTTATGCTTGTATTCTTTGTTTGCTTGTTTGTAAATTGTCCCATGACCATTTTTGGTGAAGGCTGGTATAAAAATATAATAAATAAAGTAGAACACACACACACAAAAGAATGATGTGGAACCTAGAGAGCATATCTGCTTTATATCAAGTCATTCCTTTGGCTTATCTATCCCAGTATTATCTATGCTGACGGTCAGAAGAAACTAGCAGGGCTTTTCCACAGCCCTCTTGGGCTGAGATCCTCTAGATCAGGGATGGGGAGCCTATCCAGATGTTGCTGGACTCCAGTTCCCACCAGCCCCACCCAGAATGGCCAATGTGATCAGAGACTGTGGGAATTGCCATCCAACAGCAATCTGTAGGGCCCCATGCTCCCCATCCCTGCTTTGAAAGAAGAAGGCAGGCGTTGAACCCGGAACTTTATTCATTTCACTTTACAATATCCCACTTTCCCTCCAAGGAGCTCAGATGAGATCTTCCCCGCATTTTATCACCAGCCTGAGCGATAGCGACTGGCCCAATGTCACACACTGAGCTTCATGGCCAAGCAGAGATTTGAACCTGGGTCTGCCCCATTCACGTCTATCACTCTAACCACTGCGCCACACAGTCTGCCCAGTGATCAATATCAGAGCTAGAAGCCCTTCAAATAAAGGGAACACCGAGTATTCCCTTCACTTTTGAGTTAAGCACATCCACTCATGCAAAAAGAGAGATGGAAGTCTCAAGGTGCACAGAAAAGCAAAGTGTGTTTTAAAGATATTCTTCCTCGGGAACACTTAGATACGCCACACTGTGCCCTCTGCCATGGTTTGTGACCAACTGAAGCTTGCAATTAATTTCTAATTTTGTGTGGGCACCGTCTCATAAGCAATTCCCAATTTTCTGGACTATGTCCAGATAACTGTAATTTAAAAAAGCAGGAGACTGTTCCAACAATTGAAGTGGTTTTTTTTTTAAATGAGTAAAATAGATTATGTTTAATGAAGGTCCCAAACCAGGAACAAAAGGGAAAAGGAAAGAAAGCACCAATACTGGGTTGAAGGGAAGAGTTAAGAGACTTTGTGACAAAACGAATGACCATTATTGATGGCGACAGTATTGTACACTTGCTTGCTGCTGAGGAAGAATATATTCCAAACACTTTGGACCATTAAATCCTTATTTTTGTTCACCTTTGAAACACCGGCCATATTCACACCATCCCATTAAAGCACAATTATACCACTTCCCCCAAAGAATCCTGGGAACTATCATTTACCTCTCACCGAATTATGATTTGAAGCATCCATAACAAACTACAATTCCCAGGATTGGGGGGGTGGTGCAGCCATGGCATCAAAGTGGTATAAGAGTGCTTTAAATTAACACTACAGATGTAACTGCCGTGTTTCCTTTTTCATATGATGCTGATCCTCTTTTTCTTTTCTTTTTAAAATAAGCACTCAGTGCCGAACTATTATCAGACCCGAATCAATAGTCTACATCACGTCATCTCAATCTAGCAAAAGTCCCAATGAAACCATTGCAAACGTTAGTCATGATGTGAGTTCAAGTTCCATCCTAACTTTGTCATTCTTGTGGCACTGAAACCCGGTCAACAACAGGGCATGCATCATAGAGAAAGGGCACAGGAGGCACCCAAGAGAGTAGGAAACAGGTAACAGAAAGGAGACCAGACAGAGAAACCCTCCCCGTGCACCCTGATTGGGTGTCAACAGGGAAGGGGTGTGTACATAGGTGCTTCAATTTACTAGCCAAATAACTGGTTACAGTTGTTTTCAATGGAACTTAGTCATACAACTAACTTCAGGTGAATCGGGGCTTGGGTGCAGTGGATCTTTCGAAATGTTTGCCACCTCTGCTTCCTTATGGACAAAGCCTTTTCATGGTTTTACCTGGGGGTGCCAGTTTAGATTTCAACAAAGAGGTTCCATGGAAAGAAGATATTCAGTAAGGCTGAATTCATTATTTTTGCATGTTGCGGATTACATGCCAGGGAAGCAGTGTATTATAAGGGCTTGTGCTTACTTTTTGAGGCTTCAGAATAACAAAAATGCCCATTACTTCCTAGGCAAGGGCTGTAGATCAGTGATGGAACACTTGCTTTGTGTTCAGAAGGTCCAGGTTTAATCCCTGGCGTCTCCAGGCTGGGGTGGGAAAGGTCTGGAGGGCAGCTGCCAGTTGGTGGATAACTAGGTGGACCATTGACCTGACTCTTTTCAAGGCAGCTTCCTTTTAAAACAGCAACCAAAGCCTTTGTCATTGTTATGCATACTTTGTCTATAAGCTCATTCAACTATAAATATCTGCCTTAGTCAGGCCTGGCATCAGTTGTTCTGGTGCCAACACCCAGCAGGGCCCACCAACACTGATGCCAACTCTGTGTCAGCCTCAGCACCAGTATTACCAAGCTTACACTTTAAATTTCCCACAATGCTCCAGAGGGATGCCATGTCAGGTCATTGTGGGTGATTAAAATGGCCGCTGATTTGCAGCCACCTGCCACAGATCAGAGCACTGCCACCACCACCATAGATAAGCTCAGGGTATGGGGGAGGTCAAATCCAGAGGTCAAATCACATATAGTCATAATAAGGTACACGTTTGACAGAAGCAGACAAAAAAGCAAAGGGAAACCCTGGTCTCCCTAAATGCTGTCTCAGAATTTTGGTTGACGAGTGACAAATGAAATAATGTTTTCAGTCCAAGGGATCCTGAATGTATTTGGAAATAAATCCAGAGACTTCCTTCCTAGTGAATATTCAGAACTGCGGGCTGAAAAGAAAGAGGACTGGTTGGTAACATTTCCTTGAACTAGTTATCACTTGCTTGCCAAATGTTTCCCTGACATTCCGACTGCTATTGCCCTTTGAAAAAAGCACACGGCCAATGAAACGTCTTAGGGAATTAGAAAGTTTGCAGACTGAGGCATTCCTTTTGCACCTGAGAACACTCTTATGCAGACTGCCTGCTGGGAGCTCTAATGCACTCTCTCCTTCCTGCTCTCCCCCTCCCTCCCTCCCTCCCTCCCTGCTGGAGTACGAAGCATTAGAGAACAACAAACATGTTCAGGTCATCTACTCTGTCCGCCCATGAGACTGCTTCGTCGCTTGGATAGACTTAACCCCAGGATAGGAGTGGGGAGCCCCAGTCCCAGGGGCTGAATGCAACCTTCCAGGTCTCTGTAGCTGCCCCTTGCGACTCCCCTTTGGCCACACTCCCCGGACATCTCCCATCTCCCCAGTACTTTTGCCTGGCTGGAAAGTGTCCTTGAACTGGGATAAAACCTCTTGCTTGTCTGGATACAGGGGCATGGGGGCAAAAGCCTCTGACTTTTGCAGAGATGGAACGTAGCCTGTTATGCACAGGTAGGTTTCCCACCTGTTGCTCTGCTCATGTTTGATTCTGGCCACACGCACTACTGCCTTGTGGCCCCTAGAAGCTTTCCTGTGAGGGAATGTGGCCCTCAGGCTGAAAAGGTTCTTCAATCCTGCCCAGGGGCATCGCTATCGCACAGTGGCATAGCGTGGGTTGTCAGCACCCGGGGCAAGGCAAGTAATTTGCGCCCCCAACCCGTGGATTTGCACCCCCTAACCCGTGGATTTGCGCCCCCTAACCTGTGGATTTGCGCCCCCTAACCCTAACCCCCAGATGTTGCGCCCGGTGCGGCCGGCCCCCCCTGCACCCCCACGCTACGCCACTGCTATCGCAGCAGCATCTCCTCACATTCCCTGCTTCCTATCAACAACCAAACATCTTATAATAAAATTGTCTCCATCCAAAACTCATTGACAATGTAGACAATCTGAAACTCCCCATGTTTTGCTCAAGTTGGTTAAGACTATATAATTTCAGCCCCAAACATATATTTCCCACCCCCTTCAAGTTATTTTGTTAGAAAATTTAACAATCTTTATAATTTAAATGCATATAAGTATCTGTATGGCAATCATAAACCGTAACACTTAAAAAAAAATTAAATACAGCAGCCTAATGATCACAGCAAGTTATGACATGTGCCATATCTGAAGATGCTTTACTTTTCCAGTGTTTGGTAAATTAAAACCGAATTCAAACAAACTTATTGCAAAAGCTTGTGTTGTTTATTGCATTTATATCATGAGATAGTTTAGGCATTACAGCGTCTTCACATATTTCATTTTCCTATTCAGAAATAGAGAGAATAGACTGCTGTCCCATAGTTAGCATAACCCATTGATATAATATACGTTTCATTCTAGCAGAGATGGAAACTGAATGTGACCTACACAGGCCAAATTAGTGAAAATGCAAAATGTGATTGAGTGGTTTGAGGTATAGCTGCTTTTGAATCCTCTGTGTACATACTGATGGTATCACTTCATGCTTTGATCTCAGTTGACCACACCGCAAAACATGGCTGCATTACTGCTTTTATGCCACCACCACCCTCTTGTCCAGGTCATTCATTCAGCTCCTACATCACTTTTAAACAAACATGCTAATCAGGTAGTGCTTGTTGCACACATCTCACAGCTTGTGCAAACACTATGTTCTTCTGGCATGTGCATATATATGGTAGTTTGTGCCAGGAGAAGAAAAGTAGTTGAAGAGGAGTTTCCTTGGGGAAATGGTCCTCCACTCCTATGCCGCAGCCCCAAATTTAATTTGCAACTGGTGTCCGTAAGAGTTTCTAGAAGCAGGGATATATTCACATGTCTCTGCTACCTATCACATCTTGCTTGAGTCTCAGGACTGCTTTGGATGTAAAGCATTAGCATGTGGGTTGGAATTCCTCCCTTTGGGTTCTGTGTCTCATCTGAAGATAGGGGGAAAGACACATTCTCTCCCTATATTAAGAGAATACACACCTTGCTCCTTTAGATAAGACCCAGAAATGTGGGGTGGCAAAGCCCAAATCACTTGTAGTTCCTCTCTTGCTACTCCTTTTGAGCTCTTTGCTCTTCTTTAAACCCAGGAAAGTAGCAAGCTGCCGCTGCAATTACAGTAGAGAGAGGCTACAATTACTCTCCAGTTGAGTAGGAAATTGCTTCTATCTACTTCTTAGGAACAGGCTTGCCACTACCTAGAGATAAATGGCAGAAATTGCCTCCTGGAACAGCAGCCGCAAGATGAGACACCATCAGTGCACAAGCCCTTGGTAAATTAGAAGTAGATTACAGCGACCTATAGGTTGATACTACAAGGGATACAACCCAGTGGCCCCAGTCTAGAGAAGCACAAACTCAGCAGAAAGTTGTTGCAGCTGAGAATCCCCCTTCCCAGAAACAGCACTGTAAGTTTATCGGTGCTATCGTGTGTGTGTGTGTGTGTGTGTGTAGACAAAAAGAGAAACTAGACTTTCTCCACTACTTGCATGCACACACACATTTATTACAACACTCTTTGTGCAAACGGAAAGGTGGTCCAGTTGTGGATCTAAATTGTTTGATCAGAGCAAATGAACAAATGAGACACCAAGGGTCCTGACCAGCTGATAATCTCTCTTCTGCCCTTGCAGTCTGGCACCTGCTAGCACAACAGCCAAGTTTCTGATAACTCCCATTTTCTCCAAACCTAAGAAAGTGCAGAGCTACAATATCTCTTTTTCTTTTATGTGGGGAAAAGCAGAAGCTCGGGTTCATTTAAAAGCCTGCCCAAAGTCACACTCAAAACCTACATATCTGCTTATCTGCAGCAGGTAAAAGCTTTGACCTTGGAACTTCTAAGTCTCAAACGGTCACCCTCAGATGAAGAAAGGATCCCTCTTCCTCATTAATATGTGTATGGATATACAAATTGTTCCCTCTCTGGGGGTTTTCTCCTGACCTCTCCTCCTCTTCAGTGCTCAAGCTGTAAAAGAATTTGGAAGCAAGGACCTGTTATTTGAAATGCTTAGGTATAAAAACCCAGGGCTTTTTGCTGAGCGGAGTTGACTGATCATAATTTAGGAATACACCCCTCTGCCATCAGGCAAATTTCCAGGGCGCTCACTGGATAGAAAGGACTTTGCTTCTATAAGACTGAACTTTCACACACATGCATCTTGCCATATTTTTCTTCCTAAATCATTGCTGAGCAATTCCTGGGTAAATTTGCATTGTAAAAAGAAGGAAACGGTTGTGTTGTTTTTTTAAAATAAATAAATAAGGTCTCATAATATTTAAGTTCACACCCAGTGGTATTTGTAAGCTCAGGAGTGCAAAATCTCCCTCTTCACCCCCCTCCCTATGCCCACCTTGAACAAAGAGCACAATTGTGTTGGGAATAAGGCTTACCTTCGCTCCGAAGGAGAGGAGAAAGGGACTGATTCTGGGAGGTGAGTGAGCTGCAGAAAGTGACAGGAGGCAGAAAGCTTCTCTCAAGGAAAGAGCTCTGTGCTCCACAGAGCCCCGTGAGTCATATATATAAGTGACTTCAGTCAAGAGGACAGAAGGCTGAGCTTCGAGTCTGATTGGCTTGCTGGGAAGCGAATGCTAGCAGGTAGCAAAGCCCATGAGATAGGAAAAGGAGATAAGCAGCTTTTTTGTGCGTATGTTATGTGTATATGCCTCCCCCTCCCCACACTCCCCTCTTTAGAATCAGATTTGTTTGATCCCTTTGACATAGCTGGCCACGCCTAGACAATACATCACATTCAGTGTCCAGCAGGGACCCCTCCACTCCCAATGTTTGGACTTTTGGAGGGTTGCTTTTGTTGACCTGTTCTATGGTTTCATGATGGACCGGACAGTGTCTCCAGCCTGCCTTTGTGTCTTCTTGATGGCTTCTCCACATCAGCAAAGGACAATGAGGCTCATTGTACCAGCTCTTGAACTCCCACAAGTTGGGCTTTGAAGATGGGATGTTCAGGGGAGAGCACTTCCTTTCTTACTTCCAGGTTTAAAAAAGGATGAGATGAAAGAGATGGAAAGAAAACAAAGAGAGGACCTCCTCAAAAGTGGCAATTAATTCTACATCCTCTGCATTGAGCTATGAAAAAGAGATGGAGGTAATCAATTTTTGATGTGATGCACATACACAGATCACTCAAGGCCATCTCTTCTAATGAGCTCACTTGAGCATCAAAATAAAGGCAACTTATATCTTTTAAATGTGCATTCTTCTTTGTCTGTTTTGGTCCTTGTGAATGGCCAAAGTGAGAGGTGTTAAGGAATAAGAACTGTCATTTTGAAAAATCTTGCAGAGTGTCCACTCTGCTCCTTATGGAGAAAACCTCTCTGCCTTGTATAGTGATCACTTTACGGCACCATAATGTTGATGGGCCAAATATGTGTCCAGTGACAAGCCATGCTTTTATAATGCTTATTTAAATTTTTTGCAATAGATGGTGATAGGCAAGCCACTCAGGACCCTTCAGGCTGGTGTTTTATTGCGAGGGAATCTGCAACAAGTTTTTGCCATAATAACAGTGAATTTGTGGTGGATTTATTCTGCTTTAGTTCGTGCCACAATGTTTGCCCAATGCTACCACATTATTGCTGTCTGGAGAGGTTGTGGCGCAACAAAAACGGAACAAAAACAAACGAGAACATTTGTGGTATAGAAATTTACAGGATTAGCAGGATGTTACAGGATATGCACTGATTGGAAATGAAACAGTGCGGCAGCCCCAAAATCCTTGCAGGTGCAAACAGTACTAAAAGCAGGATTGTGGATGACTCCTCTGATAGTACCGTGAGCCAAAAAAAATCATTATAAATGTACAATAAAAAGAACATTGGGAGGAACCCTCCATTTTTGTTTTTGTTTTCCTCTAATTTGAGACCAGTCCACCATAGTTCTTTTCAGGCCATTTGGAAGGGTAATGCTTTTAAATTTTGACTTTTGGAAATGGCCCTTAGGCACACACAAAAAGCATAAGCCATCAATCACCCTTGGTGTAACACATTCTAATCATCATTCAGAAATTCACGGCATTCCTATAGCCATTTGGAAGGAACCAGGGCATTCCAATAGCCGTTCCCATTCTTCATTTTAGTCACTCTAAAGACATGTTTTTCTTCATGCAAATGTCAGGGTTTTCATTGGAAGGTGGCCTGTGCCTTTTGCACCCAACCTTGAATCTGCCAACAGTTGTGACTGTGGGGGAGCTGAGCACAAGGACTCAGTTGGGGCCAGACAGAGGGGAGAGAAGGTGCCTTTTTTCTTTTAAATTCAGCAAAGGCAAGCAGACAGCTGAACTGAACTATCACGGCTGGCTCAGGTTCGCTGTTGCTTGCTGCCAATTGAAACGTCAAAAAAAACCCCAATAGGAAGAGAAACAATGTCCCTTCCATTTCTTTTCCAAGGGACATTGCACAGAAAAAAGAAATGGCTGCCCCAATGTTATTTCTTTTCCTAGGAGCTTCTGAAGTTTAATTTAATGCATGCGACACAGCAGCAAGTCAGCTTTTGAATTATACAAGTAAAAGATTAGGAGAGCAAGTACTCTAATTAATTTCTGCACAGGAGACTCAAGAGAGTATGCTCTCAGGGTCAAAACAAGAGGAGCTCTGCTTACCTTCAACAGGCATGTAAATAAATGAAGGTGGGTGCTCATTTTTGCAACAGCCTCTATCCAAATTCTCACATTATCCCCATGGCTATGCTGCTTTCTTCATGCCATTTGCTCTCAATCATCTTGGTCTTACTGAAGGGTTTTCTGCCTGCTCTCCTCATAGACAGATCATTCAGCACAACCTCTTCCCATAGACACATTTAAAGGCTATAGAATATTAATCAGCCAAAGGCCTGGTTGAAGAGGAACATTTTCGCCTGGCACCTAAAAATATATAATGAAGGCACCAGGCGAACCTCCCTGGAGAGAGCACTCCACAAATGGGGCGCCACTGCAGAAAAAGCCCATTCTCGTGTTGCCACCCTCCAGACCTCATGGAGTAGGCCTGCAAAGAAGGGCCTCAGAGGATGATCTCAGGGTCCGGGACGGTTCCTATGGAGAGAGATAGTCCTTGGGGTATTGCAGTCCTGAGCCACCGAATTCTGCACCAGCTGAAGCTTCCAAACTGTCTTCAGAGGCAGCCTTATGTACAAATAGTCTTTTGAAGTTCCACTTCGAGCAGAGGTGGGGAAACTCTCTGGATGTTGTTGGATTCCCCTCAGCCAGCATAGGCAACAGTTAAGAAGGGTGGAAGTTATAGTCCAACAACAGCTGGACTATATTTCCCATCCATGAGCCAGGCTTATGTTTCTGACAGAATAAACTGCCTAAGGACAGGTGAGAAATGCAACTCAATTCACATTTAAGGAAAACTTACCCAGTTTCCGTAACCATGTGTGAACAAAAGCATAGCCATCCTTCAGAATTCCCACTTACCTGGATTTTGCAATGGAGCTCTCCAGCCAAGTAAGGCGCACAAATTGTATATATTTAAGTGTGCATATAAATGCATATATGTGAAAATAATATTAAAATGCATTATATTTAGGAAAATAGCCTTGTAAAAAGGTTCCAGTTACAGATAGGTAGCCGTGTTGGTCTGCCATAGTCAAAACAAAATTTTTTTTTCTTCCAGTAGCACCTTAAAGACCAACTAAGTTAGTTCTTGGTATGAGCTTTCGTGTGTATCTGAAGAAGTGTGCATGCACACGAAAGCTCATACCAAGAACTAACTTAGTTGGTCTTTAAGGTGCTACTGGAAGAAAAAAAAATTTTGTTTTGTAAAAAGGTGTACATTATGTGAAACTGTGTATAAAAATGTGTATAGTAGCAGAAATTTCCACAAAAATGCTGTAGAATTTTCCTGAGAACTTTTTTTTAAAAAAGAAAATCACAAGCTGACATGGAAATATATAATTTTTTACCTCTGAAGTTGCTACGACCAAGGTAACGTTAGCTATAGGTACCAGGAGGAGCCTGGCAGTATGCAGGAGAATATTCTTCATGATTTTGATACACAGCCATTGTGAAGCAGTAGAGGAGGTGGAAGTCAGGTGAGGAATAAAGGAGGCACTGAGATTAGAAATATTGGGGTGGAGGTTATAATCTAAAAATAGAAGGTTGAGGAAGGAAGAAGCAGCCATTGACAAGTTCCCAGGAATTCATTTTCTGGCCTGGGGAAAACAATTTTGATATATTGTTTATTCCAACCGAGGTGGTCAGAAAGTGTCAGTAATTTTTCATCATTAAGAATCATTAATACAAGGAAGTTATCACAGTAGCCGAAGGGAAAAGATAGCCACATAACACACAATACTTGTTTGGCTTTTCAGTTTAAAGCAGAAGTGTAACTGATTGTTTCTAGGAGATAAGAGGAAATAGTGTTCAATTGTTCTCCTGTAAATATAATTAATTATCTCTATCACTTGATGTTAAAAGGGTAGCTTGATATGAAACTCCAGAGTCCTCAGAAACAGGAAACTTGCAGGGGGTTCTGTACCTGTAACAAGCCACCATCAGGCCTAACACCCTACATTCTAGCAGAGATGATGGCTTTTGATAGAGTCTTCCCAGCATCACCAAGTGTGATGGCTGAGATCGAGGAGTATACCCTTAAGTCCATTATTATCAGTTTGCCCAGCAAATGTACCAGAAACTCCAGACTCTTTCCTCCCACCTTCGTAAGCTACAGGGACCCACCTGCTGGGAAGCTAGCATAGCTGTTGTCCCTCACACAGTCAACAATCTCTGAAGCATGTGTTCCAGTACATTTCTGAGCACAATTCAAAGTGTTGATGCTGACCTTTAAAGCCCTAAATGGCCTCGGTCCTGTATACCTGAAGAAGCGTCTCCACCCCCATTGTTCAGCCCAGACACTGAGATCCAGCAGCGAGGGCCTTCTGGTGGTTCCCACACTACAATAATTGAAGCTACAGTGAACCAGGCAGAGGGCCTTCTCAGTAGTGGCGCCTGCCCTGTGGAACGCTCTCCCATCAGATGTCAAGGAAATAAACAACTATCTGACTTTTAGAAGACATCTGAAGGCAGCCCTGTTTACGGAAGTTTTTAATGTTCAATGTTTTATCATGTTTTTAATACTCTGTTGGGAGCTGCCCAAAGTGGCTGGGGCAGAGTAGAAACAATAAAATATTATTATTATTATTATTATTATTAACATGCTTACATTACAGCACCATCATGACTACCCAGAATAAAGTGGAGTTTGTTTCTGCTGCCCTGAGGGGAAACAAATTTACTTGACAATAAAACATAGAAAAGAATAACACATTTTAAAAGTATAATCAAAAATAAAATGAGCATCAATAACCATGTAGTTCAGATTCTAATTAGCCAGTACTGCAGGGTCCTTCCATAGTCTAGTTAGAGGTATTTTAGCCACATCACGATATACTGTGGCTTATCAATCATGATGGGAATGAGACTAAACTCCCCCTGCAATTTACCCTCTCTCACTTCCCATCTGTGGCTGTGAGGAGGAGAAGGGAAACATTTTTGTAAATGTTTCACAAACCACAACAATATAACAATATAAAAAGTCATTAGGATCCTTCTCACAGGGCAGTTGGTGGTAGAATGGCTTTGCCAGGTTGGGACACAGGAGAAAGGGAGAAGAGAGGGGTAGCCCAGTCCAGAGGTATGTTTGGAGGTGATGTCCACCTGATTCCTTTTCTCTCTCCTGGTATCTCCCGTATTACAGCCCACTTTTGCTCTTTCTCTTTAATATGGCATTTGTAAACAATTGTCTTGTTGGGTCAATAGATGCATTACCTAGAATTCATTTCAAGTATTTGTCTTAGCATAAGGAGATTGTACTTTCTCAGCACTCAGACTGCAATCAATCAATCAATCAATCAATCTTTATTACAGTGGTACCCCGGGTTACATACGCTTCAGGTTACATACTCTTCAGGTTACAGACTCCGCTAACCCAGAAATAGTACCTCGGGTTAAGAACTTTGCTTCAGGATGAGAACAGAAATTGTGCTCCGGCAGTGCGGCAGCAGCAGGAGACCCCATTAGCTAAAGTGGTGCTTCAGGTTAAGAACAGTTTCAGGTTAAGAACGGACCTCCGGAACGAATTAAGTACTTAACCCAAGGTACCACTGTACACTCAAAGACCAGATAACATTTGAACTGCAAACCGATTCTCTTTTTTTTTAAAAAAAAGAATATTTATTAGATTTTCCAATTTTTTTAAACAAACAAACAAAAACAGAACAAACAAAAAAAGACATAAATTTCATAAACCATACTTTTAAATAACAAAATTCTCAGACCTCCTCATACTTCTCCTTCTTGTATCCCAATTAAAGTTATTTGTTCAGCAAATCCTTCATTTAAAGCATTACAGCTTATAACATTACCTTATTTTTCAAACCCCTCCCCCCCATCTATGTTCCTTTGTATCATTACAGCTAGAAACCTCTCAATTTCAATCCGATTCTCACTGTAAAAATGCGCTGGGATTACATGGAGACTCCCTGTGCTATTTAGAAGTCTCCCTACTGCAGAAGTTCCTCTACATCACATAAGAGGTTCATAAAACTGAGGACACACCATACATTTAAGGCACACTTAAAGAATACCCCCACAAGAATCTTGGGAAGTGTAGCTTGTTAAAGGTGTTGGGAGTTGCATCCCAGTTCCCAGGATTACTGAGGTGAAAGCAAGGTGCTCTGAATATATTGTGTGTACACAGGAGACAAGTCCAAGAAGTGTGGCCTTGCTCTTCACAGCACTGTAATTGTGTGTATGTGTGTATGGAATGCCTAAATACAGCTCTTTTCTATTTAAAATGCAGTGAACAGACTAGCCTTTCTCCCCTCTGCAACATGGCAAGCCCCTTTCAACATCGTACATTATGTCATAAAACTAAGCTTCACTCCTTAACCCTCCTACCTTGTTTTTGTTAGCAGCCCGAGACACCACAAAAAATGAAGCTTGTTTTGACCTGTCAAGAAATCATGGGGAAAGCTTCACATATTAAATTTCTGTGTTGTCAAGCTGCTATGCTAATAGACAAGGCTGGGCTAAGACTTTTTTCCCCCGCCTGAGGCAAAAGACAAGATGGCATCCCTCCTCCCCACCTTGACACTGCGCCCCACCTCCCAGCTTCTGCCTCATTCTGCCTAATGGCAGGGCCAGGCTTGAGCCAGTTTTGAAAAATGGCAACCCTACATTTAGCTCCTTTCTTCTGGCTCCCACTCCCAGGAGGAGGGCAGAGCTGTATTTATTTCCCTCAGGACAGGAATTCATCCCTGGGCGAAGAAAAGACTGAAGTGGTGATTTTAAAGCAATGTACAGAGATACTTATTTCTAGATCTGGGAACAAAAAACAAAACAAAACATGAGAAAGAGGAAATGGGGTTAGCCTGATCTGGACCCACAGTGTTCCCTACATGGGCGTACAATATAACTGTTTTATCTCTTGCCATGATAACACCATGATGACAGAAGGCTTATTTCCAGGTACTTAATATTACCGGATTGATTGCTCTTGACTGGACAATAATTTAGGACGAATTGATTGCCCTGATCCCATTGAACTGAACCTTGGAGAGCTCCAGATGGCAGCTTGTGTGATCTGAAGTGGTCTTTGGGATCAAGGGCCAAAATGTGCTCTTGGACCAACAGCTGTGCTCTCCTGGCAGTGGTGGTGGTGCATTTGCTGAGATGGGGATGGAGTAGGGCAGAGAGTGGTGAGATTGTGGGAGCACTGGGTTGGCCATAGTGGCCTCCCACAGGTACACACTACTGTCTCACACCACCCTGCCCTGGCAAGTGTAGCACTGGTGGCAGGATGGCGCCACTGTCCCCCTGCCCAGACACCACAGCAGCCAGAGACCTGCAGCCCAGTCCTAAGCATGGGCTATTCAGACCATTGGGGGTTGCTTCCTAGTTCTTAGGGTTGCATGCTGAACACTTGAGGAAAGGGATATATAAATATTTATCAGTTTACTTTCACAATGAGAGCAACCAGTTTCAGTTCAGGTTCACTGGCTTTGATCCAATGAAAGAAAAAGCAGAGATTTAAAAGTTGTTGCTGTTCCTGACGTATTTAAATCAATGCCAAGAAAAGCTTCACCTGTTAAGTTTCTACCTTCTGCATTGCTTTTATAGGCACAGGAGCAGTAAGTTTTCTGGTTTGTGTGTGTGTTGTTGTTGCAGTTCTAGTGGTTTGGCAAACAAGATTTAGGGTTGCCAACCTTTTAACTGCTTCCTGTAGCTGTGCCTTAACAGCAGCTTGAATATGGCCTATTTCATGGCATGGAGAGACATGCAGTCGCCTACTAAGTGCTGCCTGTTGAAGCACCTGTAAAGGATACAGATACAGGCTAGGTGAAAAGTTGGCAGCCCTGCTTCTTTCCTTGGAAATGTTTGTTGCTACTTTGTGTTTTTGTTTTTGTTTGTCTGTTTCCCCAAATGGATTAGTGGAGTTAATACCTAAGAGTTCGTCAAGTGAGTGTCAAATGAGTATTTGCGGGATTAAGATGCTCCTCAAGAGAGAAACTACTGCATTTTTTTCCTACGCAAACTCAGCATTGTCAAAGTTTCAGCCACCAAGTGGCCTCATGTTATATTTTTAGCCCAGATAAATCCCCTTGTGTTCACTCAAATGCCATATGCTTTCTGAGCTGGCGCAGGAAGGGGGGGCTTTATCCATGCAGGAATGAGGAACCGAAATTAGAGAGAGAAGGAGGGAGTGGGGAGGAAAAGAGAAGGGTTTGGGAGGAGAACTGGAAAAAACAAGCCAGGAAGTTTAAAGAACCAAAGGAAGAAATACAGATTTGGAAGTTTCGCTTGTGTTTCTACTTGCATTACGACAGGGTGGGAAACTTAATCTAGCCCATAGGCCTAATCAGGCCCCGAACAAGGTACCGTTTTGGTTTTCCTGGGCTGTGTTCCCCAACCCATTGCCACCTGCCCACACATCTGAGGTCATATGTGACATCAAATGTGGACAAAAGAGCAATTTAGAGTTTAAAGTGAGCCCTTAATTGCTCAATCGCAAGTGGAGCTCATTGGGAACTCCCTGGTACAGTCAGTGGGGCTCACTGTCGCTTGTCAATGAGTTCCATTTACAGTTTGCTGTAACTGCAGAGGGAGACTTTTGGATCCAGCCCAAAATCTGGTTCCCTACCCCTTCTTTATAACATTAGGAACGTTTTATGAAGGCTATAGCTGAGCTGCCATGTCTTAGCACAAAGGTCAAATGTATATGTTACAAGTAAATCTCAGGTGAATCAGGAGAATAGCTACAGGCGTGTCATTAGGGAGGCTGGATTCTAAAGAGAGAATGGCTTTTGCCCTTTTGATTGTTGTGTAGAAGAGCATGTGGTGTAGCTTGCCATACACCTTAGGAGAGTGTCTGAACAAATACCCTCAGAAATTACTGCAATGCGTTATTCATAGGGCAGCTTCTGAAGAAAGTTTGGACACCGGTGCAGAATTTGGTGCAAGGTAAGGTAAAAAAGGACGGGACGCGGGTGGCGCTGTGGGTTAAACCTCAGCGCCTAGGACTTGCAGTTCAGAAGGTCGGCAGTTCGAATCCCCGCGATGGGGTGAGCTCCTGCTCCTGCCCACCTAGCAGTTCGAAAGCACGTCAAAGTGCAAGTAGATAAATAGGTACCGCTCCAGCGGGAAGGTAAACGGCGTTTCCGTGCGCTGCTCTGGTTTGCCAGAAGCGGCTTAGTCATGCTGGCCACATGACCTGGAAGCTGTACGCCGGCTCCCTTGGCCAATAAAGCGAGATGAGCGCCGCAACCCCAGAGTCGGCAACGACTGGACCTAATGGTCAGGGGCCCCTTTACCTTTAAGGTAAAAAGGTAAAGGACCCCTGGACAGTTAACTCCAGTCAAAGGTGACTATGGGGTGCAGCGCTCATCTTGCTTTCATGCTGAGGGAGCCGGCGTTTGTCTGCAGACAGCTTTCTGGGTCATGTGGCCAGCATGACTAAACTGCTTCTGGCACAATGGAACACTGTGACAGAAACCAGAGCACACGGAAACACCGTTTACCTTCCCGCCACAACAGTACCTATCTATCTACTTGCACTGACATGCTTTCGAACTGCTAGGTTGGCAGGAGCTTGGACAGAGCAACGAGAGCTCACCCCATCATGGGGGGATTTGAACCACCGACCTTCTGAGCAGCAAGCCCAAAAGGTTCAGTGGTTAAACCACAGTGCCACCCTTTATGTTGTACAAGGACAAGGAGGCCAAGAATGGATCTCACCTTTAGAATTTAGTGCATTGGTTAATTGACAGATCACTTTACAGTGGTACCTTGGGTTAGACGCTTCAGGTTACAGACGCTTCAGGTTACAGACTCCGCTAACCCAGAAATAGTACCTCGGGTTAAGAACTTTGCTTCAGGATGAGAACAGAAATTGTGCTCCGGTGGCGCGGGGGCAGCAGGAAGCCCCATTAGCTAAAGTGGTACCTCAGGTTAAGAACAGTTTCAGGTTAAGAATGGACCTCCAGAACGAATTAAGTTCTTAACCCAAGGTACCACTGTAATCCTATTGAATCTACTCCTAATGGATTGCTCATAATAACCATGTTAACTTAGGAGTAGTTTTTCCCAGAACATAGGTGAATGACAGTTTAATTTGTATTGAGACCACAATGGGGAGCAAAGGGCTTTCCTTCCCTCCTCAGAGACTCACACATCATGGTCCTGACCTGGGTTAAAATGAAGGGGACCTTCAGTTTTAATCTAGGGCAGTGGTGTCCAAACTTTTTTCAAAGAGGGCCAGATTTGATGAAGTGAACATGCATGAGGGCCGACCAAAGTTGTTGACCTTTTTTTGAAGATTGAAGTTATTGAGCTTTTTTTACAAGTCAGAAATGCAGAGTTTATGGAAGCAATCTGCCTTATGCTATTTTGGTTCTTGAATATTTCAGGAAATGCATAATTATATGGCTCTAAGAGATGCTTTATGATGTCATTTTTACACACCATGATTAGCCAGCTTCTGTGCAGGCTACAGATAAAAATGTGCTCGTGATAAGATAAGGCAGGTTTCAGGCAAAGGGATTTTATACTGCAGAAGTCAGGAAGCATGTAGAACCTGAGGCTGATTTCTCACGCAAATCCCTTTCTCACACATTGCTATTTGTGTACATCAACACGAAGTCTTCCCTGTATGTTGCACAAGGGCAAGGAGGCCAGTAATGAATCTCACATTACAAGGAGATCTGAGAAGCATGGTGGCCCTTAATTCCTTTGTAGTCAGCTCACCTCCCCCAACACGATACTCCAATGTGATGGCAAACTAGAGGGATTTTGATTTTCTCCCCCAGGAATGCTCATGAAGAGCGACTTGCACCATTTAAACTACTGTGTTATATAGTCAAATGTTCTAATGTGACCATTTAAAAAGGCAGGTTTTATTAATATTCACTCTGCTTTTTTTTTTTTTTTTAGTAATTCCTTTAGTGCGTGTTTGCACAAAAGTACATATTCCCTTGATTTCAAATACTTATGGAAAAACACAATTTACACCAAAAATGTGGGCCCAGTTGTGAAAAATGGCAGTTCTGATTTTCTTGTGAATGCTTTGTCCAAAGGGCATTGCATCCCCTCAACATGGTGTGGTGCTTTACAGTCATCTCAGACTACAAGCCGGCATCCCTGACTTTTGGCTATGCTGGCTGGGGTTGATGGGACTCATAGTCAAGGGCAGGGAAAGCGGGTTATTAGGTTTATTTACCTTTTAACTGGATTTGGACTTGGCAAATAGAGGACTGTCCTCTGTAAAGTAGGGCACATGGCTACCCTATATTTAGTGCTGGGTGAATTAAGTTTGTCACAGCCTTCAGGGCTAGGTGAGGAAAGGCATGCCTAGGTAGGATTTGGTGGGTCCTTGTAGGCACCTTTAAGGTGGAGGGGAATTCCTGCATATTGCCATTCAGGGCCATGGGATGATTCAGAAAGGAACCTAAGCAAGTGCTGCTACCTGGAAAGGGGCTGGGCTAGCAAAGCAAGTTTGAATTGCCATGTGGTTCCCAAGTTTAGTATCAAATCCCCACCCATATTTGTGTTGTGGCTCTTGCTGTATTTCAGATAATATATTCTGTCCCATGTTACCCAACAGTCTTGTGTCTCATCTCATAATTCAATGAACACAGGGACTAGCAACAGACTCTGTCCTGTCACAGTCTTGTGTATTGAACAAGCAAGCACCTGACATGCAAGGACACATGAAAATAGAATGTAGGAAATGTACTACAATCTACTCATCTAACCCCTCCAGTATCCCATATAGCAGGCTTCCTCAAACTCAGCCCTCCAGATGTTTTCAGCCTACAACTCCCATGATCCCTAGCTAGCAGAACCAGTGGTCAGGGATGATGGGAATTATAGTTTCAAAACATCTGAAGGGCCAAGTGTGAGGAAGCCTGCCATATAGGCTAAATCCTAGAGTTATGCACTGGCCACAAGACATGACTTGTATCTGTATCTGTGAAACATTCCAATCTGTTTTGGAGTCACTTTGCCTCTTTCCAATTCTACTTGCTATTTGAGACCGAACAAAATTTGTTAACAATTAAGCACGGCATGAGAGTCACCTAACTTCAGCCAAAGCCCTGCACAAGGAATTCCCCATTCACAATACCGGACAATCTAAAAACAGATGAGGTAGATGAAATTTGCAGGGTCACTGGCAGGAGCTGGTCTTCTGTTCCTCTCCCACAGTTTTTTGGGGGGGATACAGCATCTTCGTCCTGGCAGAGGCAGATTTCTCTCTCTCTCTGCATGGGGAAGAGGTAGGGTGGGGGAAGCTTAGATCATTTTAAAAACAACAAGCATAGTTTTTAATATTTACTTCAGCATCCCTCCCCCAAATCGCTGTGATTGGAGGATCTTGGGAAAATAATTCACTGTGATTAAAATCTAGACCTGTCATTCAAAATGAAAGATCCCCACCCCCAGTCTCTCCACCTCCTCCCCTCTCAAGCTCAAGGTATTTTCCTAATCAACTTGATTTAGCTTTTTTAAAAAATAAAATGAGATTGAGATGAGATGATTACTATATATATTATATAGAACACATTAAGAGTGTAGCAGAGTGATTTGGGACATTAGGAAGTCTTTAAAAAGAACTTTTTAAGAGCTCAGTTTGACTCCAGCATGTTATAGCCCCGCCTGAATCACCAACATTTGTCTAATAATTTGGAAAGTGCCCAGAGCCAATGCACACCCCTGCTAAATGCTACTCTCATGCAATTTAAAAGCAATAACCCTACTTGCCCTTGACCCATGGAGGCTAAAACAAGATTTCATTGGCAGGGGAGGTATTTATGCAAAAGTCAAAGGTGCACTTGAGGCTAGCAGGTACTGCTGACTTCAGCAAATCCCAAGCTTGGCCAGAGGAGCAACCACATCCCTGTAATCCTTTTTACATGCTGATTTAAAACAAAAATGAAAACAATGTGTAAATTAGTGGTGTTGGTGCAATCTAGTTCTTTACACATTCCAGGGCTAGAAATGAACCACAATCTGCCTTAAAGTCCAGTGTAGAACACAGATATGCCTTGTAAACCCCCCCCCAAGTGTTTTTGCAATATACAATATTTAGGCTTCAATAAATACATTTTACTCACCATGCTGTTTTATTATTGTGTATGTCCGGTGTTTCGTTTTCAAGAAAAATAGGTGCTGGAACTCACCATGATGTTGCTACAATAAGTCGCCAGACAACTTGGGACAGCCCTGAACAGATTTTGGATTTATAACGACCGCGTTCACCACCCACGGAGGTGCTAAAAACCTTGGCAAGCTGTCTCCTAGTTGGTTTGGGGGTCGCCCCTGTTCTCATGCAGGTCAAATAAATGTGCCCTCACCTCCCTCATTCTCTTAGATTCAGGCAGATGGCTAGGGCAGCTCAGAAAGGCTCTCGCACAAATGCACACATGTGCAATGGTAGAGGTCTGGCTGGAAAGCTTAAAGCCCGCTCCTGCTACATGAGAGATGGATTGAAGAATGGGAAATACAAATTGGCCCTGTCCCGTAACTTGACCAATAGCAGCTAGGAACCGCCAGGAGCTAGGTGAAGTCATAGGTCTAAAAAAAAGTATAGACTCACACCGGATGTTTTGACTTGAAATGTTTGTTTTGGGCTTCTCAGTAGTACATAAAGGCAAGAAGCAGCTGCAGGGAGTTTTGGCCTGCAGTGGTGCCCACCTGAGAGGTGCCCAAACTGTGCTCTGGCATGCTCTGGCTGAAAAAAGCACAGTGTATGTCCTTAAAAAAAAACACCAACCAGAGTGGCCTAGGAATCATCTAGATAATGAGATCAGAGGCAAATTTAAGGGTATGTGACCGTTTCAGTTGCACTGGGTGCCAAGCCTCAGTGGTGCCACAGGTAACACCACAACTATGATTTAGAGTGAAGCGCAAGAGGAAGGGGAACGCTGCTGATATCTGAGACTCCAAGGTCTGCCACTGATCAGACCATAAATAGTATGAATGAGCAAGAGTGGTTCCTACACATAGTTACCATATTATGGGTCCACCTATCAGAGATAGATGAGGTACTTGACTTCAAGAAACCAGGAGCTTGGAATAATAAGCAATCTACTGTAATTGATTAATGGATAGAAAATGTTGACCTAGGGAAGTCCTTTGACAGACTTCAAACAGAAAGGACAGAATCATGAATACCACACACTCTTGTAATTTAATGCCAATGAGATAAAACCAATTTATTTCCCATTAATCTTTAGGTGCTGTGTCCATTCTCCTTGGGCATAGTGACAGGGGAGTGATCATCCCAGCTGGGTGCTTGACTAGAAAAGCCATTGTGGGTCCAACAGATATGGGTCTTAAGTGGAAGCATAAATATTTATTGCAAACAGGAGAATATTTCAATAGGACACAGTTATGCATGGTATACTTTTATTTGGTTTTAGAAACGAGATGCATGTCCCTAGGATACCAGTCCTCTTATGAATTATGTCCAGCTGAGCACCTTGCTTTGTGATGGTAGTTGCACTGGGAGAACACAGAAAAATAAACAAGGGAGGGATCCTGATAATAAAGTCAGCTGGATGTAAGCACCTGCATTCAATGCACAGAAGTGGGATGTCCTCACCAGAGCTCCTTATCCACAAGGCACTGAACTAAATAATATTTTCCCCAACTCCTCGAAAGATTCCATCAACGGTGTCTCCGAAAAAATTTGCACATCACTTGGGAAGATAGGCGAACTAATGTCAGTGTATGGGAAGAAGCAAAGATCACCAGTGTCAAAGCAACGATTCTTCAACATCGATTTTGTTGGACTAGTCATGTTGTTCGGATTCCTGATTATCGTCTTCCAAAGCAACTACTCTATTCCCAAGTTAAGAATGGAAAGCAAAATACCAGTGGACAACAAAAGATGCTCTCAAGGCAAATCTAAAAAAATGTAGTATAAGCACTGATAACTGGGAAACACTGGCCTGCGAGCGCTCCAGTTGGAGAACAGCCTTTACCGAAAGTGTTGTGGACTTTGAAGAAGCACGAACTCAGGGCGAAAGGAGAAACCGTGATCAACTCCTGCCAGGAAACCTATGTCCCCACTGTGGAAGGACTTGTGGATCCAGAATTGGCCTCTACAGTCACTCGCAGACTTACTGTTAAGACCGTTTTCATGGAAGACAATATTACACAACTACGAGTGATCGCCAAAGATTTTCTTGTGTCCATTGGTGTTTTCTGTATGGCTAGCTATCCCGATACTCTATGGAAGGGGAGCAAAATGTGTGTTTGATCTCCAGCTAGCTAGGTGGAGAGCAGACTTCCATTTATTGCATGCAATTTGGGATCGTAAGAACTTGAATCCTTTAATCATGACTGTAGAGTCTTAGCATTGGACTTTTATGGAGCCAAGGGGGAGGAGCTGTCTCCCTCCTCTAAAGCTGCATTTCGGTAATATTGATTTATTTATAAGATGTCTTACCAGTCCTTCACCAAAATGTCCACAAGGTAATACAGTTTGAATAGCTTTAAACATTAGAGTGGGATTATTCTAGGCCTTCATGCTACCCTAAAAGTTCCATTTACAAATTGTTTTGACAGGATTTAAGAGGTTTGAAGTTTAGTTTCATGAACATGGTTATGCCCTTCTGTAACATCCATCAAAACAGTTAAAAACCTTGACTATAAAGAGACAACATCTACTTTGTGGGTAGGATTGCAAAATGCAAAACTTTCCCCAGCATCAGAGAGAACGGAGCACTCCCTGTGAAAGTTTGTGAGAATCAGAGCCCCATGGAAGTCAGGATGGTGAAACATGCAAGGTGTAGGAGTCTGTGTAAAAAAATTGTAAGTGGATTAACAAATTAGTGAGGCATCTGGCAAGCACATGTTAATCCTTTATAAGCCCCTTACACATTAATGGAACCATTCCAGGTGTGTCTGTTCTGTTTGCCTTTTTCATTCTTTTGAGATGACTGTTCCCTTCTTCTTCCCTTCAATTTCGAATGTTTTCTTTCCACATAAAATCCAAACTATCGTAATTCATCACCCCCCTCCTTTCCTTCTTTTCTTTTTTGTTATGGGAGAAAAATAAAGAAAAACATTCTATTTGCGTTCAAATCCTAAACAAGCAGTAGCAGAGTTTTTGTGGAGTCCCAGCCAGAAAGGCAAGTCTGCTGCTGGCCTCTGGGTCTCACATTAGCCAGTCCAAGGATCACTCGAAGGATCAAGCCTTCCATGCACTTGTGGGAAGACATGGGTTCTCCAAGGCAAACTGGTTTTGACAACCAAGCCCACCAGGCATAGGCAATTGACATGCGCTGCATCTTAGGACAGGGCAGCCAAGGACGGCTGTGGAGAAACATTATTGGGTTTCTTCCAAGAAATCCAGGGAGAGATGTCCTATGACTGTCAGAGGATGTATAGGGAACACTGAGTGGGATTGTGACTGTCCTTCAAGCAGCTCTTTGATGCATTGATTGCTACCTACAGATGACAAGGCTTCTCTATGCTTCACAGTCATTACCCTCTTCACCAAGCTAACTGTGATGGAGAGGCTGGTGGGATCAGTTGTGAGGAGAGTGACAGATTTTAAGAACAGCATCACTCCAGTGCTGGCCACTGCACACTCTGCGCCTGTCCACTGCAACCCTGGAGCAAGTGGGAGCGATGTGGCCCCCTAAAAATGTGGCAATGACAAGAGAAAGAGGCCTCAAAATCGCACATGGCTGGTATTTAACACCTAGACATCTAGCTTGTATAAAACCCAACAGCTCCCTTATGTGTTGGAGAGGGTGTCCCACTATTGGGACATACAGACATATGTGGTGGGAGTGTTCAAAAATAGAAAAATTCTGGGCGAGTGTCTTTGCAGATATATCTTTGATTACAAGGCAGACAATTCCTATGTCCCCAGGACTGGCATTGCTTAATTTGTACAGTCAGGACTCACCAAGAATTAGAAATAAAGGTCTTGTAACCCATTTATTGACCATAGCCAGAACATAGAAAACGTAGCAATTGTTGACCATGGATAAGTGGTACGAAGTGGTTTGGCAGACAGCTTTGTTGGAAAAGCTAACATGGAAACTGCAGGTAGCAAGAGGCCAAAAGAAAAATGATAACTTCTACACAGTATGGGGCGATTTTATTGAACACATAGGTAGTGAGGCACATGGGAGAGTAGTGTTTGGGGTGGGTAACATAACTTGAAGTACAGTGGTACCTTGGGTTAAGTACTTAATTCATTCCAGAGGTCTGTTCTTAACCTGAAACTGTTCTTAACCTGAAGCACCACTTTAGCTAATGGGGCCTCCTGCTGCTACCGCGCCGCTGGAGCACAATTTCTGTTCTCATCCTGAAGCAAAGTTCTTAACCTGAGGTACTATTTCTGGGTTAGCGGAGTCTGTAACCTGAAGCATATGTAACCTGAGGTACTACTGTATACATTTTAACCTTTCAAATTGTTGCAGATATAATGTATTCCTTCCTTTTAATGAGATTGGAGAACATGATGTGTTATTTTATGGTTTTTAAGATTATGAGTATGTTTGAAATATATGCTGTGGCAAATAAACTATTTTTTAAATGGGAAAAATGCTGCTGTTTTGTTGCTATTTGTTTTATACACACACACATTTATAGAGCGTTTCTATATTTCTTATTCATATTACATGTGGAGGTATGCAGTGATTAGGTTTTTGTTAGCTGGCTGAATGAAGCCTTCCTGTCTGGATTCCCCCTCCTTTTCAACCATTTTTAGCCTATGAGTTCACCACCTGTTTCTAGGCTGACAAAAGGCATGCTGTCCCAGGCCTTTTTTTTTTTTTTTTGCATTGCAAAAATTATATTTCTTCTCTGTCTCAGCAGTGTTTTTGGTAGCATGATCTGCATTGCAAAAATTATGTTCCTTTTCCATCTCAGCAGCATTTTTGGTAGCTAGCATGATCTGGATTGCAAATATTATGCACCTTTTCTATCTCAGCATGTGTAAATTTCATGCATCTGCACTTTATGATTGGTGCCTCATGCTATGCTTGTGTCGATGTCATACGTGCGAAGTGCCTCCTTTTATTTATTTATTGCTGCTACCAATAGGTAGAATAAAGAAACAAATTATTTTTCATAGGGTATTACTTGTTCCGGCCACTTATTTGGCAGGTGGGAGGGGAGAGAGAAATCAGTTGGGGCAGGGGGTATGTGGCTGGCAGATCCATCATTCTCTGCTCCAGTTTTGTTGTTCCTGCAGGAAGGTAGAATAGTCTTGGTACCAGAGATGTTCTCAATCACGTCACACTTCCTAGCTCACAATAACATGGGAAGAGAAAAATATAGACCAGGCATAGGCAAACTCTGGCCCTCCAGATGTTTGGGTCTACAATTCCCATCATCCCTAGCTAGAAGGACCAGTGGTCAGGGATGATGGGAATTGTAGTCCAAAACATCTGGAGGGCTGGAGTTTGCCTAGGCCTGATATAGAATTAATAGAAAAGAAATGGTAGCAGTGGGTGGACAACAAATACATGCCAGAAAGGAGAGTCTGGAAAGAGTGTTTGAGGGCATGAGAGTGGAAGCACTTTTGATAGCTGCCTTTTGGTCCTGTGTGACACAGTCGGGGACAACCACCAGCATTGCTCTGTATCATGTTGGCAACCGTCTTTTGGCCCTTATGATCAGGGCCAGCCCAAGACATTTTGGCTCCTGAGGCAGACCACAAAATAGTGCTCCACTCCCTGACAGAGGAAAAGGGGTGAGGGAAGATCTACATCAAGGTGGGGAGGAGGAAAAATCAACATCGGGATCTGCTGCCCTGTTGGGTCATTAATGGCAGAGTCCCAGGCAGGGCAGCTGCAGGTAAACAGACAGAAACCAGGTGCACAAACAGAAACTGAAGAAGCACAGGTGATTCCCAGTAATGCCTTGCTGCATGGAAAGCAGCATGCAAAGCATGTCACCATAAACAACAATGCAAAACTTTACAACATCTTTCTCCCTTAATGCCCCCCCATCTGTTTTTAGGACTGTAATTGGTGGGGGTGCTCCAGGGCAGCTGTTCTCAATCTTGGGTTCTCATAGGTTTGTTGGACTACAACTCCCATCATCCCTAGCTAGCAGGACTAGTGGTCAGGGATGATGGAAGCTGAAGTTCAACAATATCTGGGGAGCCAAGGCTGCTCCAGAGGGAGGATTCTCAAGGGCTGAGACAACTGCCCAGCCTTACAGGGAGGACACAAAAGTCCTATATGCCAAGCTGCTCCTTGAGGAGAGAAACCCAGCAAAAGACAGAAGCCATTGCAGGGTTTCTGTGGAGGACACAGGCTTTTGCAACAAGTGCAATAAAGGCAAGACCTTCCTCTGGAATTCTTGGAGCTCAGGGTTAAATCTTCCATCCCTGGATCATTCAGGGACCTTGTGTATGGAACAATCTAGCAACCAGCAGTTGAAATGCATAATAAGAAAACAGGTGAGAAAGGACTAATTGGAATGTATGACACAGCCCTTGGAATATCCTCTGTAGGTCATGTGGGGCAGGCAGTCCTGCTATGCAAGTTAATGAAAGTTTTGATGGCTGCAAAATGTAGAGTAGCATTGATATAGTTGCTGTCATGGTGGCTAAAGTGACTTATGCATGATGCCATGGAGATGAGCTGTCCTTATCACCCCATATCTGTCTCCACCCATCAGGCGGATGCTATGACTTGTCTTGGCTGTGTGGCAACTGCTGCTATGCCAGTGGGATGACCACAGTGCCAGACATTGTGATTTTGGACAGAGGCTTTGTCCATTTTATTTTCCAGGCAGGCTGGTGGTGTAATAGAGATTTAGAGATGTCCCCTGCCTTCCATCAAGAACAGTCACAGCTTCTTATGAAATAACATAAAACTGTTTTAGAAGAGAAACACAATTCAGAAGGACGTTCTGAGATCAGGCCATAAGTAATGTCCTATACCATAAGATGCATCAGAGATTCAACAGGTTCAATGGAACAGGTTTGGTCTTTGTCAATTATTTCACTTCAGCAGAGAACAAAAACTAGAGAAGGAGCTAAGCTATGGTGCCATCTGCAGTCAACCCACAGTGCTAACAACCTGATCAAATAAGATGAGGTGCTCGTGATGATTCCCTACTAAATTGCCTACTTAACCCCCTAAACTGGCTGTTTGTTTAGCTTTTGGAGCTACCTGGCATTCATCAGGCAGTGACCGCATCCAGCATCTCACAGACATTTGGGGCTAGACTTCACAAGCAAATACATTATGTCATAATTGGTGCTGTATAAAAGAACCAAAAGATAAACAATAGCAGAGACTTTGGAAACAAAAGAACAAAATAAAAGAAACCAGGGGAAACTGGGAATATGGTGGAAGAAGGTCCAGGCATCTGGGATTAAATTTATAAAACAATACCAGAGCTCGATTCTGCTAAAATGCAAACTTATCTCATCCAGATGCCCTTTCCTTAATGCCAGATAAGTTGGAGCTTGTTAGTTACTCAGTGATGAAGGGAAAGGACTCTGCACATGATCAGAGACAGCTCTTTCTTATTACTAGAATTGGGGGCAAAGTTCTTATGAATAGCCCTGCTCAGACATGGGCAATCAATGAAAAACGGTTTCCAGAAAACATAAATGGGATATTTCAGAATCATGTCCTGAACTGCAGGCCGCTAATATCAAACAACTTGATTGCCTGAGGATCAGGCATGAAAGGAGCACCATGTAACCTTCCCCAGTCTGGTGTCCTCCAGATGTTCTCCAATCAATCCAAGCTGCCTGGGGCTGATGGGATCTGGAGTTCAAGACATACAACATGTACCAGGTTGAAGAAGGCTGATATTGCTGTATGATTAACTTTTGGAGCGAGTGCAACTTTTGCACTATAGGCTCACCCCACCTTCGCTATCCAAGCCATTGTGTTGAAAGAGGGAGGGGGGGAGGCATTGCGCTCTCATCTGAGCCTTCTTCATGGATGCAATTAGCGGAGATTCCCAATAAAAGGAGAAAGTTGGTGGTGATGAATAGCCCAGGAACTCCTGACCTAATTTGCACTTCACTTATCATTTGCCTCTTACTTTTGGGGGTGGAGGAGTGGGGTGTTCTTCCTTATTACTGCACAGCTAGAATTCCCTGGCCCTTTCCTGTTAGGAATGACATAAGACCCTTGTGAAACTGATGCTTGACTGAGCACTCAAGACCACTTATCCATTTTTATCTCTCATCCTTTCCTTGTTGCAACAGAATAGGAGCCCCAAATAGGAAAGGGCGGGAGGATTAAATGATTCATTCCAAAACTGTGACACAGGCATTCTGTAGGGAAAGCCCTTGCTTTCTTTATATCAGATAGAGAGAAAATAACCCATTACTTCAATGGTCTGCATGAGTCGTCATCAGAATTTGAGGCCATGTTTACTAGGCAGCTGCTTTGTCCCATTAACTCATCTCAGGAACAAGCCCACTGGTGATGACTGTCTATGCAAATCTGGAAATAATTAACTAGAATTTACATGTCACAGAAGATGAGCCAGTTCATTTCCCACCCAGATCACCCCCAAATAAATTAAAATGTTGCAGCCCAAATTGGTTCCTCTTCAGTTAACCCCCAAATTCTGTTTCTAATTAATTGTCCTCCGATTAATTGCCTTCCTCCTCATTGTCTCCATGCATAGCTCTATCTCTTTATCCCATCAGAATTAGGAGAGGCTGTGCCAGGGTTGGATGCAGTCTGGAAGCAGTGATTGGCTGGACGGTGGCCAATAAACCGAGGCTCAATTCTGAGAAGACTGCTGGTGGGCGGGTGGTTCCCATGGCCAGGAATTAGGTGGACAATCTGTTCTGGGCAGGGCTGCACTTTGTCTGAAGGGAAAAGTTCATTGTCGGCGAGAACTCCTGGATTCCAATGGGACACTAGAGTCTGAAGTGACTTCTGTGGCTTGGATAGCGTATGCCCAGCTTAGGCTGGTTAACCAGCTATGACTGCTCCAGCACTGGGATAGTCTGGCCTCAGCTGATCACGCTCTGGTGACTACCTGCCTGGACTACTGTAATGCAATGCATGAGGGGTTGCCCTTGATTACTGCAGAATGTGGTTTGCTAGGTCTATGCAAATGTTTGACGTTAGTACAGCTCAAGGTTACATCTTATCTTCTTTTTGAAATATTTTTTTTTACTTGTTTTGATTTAGAACACTTTTCCAATTGGTATGTTTTATTACTGATAAATGGTATGTTTTATTCTTGGTATTATTTCTTATTTCACAGCTGTATCCAATATTTATTTGCAATTGTGACAACTTTTTCTCCCTCCCCTTTCTTTTTTTAAATGACTTTCCTCCCTTCATTTCTTTTTTTCTGTAACCTGACCACTATTATTAAAAATAAAATTTAAAAAATGGGGGGCGGGGAGAATGTGGATGGTAGGTTGATAAGTGTAGCACCCTGATGGGACCATGGGTTACTGGTCCTGAAAGTGCTGCTGACCAGTTTAAGGCTGACTTAAATCAGTACTGAAGACTAAAGCTGAGGCTGCTGAAGAGGCATATTGGCTGTGAGTCCTGAAGACCCCCTCCCTGCCTTGCAGGCCATTTTTCACCTGGCCTGGGAGGGAAGGGCCCCTGACTGACTCCAACTACAAAAGCTGATGTTGTTGAACAGACTCTTCAGCTGGGATATTGGGTGAGTTTTTTTGTGGGGGGGGGGTGTTGCCGCTGTTATTAGTATTTTCTGTATATTTAATTTATAATTTACAATTTATGTGGAAATTGTTCAATTTGGTTGTGAATTTTTTATGTTTTATTTATTCTTTATGACTACTTTGGTTATGCTGTAATTGTGATTTTTTTTCATGTTGTAAGCCATCTTGACCATGGCTTTAACTATGGAAAAGCAGCATACAAATAAAATCATTTGTAAGCCTAGAGGACTTGCCCTGTGAATGTAGTTAAAAGTCTGGAGTGGTGCTGGTGGTAAAGTGGCAAAACCTGATTATGGGACACCCCCTATAGTGGTTACAATAAGTTTTGCATCGGGGTGAAGGGGTTTGCCTACACTTTCTGAGGACTCCACTTTTCCTAAGGTCAGGGGAAAATGGTGGTTTCTAGGAAGATCTTGTACTGAATTGTTCTGACCCTGATTAGCTCATGAAGGGAATTAGGAGTTGGAGTGCCAATTTCTGAATGACAATTGGTTTACTGACCTCCTTTCCCCATAGAGCCTCCAAAGGCTGAGCCTGGACACTTTCCAGAAGTGATGCAAGGTGTTTAAATTGAAGCAGGCATTTAGTGGTTCGGGTTAAATGCTGGGTTATTTTAGTTGTATATGTATTTTAGCAATATCCGTTCAGGATGTGTGCTGTTTTCAGCTTGCCGTTGCCTAGATTGACCCTGATCAATAGGGTGGGATAGAAACCCAGCAAATCACTGTTGAAAATGCTATTCTAAATGTCCAGCATTCTGCTACCAAATGTCTAAGAATCCTGCTCAAATATGTAAGCGCTGAAAAGACATCTTATGTCAGCCCAACACTGATGCAGCATCCAGCCAACCAGAGGCGTTACTGTGTACATTCCTGGCCTTTGCCACAACACTAGTGTACTATACAAGCCCACTTATGCAGTTTCAACACATACCACCACCACAAATGGGACTTGTTTTGAGCTGGAGCACCAGACCAAAAGGCACTCAATTTTTTATGTCATGCTCCGGCGCAAATCAGCCAGCTTCTGCAAGAATGCATGACTAAAAAAACTGAAGAGTCCCAGTTTGGATCAGCTGGATGTTGGAGGGTACACTATAAATACATGAAGCTTCTTAGTACAAATGTTCATGTTGAAAATGTGGGCATCATGGGACAAGACCTGGTTTTCTGCTCTCAAGCTGATTGACTGGAAAAGCTTCATTTCTGAGTATGGTTTCTGCTATCATGTATGAATAGAATTCACAAGTACAGTGGTACCTTGGGTTAGGAACTTAATTCATTCTGGAGGTCCGTTTTTAACCTGAAACTGTTCTTAACCTGAGGTACCACTTTAGCTAATGGGGCCTCCTGCTGCCGCCGCGCCGCCAGAGCACGATTTCTGTTCTCATCTTGAAGCAAAGTTCTTAATCTGAGGTATTATTTATGGGTTAGTTTATCTGTAACCTGAAGCATCTGTAACCTGAGGTACCACTGTAACTCATTTCAGCTCAGAACTATGTTCTTTGAGCATGTTCATGAGGACAAAATAGATAAGAACTGAAGACCAGCACTGTCTCCAACAGTGCCCAGATATATTCAGAAAGCCAGCCAAGCATGATGTGTTCGAAGCAGCCGTACATCATTGTTTGGCTTTAGTACCTACTATATATTGAGAAGTAAACTGTCTCTATAAACATGCTGGTCCCTTCATTTCCCTACCATGGTAATTAATGGCCATGGATGGAGCTACCTTCCATTCATTTGCTTAACCCATTTTATATGCCTCCAAGTGAGTAGTCATCATTATACCACGAGGTGACTTCCTTGTTGATTACACGTTACGTGGAATTAGTAACTTCCCATTATCAGACTTGCTGTCAGTTAATGCTATTGGGTGACAATGACTTCTAGAATTGTGAGACAGCGTGAAAAATAAA
Source organism: Podarcis raffonei (assembly GCF_027172205.1). Lineage (NCBI taxonomy): Eukaryota > Metazoa > Chordata > Lepidosauria > Squamata > Lacertidae > Podarcis > Podarcis raffonei. The sequence goes on from NC_070607.1 coordinate 59,804,340, forward strand.
TCCACACCTTCCTACCATTCATATTGTTCATAAATCTCTTTATCATGTCCTGCCCACTCCCCAGTCATATTTTTTCCCTGAAGTCCCAAGCATTTTAGACTTTCTTTATATACTATATAAGATAATGTGGAAAAGAAATTGAATGCACATTCTAGCCATGGCAAAGTTTACATTCACAGAACAGACATATTCAGGCACAAATCGATCCATGCTTCTCATGTTGCAATACCTCTTAATTTCAGTCACTAAGCCTGCCTTGTGGCTTACTCTCTTTCTTCTTCGCAATGTGTTCATTCCTCATGTTAAGCCATATTCTTCCATGCTAAAACATGTCCTGGCCAGGATTCCCTAAGGCTACAGAACAACGTTAAGGGGAAAAAGGCCAACTAATCAATGTACAGTCGTACCTTGGAGCCTGAACGCCTTGGTACTCAGACATTTTGGCTCCCGAACACTGCAAACCCGAAAGTGAGTGTACTGGTTTGCAAACGTTCTTTGGAACCTGTACATCCGATGGGGCTTCTGTGGCTTCCAATTGGCTGCAGGTGCTTCCTGCAGCCAATCAGAAGTGGTGCTTTGGTTTCCGAATGTTTGAAAGTCGAATGGACTTCTGAAAAGGATTCTGTTTGACTTCCAAGGTACGACTATATATCCTTGCGTGCCAACCATGACTGTATTATCTTCCAATTCTCTGCTACATTTCCATGTCCAAACCAATTCTCTCTTATTCTTTCATTAAAAACAACAAAACAAAAACAAACCCACCAGTAATATTCCCTGTTGTCTTACTTTGCAGACTTCTCCTCCAAGGCACGCGTTGTCCCCATTTCACAGGGGAAATGTAAATCCCTGTAACATGGGGAGTCAGTTGTTCAGCTATATTTTTTCTCTTACCATGTATAAAACATCCCATTCCAAATGTGTGTATATCAGGAAAATCTCTACTATTTCTGCTAGCACTTGAAGAAATGTATTGGAAAACCCCAGTGGGGATGCTTCAGCAGCATGGCGAGACTAATTTCCCTAGGGAAAACTGAGGACACTGATAGGTTAAAGTGAATTTGCAAATCCAACCTGACTTTCTGAGGAAGTAAATGGAAAAATGCAAAAAAAAGGGGGGGAACCCAAAGGCTTTTATTATTTGGGAGTATTCTGGCAAATACAAAAAGTCTATGTTCTGAAAATTACATTTTAAAAAAGCTCTGTACCTATAGTAACACCTTCACACAGCTGTTGCTATTGCACATTGGGTGAACAAACATGAATGTTTTGCGTTTCAGGTGTAAATTCAATCTATACATACTAAGAGGGCACTGAGATCTGTGCTTTGGCTCATATTGTGCTATGTTGAGCTCTCGTTCAGGAATGTGCTGTATTTGCAGGTAAGATACCAAAGGCTGAAGATCGAGAGACTGACTGCTGCCTACCTGCCTTAACTAACAGACCACGATAAAACATGGGAGACAGCATTAAATTGAGAACAGACAAATCAAGTTATTTTCTGGAGGTACTTTGAAGAACAAGTCCAAGCACCACAGTGGCATCTTAGAAATTTGTGAATAATGGGATCCAGAACCACAGTTCAATTTTGCTGGGCTAATGTAACCCTCCCTGATGCTTCAGGCTGATTTCCATCTGCATGCTCAGTAATGGTCAGTAATGCCCATCTTTGCTGGAAAATGGGGGGGGGGGGGAGAATCCCTTCAGTTCTTCCTCCAACCCTGATGGGCAAGACTCAAGAGAGACTTCAGCGGTTCTTCCACACATCAAACCTTGGACTTGGACGAAGTAGAAAAGTCATCACTTTCTAAATGACATTTTAGCAACATTTTGTCCTGGGCTGGTCTTCAGGAGTGAGCTTTATAGAATCGGTTAGGTAGTTCTCAATGATCCCGTTGTACTAAAGGAAAAACATAACCCAGTATGAGTTTATGAAAACAAGGCAAAACAAAAGACAACAAAATAGCTGAGCTGCTATATGGTAAGGGTCATCCCTAGTCAGAATGGTACAGTACTTGGGAACCAAAATCTTGGCATAAAAAAAATCCTTTTGTTCTCCTTTCTCTGTGTCTTAACCTGAACAAGTGGCAACACCTTGTGGTCAGAGGCAGCAATCTCATCCCACATGCTTCAAGATTAACGACGCCCAGAGAATTCTTTGATGCACAACTGTCTTATGGGCAGAAATTGGTTTTGATGTAAGGTTTTCAGTTTGTCATAGTTCTGTGGTTGGGAATCTCTACATTTATTGTCATAAAAATCTCATCCCTTTTGCAACATCATATTATATATATGATGAGAGTACTGTACCTATAATCCACAATCACATGCAAGTCCTATTCTCCCCAAAAATCAGATTTTTAAGAGGTATCGTGGCTTCTCTTTTGCAAACTGTAGCATTCTAAAAAGTAAATAAAATGATAAACACATGCCTTTACTTTTATACTATATTGCTCTCACTGCACCTGTTTTGGTTTCAGTGCAGAATCAGACACTCTGGAAAGGGGAAGCTGAACTGAACTGCACTTGGGAAAAAACCTGCAAGCGAAAATATGCGAGCCCAAAACTTTAAAAATCACACATTAGCCAGACCCAAAACTTTGCTCCTCCTTTGATTTTATGGAAATGATCACAAGAGGGTGCTGTTTGCTTCACATGCAACATGTTTGATGTCGATGAAAAACTCAGCTATTTCTTATGGACAAGGCTGCTACTCACCCTCGATAGTGCTTGTCTTGCCAGGGTCTCAAAAGCCTGAACTACATTGATATCATTCTTGGCGCTTACTTCAAAATACGCAATGTCCTTTTCTTTGCACCAGGATAAAGCTGCCTCCTTGGACACCTGCAAGACAAAATTGGAAGGGATTCGATTAGGTGATCTTAGGTTGCTTCCAAACAACCAGTGTCTTGAACATTCATCCTGATTTGTTTACAGGGAGGTTAGATCGTGTTGTGTGTCATGCAATCATTATGCAAGCAATGTGCAGGACATTTCTCAATCACTCCATCTTTCTTATGAAAATTCAACTTTTGCAACTTTTCCACAAGACTGGCACTTGGCTCAGAAGTGTTAGCTTTTCTGTTGCCTTCTCACATTATGATGTGGAACAAGGTGTGGAAACTCCTCTGCCCTCATGTGCTACCCATGTGCTCTGCTACCCATGTGCAACTCGCTGAGCTCTTGATAAGTCTCAATCTCCAAAGGGTTCTTAACTTCTACTAACAAGAATTAGGCTTTAGTGGTGACTCATATTTAGCTGCCCCAATTCATAGCCCTAATCATGTCATCAACATGAATCCTTGTTCCTGGACAGCTGGCAAATGAGTACATAAATACCAGCAGCTTTATAAAAAATAAAAAACACCACTAATATGTATGCTGACACATATTGACAGTGATGATCTGTAAATATATTGAAAATGCATTGATAACGGGGGCTAAAAGAAAATGCTCTGCAGTTTCTAAAGGCTTCTAAAGGCTTGGATGCGCATATATATATATATATATATATATATATATATATATCCATTTAGTTCTGGCAAAAGGTTTGAGTAGTAAGCGCACATACCCCTACTACTTGTTAATTTCTCTCTCCTCCCCATATAATAAAAATATTTATGTAGCTTGCTTTCCTTTTTCTCTGAATTCGAGGAAATGTTACGTTTCTCTATACTTTCATGTAATTGATCACGTCTATATATTTTATATTTAAGGGACGTGGGTGGCGCTGTGGGTAAAAGCCTCAGCGCCTAGGGCTTGCCGATCGAAAGGTCGGCGGTTCGAATCCCCGCGGCGGGGTGCGCTCCCGTTGCTCGATCCCAGCGCCTGCCAACCTAGCAGTTTGAAAGCACCCCCGGGTGCAAGTAGATAAACAGGGACCGCTTACTAGCGGGAAGGTAAACGGCGTTTCCGTGTGCGGCTCTGGCTTGCCAGAGCAGCAATGTCACGCTTGCCACGTGACCCGGAAGTGTCTCCGGACAGCGCTGGCCCCTGGCCTCTTGAGTGAGATGGGCGCACAACCCTAGAGTCTGTCAAGACTGGCCTGTACAGGCAGGGGTACCTTTACCTTTACCTTTATATATTTTAAAAAATATATATTTACATGGCTTTAAAAAAAAATATTTTCAATTTTTAAAAATAAAAAACATGGGAACTTCCCTCATGGCTAGTGTAGCACTGCAGTGCTGTGCAAGAAATATGTTGAGTTTCAGGTGTGCATGTGGAGTACCATTAGGGAAGAAATTCTGTAAGGGTCACTCCCAAGAGATTATGTTCCATGCTATTAGATCCTGCTGTTTCCTAGTCTGCCAACAGGAGTCGCACAGAACAACATGGGGATCACTGAATCATAGAATGAACTTTACAATTAAATTCCACTGGAATCAATGGGACAAGTTACAGAAATCTAAAGCACTGCAAATGCTGGATCAACCTCTCACTGACTGGGCATTCTTTTCACGCCATTCTCTAGCATTCTCCTCTCCAATCTTGATACAAAGAGTTTTAAAATACATTGAGAGCTCTAGCTTAGCCCCGCTCCCTCACAATTCCTTCTCCTACCTGTCGGTCCTTCAGATCAATTTTATTCCCCAGCACAACCATAGGGAAGCCTTGCTCCATTGGAATGACCCTCTGTAGGAAGTCTTCTCTCCAGTCATCCAAGGAATGGAAGGAATCCATGTCCGTGACGTCAAAGGCCAGCATGCAGCCATCGGAGCCTTTGTAGAATGTGGATACCATGGACCGGAATCGTTCCTGCCCTCCAGTATCCCAAATCTGAAAGGAGGATGAACATACAAGCATTAGTGTTAGCAACCTCTGAACCACTACAGATACTTTCATGCACAGTGACAGGTTCCTTCAGCTCAGTGTTTCCCAAGCTTTCCCCCGCTGTGGACCACTGCAATTTTAAAAGACATAAAACTGTTACAAAATGGAACACAGCAATACTAGCATTATCAAGCCCTAAATGGCTTGGGCCCCAAATATCTGACAGAGAGCTCCCTCCTGCATAGATCTGACACTTCCACCACTCTGTAAAGTTCATGGGCTGTCTGTGACAGAGCCATTTCTGTGGTGGCCCCCAGATTATGGAATACTCTGTCCTCCAAAGGGCACCTGGCCTTGTCACTGTATACATTTTGGCATCACACTCTATACATTTTTTCTTTTTTCTTTTTTTGCACAGGCCATTGGGTGTGTAAGATGATATCCCTCCCATTTAAATCCAATGCATTATATGGCTTAATTCTATTACACTGCATAAAATGTCACTCCCACCCCCAGGACACCCGTGACGGATGAATTGTTAAGTATCTACAAAATCAATCCTTGTGAAGTACTCAGAGGTGGTGACCCGAGAGTGCGCTGGTGCCCTGTTTGTGGAATTCCTCCAGCAGAAAGGCCTGCCTTGCACCAGGTGAAGACATTTTTAATTCCCTGGGTTTTTTATGTATTCCTGGATATTTTAATTTGTTCTTTGTATTTTATTTGTGTATAATCTTCTTTGTAAACTACCCTGGAAGCTCTGCTGAAATGCGGTATAGGAATCTTTTAAATCAATCAATCAAAAGGAGCACACAGCACCTGCCATTTCTGAGCACTACTAAAGTAAAGGGTAAAGGGACCCCTGACCATTAGGTCCAGTCATGACCGACTCTGGCCGAGGGAGCTGGCGTACAGCTTCCGGGTCATGTGGCCAGCATGACTAAGCTGCTTCTGGCAAACCAAAGCAGCGCACGGAAACGCCGTTTACCTTCCCGCCGGAGCGGTATCTATTTATCTACTTGCACTTTGACGTGCTTTCGAACTGCTAGGTTGGCAGGAGCAGGGACCGAGCAATGGGAGCTCACCCTGTCAAGGGGATTCGAACTGCCGACCTTCTGATCGGCAAGTCCTAGGCTCTGTGGTTTAACCCACAGTGCCACCCGCGTCCCTAGCACTACTAGATGTGTGTAAAACCAAGCACTTCTACTTCAAGGTATCTCTCACCTGCAATTTCAGCGGGCTGCTGTCCACAACTACCATTTTAGTCAGGATACTAGCTCCCAGAGTTGTTCGATAGTCTTCGTAAAACTTCTTGTGAACATACCGGTGGAGGAGAGAGGTCTTCCCTACACTAGGGTGAAGTAAGAAACACATGCAATGAATTAATTCTGATGACTACTTTCTAATAGTTTCCTGTTTTTTATCCTAAAAGTTTGATTTAACATTTGGTTGAATTGTAGATTGTTCTATGTTTACTACTTGTGTGCTTGAATGCTGGCTGCCTTGAATCTCTCCTGTAAAATACTTGGGATAAAAGTCTTTTTAAAAAACAAAGGATGCAAAGTATTATTTTTTTGGAGTGTGGGCTGCAGGCCAGAACTAGGTGAAGATGGCCATTGATGGTCTGCTTCACCTGAATAGATGAAACTGGAGGGAGTTGCTAATATATCCCCTGTTCAAACCAAAGACTTATGACTACTAGATATAATAAAACACTGTTCAATTAGTCTTTGTGCTCAATGCTGGCATTGTGTCATTGTCTCAGTGCTGCATCTATTGATTTTTGTAGTCTGTTCTGCAGGCTGATCTTAACTCTACAGAGTATAATTTTCTTTAGCCTGCATTTCCCCCCATTCTCTTCTTTTTCTGGACTTAACTATCTAAAAATATGACTGTCTAGGGGAAGACTGTTGGAACCTGTGAGCCTCCAGATGTTGCTGGACTGTAACTCTCATCATCCCTATCACTGGCCTATGGGAGCCCTGATGTTTGATATGGTAAACAGTTAAAAAATTTCATCTGTAAAATTAATAAAATTAGCTTGTCTTGATCTTTGTCCTGTTGACACTCCCTCATACCATATCATCATCAGTACATTTCTAGTGCAATTAGACCAGAACAATAGCAAAGATGGACACTTGTGGTGCTATTTCTCTTAAAACCAGCAAGTAGAAATTCAATTTTCTGCTCTGTGAGGGGCTTTGATCTGATATTTTCTCCAATAGGACAACTACAGTGCATATACCTTTTTCCTAAACTTGATATCCATTGTAATGACTCTTCTGATAAGATTTCTGAGAGGTATTTCTCACAACAATATAACACAGCATGATTGCTGTTATGATATGGTTATGATAGTTATCTCCCAGAACTTAGTGAGCTCCACTGTTGAAAGCCAGCAGATCACTGTCATTGTCAAATTGGTAGAGGTCTCTAATGATAGGGAGTAAAAATGCCATGAAGTGTTGTAACATTTCTAGCTGGGAAAGCCAACATAGGAGTTCCGAATTCAAATCCACGCTTAGTAATGGGTGGCCTGGACCAATTGCCAACTCTCAGCCTAGCCCACCTCCCCGAGTCATTGGGAGGATAAAATGGGAGTGAGAGAACCAAATGCTCTCCTTGGCTTCTTGGAGGGTGTGTGGAAAAATAGAACTAAAATCAACATAACAAAATGAACAGTATTATCATCCACCCAAGGTGTTAAAAAACAACAACACTATTACAGTGCTTATGTGGAGAAGTAGGGCATCTCTTCAAACTGCCTTTTCAAATTCCAAAAGCAAAGAATGATGCTTACCCTAAAGTGCCAATAATTATTAGTTTCAAATCCACTCTCTTAGTTGAATTCATAAATGGAGCCTAAAGGGAAGGAAGAAAAAAAGACATTCGTCAACATCTTGTATCTTGAATCAGCACAATGCTCTATATGCGCCATACTCAGGATAGCAGAAGCCAGCAAAGAACTCCAGGCATCCGACTGGTCAACTGCCTTTTGTGTCACTGTAAATGAAGCATCCTTGCTTCTCCTTGGATGGGAATCTTTGATTAAGACTGTCCCTTGAGACTTGGGTCCACTTTTAAAATGAAATAAAAATATGCCTAACAGGTTTTCTAGATTCACAAACCCCAGTAAATTATCCTAGTGTCCCCACCAAGTGAGGTGTGGAGCTTTTTCCAAGGTGGCATCCCAGCTGTAGAATGCTCTCCCTTGGGAGACTCACCTGGCTCCTACTTGATGCCTATTCTAGTCCCTTCTCATTTTCCCAGGCCTTCTGGCATCTATCATAAAATCTGAATAAAATTTGTGTTAAAAAAAAGTTTTGTTGACTTGCCACTGTTTTAGCTTTTTAGTTTTATGGAGCTTTATATTTTGCAGTTTTAAAAATCTGTATTTTAATTTTTTATATTTGTGTTGTAAGCCACCCATGAGGGGAGCATAAGTACTGTGCATTTGTGTCTTTGTTCCCATCTGCCCTCCTCCTCCCTCCAATAATTCCCACATTTATGCAGTACTTTCTGCAGCAGTGAAAGGAGAAGGGACCGGGAGCATCCTTCACATACAGTTGACAAGGAGACTATTGACACGAAAATGGCTCTGAACAAGCCTATTAGTGTTGGTGCTGCAGGCAAGAGACACCCCACTCAGCATCACTGAGCAAAGCCTTTCTCTCTGGGTGCATCACTGCTGCTGTCAAAAACTGCACAGTCTTCTATCCATGGCATGAACTTCTATTTGTCTGCCTGATGCCCAAGGCTCTATTTTGTGTTTTCTCTGAAACAAGGGAGGAAATTTAAAGCCCTAATAAAGAGGCATTAGAGATAACAAGTGAGTGCAGTATTTTCACTTTGTGGAAGGGTTTGGGAACAACGGCTTGTATATAATGTACAGCTAAGTAACCACCTGATTGCACAGTACTACAGTGGTACCTCGGTTTTTGAACAGATTAGTTCACGAACAACTTGGAACCCGAACGCTGCAAAATCAGAAGTAGGTGTTCCAGTTTTCGAACTTTTTTCCGGAAGCCAAACATGCTCTGTTTTGAGTCCCCCTGTGTTTCCTGTTGCACTGCTAATTTTTGTCCCCCACTATAATTCAAGCCTTCTAGTTCTGATTGCAGTGTTCTGAGGTGATATTTGGAGTTTATATTTGGTGCTTTTGTTTTTGTTATTTATTTTGTGTTTTTTGTTTTGAGGCTTTTTCAGTTAATTTGTTTTTGTGACTGTCTGGATCCCAGTTAAGCTATTGATTGATTGTGTGCCTGAGGAAATGGATAAAAGCCCCCATCCAAACAATGACTATCATCTCTGCAGATAAGAATTTTTTAAAATTTTACTTTTTATCATCTACAATACTGTTTTATTTATTTTATAGTACAGTACATTGTTTATTGCTTTCATTTTATGGATAAATAATATTATCTCACAAGATAGTAAAATTCATATTAAATTGCTGTTTTGGGGTTTGTTTTTAAAAGTCTGGAATGGATTAATCCATTTTGCATTACTTTCTATGGGAAAGTGCACCTTGGTTTTGGAACGCTTTGGTTTCGGAACTGACTTCCGGAACAGATTAAGTTTGAGAACCAAGGTACCACTGTACTACTGCTACTACTACTAATTTATTTATATCTCACCCATCTGGCTGGGTTTCCCCAGCCACTCTGGGCAGCTCCCAACGGAATATTAAAAACACAATAAAACATCAAACTTTAAAAACTTCCCTAAACAGGGCTGCCTTCAGGTGTCTTCTAAAAGTCATATAGTTGTTTATTTCCTTGACATCTGATGGGAGGGCGTCCCACAGGGCGGGTGACCAAGAAGGCCCTCTGCCTGGTTCTTGCCCTCTTCTCCCCCTTCCCCACATGCCCCAGGCCTATACCCTTCCCAAATCTGCTCCAGAGGTTTGGGGAGAAACTCAGAACAAATAGTGTTGATGGAAGAGATTCATAAAGACCAAGCAGGCTTTCTTCCGAGTAGACATTTGTCTGATAATTTGAGGAATATAATTAACATTCTGGAAAAGTTAGAAGTGAATATTAACACTAAAGCAGTTCTAATATTTGTAGACGCGGAGAAAGCCTTTGACAATATTTCTTGGAGTTTTATGAAGAAAAATCTACAGGGGATGGGGTGGGAGAAGGATTTGGAAACGGTATAAGTGCAATTTACTCTGAACAAAAGGCCAAGTTAATTGTTAATAATGAGGTGACGGAGGAATTTAAGATAGAGAAAGGGACACGACAAGGTTGCCCAATTTCCCCATTGCTTTTTATATCAGTCCTGGAGGTTTTGCTGAATATGATTAGAAGAGACCAGTTGGTTAAAGGTATACAAGTCGGAGCTAAACAGTATAAATTGAGAGCATTTGCAGATGATTTAGTACTGACATTACAGGAGCCAGAATCTAGTACTAAAAGAGTTTTGGAACTGATTCAAGATTTTGGTCAGGTTGCTGGATTCAAACTGAACAAACTAAAAACAAAGGTTTGGGGGGGGAAATTTAACAGACAATGAAAGAGAGAGGTTTCAGAATGAGACAGGTTTAACAGTGGTTAAAAAAGTGAAATATTTGGGTATTAACATGACAGCCAAAAATGTGAATTTATAAGATAATTATGAAAAATGTTGGGCGGAAGTGAAAAAAGATTTAGAAATTTGGTCAAACTTGAAGCTTTCACTGCTAGGCCGTATAGCTGCGATAAAGATGAATGTATTGCCAAGAATGTTATTTTTGTTTCAAGTATTGCAAATTGTAGACAAGATGGACTGTTTCAAGAAGTGGCAGAGAGATATTTCTAGATTTGTCTGGCAGGGCAAGAAGCCCAGAATAAAATTTAAAATACTAACTGACGCAAAGGAAAGAGGTGGATTTGCCCTGCCAGACCTTAAACTGTATTATGAATCAGCAGCTTTCTGCTGGTTGAAAGAATGGCTACTCCTTGAGAATACAGACATTTTGGATTTGGAAGGTTTTAACAATGTATTTGGTTGGCATGCATATCTGTGGTATGATAAGGTCAAAGCACATAAAGCATTTAAGAATCATATTGTCAGGAAAGCACTATTTAATGTCTGGATAAGATATAAAGATTTATTTGAAAATAAAACCCCAAGGTGGTTATCACCAATGGAAGCAAAGGCCTTGAAAAAACTCAATATGGAGGCCAAATGGCCAAAATATTGGGAAATTTTGGAACAAGCAGGAGACAAATTGAAATTGCAGAGTTATGAAAAACTAAAGAATAAAGTGCGAGATTGGCTTCATTATTATCAAATAATGGAGGCATATAATCAGGACAAAAAAATTGGATTCCAGGTGGAAAAATCAAAATTGGAAACAGAACTGTTAGAGCCCAAAACTAAGATTTTGTCAAGGATGTATAACTTGCTGTTGAAATGGAATACTCAGGATGAAACGGTGAAATCTGCTATGATTAAGTGGGCACAAGATATTGGACATAATATTATGTTCGCTGACTGGGAACAGTTATGGACCACAGGTATGAAGTTTACGGCATGCAATGCCTTAAGAGAGAATATTATGAAAATGATATACAAGTGGTACATGACCCCAGTCAAGCTGGCAAAAATTTATCACATGCCCGATAATAAATGTTGGAAATGTAAAGAAACAGAAGGTACATTCTTTCACCTTTGGTGGACGTGCCCAAGGATTAAGGTTTTCTGGGAGATGATATATAATGAATTGAAAAAGGTATTTAAATATACCTTCTTGAAGAAACCAGAGGCCTTTCTTCTGGGCATTGTCGGCCAACAGGTGCTAAAGAAGGACAGAACTTTTTTTATGTATGCCACAACAGCAGCAAGAATACTTATCGCAAAGTATTGGAAGACACAAGACCTACCCACCCTGGAAGAATGGCAGATGAAGGTGATGGACTATATGGAATTGGCAGAAATGACCAGCAGAATCCGAGACCAGGGAGAAGAGTCGGTGGAAGAAGATTGGAAGAAATTTAAAGACTATTTACAGAAATATTGCAAAATTAATGATGTTGGATTGAAAGTTATGTGGTTTTTAGCTATAATGCTATAAGGAGTATGAAAAAATGGACTATTAATAAGCAAAAATCTAATGTTACATTATTTTAAGATTAAAGATTAGGATAAGCAAAGAGGGGAAGGATTTGCTGAACTGACAAATTAAACTGGAATACAAAAAGGGAGGTTAGAGGAGGTCCGGAAATTAAGTAAATGAAAGAATGTAATGGAAAGATGGAACTGTTTTGTTTGTTTTTTGTATTTTTCTTTTTCTTTTTTCAGTTTGTAAAACTTTAATAAATATTTTATATAAAAAAAAAAGAAACTCAGAACAAATTTGGAGGCACACAGGGGGAGGAGAGGGAGGAAAAGTCCTGTTGTACAAGTATAAATCCTTGCACAAGCATGACATTGGATACAGGCCCTTTCAAGCATGTAGGAATGGGAGAAATGACCTAAAAGTTTCTGACTTGCCTGCACTAATTCTGAGGTTTTCTTTTTCACAAAAAGACCTTCAGGGCATCCAGCTGCTCTCTCAATGCAGCAACCGCACCCCTCTCTCAGGCACCTTCTCCACCACTAAATCTGTGCAGTAAAAGCCTGCAAAGACAACTGTGGCTGGCGGTGACTCACATCTCCCTTGGAACGTCTGTGTTTTCTTTAAAAACAACAAAAAACAACCAACAACCACCATGTCATATCATGCTCTCCCTGCCCTTCCCACTAATTCATTGGGTTCTGCTTGTAAAGAGTTGGGTGTGATGTCATGTCACTCGTTTCCCTTCCAATTTTACACCGTAGATTGTAGGGGAAATCAAATGCAGGCTGGTAGCAGCATGATTGGAAGGACAGATCGTGAAGCTGAGACTCCAATACTTTGGCCACCTCATAAGAAGAGAAAACTCCCTGGAAAAGACCCTGATGTTGGGAAAGATGGAGGGCACAAGGAGAAGGGGAAAAACAGAGGACGAGATGGTTGGACAGTGTTCTCGAAGCTACAAACATGAGTTTGACCAAACTGTGGGAGGCAGTGGAAGACAGGAGTGCCTGGCGTGCTCTGGTCCATGGGGTCACGAAGAGTCGGACACGACTAAACAACAACAGCAACAGCAGCATGATGGCTCTAGGTTGACATTTAGCTAGGCCCTGAGAGCGCCAGCTAGCAGCAACAATATCACAGTGCTAATGATTTAGTGGGCTGCAAGAAGGAAGCGCTGGAGCAAGCAAGGGCATAGGTAACCCCACGCATCCAGGATTTGCAGTGAATGTCACATGGACTTAAAGTGAAACTTTGTTAGCCATTTACCCTAGTTCAGGAGGGGGAAACCTGTGACCTCCACATATTGCTGCACTACAACTTCCATTCTAGCTGACCGTCGGCCACTTCTGGGGCAGATGGAAGCCCAGTAACGACTGGAGGGACACAGGTTCTCCAGCCCTGCCTTAGACCATAATAAGCACAACACAGGCTTAGGAGTCCACAGACTGAAGAACCAAATTGCCAATCTTATGATGAGTGAGATCTTCCAAGCACAAGCAGCTGACTCACTTTGGATTTCAAAAGGAGGAAGACCCATAATGACAGCAGGGAACTTTGCTGTTATTTCATTATGAAGAAATCTCCATCCTCGTCACCACCTGGCAGGGCTATTTTTCCAAATATAACTGCTACAGCAACCCATGACATTGCTCAAATTTCACCCACACTTCTGCTCCAGACAATGTTTGGCAATGACAACCCAGCCATTTGTTACATGGGTGGATTCAGCCTTCCCACAAGGTCACAATTGTTACCAATGGGTTTTATATAGAACTGGATACAAACTCCTTTTGTCTCTGGCATGCTTCTCCCTTTCATTTAGGCCAGTTCCATGTAGGGATGCTATCTCTCTCCCCCAGCTTTAATAGTAATAATAATAGTTATACAGTTACAATTTGTTGGCAGATCTATTTATAAAACAGACAACCTTGTTTACTAAAAAAAATAAATAAAATGGAAATGAAAAGAAAGAAACTGGCATTTGGTGGGGGGAGTATAATATAACATATATTCATGGCAATATAGTCTCATGGATAGATTAAAAGGAAATATATCATCATTTATTCCAGATATGTTAAACCAAAACCCATTTCTCAATAAGTTTGTTTTCTTGATTATTATGAATTGCATTTTTCATCATTACTATAGTTTGTCAGGTTTTCATTAGCCGGTTATGGTAGAGGGATCTTTATTTTTCCATTTTTGTGCAACACAGTTTTGCTGTCGTTAGCAGTGTAAGTATTAATGCCCTCAGAGCACACTATCAGAAGAAGAGTTGTTTTAGAGTTACTTGGGAGAGCACAACCTGTACTTATTCGTATAATGTTCTGTACTTCCATCCCAAAAGATTTTTTTTTTTGCAAGTTCTGACAATATATATTACACCTGCCATAATTCCATTGCACCTGCAGCTGTGCACGTTTTGACTGAAAAAAGTTACAAATTCTGTGTTTAGTGCAATGATGAGTACCTGTGGCTCTCCAGATGTTGTTAGACTTCAGCCCAGTTACAGAACTTTGCATTCAGTGTGTAATTAGATCCTAGCAACGTCAAAATGAAGTTCTGAAGAGCCCGTGTGGTATAGTGGTTACAGTGTTGGACTAAGACCTGGAGACCAGGTTTTGAATCCCAAGGTCAATCACTGCTTCTCAGCCTAACTTACCTCACAGGGCTGTTGTGGGGATTAAAGGAGGGGGGAAGAGAACCATGTACATCACCTTGAGCTCCTTGGAGAAGAAACAGGATATAAATGCAATTTAAAAACGTGCAGAACTACAATAGGTGAAGGTTTCACCAGTGCTGCATTGCCATGCTAGGAAAAGCTGCACCTGTTATTATCTGTTTCCAGAAGGGAAACAGATGGGGTGGGGGATGAAATACAAAGAATGAAAGAAACGAAAGCCATCTCTGTCTGTTTATGTTGTGCAGGTGTCAGCTGAGAAGGGCCCTATCTGTTAAGATCTTCATACCTACATGAGAGATACCAAAGCTACAGATTTTATCTATAGTCTTTTTTCCTTTGTGTGCTTATACACACATGAATGTGTTTATATGGCCAGCTTTTTGTGTATGCCCAAACACCTGCACAACAGGCAGAAATGAGATGGCTTTTGCTGATATGGCTACACAGTGATCTGATCATGTATCACTATGTGTTGTGTCAGAGGAAGGCTGTAGCTTAGTGGTAGAGCCCTGGCTCTGCATTCAGAAGGTCCCAGGTTGAATCACCGGCGTTTCGAGGTAGGCTTGGGAATGTCCCCTTGGCTGAAATCATGGAGTACTGCTCTCAGGAATACTGCTGAGCAAGATGGACCAATGGTCCGACTCTTTATAAGGCAGCTTCCCGTGTTTCTATTACAGTGGTACCTTGGGTTACATACGCTTCAGGTTACAGACTCCGCTAACCCAGAAATAGTGCTTCAGGTTAAGAACTTTGCTTCAGGATGAGAACAGAAATTGTGCTCCGCCGGCGCGGCAGCAGCAGGAGGCCCCATTAGGTAAAGTGGTGCTTCAGGTTAAGAACAGTTTCAGGTTAAGTATGGACCTCCGGAACGAATTAAGTACTTAACCTGAGGTACCACTGTACAGGCCAACCTTCCCCCTTGGGCTGAGTGACGTATAGAAGTTATTAGTGGGGTGGGAGGCTCTGTAGCAGCAGACAGAATAGGCTTCCACTTTCCAGCAGTGCATTTGTACCTGTGCTTCTCCATTAGGCTTCTCATCCCAAGAAATATCTTGCCATTAGGATGGAAAAGAGGACGGGGCTCTTGCACCTTTAATAACTATAGAGAAGATGGATTTATCAAAGGTGCAGGTGCTCCATGCTCTTTTGCAATCTGGAACCCTGTCTTTCCTTCTTATCTCTCCTGCACTATTTCTGGGTTAGCGGAGTCTTTAACCTGAAGCGTATGTAACCTGAGGTACCACTGTATATGCAGCCAGCACAGCATAATCTCTCCCTAATTTCATAGCTATGGCTTCCCGGACAACAAATTTCCACTAACTTTTTAAAGTTTCCGCATCTGTAAAATGGGGATAAATGCCACTGTTCACGCACAGTGTTTGTTTCAAAGAAAGCAATGAACAATGCTAGTTTCTCTTTCTTTCTTTTTTCCCTTTTGCACTGACTGCCTTTAACATAGCCACATGACACACAGGTATGAATCAGGCAATTGGTTTCCCTGGCACAGAGGTGTGGTTGGAAAAGCTTAACTTGCCTATGGCGCAATCCAAGACATGCCTTGTCAGAAGCACCATGAAATTTAATTAGTCTTGACACCTTAGTTTAATTAGTCTTTTAGCCTCAGTTGTTATGCAGCTTCGGTGAAAGTCGCAGAAACAGCAAAACGAAACCTGGCAACCCAAAATCACTTCTTTTTCTGAAAGCAAATGCCTTAACTATGCCACTGATAAGAATCTTATTTTTCCTTTTTTTAATCATTTCAGTGTGTGTGTGGGGGGGGGTGACAATAATTTTTCCGCACCAGGCACCACCTGACCTTGCTACGCCACTGCCCATGTCCCTTATTACGTAAATGGAACAATGATCACTTGCTCTTGCAGCCCGCACTTTCTCACCATAAGTCCCGGGGCAGATTATGCATGCCACCCTCCTGTAGCTTTATTTGTGACTCCATATGCACCCAGACAGTGCCTGGAAATAGCCTTGGGCCTATTCAGCCCATTGTGCTGCACCCGCTGAGAAGCAGCTCAGCTCCTGCCCAGAACGCCAGATGCGAACGTTGATCGCTAGGCTCAGATCCCTACATTTTTTCCTAGTGTTGTCCCCCCTCCCCGCCTTAAAACTATCCTTTGTTGTTAAGATGCAGCTCGCATGAGCAGCAGGCCCAGCCCTGTTCAATTCCCCTTTATTCGGTGAGTCACAAAGAACGAGATCTTCCAAAAGCAATTGTCCCAGGCACGAAGGAGTGCTTCAGTGGAACCTAATACTTCCCCCTCTGCTCCACGTCTAAATATTTTTCTGCTATGAGCGGTGGAGAAACGGGAGAAGAGGCAGCCGCTCTTTCTTCCACCGATCACCTATTCCACATGCTGGGGTAGATCTCCCCATGCAACCTCCCTAGATCTCCGCCGTCAGCTTCTTAGAGAAGTTCACCCAGCTCTGAGCCGGTTCTCTCTCTGCCTACTCAGGCACGAATCTCGCTCGTTCTTTGTGCTTCAAGTTCGGCGTTGCAAATGCATCGCCTGCGCAGCAACTAGGCACTTAACTTGTGGATCCCAGTGGATCTCCTGCCATCTGCCACACGCTTGCTCCGTTTGCAGGCGAACCGTTTCGAAAGGAGGCTTACATAACTAGAGGACAACAAGAAAGGGGACTTACTGGTCTTCCTCCTCTGGCGTGACCCGGCTTTTTTGCAGAGCTGCGAGGTCTGCTGCCCGTGCAAACTCCTCGCGGCTCCTCCCGAGAGCGCGCAGAAGAAACGCCTTGGGGAGGGGGGGTTGAAGAAAGGACGGAAGGAGTGCCGAGCAGGATCCCTTCCCACCGCAGATCCCTCGAGCGTGGGTCTTCTTTTTCTCTCGTTTCTCTTTCCTCCCACCCCCCACCCCAGTGGGAGGGTTGAGGCAGAGAGAGGCCGTCCAAACATGACAAGAGTTTGCAAGACGGTTGAGAGTTTTAGACGCGCACAAAACAAGTTTGCTCGGAAGTTTTTCCCACTCTCTGGAGCTTTCTTGGTATTAAGTATGGTTAAGGATCCAACTTGGAAATTGCCCAGCGGTGACTGCATAAGCTAGAATGCAGTAAGAAAAGTTAGGTGGGGGGAGATGCCCCAAAAGAACAGTATGCGTTACTTTCTGGTGTAAATGGATTTGAGCGTGGAGTGGTTCAGTCCACACACAGGCTAGGTTCGCTTCTCCTGGGTGTTAGTCCTTTTAATACTTCATATTTTTTTTACAAACAGTAGACCTTGAAGTGAACGATCCTTTATCATTCTTGGGGTGCTTCCAGATTTATTGTAGAATAGCCATCGTTCATTCATTCACATTTATTGGAGCTGAGACAGGGGTGTCCAGATGCCATCACCTTCCTTTTGTAATCCTCCCATGTTTCTTCTGGGTTTTCCCCACTGTATTGTGGAAAAGCTGTCTTTTAAAAATAAAAATGTGATACAAACGCCACAGCTCTTTTGAGCGGTGTGTGTCTGACTCCTGCCCTGACACTCTAGCGTTGCATTTCCTAATTTTCAGAAGAGATCCCGTTTACATTTTCCACCATTGCCAGACCTGCTTTTTTTGTTTTGCTTTAATAAGTAGCTGATAACCCCAATGGCCACAGGACCATAGGATGCTAACTGTTCTGCTTAGTTCATCCTCGCCCACACTGACTGGCAGCCTGGATCTATCCTGTCTGTATGTGACAGGAACTCAACTGGGACTTTATGAATGCAAAGCATGAGCTCTGCCACTGAGCTATGGCTCTTCCCCCCGAAGGTGGCACCAGGAGGCACTGGATCGGCTTGACATTTGGGAAGAGGAGAAATCCCTTTCACTCTGTTTTTGCTGCTGTTACTCCCTTTCTCCCAAAATACTGCTCTCTTGCAGTGTACATTTTGTTCCAGTCCTGTTAATTCTGCATAACTTAAGAAGAACAGGAGCATTCTCAGAGGTCTGATACTGAGGTATTAGCCCATATGAGAACCAATGTGGTTCTTCAGTGATGTAGGAAACTGACTAAGCAACAAGATGGTCACGTTTAGCTCCGTGCCACAAAAAGCTCCATCTGCTGATTTCTGCACATTTTTTGGTTGGTTGGCAGCCATAAACACAGATTCTAACAACAGTAGATAACAAACAAGTTCTGCAGGTATCTACTTCAGTGCTTACTGAAAAAGGGACTGGCTTCATGCCAGAGGCACTTGATTACTAACAGATTCCTTTACACCTGAGAAGTTCCTACCATGTTCCAAAACCCCTCTCCCATAGTTGTGAACCTTTGGGAAACTGTCTTTTATTTACATAAGTATTTTGCCAACTTCCTTTACCTGGAAATTGATTCGAGGACAGAAACATTGAACACATGACCTCTGAGGATTGGGTGATGAATACCTGAAGTGTTGCTATAAAATTGTAGGAAGAAAGATTCTTCCCATTCTTCAATAAGCAATGCAGATAATCTTTTCTACAGATCTTCTACAGATCTTCCAGTTAGCAGGCTGGGGGAATATCTCTGTCACACACAGCTGTAAAAATCAATAAATTTGCTTCTTGTTGAATCGTTCAACTTCCTGATAACATTTGCTTTTATAGCTGTCTTGCTCAATCAGCATGGGCCTGCAGAAGTTTTCCTGATTATGAATGACAATGACACAATCTTTGGGAGACACAGCAAAGTAGATTTGCTTTTTATTGGCTTTCAGCTTGTGGGGAAATAAAGAGTAAAGTAAGCATAGTGCTGGCATGTGACTCTCATACCAAGAAACCCCGGCAGTAAAAATGAGCAAAGCAATTTATGAGTCAGAACTGCAAAATCATAAGATTGGCCTAAAATTCACAAGACTTCTAAAACAAATATTTCTATCTATAAGCTCATCTGGCTTTTTAATGATACTGCTTCTGGGAACCTAATTTGGATTGTATTTGTCCTTAAAATACCTGAGACAAGGCTGAGGTTTGGTTTCCATTTTATTGATGATGAACTCAATATAGGTTGTTAAAAGAGTAGTATACTGAATGTTGATCAGGAACTGATTTCCTATGGCTCTCCAGGTGTTGTGGACTAAAGCTCCCATTCTCCCTGACCATTCACCCTGTTGGCTAGGGCTGATGGGAGTGATGGGATCTTATGATTTTGCAGTTCTGACTCATAAATTGCTTTGCTTTTACTGCCGGGGTTTCTTGCAGGAATTACAACTAAATTTAATTTGTTATTTGAACACGTGGGAACAGGAAGCTCCCTTATATTGAATCAGATAACTGGCATGGCCGGATCATTATTGTCTGCATCAGCTTTCCCTACCCTGGACTCCAACTCCCCTCAGACCATGTCAGCATGGCTAATGAATGGCCAGGGATGATGGGAGTTGTAGTGTGACAACATCTGGAGCAGGTTAGGAAAGACTGGTTTACACTGATTGGCAGCCGCTCTCCAAGATTTCAGAGAGACATGGTGAACAAATCAGTCACTTTCGTTTTCCCCTCAGTTTTCCAGCCTTACGTTCAGCTCACCCCATTTCTATATCTGTTGCATTTTAGTTATATTTTTAAAAGGGAGAGCAGTATAAAAATAATTATATATATACTGCATCTGCATTGATAACTTGCAGGCAGGTAAACATGTAGATTTCTTCCTTTGAAAAGTATTATGCTGAAGGAGATATCAGTGGTATTATGTATATGGGTTATGAGCTGATACAAACATGCAGAAGAAACATGTTACAGACCTTCCTTGACTGTACCACTTCAGAATGTAGGTGGGGGACATTGCTTGTTAAACTTCCTAGTGTATCAGACAGCTGGAATCTGGCCTAGCACCCAAGTTCCCTGTAGAGAGCTTTTGAAATAAAGTGTTGAAACAAAGAAAAAACTGAAACAAAACCCATCACCTCTTTACCATTGTTATCTTGGTGTGTGTTCTTTTAAAAACTTCTGAATTGGCTCTTTGACTATGAAATCACATGTTCTGCTATAGGTTGCTGAAGAGGCAGATTGCAGCTGTGAATCACAGTAGTTATATGTTTTGATGTGAGGATTACTGAAGAGTCATGAAAGCCTTTAATCTCACTTCCTCTTTGAGCTTCTGATTCTCTTAAGGACAGAACCAGAAGTGATTTGCAATAAACTCACTTCTGTTTCCCAGTAACATGCAGCTTCATTTCCCAGTGAAGGCAGTGAATGTCCTGTGTGTCTAGAGGCAGTGGAAGGATGGATGGCGGCTAATGGATTGAGGTCGAATCCTGACAAGATAGAAGTTATTGTTTCTGGGGGACAGAGGACAGGCAGCTGTGGGGGACTCCCTGTTCCCAAATGGTGTAACTGTGCCACTAAAGGACCAGGTGCGCAGCCTGGGAGTCATTTTGGACTCATAGCTGTCCATGGAGGTACAGGTTAATTCTGTGTCCAGGGCGGTTGTCTACCAGCTCCATCTGGTACGCAGGGGGAGACCCTACGGGGCTGCAGACTGTCTCACTAGAGTGGTACATGCCCTGGTTATCTCCTGCTTGGACTACTGCAATGTACTCTGTGTGGGGCTATCTCTGTAATAACTGTTCTTCCTCCCATATGTTGTTAGGGACAGATGACCTGCTCCCACTCCCAGGAGCATGGCTGAGCCAAAGACGCTTTGCTCTCTCAAGTGCTGGCACTGCCTTTACTG
The DNA here is from genome assembly GCF_027172205.1 of Podarcis raffonei. Taxonomy (NCBI): domain Eukaryota; kingdom Metazoa; phylum Chordata; class Lepidosauria; order Squamata; family Lacertidae; genus Podarcis; species Podarcis raffonei. The sequence continues at coordinate 59,825,486 of NC_070607.1, forward strand.
GAGAGGTGCACTCCAAAATTCTATGTAGCATAGAAGGGCCCCAGCTGCTCCTCTCTTGTGTATTTAACTGCTCATGTGAGCACACAGTGTACCTGTGCATTGGAGCAGAACTCACAGAAGGTTGCAGTTCAGTTTGCTTAAGGATGATTTTTCAAGTACACCCAGAAACTGAACTGCAGTTTTTAAAGGGGTAGACCATGTGTGAGCAGGTATCTGCACAAAACATTTGGTGAAGATAACAAAGAGAAGATGAGTACAGTGCCTGGCAGAACACTGATGGGGGTGGAAGTGCTATACTGATAGTATTTCAGTTGAAGCCTGGACATGTGGTCCTTGAAAGCATTGAGATCTGAGCCTTATGTTGATCCATTTCTGGAAAGGGAATCCTTTGGGGAAATTAAATATAGCCTCATAATGATGTGCAACAATAAAAGGGTAGCAGTCAGTTAAGTTTTACTCATAGCAGACCTTGAAACTAATGGGCCTAACTTAATCATGTTAATTTCAATAGGTCTGCTCTGAATAAAATTTAGTCAAATGCCACCCAAAATCTCTTTAAATAAGGATTGGTGTTCCAAGCCTGTCATGTCATGAACAGAAGCTTTCTGTATACCTCATTGTCATGGGAGTCGGTGAGGTGGATTTTCAACCTGATAGGGTTATCAGGGGAACAATAAGCCTGCCTTTCCTCTGGTCCCAATTTCAAAGGAAAGGAAATGCCTGTAGTTAAATAGAATCAAAGGCAAAAGTGCAGGCTACACATTCAGCTTCATATCTATCGGGCCTTAGTTCCTTATCTGCTGCCTTCTGTGATATTCCCAAGATGTGTCCTGCTTTTGTGTCATGTACACTTTCTTAACACAAGAGTAATCCTTGACTTTAGCATCAGACCAAACTCTTAGGAGTTGTTGTATAAATCAGGGATGCGCACACTAGTAAATATATTAACTCCCTCAAAGTCCACCTGCTAGAGTCAGATGCAAAATAGTAGATCAGCATTTAGAACTGAGCTAGAAGTCCTCATTCACAAGCTTTCTTCATTTTAAGTGCCTAATATTTTTTTTAAAGCCCATTTGTTGTTCCTATTGTTAAGCAATTAGGTGTCAAAACTCTTACATCTTACATCTTTCCTGCATATCACCCTGCAATATAACAGTAAATTCCCATCTTATCTTTCTTCTGCCTTTGAAATGTGAGAAATAGCATTCTTCAATCCTGGGTGCTAGTTAGCCCCTTGAAGAACATTAGCATTTTTAAACAAATTTTTTTGTAAACCACTTGGAATTTTAATTTAAGATCAAGTGGTGTAGAAATGTTATGAAGTAAATAATCAAGCAAGCAATTCTTTTATATTTAGGCCAACATACCTTGCTGTCATCAGATGTTTTAAAGATGTGCTAAGACGCAAGTTAAATTACAATAAAACTGCTACAAAATTCTTCTTGGCAATTTTATTCATTTATTTGTTAAGTTCATTACCTGCAGAGCAAATACGGTGGCCCCAACCAAATTCAATAATGAAAAAACCACAGTATTTTAACTAAAACATTAAAGTCATTATAATCATAGCAGAATCTGAAGCAGCAACACCAGTAACTGGTCTGGGCCTGACATGTTACTTCCAAATAAGGAGATGGTCTGTATCTGAATGGGTGACTGCCTGTGAACCACATGAATGCCACCTTGGGTCCCATGAGAGAAGATAGGCAGGATATCAATGTATGTATGTATGTATGTATGTATGTATGTATGTAAATAAAATGTTTATAGAAGCCAAAGTATTTCTCAAAAGTCCAAGTTAGAAACACTGATGTTGACCAGTTGTTCCTTGCCATGTAGCAAAATTAAAACCATCTGTTGGTATTCAACTACATTTTTTCCAGCAGTGCAAATATTAGTGCTAGCACAGCAGGACTTTGCCCCATCTTCTTCCCCTTCAGCCCAGAACACACCACCCCCAAATCTGCTTTGGGGGAATTGGGGGAATTCCCAAAATAAATTTAGAAGGTGCAGATTAAGAGGGAGAAGAGGGAGAGAACATTCCACTGCCCAAGAAGAAATCTTTGAACTTATGGAATGTTCTCCTTAGTGCTACAGTGAATGCAACCAATTTAAATTAGGTGTTGAATTGTGATACTTCATCTAGCCCTGTATTATTCTTCCTTTCCAGAAAAACACCTAGATAACATCAGCATTGCAGGAACCAAGTATTATTTCAGGAAGACAGAAAGCACTTTATAAGGGGACTCCGTTGATTAAAGAATTGTTAATAAATCCCCTGTCTTTTGTTTATCTGTATAAATTTAAAAACAGTTGCATATTGTGAAAACTTTACTATAAGGTGCCTTTTGAAATATTGAAAAAAGTGATATGAACAGTTCAAAAACTTACAATGTAATGAACACAATGCTGCCAGTTAAAAATTAACTACCTACCTCCACATTTTCTTTTACAGTAACAAATCCAAAGAACAACAGCAAAGCAAAAAGGCATGCCAATTTAAGTAATTAAGGGCACAGTCTCATTTTCTCTTTGTTGCATGAGAAGGAAGGGAACGGGAATCTCATGCGAACAGGTCAATCAGTGATTGTGACACTAGAATCTGAATCTAGTATTGATCAAAGTGTTTGTTCAAAAATAGAAAAGAAAACCTTCAAGTGACATAATAGAGCCTGGTGCGTTGACTCCCATACTTCCAAAGCGTCTTACAGGACAGCAGGAGCCAACCCCACTCTGTTATTTCCACGGTCAAAGACAGAGTAGTATTGGCCAATGAAAACATCGCCCAGAATCCAGAGCGGTCCAGCTGGGGGTTGCATGTCTAAGCCCTGGAATCCGCTGGTGCAGAGTCCCATCCCATCGCTATTCTCCTAATGGGGAAAGAAACAATTATAGATGTGAGGGCAAACAATATTAATTTATCAGGGAGCAAATCATTCCCAATCCAGGATGCCAACATTCTGTACACAGAATAGGAGTTTCATCCATTGAACTGAAAATGCTTTGCTACAGGCTGTATTTACCATTTTATATTTTTAAAAGGCAAATAAAGTGGAAGCACTGAGAGCACCACAAGGCAAGGACAAATCCTGATGGCCAGTTTGAAACCCTCCTGGTAGTTTCTGGTTCCTATCTGCAACACAACCCACAAGGACTTCACGCTCATGGGTGGGAGTTAGACAGGATAAAGGAAAGTAAGTTGCCTGGAGCTTTCTCTCCTTCAGTTTGGGTTCTACTTGCTTTGCTGTATTTCATTTACCTAAGCTAAAGAGAAGTGAGGCAACTGGACTCGGAGAATGCATGCTGTGTCCTCTGACACCCTTCAAGCCAATCACGCTCTTCCTGGTATCCTTTCACTAGGAAGGGGGTTTCCCTATCACTGATAAAAGGATCCAAAGGGAGCTAGGGTTGCCTTCCAAACTCAATCTTCCTTATGCATCCTTTCAATGGCAAGGGCGCCTTGCCACAAACACACACACTTAATTGTGTGTGCACATGCCCACACCTTGTGAATTATTGTGTATCATCATTTACTTGTACAGATTAAAATTCCCCCTTGACATATAAGCAACAAGCGTGCATGGAAGCTGTGGCCCTTTCGTCCCTTCTTAAACTGTTTTGATTGTAGAGTTCAATTAAAGAGGGTTAATAGGTAACCAATTGTCATTACACAATCCAAGCTATGCAGCCCTAGGAGTTCTGCCACAGTTCTGTTTTGTTTTGACCTCTTTGACGCATGATCCCTGTACAGACTTTTCTGAATCTGAGTTCATGGAAAAGTTTCTTAACGAGGAAACTATTATTCCGAAAGAAGAACTGTTCTCATGCCTCTTTCCTCAATGTGGAGCTAAAGAAAGATCTCACAAAACTAGCCCATACTTCCTCACAAACGTCAGGCATTCTTGTCTTGCAGAAGAGGACCCAAGAGAAAGAGGACTTACCTGGAGGGTGTAGGCCTCTGGGGAAAGAGTGTAAGGGATCCCATTGATTGTGAAAGTAACGGTAGGCATTACGTTCAGGTTGCTGCATTCCATGGCATACTGCAAAACAATGGGGATGCTTGCAATGGTCCAAATACAGATTTTTGAAGTAAAACCAACCAACGAAAGAATCTACCTATGCAATTTTGGGAAGGGAAGTCTACATACAGGAGAAGAAACAATTGGATGCATTCTTTCTTGCACTGGGTCATTTAAAGGTATGTGCATGTAAAGGCATTGCCTCATAAATATGCATTTCAAACTGCATAAGGGGGGAAATGCCTGGAAGTAACAAGTGATAGCAGAAAAAACTGCTGTCAGTGAAAAGGTTACACATCCCCCTTTCTCCCCATCTGTATTTCAGCAGCATGTGGCAGTGGAGGAATGAGGCTCATGAAGTGATCCTCAATATGAAAATTAGGGGGTTACAAGCATATCCCTATTTTCAGCTGTGAAATATTAGACCAAGCTGCATGATTCCCTGGGTTTTGGCCATTTTCAATTTCAAGTATCTGACTGATTTTCATGACAGCTTTCTCCCAAAGAACTTCCTAAATTCATCTGGGCTGTCATTTCAGAGAACTCACCCGCAAAAACCATCTTCTTCCTCCAAAAAAAGACCCTCGCTTGGAAACTGTATTTAGCAGACACTTATGAGTACTTGACGCGGGTGGCGCTGTGGGTTAAACCACAGAGCCTAGGTCTTGCCAATCAGAAGGTCGGCGGTTCGAATCCCCGTGACGGGGTGAGCTCCCGTTGCTCGGTCCCTGCTCCTGCCAACCTAGCAGTTCGAAAGCACGTCAGGTGCAAGTAGATAAATAGGTACTGCTCCGGTAGGAAGGTAAACGGCGTTTCCATGTGCTGCTCTGGTTTGCCAGAAGCGGCTTAGTCATGGCCACATGACCCGCTGTCTGCAGACAAACACCGGCTCCCTCGGCCAATAAAGCGAGATGCGCGCCGCAACCCCAGAGTCGGTCATAACTGGACCTAATGGTCAGGGGCCCCTTATGAGTACTTAAAGTGGCATGTCAAATGCAGTACAAAGTAAACAACAACAAAAAAACACCTAGATGGGTATTAATACGGATGGGCAGATCAGTCAATTTCAGTTTCTCTCAGTTTGCAAACAAACAATAACAAATTAATTAGCCCTCATGAAAAGCCATCAAGATTTTAGTGAGGATTTCCCCCAACATACACATTTTTCTGTGTAATTTGTTTAAGATATATATTTTTGCAAAGCAGTTTTCCCCAATATCATGCATCTTTGCATGTTATTTTCACTAATAGATGCATTTATAAGCACACTTTATACTAGTATGTGCATTTTCATACACATTACAGTGATACCTCCGGTTACGAACTTAATCCATTCCGGAGGTCCGTTTGTAACCTGAAACCACTCGTAATATGAGGCTTGCTTTTGGTAATGGAGCCTCCCGCTGCTGCCATCCTGCCAGCACGTGACTTCCGCTCGCATCCGGGGCAAAGGTTGCAACCGGGAGCATCTACTTCTGGGTTAGCAGAGTTCGTAACCTGCAGCATTCTCAAGGGGGAACGATATATAACACGAGGTCGCAAAACTGCATTGCAAAATTCAGAGAAGTGTGAATTCAAAAAAGGATGCCTGTGTTTCTGATTCATGCTCTTTTGTTTTTTTTTAACTTCTTTTTATTCATTTTCTATAACCAAACCACAAAAAAAGAAAAACAAAAATAAACAACACACACCAAAGAAAAAAGAAAACATCAACCAAAACAAAACACATGAACAAACCAGAAGACAAACATTAATTAACAACAAATAATGGTTGACTTCCCTCCATCTCGGTTTTGGGTTATGTAAATATTAAATCCATTCTGCAGTTTTTCATTTTATATCGTCTACACATCGCAAGGGTTATATTAAACCTACTGTGATTTTTATATCTCTAGAATTTGTTTCCATATATGTTATGAATTTGGTCCAACCGTCAATAAACTTTGTACCTTTTTGCTGTCTGATGTTCTGCGTCATTTTTGCCAAATCCATATATTCAAATAATTTAATTTGCCAATCTTTAATGGTTGGGATATTTGGGGTATTCATGCTCTTTTGGAAGGTGCCAATCAGGTCAATTCACCTTTAAATGTGAACTGGGCCAAATCCCAATCCCCCAATCCCTAATGATGAAGGAGGAAAAGCAAAGGAGGACCAGGAGGCCCTAAAACCGGCAAAAAGTAAAACAGAAGTGCAAAGAGAAAAGTATAGAGCTTGCCCTAGATGTGTGCCACTCCATCTGAGATGCTGTGGTGAGTTTCTTTTCCAAATCAGAACCTACCTCCCCATCCATAGGTACTGCTCCAATTAATGTCTGCATTCGCTTTATATCTTTAGAAGGACCTGTGATGAGAGAAGTCCCTGTGTCCACTATAGCTTGGCATCCTTCTGCACAAAATTCAATTGCTCCACCCACCTGGATACTGAAAAGAAGGACAATGAAATCAGCCCTGAATAAAGGGTGTGGATGGTTGCTGCTCCAGCAGAACTGCATTGCTGCCCTTATTGCCCATCTTATTATATGGTAACCTGACCAGAATACTCTTTTCCTGGATGTGTGACTGCTATATCACATGTCTGTGTTTACTTTCCAGGCTTGGAAAGTGTGAGAACGGAAGCCAGTCTTATCTCTTCCATTTGTACTGTTCTTTTGTACTTCTTTACTCTCTCTCTTTTGGAGAAGAAGTGAAAGGACGCCATGATTGCTTTGTCCTGTATATATTGCTTAATAAATACTTAGAATGCACACACCTACACTCCACGTCGTTTCTGCTATGAGTGTTCCTGCTATGAGCGTTTCTGCCATGAGCGTGCACATATTCTTTTGATATGTGCTGCTGGTGCGCATGTCCCAGGCTGCACTTCATCAGGAAGATGCCTGGAGAGGTCTGTCTCATTCCAGGAGCTGCGTGGGCATGTTCCGACAGACCAGAATACTCTTTTCATTTTTAATGGCTGCCATTTTCCTCTTGGCTTTTCGCTCTTTGCAGCTGTATCCGTCTAGGCCATGGGTAGGCAAACTAAGGCCCAGGGGCCGGATCCGGCCCAATCGCCTTCTCAATCTGGCCCGCGGACGGTCCGGGAATCAGTGTGTTTTTACATGAGTATAATGTGTCCTTTTATTTGAAATGCATCTCTGGGTTATTTGTGAGGCCTGCCTGGTGTTTTGACATGAGTAGAATGTGTGCTTTTATTTAAAATGCATCTCTGGGTTATTTATGGGGCATAGGAATTTGTTCATCCCCCCCCAAAAAAAATAGTCTGCCCCCCCCAACAAGGTCTGAGGGACAGTGGACTGACCCCCTGCTGAAAAGGTTTGCTGACCCCTGATCTAGGCCCTGGGCAGCTGGTAAAGATCAGAAGATCCATAAGAGACAAACAAGATAATGCTTCAAATGCATCTTTGTATTCTGAGGAGTATGGCATGCAGGGGATTTAACCCTTTCTCTTGCTCTGTTTTCCCATTGAGAATCACCTCCTGAAGCTGCCATTTTTGTCTTTATCTGTTTTGGAGACTAATGGCAGCTTTGGATGTTACAGGGGAAAGGACCACATCATGGTCCCAGTCTGGACTGGAGGACCCCCATGGCTGCATATTGGAATTCCAAGACTCTAATAGATATCACCCAAGCAATGAGCTACTAAGCTTCAAAACTACAGGCAGCAGTTGCCTCCTTTACATAACTGGGGAAGGTAGCCTGGAATTTCTGCACCCAAGGCAATGGTCTAATAAACTTTCCATCAGTGCAAGGATATCTGCTTGTACAACAGAACTTCCCCCTCCCCCCCACCTGTTCTGGGGTTTCTCCCAACCCTCCGGAGCAGATTAGGGAAGGGCACAAGGCACCCATAGGGAGAGAAGTGGGGAATTTCCATTGCACAAGCAGATATCCTTGTGTGATGACAGAGCATGCTAGTTGGATGCTGCCTTCAGTTCCCTGGATTTTGGCCTACGTTGATGTCAGGAAAGCATATTACTGATTTTCATTACAGCCTACAAACTTTCCCATCTTTTTCTGTGCTGTCATTTCAGAGAATTCCAACACCAAGAAATAAGAGGCACTTACTTATCCAGTAGAATCTGCCAGTATCCCTGTTTAGTGACTGGAATCCAGTTGAGGCTTCCACTAAAATGGGAAGGATCAAAGCCACCAAAGATCAGTTCCCCTCCTATAGAAGAATCTGGGTTCCTGGAAAAGAATTGGGATTTCCTTTGATGTGGGCCTTTCCATCAGTGTAATTCCACTTTACTCCACTGATATTTCACATGAATTCCCTGCCTCTTTTAAATCTCTGCATGTATAAATAGTCACCATCTGCTTGCCTTTTGGTCTCAGTTTTCATTTATTTTATTTAATGCAGATGCTGGCCTTGAAAGACAAGCCAGTGACTGGTATTGTTGGTCATGTTCTCATACCTGTTCAGGTAAACAGAGAATATTGGCAAGTTCACCAAGTTTTGAGCCATCATATTATCAAAGACGGGGGTGACTCCATCCACCGCCAGGGATGGGTAGGCCAGACCAAGGATCCCATCAAATTCTGAATCCAGAAAGGTGCTGCCAGGCTCATTGACACTCTCTGCAAACTGCTGATTGGCTACAGTGATTCCTTCAACCTGGAGGGCAGAAGTCCTACACATTATTTCTCATCCTATGGTCATGTAAGAAACCAGTTATGGTGAAACCCAGAAGGTAAAGTTCAGAGAGAAGGAAACATTTGGGATATTATTATTATTAAAATGTATTACCTGTCATTCATCTTAATGTTTTAGGGCTAGTTACAACAATTAAAACACATTGTTAATAGCAAAACACAATAATAAAAAAATGTTTAAAGCAAAACTTAAAATTCAGAAATTATGTACAATGAAAGATATAACAAGGAAACATGAAAAAAGACTGGAGTTGATGCCTGACTACACACTCAACCAAGGCCTTGGAATAATAATAATAATAATAATAATAATAAATAAATAAATAAATAAATAAATAAATAAATAAATCATTGTACCCTGCCAATCTGACTGTGTTGCCCCAGCCACTCTGGGCTGGTGCCAGTTTAAAGTATACCATATTGGGATGTAAAGACTAATAGTCTCAATCAATGTGAGGCAGTTTCATATGCTCAAGGTGCAGTAAGTATTACAGGAGAATCTCTTACTCTTATGGTTGTAATTTTCTTTGAACATCCTGATTTACCGTATATGAACTAGGAGTGCTGAGCATCTTCTAAGATCAGGTCCTTTGGAGCTAGGAACAGTTCTGGACTTGAAACCCTGAGAAAAACAAGGATGCCCTCTGCCCCTAAAAGGTGTTCATGTGTGGCCCTGTCTTGTCCAGGTAACACTTTATCATCTCAAAAGAGAATAAGGATAAGCATAAAAGAAAGAAGTGGGTCTTCTACTCACAGTCACTTGATCCATTCCAATTATTCCCGTCAAGCTACCTGTGCCATATTGAATGGAAAAAGCAGTCCCCACTTCGCTGTAGGTGCTGGATTGTGATGGCTGATACCTGGAGTGTGTAGCTGTGGGGGTTTTTTAAGAGGGGAAAAATTGTGAGAACACTGCAGGAGTAAAATATGGCACTCCATAACAGGCATATGAGGAACATATGGAGCTATAGTGGCATGAACTCTCATTGCCCAGCACAGCACATGCTTACTCTCAGAATTGCCATTGTGTTCAATCGGTCTTTCTTTCAAGCAAGAATCTAGTGCAGTGATGCAGATAGATTCCAGTGAAAAGTACTGCATATGTTTTGGGGTGAATCAGGTGGTATTTGTTACTGCCTTTTCAGGATGACAATACACAGTCAGTAATTACATCTTAGAGTAGCACCTGAGTTATTGGGGCCTGTATTAATCAGTGTGGATAGGTGACATTTGATAACCAGAAACCTGAAGAATGCCCTAGAAATACGCATTGTGAGTGCCCAGAAATATTGTATTAATTATTGTGGGTTGCTTTATTGCTTTGTTAAAACTGAGTTTGCTTGAATTTGGCATCATCTATTATTGCTATTTGGGTAAATGTAAAACACCATATTCTGCATTGCCCTATACATATCCAGGCATACCATATACGCACAAGAATTCTGTGGATATGATTGATGAGTTTCCTGAAAACATTTTTTCACTAGCCTAAGTTTTCCAGTTTTGTCAGAAATTAATATTTATTGTACCCAATTTTGTGCCTTAATGGACCTTTTGAGGTTGGGTTTTGCATTCCCTTGCTTAGTGGTTTTGCACAGTATCCACATGACACAGTCCAAATCCAAAGGCAGCCACATATTTTGTTGACTTTTTTTTTGGCACTGCCGATATGCGTTGCCATACATCCCAGATATTTTGCTGATTTCCACCCAGACACTGCTTCTGACAGTATTCCAGGTATGTCCGGGAAAATCCAACAAGTAGCACCCCCCCAAAAAAATCTGTCCATATTAAATTGGGGGGGGGGATATGAGATGCAATTCTGATGTGGATGACATCATGTGGATACTTTTATGCAGCACCATTTCCCCAAAAAATTGCTGTGTGGAAATGACCTTGGTCTCACTGAACACAGCAAGACTTACTCCTGAGTTAACATGCAGAAGACGACAGTCAATTATTTTGCATTCACTATTCGACAATTCTTCCAGCGCCTCGCTTATTTACACAATAATTTTTTACTTAGAAAAATCACCCCAAGCTGCTTTTTCCTATCACCATTCCTCAGGGAATCTGTCTGAAAGTATTCTTTTTTTCATCATTTATCATAGTAAATGCGCCTCCCTGTGGTGAGATCATGATCACACCCTGACAAGCAAGAAGAAGTAAGACTTAACACAAGATTTCCATGGCTAATCATTTCCCTCCGGACTGTTCCTCTTTTTTTCCTTCTTTACAACAGATTCTTCCTGTGCTCATATTCATTTTATAGTAAACACTTTCCAATCACAAGAGAGTAACTTGCAACACAATCAGCAGGGGAGGAAGATAATTTGACTTCCATTTGACAGATGGGATAAAGTACAGCTTACATATCGCAGCCACCAGACAGAGCCCACTTTACTTTGTATCACACAGAAGCCATGATGTGATGTGATCTATATCCAAGTATCAAGTTTGGCGGAAATGACTGGCAGAATCCGAGACCAGGGAGAAGAGTTGGTGAAAGAAGATTGGAAGAAATTCAAAGACTATTTGCAGAAACATTGTAAAATTAATGAATGTTAAAATGATGTTGGATTGAAATTAAGCGGCCTTAGCAACAAGGTTAATAAGAATATGTAAAAATGGATTGATAACGGATGAAAATATAAAGTTATAATATGTTGAGATATAGAGTTAAGATAAATGAAAGAGGGTAAGGATTTGCTGAACTAACCATGTGAACGGGAATACAAAAAAGGGAGGTGTGAGGAGGTCAGGGAAATAAGTAAACGAAATTTAAGATATGAAAAAATTGATTTGTTTTTAATTATTTTCTATCTACTTTTTCTGTATTATGTATCTTTTTTTCTATGTATTTTTGTATTTTTTGTATTTTTTTCTTTTTTTTCTTTTGCTTTCTTTTTATTCTGTAATTTTCTTCTTTTTGTAAAACTTCAATAAATATCTTATAAAAAAAAAGTATCAAGTTACCACAAACAGCCATATGGAAAGATTGGTGGGAGGTGTAGGGGGAATTGCCTGACCCTATGATGAAGGGTCTGAGTGTGTGTGTTTTTAAAATAAGGTTTTATTAAAGCTTTTCATCAAACACAGCTTGCCCTGAGGGCCACATTTCCTCATAAGCAATCTTTCAGGGGCCATATGCCAGTGGCAGGTGGGCAGAGGTGAAGAAGCAGGTGGAGAAACAAGAGAGTCTTATCTCTGTACCGTCAGCTCCATGCAAAGCAGAGGTTTATACAGACATCCCTCCAACCAGGCAAGCAAGAGGCCTGATCACAATTCAGAAAGAAGTTCTGGCTGGGCAAAGCACTCGAGGATGGGTGTGGAGCAGGGGTGTCCCCTGAGGGCAAGATAAGAGAGCTCTGGAAGGCCGGAGGTTCACCACCTCTGAACTGCATGGTAACAGTTTGCACAGAGCACAGTTTAAAGTGGGTTCTTCATGGGTCTCCATGATATGTAAAATCAAGATGTGATTCGTACATCAGGATACAAAGCGCTTTGTAACCAAGGAACCTGACCACTGCCTTCGCCTCAGGGAGTTGACCCTTACATATCACTTTTTTTGCAGCTTATAGTGAATTTACTCTTTAAACACAACCAAAGTCCACCCACAGCCCATTCCTCTCCTCCCATCCCCATCCATACCGCAAGCTTTGCTGACACAGTAAACGGATGGCACCCAGAGGTTGGAGGAGCCTGTGTCAAAGAGCACAGTGAAATTCTGAGGAGGATTCCCGATGGAGATCCGTCCAAAATATTCTACCTAGCAGAAAGGAAAAAAAACAACATTTCTTTTCCAGGTATTGTGATGGGGAAATACTCAGCGCAGCCACAGAAAAGCAGAAACCTTTCCCAACCTTTGCCCATTCAGCGTTTACAATTTGCCCCTTTGCACAGACATGTGGAATTAGGGACTTCGAAAAAGAGACCTGAACTTTAGCTCTGTATCTTGACCTAGAAGTACAGAGCTAATGTGATATATCATCCCAACTTTCTAACTAGAACATCTTATTGGTGGAAAGAATGTGATTCTTTCCCCACGATGCCCCTTCAGATAGCAATAATGCAACAACATTGGGGAAGCATCACAGAATAGCTAATAAAGCAAAACAATGTATAGACAATCCAGTATAAATCCATCACTAATGCACTATTATTGCACCAGGGACATGTTGCAGAATATACTAGAGGAGCGGCGAGATAAACACCAGTCTGGCGGGACTGAAAGAGAGGCAGAGAATTAGATGGTATCCTGGTGGGGTTTGTGATCTGATATGCAGCAGTGGATTTCCTGCTTGTAGCTGTGCTTTGCTTCCTCCTGTGCTGAACTTGTACATTTGTAAATGCCTTAAGTCTCCAGTGATCTCTCCTCCAAAGGAAACCAAAGCTGGGTTAAGTGCTGCCCCTGGAACTTCTCGTTGCTTGGAGGAAGTGAGGAGTACATAAAATTATAATTATGTTCTTCCCAACATAAGGGAAGTAAAATGTAGAAATAATTGGATTCATTACATATATGCATATACTGAATAGAACCCTTTGTCTAAGACCAGAGCTGCTTTTCAAAGTGGCCCATCAAAAAGAAAAGGAATAAGCCAACAGCTTGCAGAGCAGATATATGGCAAGGTGCCATATATTATCTAATTTCTGAATTTGTATAGATTCGGTTGAAGTGGGAGACAGGGAGCTTGTCTAAAGGTCCTTCATGCAAAAACCACACACAACAACAACAATGCAACATCTGTCTCCTTTGTCGTTGCCATATTGCTGCTTCTCATGGTTCCGCTTCAGCTCTTAACTTACATCAAAATAGTTGAGGAGTGGCTCGTTGGCTTCCTGGATAGCCGAGCAGTCCTGGGTATACTGGATCATATCCAACTTGTGGGCCTTCCAGAACTGAGACAGTTGCCCACGTTCCCTCAAAGTCTTCCTCAAAGATTTATGTCTTCTCAGGGGAACTCTGAGGGGAAGCGGAAGAAAATGTAAGTAATGCTGCACTGTAAAAACTAAGAAAAGCATTCTTATGAGGAACAACTATACAGCAGTTGCCACCAACTCTATGGTTTTTATTGCTCATATCTTTAGAACTCTGTCCATGGCGTATTTCTTATGAGTTCACCGCTGGCTTTGTTTTTGTTACCATGAGATAGTTATTGCCTGATATCAATAGAAAGCCAACCTAGATGAAGTGGCAAATACGTTTTCTGCAGTTGGTCATTATTTGCCATGTATTGTTATGCACTCTGTGGATCCCATTAGCAATGCTCCACACAGTGTGAGATTTGATCACCATGCGCCTTTGCTTTGGAGCATCATTCACCACACATTCTTGGGGCAGTTGTGTGCCAGTGTTGGAAGTCTGTGTGCTGTAACAAATTTGGGGCTCTAGTTTTAAGTGTCCTGCCATTTGAAGAATTGAGCCTCACAGCTAAGCCTTGTGACTGGGCAACGTCTACTGCTTGAAAGAAGAAAAAAGAAAGCCAAGGAAATGTGCTTACCTGTGAAATCCACTGGCCAGCCAAATGCAAAACATGAAAAGGATCAACGGCTTCATCCTGGCAGTACAGGTCTTATGCTTTCATTGACTTGTAACAACTGAACAAAGGCTTTGTACTTATACCCACATGCCCAGCCCAGCCCAGCCCCTGTGATAAAGCTGAAGAAAAATATACAGCAAAAAGGCCACACCACTTAATGTCAATATAACACCTTGGAAGAGAAATGAGTCATTATACCTGTGTGCCATTCCAGCGACAAAAGATTAGGTGATTTCTGGACACAATCAGGAAAGGGGAGGAATAATGGCACCCACTGGTTATAGGTGTGTATAGATAAAGGCACCAATGTCCCATCTGTGTGTATAGAGTTTCTGAAATTGAATATATATGAAGTAGCCCTTAGTCTTTACAGTGTCACTGCACTTTTTATTACTTTTGTACATGCATGCAATAGGCAAAATTGTGTGCAAAAATATGCATACTTTTGTACATTGAAATGCTGATGAATTTTCACAATGACTTTTTTAAAGGACATATGTAGAAATGCAGAGAACTGAATTTAAGATTGGAAAAATGAGAAACCGAGAGAAGTCAAAATTGGCAGATTTTCCCACCCATATCTCAACCACAGTTTATCTGTCCTGACAGATACAAATAATGTCTGTGCAAAGTTGAAGTACAAGACCAGCCCTACAGATATTCAAAGCCTCAAATGTCAAAGTGCAGTTGGCCCTATAGTGCGGTTCTCTTTCATATGACTATTTTTGGTATGCTGATGTTTGATATAATGATTCTTTAATGGGTTTGTAGTTGAAGCATAGTTTTTGCTTATAAAATGTGTCTTGAAGACCTACTCTGTGATCTTATTCACAACATCCTTTGCAGTTCATCTCATCTGAAAATAGCCTTCAGCTGGCATCCAAGCTTCATTGGTATCAGGAAACAAAATACCAAAGGAAGTCATGAGGCTACACAGGAAAAAGAACAGTTCTGATAGCAAAGCATCAGATTACGAACACTCTGATGCAATGTGGCCTTCATTGCTGTCACTGTCAAGCAAATATATTGCCTCTTGCATTACAGGATCTTAGAGAGGTAGATGAACTGAAAAATCACCCAATCTAACATCAAGCAATCAAAGAGCATCATCTATTCAATATTCCCTTACAGATGCAGCAGGCTCCTCGCTTGCAAAACACTCTCCTCTCCCTATGCAGGCAAGGAGGAGGCAGGCCCTTTGCTACCCAAACAATGGGCTATCCATTGGATGCCCAACATTCATGGATGGTGAAATGTGTGTCTATGTGCATTTTGCTGAATATGTTCCAGGGAAAGGCTAAAATTGCAACTGTTGCATTTAAAGCAGCTTTATATATTCCTGTGTTGTGCTGTGCTGTTCTTTTAACATTGCTGCTTTCTTGTGGCAAATGGACCCACCTGACCTGCAGCACAACTTCCTCACATGTATGTTTACTGCTACCATCCCAGTGTCTACCCAATATGTTGAGTGGTGGTGGTAGTGGGGGCTCCAAGATTTGTAAGTTTTTACCTGGGAGAGCAATCAACAGCTAAATCTGTCTAGGTAATACCATCCCAGCCCCATCCCAGCCTGTTTTCCCATTGCCTCCCAGGGACCAGAGCACACAGCATGAGCCAGTGATCTACCACACAGGGAGCACCAAGCCCACATTCCAAACTAATATGCTCTATTACGAAAGCTTAAGCATCAGGGAGAATTAGAAAGAGAGCATAAAAAGAAAAGAAAACATTTTATCTTCTAAGTAACCTACACTATGCAGTCTTAAAGAAAGAGAATCCAGAACTGGGGGGGGGGGCGAGGACCACTCATAGCATTCCTGGTTGTCACACAGACAATGAAAATGGTTGACAGACAGAAGACCCACATATTTGCACCCTTGACACCCTGAAGACCCACATATTTGCACCCTTGACACTGTTATCCTAATCTTCCTAACAGGTTGATTTATACATGCTTCTCTCTCTCCGCGCCCCCCGCTGCCTGACTTTTATTCTCCCAACAACCCTGTGAGGTCTGTTAGGCTGAGAAAAGGTAACTGTGAGCTTCATAGCAGAGTGGGGATTTGAACCCAGATCACCCCAGCCCTGGTCTGACACTCAAATCCAGGGGTTGCCAACAAGGCACCCCATGGACCTGCAGAGGCCTTCCTTGGTGCCCAAAGGGTTCGCTCCCTTCCCCTTCTGAAATTAGCATTCTGTTGCAGCTACTAGAACAGCTTGCAGTGTGTGGGTGGGTGGTGCCCACAACAATTTCTCTGGTTGGTAAATGTTTCCATAGGCTCAGAAAGGTTGGCAACCCCTGCTCTCACCGCTACAATCATAGCATAGCATCCAAACCCTGCACCCACTGAAATGCTAAGGTGCTCTGAGAATAGGGAAGAAAAACCGAAGCCTCTTCCTCAAGGCAAGACAACTTCTGAGAACTGGGTGGGCAGATTTCATATCTCCTTATATGACTAGCGGTCCCTTCCCCCCCAATCTCATTTTGTAATCTAACGTTAAGCAGCTATGCAAAGCTGCCTGTGACTGATCTTTGGATAGGGGGTCTTTGTAATTTCCTCTTGCACATTTCCACATTTCTGTGATCATTATCAGCCAGAATAGTAGCTTTCACGCTACAGTAGGAAATGAATCAATTGCAGATGACTGCCACTGCAGAAGGATCCTTGCGGGAAGGAATCACTACAAAATGGAATTATTCATGATACAGCTAGCAGGGAATGGTATTCTAGAGTGAAGATTGCCTAACTCAGTGGGTAAGTAGAATCCGAAGGAGTCTAAAAGGAAAGGAAATGGATTTCTATGTGAATGCTCTCTGCAACAGCTTTGGGTATAATATTTTCCATTTTTATATGAAGTGTAATCAGTTTCATTGCATATCTGTTTATTTATCTATGTACTGATCCATCTCCCCACAACATATGTGGGAAGCTACTTTATATCAAATTGGACCATTGGTCCATCTCGTTCAGTATTGACTGTACCAGGGATGCAGAGCCCATGCCTCTCTAAATGTTGCTGAACTGCAACTCCCATCATCCACTGGCCATGCTGACTGGGGCTGGAGCCCAACGACATGTGGAGGAATGCTGGTTCCTCATCCCCTGCCTATACTGGCTGGCAGGACCTCTCAATGGTTTCAAACAGAGGTGTTTCCTATCTCTAATGAACCTGGGAAGTTTTGTATTACCCCAAATAATCCTCCACATCAGATTTCTTCATCACAAAGATGTAATGCGTAACGAATTACAAAATGCAGCTGAAATCCAGGAGATAACACAAGTTGAAAACAAACCTCCTATTGGAAGTGGCTTATGCAGAAATGGTGTTTGGTTGATTGTGCTTTGCACTTTCAGTGCAGTGAAATTTGTGGGCGAAAGGCAACATTTGCTATTGATTCCAGTTAGATGTGGTGCTCCAGATGTGGTTTGAATAGTACAGAATAAAGAAGTAGTTTTCATTTTGCTTTCGAAACCCTGATGCAGTTGAACAGGAAGTGAGGCTTTTGAGAAACAAAATTCTGGATAATAATTACAATTATTAGCCCTGTTCAGGGAAGTTTTTAATATGTAACGCTGTACTGTTTTTAACACTGATTGGGAGCCGCCCAGAGTGGCTGGGGAAACTCAGCCAGATGGGCGGGGTATAAATAATAAATTATTATTATTATTATTATTAGCACTAAAGCATTTGAGGAGCCAAGATGGAAAATGTACACTGAGATGAGGATCCCCTAAAATTCTAATTTAAGGCAAGAACTAATGGCAAGAGCACCACAGTGGAGCTGCATGGTGCTCACCAGTTAAACTCCCAGAGAAAAATGTAATTGTTGGGAAAGTTGCAATGAGCATTGCATACAAAATGTTGAAACTGAATCAAATAAAACAAAACCTCCCTTTCCATCGGCAGCAAGATTCTTTCAGTGTGATAAATGGAAGACTCTCTGTTCTGTAGAGATCTTGAGATAGTCACTGATAAATGGAAGCAAATGCCATGGTAAAATTACATTATAATTAATAGCAGCATATAAATTGTGATGAGCCATCACACATTAAAGAAGCTCTTCGTTTTCTTCGAGATACAAATTTTTTTTGCTGTCATGACAAATATTAAGAAAAAGAAATTATGCGTCCATTCCCCCATCTTCATCTTCATCCAGAGCTGCCTAAGATCCTTTATCATCCTCACTAGGGGACAACATCAGAACCCAAGAGCAGTCAAAGCTGAATTTTTGGTTCAGAAGTCAAAGGCCAAACTCAAGAAAGAACCAGTTATGCATAGCAGTGGGCACTATTCACAAAAAAATTCTCTCTCATTAGCTTCAAAGCCCAGTATACTTCCGCAGAAAGCAGTAACATGCATAAGGCCAATGGATGGTCACAATCAGGTTCCTGATGGCTGAAAGTGTCAGTTGAGAGTAGCACCTCATCTACAAGATGCTTTCTGCTAAACCTGGCTGAACTGGGATGTAACATTCCCAAGCAAGAACAAATGAACCTTAAGATCTTCAGGGAAGACCTTACTGACTATGCCATCACTGGTAGATTATTGTTTAATCCTTTCTTAGTAGCAGGGCACTGACCCTCATAAATATTCTCCCACTTGCAGGCACTAACTGTGATGAACTTCAAATTGCATACACATCTGTTCAGAAAGGCTTTCTCTGGCTCTTAAAGTGTGCTTCTATGTTTTTGCTTTTTAAAAATTTTATTACAGGGGATTGTATTTTAGATGACATATATTTATGGTCCTGTTGTTTACTTTATATTCTCTTTGGTTTAGCTTTTGTAAAACTCCTAGAGAATATTTTGGTATTAAGTGGTTAATAAATATGTTTATTAAAACAGTTACATTAAAATTAGAGATTGGGAGTACAAATACCACAATAAGTTAGATAACTAACCTTTTCCTTTCCTTTCATGGAACGCAAATCCAACTGCCTCACATGGTCCAATATTACTGCTGTTCACACATATAATTTCATCCTGAACAAGCCAAATTGTTGGTGCACAGTCTCCGTGCTTTGGGTTTGGAAAGAAGAGTAGTAATAATAATAATAATAATTTTATTATTTATACCCCGCCCATCTGGCTGGGTTTCCCCAGCCACTCTGTTTGATGTCCTGATTCACTAATTCTAACATTTAGGATTTGTAAGTCAACACATCAAACAGCAACCCTTCTTTCACATATCATTTTTAATTGTTTTTATTTATTAAAAGTATCATATTGGTCTCATGGTACAATAATTCCATCTAAAACACAATTTTAACAAAAAAGATAAAATCCTTAGGTAACATCAGCAATCTTAAAATTACCAAACTATGTTGAACAATTAAAAATCCCTAATGACTGTCAAAGCAACCAGGTCTTAATCTGGAATCAAAAGAAAATCAGGGTTGGTGCCAGTAATATCTCAGAAGTGAGGGTATTCTGCAGTGGAGAAAGCCCTCTAATATTACAGGGTGACTATGAACAGATGGATTGGCTCAATCAGGGTGAAAACATAGGAAGGCCCAGTCCAATAAACACTGAATTTAGACAGGTTGAAAAATTCCACGTTCTATGTGTGTCAGCCTTTTCTATAAACGAAGCATGAATGAAGATTCATTAGCTAGCCACTGTATCCATCACTATAGCTTGAAAAAGGAAGCAAATTTTCTGTTAACTGAGGATCACTTAAAATAATTTAAGTTCAAATTGATTTCCCTCGTGATTCTCTCAGAAGTTTCAAAATGTTATCTCAGTACATGAATATTCAGTTTTGATGAATGTGTTTGGCAATTATTATATGCTCCTTAAAATGCAATTATCTATTTTGTCTTCTCAAAGGCTGGGAGCCAACAAAGCAGAATGGGAGAATGTAAAGGAACGTTTAGTGCTAATTTCCACCAGTGCTATCTCATGCATGTAATGCCTGAGTGTTCACAGAGTTACAACACCCTTAACAAACCACAGTTCCCATATTCTTGGGGTTTTTAATTTATGGTGTGTGTGTCAATGGCAAGAAGATGGGGGCCATCAAAATCTTAATTACCATATTTTTCTGGGTATAAGATGCCCCCATGTATAAGACAGCCCCTATTTTGGGGGACTCCAGATTAAGAAAACAGCCCTCAGCACTACCCCTATAAAACGGCCCCAATTTTAAGCCTTTATTTATTTTTTGGTAAAAAACCCTAGTCTTATACACAGAAAAATACGGTACTCTCAAAGTGGTCTCTGCTAGGCCATGAGCATTCCTTAGCTTGTGTATCTAGACATGGCCAGGCTGGGGGAGTGAGAAAAGTCACCTCTCCACTTAGACATGATGGAGGCCCAGTGGATATTCTTAAAGGCACAAACAAGGGCAGGGCACATCGGTGGGACAATGTGTAACAGTTTGAATTAGTTCAATCAATTTCAGAGCTAACTACAAGCACGTATGTTGTTTTGATGCATCTTCTTTTTCTTTCTAGGACTCTGAGCAACTCAGCAGTTGCAGGAGGAGCTGTGGGCTTGTCCAGACACTTTGCCAAAAGAATGAGTGAGGAGTAAGTTAGTTTGTGTCAAGGAGTTATTGCACAGATCGTCACAGAAATCCTCTTGGATAACTCTTGCTATTTGGTAGAATTCAGTGTGGCACTGCTATGATCGTTCTGTCAGCACAGACATCACCACACATTATGATCTCCGCTCTTCTCCCCCCTATGTGCTTCTCCTAAGCCCCAAGAACCAATTTGGGTGGGTGGGTGGAATCCCCATTGTGCTAGTGCAGGGCAGTTCAACTTTTCATACCAAGTGGGCCAGAGAGTTTGACACAGAGCCCACAGGCCACACACTGCCTTGTCATGCAGGGGGGAGCAAAGCCCAAATGTGACTCCCCACCCCCCATTCCTTGTGTTGCCTTCCCAAAGTTGGGTAAATGTTCTTGTTTTAATCATGTTTTTTGTGCTTTGTCATGTATTTTTACGTTGTGTTTTGCTCATCAAAAGAGTTAAAAAGCTGGGGTAACCTCCATTAACCAAACCTGGCTATCTCTTTGTCTGCCTCCTGTACCACCATTAACTTGAAAGCATCCATTCAGGAGTTTGAATAGACTTTGCTAGCGACTTGATTGGCATGTGTTGACTTTTACAAGGTGTGAAGTATTTCCTAAGAGGAGGCTGGTATCAGGCTTGTACCAAGGTCAAGCAAGGTTCAAGATGGAGAATCCCATGTCGTGTTTAAGTTATGTCAGTCTTATGCTTACACCATGATCAACAGTGATAAACCATTTCATAAGTTCAGATTTAAACAAGCCTTTAAAACAGAGTTTGATTTACAGCACCTTTTGGGCCAGGGGGAAATCCTCCAGGTTGCCAGGTCACATGGCTGAGCTGAAAGAGGTTTGCAGTAGGTGTAAGCTGTGGAGGCTGGCCAACTGGGGTTAATGGGGTACTGCCCCACCAACCTCAACCCACCCTTAGCCAGCCCCCACCTGCCCTGACTTTTTACTTACAACCAGTCCAGGGGTTGGCACTGTATATCATCTTCCTCCTCCTTAATCTCAGTGTTGCCCTGCCTGTCACTGACTCTGGCGCTACCTACTTTCAACCTCCTTGCTTTCTACCCTACCAGTCCCAATGAATATGCCACACTCCTGGAACGCTCCCTTTTGCGGACTTTTGCTCGTGTAAATTCTGCCAGCTCATGTTCCATTGGCTGAGTCCCAGCTGAGCCATCATAGCTCCAGTTCTGCTGGATTGTGTAGTCAATACCAGTGTATCCCCAGAACAGCTCAAGATCTGCCTAGTTTGAACTTGTTTATCCCAGCGGATCTTGGGTTTGGAATGCACTGTAAGTCTAATATAAGTCTAATATATACTTGTATAGATGTGAATATTATTCCAAAGTAGTTCAAAACAATCCTTTTTTTTGTCATTAGAATGATAATGTATGGCACCTTCCTCACTGTTTCTCTGAAACAGGAGAGGGGAACCGGTAGCCCTCCAGATGGTGTTGGACTCCAATTCCCATCAGCCCCAGCCAGGATGGCCAGTTTTAGGATGATAGGAGTTGTAGTTCAGTAGCATCTGGAGGACCACAGCTTCCCCACTCTTACTGTAAAACTTAGTGGGGCCAGCATTGCACTGTATAGAAAGACAGCTTTTCTCAAAGACAGGGATCTTGCTTCTAAAAATGTGGATAATTGTTAAATTATAGGATCTTCATAGAGAAATATGGTGCAGGGCTTCTGTCTAATACATGGAGATGCCAGTTCATGGAACTCTATGCCTGGTGTGCATTGGAACTTTGGATCAGGCACAAAAAACAATGTTCTTGCTGCAATTATGTATCAACCACCCTGCCTTGTGAGCCTTAACAATATCAATCTGTTCTTCTTCTTAGATGTACCAAGCTGTGGGAAAGCATTGTCATATCTACCGTAACCTCCATAGTCTGTGTTGCTGTGGTTGTACTATTCTATGCCAAACTCTGCAGGAAAATAGGTAACACTGTCCTGTACAAGTTTTAATTTATATGAGCTCATCCTTGGTCTGTTCTATTCCATTCCTGAGCTTTTTACTTTTGATGCAGCTGTCCTGCTTAGCATAATGACAACCCTTCACTAGTTTTCTGTAATTCATCCATTTGCAACTTTACTGCACCCTATGTAGCAGTTCTCTTGGGTCATCATTATCCCATTCATATATGGAAGATTTGTACCATGAATGAACAGAGGAAACCTGATGATCCTACATTAAGGGTGGGGCACCTGAAGCCCATGGGACATATGTGGTCCTGGACACAACCCACAACAGGCCCAGTTGCCCTCAACTGCTTTTTCTGGGCTGGAAGGTCTCCTTGAACTGTGATAACATCTCTTGCTCACCTCAACGAAGAGTTGTGTGGATGTCAAACTCTTTTAAATTATTTTTACACTTTTTTGTTTTTTTACACATGGAGACCTATGGGTGATGGAAGCAGGTAAGGAATCTTAAGAATGGGAGGATGGATGAATAGAAAACTCTGATTTGTGTGGAATGTAGTCTACTGTGCAGAGGAAACAGTCCCCATCCACTTCTGCCTCTGTCCCAACCCACCACTGGCATCCTGCCCTTGATATCTCTTTTAGAAGTCCTTGCACAGGTTCACCCATGAGGCAGATGGTTATCAGGGAGAGGGTCCCACTTAGGAATGCTTTCCCCAGAGAGGCTTGCCTGGCACCCACACTATGATATTTTAGGCACCAGGTGAAGACCACCTCATTCTCCCACGCCTTTCTGTTGCAGCCCACCAGGTGCTTTAGTCTTTGCACCAAATTCTCCCTGGCACGATTTTATGCTTGTCTGAACTTGTTTAAATTGTTGTAGCTGCTTTGTTTTATGCTGATGACCTTGTGCTGATCCCATATGCACAATAGACTAGAGTTGGTTTGGGGCTATAAGGCCTTATACGTTGGATCCAGATTCGAGTTCTGTTCAGAGTAGCTCCACTGAAAGCAATGGGACTTGGGTGAGATGCCCTTAGTGAGGTTTCATTCAATAGTTCTCACTACTAGCACTGCTTCCCATTGTCCTGATCTGGTCTAGCCGAGGAGACCATATCTCCCCCATTGCTTGTAAGTGCAAGAAGGGGCCCGGGGGCAAACTCATGAGATCAGTGGTGGGTCTGATGCTGACCCTGACCATGTGTGTGCCATGGTGATATGGGAGCAGAAGCCTCTGAGGAGTGTAGAGCACTGATGAGGGGGACTCCTAGTTTCTTACTGGAGTATTATCCTAACTAGGACTGCACTCTCTGTTTCAGAGCAACATGCCTATAAACACCATGGAAGAAGACAGCCTGGGTTCAGAGCAAAGAAGCCCAACAATGCCTTAGCTGGGAATGCCTTAGCTGGGAATATGCCATCCTCTCAGCTGGAGTTGCCCTCTCCGTGGCCGAGAAACCCAAGCCAAGCCCAGCAGGGACAAGGACCACATTTTCAAATAGACAGTTTCATGGCAGGCAAGTCCTCAGCTTGGAAAAGAATCTTCCAGTGTCACAATCAACAGTTGTCCCCTTGTCTGAAATGGCAAAAACACACTGACCAAAAAGCATTTCCTTCTCTAACATGTTATTTTTTCAGCCAAAGCTTGCTCTGCCAGACCCATCCCTTTCCAAGAACTCACAGATACCACCAACATACGTTGGCAGGTGTGCCAGGTGCTAAAATACAAAATCAATTAATATCGCTAGCCACAGTCAGATGCTGGTAGCTGTAGATAGTTCCTATGGTCCTTCAGATGAAAGCTGAATTGCTTAATAAACTTTGGGATGGGATCCAAAGGTTATAAGTTCTCTTGGGGCCAGGGTGATCTGATTTGCTAGGAACCACAAAAACCCTTTCTCTGGTCAGAAGGTATTAGAAGTAGGGATCTCTGAAACTGTACCTTAGACAAAGCTTGGCAAGCAGCCTAGAATCTTATAGATCCTAAGGACATTCATCAGGAAGTATATTGCATTTATTTAAAATCTCTAAAACCACCCTTCATTCACCTGTGGACGGAAGGAGTTGGTTGTTCTTCATTTGCCCCACATCTATGCATGAAATTCACTCTCATCTTATTTCACAGTATGCAAGTCAAACACCTCCCCTATAAATGTTGAATCCCACCCATAACATAGCTGTTTCTGTCTCTGCTTTCAAATCCAATCTCCCTTCTGCCTATCTCAAATACTTAAACTGTTATGGCAATAATGTTTTTTTTCTTTGTCATAGGTAGCAGCTCAGAAAACTCACTGTGCTCTCTTGCCAGAAAGGTAATGGCGTTTCCTTCAGCTGCATCTCACCTGAATTGCAACAATTGCTATGCTGATGCTAATCTTAAGTTAGTCTATCATGACTTAGAGGCTTTTTGTGCAAATTGCAAGGATATTTCGCAATGAATCATTCCTTTATTCTTAAAAATAATGGTTAAGATTTTATTTATCTTTCAGAGATGTAGTAAAACGAAACAATATATAGTATTAGAGGACATCCCAAAATATTCATATAAACAAGGCTATTGATTATATCAGATGGTACAGGCTCTGATGAATATACAATCAGGAGATCGAGGTAGTCAAAGTGCAGATAATAGAAATGTTATTGTGTACCTCAAAGGGAGTCACTTCACTAGCTGGCGGAACAAATAGCGAAGTTGTCTGAAAAGATCTAAAGAGAGAGTCATTGTGGGCCTATGTCTCTCTCAGTCCTAGAAGCTAGATTCATCCAAGGAAGCTGCATGTTAGATGATTCAGAAGAGACAAAAGACAGTACTTCTTTGCCATGATGGCTTGTGCTACTAACATCTTACATTCTTAATCCTTACAGTTCTCTAATAGTCTAGTCATCACTATGCTATACCAGCTCTTGCATAATACAGGGGATTGGCATAATCACACAGTGGTACAGAGTGACTGTATGTTGGTATTCTTGACCCGCAATTGACTATTACCCTGTATGTTTGAATTTCAGCATGCTTTACCTGTACTTCAGCATTCCGGGTCAGATGAAATCAATTATACAACCATTGTGTTCCAAGATCCCATGAATGGCACCAGCTCGGGAAGAAGCAATGAAGAGCTAAGCGATCACAGACACTATGAGAATGTGTCTCCCTAGGAAAGAAAAGCTGGTTTCTGATCATGCTCTTACCCCCTTGCTTCTCATTCGGACCTATGTAGGACCAGCTGTTCATGCATTGCCTTCTTCAGTACAGATGAAGGCATAAGCTTTTGTGAACTCAAGCCCATTTCATCCATAGCTGTCAACTTACAGATTTGAAAATAAGGGACCAGCAGCCTTGAAAATAAGGGACCAGCAGTCAAAATAAGGGACCTGCTGCCTCACCTGTTCCAGGCACTCCAGCCTTCCTGTCCTCCTGCAGTCTGGTCAAACTCATGCTGGTAGCTTCAAGAACACTGTCCAACCAACTTTGTAACCAGAGGTTCAACTGAATAGAATCTGAATCACATGCACCACAAGGCCTATGCAGCCTCAACTTAAGATGGCTCCCCAGCCTGGCTTTGCACTGCAAAGTTTGCAGCAGCACATGCAACAAAATGGCATCCAGCATTCAAAAACCCCCTCAGCTTGCATTAACTAGCCACACACAAGGCAAGCAAGCTCCACCCCCCCAGTCGTTCTTAGACTTCTTATTGGGTGAGCAACACAGCCAAGCAACACAGTTGGAGCCTCCCTCCTCCCTGGCTGGCAGGGAGGGAGGGAGAGGAGCTGCTTCCTTTGAAATTTAAGGGACATCATTTAAGGGACATTTAAGGGACATCCATCAATAAGGGACAGCAGCGGGACATGGCGCTGGAATAAGGGACTGTCCCTTCAAATAAGGGACACTTGACAGCTATGCATTTCATCAGATGCACGAAGTGAAATCTTTTCTGGCAGATATATAAAAGAGAAAATTGCAAAGTAGACATCAAATAAAAAGTGACATTTCTATTTATTTAAAATGAGTAAAAATAATGACCAAAACTCCCTATTTTTATATCTTTAATTCTGTCTGTAAAAAACACAGAGGATCTGTGTGTATTGTAGTATTGTAGTTTCATATTTTAGTTTGGGAAATCGAAAGCTTGACCCTTTGCTATTTGTGTTGTATTCCTACAGGGAGTCTTGCTCTCTGTAAAAAGGAAATTCCACCTTCATTTTCATTTGGTGCTTAAGCTGTTCCCAAATACAAGCCAGGCCTTCCCAAATAATTTTGGCTGTGTACACACCATACACCATACACACTTCCCCAAAGAATCTCGGTAAATGTAATTTTCCCTTCACAGGGTTACGATTTTGAGGA
Organism: Podarcis raffonei; assembly: GCF_027172205.1. Taxonomy (NCBI): domain Eukaryota; kingdom Metazoa; phylum Chordata; class Lepidosauria; order Squamata; family Lacertidae; genus Podarcis; species Podarcis raffonei. The sequence goes on from NC_070607.1 coordinate 59,852,496, forward strand.
AAGTCATGTGCTTTAAATGTATGTTGTTCATGCTTTTTGCAATGTCAATGGGGAAGTCCACTCCAAAATACAATATTATGTTTGAAACCGAATGGGTCAGCACTATCCTTCAGACCTCTTGCTTCTCCGTCTTTTACTTTGGGAGTGATACCCATGGCAGGGCAAAGGAATTGTCTGTGATGGCTAGCCTAAAAATAATGCTAAAAAATCTCATTCCAGCCTTTTGAAGCTGGCTTCATAGTCAGAAACCTTAGCCTTCATTTAAACATGTCATGTATGCTATCTGGCAAAAAGGATACCATTAAGTTTCTTGCTTGGAGAGGCACAGTATAAATGACTATTTAGATGGCATCTGCCACCCATGAAGCTTAGTGAGATGTTTTCAGAAACATATTGCAAATATTGGAAGTGAAATATCCTTTTGCAAATCTGCTCCATATGCTTCGTGGCAGGGCTGATGGATAGCTTATACTTATTGGATGCTACATTGTTATAACTGTGTTAGGAAAAGTGAAACTTGAATTGGATTTAAATCCACGATTAATTTTATTTAATCTTTTTAATCTGATTTAATTGAATAGATTCCAAACAGCTGCAATTTATTAATAATGAATTTAATAATCTCTGAAAAGACAGTCCAGGGCAGATAGTGTAAAAACCTGCAGCTTACATTCATTTCCTCAATCCTAAAATGTAGCCAAGATTGAAACGCTAGTCAATGCAATGTACCTCTGCAATTGCCCCCCCCCCAAATAAAAATGCATTGCCAAAAAAATGGCCTTTCTTCATAAACTATTATAACATGACATATAAAGCTTGATAGAAATATATTGTCATAAAGTAAAAAGCTTTGGTCTCTCTTGCATTGTACCCCCCTCCCCTTTTTCTGAAAAAAATAAAATAAAATAAACCATGTATGCTAGGGTAAAGTAGTATTTCATTACACGTGGGACAGCAAAGGCTGGGGAAGGGGTATGGACTTACCGGTAGGTGTTTTGTATAGTATTTAAAGTCAATCCTTATAGTATTGCTTTGTGCTTGAGGCAGTGGAGCCATTGACACAAATTGACTGAGAAGCTGTAATAGCTGGAATGTCCATAAACACTTCTAATTGTTCTGTGAGAAAATACTGTTAGAATGTGTTAAGTTCTTATTTATTTAATATAAGTCAAGTTTACTCACTTTGTAAGCCCAGAACAAGAGGTTGTTTATTGATGAACAGGTCAACACAACAACAACATAGGAAAATGAAAGTAACCACAATAGCAAGCTACAGGATGGAGTCTTAGCTCCAACCCAAAATAACTGGATGCAATATTTAATTCCATAATTATGAATTATTACATTAAGGCTTAGTTTGAATTCTTTTAGGGGAGCTCAAAACCTTAGAACCCCGCTTAGAAAGAACATGAATTTTTACACCACATGATTCTGACTGATGGTGAGGCTGATGTGGCGTTCAAAGTATGGCTGTCACTTTCACCTCACTTTTCCGTCTTCCAATTATATAGGGGTGGTGGAGGAAAGGGAGACCAGAGAAGGGAACTAGGGCATAAGCAAACCCTCCTGCACTTGGTAATGACTTGCCTCCTGCTATCATGGTGCATGAAGTCAGGGGCAAGGAATCTTCTTTAGCTTGAGGGTTGCATTCTCTCCTAGGCATCCTTCTGCCAATGGTGGCTGGGACCAAAGGCAAAAGTGGGCAAGACAAGATGACAGGTGTGGGTGTGGCCAGAGGGGAATGTGGGCGGAGCAGCAGTTCAAGAACAATGCCACCTCTCTAGTGGTCAAGCATTTTAATTTTTATTTCTGCCTACTCTTTTCTCCTGCTGTTGTGGAGTGCAATAAGAGTCATGCTTGCTGTTACTAGGGAGGTGGGGGAGAAAGCAGCAGTGAGGGAGTGAGGGAGGGGCTGGGACTGGGAGGTGTTACAACTGGATTTGTGTCCTGTACAAAACCATTTGTTCCGCCGGTGGGTACTTTGCACACATCTAGGCTGAGCAACTTCAGCCTAAAGCACATTCGAAACTTATTTTCTTCCTCACAGAATTCTGGCCACTGTAGGATTGCTTGGGATTGTAACTTTGTGAAGGGTCAACTACAGCGCCCAGAATTCTTTGGGGGGGAATGTGTTTCAAATGTGCCATACTGTGTATGCAGCCATAGCTGGAGCACAGAAAGGTATCAGCTTACCACTGAGCAGCTTGTTTGCAACCAGCATTCTTGAGAAAGAAATGGCTCAGGTCTGATAGAAAAGCCAAAGTGACAGGTAAGAACATAAGGAGATCCTTGCTGGATCTGACCAGAGATCTACCTGGCTCAGAACTGTGTTCTCACAGGGACTACATAGAAGTCCACAATATATTACATGTAAGTATAAATGGGATGCTGGTATTCTTTGTGAAGTTTCTGCAGAACAAAGCTCTTGCGGAAAGATAGACTTAAGTCCCATACATGATAAGACCATCAAGTTTCCCTGCTCTCCATTACCATTCAGAGCTCCTGGCACAGAGTAACTACCATATGGTGGCCCAAGCTTATACTCTAGAGTTCCCTTGATTCAGTCACTGTGTCCTCCTCATAGGGCTGGTAGAAATCTTTTAAGCTCTCCAGTTGCATCTGAACACCGGCACCAGCCGCAATCAGGGTGCTCTGTGGGCTGTGAGTCAAGATAGTGGTTTTCCGACTGCAGAGGCTGCCATTGGAGAATTGCCTCTTGAGGTTGGAGTGAAGGTTCCCACAGCAGGAGAAAAAGTGCATGATATCATGAACAAGATGTCCGCTGAAGAACATGTAAATCCAGGGGTTGCAGCAGCTGCTGAGGCTGGCGAGTAACATGGTGATGGTGTAAGTTGCATTGCTGGACTCTGAAATGGAGAGGGAAACAATGGCAGTTAATTTACCCCCCACCAACTCCATGCAAATAAAAAATGTGTGGTATGTCTCTGGCAGATGTAGACATGTAAAATACAATTGCGTGTAATAAGGGTGTCCTTAAATGTGAAAGATGCCTCTTACATGTCTGCGTAGAGGATAGAGAGGGGTCTGCAAGTGTGGCTTGAAACTGAGTAAGATACAGGGCTCTGTTAAGTCCTATTCAGAAATCACTGTGCCTGCATAGGGAAGGATTATACTGAAGGCGTGGATGTGACATTTGTCATACTGCTAGTATTCTACAGGTACATGCGGCAGGTAGTTGGAACTGGCTTTGATTCTCAACACAGTTATACATAGGAGCCAACATGCAATGTGTAAAATAGGATAGTCTGTGCCTGAAGGAGGATTAGAACTCAGGTCTTTGAGAGTCTAAACCCGGCACTCTAATGACTCCACTAGCTACCAACCCTCAGCTATTCATTAGTTGACCACACTGTTTGGGTTTCATTTTAAATCCTCCAGGCAAGGGATGATGCTCTCGTGCTCAGTTCTTTTAATGATTCTCTCTCTTGCTTGCTTTAAAAAAAAAGTATTATTTGAACATCTATATAATCTTTATCTAGGTAACAAATCCAAGCATAATTTGATTCCATGTTCTGTAAAGAACTCAAAATAGGGAAATTAAACACCATGACGGTATATCCTACAATCATGATGGCTTATAAGTTCACACATCTGCATTTCTGTTTTAGCAACCAATTTTTCAACAGCGTGTGATGTTATTATTTTACTTCAAAACCATAATTGTAGGTGTATCTTGTAACCGTAGTGAAAATAATAATGTACAGGCAAAACCACCCCCTCTCTCCCACCACACACAAATCTTTTAGAAAACAGTCGTTTCCGTGTTGCCTTAATGAAAGCTAGATGGAGATGCAGAGCAATGCAGTTGCTACTAGAATACAGTACAAGTTGTAAATGTCTGTTTGTTACAGAGATCAGCCTAGACATTGCATCTTACTATGCTGGTGGGTGAGATGTAGGTAGGTGTGTGTCGGGGAAAACATTTCTTGCCTGATGTGAGTGAGTGAGTGAGTGAGTGAATGAATGATAGATTTCCTTCTCCCAAGTTGCATGTGCAAATCAGGAGCTGGTGTGCATTTGCTGCGAGAGACAGGGAGTTACTGAAGTGTGTGCGTACTGTATACCTATTTGTGAGTGTTGCATTAAATCTGTTTTCTTCTGGGTGGTTTTACTCATCTAATCAGAAGGGCACTTCCCCACCCTCCGTGGGATGGATATGAAAGAAAAAGCTATACTTGGTCGCCACATGGAGGCCTGACTATGGTCCAGAGCTTGCACTGACTGTGATGGAGGAAGCAGGGTGAGTCTTTGAATCCTGACCCTCTCTCTCTCCTCTTCAAAGACACTCACCGTCATTCGGGGCATTCCTGTCCCACACCGACCACATCTGCATGCTGAAGAAGGGAGCCCAGCAAGCGACGTAGGCCAGCACTATGACAAAGGTCATCTTCACAGTGCGGATCTTTGCCCTCGAGATGGTGCGCACGCTGCTGACCCGGGAGCCAGACTGGCACTCTGCTCCCTTCGGAACTGTGGCTGTATAAGAAATAGCAGCAGCAGTCGTAGGGGCAGGACAGGGACCGCAGCTCTGCGTCTTCCCTCGAAGGTTCTTGCAGATCTTGTGGCAAATGAGGCTGTAGCAGACGGTGAGGGTGGCCACGGGCAGCACGAAGACGCACAAGGTCATCCATGTAATGTAGGCTTTAGCCCCCCAGGGATACTTGAATTCCGCCCAGCAGTCCAGCACACCAGAGCCTTGCTGCACCTCTCTGAGAGAGAAGATGAAGATCTGAGGCAAGCTGAGCAGGCAGCTGAGCAGCCAAGTGACCCCGATCATCTGGTAAGCCTGGCAGCTGGGCTGCTGCAGGGTGCGCAGCGGGTGGCACACCGCCATATAGCGGTCCAGCGTCATAGCAATGAGCATGTAGGTGGAGGCAAACATGCTGAGCACCTGCAGGTACTTGACAGCCTTGCAAAGAGGATCCGGCCCCTGGAAGCGATAGGTCACCTCCCAGATCATTTGCGGGAGGACCTGGAAGAGCGCCACCCCGAGGTCGGTCAGGCCCAGGTGCAGGATGAAAAGGTGCATGCGGCTCATCTTCTTCCTTAGCCGGTACATGGCCAGAAGGACGCCCAGGTTCCCCACCAGGGTCACCACCAGGATGGCTGCCAGGACCCCAATCTCAGCCTTGGCGAGTTCTTCGTCTCGGGTGTGGAGGATAGTCTGGTTGCCGTCTCCATCCTTTGGCTCAAAGAGTCTGGTGCTCTCCAGAAAAGATCTGTTCACAAAGCTGCTACGGTCAGTGCTATTCTTCCCCATTGACTAGGATTCAAAGAAGTACGGTGATTTCCCAAAAGTAAGTTCTGCAATATGAGACTCTCTGAGAGATCAGGTAGTTAGATTAATAGCACCCTCCTCATGACTGTAGATCTGTAGAAGCCAGATTAATTTTCCATCTTTCTTTTAACTGTTCCCTCTCCCCTTAATATTTGGCCCGGCTATTTATCATCACGAGGTGAGTCAGATTCAGCTAACAATATAATTTGTCTTAAATCCCCTTTTCTAATTTGCCTGGAAAGCTGCAAATCTTTTTTATGAATATGAATTGTTTACAATATATCTTGTTCAGTTTTCATTTCCCTCTTCTGCGCCCATCAACACCCCTGCTTTGCTTTGGGATCCGATAGCTCGTTGAATTTTATGGTCTCTTTTCTCCCACTCCCCTCACTTCTTTCCTAGTTCCTTACTCTCTCGGGATCCATTAGATCTTTTCCCCCTTTCCTCTCTGCACTGACCGGCTCAGACAGCACTACTATTAATTTTCAGAGTCTTTTATAGAAGTCTCAGGAAAAAACAACAACAATTAAAATAACTAAAATCCCACCATCAGGCACAGATTTTTTGCCTACGCAGTAAATTGAATGAAGATAAGCATTTGCAAATCAATCAAAATGCCAAGGTCCTGGATCTCTTTTTGAGTGCCGGTGGTAGATGCTAAATCTGAACGCAGCTGATTCCCCAGGCTGTGTGAACTGCCTGCTGCTTCGATCTGGGTTTTATAGACAGGGAGCTGCCCTCTCTGGTTGGTCCTTGCCATCTGGCTCTATTGTCTCCTCTGTTGCTGAGCTAGAATCTGAAGAGAGTCTCCTGCTTAATACAACATGCATACAGACACACACACATATACAGAGGTGAGTGTCTTTTCTTTCTTGAGTGAAGAAATAGATCAAATATTTCTTTTTTAAAAAAACAACCACCATTTTGCTTCTGTAGCTCCCAAGTGAAGATCTTCTGGGCGTCCAGATGGTACGGGGTGTTTTTCTGGGGGAAACTTCATTAGTTTCACGGTGAGTGCTAATATATTCTGCAGAAGTGTGCCAATTTGCAATATTCCTCCCTTTCCTCCTATCCGTTAATGACTCCATATCCAGAAAAGTCTCTCCCTCAGAATTCTCTCTTTATTCACAAGGTGGTCAAAGTTTGTGATTATAATCGAACAGTATAGAATGGAAAGTCAATGAAAATATGTCTTGTTTACGATCTACCTTTTTGCTTCAGTGAATCCTTATCATCAGCTGTTTTTTCTTCACATTCTCCAGAGGCTGGCTAGCAAATATCCACAAGACTGCAATCATGGACAATTTTGGAATCCTTAGGAACAGAGTCAAATTTGGCACTAGAGGTTGTGATAAACTGTTTCTGTGGTTGTTCAGAAAGAGCTTCTTATGGATTTTTTTTTATTTTTTTAGTTCAGTGCTCTTTCTAAGTAATGCTGTTAAACTCAAATTTAGCAAAATTGTTACTTTCCAGAGACTTCAGAAAGATTTGAGAATTGTTGATAGAACTATCTATGTGAAATCATGAACAAAGCTATATTACAGAGAGTTTCATCTTTGAATAATACAGAGAAAATCTGCTATTTCATAGAATCATAGAATCATAGAGTTGGAAGAGACCACAAGGGCCATCGAGTCCAACCCCCTGCCAAGCAGGAAACACCATCAGAGCACTCCTGACATATGGTTGTCAAGCCTCTGCTTAAAGACCTCCAAAGAAGGAGACTCCACCACACTCCTTGGCAGCAAATTCCACTGTCGAACAGCTCTTACTGTCAGTAATGTTTAGGTGGAATCTTCTTTCTTGTAGTTTGGATCCATTGCTCCGTGACCGCTTCTCTGGAGCAGCAGAAAACAACCTTTCTCCCTCCTCTATGTGACATCCTTTTATATATTTGAACATGGCTATCATATCACCCCTTAGCCTCCTCTTCTCCAGGCTAAACATGCCCAGCTCCCTTAGCCGTTCCTCATAAGGCATCGTTTCCAGGCCTTTGACCATTTTGGTTGCCCTCCTCTGGACACGTTCCAGTTTGTCAGTGTCCTTCTTGAACTGTGGTGCCCAGAACTGGACACAGTACTCCAGGTGAGGTCTGACCAGAGCAGAATACAGTGGCACTATTACTTCCCTTGATCTAGATGCTATATTCCTATTGATGCAGCCCAGAATTGCATTGGCTTTTTTAGCTGCCGCGTCACACTGTTGGCTCATGTCAAGTTTGTGGTCAACCAAGACTCCTAGATCCTTTTCACATGTACTGCTCTCAAGCCAGGTGTCACCCATCTTGTATTTGTGTCTTGATGGTTCAAGAGAAAAACACTACATGTATTTATGTTTGCCTTAGCTGCTCAAAGGATTAAGGATCCAACAGAATTTTATTATAAGCTTGGGGTCCCATGTGCTGGAGAAGTATATGTACTTCTATACTGTTTGTATTTTGTGATGGCCCAAGGTTTCTAACAAATAAATTTGACTGGCTGGCCCACTGGCTATAGCCAAACCTGATGAAAGCAGCAACTGTGAATAATTTTCAGGGATCCTTAGCACTTCCTAAGAACACAGTGGTATAGAATACACCATTACAGTGATGCATTGCCCCAATAGAATATCTTTATCTCAGGTGTATTTTGGCTATGGAGTTGGTAATAGAAAAGTATCCTTTGTTTCCAAGGAGTGATCATTTTGGATTTTTAAACATTAACATCACGTATTGCCACCGAAAGCTAACTTGGCTGCTACTCCTTGGAGGATAACGAAAAGCAGCTTCCCAAATATTATGGGTTTTCTTTCAACAGGATTAGTTTTCTTCAGAAGGCAAACTGCTACAGCCTGGGGTATTTGCAGTGTCTGAGCTGTGTGTGTTTGCTTTTCTTCTCTTAGTAGGGACTGACAGTCAATTCGCCATGCAAACCACATGAAAAAGATTGTATAGGTCAACCAGAAATTAGCACAAATGATCTTGTGAATATATGGCTGCACCATCCTGTAGAAATGACTGAAGTCATCATGGACTTGTTGTGGGGAAAGAGAAGCATTGCACGGAATAATATTCTTCTTTACCACAGTCAGACTGTCTGATTTCCTGGCAGGTTACTAAAATGTGAAATAAAATTAAAAGCAGAAATGAAATCCAATTGAATGCAGAAGTGGAATGGAAATCAGATTCCTGGTAGTACATCTTTCTGGGCAGGTAGATTATACATTATTTTGATATAATAGCAATATCCTATACTCTGTAAAAAGATTCTGATAAGGGAGGGAGATTGAAAGGGTTTCTTCCTGTAGCAGGCTATCGCCATGGATTCAGTAGTTGATGCAAAAACTACCTATTTCATAACAGCCTATTCTGCAATAAAGTGCAGTTACTTTAATAAGACTGCTAAACCATCCCCACTCCTGGAAGGAGGAAGAAGTATGGGAGGGTTTGCTTTGGATGAGACAGCAGCTAAGATTTAACTTTCAAAATAATTGCCTTATTTACAAATATAGGCAAACAGCAGACAATCCTAGCAGGCCACAGACCCACTATCCCATATCAGTAGTCCCTCCACCCTTCAGCCAACTTACCATGCTCTTTCATTGTGGCCTGGGTCTTACTTCAAAAACTACCAATCTGCTATTTCACAACTGCCCCCCAAACACCCTGTGCCATCTAGACGCCCAAATATCTTCACTTTGGAGTCACAGAAGCAAATGGGTTTTTAAATAAATAAATAAATAAATAAATAAATAAATAAATAATCTCTTTCTTTGGTCAAGAAAGAAAAGACACCCACCTGTGTGTGTGTTTGTTGTGCATGTTGTATTCAGCAGGAGACTCTCTTCAAATTCTAGCACAGCAACAGAGGAAACAATAGAGCCAGATGGCAAGAACCAATCAGAGAGGGCAGCTCCCTGGAGGATAAGGTTATCAATGACCTTAAGTGTTAAGTTGTGGGTGAACATATCAGACGACACAGCAATTCTCCAAACAGCTCTTGTTTATTCACAGGCCAGAACAGAACTGAACTGAAGGGTTCAGCCAGCCTGCTTATATAGAGCTCCAGTACAACGTAACTGTAACAACTTTCTGTAACTATCCAATCACTGAACGTCACTTTCAATCCCTTATTTGCATATGTGGACCTGAACTATCTACAGTATCCCCCTGCTGGCCCAGGGTGAGAACTTCAGTACATAACACTTATGTTCCGCAGTGGCGTAGCGTGGGGGGTGCAGGGGGGGCCGGCCGCACCGGGCGCAACATCTGGGGGTTAGGGTGCGCAAATCCACAGGTTAGGGGGCGCAAATCCATGGGTTAGGGGGGCAAATTACTTGCCTTGCCCCGGGTGCTGACAACCCACGCTACGCCACTGATGTTCCGTCAGAGGCAGTATGCCGTGGAATGCCAGTGGCTGGGAATCACAAGTGGCTTTTGCCACTGGTTAGCTGCTGTGAGAACAGGATGCTCGGCTAAAAAGGCCAAGGGCCTTCTCAGATCTGGAGCTGCCCTTGTACAAGGGACACTACAATATCACAAGCTGCATCGCATTCCCACACCACTGGGCTCTGAAACAGAGTACTAAATTATGTGCTTGAAGCCGCTCCTTGCTCACACAATCATTATCAGCAGTATGACTAAGGATTTGTTCTCACTGGAGTAATAAATCTGTGTCAAGGCAGGATCACTTGAAGCTGTAGGTGGGCTAGCATCATTGCCTGATCTTCTATACAAAAAAATCCCCCATATAGAAAACTTGATGTCAAGGAGAAGAGTGGTCTACTATTGTTCTATAGAAGAGAAAGAAAAGCCCTTTCCTGCACTTTGTCTTATTAGAATCAACAGCAAAAATGACAACTGGTTATGCCTGATGCACAATTATGCTCCTTTAAAGCCATGTCACTGCCTGTTCCTAGAGTTTGACTGCCATTATTTGTTTCTACTTACAATATTTTTCGCGCCATAAGACGCACCTGACCATAAGACGCACCTAGTTTTTAGAAGAGGAGAACAAGAAAAAAAATATTCTGAAAGAAACAGTGGATGTATGGTTTTTGTGGTTCATGCTGTGGCCACAGACATGATATGTGATTTGACGGTGAGTTTGGGGTAGCCCAATGCAAAAATCCTGAGGATCCATGTGGATCAGTGCTTTGTAACCACGTTTTTGCGCCACTGCGGCCCCATGAAACAGTGGATGTGTGTGCCTTTTGGTGCAGGCTGTAGCCATGGACATGCTATGTGATCTGATGGAGAATTTGGGTTGACCTAATGCAAAAATCCTGAGGATCCATGTGCTTTTACCTCCCCACTCCCAGGCAGCCTCCTTTGTCACTAGAGTCCCTTATCTCCCCTCCTGATCGCTTGCTGATAAGCTGCTCAGCGGCTTTGTTTCAACACCCCCTTCCCTCTTTCAAAAAAAGAGAGCACAATCTGCTTTTTGCCTATGGGCAATTCGACTCCAGGGACAAAGCATTTCCTCCATAAGACGCAAAGACATTTTCCCTTACTTTTTAGGAGGAAAAAAGTGCGTCTTATGGAGCGAAAAAAATACGGTAATTAGAGCTCTCACATTATTGTTTTCCATTTAATTAAGCTATCAAATTATTGGGTGCTTTAAACCATGAGCCTGATTCTCAGATTCAAGCTGGCCAGCAATCAACCTTTACTGCTTTCTCTCTCTCAAGCCTACCCAGGCCTGGCACCCGGCCAGCAAGATACAATGGCAGGCTCCATTGGGAAGGATGTGCTAGTTTGGACCTAATGTCTGGGACTGTATGTGGAATATCCACTGTTTAGGGAGTTACCCTGAAAGATAATGTCCTTGGAGCAGCTTTGACCAACCTGGTGCCCTCCACAAGTTTGAGACTATAACTCCCATCAACTCCAGTTAGCGCAACTGTGTTGCCTGGGGCTGATGGGTGTTGTAGTCCAAAATAATGGAGGGCTGTCTTAGACCATGTCAGACCTTGTGGTGGTCTTTTGCAAACTAGGCCCCAGCCTCACAACTGGTTATGTACCCCCACCACCAACAGCATTTTATACTACATCTTTGGGAGTACCAGTTGTGAATTTAGGGATGTTCCCTTTGCAAATGGTTATTGCTCAGGGTTTAGAATCTGAGTTTAGAATCTTGGTTTTTATCATCGGCTTTTAAACAAGGTGCATTTTTCAAAAGGCGTTAGGCAATTACCCTCCCTAACTCAGACCCCGCAAGTAGGTATCTGAAAAAGTAAAGTATATAAAACTGTGTCAAGGGGGTTGGGGGACTATTTATTGGCATGTGCTAATGAAATAATTCCAATGGCTAAGCGAACAATGCTGATTTGTATCCTACCGCTCATCTCCCAGAGGCAGTATTGACCTGCTGCAATGATTCACTACCCTATTAAGAAGCTATTATTCTGCAGATACAACCATGTCTGTTTGCATGGCGGGCAATTTGTTTCCTGATTTTCTTTCCATCTCCACTCACAAGTGCTTCTTTTTTGTTTGTTTGAAAGAAAATATAATGAAATCAGCTGAAGCCCCAAGAGTGCATTCAGACTGATCTATTTATTTATCAGCCAGCTGCACAGTATCTGTTGTCACTCCAGGAAGACGCCTAACTGAATGATGCTAGCTCAGCTACAGCTCTTGTTTCTTCATCTCCCTACAGGCTTGGACTGTCCTTAGTATGGGGCCTAATTAAATCAAGGACCTAATTAGGTGGAAAATGGCCATTTGCCAGCTTACTGTTGATTTTGCGAAGGTGTATGCTGTTGTGTGAACTCGTTTGTTCAGGGAGCAAGGAACACAAAGCTTGAATGTGGGGCCTACATCTGGGGCTGGAATTTTCACTGTTCAGGGCCAAACTAGATGCAGTATGAGACATCTGAGAATAAGACTTCCTGGAACTTTTGTTTTCCTGCCATACCCCTTCCTACTTCGCTTTGGTATAGTATGCTCTGGATTTGTTCGCATCAGTTTCTCACATGAAGTAACATGCAAGCCAGTGTATACATCTACGCACATAACATATTGCAGAACTGTGTTTGTAATGTTTTGTGTCTCCAGGTTGCCATCACAGGCCAATGCAGCAATCCTATCAATACAAGTAGATGCATATAGGGTTTTTCTGCAAGTCTCCATTTATGCTCTTAATCTGGGGGGTACGCATACCCCTAAACATTTTGTGAATCTAAGTTTGGCCTCATTGAGGGGCAGTATTTCAATATGAGTAGGAAAATGAGAGTACCCCTAAACATTTATTTAGAAAAAAAGCACTGTTCTTAATGCTTGGCTTGCATTCTGCTTCCTTTCCACTGTAATTCTGAACTTCCAGGTGCTACTCAAGTATGAAACATTAGGGTCCTCTTGTTGAAAGGAGGTTCAGAGTGCTAGAATGTAAGTTTTCCATCCTCGGTGGCAGCCCCCCCCCTTGCTAAAATATTATCTCAGACCTTTTAAGCCACTTCAGATAGCAATATTATCTGTACAGTATATGCTCCAATTTAGGTACTCTTTGCAACAGAAGAAACATGCTTAATTTGTGTAGGTTATTCTGGTCTTCGTAAAAGCTCTTGGGAAGTTTTTACTTTTTTTCTTAATGGATCAGAGATTTCAAGTCCCAGAATTTGTCTAACTTTTGAAAGCGCAAAAATCTCTTACACCATGAAGGCCTTATGACTTGACTCCCTCTTCCATTATGGGCCTCGACACTGAGGACAATAGCAAGGCACAAGAAAGCATAAAGCAAGATGCAATCTTCTGGCAATTACCACCCAGTGGAGAATTTTCCTTTTATCAGTCATACATATTGAAGAGCAACACATTTCCTGGACAAGCTGCAGTAGGTGGGTCCACTGATAACAAGTGGCCTTGCAAAGTTTTTTAGTTCAGGTTGGGCAGGCATTAGAGCAGCGCATTTCAAAAATGTGAGTCCAGGGGGCAAAGAGATGGGATCCATGGAGCTGCGCCAGCTAAGAACTGGGTGGGTTGGCAAATAGTATGCCCTGGCATATGGCAGCTTCCTATATTACTGCCCACTCACCTGCTGCAGCCTGGTTTGGGAAGACAGGCTTTTCAAAGGTGTTTCCTTATGTATGTTGTTTATATACATATTCAGTTTTTCAGTTCTTGTATAATGACTCCATGCTCTTAACCCAGCCACTGATTGGCAATAGGTGCATGCAGTTAGTGGGTCTGGCAATACCAGCAGGTTTTGATGAACTGGGGAAAGTGCACAGACTCAATGCAACCTGGCATTCACAGTCTTCGAAAAGTACATCAGGGGGTCACCAAGATCATAATGCTAATGAAGCTGTTTATTGGACTAATTCCTAATGGCTATTCTGTCACAGAATTTGACAGGCTGTTCAGGAAAGTCAAAGACAATGTATGGGAGGGGAGTTTTTAGAGAGATGTCTGAGGATGTCTCCTCTGTACTCTTGTTTATTGCTCTAGCCACTGTCTGCAAACCCTTGCTTTTAGTCATTAGTTCAACACCCAGCCGCCATCACTGGTGCAGAAGCATTTGCTGCCCAGACAGACAGAGTCATGGCTGCAGACAGGTCCACCCACTTTCTTTTTACTTTTTGATGGAGCTGGTGACTTACAGGAAGTGATGGGGAGGTCGTACAGATTTCGTGGCATAGGAAAACTTAATGTTTTTGTTTGCTAATCTGAAGGAGATCTAGATTTTCATGAACATTCCTCCTTGTTCCTAACATATTAGGTTGCAGACCAGTAATGATTCTCCCTTGTTTGATCTCTGATTATCTATGTACGGAGAGTATCATTCAATATCTAGGTGGCATAGGAGCCAACTTTGAGAGGGCCAGGACCCTGCAAAGTTAATGAGCATTCTCTTTTAAATGATGTGTGCGCACTGCATAATGTGATCAATTATGCGGGGCAGGGCTTACCTGTGCCCCCACAATATTTTATTCAAGTTGGCACCCCTGCTAGGTGGCACTAGACTTAGTTGTATCTGGATGGAGTCAGGAACTACCTGTTGCAGCTGAGAGAAAATAAAATTATTGTCCAGCTTCCTGACTGGTGTGTTCTCTAAGACTTTGATAGCAATCTATAATAGGATATGTATTTATTATTTTGTCTCTGTGTTGTATGCATGTGTGTATCCTATTAAATATACATTCTAATATGTAGAAAAGATAGACTTGATTGCAATTATGGCTTTGAATTAAAAAGGGCACATTTCCAAACCTATTGCCATCAGAATTCCAAAGAATTTAACACAATGGCCTTTTTCTCCCCCCCCCACCACTTTCCCAAGATAATAGAAGGGTAAAGGTAATAGAAAGGGAAAGCTAATGGAAAGGGAAAGGGAAAAGAAAGGTAAAGGTCCAGTCGTGACCGACTCTGGGGTTGCGGCGCTCATCTCGCTTTATTGGCTGAGGGAGCCAGCGTACAGCTTCTTGGTCATGTGGCCAGCATGACTAAGCCACTTCTGGCGAACCAGAGCAGCACAAGGATACACCGTTTACCTTCCTGCCAGAGCGGTACCTATTTATCTACTTGCACTTTGACGTACTTTCGAACCTCTACGTTGGCAGGAGCAGGGACCGAGCAACGGGAGCTCACCTCGTCACGGGGATTCGAACCACCGACCTTCTGACTGGCAAGTCCTAGGCTCTGTGGTTTAACCCACAGCGCCACCTGTGTCCCTTGCGCCACCCGCGTCCCAAGCTAATAAAGGTAAAGGTAAAGGGACCCCTGACCATTAGGTCCAGTCGTGACCGACTCTGGGTTTGCGGCGCTCATCTCGCTTTATTGGCTGAGGGAGCCGGCGTACAGCTTCCGGGTCATGTGGTCAGCATGACTAAGCTGTTTCTGGTGAACCAGAGCAGCGCACGGAAACACCGTTTACCTTCCCGCTGGAGCAGTACCTATTTATCTACTTGCACTTTGACGTGCTTTCGAACTGCTAGGTTGAAAGGAGCAGGGACCGAGCAACGGGAACTAATAGGCATAAGCTAAAGGGGTCTGATCCTGCAGCTCTCAGTCAAAGATGAGATGCTGACCAACATAATACCATTGAAGCCTGAGATAGAGCAGGCCAAGGACTACACAGGTCAATTATAATGTTAAAATGTGTTATAAACAACCTAGACCCAATAAAATGGCAGTATAAAACACTTATGAGCCAATAAAACAGAAATCTAGAAGACTCAAAAACCAAAATTTTATGGATCAGGAAAACCTTGAGCAAGAATACAGCCTTCACAAGATGTCTGAAAGAATTAGTTTTGGTTTTGCATAGTAGCTTCAGAGTACAAGAACTTTTTGGGGTGATGCCGCATTTTGGGACACACACCTTGTTCAGCCATTCTGATCTGCCCACGCTGACTATCAGATTCCCTTGCCAGAACATCTCATGACCTGCCACAAGGAGGTGAGGCACCAATGGGGAGATTTACAGCTACCTGCTAGGTGAGACAGATATACAAGCAAGCACTACTAAAGCCTCTGTTCACCTTTAGTCCAACAAAGCAAGAAGAACAGAGCCTACCTGTTATGTCACTCTGTGCCCTCAGATATTCTTTTTTCATTAGCTCTGTTGATGCAATTCACTTCTATTTTCGGGTAATTAAAGATGCATTTAATCCTGCAATACAAATTTAGGAACATATGGCTTTGATGAACCATGAGCAGAACTGCATTTGTCAAGCTAAGTACCAGCTTATTTTTCTTCTGTGTAATTTGGAAAAATCAAATAAAATAGCATTGCTTGCTAGCAACAGTGCCCACAGCTGAAAAGTACCTACTAGAATGTGCAAGAATGAGAGGTACAAGAGGAACAGAGATTTTACTGAAAGGTGGTGAAGAGGAGGTAGATTTGAGATGCCCAAGCTTGCAGATCAGCAGATGAGTTGGTGTGAAAACAATATCCTGCCTCTCGTTGCAAAATTAATGAACAGCACCAAGTTAATTAACAGGATTGCAGACTTACGTTTATCTCTCAGCAAGTCTCTGGATTCAACAAATTATGCACATCCTTAAGAACTATTATGCAGAGAGGCAGAATTGATATGGTGAACTAACTATGAAATGATACACAGGAGAAAGGAGAGGCTCTGTGTTTCAAGGAAACACAGGCTGCTGTAACACCAGGGAAAGCCCAATGATTGTTTTGATGTGTTGCTTCAAATTTTACATACAAAGTGAGGTAGAACCAAGAAGAGGGGGGCAGACTATATTTTAAATTCATGGCCTTTCCAATGTTTCCCCTCTCTTTAGAAGGCCTTGTCTATTTTAAAGTGCTTTAACATTTAATGTTGATATTTATCAGAGTGGATGTACACAGCCCTTGGTGTCACTGTAACCCTGGAATCCTGTATCTTTCCCAAGAATCCCTAGACAAGGCAGTACCTATCTACCAAGACTCACAGCTGAAATCCCTAGCAAAAAGATCCTCATTTGTTCTTCCAAGAAAATTGCACAACACAGGGCTGTTTTCTGTATTCCATGACTCCTAACCAATTCAGTCCAGGAGAAGGACTTGCAGAACCCACCTCTATGAGGAATGCCCTGACTGTAAAGCAGCCATCATACTTAGTGATGACGGGTGACCATTGGGAATGATAGGCAGAAGCCGGGGGTCGAAGGGAGCACAATGATATTTTTTTATTTGCATATTTATAATCCACACTTTCATTGGAAAAAATACATCAAGGTGGTATACAACATATAAAAATGAAATCAGACAAAGGCATCTACAAAAACATCATTTAAAGCCTCTAGAAAGCATCAGCATTTATGGATTGGTTGGAAAGAGAGAATTCATATCACAAAGGCCTGTCCAAGCTGTATAGATCTCAGAAAATGTTTGAAATAAGGGAGGGATGGTTGCTGCCAAACCTGTACTGGCAAGGAGTTCCACAGGGCAGGGACTGCTTGGTCCCATAGTAAAGGCCAATTGAACCTCAGGGGCATGGGGAACCACCAGAAGTCAGGTGCTCCACCTGAGGAATTCGGTGATCAAGGTAAAGGATAAACGATCAGAAGGTCCCAGTAGGTGGAGTCAGAGCCCATGTCAGGCAGAGCTACCCCTGGCTAGTTGTGAATAAGAAGGGGGGGATGGCTGGCACTGACTGAGGTTGGTGTGGCAGTGCCCTCTTTGTCCAAATGGACCAGCCCAGGGGCGGGGGAAGGGGGTGCAGTGGGTGCTGTCTGCTCTGGGTGTCACCACTGAGGGGGGGGTGTGTGACAAAATGCTGGGCAGCACTCAACGTGGGGCCTACAGCACGCCCAAGCCACATGTCTCTCCTGGGAGAGAAGCAGTGGCTTGGGCGCCCTCAGGCTCTGCGCTGCCCCAAATGGTCCACCTGCTGCCTCCCCCCAGCTGTAGGGCGGCTGAGTGGGAGCAGGCAGGCAGACTCTGGAGGCCCCGTGCTGCTCCCTGCCCCTATTGGCAGCTTGCCCTGTCCCTGGGTGTGCCGCCCCAGGTGCCCGAACGGCTTCCTCCACCGCTGGACCAGCCTCTACTGTCTGTATGGCTTTGGGCCAATGGCAAGCTTTTTGTCTCTGTGCCCCATCTGAACACTAGGAGTGGAATGATATTTCAAAGCAATCTGTTTGCACGGTAGCAGCAAAATCCGAAGCCTTCTTGCACCACTAAGCAAATGCTTAGAATGGGACTTTTCCATTGCTGGGCTGATACATTGTCAAAAGCAATCCTATTTCAATTGCAAACAGTTGCAGCAGACTGCAACTGTTAAGACTCGGAGAAGAAATGGTGTAGAACTGACTACAGGGACATGCAGCATAAATTAAAATGTTAACTACAGTGGTACCTCAGGTTACAAACACCTCGGGTTACAAACTCCGCTAACCCTCAGGTTAAGAACTTTACCTCAGGATGAGAACAGAAATCGCATGCTGGCGGCGCGGCGGCAGCGGAAGGCCCCATTAGCTAAAGTGGTACCTCAGGTTAAGAACAGTTTCAGGTTAAAAACGGACCTCCGGAACAAATTGAGTTCGTAACCAGAGGTACCACTGTATGGTTATATGAACATGAATGTCTCTTAAAAATAAAAATAAAAAAACACTTGCTTGAAAAACAACATAGAGTAAGCCCAACCCAGAAAGGCCGAAAACTTCCTTTGAAGCTTGAAAGCTTTTGAAAGCCAGAATGCCCGTCCCTGTCAGAGGCAGTGATATTAATTTACTCTGATGACTGCAACAGAGAAAACTAGGGGACTAATGAGACTTCAGTCAGAGGAGCGGCCAACGGGCCCACAATTTCTACTATACCACAGCAGTGTTTTCTCTGACCCAAGAGATTGGAAGAGGTGAGGTCACTGAGGTCACACCATTAGGATGCTTCCTCCCTGCTCAGAAGCACTCTGCGTCATTTAACAAGGACGCAAATTATTCAGCGTTAATCACGCTAAACTGGAGCAATGCCTAAACCAGAATAAGCATTGACTCTTCAGTCCTTTCAGTACCAAGGTCCAGCAAGTTGTGACTAAGGCTCTCTACATCATGAGCCATTTCAGTGCTCATCAGCCAAGATGATCACTGTCACAAATTCTGCTTCGGAGTATGAGGAATGGGAGAAGCAAACAAGGAGGGTGCTGGAGGGAAGAAGAGTTTTAAAGAGATTAGATTCAGGAGTAGCCAGCACAGAGGGAACTGCTGCCAATCTGGTCCTCCAGGCACGCCATGTTTCTTTCAGCTTACCAGGATAGTGCAGGGGATGGGAATGATGGAGGTCAGGGCTATGTAGGTGCACCAACGTTCTGATTCATGTGTTAGTTGGAGAGGTAAAAATTAGGTATTGTTGTTTAGTCGTTTAGTCGTGTCCGACTCTTCGGGACCCCATGGACCAGAGCACTTCTGTCTTCCACTGCCTCCCGCAGTTTAGTCAAACTCATGCTGGTAGCTTCAAGAACACTATCCAACCATCTCGTCCTCTGCCGTCCCCTTCTCCTTGTGCCCTCTATCTTTCCCAACATCAGGGTCTTTTCCAGGGAGTCTTCTCTTCTCATGAGGTGGCCAAAGTATTGGAGCCTCAGCTTCACGATCTGTCCTTCCAGTGAGCACTCAGGGCTGGTTTCCTTAAGAATGGATAGGTTTGATCTTCTTGCAGTCCATGGGACTCTCAAGAGTCTCCTCCAGCACCATAATTCAAAAGCATCAATTCTTCGGCAATCAGCCTTTATGGTCCAGCTCTCACTTCCATACATCACTACTGGGAAAACCATAGCTTTTACTATATGGACCTTTGTTGGCAAAGTGATGTCTCTGCTTTTTAGGATGCTGTCTAGGTTTGTCATTGCTTTTCTCCCAAGAAGCAGGCGTCTATTAATTTCGTGGCTGCTGTCATTAGGTAAGCTTGCTTTATACTGCAGACTAAACAAAATTCTCCTCCATCATTACCTAGGGGGACTAACTTCTGAATAAAGACATGTAGGATTGTAGAAGAAGCAACACCACCATCTGGTGTCTGCAGTTAAGATGTACCAGACTTGAATCTTAACTTCTACTAAAGGGCACAGTTTATGCTTTTACTATCATAAATAGCAAAAGGGTCTATAAAAGTCTTCTAGTCCAACCCCCTGCAATGCAGGAAACTTTTTGTGCAACCTGGGACTTGAACCCACGACCTTGAGATTAAGAGTCTCATGCTCTACCATCTGAGCTATCCTAGGGATTGATAAACTGGAAAACCCTCCCTTAGCAAATCAATAGTTATTTGGTTTCCAGTAAAAAAAGGTCAAGAGTTGCAGTTAACTCAGTCAATTGGGCCACACATTCTTCTTGATCAAGCAGGACTTTCTAATTATTATTTTTAATTTTTATGAAAGTTTTTTTGTAAAAAAAATATGCCTATCGATGATAGAAGAAAAAGTTAAGAATGCATATTAACAAAAGAAATTAAATTCAAATAGGCAAAGAAAATTAATATTGGATTGGACTAAATTGAACCTTTTGTGGTTTTTCTGCATAGCCTCTGTTAAAATTACATGAATTCCTTGATTTTTCCATTTGTTGCAGCTATTGCTACTATACGTTGTAGGACAACCATTAAGAAAGTGGCAGAAAAAAATTCTCAAGTTTATTAAGGCATAAAAACTCCAACAGGCCAATGTAAAATAGAGGGATAATGGAATACAGCAATACTGGCTAATGCTGAATTGCATTATGTGGCAGCACAGTTAAGATTCATATTCTAATAGCTGCAAACAAAAATCAAGCTTGAGGGCTTGTCCACACTTTCTCTTGTCCTGTGCCTAGAAAGCATGGGTCTGAGTGGTTTTGCCCCACTGCTTTCCCCCAGAAAAAAAACTGCTCTTTAGTGCTGAATTGGAACAAATGGCAATCTGCAGAAAATCTGATTGCCAGGGTTTTCCCGAGAGAAAGCACTGGGGCAAACAGAGGTGTGGGTGACCTCTAAGTTACAACCCTATTCCCATTTATTTAGGAATATGCCTATTGAACTCAATGAGTAGACTGTGCTGCTAGTGGCTTGAATTCAGTGGACTTACATATGAATAAACTTGTACAGAATAGTGCAGCTAGTGGTCTGAGATGGAAAAACAAACAGACTGTACAGTAATAGGGAATTGTTCCATATTATGTATTTATGGGGGGGAGAGAACAAAGCTGGTGTTTGCATCTTTGCATTGATTTGGCAACTGCGGTGAGAGGAAAATTTTATACCTCCCCCAACAATTATGAGGAAAATCCACCCCCACCGACATGCTATTAAACTTAGAACGAAGCTTGATAACAGCATGGGGCCAATCATTATGAAAATCACAGGGGATACATTTAAAGTGCTTTCGCACACATTTAAAGCACATGACTTCCTCCAAAGAATCCCATAACTGAACTAGAATGAACTATAGGCAGGGAAGGTAATGGCTGTTTGGTTTCATATTCTTTTAAAATGTAAACAGCTTTTTTTTAATGGTAAAAAACACTCACCCCCACATTCACCCATACACCCATATACACATACGCCCATCCCCAAATCTTGTGCTGCAAGAGAACTATAGCTGAGATTTGAAGTTGGTTCCTCACATCTCCGAGCAGCATCAAAGCTAGTGGATTGTTTGCATTTTATTTGCAGAGTGGCAGTGAGATTAAACCAAACCCTGCATTTCAACGCTCTCCAGACTCAGAGCTGAATTTAAAGCACAGTCCTCATCAACACGTTTCTATAAACTAGCTTTATCCCTTGGCAATTGTGTTGTCGCTCTCTACTGGGTATGTGCGACGGAGGGAGAGAGAGAGAGAGAGAGAGAGAGAGAGAGACAGAGACAGAGAGAGAGAGAGAATATGTGCCTCTCTGTGTGTGCTTCAGCCCCACTTGCTGTGAGCTTTAGTCCCAACCACAGTTTAGCTTTGTGTGTAGATGTTCCCAGTGTTGTCACTGATCTGTGCCCAAATTCTCTTCATCCAACTGTTTGAGCTAAACAGGCTTCTATTTCTGTTTTTGCTGCAAGGATAGGGTTGAGGGTTTGTTTGTTTGTTTTAGGAAACCACCGAAATTCCACCTTTGAAATGTATGCAAGGAACAACCATTAAATTCAGTCAGGTTTGAGTGAGGAATTGGATATTTTAAAATTGGCCTTATAGAACTGAATGAGTCTGTTCCACCCTCCCCCATCGCTCAACATCTGACAAAACAGAGTTTTTCAGTCTCTTGTAATGGGAGGAAACTGCTACATTTGCTATATCTGCTGTCTGGTTTTTTTTTAAGAGCAAGAAAAAATGGTTGCTATGGCAATCCTTATGTAGGGATCCATATATTCTGCAATTCAGTGCAAGAATGGGATTTGATATTGGGCCCAGAATAAACCATCCAGAGGATCTCCTATTTATTTTTATAAATTAAATCTTATTACCCACATGGCTGCAGAGACAGGCTTGAAAGAGTGTGGAGAATAGTAAAATCTAGGAACCAGAAGGACAGGAGTTAGGTAGGAATTTTAGTTCCAGTGAGTGAGGCTTTATAGTCCCTCTAGTCCATACCTGACTAGCTGAACCCATATATGTTATGGTTCTCAGGCTGTTGTGATTAAAATGCATTTTTACACATGGTTTTAGTAAGCTGGCAACCCTGTTAAACAGAAGCACTAGGGCCAAGTTGTGTATTTGGCAATCTAGGAAGCTAAGTTTATTAGAGACATTTATCCTTAAGGTATGTTCACATAAAATGCTTTAAAAACATGTATCATACCTCTGTGTTCTATTATATCCTTTTACAAAATAAGTAAATTTGCATTGAACTCATTTGGATTTAAAACTTGTGAGTTTTGTAGATCAGAATGTATCAACTTTTATTACCCTTAGTGACTGCATAGCAACAAGAAGAGAACAGTTAGGTGGGTGGGGCTGTTTGTCTACAGGGGGCCAAGAAACAAAGACGCTGGCGATATTTGTGGTGTCATCCACCTGGACTTTGCTGCAAACTTTGAACCTAGGATGTGCCCATGCATGTGGAGATAACTATATCGAGAAAATTCAAACCTGGATCTCAGCAGAGAGGAATGGATGCTGTTTTCATAAGTCAATTAGCATTACGGATACTTTGGGAAAGAGCTTTGATTCAGTGGGACATGTGACTATAAAAACAGTTCCCTCACAATATCAACTCAGATAAGGCAATAAGGAGCGGAGAACACACAGCAGAACCACCAAGACCAACTCCGAGAATGTGGATTGGCAGAAGCCAATTGGGAAATGTATGGGAATTCAAAGAAGACTTAAAAAACGGAAATCTAAAGAGGCAACACACTTCTGCAGGCCTCACCTTTTTCCTATTTTTGCTTGTTACAGAATCCGTAGCCCATGTCTTTGGCATGTGTGTGCGTGAGAGTGTGTTTCACCCTCTGTAGATATGAATTTAGGGTTAGTGTGCTAGGCAGGGAAATTCCTTCACTCCAATCTCTATTCCCCTCTTCCATGACTTTTTCTTTACAAGGGAGAAAAAGGTCCTAAGCTGTGTAAATATGGTTAACAAAGAAAGCTTTGAACCTTCATTTATGGTCTGGTTATATGTCCTTATATTCTCTTGCAAAGGGAGACCCCAGGTTGTGTTCATCCTGGTATCTTTGCATTCCCCATGTAAAAATTAAAAAGATTCCAAACTGTCTGTGTCCTGGGTCTGATCACCTTGGCACATACACAGCAACACTGCTGTTTAAAGTTCGCTATCTAGATCTGCCCCAAAACTGGATTGTGGTAAGGCCATTATGTGCTCTGGAAAGTGGTGTTCAGCCAACTTACTGGTGTCCAGTGTGTCATGTTGGTAATGTTTAGAAAGATACGATTTTGTGTGTGTGTGGGGGGGGGTAATATTACAAAAGTTCAGTCCAAATCAGCACAAAGGTGGTCTGCTGTTGTACCTTGCTATTAATATATTATCTAGACAGTTCCTTATGGTAAAATATTGCCCTCTAGTGGATGGAGCTCGCTGAAGGAAATAATATTTAACGAACTTGGAGGCTCCAAACTAACTTTAACCGCTGTATGTAGACCCCAGCAATGCACAGAATTTTTAGTTAATGCTCTGATCTGCTTTGAGAGACTTATTGTTTTTATCTGAAAAGTGGGACAACAATATTAAGAAGGCAAGTGAACAGATAGGACACACCACTTTTGTATGTGTGATCGAGGTTCTGAGAGCACATGAGCCTAAGAAGCTGCCAGATACTGAGTAAGCCATTGATCCCAGTATTGTCAACTCTGAGAAGTAGCAGCTCTTCAGGATCTGAAGCAAAGAGACCTTCAGGTGCTGCTATCTGAGATTATACACTTGCTTTGCATAAGCAAGCCTCCAGGTTTTGTTCTTCCAGTTAACGTTTAACTGGAGGAAAGCAACTAGAAGCTTGTTTATATTATACAGCAAGTACTCCTACCTTGACCTTGTCATCACATTGCAATTACTAGAAATGAAGTGTGAGTGTATTCCAAAAGGTGGACAGGGCTGACATATCATTGCATTTTTTTTTAATGCAACCCCATCTAGATTATATTGTGTTAAGCCAAGATGTGGAACTGGTGGGGGTTAAAACCAGTTAAATGTAGTTTCATCCTAGTTGGCAGCACCGGCTCAAGATGAAGGACAGAAGAGAGTCTCTTGGGACAAGACCCTAGATTTGCTTTTTGTACATTTCATCTTTACTAAGGCGTCTTCTTATTGTGCAGCAGGTGGCGATGCAGTGTTAGTTTCCACATCAGCGTGTAGGAGCGGATCTTCACGGATGGGCCATGATTTATAGCCTGATACAAACCGCCAAGAGAAAGGTGGACTTAACTTTCAGGATGCAATTATGGCCTGAGGTTGTCTCACTGTATACAACATCTGGTTGACAAGTTAAAAATTATTCATTAAGCTAGGCAAATGACAGATAATAAAGAAGGGAGGGAGAATGGTGTTAAGACAAGCTGAGGCAGCCCGACCTTGTTATTTTCAGGAAGAGAAGAGCCATTTCAGATCCATTTTGTGCCTCTCTCTCCACCGCAAGTGGCAAGGGAATTCCCCTTGAGTGTCTGTTCCCTCTGAAGCACACATGGTGTTGAGGTTTCAAAGTGATGTTTCCAGGCTACAGAAATGTGGGGAGCATATGCAGTGTTCATGTAATTTTTCTATAGACCTGACAGGGAGGAAAGCGGGAGGTGGAAAGAGGAGGAAAGCAGCAGGTTGTAGGCAACTGGCTTTAATTTCTAATAAATATTACATGAAAATTTTACAAAACATAGAATCAGGCACATGAAACAGCTTGGCAAAGTTACCACATCCTCTCCATGGCTCTCCAAACACTCTGGTGCTGCAAACCAGGGAGTAAGCTTGACTGAGCTTAATGGGGCTTCCTTTCTGCGTAAGAGTGCACTGCTACTCAGGTGTAAACCTCTTTCAGCTTAGTGGGTACTCTCTGCTAAGTAAACACATGAAGGATTGGGCTGCAAGCAGTAGCGGAGCATATGCCCGCGCTGCCCAGGGCGGTCGTGCTCCGAGGGGGGCGTGGCGTGGTGGGTGCCCTCCCAGGCATGGGATAGCCACTTGGGTGCCCGGAGCAGCGCACGTGCCCTGCAGCTAGGGGCGGGGCAAGCCGCCCATGAGGGACATTCGGCGCACCACCTGCCCACAACTCCCAAGGCTCCCCTAAAGCGGCACAGCTCTCCCCCTTGCCCCGACAGCTCGGGGTAGGCTTGGGAGTAGTGGGTGGGCGGTGTGCTGAACGTCACCCCCCCAGTGAGGGCACCCAGGGCGATGCGTCCTCACCCACCCCCCTTCCTACGCCTCTAGCTGCAAGCGTAATTTCACATATTACAGGCTTGGCAGCATTTTTAGCACAAGCCAAACACTTGTCTCAAAAAAACCAGCTGGCTGGGGCTCCCTGATAGGAGCCTCTATATTATATTCATGTTTGCAGACATGCATTTGCCACATCCATTTTCAACATTTTCAGGTGTGTGTTTTAAAACTTCTTTGGTGTGCACCAAATGTAATGTGTAACTAGTACGGTGGCAGGAGATGGTTTTAAATAATAGTTATGCAGAATAGTTGTGCAGAAGATGGAATTTCAGCAGCTTTTATGAGATGTAAGTGTATTAGACTAAAGAATCAAATACTTGGACAGGCGGTTCAATGGAAACCTGTTCAAACCTAGGATAGTGCTTAAGGTTTCTCCTCCTTACCATAATCTGTATCCAAGAACAAACCATTACATATAATTAGGCACCAGAAAAACAACAACAGACTTATTCAACCAAGCCTTTGGCTGTTATACTATCTCTGGCCTTTTAAATGTGGGGTGTGGATGGGTGGGATGATGGTTGTTGGTTTCTGATTATTATATTATGCATTATGTGTTTTTATGTTGTAAACCCCCCTATAGTCTTTGGATGAAGGGTGGTATATAAATTTAAACAACAGCAACACCTTGGCTATTGATTGTGGTTAAGGAGAAAGTACATTAACCACGATCCTGGGTTCAGATTACATTTTAAGCCCAACAATAAACCAAACCTTAGCTTAGCTGTACATGAAGCAAGTCTCCTACTCAGGAGTCAGCATATCCGCATGTACATTCTATTAATATATAATTTTTATTCATTTTCCAAAACAATTATACAAATTGCACAAATTTCCATACATTTGATTCCTTTTTGACTTCCTTCGGCTTCTCTGATAATCATCCATATTTACCTCTCAGTTAC
Organism: Podarcis raffonei; assembly: GCF_027172205.1. Taxonomy (NCBI): domain Eukaryota; kingdom Metazoa; phylum Chordata; class Lepidosauria; order Squamata; family Lacertidae; genus Podarcis; species Podarcis raffonei. The sequence goes on from NC_070607.1 coordinate 59,878,955, forward strand.
GCATTTCTCTGATTATATTGCCATTGATCTTCCCTCCCACCTCTATTGCTTTTTAACAATATATCTCGACTTTTACAGTGCTTCTTGAAACCCCGCCAGCGTTATTTGCACATCACAAATTCTTTTCAGATATTCAACAAATTTTCCCCAATCCTCGATGAACTTTTGGTCTTTAAGATATCTAATTTTTCCAGTTAATCTGTCCAATTCTAAATAGTCTGTCAACTTCAGTCTCCATTCTTCTATCGTCGGAATTTCTTCTTGTTTCCATTTCTGGGCCAGTAGAGTTCTTGCTGCTGTAACCGCATATTGAAAAAGTTTACAGTCTTTCCTTCTTATTTCATTTCCTGTAATTCCTAAAAGGAAGGTCTCTGGTTTTTTAACAAATGTATATTTTAACATCTTTTTCATTTCATTATAAATCATCTCCCAAAAGCCCTTCACTTTCTTACATTCCCACATGTACATTCTAAGCCATGGTTTGACATAGCATTGTGTGCATACTTGGCCTGTGATTGGCTAATAAACTTCCATTAACCATGAGACTAGTTCTTGGGAGTAGTAAGTCATCTCAACCAGCTGATCTGCAGCAACAAAAGCAGCAGTCCTAAGAATGTATTTTTGGTGTGATCATCTCCTAGGCTTGCTTTGATAATGTGTTAGTAGTCTTTTCCTGGCTTTCACATGGAACTGAAGAGCTCATGGAAGGAAAAATAAATCCATCCAGGTAGGGCTGCGAAAGCCTCTTGCCAGAAACCCTGGAGAACCAACTGCCAGCCATTATTGACAATACTGAAGTAGATGTACCAATGATTTGACTTGGTATCAGGAAGCTTCCTATGACCCTTTTTTTTTTTAACTCCTAGGAATATGAGATTGATGTTTTTGTTCTTTCACATTTGTATGGAAATGTAATCCGTACATTCTAGTTTCACACACACCCTTCTAATTGATGGCATTATAGAATGAGCTTTGGACAACTTGTTTACTTCCCATCACTCCTGTGTATGGAACTGCTCTCATGTGTCTTATCTCATTTTACAGGGTGCCTCCCAACTGGCACAATGACTGGCAAGTGATAAGTGCACACATCTTGATTATTACCTCTGTGATCGATCCATCAGTGTAAGTGCCAGCCAAACACCCACCTTTATCCTATAATTAACAGCAATTATCCCTGAAAGGATTAATACATTGCAATATTACTAGGTCATTATGGCACACCCCTATGGTAATTTATTGGGCATATTCTGCCCAGTTAGGCACAGTGAGGCAAAAATAGATCATTTCTCTTGGTGCTCAGACCGTAGGAAGGTTCACATGAACCTCACAGATAGATTGGAAGGATGTGTGAAAGGTTTGTGGAGTCATGCCAGTTAACACCATTCCCACCAAGGACACAGGCACAAACCAGGCCTTCTGCCAGCCATGTATTTAGCAGCCATGTGAAGCAGCCTTTCGCAGTGCTTTCAACACTTGAGAAAGCCACATCTTATGTTGCAGTGACACCCCTTCCCAAGTTCCTATGCTGCTCTCCTGTCCCCTCTCAGATCTTGCAGAAACTCCATGTCCTTCAAACCACCCAATGGCCTACTCCTGCCCACCCTCCAATGCCTGCTCTTCATTCCTCTGGCTAAACCACTCTCAGACATACAGAGATGTCCTGCTACCATAAACAACTCTGCCCTTTCTCCTTGCCTGACCCTTATACTGGAGCCATTGTAGAACTGGGAAAGGGGCAACTCAAAAGGCTGGAGCAACTCCCCAATGAGAAAATGTTGCAAGGTCATTTTAACTTAACCCCCCCCCAACAAAAACAGGTAAGTAAAAGGGGGCAGGGGGCATGATAGAAGTGTATAAAATTATGCATGGTGTAGAAAAAGTGAAGAGGAATCGTCCAGCCTTTCTACCTTATGTTGGTTTTTATTTTAAAGTTTTTAGCACTTCCTCTGACAGTGTGGGAATTGGGTGAATGAAAGATTTCTTTTTGCCTCTTTCCTCCCAGGTTGGCCTTTCTACAATGCACTGTTTTCCTCCACAAGTCTGCTTTGCTTTGTATTCTTCTCCCCCACGCCACCCAGGAAAGCATACATGTGAAAAGCCACATGGATTTTTCAGAAAAGCTTAAAAGCACTGCATCAAATTATGTTGAACAGCATTACTAAAACACATTGTAGGAAGAACTGAGAGTAGCAGGGTAATTTGTTTGGGAGACTTGGTCCTCAAGTGGCATAGGAAGCAACTCCCTGGGGCCCTGGGTTCCTGAGCACCCACAAAATTCCCCACGAAGGGACCAGGCACCCACAAATTTCAATGCCAGGGCCATGCACACTGCATGGCACCCACGACCCCAGGCACCCAAAGTCATGGGGCCAAGTTGGCACTCCTGCCACATGGAATAACTCCAAAAGGTAGTGGGCACTCCCTCCCAATATTTCCTGGCACTCTTCACATTCCCTAAATTTTCAGTTACAGCCCATGAAGTTATGCTGTTGCGTGGATTAAATCTTTGCTTCCTGGATAATGGTCTTTGCCAGTCTTTTTCTTCCCCAAACGAGCTTTTTCTGCAATTGCCTCAGGTCCTTGCTATCATTGGAGCTAGCTGTCATTTTGGAGTGGGGGGTGGGCAGGATATGATTGTTCAGGCTGTTCCATTCTGGAACCAAGAATGATCTGAACAAAATCACGTGGACATTCCATACCACCTAGTAAGACCAGCATGTGTTTGTGTTTATGAAAGCACAAAGCATTATGCAATCGGAATCACGCAGAGTTGCAGATTACCAGCTCGGGTTCATTTGGCTGTGCAGTATTCTGCAGCAGAGAATAATTATTTTGGGAAAGGAAGTCCTTCTAATTTAAATGTGAGAAAAGATGGCTGAAAGTTGAGGAGGGAGGTTGCTAAGCAACGACTGCTTTACAAAGGGTTTTTCACTCTCCTTCCTCAGCTGACATTTTTCTTGAATATTTTAGATGAAGGAGTTTGGCCAATATATTAAACCACCCATATGATTGTGATACTGTTTTCAAACTATGATTTTTCACTACTTTGCTTTAGCAGTAAAGCATGAGTATCAGGTTTTTGAAATCAGATAAAGCAAGTGTTTACTAGCAGTACCTTTTCCTGAACTAGTTTTTCATTGGAAATTACCCACCTGGAGCAGAGTAAATTCTCCACCATTCCTGAAATTAGCAGGTGTGCTAAGAAGTTTCCAACAATTAGAAAATGGATGTAAATTGTGTGAAAACGTCTAGATAAGATGCATTTCCCTCTATGGCAGATGCAGCATGATTGCCTTTTTAATTGTACCTTCTCATCTTTCTTTCCAAGAGACTGTTTCACTGCAGTGTTTATTTTATTGTTGACTTGCTGTGGCAAAGGGTTGAGCATATAGACCACAAAACTGCAAACTGTTATAGATTTGGGAAACTTTGCTTCCCATTAGGATTGGTGCTTGACAGTAAATGATATTGGGATATTACATTTGCTCCACCTGGCCTATGTTTTAATGTGCATCCTTCCTTTGATAATCCAGGCATTGGTTATCTCGGAAGGGGGGAAATCAGATAGACTAATATAATTAAAGAACCTTTTTCTTTCCAGGTTAAACCCTATTGGGATACCATTGTAGAGGTTCCTGGACTAATCCTGGAGTTTCTTTGTTCCTACAATAACTGCATCTTTGATTAGCTGAGGTTTCTGATAAACACTGACACCGCTGATTTATTATCTACTTCTTGGTTCCCAAGGATACCGTGCATGTTCCAGTCTACAATATGCTGTTCCTAACCTAAAGGTGAATGTTTCAAAATACCAGTGTCTCTTCTATTCTCCATGGGTATTTATCTTTTTCCATTCCATAACCTGTATTTTAGGCAGCTTTCTGATAATAAATCCTTTCTCTGATGCAGTGCGTCTCATTCTTTCAATTTGACTGGCTTTTGCAAGTCTTTTCTTGCCATATCAAATCAAATCAAACTGAAAACCTTTGGTTTCTTGGTGTTCTCAGGATGTATCACATAGGACATGCCAGCATGGGGGTTTCAAGAGCTCTGATTCATTGATCCAGCAATCCCCACAAATACATAATAAAACACAAAGAAACCAATAACTACCCTCCCAGAAAAATATTTAAAAATTTGTAGAATGTTAATTAGCCAAAGGCCTGGTTGAAGAGAAACCTTTTTGCCTGGTGCCTAAAGATATGTAATGAAGGTGCTAAGCAAGCCTCCCTACCATTCAGCAACAGAAACAAGGTGTGGCCATAGTTGCAAATCTGTGCAAGGAATGGACAGCATAAGCCAAAAAGAATAACCAATATAGCTGGTTGATTATTAATATTAAAGTAAATGGCTGATAAATACTTCTTGCTTATAGTGCATCTGTGACACATGTATAGCCAACATGGTGCCTTCCAGATATTGTTGGACTATCGCAGAGCCAGCCAGCACGGTCAGTGGTCAGGAATGATGGGAGTTGGGAGTCCAGCAAAATATGGAAAGCCTTGGGTTAGCCACTGCTGATCTATGGTGTTTCACAACACTGGCAATGTTTGGTTCAGCTGTTGTCCTTTGGCTTACGCTTAGCCCGTTTTTCTTCTCCAGCAATGAGTCCTCATTCTTCCCTTGATCACCATCAACATTAATTGACATGACTAACCAAGGTCCATCAATTTCAATCTGAATTTACTCTGAGTAGAACTCGGTTGGACACATATTAAGGATATCAAATGACAATGTGGCATGTCAGAAATGGTCAGCTCTCGCTCATCAGCTGAGAGCATGCTGGACATGAACAGGGATTTGTTTCCTTGAGGAAGCTGCCATTTGGCTTACGAACGTATTTGTGGGCACTCCTCATAACAGGAAGAATTACCTCAACTAGGTGGAATAGTTGTCTGCTAAGATAAAAGCAACTACTCCAGTCTGGGTGACTAAATAAATAAATCTGACAGACTGACGTGCCCAGACTTCACTGCCTCTGCACAGGGGGAGCCTCTCCCATCCTCTGCAGGCGAAAAAAGGGAGAGCCCAGATGTTTTTGCTTCAAGACCCACCCTCTCTTTAAGCACATCAGGTTAATTTTTGAAGGTGTGAATAAATCTCAGGCTGATTCTTTTGACAGAACAAGAAAGTCTCAAGGTTACCCACCCATCTCCGCAGTCTGTCCTCCATTCACTTCTTCCCCATAAAACTGTGTCATGCTTCATTTCAGCTACTGGACACTGTGATCCAAAGGCTCCAAGTTATGGTTTTACTACTAACAAAATGTCCACCAAATGGTGGAAGTGTGTATTGAATAGCTGGGTTGGTGGTGAAAGTATGCCCACATTCCTTCTTAATGAGTACTTAATTTCTAAAGAAGAAATGCTGAGGCTCAGGTCTGTCTGGAAACAGAAACATCTGATCTGGAAACTCTTCTAATCCTGGTTGTGTGGAGGCTCCCTCTTAGTGACAATGCTCTGAATCTGTTCAGTAACACCTTGTGCCTTTCAGGAACAGACCATGGCACTGAAAATAAATGCTGAGGCTAAGCTCTGGAACAAACAAAGCCCTGTTGCCCTGTCCATTGGTACACATGCAAATAGGTGTGAGATGGGGGTGGGAATTGGTGTATTTCCGCTGATGTCACAAAGTGCTACCACAGGGGGAAGCAGTAATATTCTCATTGTGCTTGCTGGAGGGGGAGGCATTTGAGGCAGTTCCCTCCCAACTGTAAGATTGTACGTTCCCTAAACTCAGTCTAATACTTTCTCCACTATCTTGGCTGTCTGTTGGTACATTTTCCACCAGTAGGAGCAAAGCTGAGATAAGATGAATGAATACCTGCAGGCATGTAGTTAGTAGATCATATTTTATAACAAATCTATCCACTACTGCAGCCAGTTCCACTGAGTACAACAGACAATGACATCAGTGGCCTGCTTTCAGCTAGAGTACTCTGTGCATGTTACTCATGTAAATAGGTTCTAGGGCCATTTGTTTAGCCCACCGCCAAAGATGCGCAGCTTCTCCCAACCCCTCACCCGTTGAAGAATAAAAGTCTAAAGCGAGGAGCCTTTTCTCTCCCTAGTGGTTCCCCATGTGTTTTAGTAACAGGGTTTTTAATCATGTAGGCAGCTTACATGGACAGAAAAGACTTCCTGATTCAAACATCAGCAGGTGAGGGGCCAGCAGGAGCTGTGCATCCTCAGAGGGGGGCTAAACAAATGGCCCTGCAGCCCCTTCATATGTGCTGCCCTCTTAAATGAGTGGCATGTGAAGGGGGCCTGGTATTGATGTTTGTTTTAATGCAATTTCCCCGATTGTGTGTGTGTGTGCATATATAAGCCCCTACTCACCAACAGGAGCTACTCATCTAAATAGACAGATAGGTAGGTGTAATTGTGCTCTGGAAATCTGTGGTCATGCTTACGCACATCTTGTGGTTCTGGGTTCCTTGAAAGAATGATGTGCACACATTTTATACAATTTGCAGTGTTGCATCCAATATGATTAAAGAAGGAGGCATAATTGCAAAAATAGTGATGTGTAATGTTCAGTAGGGTTTTAATATGAACTTTAAAAGAATTGTGTTGTTGGAGAGAAGCAGCATGATGCTTCCTTATTGAGAAAGCTCCTGGCTTCTCAAGCTTACGTACAAGTTCCTGTGTACACCGACATACAGATGGAAGCCAGTAGGAGACATTTTGAGCTAATTTTCCTGGAGTATGATGTTACCCAGAGACATCAAATTGTCAGTATTTTGAAGAACCACAGATGATGGGCAAACAGCTGCCAAAACCACATGAAGCGTGAGATTTCTTTTGAAGAGTCCAGACCTGGGCATCTTGTTTTCTTTTACTGCTGTCCAAAATTAGCTTCGTTTGAGTAAAAGAAATCAATGAGGAGTGTAACCACTTTTAGTTTAAAGCATACATTTTGACAAGGAGCATTGATGAAAGACTTAGGAATGTTTGCACACAAGATACCATTGAGATGTGGCCGCTGCTTTTGGCAAGCTGGTTATAGAGTTCATGGGAAGAGCAGACAAAACATGCCTGTTAGAACACTTTCCACCCTTCCCCCCCACCCGTGTCTTCTTTCAAACAGAAACCACACATGTGAGTGAGCTATTTGCCTACAGCAAGATATGGACGTACTGCTGCCTGCATAACAGCACTGAATCATGGCTCCTGCATTTATGGAAGGCTCTACTGTTCAAAGTCATCCTCTTGGATAACATGCACCCAGATGGCCAGGTGCCATTTTAGTGGGCTAAAGAGTGAGAGTCCAGTTCTGGTTGCTGTAGGTTTTAATTCCATCACACTCAGCTTGCCTCATAGGCAGAAAAAGGCATCATTAATTATTACAGACAGCCTTTTGTTCCAGTGTCCTTGTGGCATTTGTGAGCTGGCCTCTTGTATCACAGCAATGGCTGCGTTTCAGTGGAAACCGAATCCCTACATGTGCTCAGCGTATGCTTTTTAGAGGTTATACATTAAATTATACTGAAAAAATCGGGAGAATTGATATGATCCCTCCCCCTTCTTAACACAGAAAGAAGCTGAAATGATTTATTGTTGTCTTGCTGTGACTTTTCCCCTCTTCCTTCCTTCTGTTCAACCTGTGCAGCCAGCTACGCTTGGTGTTGAATAATGCATCATAGAAAAGAGAATGCATCACCAGTAACACTGATATTGTTGCACACAAGTGTGCGGCATCTTAAAACAGACCTGAGGGAAAGCAAGTGCACTGGCTTTTATTGGAATTCAGATTTTATATGGCTCTTCTCATGCCATCCAATTTGGGTATGGCAAGCCTCTGCATTTCACATTGCCTCAATTTCAAAACCCAAATAGGCCACTTGTTTGTACAGTGGTACCTTGGGTTAAGTACTTAATTCGTTCCGGAGGTCCGTACTTAACCTGAAACTGTTCTTAACCTGAAGCACCACTTGAGCTAATGGGGCCTCCTGCTGCTGCCGCTGCACCGCCGCTGCACGATTTCTGTTCTCTTCCTGAAGCAAAGTTCTTAACCCGAGGTAATATTTCTGGGTTAGCGAAGTCTGTAACCTGAAGCGTATGTAACCAGAGGTACCACTGTATGTATGTGCACACTCTGTGTGTAAAAGAGAGAAAGAGAAAGAGAAAGACAGAGAGAGAGAGAGAGAGAGAGAGAGAGAGAGAGAGAGATAGCTCTAGTTTAAGCAGGTGCAGAATCAGGATATCCCCTCCTCCTTATGAAATTCTGAGGGCAGTTACTTGATTCTTCTTCTCCACTGCAACAAGAAAAGTATGCATATATGCCTGCGTACCTTGTTTTAGTGACATACACACACAAACACTTTCAATAGTAGTTTATGTACTCAGTTTTTTGGAGTTCAACAAACAGCATTACTTTGACCTCCCTGTGCTCAAATATTGCCATTTATAAATATAACATACACCACCAGTTGCATTCACAGCAGGATTAGGGCCTGTACAATGAAAAGTAATTTAATCAACACTATGCTGAAAATTTATGAACTATTACCTCGCAGTATGACGGACAACAAATAAATCAGTTTATTGCTTATGCCCACATTGTATTTTTAATATTACTACCGAAACTTTAGTGAATATTAGCCTTGTGTATCTTAGATCAAAAGGACGCGGGTGGCGCTGTGGGTAAAACCTCAGTGCCTAGGACTTGCCGATCGTATGGTCGGCGGTTCGAATCCCCGCGGCGGGGTGAGCTCCTGTCGTTCGGTCCCAGCTCCTGCCCACCTAGCAGTTCGAAAGCACCCCTAAGTGCAAGTAGATAAATAGGTACCGCTTTATAGCGGGAAGGTAAACGGCATTTACGTGCACTGGTGCTGGCTCGCCAGAGCAGCTTCGTCACGCTGGCCACGTGATCCGGAAGTGTCTTCGGACAGCGCTGGCTCCCGGCCTCTTAAGCCAGATGAGCACGCAACCCCCGAGTCGGTCATGACTGGCCCGTATGGGCAGGGGTACCTTTACCTTAGATCAAAGCAGTGTTATAATTGGGATGGCTTGACAGCAGACAGACCGGCAAGAGCTAAACATAGGGACATAATTCAGCTGAACTAAGCACTTTTGAGTCATGGATTCTGTTGAATCATGCACACTTTCTTTTTCGTTTGGAGTACCTCTAACAGCGCAATCCAATACAGGGTTACTCAGAGGTGAGTCCCCATGAATTCAATAGCGTTAATGCATAGACAAGGATTTAGGATTGCACCCTAATTTTCTCATTGGATTCTTCTTCCTATGCAGCATCCGTCTGATTATCTGTGGAGTTCGTTTGGAAGGCTTGTTATCATCCTTTCCTGCAACAGTTTGCTTACACAACCCAGATGGTTTCCCAAAATTGTTTCTTATCTTTTACAAGCACCCATTAAGCTCTCATAGTGAATCAGATTGTAAGTCCATTTAGCCCAGCACTGCCTGCTGCCTTTCACAGCCATGCTACTCCAGATCATTTGACAACAGATGCTATTGATTGAACCTAGGCCCTCTCCAATACTTCTGGCATGGATGGCTGAACCCTACACAATGCTTCCATGTGAAGACACTCATGTTTCCTTTTAAAGGTCCAGCACATGTTCTGAAAGTTGCTTTAGAGCAAGGGGTGGGGTGGTGGGACCCATAGCTCTCCAGGTGTTGCTGGACTCTAGCTCTCATCAACTCCTGATCACTGGTCATACTGGCCTGACGAGAATTGGAGTGCAACAGCATCTAGAGGGTCATTGCTCCCATGGTTCCATAGATCTACACCTCTACTTTCCCATTCATAGAATAAAAATAATACTCCACTGCCAAAGACTCACATTCTGCATCAAAAGTGACAATCCTTGCATGGTGCTACTTGTTTATTTGAGACTTCTTTTCAGGAGATGCCGAGTGCGAACACTGAACAAAATAACAGGTGTTTATAATCTTTATGTCCTTGGGTAGCTACAAGAATCACAGGATTTTTAATATTTGTGCTTAACTAAGTAACACATGGTGCTGCTTTTTCACTGTTTGTGTACACACACACACAAAACGAATAAACAAAATGCAATTGTTCTAATGGCTAAGCTAGATGTTCTTCAAAATACTTAGCTGCCACTTAAATCTGGCAGTGGTGCATTGAGCTTCCCTTCCACAATGTTCTGCAGTTACCCACACCCACTCGAGTGTCACCTGATCCTAAACGCATTTACTGGCAGGGAGCAATGTCCTTTGAACTCAGTAGGTCTTACTTTTGAGTAAACATGGTCAGGATCCTACTGCACAACTGATTTGTTGGGAATGCTATTCCCCCACTTTTTGCCTTCCTTATTTTACAACTGAAGGTCTTGATCTTTCTGACATTTTAAGTCAATTTCTCACTTTAAAACACATTCGCAGAGTGAATTTTGTGATTATTTTTTTTAGGACAGGTGTTACCTTAGCGGATTTTGTGTATACAAAGGGTGCTCTTATTAAAACTGCAAATATTTTGTGCTTTAAATAAGTTGATATTAAACTGAAGTCAGTTCCAAGAGAAGTTGAGTTCCATAACCTGGGTAAACGATGCTCACTATTTGCTTTGCGTCTGCTGGCTGGGAGGAAAGCAACAGCTTAAGCCCCCTGCTTTGGCATCAGAGATTTCACCAGGCTTATATTGGAAGCCTTAACAGCTAGAAGGCAGTTTTAAAAATAAATAAAAGGTGAGAGTCTCCAGATACTGAATTCTGTTCTTGTGGAACCGCAGAATACACACAGCACACAGACTATTACTATATACAGTTCGTATAGCTGATAGACATTTGAACCTGCTGCAAACTGGTAGCAAAGGAGTTGCCAGGGAGGCATTTTGGGGCAGAAGGTGAGGCCCTCACTCAGCAGAATGAGCAGGAGGGCTCATAGAAAGTACAGCAGGGCTGGCGTACCACATTTTGAAGTAAGCAAAGTAATTTACACCATAGAAAGCAAGAATAGAGAACCCTTTGCAGCCTGAAGGCCTCGTTCCCTTTGAGGCCACTTGCTAGTGGTGGCTGAGGCCAGCAGCAAAAATGGGTGGAACAATGAATGTAAAAGTTACTTTTGTGCAGTGGGCTAGACAAACACACACACACACACACACACACACACACACACACTTCTCTATCATCTACCTAGAAAAGCAGGAGGCAATTGAGTTCAGGGACGCATACCAACCAAGCAAAAATAATCAGTGTAAAAGTGAGAATTGTGACCTAGAGAACTATGAGGGCCGGATTTGGAGGCTTTCCACCCCTGATCCAAAGTGAGTGTGTGTGTGTGTGTGTGTGTGTGAGAGAGAGAGAGAGAGAGAGAGAGAGAGAGAGAGAGAGAGAGAGAGAACACTCATTAAATTGAAAGTCTAAATTACCTCACTGCACCACTTACTAGCAGACACTTCCACTGTTATGAATGACTGAGTCAGTCTATAACTTTTGGAAGGTTTCACATAATGATCACACCTACGCACCAAGAAAACGTAAAACATAACCGACTTCTGGAAATTCATTTAGCACCATCTTCCCCAAGTTATCTTGCAAACACCAACAGCACCAGCAAAATCCAGGAAGCATTTGGAATAAGCTGCTCCCTGAACTTATGACTAGCTCCATTCAAGTGAATGAAAGCAATGTGGGGACTAGAGTTGTAGGCTCACCACAGCAAAGATTCTGGATCTCCACCAGGCCCTAAAGTGCCCTATAAACTAGTGTGCTGAAAGTATCAACACAGCTTGAAAATTCTCATATTTTTTCCTTCTTCCAAAGAGGATATTAGTACACTTTAAAAAAATCATGCTCCAGATAACACTTACATCATTGTGAAAAAGTTTAATGTTCTACCTCCCGCTACTTAGCTGCTTCTGCTACTTTAGACTTCAGTGCACCACTGGCTAGATGCAATTCAAGCCATGCCTGGTTACTACCTTCTTTCCAAAAGGCACTGTACCACTAGCTACATAGGGAATACTCTTGTGCCAGCAGTAGAGAAACCAGAAGGAATTTTTTTTAAAAAAAAACCTGGCCCTGCATTTACTACATTCTCTTTCAGCGTCACTCTCACTCGTTTCTTCTTGTAAACAACTGGAGAAACGGGCAATCACAGTTACAAATGCTGCCGCTTGGACACTATTCTTTTAAGCCTCTTTGTTTCTTGATTGCACGCATTAAAGGGGATATCTGCAGGTCCAGAAGCTGGGGTCTCTGGTTCTTTTGTTCGCATGTCTTTGCATCTTCTCCTTCCATCAGGAGCAGGGAAGCATGCCAGTTCCCAGGCGATGTCCTCACACTTGTTGGCCGTATGTGCGCTGGCAGAGAAAAAGCTATTCAGTAGGTTTCCTCGAAATCTGGCCTTTGAGCAGAACCAAACATTGTGCTGCGCTTGCACGAGGGAAGCAGAAATACCTAGATTTAAGAGCTTCCCAATATGTTATGCAAACATGGGATTCTGGAAGGCAGCCAACAGCACAGAGTCAGTATTCACTGCCGGTGCTCTGTAGCAGCATTAACTGTGGTTCCTAAAGAGAGGCCATGCACAACCCCTGACTCAGCCAGCAAAACAGGGAAAAGGAGTCATGCAGGCCAACAGATAACTTGCCATAGCAAACACCACTGGATCTTTCCCCATGTCACTTCCAGACCTTTTATAGTGCAACCATGAGTGATGGCGATGTGGAGCTCATTCCTTGATCTTCCGTACATAAACACCATTCTGTAGGACACGGGAAACAGCAAGCAGTTGCAGAAGCCAGGGGGACATACTGATGGTGGGTAGCTCTCTGGAAAGGGAGCAAGGGCTGCCTTTTGACCTTCAAATCCTAGTCGTCCTGTACAACAGGATGCCCAGCAGATCAGACGGCGTAAGGTCAACAGGTATTATTACCCTTTGAAGTGCTTTCCCTCTGCCTTGCTGGGATTTGCACATTGTGTTTCTTGTCAGTGTGAGAGGCGCACCATGCAGCACGTTGCTGATGACATTTATCGGATGTACTCGTCTTCAGAGATGCTGGACGCGTCTTCATCCGCGCTTTCCTCTGAATCTGGCAAGTTGCCCCAAAGCAGTAAGTTTGTACCTTAAAAAGAAAAGGCAAAAAAACTTCCATTGCACTCTCTCTGACCAGGATCTCATGCTAATGAAGCAAAACATGTTGCTGAAGGAAGCTACAACCCTAGTCATAGATAAAGGCTAATAAACAAAGTAACATGAACATGCAGTTTAAGCCTATAATTCCACCTCTGTATTTAAATGCCACATTCTAGAGCGGGGCTGGTCAACCTTCCAGCATCTAGGTTCCTATAAACTAGGGGTAGGGAACCTTCTGTAGCCTGAGGGCCATGTCCCTTTATAACAACCTTCTGAGGGCCTAATTAATGCTAGTGGTGGGTGGGGCAGTGAAGCAAAAGTGGGTGGTAAAAGGACTGCAAATCTTACCCTTTACACATTAAGCTACATTCCAGCCATACAAAAGCCAGAGGGTTGTAAACCATGCATTATCACAGCTGATTTCCAGCCAGGCAAAAGCACTCAAGAAGGGCATGGGTCAGTGTGAACTTTGTGGAGAGTCCTGAAGGCCAGAGATAGGCATGGGTGGATGCATTCAGTTGCCGTGCCTGAGGTTCCCCAACTCTAATATAAGAGAATTTCAGCAAGTTGTAGCTTCTTATGTCACAGAACAGAAGAGCAACAACTACCAAAATCTCCTCTTTTCCCCGGTTAAAACAGGTTTGGGAAACCGTTGGCCCTCCAGATGTTGCTGAACTGCAATTCCTGCCAACCTAGGCCACTGGCCAGGCTTGCCAGGGCTGATGGGAGTTGTAGTTCAGCATCATCTGGAGGAACAAAGGTTTTCCTCAACCCTGTTAAAAGATACAGTAGTCCTACTGCTGCAGCAGGGACAATTTCTTTCTCAAGAAAACAAGTTCTATCACGGCCTCCCTTCACTATAAAGTAGTTTAAATGAGAGAGGTTTGCACAACCCACCACCACATGCGCAAAGAACACCGGTGGTGGGGTGTCACGGGACCTGGCCTCACTCTGGGTATATTCCTCAGTGACACACCTTGCCATCACTGCATGCAGCAGAAATGCTGACTGGGGCAGTGTCCGTCTGAAGCTTGTTGTGCAGAAATCAGTACACACATATAGAGCCCTTTCGCATAGAGGCTGAACTTGTGAACAGCAGGGAAGTGTTTCTGTTGCAGGCAGTGGTGAAGTGTGTGGCTTGTGGGTGGTATGTGCTTCCATTGTGTTATTTCCCACATGCTCTGTCATACATGCTTTAGTTGACATTCCTGCATTGCAAGGGGTGAGACTAGATGACCCCTGGGGTCCAATTCCAACTCTATGCATCATGGGCCAGGAGTCAACTTCACCTGCTGAACATCAGCCTGAAGGGGGAGAAAGGGGGAGTGACTCCACCTGCAGCTGATTTGCCTCCAAGAGCACAGAGGAGAAGGCACTGGATTCAGCTGTCTTAAGCAGAGCTCCCAGCAGCAGCCAGATGCTGGTAACAATGTTTGTAGTTTCTGGCCCTACCATGCTGCTTCCTGCTCGTCTTGACCCCATGATCATCGAATTCCCTGACCCCTCTGACCATGTGAATTGCTGTTCGCACAACTCTAGGAATGGACCAGACTTTGGATGCTGGCTCTACGTCCAGGCAAGTATACCTGAGAGACTCTTCTGGTTGGTTGGCCTCCCACTCCACTCAGCTCTGCACATTGTTGCTCAGAAATGAGACTATGGCGCTATGATTCTATGCTTCTGTTATGTATCTGAGGCCTTGTTCTCAAACATGGCAGTTCAAGATGGTCTTTGCCTGAGTATTTATCACTTCTTTTTCATTCATGCTTTCCCCCTTTGGATTGCTATTTTATGAACTGTGAGCTCAGATCTGGTGCTAAAAACAAATTCCTGGGCTGAGTGCTTGTGCTCAGAGGCACCCTGTTCCTTAACTTGGAAGTGTGTAAAACCCCTGAGTATGTTGACCTTTTAATAAAAATTAAAGTAGGTCCAACAAGCCTGAAGTATGTCTAACTCTCTTGGTATACATTTTCTAAGAGGCACCCAATTCACTGTAGTAAAAGTTTTGGAACAGAACACTCCAAGGGGATAAGAACAATAAACTTTGTGCGTGAAATGAAATTTTCCATACCGGAAGAATCGAGCCTGTTGATTCCAAAAACAGTCTGGCTGTGAAACATCCAGAAGTGCCCATTGTTGCAGGACAGCAAACAAGGTTTGCATGGAGCGATCACATGGTATCCTACGACATTCCCACTAGAAAAGCAAACAAAGAGTATCTGGCACACAGGTTCTTAGGTGAAAGAGTAGACAGAAGAGTAAGCTCTAAAATCAACAGTAAAATGAATGTCCTCATGGTAAACAGCAAGTTAATAAAACAGGATCCCACCCCATCCAGTAAAACTAGTTGTGAATGTTTGACTAAATACTGAGCAAGATGCCTTTGGGAAACAGTCCAGAAATAGCCTGTATGTTCAGCCTGAAACTTTCTTTTTAACCCCCAAATGGGCATCTATATTATGAATGTATTAACAACAGATGTTGCCTGTTCTTAAATATAAAACCTATTTTACAGAACATAAGCTCACCTCACCTCATATCACAAAAATGGGAAAATACTGACCTACTGATCCCTGTGGCTCTAGAAAGCATGGGATATAATGATTATTGATGTCATGACAAATTCATACAGAGATGACTAAAACCAGGACCATTTTATGGTAGCTGATAGTTACATTTTTAGAATAAAAGCCATTAAATTGAAGAAAATTGAATAGATATGAATCTATACTGAACTTCTCTACATTTTCTCTGATTTGGGGGTGGGGGACACAAGCCACAGGGTAAAATATTGATTTGCTAATTATTGCGCTGTTTCATGAATATCTAATAAGCGGCCACAGAGAAGGCTATCTTCTGCCCCACTGGCAATCTAGCTACCTTGATGTGTGCGGTATTGTAGTCAAATTACTTTGGGTTTATGTATTTCAGTTACTACGGCCCCCTTCCTATTTTAACCCTGTCCCTGTTCCATCAACAGCATACTGACACGCAGAAATTAAGGAGGAAAAACTCCTTCCATCTCTGCACAATGAAAAACTTCACCTGCCACATTTCTGCCTGTCTGACTGCTATTAAAGCACAGAATGAAAGCCAGGAGAAAGGTGGGCAACACTACAAGTGAAGATAACACATGCCAATACTGTAACCTATTCTGCTTTGCACTACCATAGTTTTGGAAATCCTGAGGCTATCAGAATAGTCCAGTCATCCCAAGTAAATCTGGGAGCTCTTTCTGCCAATCATTTTATTGCTGGAATTTATCCTGGACATGGTCAGCCAAGGATTTCTGTGATGATTGATAGTTAAATTCAAGCGAATGTTAGATAATCAGGTTCGCTTCAGGCTCTTGCACACAAATGAATGAAGAGGTAGCGGCCGCACAGCTGTTCAAAACACCATGCTAAGTTAAACTGCAGCATTACTTACTTACCATTTCAAACAGGCCACATTCTTCAGTTTACATTTGCAGATTTCTGTGAAATAGCAGTTTCCAATGAAACCAACAGTACTGGGGGGAGAAATAGACTGTAGGTAGTTAAAAATGAACTTGATCACAGTTTCACAATGTGAAGTATTGTAGCAATAAAAGTTCCAGCAGAAGGCTATTCCCTTTGTTTATTGTTAGTTTACAAATCTATATGTGCCAACAGCCATTGTAAACCTCTCTTTGCTAACAGCCATTGTAAGCAAGGCAATATACGACATAACTGTACATTGATCCAGCTTTTAGTTTAATGAGTTTTGATAGGTAGCCTTTTCCTTGCATTGTCTCTTCAAAAATGATCGAGCTGAGTTGCCTGTTGGAGAAAACACTTTAGCAACCCCTATAAAGTTGTGGCGCCCGTGACTTATATGAAATGCTGTTTGACTCTAATTAAGACAAGAGGCATTCGTTATTGGCTCCTATGTTGCAAGGAGGGGAAACTCTTCACTCACAAGATGCTAATGAATTCCAACTCTTATCAGCCTCAAGAAACATGGCCAATGGTCACCACTCCACACTCTGAGTAGTAGTGTAGGGAGCTGCAAGAGACAGAGAGGGACAGGAAGCAGTGGTCCCCTTCTTTCTGTGCTGGGCATGGAAGAGTCCAACACAGGCAGAAATACCGGGGTTGTTGGAGGGACAGACAAAGTGCTCTATCCTTGTGCCTCTTAGCAGTCCTCTCACCTGTCTAGGTAAGTGGTTAAAGGGAAAGTTTGGATCAGGCTATAATCCTCTTTATATTTACCAGAAAACAAATTCCAGTCCACTCAGTGGCATTTACTTCCAATTAAACATGCGTAAGATCACATTGTAAGAAAACAATTTTCTTCCAAAGTGGGCCTAGTTCTGAAGCAAATTTTCCTACAAAAGCTCCATTAGTTTAAAGGATTGCACCACATAACAATAAGAGGTTTCAGGATTGTTGCCTAAGCTTGCAAAAGGAGCAAATCAGATAAGAGGTCAAAACTGCCTTCGGCGCAAAAACAGCTTGAACCCTGTAGTTCAAGCCATTGTGATCATTCCACAATAGCTAAGAGAATCACTATTGCTCTTTAGTAACAATAGATTAGTCTGCTTCAGCCCTAAAAACATCTCCAAATTGTGTGACCCAGCCTCCTGGTGTAGCCAGCCAGGTGGAAGCGTACCAGCCAGTGCAATATGTTACCATAGAGCTTCCGTCCAAGAATTAGTCTGTTGATATTTGTTACTCAATACAGCAATTTCGTTTCTGGTTCTCATGATGAAGCAGAGGGAGATATGGGCTCTACAGCCAAGCGTGACCATTCCATCAGCGTTGCAGCCCAGAGCCACTTTACCTATCGCTAGCCATGAATCATAGCAACAGAATGAGATGAACAGGTGTAGAAGACTTATTAAGAGTGCCGACAGCATCCTGTACAACAGAGGAAGCGACAACCAATCATTCCATCGGCACCTGCAACTGAATAGTTTTCAACAACCATTAATCTGTGTTTGCTCTTGTATGTGTGTTCCTTTGCAATTCACATGGTCAGAGGGGTCAGGGAATTCGATGATCATGGGGTCAAGACGAGCAGGAAGCAGCAAGGTAGGGCCAGAAACTACAGTCTGATCATTACTGCATTCCTGACAGGATTAAACAGTTTTTCTGTATAATTCACAGCAGACAGACCTCTTCCCAGAGCTGATCTATATTAGACAGAAAATTAAAAACTATCCCTGGGAGTTGCCATGGTAGATAGGATTCAGGTGGCAAGCAGCTACTACCAATAATCAGTTATAGTGTTGCCATTTTTTATTTAGAGTTTCAAAATGTAGATGCTTCTCAACACTTAAGCTCTCCCTTAACCGCTCAGCCCTAACAGAGTACAGTACCCCTGGCTGCCATGCTAATCAATTATTACATTATAAAGAAACCAATCATGATAAATAATTTCCCGAGGCACTAAAACATAGCTTTCCTTTTAATATCACAGTTTGAAGTAAGAGGTTTGCTGAATTCCATTAACACATTTCTGTAATAGCAATAGTCAGCATTGTTTCATTGTTCGACATTATCATAGAAATACCATTTGTAACCACACAGAATAAATTCAATTAAGGTTTTGTCAGTTACTTAACATTTATACCATATAATATCGAAGTGTGGGGAAAGTCTCAGCTAAGAAACATTTCTGTCATTTGATTAAAATATATATTTACTTGTATTGAATGAATCTTGATGTTGGCTTTTGGAAGACTTTTAATTTCAAGCTGTTTTGTGTCATTTTTAACAACTCGTTTTACACTTTGCAGTTCAAAATTATTTTACTCTTTGATTTTATATTTGCTCTCTTGAAATCTGTACGTTTCCCAGAGCACTGATATACAACTATTATGTATGGGGCAGGAAAGATAATAGCTCAGTACTAGAGCACAAGCTTTTCATGCAGAAGATCCCAGGTTCACTCCCCAGCATATGCAGGTAGGGCTAGGAAAGACTCTGAAACCTTGGATAGCCACTGCCCATCCTTATAGACCAGTGTTGGCCAACTGTGTGTTCCAGATACCCTCTCATTGTGACCACTGACCATGCTGCCTGGGGCTAATCAGAGTTGGCTACCTTGGTGTAGACAATACTGAGCTAGACCAAGATCTCTTTTGAGTCCATATAACACAGATTCCTATGTATATTTTTAAAAATAATAAATTTCCAGTTCTACCCACCTGAAAGCCAAGTGGAGTTCCCTTTGGCCTTGTATATCTGGAACCCCTGACCTGCGGCCCTCCCGATGTTTTGGCCTACAACTCCCATGATCCCTAGCTAACAGGACCAGTGGTCAGGAATGATGGGAATTGTAGTCCAAAACATATGGAGGGCCAAAGGTTGGGGATGCCTGTTGTATATCTTCTCAAATAAATTACCAGCAGTACTGGCTGATCATTTTACTCTCTGGGAACTCAGTTAATAATGATAGTAAAAATTAGATTCTAAAGGGCTGTCAGATGGAAGATGGAGAACGCTTGTTTTCTCTGGTTCTGGAGAGTAGGACCACCAACCCTCTTTGTTCCTTGTTGCCCACACTAATGGATTTGAGTTACAAGGAAGGAGATTCTGACTAAACATCAGGAAGAACTTTCTGACAGTAAAACCTGTTTGACAGTGGAGCAGATTCTCACAAGGTGGTGGACTCTCCTTGGAGGTTTTTAATGAGAGGCTGGATGGCCACCTGTCTTGTATGATCTAGCTAAGATTCCTGCATTACATTGTTGGACTAGATGGCCCTTGGGTCCTTTCCAATTCTATGATTATATTATTCTATGGTTTGTCAGAAACATTAACACTTCCACCCCCAAGCATAGGCCATCTTTTTATCCATATGAATTACTGAATGTGCAATCATATTGCTGAAGCTTGAGTAAGGCACTCTGATGGCACTAGCTCTCTGTGACAAAAGTTCCATTAGTTTAGGGTTCCCTTAAGAAGTTTTGATTAAATATGATTATGATTTCCTACATGTACAGTATATTAATGTCGTCACCAATGAAACTTGCTGTCTTCTTCCAACACTCCTTCCTTCCTTTTCTCATGCTTGAAAGTTGCACTTTGATTCACCATCACTGAGGATGCAGGAAAGCAGATACTATGTCTTCCTGTGGTTTATACAACACCCCCCATTGTGCTTTTGACTGTTACCACAACAAATACTGTAGACCAGAAACTGACTATTAAGAGAAGTGAAAGTGACAGTTCTAGCATACTGCCACTAAGTTCGCCTACTGTTACAGCGTTGGTGGTGCTATTCTAATATTAGAATCATGCCCCGCTTTCATAATTTAAGATGATTAAGGAAGACAGACTACACAGGCTGCTGTGATTTCCAGAGCTGAACATAACATAAGTTGTGCAGGCCTGCTTTAGAAAGCCCATGTTCTGAATATTTTATTTTGACCTCAAGTCTTGGATTCTGCATTTTTACAAAACGAAAATACTTTCCTACATTATGGCAGATATTATAAGGGCTGTATGCCACATGAGTGCATGAAAGACCCAGAAGGACAGAAAAGGTTAAGACATGCCTCTTTTCATAGTCCATGCACACATGTGAGTTGGGACAGCAGCCACAGCATCTGCAACCTGGCAGATCAACTTAGGTGATTGTAGTGTAGTGTATTCTGCCAAGACCCTTCATTAGTATTATTTTTATTACATTTATATCCCACTTTTCCTCCTAGCTCAAGGCAGCATACAGGGGTCTTCCTGTGCCCTTTTCAACCTCTCAACAACCCTGTGAGGTAGGTTTGGTTAACAGACAGTGACTGGTCCAAGGTTTGTCTTTATGGCTACTTTGAATTTTGTGTGCCAGATCCTAGTCCAGCACCTTAACCATTACACTATACCAAGTTAAGAACGAGAAAGCCCACCAAAACTAGACCTTAGACCTAAAGCAGATAAGTCACTATGGTTCAGGGACAATGAAGTACAGTGGTACCTCAGGTTAAGAACTTAATTAACCTGAAACTGTTCTTAACCTGAGGTACCACTTTAGCTAATGGGGCCTCCTCCTGCTGCTGCTGCTGTGCCGTCTTGTGATTTCTGTTCTCATCCTGAAGCAAAGTTCTTAACCCGAGGTACTATTTCTGGGTTAGCAGAGTCTGTAACCTGAAGCGTCTGTAACCCGAGGTACCACTGTATATCCTTGAGGTTGTTGTTTTTAAAAAAATGTGTGAGAGATGCCAAGCAAAATACTTACTGCGGAACAGAAAATTACAGCCAATTCAAGATTCTCTGAGTCTCCTTGTGTTGACTCACCTGGTGGGAGGGATGTCTGTGGAGTAGAGATCTGTCTCTGTGTCAGCCAGGAGAACAGCTTTCATGCCCCGGGAACTTAGCACTTGCTGGCAAAACCTGCAGCACAGCACAGTCACACATCTGTCTGCAAAACTGCAGCTGCTGGTGGACATGGCAAGGCCAGTCTGATCCAGAGGAGATTTCAGGGCGCCCCTGTGCTTCTTTCAGTAGGGTAGAAAAAATAATTTGTCATCTGGGGCCAGCAAGGTCTTTCTCCCCCACAGGACTTACTGACACTTAGTTTATCACTTTGACTACACACCCTCTTCGTTCCTCGGTACCCACAAAGATTAAAACCCTTATCAAGTGTTGTGATGGTCCTTCCAGTCTTCTACTGGAGGCTACCTAATCAGCATTAAACAATATTAATTATTAAATTGAGGGAGATTTTCTCCCTCCCCCAATCCAAGTCTGTTTCCCTTATTTAGTTACTATTTATTCAAATTTATATGCCCCTTGATTGCAAAGAAAAAAGTGATATACAAAAAGATAAGATAGTAAAATCAAGAAAAATTTCCGATATTTTAAAACATTCAAAAAGTTAAAATGCTAGAACTGACTGAAATCCACACCAGCATTTCTAAGCATCTGTGAAGGCTTGCGCAGAGAAGAACTATTTTAGCTGGCCGCAAAAGGAAGACAGCGAAAGCACCTGGTTGATATCAATTGGCAGGGAGTTCCAAAGTGTAGGTGCTGCCAAATGCAGAACGGGTGTTATGTGGCACCTGCAGTAATGCTAATTCTGCTTTATTTCACTGCCTACACCCCGGGGTCCTTCCTATCATTCCCTTCTTCCCAACCACCGAGGGCAAGAAACATGCCCGCCTCCCAATTAATCCTACTGCCCCCAATTTAGGATTCTTTAATTCCACCTCAGCCACTCACTGACTGACTCCGGATTCCCCCTGCCTCCTGCCAGCGACCCCAACCTGGACGGCTCCTTTCTTTACATGCGCGAGGGATGCTCAGAAGCAAGACCTCGCGTCGCCTCCCAGTCCCCTGTCAGTTTGAATCTGTGGCTTTGCCTCCCATTGGGGGAAATCTGGCCCGCCTCCGGCATCTGATTGGTAAAAAAGACAACAACCCACGTCTCCCCGCTTGCCATTGGATAAACTGAACATCGCTCGTTCCTACCTACGTGCGGGGCATGAGGACGCGCCCCCTTGCTTCCTATTGGTCCACACGGGGCTCGTATTTGCATGCCCCGCCCCTTCGTGGTCGCAACCCGCTTCTGTCCCCTCCGAGCATTCTGAGTGGCCCCGTCTCGGTCCTGGGTGGGCGGTGCCAATACGGAAAAGTGGCGGGACCCAGGCTGAGGAAGGAGGGAGGCGGGGCGCGGCTATTGGCTGGAGCGCCCGCCAGCTTTCGGAACCTCCCCTCCCGATTGGTGCTCCTCTGTGGAATGGGCGGAGGCGCTGGAGCGGGGCTGCGGAGGGGAGCGGACCGTGGGAGCAGCGGGTGGCCTGAGGAACGCGCCTCATGGGGGGAAAGGACTCGCCGTCCGAGCAGCAGCACTGCAGGTAACAGTCGCGTCCGGGACGGAGGAATCCCGAGATCGGGGTGAGCCCGTGGCAGATTCCCTGCGGTAGATCCCCTATCCCATAATATCCCCCTTAGCGGGATCCGCCCGCCTTTTCCAACTTGGCTGCAATTCGTGTAATGCTAGCCTCCCGCCAGCACAAGGAAGCCCACTCCTTCCAGAAGGCTGTACAGCAGCAGTCTCCATCCTATAATACTCTTCCCGCGCGCGTGTGTCTTGTCTCCCTGGTTCCCTTGGTAGCCCGCAGCGAGCACAAGCGCCCTGCTGGAGGCGTCCCGTGCTCCAGTCCACCGGGAGAGGGTCGGTGCCCCATCCATCCCATAATATTCCCCACTGCGGCAAGCGGGGGGTGGGGGGAGCCGGACTCCCTGCATCCCGTACTCGCCCCGAGGGAGAAGCATTCCTCCACAAATAGCCACAGCCCCGTCGAAGCCCAGCTCTTTTTAAAGGGATCCTCACGCATCCTCGGAGAAGGCAATTCTCTGCGCTCGCAAACGAGCCTAGAAGCGGTTTCATTCCAGATCAGACAGTCGGTCCAAGCTACGAAGCTCAGCGGCGTCGACACAGACTGGCAGCGGCTCTCCCAGCTTTCAGGGGGGAACCTTTCCTTCCCGGCCCTACCTGGAGACTCAGCGGATTGAACCTGGAGTATCTGGCATGCGAAGCGTGTGCTTTGCGGCTTCCCGAACTAAGTCGGCGATTCTCGGATTCCCACAAGATAGTCCCATAGCAGTGTATCCCTCCTTCTCAAATATAGGTCTTAGTTCTTAATATTCCTGGGTGAGCAGCTCCCGTGGAGGGATTCCCTTGCCCCATTAAGCCAGTTGTCTAGTGTTACTTGCCAGACAATAATATACCTACCTTCTCGTCCTCCCAGGCCATAAACCCTTTTCCTAGTCTGATGCATTTCCTCTTTACATCATCTCCCTGAAAAGTGCAGCACCAAGAAGGAAAGGCAGGGCTGGATTCCTAACTTCCCGTAGATCAGATCTGTACACTTACTGTGATCCACCAAGCTGAATACAGCTCACCACCCATGTGCAATGGTTTGCTGTGGACTCAGTAAACCTTCTGGTTTTGCTTGGGACTATTGGGCGGGTGGCAGATGCCAGATTCTCAAGCACTTGAACCAACTAATTGAATGTTTTCAGCTTGGTGGGTCACAAGTTGTGCAAGCCTATGACGTAAATAAGGACAGAGGAAAACAGCATATATCCTTCAAATGTTGCTTCATTTGACTTTTGATTGAACAGCTAACTTCTTGTAAAGGAGAAAGCAGAGCCTTGAGCTTGCAAAAAGTAAAGGTAGCTGTATTGTACCATGAGGAAAATTCAAAAAGTATGTTAGCACAATACTTTTATTAGGCCAACCAAAATATCACAAAATAGTGTGCAAGGTTTTGAGTTCTTCAGAACACTACATCAGGGTAGACTTGGGATGGTGGCTATGGTTATGCTTCTTCTTCCCAGCCAGTCTTGTTGGAATCTGATAACATCTAGGCACCTAAAATGCCCCACTGAATGTCTGCTGTCTATTTCCACATTCTCCCTTGAGACTCTCACTCATGGGCATCGCCATCATTAATTTTACTCTGATGAAGAATACTGGATAATTCGAAAGCTTGCAAACTATTTTGTGGTATTTGATTGGCTTAGTAGAGATATTTCCCTAATATGGTTTTTGACCTTGCAAGGGACTATTGGGATGGACTACAAGGTTTTAGTGATTTCTCTTTGTATTTCAGGGAGGGCTTTAAATGTGTTTGCATAGTTACTTCACAGCTGGCTGACAGAATGTGCTAGCACTGGGCAGAAATATGCCAGATTTCGATTGTGTTTTCATGCTGTAGCTCTTCATCCTAACTCCACTTGCTTGGGAATAAATCCCATTGAATTTAGTAGGATTTACACCAGAGTAGACATGGTTAGGATTACACTGTTATTCCTTAGTCAGTGAGCCATTACCATTTCCTGTCTGCTGGCCACATTGTTTCTCTCTTTGGATGTGGATCCAGGTTTTTCGAATCCCCTTTTCTTAACATTTGCTGCCAACAGTAGCTTGTAATTCAGAAAAAGAAGTTTTGTCCTTACTTTCCTCTGCTTGCATCTCTCTTGCACATACTGCTCTGTTTCCCCAGGCTCCAAATCAGCTTTGATGTTTACAGCAGATACATGTATCCCTCCCTCCCTCTTTAATTTGCCAGTGTTTTGGGGTTCAATCCTCTAAAATTAACAATGATGATAATAAAAAAAAAATACCTAAAGCTAGTCTGTTGGCTGGACCAAGATCTGCAGCTTTAGCTACACCAAAGGGGATTAGTCTTGTTTATACAATGGCTTGTGGATTCATTTTTGAGCTCCTGTAGTTCAAGTAATTTGAGGATTTGGGTCTGACTTCCCTTTTTAGTATATCATATTGCTCTGTCTCCAGTTGCTGTTTAAACCAACAAGAGGGAACACAAAACTGCTTTTGCAGGGGCTGTTTTCCTTTGTCTCCCCATGTCCCCATTTTCTTGGATTTAGGAGGTTCTAATGATATTAACCCCATCCCCCCAGCTCTCTACCTAAAATGTAACTATTGTACCCTTTTCTTCAATTGGAGGCATTTTTTTATGCTGCAGTTTGAGTAGCTTGCATTTGTACTTTGCATTTCTAGCTTTCAATCACATTTGTTGTTTTGTACATGCCTGTAACTGGTTGAGAGTCAATTATGTATTTGAATTTGCAGGCAGTTGAACTGAAGAAAGTGACTTTGGAGCTTTCATCTCTTCTACCATTTGGGATTTAATTTGCATCATCTCTGGCTCTATAAAAAGAAAAAGAAAAAGTCAAACCCACACACAACATGTTGTTGCGCAGAAAGACTTCCACTCCCTGGCTGTGCTATTAATGTTAGCAATCAGGAAAAGCCTTTGGGGGCTGCAGATTCTCTGTAGTCTGATGCTGCTGCTGCTGCTGCCGCCACCGCCACCACCACTGCTGCTAAGGGTTTTGGTGCAGGGAATCCAAACTGCTGCCTTTTCTGTCCGCTGAGCTCTTCACATCTGCATGTCTCTGCTGCTCACACACACTCCATCTCCCACCCTCTCTCCATGGACTGATTGCTGTTGAGGGAAGACGAGCCTGGCCAAGTGATTGTTTTTGGGAGGAACGCAAATTGCATTTATTTTGTCGTATTCTGGAGGATCTGCTCTGAGGATAATCTTTTTTTTGCTGGGGGGGGGCAAGGAAAACATGACGTCGCCAGCGAAATTCAAAAAGGATAAGGAGATCATAGCTGAATATGACACTCAAGTCAAAGGTAAGCATATATATATATATATATATATATATATATTCTTTAATGTGAACATGGTGTGTTTCTGTGTGTGTTTCATTCTGCAGTTGCATATGCAGGCGCTCATGCTACATTTTTGGGTGTGGAAGGGGAAAGCATTTGCAGATCGCCAGGAATTTGCAGTGCTTCTCTATAGTGCAATGTTAGAAGGGATTGACAGTGATTGTTGCTTCTTTGGGTGGGTTCTTGGTGTATCCACCCCACTATCTTTTTTATATCTAGCTTTCATTTTATGGCAGTTTTTTGCTTGCGAGTAGGCTAGAGGAATATAGAACATACATTTGTATTTTTTTAAAATCAATTTTGATTGTAAATGCCCCCTTCCCCTGGGGAAATGTATGTATTAGCCTAAGAAGCTTTGTTGAATTTCAGCTTAGAGGAGCTCTTTTATAGCTGTATGCACCAAAAGGCTTTCACTCTTCATCACCGCCTTCTGTGTGTGCCTGTTCTACACACCTCTGGCAGCTGGTTGCAGTGCCCTTCAATTGAAACGGCATATATTCAATGATAAAGTGTTTTGGTGATTCTGTGCTCTTTTTGCAAGATGTCCATTAAAGGCTGTTCTCTGTTTGCAATGGCAACAACTTGATAGGCGTGCTCCATGCAAAAAAATACCTTGGTGACATTAGGCAAGTGGGTTTGGTTTCACATCCTCACATATCCTGAGTGACACAGTTAGGAGACGCTTGCCTAACCCTTTTGTGTCTGCAGAGTTTTCAGCATTACTTCATACATGTGTTCATAGTGAGACCTCATTCCTGCACGTGTATAGCCTGACACAATGCTTCTTGATAGGGGAACTTTGAAGTAGTCATTTTAATGAGAAGTCCTTGATCTGCTTCTCTGTGGAGGATGGCATGAGAGAGTGATTTCGAGTTTGTGGAAAATTAACTGGCTTCTAATTGTGAACTACATGTGCTCAAGGGCTTTTCTGCTCTCATTTAAGTAATTGCAGAGCTATTGTGGATTCGTGGCCTCTTGATATGATATGATCTGAGAGAGATCACTGTCTTCACCATGTTTTAACATACAAAAAGCAAGACTCTCTCTTTTTTTTTAAAGGTTCTGCTGCTTGGACTAAATATGGCTTTTTAATAAAAGTGTTCTGGGATTCCTGGGTTGGAGGCAGTAGCCAGTGAAAGCATTTTTGTCTTCCACTTCTCCACCCCCCCCCCCATGGTAATGTAATCTTTTGCTTGGCCAAGCTAGCAACCAAGGTTTTAGGAATTCCAATAGCCAACAGGAGGCATTGATTCAGAAAAGCATGGTATCCATCCAGCAATAAATTGCTGTCTGGGCTGGAAGAGTAGGTGGTCTTAAAAATGCAGTTTTCCAAATATATGTAGAGACTTGGATTTCCTTTGTTTCAGGATACAGCAGGGAGGGTTCCCTCTTCCAGCTTGTTGAAACAATGCAAAAGGCATTTGTTCTGTTCTTAGTGACTCAACCTACTGCTCAAGTATTGTAGCTTCTATTCTACATGGTGGTCTGTATTTAGGGAAAGGATTTCAGGTATGCAGAAAAAAAGAAAAGTCCTCTTATTTTAGCAGTCTGTTTGCAGTTGTAGTGTTAGAGCCTGGCATTTGGATAGGAACTCTGATTAAAAAGTATTGCTACTTTTTCTTTTTTAAGAAAACCACTGCTGTTTCAGCATGGTTTAAAGTGAAGCTCTGTCCCTTGCTGTTAAAATATTTAAAATTCTTATTAAAAATGACAGATTTTGAACATGGGACTAAATCATGCACATTAAACCTTTCCATGTATGCAATCCTCTAACATTGAATGAGTATTGTCAATGGGGGAAATGTTATTGGTGGATGGTAGGATGCTGGAGGGGAAAAACAACAACACCTGGCCCAGTCATTGCAACTGATGGACAGCCTCTCTCTGTTTTGAGTCTACAGGACACTGACCATGTGCTTTCCTTATTTCTTGAGCTCTCTTGGAAATTATGGGCAAGACCATTTTAAATAGTGAACACAACTTGAGAAACAGGATTTCTTTTCAGCAGAGTCTGAGAGCATTGCCAAGTTTTACAACAAATACTCAAATGGTGGTGTTTTTATATTGTAAACCGCCCTGTGATCCTCTGATGAAGGGCGGGATAGAAATGTAATAAATAGTAGTAGTAGTAATAATAAAAATAATAACATGTATGGAATAGTTTTACATCTCTTCTGATGAGAGATGTCTATGGAAAACAGACTGGTAGCTCCTCTTAGCATGGCTCTAGCAATTTCAAGGAATTACCTGGACCTGAGTAGCCACTTCTAAAATGCCATCCTATGCAAGGCAAGAGGAGAGAGCTGTCCGACTGTGTTCTCTGCCTGTTTCAAACATACACAGACTTCTCCTTCCCTTTTTCTTTTTGCTAGAGTTTGGGCAAATGGGCTGGTTCCCCAGGAAGAATAGCGAATCGCTACTTTCCTATGATAGTTTGTTTCCTCCACCTGCAATTCTTCACTTTTCATATACCGTAGTTCTATACTTTGATGCATCAATTTACAGTGGTACCTTAGTCCGTTCTTAAACCAAAGCGTTATTAAACCAAGGTGTCCTTTCCCATAGCAGCTAGGGACTCAGTTTACAAATGGAACACACTCAACAGGAAGCGGAACATGTTCTGCTTCCAAGGCAAAGTTCACAAACCAAAACACCTACTTATGGGTTTGCAGCGTTCTTAATCCAAGTTGTTCATAAACTAAGCTGTTCTTAAACCAAGGTACTTGAACTAACCCATTGTCATTCAGAAACCTATACCCCTTCTTTTAGGATTAGATTTCTTAGACAACATGCCATTCAGGTGCAGCATTTTTCTTGAGATTGCTTTCCTATTAGAATATTGTGATTGCTAATACAGTGGTACCTCGGTTTGCATACGCTTCAGGTTACAGACCCCGTTAACCCAGAAATAGTACCCCAGATTAAGAACTTTGCTTCAGGATGAGAACAGAAATCATGCTCTGGCGGCGCAGCGGCAGTAGGAGGCCCCATTAGCTAAAGTGGTGCTTCAGGTTAAGAACAGTTTCAGGTTAAGAACGGACCTCCGGAACGAATTAAGCATGTAACCAGAGGTACCACTGTATCAAACAATCCAAATTTTCTAGTGTCTCGTGAAATGTGTGTGTGTGTGTGTAAAACTCAGAAGTCTGGCAGACATTTCTTGAAGGGAAAGAGTCATAGAACTAAGTGGACAAGTGAGAGGAGGGATCATGTTCTTGCTGGCTTCCTTCCAGGTAATTGAGAGCTGTCATAGCTTAAACTTCTTTGAACATCTTCCAATGAGTGGCTACTTCTCATGAGGGCAAAGTACCGTACTCTGCTTATGCTCATGAATTCTCTTCGTAGTATTACCTGATTGGCAACTCAGTCACCAGACCAAATTTTAAGGTTCTAGGGCACCTTGATTTTTGCTTATCTGTCTGTTGGTAAGGAGCTTTTTATCATATGGTTGAACTGAAAAAATCAGAAGTGGTTTGTTTGGGTTCTTGTCATTGCGGAAAAGCATGTTGCAATTAAAGTATACATGTGAAGTTTATTGTGATGGTTAATTAGTGGAAGAAAACCACTGTTTTTAGTGATGTGTGAATATTTCACATTAATACCTTGCATTAGTGAGCTATCAAGATAGACTCTGCGAATGAAACCTCAAGTTCTAGTAGTTTTTTTGAAACTACCTTACTAAACCCTAAACATAAATGCTCTATCAGTTGGAATACATGGTAGCTAACCACTTACTTGCACAATTGATATTACTGAAAGTCAGAGGTTTCTATCTGCTGGTTAGCTGTAAATTTAGGGAGTATAAGAGGTGTGAGCTATGTACATTACAATAGATGTTGTATGAGAAACTCTAAGCTTTCTCTGTTACATTGATGATCATGAATATTTTTGCAACTGTTGAAGTGTAAACCCATCTATGGCTTGTTAACCCATCTATCACTGTAATTCTGGGTTCTCCTGTGTCATGGAAGACTGTGATTAAAAATATATGGTGCATTGGATGATGGAATATGTTGAATAGCTGAAATGGGAGCCAGGAAGGAGAATGTTGTCTTTCTTTGAAGATAAAGAGTTCTGCAAAGCTAGAAGGGAGAGAACCATCACTTCCATATGGAACCCTCAATAATGCGAGTTCCTTGTTCTGTCTGAATGCAACCACAGATCCATCTGTTCAGCACTTAATTCCTTTTCTTCAGTGTTTCCTTGCTTGATAATTTTTGTTTTTATGTGATCTTTCACATGAAATAAAATCCACTTTTAGAAAACTAGTAGAAGTTTATCGCTCTTTCCTGATTTAATTGCTCCCAGAAAAAAAACAATTTGTAACCCTGTGAACCCAGAAAAAAAGAATGTTTTGCACGTTAATATTCTCATGGTTTTTATGGATCATGCCTCTGCTGTTCACATTATGAAATTTTGGGTGGTATTCTGGCACACAGTTCTTTCCACTATTTTCTTGGGGGAACAGAAGCGCACATGTGCATAAAGGGTGGTGACATATCCTATATCCGTTGTTGTGTCAAACCATGCCCACTGGTATGAATGAAACTGAGCATGGCATGGTGCTATATCAATCAAAAAGCTACAGTTCCCTCACACAACAGGTAACGCAGCATAAAAGGAATGTTAGAAACTGGGACAGAAGTGCTAGCATTATAACTAGGACAATTAACTCAGTAATCACCATGTGTAAATGAATGAACCCTGTATTTGTTATACCACCAAGGTATGCGTGATGGTATGATTTCCATGAATGGTTGTAGCTGGTGCTGCTTGGACTATTTTAAGAGTCAAGGGTGTAGCCAGGATTTTTGTTGGGGGGGCAGAACCTCAGTTAGCTATGTATTTATTTTGAGTTTTATTGATTTGGGGGGGACAGCTGCCCCTCCCTGCCCCCCTTGTCTATGCCCATGTTAAGAGTACCTCTATTATTTGTGGCTTAATTGTGTTAATGGAAGGTGGCGCTGTGGTCTAAACCCACTGAGCCTCTTGGGCTTGCTGATCAGAATCTACACGAAGGGGTGAGCTCCTGTTGCTCTGTCCCAGCTTCTGCTAGAAGTTTGAAAGCATACTGGTGCAAGTAGATAAATAGGTACCGCTGCAGTGGGAAGGTAAACGGCATTTCTGTGCGCTCTGGCTTCCGTCATGGTGTTCCGTTGCGCCAGAAGCGGTTTAGTCATGCTGGCTACATGACCCCGAAAGCTGTCTGTGGACAAATGCCGCCTCCCTCGGCCTGAAGTGAGATGAACATTGCACCCCATAGTTGCCTTTGACTGGACTTAACCGTCTAGGGGTGCTTTACCTTTTTACCTAATGGCATCTAGAGACACTGGGATTAAGGACAAAGAACCAGGATGCTACGCTTTCTTTCCCACCTCACATTCTGATGAATTGTTACATTTAGTTGATTTCCTTAAAGGTGGAGTAAATTCTTGAATGTTGGCATGTTTTTACTGCAGGGATAATTTACTTTCGGGGGGGTGGGTGGCTGGAAGAAAGCTTCCAGCAAACCTAAGCAATTTAGTGAAGTTCCTATGAAAGCTCAAACTAATCTATACAATCTATACAATGGGGAGGAAAATGGTGTACAGGATAAATTTGATCACCCATTCAGTCTGCTTGACGCTTCTTCAAACTTTTATAACTGAGGCTTAGTGCAGCAGAAATTCAATTATTTTTACAAATATTCACTTTTCAACCATAGTTAGAAGGGTTTAACAAACTGTAGTTTGGGCTAATGATGTTGAGCGTTAATACATACATACACACATAATTTTATTTGTATGCTGGCCTTCCACATTTCAGATCATGCTCAAGGAGGTTTACAACATGAAAAAGTACACTATTGCAACATTACCAAAGTAGTCACAAACAATAAACAAAACATCAAAAAACACACAACCAAACTGAACAATTTCCACATAACTCACAAGATCTAAAATAAAGATACAAAAAACCAATGGCAACAAATCCCCATCAACAAAAGCCCCCAGCCCTGATGTAGATATACAGTAATTCATTGCTACCAGCTGCCTGATAAAACATACTTGATGATGGTAGGATATAGAATGGGGTCTGGGGAACACTGTGCTCATAGATGGTGCACAAACTTTTTTCTTGGACGAGCCAATAATAGCACAAGCATCAAGAAGTTTAAGGAAATGGTTTAATAATTAAATTCAACCAGACGCCCAAAGCTTTAAGCAGACATGTGTGAAAAGAGGACTTATTGAATAGAAATTAAGCATAAAGCTTACTCTTGAAACTTTCTATATTTAAAAAAAAACAATTCCAGATGTTCAACTTTGAAACAACACACAACATGCTTCATAAAAGAAAACATGCTTCATTTCTGGATTTCACTTCAGTTTGGAAATATATATACAAAACTCATGTAATTAAACGTTAATTTAACACCAGTACTATGCTAAAGCTAATTAATGGTTGCTTTTGTTAGTTATTTGAAACATGATAACCAAAGCAACTGACTTTGCAAGTAGTATCTCTGAAGGCATGCGTGTTATTTTCGGACTGCTGTAGAAGTTTTGTTCAAGTTTCACTTCTTAGGATTCTTACAGATAAAGAGATAAGTTACTGGCAACTTTGTGCATTAGTAGCACAGACAATTTGCGGTTAGAAATCTCATTTATTTTCAAAAGGAAATTCCACACCCCTAAAGGGTTGAGCTTAGTAATGCCACTTCTCAAAATGAGAGTGTTGTGTGTTTCGTCACTTTTAATAATCGCTTGTGGCCTTGAAATTTGGCATCTGAAACTAGTTTTATGGGAGTGAATAATTCTTTGTATGAGATGTAGAAATGTAATGCAGGGTGGGTGCAAAGTACAAGATTCTTTAAGAAGCGAATGTAAAATGATCTTGTGTTTACAAGAATTATAATTGTTTGGGAGTGAAATCTGGAATCATGATGTTACAACACTAGTATGTAGTCTGTGGTATGTCTAGATAACAAGAGAGGGAGAGCTTGGTTAGAAATTGCCACTAGGTAAAATGAGCTGACAACTTGTCATTTCTTATGCAGTGCTAGAAGGCAAAAGCAAATATATATGTAAATGTGAAACTGAGGGGGAGCAGACTTCCCTAAAGTGGTTACAATGAGGGCTATTATATGATCTGGTACATGGCTGCTTTGTATGCTGCTACACATTCCTTCAGGAACACTATGGATGGGTCACGCTTCTGAGATGATAGTTACTCAGCTTTGTGGAGAACATGGCCTGTGGCAGGAGGGCATCATACTGGGGAAATTAGAAACAATCCCTTAGAAGGGATCCATCTCCCCTGAAAGGTGTGATTATATAGACTGTACTTCTCTGAGTGGGCGATGGTGTTCTCATAATGGAATGCAACCATTTGGAACACAGAGTGATGGGCATGTAGACTTAATGGAAACTTGCCTGCCTGGTGTGAAGGTAGGATGATGGCATTAGTGGTGCTAAGTTTCCACATCCATGACATGTTGAGGAAATAGTCTTGGAAACTTAGTTAGGTAAGATGTTGAACTCTACAGTCTCCAAGGTATCATATCTACAGATATGCTACCTGGTCCACCTGCAGTGCAAGCTAGACAGGAGAGTTGCAGGGCCTCAGTGATCAGAGTCAGGTGTCATATTCCCAGTCCAACAAACAAAGGTTGGTCTGGACTGGAGTATGAAGAAACAATGGCATCTAGCCTTCCTCCTTACAGTTTCTTGTGGTGTGTGAACCAGGAAAGTTAAGTATTCCCAACAAACAAAAGAGTGCAAATCACTTGTCACTAATGCCCCATTTGTGACATGTGTTCCGATTTTCTTCAGATGCCACTAAGGTACTTCTATTCTTGATTTGTAGTGCTTAACTGGGATCTGAACAATTTATTTTATAACTGTAAAAAAATGGAACTTGAGAAAAGAGAGCCTGGTGACTTGAACCAACTTGCATTTCACTGTAGAAATTGCAAGAAAGTCTTTAACTGAATAAGTAGGTTTAACTTTTTTCCAAGAAAGGATTTTGATCTTTAGAAAAAGAGCATTGAAAACTGTGATGAAATTTAGTGAGTGGTATTAATTTTAAGATTCTTTTCATATTAGAGGATTCCACTGCCTTATTTATTCAAAAGCGGTATTTTCCTATCTCTGTTTGGGCATGTATTTTCATGCAAATTATAATCACAGGAACCTAACAATTTACAGATGTCTGAGCTTATGATTAAATGGTAGCAATTCTTATCTAAAAATTAGAGTTGATATGGTAGAACAAGATATACTATTTTTTCTGAAACCATTTTATCTTTAACCTTCTGGATAAATATAACTTTATTGATGGTACGATCCTGAATCTCTGAAGTTTGTCCAGTAGTGTACAAATCAATGCCCTTTTTGGTCAAAGCATTAAAGCTTGATAAATCAAAATATTTCTGTAGTGTTGGAACAATTTTATAATGAGGAATGAAAATGTCAGTACTTGCATTGTCAGGGGCAATTAACAAACTTGTGTGCCCTAGCATTTCTCCTTGCACCCCTGACCTCAAAATTTTTCCTCTTAAAGTAGGGTTCTAATGTTAGGTATTGTTTATTGAAAGCTTCTAAGGCAGAGGTTTTCCATTGTTTAATTGCTTAGTGGGATTCTTTTTCTTTGTATGGTCCTTCAAGGTTTACCTCCAAATAGTACTATCTTCCTTTTCAGCACTGCATGCAAATTCAGAGTGGCTGTAGGATCTCAACACAAGCATCATCTATACATGTGCCCCTTCCCTTCAGAGTGTGCCTCATCCTGTGGGCTTTTTATCAGTTCTTGTTTACAGTATGTTTACAGTAAGGGGATTATATGGCAGGGGTCAGTCCATACGTCCCACTTCATATGCACAGGCTGCCACGTCATCTGCCAGGATGCAAACTATGTGCTATAACAGCTATATTTTTGTACAATTGTACTGTCTTGTTGAAAAATGTGTCTCCCTTCGTCTTATGTTGTACATTCCAGTGCAGTCATGAGACAAATAGGCTTTCCATTCCTAGGTTTGTAGTTTGAAAGCTGAAGATGATTCTAAGGGTGAGTTCCAAAACAATGTGCTTGGTGCTGAAGAAGCCAGCTGGTGGCACGGTACAAAGCAAGTGGCAATTGCTGGCTACCTTATCCTTTTGAAGTTCTGAAGACTTCATCTCTGGGCACAGAAGTGTCTGCAGCATTCTTTTATTTAAACTTCTTTCATAACTTTGACACACATGCAGTCAATGCATGTAAGAGGAAGGTAATGGGATCACGTTGCTGGCACCTCCCCTGGTAATGCTTTCTTTGGTTGACACAAACCCAGTATGTAGAGACAAAGATCTAAAAGAAGGCACCTATTGATATAGATGCACAGATCTTCCACACTCAAGGTTCCCACTTGAGAGCATAAGAAGAGCCTACTGGATCAGCCTTCAAACCTATCCTGTCCAGCATCTTGTTCTCACAGTTGCCAGCCAGGTGCCCATAGGAAGACCGAAAGCAGGACCTGAGTGCACCAGTACTATTCCTCACCTGTAGTTTTCAGCACTGAGCTATCAGTTATGAGCTCAAAGGTCTTGCTCCTGGTGAGTCAGCACCAGTTGGCTGGTCAGTCATCACCCTATGAGGTATATGTGAAATTAGGACACTTTGTCCATATATGCATCACCTCACATTTGATTACATTGGGTTGTATTTGTCCTCTCAATTGCTATCTTGTGCCACTGTGCTTTCAGTGCCTAGTTCTCCACCGCCTCCATTTAAATTTTCGTATTTATTTCCATCTTCATTCAGGTAGGGGAGAAGGGAGATTGGTTCCCTCATAAGCTCCTATCAGCTTCCTCCCCCTGCTGCCCGCCACCGGTTTAAAAGTTGTTCTGCCACCCTTTTAAATTTTAAGCAGCAACTACAGTGGTACCTCGGGTTACATACGCTTCAGGTTACAGACTCCACTAACCCAGAAATATTACCTCGGGTTAAGAACTTTGCTTCAGGATGAGAACAGAAATCGTGCAGCGGCGCAGCGGGAGCAGCAGGAGCTCCCATTAGCTAAAGTGGTGCTTCAGGTTAAGAACAGTTTCAGGTTAAGAACAGACCTCCATAAGGAATTAAGTTCTTAACCCAAGGTACCACCGTATCTGGTTGCATGCTGGTTCAAGTGAAGCCTTTCTCCACTGGCCTCCTCCCTCCCCCTTAGCTCATGAGTTGTACATTATTACAGGATTTGGCTCCTAGCACACAGTGACCTTACAGTGCCCTTATTAGTCTGAGCTGCTTTAATTAAATAATTAGTCTGAGTTGCTTTATTAAAAAAAGGGCTGGGGTGTTACTTGTCCTCTTGTTGCTTTGTTGTTTAACTTGCCTTGACGCTTTGTCAGCCGGGACTCACTGTAGCTCATGGAGCAATATTGCGGAGTGTGCAGATGCAGCAGTATTCAGGATGGGGGCAATATGCCATTGCACTCCGTATGCTACATTAGAATATTTGGAGGAAAAGGTATGAAAGGAGAACCATCCTGAAATCCAGTGTGTCTTCTAAAAATACAGCTATACATCCCCATCCCCATTCTTTTCTCTTGTGTGTGGATAAAGTCCAAAAGTTTCACCCTCATCTCAAGAATTCTCTGCAGTTATTTTGCTATTTGCCAACTTGGACATCAGCGCAGTTGACCCAAGCCTATCAGTCCGGTTGCCTGTGCAAATGGGGCTGTAAGGTTATTACTTAATATCTTCTGCAGCACAAGCTGTTTCAAATGTTTGCTGCCCATCTTGATAGAGAAGATAAAATTATATTACAGTGCCACCTGACCAATTTGCAGTGGAACTTTGTCCAGGTGGAGACAGATTTTTATGAAGGCTTTGAGGATGCTCTAATTTCTGTAGTCCAATAGTTTTGAAGTA
Organism: Podarcis raffonei; assembly: GCF_027172205.1. Classification (NCBI taxonomy): domain Eukaryota; kingdom Metazoa; phylum Chordata; class Lepidosauria; order Squamata; family Lacertidae; genus Podarcis; species Podarcis raffonei. The sequence continues at coordinate 59,916,088 of NC_070607.1, forward strand.
CCCTGTTATCCTTCAAAGTAATCCCTGAAACGTGACCCCCTCGCAAGTGGCAGGCTTTCTGTAATAAATGACAGTTTTTCAGCATTGTGGCCCTAGCAACTACAAATCCTTGGTTGGCTTCTATGCTGTAAAGTTGTACTGCCTTTTAAAAGCATTTTGGGAAACCAAATTTGCTGTGATTTTCTCCTCTGATCATTGATGCCTTAAGGGGGCTTGTCATCAAAAGATAAAAGAGGAAACTCGTTGGCTCTCATCTCCTAGAAACTGGGTGATCGACTCTTGGTGACTGAGTTGGCCTCATTTAATTTACCTCTCCATTTGAACCAGGCCAGGTTCAATGTGTTACTATTGGTATATAAAGCCCTTAACGACTTGGGACCAGTTTACCTCCAAGATCACCTTACCCCACATGTACCCATCTGCTTCGATTGGCAGAATTGGCACTACTCCCAGTGCCACATAATACCCATTCTGCATTTGTAAGAATGCTATTGTTTAGTATGGTAGCACCTACACTTTGGAACTCCCTGCTTACTGACGTCAAGCAAGTGCTTTCACTATATTCCTTTTGGGGCCTGCTAAAATAGTTTTTGTTTAGGCAAGCCTTCCTCAATATTTCGAAAGTTAAGGTAATTTTAAGCTGCTGTAGTAATTTACGGTAACTTTTGAAGCTTTTAAAGTATGGTTGTGATTTTTTTTCTGGGTTTTACTTTTTTATCTTTTGTAAACTATTTTGTACAATCAAGTGGTATACACATTTTAGAAAATAAAATAATAAAATAAATAAGAAAAAGTGATGGTCTCCTAATCACATCTTCCTCTCTTATAACCCCCATCCTAAATTTTGATAGGAGCATGTTAGTTCTTCCAAAGGGTATGTGTCAGTTCAGAGTGCTGCAAAGTAGTTGATCATGGGTAGCCTGGGACCTCCTCTACCTTCCTAGAAAGTTAAAGGTGGCTTTGACTTTCAAACTGTGAAAAAAGAGGTGTGATATGGTAGAACTGGTGTCAACTGAATTGGAAGAGAAGTTAGTTGTATAGGCTGATTACCGTATTTTTCGCACCATAGGATGCACCGGACAATAGGACGCACCTTGTTTTAGAGGGGGGAGAACAAGGGAAAAAAATTCTTCCGCTCTCTGCCCAGCGCCCCTTCAGCGAAGCGGCAGGAAGCTCTGCGCAGAGAGTGGGAGAATTTCCCCCCTCTTGTTTTCCTGCTCTAAAACAAGGTGCCGTTTAAGGTGCGTTCAGGCGGCTACCTTGGAAGCCTGGAGAGCGAGAGGGGTCGGTGCACACCGACCCCTCTCGCTCTCCAGGCTTCAGGTTCCTTTCGACCTGCTCTTTGGGGCTGGCGGGGGGAAGTCCACCACCAGCCCCAAAGAGCAGGTCAGGGAGCAGCGGAAAGGCGCAGCGGAGAGGCTGCTGCCATAGCCACGCGTCACCTCTCCAGCCGGGAGAGGGTCGTGGGGCTATGGTGTCTTCGCTCCATAGGACGCACACACATTTCCCCTTCATTTTTGAAGGGGAAAAAGTGCGTCCTATAGAGCGAAAAATACGGTACCTAAGGCTAATCTTATCTGTTAAACCAGGCATGGGGAACATGTGGCTCCCCAGATCATAGAATTGTAGAGTTGGAAGGGACCCTGATATAAGTTAAGACTCCATCTGCTGTCAGCCTCAATCAGCATTGACAATTGTCCATGAAGTTGGGAGTTGTACTATAAATACAGTTGTACTTGGTTGACGAATGCCTTGCGAGTCAAACATTTTGGCTCCCGAATGCCGCAAACCTGGAAGTGAGTGTTCTGGTTTGCGAAAGTTCTTTGGAACCCGAGTGTCCAACACAGCCAATCTGGTTTCCAAACGTTATGGAAGTCGGACGGACTGGATGGATGGATTCCGTTCAACTTCCAAGGTAAAGGTAAAGGTACCCCTGCCCGTACGGGCCAGTCGTGTCCGACTCTAGGGTTGCGTGCTCATCTCACTCTAGAGGCCGTGAGCCGGCGCCGTCCGAAGACACTTCCGGGTCACGTGGCCAGCGTGACAAAGCTGCAGCTGGCGAGCCAGCACCAGCGCAGCGCACGGAAACGCTGTTTACCTTCCCGCTATAAAGCGGTCCCTATTTATCTACTTGCACTTAAGAGGGCTTTTGAACTGCTAGGTGGGCAGGAGCTGGGACCGAACGGCGGGAGCTCACCCCGCTGCGGGGATTTGAACCGCCGACCATACGATCGGCAAGTCCTAGGCACTGAGGTTTTACCCACAGCGCCACCCGCGTCCCAGGTACATCTGGATAGCACCAAGTTTCCTGTTCCTGTTTTAAACCAGTGTTTATAGCTAGGCTAAAAACTATCAACCTGAATGAATATAATCCAAGCACATACTGGCTGATAGAGGCTCTTTACATCGTATGTCACAAGATTTGGAGTGGGAGAAGGTTGCATAAGTCACATGACAGTTTTAATCCTGTGTTCATATTTAGTGATTAACTTTCTCCCTAGCTGTCATGCTTTAGTTGTCCTGCTGTTGTTTCTTATCGGAGACCTACAATGAAGCCAGTATTAAAGGTCATGGTTTAACTGATTAGGAGTGGGTTGCCACCTTATTCAGTTCTAAAATCTTTCCTTATTTTTTCATTTCCCTCCAGGTCATTTCTTCAGCAGCATCTCAGTAGTTACCTGGCTTGGGTGTTTATCCTTTGAAGTTAGATTCCTTGTGCTTTTCAGCAGATTTCTTCTGGCCTTCCTCTCCTCTTCCCTCCTCCCAAACACTTCCTGTTTTTAGCAAGTCCCTATTCCTCATGAACCACAAATGGTTTTGAAATGCAGACTTTAGCCCCTCCTTCATGTTCATTTTTAACAAAATATTCACTTTCCCTCAATCGTAATTATTCTTAAGTTGGCAAAAAGGGGGCCTGTTTTCCCCAATCAGCCTTCAAAGTCAGTGTGCTTCCTGTAATTTTCCCCGCCTTTTTGGTCTGCTTTTGTGCAATCAGCCTGCTATTATCCATGTAATGTCTCAATAGGGCTGACTCCAGAGGACTGCAGGAAGAAGCTATAATATGAACAAAAGACTTGGGTTTTTGTGCTTCTTTTAAAGTCAAATACTGTACATCTGGAGTGGGAGGAGAAAGGCTCTTTGACTGTATAAAGGAAAGGACAACTAAAGCATTACAAAGGCCACAGGATATAGGATGGATGTTTGGATGGAAACTTAACTCTGCTGCGAATGAAAAAGTGCACTCACTTTTCCCAGTGGGGTTGAATTTCTAAAGGGCATGAGTACTTGTTTTCATACCTTTCTCACAGTGTAAGCTCGGGCCTACTAGTAGGATGCTTCTAGTTGTGGAAGAAAGGCTAGGACTTTTGTCTTTGGCCTGGGCTAGCAGTACAAGTTGTGTTCATAATGACAGAACACTTGTAGTGGATGTGTTCCCGTATGTTAGATTTCCCAAAGTGGAGTGCCTGATTTTCTAGAGCTGGAGAGGCATTCATGTTGGACAGTTTGTGGTGAAGGGACAAGATGATATTATTGGCATGCAATGATCAGTGACATTCAGGGGCTAGGAGCCCACCCGCCTGTCTCTGCATTCCCTGGGCTGTTCCCTTGCTGCTCTGGGTGGCTGGGTGAAAGGAGAGGGGAACCCTGATACAGCTCCTTGCCAAGGGCACAAGGGAACCTAGCTAATTCCTTGGTGACATTAATGTCCCCATTAACTGTCAGCAGAGAGAGTCCGATTTTTAACATGCAAACTCCAGGTCGGAAGGTGCTTGAGCCAACTGGTGATAATTACAGCTCACTATAAAACCCACTATATACCTGTGCAGGTGTGGTCTGTTCAGGATGGGACAGTATTGTGGGAGCTTCAGTATGGTAGCATTCAGGGATTCTGCAACCCGTGACTTGCTCAATTTGAATCAACCCTATTCTGCTCAAGTGGATAACTCCATGGGTGAATATGTGCTAGGGAGGGTCTAATCAGCACATGCCTCCATGGCTGCTGTGGCCCTAGAGTGTTCTGATTGAATAATTGGTATGTGGCTAGGTATACATAGCAAGAAGTCTGCTGGATTAGGCCAAAAGCCCATCTAATTTCGCATTTTGTTTTCACAGTGGCCAGCCAGATGCCTGCAAACAGGTCCTGAGCTCAACAGCACTCTCCTCGCTTGTCATTTCCAGTATCTGGTATTCAGACACATGCAGTATCTAATTCTGGAATACGCATCATGGCGAGTAGTCATTGATAGACAAATTCATGGAGGATAACACTAATCCCCCTTTAAAGCCATTTAAGCTGATGCCATTTCCTATACCTTGTGGGAGAAAATTCCATAGTTTAACTATGCCCTATATCAGGCATGGCCAAACTTGGCCCTCCAGCTGTTTTGGGACTACAACTCCCATCATCCCTAGCTAGCAGGACCAGTGGTCAGAGATGATGGGAACTGTAGTCCCAAAACAGCTGGATGGCCAAGTTTGGTCATGCCTGCCCTATATGAATAAGTACTTTGTCTGTCCCAAATCCTCCAATATTCAGCTTCATTGTCCCCAGATTCTAGTGTTATGTGAAACAGGGCAAAACTTTTCTCTATCTACTTTCTCCATGCATAATCTTACACACCCTTATTATGTTACCTCTTACTCACCTTTAAACTAAAAAGTCCCAAATGTAATCTTCTCTCATAGGGAATTGCTCCAGCTCTTTGAACGTTTGGGTTGCCTTTTCCCCCTGAACTCTTTCCAGCTCTGAAATACCCTTTTTGAGGTGAGGCAACCAGAATTGTATACTGTATTCCAAGTATGGTCATGCATAGATTTGTATAACAGCATTATTTTGGGGAGTTTTATTTTCAGCCGTTTCTCTAATGATCCCTAGCATGGAGTCTGCCCTTTTCATAGTTGCAGAATTGAACTGTCTCCTACAACCCAAGATCTCGTTCCTGGTCAGTCACCATCAATTCAACTCTTCTTGGTGTATATGTGAAGTTAAGCCAATCATTCTGGTTGGTGTTTTGTTATCAGAAGCTGCCTTTTGAAGCATTTATTCATAGAATCATAGAATCATAGAGTTGGAAGAGACCACAAGGGCCATCGAGTCCAACCCCCTGCCAAGCAGGAAATCAATTTATTTTGAGATCTTCAGGTTTTTTGGATCCTTTCCTGTTTTATGAAAGATGGTTCCTTAGCCTACACCAAAATAGCTTGGCTATAATACCGTATTTACTCTAATCTAATACTCCCCCTTTTTGGCCAAATTATTTTGCGAAAATTAAGATGTGCATTAGATTTGATGGTGCATTAGACTCAAGTAAATATGGTATTGTCTGGCTTCTTCCCCAGTTTAAAGCGAGCAGAGTATATTAACACTGATGGGTGTGCACGTGGGCAAGTGACTGTAACATACTTTTGTGCTCTTCATAAAGTACAGCATTGTTTTGCATCTTAGTCCCACTCCTCCAGGATTACGTCAGTGAGCTTTGGGGTGTGCTCTAAATACAGATGTCCTTGATTACCCTGCATGATTGAGATAATATGGAGAGGTCTCAGTGCTGGTTACTCATATTCACATTATCCATCAGAGGGTGACTGCAGAGATGTGGTCCTGGATTACTATGAGGAAACATTCTCAAAAGTTTTGCATGTAAAGATGGATACACACATCTTATGTGTTCTTCAGACAGTTGAGGGAGGATGAAGCCTTTCACAGTATCTGTACATCTAAGCAGATTGACAGCAACTTTCCTGGGCTCTTGTTTTTCTCTATAGGTTTTTCAAGTAGAGATATTGAACTGCAGGATGCTGGGGATTGAATCTTGGGACTGTTTGCATCCAGATTATAGGCTCTGTCACAATGTGTTTTAGGTTCTGTCCTCAATAGTAGGAGGCAGAACTAGTGATTGATCAGAATTGAGATTAAGTTCCAGTCTTTAGAAAACACTGGGCAAAGGATTTGCCCACAATGCCTAGCTAAAATGAAATTCAGAAATGCATCTGAACTATTTGCACTCTTACCAGTTTTGCGTAGGGTTCTGTTATGCTAAAATGTATGCAATCCCCTTAGTAGTTCTTTCTGTCAAGTGGAAGTGGGAGGAAGAAGGATCTCTCCATTTTTAAAGTGAGTGTTTCCTAAGTGATCTTTCATTATGCAGAAGGTGTTCACTATATAAAATAGAAAGAATCCACCAAGGGATGCTGCATCAGTCTGTAGGAAAAGTCAGCTGATCTTCTTAACTGTTTGGCATTTAACCAACTTGACCCATGTTGTTTCTTGTGAGAAGGTTAAATGGTGCTTTCAGAATGACTTGGACTCTTTGACAAATGGTAAAAATAAATCCATCTCTCAATAGACAAAGGGCTTTCTGGTATATGAGGAAACTGCCTCCTCCTTTTTCTGCTGCTGCTGCTGCTTCAGTGCTTCCTTTCTAAAAACAAGCAGTTTGATTTATGTAAAGAAACACAAGCATAAGCACAATTGCTTGTATCTTTAAAAAAAAAACCTGTCTTCAGTGTGCATTCTCAATTTCTACAAAAAAGGAGTAGTGTTGTGAGGAAGATTATTTATTAGTCTTCATATAAGAACCATTTTTTTCTAAAAACCCCAATTCTTTAAAAGCACATTTTAACCATGGACTTTATTATTTGGGTGCTTCATACTCCAGTTCCACTAAATTCAACACCATAGCTGGGTCACTGTCATAGGAACACAGGAAGCTTATTTATACTAGGGCAGACTTCTTGTCTTGTATTTTATGCTTTGACTGGCAGCAGCTGTCCAGGGCCCACAAGTCAAGGTCTTTCACATTGCCTGCTACTTGATCCTTGATTGATGCCAGGGAATGAACCTCAGACCTTCATGCCAAGCAGGTGCTCTGTCAATGCACTACAGTCCCTCACTGACTCATGGCACATGTTGGGTATGACAGCCTCCGTTTTGGCTTCTGTTTTCATTCTACGTGTAGGGATTACTACGAAGTTATTCTTGCCTGTAGGTCCTGAAGCTAGCACTCTCGCAGACCTGTGGAAGTGAAATGTCTTTGAGGAGAAAATCTGAACAGTCTCAGAACTGCTTATGCAAGTATTTGAATGATGTATGGAGGATCACTGTATGTAGATACGAAGGAGCAATATATATTAATTACACAACATTTTAAAATGTATTCCTGTCCGAAATTATGCTCTGCATCCCACAGTAAAACTTTATGTATTGCATTATATCAGTTATGCAACTTCATTAATCACCCAGATAGCCTTTTACGTCAGAGGAAGTTCTGAAAAAACAGTTTCCTCTTTTTGTGCTGAGAATATGTTGTTTAAATTGTATTCTGTTCTGCTCATTCAGCTTTGAAGAAAAGATAAGTAAGCAATTTTTTCTTCCCAGGTTTTGATGAGTGGTTGAAGGATTTATGCAGCACTATCATATTCAAGTCTACAGTGGTACCTCGGTTTAAGAACAGCCCTCTTTACGAACGATTTGGTTTATGAACTCCGCAAAACTGGAAGTAGTGTCCCGGTTTGCAAACTTTACCTCGGTCTAAGAACGGAATTTGAACAGTGGAAGGGCACCGGCAGCGGGAGGCCTCATTAGGGAAAGTGCGACTCAGTTTAAGAACAGTTTCGGTTTAAGAACGGACTTCTGTAACGGATTAAGTTCGTAAACTGAGGTACCACTGTATTTGGAAGTAATCCCCATTGAGTTTAATGGGACTTACTCCCAGGTAAATATATGTAGAATTGCAGCTTGAATGTATCATTAAGCTTTATCATTAAGTCCTTTTTAAAAAAGGGGACGCGGGTGGTGCTGTGGGTTAAAGCACTGAGCCTCTTGGGCTTCCTGATCAGAAGGTTGGTGGTTCGAATCCCCGTGACTGGGTGAGCTCCCGTTGCTCGGTCCCTGCTGCTGCCAACCTAGCAGTTCGAAAGCACGTCAAAGTGCAAGTAGATAAATAGATACTGCTCCTTCGATGAGATGAGTGTGCAACCCCAGAGTCATCCGCGACTGGACCTAGTGGTCAGGGGTCCCTTTACCTTACTTTAAAAAAAATCCTAGTAACATAGATACCCATACAGTAAAAATTTCCTTAAGACTACCCTATCATGATCCAAGTGTAAAAGTTTGTCATTTAGGAATGATACCAAAGTTCAGGCCTGAATGAATGCCTCATAGCTGAGCTCCATAGCTGAGGAGTCATTACCAAGAATGCGCTTACCGTATTTTTCGCTCGATAACACGCACCTGACCATAACACGCACATAGTTTTTAGAGGAGGAAAACAAGAAAAAAAAATTCTGAATGAAACAGTGGATGTATCATTTTTGTGCTTCATGCTGCGGCCACAGACATGTGATTTGACGGTGAGTTTGGGGTAGCCCAATGCAAAGATCCTGAGGATCCATGTGGATCCGTGCTTTGTAACCACGTTTTTGCACCATTGCAGCCCCAGGCAACAGTGGGTGCGTGATTTTTTTGGTGCAGGCTGTAGCCATGGACATGCTATGTGATCTGATGGTGAATTTGGGGTGACCCAATGCAAAGATCCTGAGGATCCATGTGGATCCATGCTTTGTAACCACGTTTTTGCACCATTGCAGCCCTGTTTTTGCATCAGATCATTGCTATGTGATCTGATGGTGAATTTGGGGTGACCCAATGCAAAGATCCTGAGGATCCATGTGGATCCATGCTTTGTAACCACGTTTTTGTACCATTGCAGCCCCAGGCAACAGTGGGTGCGTGATTTTTTTGGTGCAGGCTGTAGCCATGGACATGCTATGTGATCTGATGGTGAATTTGGGGTGACCCAATGCAAAGATCCTGAGGATCCATGTGGATCCATGCTTTGTAACCACGTTTTTGTACCATTGCAGCCCCAGGCAACAGTGGGTGTGTGATTTTTTTGGTGCAGGCTGTAGCCATGGACATGCTATGTGATCTGATGGTGAATTTGGGGTGACCCAATGCAAAGATCCTGAGGATCCATGTGGATCCATGCTTTGTAACCACGTTTTTGCACCATTGCAGCCCTGTTTTTGCATCAGATCATTGCTATGTGATCTGATGGTGAATTTGGGGTGACTCAATGCAAAGATCCTGAGGATCCATGTGGATCCGTGATTGGAACCACGTTTTAAGTAGGGAGGGAAGGAAAAACATAGAAAGGATAAGGAGCGGCGAAAGGGGTGTGCAGAGAGGCAGCTGGCTAAGAATGCAGGAGAGGGGTTTTACCGGAGGGAGGAAAGGAAGGCAAAAGTCCCCCCCCCACAAGCCAGCCAGCTCTCTCTCTCTCCCCCCCCCCAACCTGCATGTTGCCTGCGAGTCCCAGACGCACGGAGAGGAATTAGAAGGCAATACGCTCTGCTTTCCACTCCGCTTGCCTGGAGGGGAGGGGTTTTCTCTGCTCTTTGTTCCGTTTGAGCAAACACAGTAAGGAAACAGAAGCAGGTGGGCAGTAAGACCCTGAGGCAGAGCTTCCTCCTTTCAAGGCTTCCCTTCTCCGGACGATTTGATATTTGCCTGATTTTTGCCTTCACTCGCGCTTGTCAGCTCCAGGGACCACACATTCGCTCAATAACACGCACAGACATTTCCCCTTACTTTTTAGGAGAAAAAATCTGCGTGTAATAGAGGGAAAAATACGGTACTTGTATTACTTTCAGAGAGATACTACTACTTTCTTTTTTTGCCTCCGTGTATCCTTTTCAAGCACCATTTTGTAAGTATAGCGGCTACAGCATGAGTATTCCCAGTTACCATTTCAGAATGGTACTTGGAAAAAAACCAAGGTCTTGGTCTCCATGTGTAGCACAGTTGGATGCAGTTTTTAATATTCCTCTGCTTGTAATATTCCCTTCAAGTCAAACAAAACACAAATCACTATTCCCTCAGACATGACAGGGAATCTCCCTTATGTGCTATGCCTTCAGGAAGATTCCCCCCCCCAAAGTTAGGCACACATTTAGGTTACTTGTTAGACAAAATGTAGATGGGGACTCTTTATGTGAAGGACATTGAACATAATGCAGTGTGGATGGGCGACCTCTGCATTTGGTTGCACATCAGAATACAGTGGTACCTCGGGTTACAGACGCTTCAGGTTACAGACTCTGCTAACCCAGAAATAACCCAGGTTAAGAACTTTGCTTCAGGATGAGAACAGAAATTGTGCGGCGTGGTGGCAGTGGGAGGCCCCATTAGCTAAAGTGGTACCTCAGGTTAAGAATGGTTTCAGGTTAAGAACGGACCTTCAGAACGAATTAAGTTCTTAACCCAAGGTACCACTGTAGAGTTGTCGTCCTTATGCATTGAGTGTTCAGTAATTTTCTTTCGTGTGGTTTTCATTGATTTTTCAAATATAAAGTGATTAAAAATACTGTGAGACAGTAACATAAAACAACAACAAAGCACCTTACTTCAAGTTTTAAGGAGCATGGGGAATAAGAAAAGAGGAAAAAATGTATCATTAAATCAATGCAGAAATAAACGGAGGAGTTTTGGCATTATGTTCTTATTGTAAACACACAGTGTGATGAATCATGGGAACAGAGTGGTGGTGTTCTGCTTTATTTGTAGAAGTTATAAAATCACACCAAACAACAACAAAAAGTTTCTCCTCTAGTTATCTTCAATTTGTGTAAATCCCCCCCACCCCCCGCCCCCAACATAATGCTATCTTTCACACTTCGATATACCAGTAATCCAGATATTTGGTGTGGTATTTGAATACCCAAGCACAAGCCTATTCAGATTGAATTGAAATAAGATAGTGCATGTGAAAGTTGGGTAAACTGCTGTGAGAGGAGCATCAATTACATAAAATCCCTTGAATAAATTATATCTTGTTCAAACTTGGTTTGTGATCAAACACTTAAGTTAATTCAGATGTTTGTTTTTCTGTTAGCAGGTTTTCTCCCCAGAGCATGCTGGTACTAGCAAGATGGTTATCTGACACCTCAGGTTGGACTGAGCTCTCATTTCTGTTAAACCAGGACCAATAGCAAAACAAGTTTAGGATAGGTTTGCCAGTAATTCACACAGATGTCTGTGTGAATCTGGTTGTATGTGTTTAACTAATAATAAAACTTTTATTCCCCGTGCGAGTAGTATGCAAATTTTAAAAACCTTTCCTGTATAAATGTTCCTTTTGCACCTGTGAGAACAAAGCTATGAAGACAACCCCCCTCAAAGGTTTAGAAAAGATAAAAGCTTAAGTGAATTTTAATACCAGCAAAAGATGAGTGGGTGAAAGCCCTAGATATCAAATGTGTGACTTAAATTTTTTTAGCCGCAGTCTGCCAAGAAAATATATCTGCTAAGACTATAAAATCTGTGACATGTTCACTTTATAGGCTCTCCCCCAACTGCATTGAATAGATTAGACTTTTATCAATTCAAAGGGAATCTGAAGCAAGAGAAATTTAGTTTTCTTTTATCGTGTCCACACACCCAAGAAATAACTTTCAGCTTTAATAAAACACTTCAGCATTTCAAATGGTGGATTTGTAAGAAGAATACAATGGGGAGAGGAGAAGCTGTTCCAAGTATTTGTTTATGGAGGTGGTTCTATGTGTAGGGAGCAGTAAGGGGAAATGGGTGCAGGAGACCTTGGGTTGGGTGAGGGTTGTGGAGATGGAGGAGCAGAAGTTGCAGGATGGGCATAGAAGCCGGGTTTATGGTTATGCAATGGAAAGATTGGGACGGGATTCATCTAACACACACCATCAGCAGAAGCCCTGCGCAAGGAATTCCAATTGTCCCCTCACATCCCCAAAATTGGCTTGGTAGGGTCTGGGAGAACCCCAAGATCAATGTGCAGCAGGAGGAGCGGGAGGATTGTTCCTTCTGGCAATCCACGTTAGTGCAGATGGAACGTTTATAATAGCAAAGCATTTACTGTATTTTTCGCCCTATAGGACACACGTTTCCCCCTCCAAAAATGAAGGGGAAATGTGTGTGCGTCCTATGGGACGAATGCAGCCTTCTTGGCTTCAGCGATAGCAATGCGAAGCCTAGGAAGCCTGCGCTCTGGAGGCTTCGCGTTGCTTTCGCTGAAGCCAGAGGAGTCGGCTCTTTGAGGCTGGCAGTGGGGGAAAGCAGCGCTTCCCCCCATCGCCAGCCCCACAAGCTTGGTCGAAAAGCCCGCAGGAGCCGCACGCTCTTTAAAGGGTGTGCGGCTTCTGCGGGCTTTTCTATGAGGTGGAGGAATTCCCTGTCCGCTGCTCCCAGAGCTGCGGGGTGGGGGGAATAATATTTTTTCCTTGATTCCCCCCCCCGAAAACTAGGTGCGCCCTATGGGCCGGTGCGCCCTATAGGGCGAAAAATACGGTAATTCCACCTAAGGAGTTTTTTGTTGGGCTCAGAAGTGGATAATAAAAGTGGAAGGCCAGAGAAAATAAGGTTTCAGTAGTAGAGGCGAAGATGATCAGAGCGTGAAACGGAGTTATAGCTGAAGGGACCAAGATGAATGGGCAGAGTTTGGGCATATTGTGGGGTAGGAGGCAAGCATCACACGTTGGCAATTGGTCAACTGACTTGAAGACTGACTATTGAACAGGCAGGTGGAGGTGTATACTGGACCTAGCAGGGAAGGTCTAGGGTGCACAGATGCAGCAGGATGCCATTGGCATGTAGGTAATACTCTGTGTTGTCCAAAAAACTTCTCACAAAACAATAAATAATGGGGTGAAGAGATCAGGTGTCACGTTGCCTGGAAATGATGTTTACCTTGGTCTTGTTATAGAGGTGTGGACTTGTTTGTGCAGCTTTTCACTTGAACTGGGGAAAGAAGTTTTGTCAAATTCAAACTCCTTCCTGAAAGCAGAATAGGCAAGACGTGTCAACAAGAGCAAACTACTTGAGAGTTTATATTGTGTCCTTTTTATTTAAAGTGCTCTTTATTCGTTGGAGTGCACTTGTTAAACCAGACTTGAAGGCTTGCTTTAGATGCTAATGTGGACATAAGGGTTATTGCTGTCAGAACAAGCAGAAGAGGGGGTTCAATAGGAAGTCTTGATTCCTTGCCTTCTTGCTAGGGATATTTCTGGAAACATTTATTCTGTGCTCCCTTTCCCCTCTCTTCATTTTACTGGTGCAAGTTTGCATTGGTAGAAAGCTGATCAGCCAGAGGGACTTTGATTTTGTGCTCATTCTTGACAAATGCAGGTTATAAGAGGCTTTGTTTGCAAGCAGCCACTGCAACCTTACACTACTAATCTATGATGAAACACTCAGGCACTCTCCTTTCCTTTCCTTGTTCAAAGAAGAGAAGTGATCCAAGGGCAATTTACACATAACTCTGAGAAGTGATGGATTGGGATAGGAGGTGAGAGCCATAAGTAATAAGTAATTATTTGGTTTGGTGCTTAGTTACTTTACAGACCTTCATTTTCTATGCATCATAGTTTTGTTTGCGACTACATAACTCTTACTACGATGTAATCAAACAGGGCAGAGGTTTTAAACCTCAGGACAGAACTAGCATTTAGATGGTTAACAAAATCCAAATACCTAGATTTATGCCTGTAATTTGAGCTCTATATAAATTACAAAATGATAGTTGCTGGCTTGGGTCCATCAACTCAGCAACTGAACACTCCCTTTTTCCGTAACCCTCAACTGAATGTTGTACCTATTGTAAAACTGAGTATTGCCTTCTGACATACTGACCACACTAAAGGACAGTGGTGTTGCAGTCCTGTAGAAGTACTGATAGGACTCTTACTTTTGATCACACAGTATTTTGTTGGCTCGAAAGAACCCTTCTTTAATTACCTGGGATGTTTCTTTGTTGTGTACATACAGCTCAGAATAGGTTAACTCAGCTTTTTCTTTGAGTTGCTTTCAGAAATTGGCCTGCTCCAATTTACACCCCCCCCAAACGCTTGCAGAACATTTTGAAGTGGGAACTCTGGAGCCAGCCCTAGATACATTCAGCTAGGCTCTTTTATTACTGTATGGTCTGCATTTCAGCAGGAATACTTAAAAAAATTGTTACAAGTCTCACCTCAGTGAGACTCTTCCTGCCAAATCTCTGCCAGATACACTTGGATAGAAAACCAATCTGGAGGTATCCTAGGTAGCTTAACCTTTATAAACCCCAAATACCACTGGCAGTTGGTATCTCTCTCTCTCTCTTTTAAAGGCAGAATAGCTATAGCTGCTCTAGAGAACTTTCTTTCAGTGTTCAGAATTTTTGCACTTGAAAATTTCATCCACCTTGAAATAATCCCCACTTGGCATCTCTGTGAAAAAGACTCATGCCCATGAAATGGTGGAAGAAACTGCCCTGTTGTCAAGGTCAAGGGAGCTTTGTGGGTGATGCTTACAGCTAAGGAAGAATTAAGAAAGGAGATCCAGTTCTTCAAGCTTGTGTATGTTACCAGTGACACCTTCTACCTTTTTAGTGTTCCTGGATGTCTACTCATTAGTATGTCATAATTTCTAGATGTAGTACACTGAAGATCAAAATTATGGAAACATGCTTGTTGTTTTAGAGGTACTGCCATTTTTTTGTTGGGTGGATTCACCTCAACTTCAGAAATCAAAAATGCAACATTCTGATTTTTTGCTTTGTCAGTACTGTTCCCAGTAGCCATGACTCATTGATTGATACCCAGTCCTTGCCAGAGCCTCCTGCAGAAACCCAGACTGGGCACAAATCTGAATTACTGACTTTTACTGCACAGTCTTGTTTATGTTTACTCAGAAGTCCTCCTTGCGAAGTTCAGTAGACTTACTCCCCCATAAGTGTGCAGAGCTGTAGCCTTAATTGTATGTAGATGGATTTCCTCCATGAATTGGAATTTTCTTGGTACAGAGTATGCCCAGCTCTGAAGATGTGATGAGCGTTTCAAAGGTGTTGCAGAGCTGCAGCATGTCCAACCAGTTTTACTGCACTGGTTGCTTTTCAAAGAGTTCCTGACATGTTTGAGTGGCTTAAAATAAACTGCTTCTGTGCAGACTTCTTCTTCTTTTTTTAAGCATTTCAAAAGCAGCAGTGACAACCTATCTTGGGAGATAAGTCTCCAAATAAAATCATTGCCATAGTACCATTTGCATTTGATTTATTGTATAGAATACTGTAGTGATTTTTTTGGCTTTGTATTTGACATTACATGCCACTCCACTTGGCAATTGTGATTTGGATTGTAACTTCACATTTTTACATGTAAAATATTTTATGATGGAAAGAAGAAACAGAGAAATGGTGGGGGGTATCTCCTCACTGTGCTTAGTTTTAAACCTGGTAGGGGAGCCAGCTAAGAAGGATTATGCAAATTTCAACATTAATTTACAGCCTTCAGTGTAGACCAGTAAACCCAAAGCTAAGTGGCTTGTAAACTCCTTAATTGCTGTTGTTTTTAGCAAAAAGGTGAATGTGCCATTGTTCGTGTATACTGAATCATTGTCAGATCTTATATACCAATAGAATTATCCCCTGTGAGGTCAGAGGTCCAAGTGAATTTGGTTTAGGTAAAAGGTGATTGAAGAGCTAGTATTGACTTTTTCCTTTCAATAAAAACTATATATAATTTTATTGCAAGCAGGTTTTCTTCAACAGCCTGTTCATAAGACTCACTGCAGGCCATGTCAGGACAGCAAGAATACCAGAGACTTGGAGAATGCCTTTAATATTGTATCATAGATAGTATCACACCCAGACTGTATTGTATTGTGTTATGTTGTATTTATTATCTTTACAAGAGATAATATGATTGAAAGGTAGCTGAAAGCTTTGAAAGTTTTTTTAATGCCCCTCTATCACCGAGCTATGGCCATCCCCATTAACTTGACTGTGGGCAGGCTAACCGAATCCTTCCTAATACTTATTCAACTGATAATGTAAATCCATAATAGCATGCAATTTTCAAAGGAAATTTTAGATGTATCCACATCTGCTCTATTTTTAAATGTTTAGCTGATCTGTATATTTTCCATTTCCCCATGATGGTGATATTTAGAATTGCATCTCTTTAACTGAAAAGTTCTGGTTTCGGTGGCAGCCAGCACACCCCAAGTTAGACCATATTTTCCATGCTACATCATGATTACAGCCATACAGACTTCTAGATTTGACTTATAGCACTTTTTTGTATTAACCATGACTAATTTGTGGTATCTTCTGATTTTTTTCTATTTAAAGAATACATTGTACTCATGAGCCAAGTTGACGTTTTATTTTTCATGGCGATGTATTTATGCTTTTGAATTTTAATTTTTTTTTATCACAGTATCTTAAACGTTGGATCTAAAACAATGCAACTGAGCCGTGTCTGTGCATCTTTAAGTAGATTATGGCCTATGAAAAATCATACCACAATAAATCAGTTTGTCTCTACGCACGTAGACACGTTTTGCCTATTTCAGAATTGGCAGAATCTTTCTGAAATCTGGCAATTTCAGAGCTATTATTTAGGCTAGCTTTCTGTGTAGAAACAGATGCTGAAAGACAAACTTGCTGGTCTCGCACTTTAAATAGCCCTCAGATGGCAATGCGGATAGTGAGAAAACACAATACTGTGGAGACTGCTTGATTATGTTGGCTTTGCAGTTCTATTATTAGATCACAATAACGGGAACGGAATGCCGTAGCTACTGCATTGCACACTAGAACGATCGAATGGATATGATGCGTTTTTAATTCTGATATTTAGAAGCCTTACAGGCTCCTTCTTTGTGCTACCAGTTGTTTGGAATCTAGTCTTGTTTTTCTTCATTAAAGGTCAGAAAGGTCCTTAACAGCCCAGAGCTGCAAAATGGCCATTGTTCTAGGAGGAGCCTTAAATTCTCGCCTTGTTAAAATAGTGATGTGTTCAAAATATCAACCCTCTTCAGATGTTTGTTTCTCTACATTAGGGTGGGGAACCCTTTTGACCCAACGGAAGTTTGCCTTGGGAAACTTTCTGATGCCTGAGCTAGTTTTTTTTTTTGTGTGTGTGTCTAATAAACAAAGCTAAAAATGTTGAAAATGCCAAACTTGCCTAATATTGCACTTGCAATGGGCACCCAGCCATTGTTGCTTATGAACTTACGAAATGCAAAATTTTCCACAGAAAAAACAAAGGGTTTGAAAGAAAAAGTCTCCCTGCCTCACTGACTAAAGATGGAAAACGCTTAACGTAACGAAAATAGCTAGCTGAAATACCTGATTCTGTTTGTCATGGTTTTCTGCTGCCTGTTTGTCCACATTTTTATACTTTGTCCTCTGATGAGGGCTGGATGGGTGGTGCATATGGCTAGATTACAGGTTCCCAGAGTTAAAAATAGGAAAGCGATGTGGAAGTCAAGGAAGACTAAATCCTCTTGATGTCCTGTTAAAATGGCCAGACTGATTTATCATGGCTTAGGGTCAAGTGTCTCCTACTGCTTAAATGGTTCTTAGCCCTCCAGGTCTGCTTTGTAGCAGCCGGACAATGAGGGCAAATGATTGAGTTCAATTGTTTCAATCTGACTGCACACAAAGCAGGGGAGTCCTGCATTGCTTTGGGGAAGAAAACAACCCCCATTTAGATGCTGCTGTCAATGGTTGTTGTTGTTGTTGTTGTTTTAAATCAAACTAGAAGGTTCAAAGCTGAAAGTAGAGTAGCATCTTGGCTGTTGGCCTTGCTAACGCTGTGGTTACAGCAAGAGAGAGCTATTCTTCCACAAGCTTTTTAAATAGTCTTTTGCAAAAACCAAACCCATGTACCAAGGAAACTGCTGCACAGCATAAACTCTATTTCTGCCTGTTCCAGAAAGCTGCTCGGTCACTGTGTAATACTGAAAATTGATATCTAAATAAGCTTTAAACAAAATAAAACCAGTTTAAAACCAAAGAGTTAATATAGAACATCTTAAGTTATTTGCCAAATACCCAGATATCTTCTGGATAGTTTTCCCAACAGACATGCTTGCTAGTCTGCCAGAATATTTATTGTTATCCTTCATACTACCATGTGTTACTTTTGTGGTTAAAACTTTGCTTCTCTGTTTCTAACCTGACTTTATCTACCTCTCTCAAAGTTTATTGGCTTTTTCTTGGATTGCATCTGTCCAAGTCTGAACACACATTATGACCAGGAAACTTCAGCACTTCTTGTCAAGATTTTTTAATACTAAGACTTAAAACACAAGCTGTGTTCATATTGGACTGATTCACACGCAATGGCAAACATAATTTGGCTGTTCACATCTGAGCCTTGGGTTAATTCATTTCTCCTTGCCTCTTGCCTTTAGTTGCTCCATTACCTTGTTTGCATGAATCATGATTGGACATTTAATACAAATAGGCAAACAATGGCTTTTGCAAACAAGGAAGTGAGGATGATAACCTGAGCATTTGATTGGCCGGGGGTGGGGAGCTGTATGAGTTTGAGGTATGGAAACCACCAAGCAGCATCTAGCCATTAAATATGGACCATCCCTTTGTGTGAGTAAATCTGTATTTTAAATCTATTTATGAGTAAAGAATACGAAGTGGATAGTGGGGTGTGTGTGTAAAGAAATACAGTCGTACCTTGGTTTTCGAACAGCTTAGTTCTCAAACATTTTGGCTCCCGAACGTCACAAACCCGGAAGTGCATGTTCTGGTTTGCAAACTATTTTTGGAAGCCGAACATCCGGCAGGGCTTCCGATTGGCTTCAGGAGCTTCCTGCGGCCAATCAGAAGCTGCACTTTGGTTTTTGGACTTCCAGAATGGATTCTTTTTGACTTCCAAGGTATGACTGTAAATCCAAACAATCCCATTACCTTCCCTCTTCATACCTTAAAATCCTAATATGTGATATGTCTTCTTCCAAGAGCAGTTTTGCTGCTCCCCAACCTTTTTTGACTTCTGCACTGTGCTACACCAATGTACAGCTTAGTTTGTTGTTCAAACCTTGGCTACAGCTCATGGTTCTCAATGAGAGAGCTTAACTGCAAGCCTGGGTTTGGATAACATGCTAAGCCAAACTTTGATTTAGCTCAGCTCACTTTAGCTAATGGGGCCTCCTGCTGCCGCCGCACGATTTCTGTTCTCATCCTGAAGCAAAGTTCTTAACCTGAGGTACTATTTCTGGGTTAACGGAGTCTGTAACCTGAAGTGTCTGTAACTTCAGGTACCACTGTAAAAGGAAATATACTCCATGTACAAAGCAAATACCACGAGGCCATAATTTCTGCAATGAGCAAACTGATTTCAAGGAGCCTTGCCTACTTACTTGGTCCTATTTACTTCCTCATTGGTCTGAAGAAATGATTCATGGAAGTGGAATGGTACCAATGTGTAAGACAGGTCTCTTTGAAGAAGAGGCAGAAGTAATGATTACTGATTTTTACCACGGAATAGATTGGGAGTTAAAGTAGCTACCCCACATTACTAGTAGAAAAGTTATCCCCCCCCCCGTATTAAATTCCTGACCAATTCAATTCCTTTTCAAAGAGCTGGGAAGGGCAGGAGTCAACCTGTCCAGACTCCCTGCAGAACCACGGTCACATGAAAGCAGATGCATGTGCTTCTACTTGTTACATGTAGGAACATGACTAATATAAAATCCACAAGTTCACTTGCTAGAAGGAAAGCAATTTATTCACAAGTTCATCGGAAATATATGACCCAGGGCATTTTTAGGGGAACAACTGTTCTTAAAGTACAAATAGACTCACAATGGTGTTTGATTCAGCCTTCAACCACTTCTTTTTGTTGTTGCATGATGCCATATAAATTATGTTTCTTAAAGCAGCTGGTCTTGACACTTTGGCTGATTAGACCATTCAACCTGGGAGATGAGGGCCATATGTGCTCTCTGTAATTCCATATCCATTATTTTTCTATGGCCTATGTGTCTGAAAATGCTGAAACTTCTAAAAATCGGTTAGTATATCCTAAGGGATACACAATTCCTATACTTTGTCTGCTTTCAAAGATTTTCTGGCAATCTCTCACGAGTTAGATAGGTCAGTCCTCCCCCCCTTCACTTTTTTAATTTGAGCCTGTCTAGGAGCAAGTCTCTTTAAAGCCTTTAAAATATTTTTAAAGCTCTTTAGGCCTCAATGTCTCTTCCAGATGGTAACGGTATGAGTCAGATTGTAAGATACTGATTTTTATTTTTAAGAGAGGATCATGCTTTCTCTTGTACAGCACAGAGGAAGTTGATGAGTGATATGTTTTGCAGTGCAGAGGACCTAATCCTGCTCCCTTCTCTGCTTCCTGTTCCTTAAGGGCAAAGCCAGGTCCTCTTTATCATTTCTCTTGGCATTGAACACCACACTCCTCCTCCTTGTGGTCATACAAGATGATCTCTCTCTCTCTCTCTGTGTGTGTGTGTGTGTGTGAGTGAGAGAGAGAGAGAGAGAGAGAGAGAGTGAGTTCCGTACTGTAAATGGTTAATAGGCTTCCATGCAAACCTCACAGTAAGGTCCTGTTGTGCCATTATATTGCTAGAAAGGAAACAGTGGGAAGAGTGTGTGGAAACACTTCAAAGTGTGCTCAAAGTTCTAAGCCACCTTTACTTTAAAATAAATCTTCTTTATCCTCTTGATATATGAAAAAAGCAGAAGCTGTCGTGACCTGCCTCAAAAGAAAAATAGCTTTTAGTGAGAAGGAATCGAACACATCATACTTGGATTTTGTCAGATGCAAAGAGACATTCTCTCCTCCACCCCCTTTCCCCCTCAAGCATCTTGTGGTACCTCATCACCTTGCAAATAAATCAATACAAATAGCTATGTTTTAGTCAGTCAGTTGTGGGATATGAATGGCTTGAAAGGAAAGAACCACTAACCTCCTCTTGCTGTTGACATAAAAAATGTGTCTGCTTTACCTTGGGACTATGACACTCATCCGGGGGGTGGGGGGTGGGGTCCAGCAAATTTGGCTTGACTTGGTAGTCAAGCATTGTTTAAAATAGCCAGTGAATGAGACTTGACTGTCGACTGTCGAAGCATGTAGGCCACTTTTGTACTTAGTACCTAGTGAGGGAATGTTTCTTTGGGAAGGAGCAGGGGGTGGGATTCAACTAAATAGTTCTCTGTGTGTTCAAGGACTACAAGTGCAATGGTACATTCCACCCTACCCCATGCACACCCTGTGCAGTCTCCAGATCAGATTTAGGGGTGCATGATGGGCGGAGAGGGGGAGAACATTCTGTTGCATACTGAGGAATCATTGCATGATTAAACTAGCAACTTAACACTGCACTGAATACAACCTAGTATTTCGTGACGCCCCAGTTTCATTCTGTATTCTTTCTCAGGTGCTACATAATGAACAGTCTCCACGGTTGACACCAAATCAAAGGTGCTTCTCAGATTTGCAAGCCCAATACTGGCATTATTTTCACAACAAAAGTTGTTCCTAGTTGATCTGGAAGCTATAGCTTGTCAGAGTACTAGACAAGTGGCTTTTGAAAACTGCTCTAGGATCCTTTTTGGCTAAGGAGTAGAGTTCAACGCTTTAAGCATATGAAAAAATAAGTTTAATGTTGTCAGCCATTTGGATGTGTGTTTCTTCATTGTATAGCCAATAGTTATCACGTATTTTAATGTCACTGTCAAGTCATTTGTATGTAAGGACTCGAAGGGTGGCATTCAACTAAGTTTTACTAAGACTAGATCCATGGAAATTAATGCACATGATTAAATTAGGTTCATTTATTTCATTGAGTTTCTTCTGAGTAAAGCCATGTGTCATGATAGCATTAGCCCTTTAACATTGTGCCAAAGGTCACCATTCTCTTAGATTGCATTAAATTTATATTTTTGCACTATATATAACAAATGATTGGTGTGATAAATTTCCTAGGTGGTTGTCATAGTTTAATATAGGGTCATACTAGGAAACCATATTTGTGGACTCTTTTACTAGCTACAATTTATGGGCAGGTCATTATTTGCAAGCCTGGTTCCTCATTTTGGGGGCAATTTTTGAGAGAGGTTGCAGGCTACTTGTCTTGCCATTATTTTCTGAAACCTCATTTTAAATAATGATAATAATAATGATTATTATTATTAATAGTAGTAGTTGTATAAATTTATCATGTCAGTATTCTTTGGCAACTCAACATGTTTAGCATTGGGCTGTTGTGGGTTCTCTTGGTTTTTTTCCCTGTAATGTTTTTTCTCTCTACCTCTCAGACAAATTTTATGTGATGATGTGAAGCAAAACTCAGCATCAGACACAAGAAATTAAAAGACCTAAAATAGATTTAAAAGTACGCAGTAAAAAATAAAAATAAAAAGGGATTAGACCGGAACTGAAAAAGCCAATAGATTAGGTGCCAGTTCAGCCTTTCTAGGGAGGGCATTCCATAACTAGGTGGCACTATTAAAAATGCATTTGCACTAGTGGGATGTACATTCAGGTATTTTGGTAGCAACCCACGAAAGTTCATAAATATAAAATTAGCACTCTGAATTGGGCCTGAAAATGGACGATGAAACACTGGCCTACTATGTTTATATCGCCCAGTTCTAGATAGTCATCCGTCAGCCATATTGTAGGTTACCTGAAGTTTCTGCATCATTTCCAAAGGCAGTCCTACATGTAGTTTATATTGCAGTAATCAAAATGGAAGGTTAGCAGGACAGCTATAACTGAAGGGAAGAGTATCCTTATCCAGGTAGTGTTATAGGTAGTTTACTCTCCTAAACTAGTAAAATATTATCTGGATCACAGAAGCTAGTTGTGCATCCACTGACACAGATGGATCAAAGAGCATACCTAGAGCACAGACGTGGGCATTTATGGCAGAATGCAACTCCCTACAGAACTGGTTGAACACAACTGACCAGGGCAGATAAACCAAGCCTTAACAGTACCACCATGTTGTCTGGATTGAGCTTCAGTTAATTGGCCTTCGCTCAGTCTATTACTTCATTCAGGTGCTGATTTAGCACTCCTGCTGCCTCACCTGAGTTTGGTGAAAAGGAGAAATAGAGCGGAGTATTGATGACATCTCACTCTTAATCTCCAGAGACCTCACTCAGCAGTTTTCTATAGATATTTAATAGCATGAGGGGTCATAATAAACCATGTGGAACGCTAATGTCACAGTGCTGAGCAGAAATCCTGCACCACTTTCAAACATCCATCCAGGTATAAACAGAACCTCTGGAGAGAAGTGCTCCTAATCTCCAGTTTGGACAGCATCTCTGTAAGCTGACCGTATCAAAAACCACTTAGAGATCCAGGGCCATTTAGGGTCCAAATTCTCCTGTGCATCTCCCTGAAGCGGCAGAAGTCATCCCACATCGTATGTGGGAA
The DNA here is from genome assembly GCF_027172205.1 of Podarcis raffonei. Lineage (NCBI taxonomy): Eukaryota > Metazoa > Chordata > Lepidosauria > Squamata > Lacertidae > Podarcis > Podarcis raffonei. The sequence continues at coordinate 59,939,305 of NC_070607.1, forward strand.
GCTCAAGTTTGTACCAAATCGGGCTGAAATGCCACAGACCTGAAAACACCTTTTACACCACGCCCTCCCATGATGGTGGGTTCAACAAGCAAAATAAAACATCCTCTTTACTGCTGTTTTTTCTTGCCTAGAGGAAGTTTCAAAATTGTTGACCACCACTGAGAATTGAGAACTCTATGTGTACAGTGAGACTATGTTTATTATTATCTGAACTATAGCCACCCAAACCAAATGTCAGGTGGGGAACGGGACACAAACAGTGTTTGCTATTTAGGGATGAATTTCAAAGTGGTTTGTAATGCAACATGTGAGATGTTTTTGTGTATTTTTAATGCAAAAATTCTGATGGCTTGCCCAAGCCCTTAGGCGTGCCTAAAGGTTGTCTATGGATTGTGCTTATTGTAAACAAATAAACAAACCCAAAACCATGTGATAACCAGTGGCATGCACTTCACTTTTAACTGGTTTTGCCCTCTAGCTTTCCCAAAATGATGATGAAAGGGGAAGGGAGAATTAAAGGCCATTGAAAATATGAAATAGCATTTAAAAGCTTTTTGAGAACTTGAAGGGTTTGTAATGCAGATAAAGAGATTTGGCTTAGAATTCAAAGTATGCCTTTAAGAGCTTTGACTGTCACTTTTTTGTTTTTCTTTCAGCAGCATGTGCATTAAATTCTTGTCAGTGTGTGTCTGTGCCAGGAGTGCTTCTGCATCTTAATCAGGGTATGAACCGTAAATAGATGCTGCTGGATTGTCTCTGCTTAATATTATGGCTGGCCTACATAAAAGCCCATGAAGAGTTATATATCTTTTGGCTAATTAGGAAGTAAATCTCCATAGGAAAAACTAAATGTCTGCTGAGCTTTTCTGAGAAAAGAACAAGTGATGCTAAGTTGGCTTATTTGACTCAATTTTTCAGAAAAACATAATAACACTGTTAGTGTTTGCTATTGCGTGTGTCTCTTGTTCTCTCTCCCCTCCCCCTTCGATTTAATACAACTTTAAATCTTACAATATCTCAGGGCTGCTTCACACACTCTATGGTAGGGTGTTATAGTCTGCTTAGGTTCACTAGTGCTTGTACTTGAAATATACATGCATTTGTTTTTAAACATGTTAATATAAAGCCTTAACTTGTGAAGTGGTCTTCAGAACGGGTGAGATCATAGCCATGTTCACCTGATTAATTTTAGACTAGCCAGTTACCCATTGGAAAAAGCAGCGTGGGGCGCGCCACTTGGAGGGCACCTGGAAGGGACACCCGGGAGGGGCACAGCTGGCATGTGCCGGCCTTCAGGTTTCCTTCCTGAGTCCCGGCCGCCCTCCCAGTGGCATACCCCGCAATGTTTTTTCCAATAGCGCTGGGGTGGTGCATGCTAGTTGCTGTTGGCTATTTGCAGTTTAGTAGCGCTGCAGAGAGCTTGCTGGGGAGACCATGCATTAAAAAGGGACTCAAAAAGTACTTAAACAAGGTTTTAATAACAGAAACAAAAACTCCATTTACACTAAATACATCAACAACAAACCAGACCCAACCACCAACCCATCCCCCGGGGTAATGGGAGAGCTAGGTGCTGCTCCTTATATACTACACCCAATTGCTGACACAGCTTGATTAACACAACTCAGCAGCACCTGCTGTGTTTCACAGCTGTAAAGCTGGGTCTCGTTATTTTGCTCTGGCCCTTGCTCTGGCCCCTTAAAGACATACACATCGGGTGGAACAATGATGAACCTTTACATTTAAAGAAACCATTCAACAGTTGCTTCCCTCCCAGGAGGGATGCATTGCTCAGGTGGGGCACTCTGCCCACTTGGATGCCCCCACCCCACTGTGTGGGGGTTGTGTTCATGTACCCCCCGCCCTGCCCCAGGCACTGGTTGGCGTTGCTATGCCGGTGAGGAGCAATGAAGCAGGAGCATTCTGTGCCTTCAGGGTAAATCATGATTTACTGTAATTTGAGAACGCAACTATTGTCTGGATGAGAAAATGTTGTTAGTTTTGAAACACCCTTGCATAGGCATGTCCAAAGTCTGTTTCAGGGGCCTAATCCGGCCTGCCGGTCAGTTTAACCCTGCCCCTCAACAACCAATCCTAAACAACCAATCCTAAAAAAAGGTCAACAACTTTTGGTGTTTGGTTGGCCCTCACGGCCCTTCACTTCATCATGAAAAAAGTTTGGACACCACTGCCCTTGCAGGAGGAAGCCCAAACAAAATTAAATTAACACGCACATTTTAATTTTGTAGTTAATGAGCTAGGGTACAATCATCTGCCACTGGGGATAATGAAAAATAGCCCGCAAATTTAAATGCACTGCTGTTTGGTATCGGCTTACTGCATCAAAGGAATTAACCACTCCCTGGAAAAGATGCCTTGTGACACAGTCTAACTGGTTAAGATCTTTTGACTGGCACTTTCTGGAACTTCAGCTGCTTAGCATGTGGGATATAAGTTACAAAGAAATGCAGGGACTGTAGCAGAGCTGCAGTATGGTTCTCTGGTTAGGGTGGCAGCTTCAGGATGACATTCAGCTAAACTAGGAGATGCTTGTAGATGAAAAAGTTGTACATTACTTGCACAGGCTAACAAAGGTACTGTTTTATATCTGGAAGCTGAATGCTAATACGGTGGTACCTTGGGTTAAGAACTTAATTTGTTCTGGAGGTCTGTTCTTAACCTGAAACTGTTCTTAACCTGAGGTACCACTTTAGCTAATGGGGCCTCCCTCTGCCGCCGTGCGATTTGTGTTCTCATCCTGAAGCAAAGTTCTTAACTGTAAGGAACGTACTGGATCTGCTTGTTACTTTGAAAGCGCAATAAGTTGCTAATAAGTATGAATTTATTTTGGCAGTTCTTACATTTTTGTAAGATATTGTCACTCCCATTGCAGTCATGGGGTGGGACTGGGTGGGTGGGTGGGGAGGTCAAGAGAGCCCCCAGAACAGCACATGTGGGGAGGAGGGATAGTTCTAGTTCCATCTGGCAAACTGATATACTTGTGCAGATGGAACGTTTGTAATTATGTGACACTTGATTTTCACCCAGTGTGTTAAGGCTTGTCTTGTGTGGTTCATCTACTCAGAAGTTCAAAGATATTTAGGGGGAAATGACACATGTGTATGCACAGTGTATTGGACATGAGCTAAACAGACGCCTCAAAATAGATTTATTGAGGTTTTGGTGTGTAGAACGTATGGGTAACTACAGAAAGAAATGGAAACTTCTCTCTTAATTTGGATGTTCCATGTATTTCCCCATAGACTCCAGGACCTCTCAGAATATAAGTATGTGGTACATGTAAACTTAGATAGAGACTTTGGACTCTGCTTGAGGAGAGGAGATACAGAGCTTAACTTTATGATGAGTACAAAGTTTGGTGGTGTGGTCTCTTATCCCATGTTCCAATAAATCATCTGTAAAATGGAAATCCTATATTTGAGTTAAAAGCAGCTTTCATTTTGATCTCTTGTCTAAATGTTCCAAAACTGATTTTTAATTGGCTTGGGAATTATTGCATAAAGACTCACTGAAACAGATTAATACAGCTGATTGTAATTAATGGCTGCCTTGGGTATTGTTGTAAGGGAGGAAAAAAACCATAATGGGGAAGGGAATTGGCTCTTTATGGATTTGCACATCTGATTTGGGCAGAGCAAACTGTCCTTTTCCAGCCTTTTAGCTTCTCTTGTAAATGGGAATTAACAATATTCTTAAAGGATGGCATTGTGAGGACTAATGACTTTGCAGTTTCTCAAAGTACATGCAAAGGACTTTCATTACTGACTATAAAATAAATGGATGATAAGCAATTTTGTCTGTTTCAGATCAGATATGAGATGGGAAATAATTGATAGGTCCCCCCCCCCCCGTTTCTTCATTCTTTGATCCACTGAAATTTATATCAGGCATGTCAAGGGTTGCCAGATTTCAAAAAGTAAAAACCAGGACAACCCAAAAGTTGTTGAGCTTTGAGCTTTTTTATTTATTTTATTTTTACAAAAATGCCAAAAAGGTGCTTTTTTGATACACCCAGGACAAAGCGCCACATTTCGGAAATTCCCCCTGGACGTCAATTCCGCCTTTGAAATCCCAGTAATGTCTGAGAAAATACAGATGTATGGCAGCCCTAGGTATGTCAAAATCATTGAATTGGTAAGGAGGAGAAAAAAGCCTTTGGGGGAAAGAGTTGCAGACCTTTGGACTGACCACCAAATTGCCTGAAGCTTTTTAAGAATATCTCTTTACTGTTCTTGAAGGAATACTGGGACAAAATAAAATTTAGTCTTCTACTAGTGAGATTTAAGAGGGAATCTAGTTTTATGACGCCTTGAGTGGTTTCTAACGGTAGTAAATCAAGGAAGATTTTGTGGAGAAGAGAAAACACTGACAGAATCAGCTAAAAGAGTTGGTTGCCATAGCAGCAAGAACTCATACAGAGTAGTGGAAGTGGCTTGAGGTTATCTTTCCAAAGACACACAGCTTATAAGGAAACCTATTACCGTCTGTGTTCTTGTATCTGTTGGAATGTTAAAGGAAGTACTGTGTTCAGGTTGACTAAACAATGACCGAAATGAGGGGCAAGATCTTTTAATTGCTGATGTGTTGAGGGGCAATATGCTTGGAACAGCCTTTTTTCCCTTCTCCCTATGGCAACCAAAGTATTTAATTAGAGCTGATTGTGAATATCCCTTCATGTCATGCCTTTCCATAGAAGCTGTTAGCATTTTAGCAATTCCTCTTTCTACACTTAATCACTTTCACAGATTTAATATGCCAGTTACCATAAAAAAGGTCCTGAGTTGATAGTGGATCACAAACTGAAATCAGGCATTGCATTTGTAGCTCAGCCACATGGTACTCAAGGGATTAGCCTTCCACTGAAGATTCCTAATATACTCCCAACCAAAGCAACATGATAAATGAGCCTTTCTAGTACTTGAAAATTGGCCCAGTATAGTTTTTTTCTTTTTTGTATTAGGTCTCCATGTGCTCCATTTATATTTTCCTGCTTGCCTTTTTACTATGCCAGTGATGGAGAACATGTGGCCCTTCAGGTGTTGTTGGTCTGCATCATCTCGGGCCATGCTGTCTGGAGTTGATGGGAATGGAGTCCAACAAAATCTGGAGTGACTTCCCACCTTTGATGTACACCTAGTTCAGAACTTAAGAATGACCCTGCTGGATTCACCAAAAGTCAGTCAGCTTCCTTTTCCCAACACCTGGTTTTCAAAGGTAGCACACTCTCTCGAAATGTGGGTTTCCATTTAGCTATTGTGAATAGCTGGTGATTGAAGTTATAGCTTTAAAATGTCTTTATTGGTCTGAGTGATCCTTCCCCTAGTCATAATAATCAAATCGGTAGGAAAATGTTGGCTTTCCCTAGGCAGCAACTTGAGTTGGTTTGTGTTCCAAAACTTGAGTAACTTGACCACCCACTGGTTTAAATTCAGTGGTGAAGCGCACCATTGTCTCAGCACTGTTTCTTTTGCTGCTACCCTATGTTTTCTGTGAGAAGAACTGAAGGAGAGTTACACCAAAAGCAGCATGGAAACGAAACAGAAATGCAAACGAGAGAGAGAGAAAATTGGTAGCCCTGATAATACTGAACCGTATTTCAAATATTTAAAGTTATATTGCACTTAAAATAGGCAACCAAGCTTTTATTAGTTCTAAATCATTTAGTGGACAGCCCAGACCCTCAGAATTTTTCAGGTTGCTAGTAGGGCAAAGTTTGGGAACCATTGGTCTACTTTCCATTGACAACAGCTCTTAAAAGGCCTTCAACAATTGTGCTACCTGCGAGATTTTTACTGAGATTCATGGGGCTGATATTGAGGGCCTCATGCTTCACATGAGCTCTACTGCAGAAATATGGACACCCTGCCCCAGCTTTATAAACAAACACTTCTTTTTGTAAGTTGATTCAATCAAATGTGGTGGGATTGTAGTGTAGTGGTAAGACCCATGCATTGCATGGAAAAGGCTCCAGGTTCAATCCCTGGCACCTCCAGTTGAGGAGGGGAAGAGGTAGCTGAGACTGCCTGAGACCCTGGGTAAAGGTAAAGGTAAAGGGACCCCTGGCCGTTAGGTCCAGTTGCGGACAACTCTGGGGTTATGGCACTCATCTTTCTTTACTAGCTGAGGGAGCCGGCATACAGCTTCCGGGTCATGTGGCCAACATGACTAAGCTGCTTCTGGCGAACCAGAGCAGCGCATGGAAACGCCGTTTACCTTCCCGCCGGAGTGATACCTATTTATCTACTTGCACTTTGACATGCTTTCGAACTGCTAGGTTGGCAGGAGCAGGGACCAAACAACGGGAGCTCACCCCGGCGCGGGGATTCAAACCACCAACCTTCCGATCGGCAAGCCCTAGGCTCTGTGGTTTAGACTACAGCGCCACCCGGGTAGCAACTGCCAAATAGGCTAGGCAATACTTCAGTGGATGGAGCAATGGTCTGACTTGGTATAATTCAGATTTAGCTTTTTCCTAAGCTGCTGATTTAATCTGACTTAGATTGCTATAAAGTAAAAATAAGAATATTGAACAAACAGATGAGGCTACATTACTGAAAGTGCCTCTGAGAATGCATATTAAAACATGCAGCTTAAATACTCAGATTTCTACCACTACTAAAACTCAGCTTAAATATTAGAAGTCTTCTATTTCTTAAGTCACCCAGGAGCTTAGCTTGGCAGAGCTCTAGACTGAGGTAGTTGCAGAACTAGGAAGCGGAAATACTGCCTTATGCCCTCCTCTGGAATTGATTGAAAGCTAGAAAACAGCCGTTGGCTTATTTAGTAATAGTGCCTAAATGGAGAACCCCTTGAGCTCATTGAACTCTTTCCAATAAGTGTTACATACTTGTGAGTTAAAGAATGCCTTATATTGGCTTTAGAATAAAGGTTTGGGATTGGTTAAAACCTCACTACGCATCCTGGAGTGTTTTAGCATCCCATAGGTTGGCCTGTGAAAATACTTGGCATTGAGTGCAATGTGCTGGCAGCATTTCTTGCACAGGCCCTCTTTTGTGTATATTAATTCCAATGGCTTTGCTGGTGGGATCTGAACTAAGAAATATTTTTCTCTGCTGCATAAAGACATAGCAAACGTTGGGTGTGAATGTGTTCTCTGTTGAATGGAGATGAAGGATACAGCCTTAAAATGTTTATAAGGAGCAGCCCTTCAACATGTACACTTTGAAGGATTAGCCAAGAAGAAGGAGTGATGCGAGTTTAAGCTGCTCGTGAGCATTATTTGCTGTACAAAAATGAAGTCGCGCAAGGGGCAGGGGAAACTGAACATGAGCAATTTACAAAGAATGTATTTTACCCTTTGGATGTTTTTTGCTGGTTCGATACTAATAAGTGATGCTGGTAGAAAATCTTTCCTAGCTACTAACAGATTTGTTTGCAAAGCGACTTTTGGATTTTATCTACTGCCTAGGGTGAATTGCCTAGGTATATTATGTAGATTCTATTATCTCCTCCCCCACCCTCCCCATCCGCTCCCTGCAAAGGCCATTTTCACCATTATAAAAGACAAGCTTTCATGTAGAGAGTCAAGATATTGAATTTCTGACTAGCAGACAAAATAGTTCAATACCCAATAATGCAGCGTGTTTATCATTTCCCAGGACAATTTGAACCTTGATTTTGTTGAAGATTCCTGAGGCAGGGGATTATCTTCCTTTCAGATAAACGAGAATGATTTCTCTAAGGGTTGACTGGAGAATGGGAGAATTGCAGAATTTATTCTGAAGACCTTTAGAGCAGTTCTGAGTGTCAGTCATTCGGTATGAATTAATAGTGTTTGTGGTGGAATGCCAGCCCTCTGGCCTGATTGGTTTTTTGGGAGAAATAGGGTGGGGGAAGGTCACTGCCCACACTTTTTATTCTATGTAATTTTAAAGAGACAAAAGATTACCTGTGGTCAAAAAGCAAACTAGCCCCACGTTTGAGAACCAAGGTACCACTGAACAAGAAGATTTCCATGCTTTCACCTTTGTAGTAATGAACTGTTGCTGTCTATAAAACACCAACAGTGCTCAAACCCAGCAAGAAAACTTCTCAAATTTTTGAATAGATAGAGCCTAAAAATTGGGATAGTCTTGTGGCATCCTAAAAACTAACGGTTTTACTATGGCGCAAACTTTTATGGACTTGGCCCTACTTCATCAGATATATGAAGTGATGAAATCTTAGTTTGCAGGTATATAAAGGAGAAATCAACCATTGGCTTATTTGGTAATAGTAAAAGGATACAATTGTATGGTGGAGGTTGGATGACAATAAGATGCAAAAATTACAGTGAGTGATAATTAGGTATATGTTAAGTGGGCACCTTTACAGTAATAGACTGGAAATTAGCAATCAGCAAGGTGCCCATTTAACATATATTTAAGTTCTAATTATCACTGACTGTAATTTTTGGAGCTCATTGCTGTTCATCTTCCACCTTGCAATTTTCTGATGTCATTAGCCCCACAGCCTGGGCTTCTCACTGGGCACACAGGTTTTCAAGTAGCCTCAGAGGAAGGTGAGAGAGTGTCTGGTTGAGGCTTTGAATCAGAAGCCTGAACCTACTTTATCATTGAAGAATGAACAGTAAACCTCAAATGAAACCGGAAGGGTGAGAAGAAAATTCCCGTAATCGTATATGCTTTTTAAATACCATTTTCTCTCTTTTTAAAAAAATAAAAGGTAATGATGCAAAATTCATTTGCACTTCTACAAATAAGGCCATACAGGGCTCCACAAATGTGCTCTTCAACTTGTCAGTGACTTGTCATATCTCACTGCGGACTGCCTGTCTCAGGCCGACAAGATTGTTGGGGACTCATCTGGGACCTCACGTTGGACTGTTGGAGGAATTGAGAGCAGGGGACTTTCTCAAAGTCAGCATAACCAGAGGGACAAGCCCTTTCCTACTTTCAAGCCTGGAATCTGGGCAAAGGATGGGGGTTTTGTTGTAGAGCTTCCAGTGCAACTTTAGGGGCAAGCTTCTGCCCTTCTCTGATCATGCAACTTAGGAAAAGGATAGGGTTAATCTCTGCATTGCATTGACTTTTGGAAGCCAAAGTCAGCCAAAATATGTTGACCCTTAGCCATACATCATAATCTTGACTGATTCCTGTTGCTTTCATTTCATAAATTTAGGCCCTGTAATGGAAGAACGTTGGGCAAATTCTTTCCCTCTGCGATTTAATTAAAAACAACAGCACTGAATGGGGGAAGGGAAATAGTGTGTGCATATGTGTGTGTGGGACAGACTTAAATACTTTGGAACATATCCGCCCTCCCCCCCATGCAGCTTATTCAACAGACACTGTTAGAAAAATCTATTATTCCTGCATTGCAGGGGGTTGGACTAGATGACCCTCAGGGTCCCTTCCAACTCTACGATTCTTTGAAAAGGACCTTTTGCCACTTAATAGAATTTTAGTGGAGAGCTGTGTGTTATCTGAGCAGACTGCTGCAAGACAACTAAAGAGAGAGGATCAAATATTCAAAGATCCTTTGTTACCTAATCAATGAAACGTAGACTCTGGGAGCTGTCTCAGTGAGAATATCTTTCTGTCTCTTACACCTGACATCAATCCCTGTGTAACCTTTTATTTATATGCCTTTTAAAGGGACTAGAATGCAAGTGAAAGATGCCAGATTGACATTCTTGAACACTGAAGCCTTTTATCAAAGGGTTGGGGGGGGGGGGAGATGTAGCTCAGCTGGTAGGAGTGCCGCCTTCCCTGCCATTGTGTCTTTAACCCTATATTAGAGTGGAGAGGGGGAAAGTTCATTCCCCCTGTCACCCCTCATTTTTCCTGTTATGGAATTCTGCCAGCAAGTATGACAAGAGCCGTTGACGTGGCAGGATGGAAGCTGCTAAATCTTCCGCTGCAATGCCATTCTGTAGGAAGCATGTATTTGATCCAGGCAAGCATCTGAAACGCTTGTCTGGGGGTGGGGGTGAAGAGAAATGCATTACATGCTTGTTGGCTGGCCTCTTTAGCCTTTGTGCTCACACAAATATTGTATCGCCCCTCATTTTAGTGTGTGCTCTGAAAAGTATCTTGGTGAAATCGGTGTTAGGAAAGCACCAGTAAGTAGATCCTGGATGTCTGTTGGTGGCAAAGCCATATGACAATGTTTGTCTTCCTGATGCTTTGTTTGAATCTGATAATCAAAGTGCACCTTGAAGCAATTTTACAACTAGCTGCTGAATCCCCCAAAAAAGTGCACGCTTAAATTTATCACCCCTGTAATAATTCTAAAACAACCATGGCAGCAGGGCATTTGAACATACAGATATGGATGGATATACCTGTGTGCACATGAACCTGCAACCGCCACACCTTTGTAAATTGGTTTGTCTGGGTTGACATCCCTCTCTAAATGAGCACTTATCCTTAATTTCCGAAAACTGGTTCATTTTTGTGTGTGGAGGCAAGTAGAACCTCTTTTGTTGCAAGTGCAACAGAATGTTGTAGAGTGGAATGCTTTTGTTCAGTGTGCCAGCCAGGATTGGGCTGGGTTTCTGCTTTGGTTTTGTAGTGGGGAATGCCCACATAGTTTTTTCTTTCCTAAAAATTCATTGTTGAGCAAATCTAGGGTTCCCCCATGCAAGCCGATACTCCATGGTGATGCAGTCTCTACTCTGTTACACTCAGAGGTTCAGAGTGACTTGAGACATGAGGTGGCCTGAATCTTCCACCTGCTAACTTGGCAATTCAAACTATATATTTCCAGAACTGCTGTTTTTCCATTTATTTTTTATTCGTACAAATAACAAGAAAAAAGTGCTTGGTTTGCTCACAAAGTGAGTTTGAGATTTACGTTTCACGCTGAAGCAGAACACCCTAAACCGGCAAGAGAGTCTAGTGAACTAACCAGCGAAAGGGTGCATTATTGTAAGCTCCACTTGAATAACATTCGAAACACAAGTTAATTGTAGCTTTATGAGACAGGAGTTTCTGTTTTAGTTTAGAGGTTGATTGCAGATGTGGTCTAGGATCTAAAATTACTACTTCAGCTGACTGCATAAATGTGACTCTGTGTTCATTCTGGAGCATTTTGTTTTTGACCTGCTGCTGAGTCACTTGAAAGAGAAAAGATACTAGCTCAGCCACACTGCTAATTAAAGTTTGGGTTTCTGTTTTGTTTAGGTAGCTTTATATAGTCAACTTTCCATTAATTCATTTGAGGGCTATAAAATTTGTTAACTGTTTGGCTGCAGTTGAAATTTCTGGCAACCCTCCTTGCTTACTTCCTTCCATAGCCTAGCCTGTCTTGTCCTTGATTTCAATGTGTGCTGGCATGTATTTCATATATCTAAAATAGTTTGGAGATCCAGTTAGTTCTGACATACAGCATATTCTACAGAGACGGCTCCCTCTGGAAAAAGATGGCTTGGACTTCAAAGTCTCCAGCCTGAAAGAAGACCATCACTCGTGTCAAATCACCATGAATCTTACTATGTTTGATTTTCACAAAGACTGGCAAGAGTTTCTCTGCCTGTTAACTTGATCCATGTGGGTGGTCAAAACATCTCTTACTGATTTTTTTTAGTACTGTGAGTGGACCCTTGGTATGGGTTTGTGTTATTCCTCTCCTCAGTCTCTTATCATTTTAAATTGCTTGGCATTTGGGAATAGGAGAAAAGCATCTTGGAAGTCTGTGCTGTGATAAGGTAGATGGGTGCCAAGGAAATCTTGGCTTTCCTCCCAGAATGCTTTGTTTATTTCTCTTTTTTCTCCATCTTAGGAGGACACAAAGGGCTAGGGCTCCCATTTGGTTGCTCATAATAGAATGCAATATGTATTTGTAACGTGCCAAATCCCATTGGTTCAGACAGGTATTTAAAATGAATTATTTTTTAATCTGCATAATAAAAGAAAACCAGAAATTACACTATAAGGGCTGGTTTGCAATCATGCGCTCTCGCGTAAGTTAAACAGTAGTGGCATCACTGTGGAGGAGTGCGTATACACTGTGCGCCAGTGATATTGCAATTACTTGGTTTGGAATGCAAATTGGCACATTCCAAAAGGGCTCTTGTATTCTGAAATAGACCATCTCAAATGGCTCTAGGTGTTCTAAGCACCAGTAAGGGGGTCCCTGCTAACACAGACAGGTAAAAGGGGCTTCTTTTACAGCTTAAATTACAAACTAAGCTGGCGAAGGAGCTCCTTTTACTTGTCTCTGTTATCAGAGGCTCCTTTCCTTGTGCTTAGAATGTTGCTATGGCAATGTATCAGAAACTCCGGATGTTTGAGATGCTCCCCCAGCATTGTACCAAGCATTAGGGAGATGGGAGAGATATATCATCCGATTTCAGAGGCAGGTAATAGGTTTGAGGGCTCATGGGCAGAAAGGGTGGGACAGGAATTTGGATCCTTTTGTTCATCTGAAAATGATAAGGTTGTTTTTAAATGTTACAAGTTTCTGTGCTTGGAAAAAAATGCCAAGCAAGTTCTTGCAGTTTCTTCTTTTCAGAGCTTTTGCTTTCTCAACAACAGAATTTCCCCTGAAGTTTGTCATCTTTTGAAAAAAACTGCCATAGATTTTTCCAGGGGATTTCTTCAAATCCGTTGATCTGTTGGGAAACGTATTATTGAGAAGCACATGAACACAGATTCAACCAACTTCCCGTTTTATAAATGAAAGCTCATAACAATACATATTAAAAACAAAACCTCTGTCTCACTGGTTTCTAGCGAATTCAGCAACTGGGAAGCAGATGATCTCAACCCATGTAAAGTGGAAATCCTAAATGTAAAGTAATGCAGCATCGTAATGCAGCATCGTGTCTTTTTATGAGCAGTTAAATTAGATGCTGAGGCGTTTATGCCAAGTGAGGCAGATTAAAGCAGAGATAAGAGGTAGGAAAAAGAAGAGATGAAAAGCAAATCTATGAGGACGCAAACAATTGTAGACCTCTACAATCAGCAGAGCAAAGGTATTTCATTTCCCTTTGGATTCCTGAGATTATTGTTGGTATTTCTCACAGCTGGCTAAAAACATAACAGCAGCCTTTTTTTAAAAAAAGAAAAGAAAGTGAGAGTAAGTACAGCTGCCCTGTAGCAAGAGGCCTTTGTATTTTAAGAGATGAGGGAGAGAGTTCAAGACAGTTGAATGTCTGGATGTATGAGATGTTTGCAAGATGAAGCAGGAGTGTGTGCAATGATCAAGCTCTGGTCCGCAGGATAGTTCACTATTTTCTGAATATCCTTCTAGTCAAGGTCATCTTTCTGTTTGGTTTACTGAACTATAAGCTTTCCTAGTCAATGACTAAATGACTACTAAGGTACTGCAGAAAGGTGTGTTTTAATAAATAAAATGTGGCCGTGTTGGCATGTAACACTGGTCAGAAACAGTGGTTGGGGACCTTAGCTGGTGTATATAGCTTGAGTAGTTCCTCCTTTGCTCCTTCCTTCCTAGAATGGGGAAACAAACTACAGTGGTACCTCAGGTTAAGTACTTAATTCGTTCCGGAGGTCCGTTCTTAACCTGAAACTGTTCTTAACCTGAAGCACCACTTTAGCTAATAGGGCCTCCTGCTGCTGCCACGCCGCTGGAGCACGATTTCTGTTCTCATCCTGAAGCAATGTTCTTAACCCGAGGTACTTTTTCTGGGTTAGAGGAGTCTGTAACCTGAAGCGTATGTAACCCGAGGTACCACCATATAGTGGAATGGGGAAACAAACTATAGAGTAACTGACTCAGTGTTAGCTTAGCTATGAATCAGTGCTTGTATTTTGTTTTCCTTCCAGGAAACCATGATCATAAGCCAAGGTTTGTTTTTGGCACCCCAGTCATAGTTTGTTTGAGAGAAACAAACCAACAGTGCTGGTTAATATTCATTTGCTAAGCCTGTTGCTCTGTGGTTTATTTCCCTCATTCTAGCTCAGGCTTCCTCAACCTCAGCCCTCCAGATGTTTTTGGCCTACAACTCCCATGATCCCTAGCTAGCAGGACCAGTGGTCGGGAATGATGGGAACTGTAGTCTCAAAACATCTGGAGGGCCGAGGTTGAGGAAGCCTGTTCTAGCTGCTTAGGGGACTGCTTAAACTGTGTGCACTAGAATGCAGCTTGTGCACAGGCTAATTTCCCTAAACATGATTAATGACCAGCATTACATCTGATTGCAGCCATATTAGTTCAGCATTGGTCAGCCTATATAGTAAGTCTTACCTGATATAGCCTCAGCGAAGATGTCAGAGTTTTGAACCTGCTGGATACCAAGGTTTAGTCGGGCATGTAAGCGCTCTTGTGATAAAGTATGTACATTCCTTAAGCAGCGGAGCTTCCAAGAGGATACTATAAGTTACCAGTTAAATTAGTAGTCTGCAAAAAAGGGAAAAGGTATCAGTTACTTTAAAACACCAGCATTCATAGAATCATAGAAATGAAGGAACCCCGAGGGTCATTTAGTCCAACCCTCTGCAGTGCAAGAATCAAAAGGTAAAGCATCTCTGACAGATGGACACCCAACCTTTGCTTAAAAACACCCAGTGAAAAAGAGTCTATCACCTTTCATGGGAGTCTGTTGCACCGTTGATCAGTTCTGTCAGAAAGTTCTTCCTAAGGTTTAGTTGGAATCTCCTTGCTTGTGATTTGAATCCATATTGCATTATTTATCTGTTTTTCAAATTGCATTGTGACTCTTATGGGCAAAATGTTACTCACACTTGGCTCTTAAAAAAAAGAAAGAAAAGAAAAGAACACAGCCCTGCTATGTTTCTTTTGGGTTTTTGTGGGCTGGTGGCCTAGTGAGAACCGGGTGGATGCATTGGTTTTATCAGCCAGTGCCACCATATGGGGCACTCTCTGCTGACCCTTCCATTCACATGATGCCGTCCTGATGGTCCAAATGGTACAGGCTGTGTTGACAGTCCTCATGGAGAGGTTCCACGAAGCCTCCACCAGATTCCCACTGGGTCATGAGCTTGCATGGGGGCTTGCATCTATATGAGCGAGAGCTTTGTTCTCCATGTGTTACAAACTAATAACTGTTCCAAAAGAATGAATGCTTTCCTGCTGTCCACAATAGGGCAAAAAGTGTAGGCAAGCCAATATTTTCCTATGAATTTCAGTAAAAAGGAAAATGTGCTGTTGGTTTGATCCCGTATGGGGGTTGCTGTTCAGAATTAATTCTTTCTTCTTTTGTGCTGTATACCAGTTGGAGTTCCTTAATTATAATTAGCAGCTGCAAAGCATCGATACATCCAAGAGTTGGCATTATGCCTGCTCAAACTTGTGTGGATACAATCTTGGTAATTGCTGCTGCTTTTTAACCTCTGTTGGAAATGGTGTGTGTGTGTGTGCGCGCGCGCCTTGAGTTTGTTTTAAAATATACTGTCATAATGGAATCATCTTGGACTAAATATTGGGTTAAAGGATTAGGGCTTTGTGACTCGGCTTTATGCAAATGTAATACCCTAGCTCTTTTAGAATAGTGATGAGTTGCTTGTGATTGACAAGGAGCATCCTAAGGCAGTTAGCATATGGAGGGGGGAAGGGTTAGTTAGAGTTAAGGTATGTTAAGGAAGAGCGGTTGGCATTGGTGGAGGAGAGAAAACATAAAAAGAAAAATCTTGTTTAGTCTCTGGATTTACTACTGTGGGGATTATTGCTTACGAAGATAGCATCTGTTTATTATTCAGTTCTTCAGTAATTATGAGAAGTTTTCTTTTTATAAAAAAACGCATCTGTCTCATCTCTGTCTCTTTTGAAATAAAATAGCTCGCTGAATCTATCTCTTGCAGGGTGTGGCATTCAGAATAGCATCACCTGTTCTTCAGCTAGTGCAAGAGATGCAAGTTTTCATCTTGGGCCCTTCATACCAAACTGAAGTTTATTATAATAATAATAATAATAATAATAATAATAATAATAATAATAATAATAATAATAATAATTATTATTTATTTGTACCCCGCCCATCTGGCTGGGTTTCCCCAGCCACTTTTTCTGTGCTGTTATAAAAATGTATTGATTATAAAAATGATATGAAGAAATAGAAAACCCACAACCATTCCTGTTGAAAGAGAAAGTTAAAACTTTTGGTAAAAGTACTCTTTGTAGCTGATTTGCCAAAATTCTATTCAAAGCACCAAGGCCAATATTTTTGCATTGAAAGTTGATTTATCTTTGGTTTAGAATGATTGACTATTATTTTACCCCTGGAATCTGGAGCCTTCATTAATGTCTCATGATGCATGTGTCCTGAAGGTTCTTTTAAAAGGTGGTGAAATGCCACTGAGCCGCATGAGAGCATATTAACCTGCACTGGAGAGCACATTAAATTGATGCTGCAGTTCCTTAAGGCTGACTTTAAGGTGCTGGTTTCGATCTATGGCTCCCTAAGTTTTTTTTGGAACTTGGAGATCTGAATGTTCTTTACATTTCTTCATGATCCTCAAAGTGTTGAGTTGTCAGACTTCAGAGTTATAATTTCTGAAGCTCCACACTTCATGTGCTCTACAAGGATGATAAAAACCCATCATTGTAACTTGCAGTTAAGCTCGTCCGTCAAGCTAAGGTTGAGCCTGGTTTTCTCATCTCTTACTTCACCTCCTATGCTTCAAATATTTTTCTGTGTTTTATGGTGCTGCAGGGAAGGAAAATTGTCTCCCACACTTCGTGCTTCTATTAAGCGATTCTAGGTGACAGGCTCCCTGTTGGGTCAGCTGCAGACTGTAGCATGTACTAAGCCTTCAGCAAGCCTGAAAGCAATGCAAATTCTCCTTATGTAGGTTGGTCTTTTGGTGGCTACAGCAGATAAGGGGTTGTTAATTCAGTATATTTTATGTTTGGCTTGTTAAATAAATAAGGAAGATGAATCGGGCTGGCTCTGCAATTTATGTTATCTCCTCATTGTTTCTGGCTTAGTTCTGTTAGAGGTTCTCATACAAAAATGTTACTCTTTTGTGAGATTTCTTACGTGACCATCCGAGAATGTGAATTTTCAAAGAAAAATTGAGAATGCAGAGTGCTGCTGAACTGTTCCTTTAATTGTAAGATATATTTTTTTAAGCCCCTCAAGTTAAATTTACAGGGAAGCTCCATGAGGGCTTGCAATGAGCCTTGCAGATACTCGCTGGTGTCTGCATGTGGCAGAGTGCATGCTGTGAGGATGCTTCTAAATTAGACTCGCTGTTCTAAAAATATTGCAGTGTCTTTGCCCCAAACACACATTTTTCCCTTTTCAGGATTCTGATTTGAGGGGGTGATGAAAACATTTTTGCAAGTTTACAGTGAACAACCCCCCCCCCCAAATCTCTGGATGGGTTTCCTTTAAAAACAACAAAACCTTATGATCTCTTTTTTAAAAATAAGGTGAACATATTACCAGATGTTAACAGATAAAATATTAACATATAAACATATATGAGGTTCTTACCCAAACCTTAAGATCTTTTTCAGAGGCACTGCCCAAGTGCCTCACCAAGCAAAATGAAGTGGCTAACCATGAGGTGTGTGGGGGTGCCAGAAAAGGTTACTTGGTATCATCTTCCTGGTTCTTTTTGACATCTGGAGAAGACCTTTTCATTTACCTGCAAAATATTTTTTGGTCTGGTCCTTTGTTTTTAACATAGTTATTTTAAGTTGCATTTTAATGGCAGACTAAACAGGCATTTTTTAAAACAACAACAACACATGAATGGCCCACGTGAAGCATGAAGGGAAGGACAAGTTGCTCAGGAGAGCCAGTGTTTAATGTGTTGGTAGTGATGTCTGCCATTCAGTGTTAGAAACTGAGATATGAAAGATAGGAGCTAAATGGCACCTTAATCCTAGGTTATGGGCACCACAATGGAGTGTCTTGGTGCGGTTTATAACAAAAATGCAAAGCTGAAAATGAGTGAACTGCAGCTAAAATCTTATGTTCATTTTCCACATGGTCTAGTCTTCATCAGAAGACTGCAAAAACAACAACAACAACAAAAACAACCCAAAGCCACACTTCCCCTGCCTGCCCCCCCTTATATTCTTATGAGGGTCCCTTCTCCAGTCTTCAGAGAGTGGCTGGAAGTGGGGAGGCAGATAAGGGTCTTCCTTTTCTTCCAGCAGGGGCAGTTTTAATATGAAATCTTAGGCTCAGTACTGCACCCAGAGCTCAGAAACTGCTTGGATTAATGACATGCCCTGTCGCAAAACGTGCCTAGAACAATGGCTGTTTCAAAAGCTGCTGCCATTCAAATTGTGAAGATAGACAAAAGCTTGGCTTAGCTCATGGCACAGAGATGCACTGTGAGTTTTCTATCAAGTTATCAACCTTGCAGGAAAAAAACTTTCCCTAGTTAAGGCAGGCTACTGATAATGTATTCTGACCTCCTCCCAGTGGTCTCTGTGTTAAGTTTTGTTGCTGAAATTGGACGGTAGTGCCCTTTCCCCCCCATTTGTTCTCTGCTTGTGGTGCACTGTGGGATTATACAGATTGAAATGATACCCTCCAAGTGAATGAAGATACATATTTTTGAAAGAAGTGTTAAATTCCAAACTAAATTGGTTCAGGGTAAGTAGTTTAGGTAGGAGTTACCAGTCCTTTCAGTATATTTATTGCATCTGCAGTTTCTTTTGGTAAGCTGTGCTGTAATACAGTGGCCCACTGTGCCTTAGTATGTTCTGACAGGAGGTGGGGGGGGGAACCCTCTGCTTGGATAAGGATTGGGATTGGATAACAGGAATACATTGTATAGCCTTGGAAAACTTTTTGGGCCTTCAGGAAATTCCTGCATTCTTGACTTCATTTTATTTGCAGCCACAACAACAACAACAACAACAACTAAAAACCTGCGAAAACCTAACAGAAAGGGGCACTTGGGCCATCAATGAACTATTGTTCCCCAGTGCCAGCAAACCCAATCAGCTACTGCTTTCCCTCCAATGGAAATGCAGTCCTGTGGAAACTGCAGAGCACTGGTCCTGATGTAGCACATCTCTGCAGAAACAAAAGGGAGGAACCATTGACTGTGGCTTGCAGGGTGTGACATAGTTGTTAGCTTGCTTGGCCCAGTTTGGTTTTACTGAGCATAGCAGTCCCGCCTCATGACAGTTCATAACAACACAAACAGCGTAACAGGCTATGTGTAACTATATAAATTCTTTTTAAATGTGATTCTACGTATCATATTGAAGGCTGAAGCCTTATCCTTGCCAGGGAATCGTTTGCCTGCGTCCCCAGGGCCGAAGAGAGAGCAAAAAGCACCAGGAAAGATTCTTCTTTGGAGAAAAAAGTTTTATTGAAATCTGTGCACAGAGGTGGCCAGTGGGATCGTTCCCAAAAGACTGGCCCATAGATACAAATAAACAAGCATCTTTATACCTGAGAGTCTGCCCATCTCTTCCCACCTCTTCAAATTCTCCAATCAGCTGGCAAGGTTAAGCTTATTTCCTTATATGGTATATGGCTATCTAAACGCCCCTCCTTCCCTTGTTCGTGTGTTCTTCTCTTGCATTACTGCATCAGAGAGCATGTGCAGAGAGTACTGCAGTTTCTACTTAGCTGAGAGAAAAAACAGGAAATGGGCTTCCCTGCTAGCCAGCAGAAAGAGGAAGCTGGCCTTTCTGCAAAGCCGCTGCTCGCTGTCTGCTAGCCGGCAGAAAGAGGAAGTGGGCCTCTTCCCAATTCAGCAAAGCAGGATAATATGCAATTTTAACAGAGCAATTTACTTTAGAAAACAATTTATCAGAGCAGAGCAATTTACTTAAATATAAAATACAGGGAATACCTTCCCTGTCCCTTCATTCCCTCCTCTTCTTTTGGGACAACCTATCTCCTAGGTTCGTCCTGGTCTCTCGGGTTTATAATCCTGGGGAAGAGCAATAAGGGC
The DNA here is from genome assembly GCF_027172205.1 of Podarcis raffonei. Lineage (NCBI taxonomy): Eukaryota > Metazoa > Chordata > Lepidosauria > Squamata > Lacertidae > Podarcis > Podarcis raffonei. Next base: position 59,959,146 of record NC_070607.1, read on the forward strand.
CATGATTCTTTTTGCATCACACCTTGTAAGCATTGCACGAAGCAGGGTATACAGAGGCAAAGAAGCAGAAGGATTAACAGCGGCCCTGCTAATAATACCACAATATGCCTGAGCCAACTGCCATGAGGCAGCCAAAAATATAACCAACCCCATAGATCACCTCCTGTAGTTTTCAGCGGGTTCCTGGCTATCATTGTTTCCATGTGATCAATGGTGGCTGAAATGCTGACATTATTATCTGGGACATATCTATTTTATTGCTGAAGGGCCCACTGATACTCGTGCTCTATCAGCTGCCTTGCTTCTTGGGAGGTTGTGTCCCACCTCTCTGAGGAGGAGCCTATTATCTTAACCAATTTTCCCACCTGTCCTTGTGGATGCTTAATACTCTCATGATTTCTTCCCAACACACTGTATCCGAAAGGGGCTTCTCCCTCTACATATATTAACATATACCCACAGGAATATATATCCACCCTTGCAGAGGCCTGACACACAGAGTGACTATATCAAAGAGTTCTGGCCCCAATATCAAAAGTCCTGGCGGTGCCTTAAAATTTGCTGGGAAAAAAAGTCTCTACGTTGGGGACGCTGCCCGCGGGCGTCCCTCCCATCCACTTGTCCAGCAGGGCGGTTGTCTGGCGCTCTTCTGGAGATGGTTAGCTTCAGAGGATCATCAGGATTTGGTGTAACTGTCCAATCTAAAATAGCCTTCTTCACTTAAGTGTGGTGGACCCAAGGGGTGAGGTCAGGAACTTTAACAGCAGTGGGCCTGGGTCCACCTGTTAGAAAGAGAGAAAATCTCGGGAGAATGACTGCACATAATTATCAAACTGCACATTTTGACTAGCATGGGGGGTTATTGCAAAACTGAGTGGACAAAGGCTGGTCCATTGTCAGATCCTATTGACCTAGGTAGTCAAACGCGGATACAACAATAACATCTGACACTTTCTCATCTTTGCTTGGGAGAGGAAATAGGTACCCTTCATGTCAAGCAGAGCTGGGACTGCATGCGGGGTCACACAAACAGTGTCTTGGCCAAAAGTAAATTTGTCTGCTTTGTTCAGTAGGGTGGCTACTGCCACAACTGCTCTCATGCACGGCGGTAAGCCTTGTTCTGTAGGCGTCAGGCGCTCAGATAGGTATGCCACTGGCTGTTGCCAGCTTCCCAATTTTTGGCACAAAACCCCTTTCGCCGTCCCTTGGTCCTCATCCACGGATAGAATAAAGGGTTTCTCAGGATTTGGGATGCCAAGCGCTGGGGCTTGCTGTAGTGCCTTCTTCAAATTCACGAAGGCTTGCTGTTGTTCTGTGCCTCAAACAAAGGGGTCTCTCTCAGTTCCTCTGGTTGACTCATGTAGAGGCTTGGCAATGATGCTGTAATTAAATATCCATATCCTACAAAATCCTGCAGACCCCAGAAAGCCACGGAGTTCTCTGCAGTTCTTTGGCTCTGGTATCAGGATAATAGCCTGCTTCCTTTCTTCACTGGTAACAAAGGGGTGTTTCACTGTGATTGGCATTGCCTCAAGATCCTATGTTGGAGCAGTCGCTCTAGATGCACCCACACTCCTTCAGTCGCCCTTCGTGGGCTGGGATACTTATTTACTGCAGCAGGATTGGCAAATGGCTTGGGCTTCACGATTATTGGTGGGATATTCTTTGCCATTCCTAGGGGGTTCACTTGTTCCAGAATACTGGCGGGGATGGGTCCCTCCTCTTCTTTTACCATCATGAGGCGCCAGTACTCCCTCAGGGGTGCCTCCACAACCAGTTCCCCAAGTGACATAGTGGACAATGTGGCTTCTCCCGATGGCTTAAAAGTAATTTGGGCTTGCAACTTTACCAACAAATCTCTTCCTAATAATAGAATAGGGCATTCTCTCTTCCAGTGCCCTTCCTGTCGGCAGATGGCGCACTGATTCCGTCCGAGACGGCTTCGCCCTCCTCCCCGGGCACTTCCTCTTTCCTGAGGGGTGGGTGTGGTAGCCTGTAATGCCATCAACTTCCTTGTTTGATACTTCTCCTTTTTTCTCTGGGCCTCCTCATCTCTCTAATTGTAAGTGGTTTGAGCTATTTCCAACATCTATTCCAGCCCATGGCCGATGAACCCCTCAGGCTTCTGGATTTTTTCTTTTGGCGAATATCGGACGCTGCCTGAGCTACAAAGGCAGCCTTTATAATGGGGCGTTGGCAATATCATCTGGGTTCTCCTCAAAGGTAGGGTTCTAATTTCTCCAATTGCACACATCAGCACTTGAAAAAGGCACATGTTGGACTGTATAAGTGCATGGTGGTGCTTCCCCACCCTGTCCTGGGGGGCTGGTGGGTCATACACTCTGCGTAGAGGCATCATTGCAGTCCCACCCTTTTTCTGTGCCTTATGGGACTTATGGAGGGACACCCTGGTTGCTGCTAACAAATGGGAACTAACATCCACTTCTTTCACATAGGGTTGTACATACTGTTGCAATCTCAATTGTCTGATACTGTGTCCACATTTTTCCTTTCTTTGCTAACTCAATTAGTCCCTTCATAAACTCCTCATCATCCTCTTCCTCTTCGCTCTCTAATTCATCAACCTTGGAGGGTTCAGGCTGAGGGCCGGCTCCTCCCTGGTCCTGGGGCCCTGGGCCTGGGGGATTCGCTAGAGGGGCAGTTGGTGGAGCATAGGGTGGCGGCGGTTTAATGACTCCCCCCTCTTCTCCTTCCTCTCCTTCCGGCTCTGATATCACCAGGGGGCCTTTCTGACTTCCCTGCCGGTTGGATTGCACAAATTGTATTTTGTGGGGCGTCGCCTCGGCAGGCTTTCAGCCACGGTGGATTCTTTTCTACATTGATTTTCCAGGTAGAAATATAAGGGATCTGGTCTGGGTGGACGTTCAAGATATTTTGATATAGTGGGTTGATTAGTTGCAAATTAAATCTGCCCTCCGAGGGCCAATTAGTTCCTTGGGTGGGCCAATCAACCTCACATAATGTCCTCATCCTCTCTCTTCTCAATTTGAACCCCAATCATCATGCTTCGTAGCTGCTTTCCAGTTGGTTAAAAAAACATTTCAGAGGACTACGTTAGCTTGCCCCAGACCCCATTTTTTTTCAGATACTCCGCTCCTAACCGGGCTTAAGATCCTTTCACACACCAACCACTACAGACTGTGACTTGGCGAACTCGCGTTGCTAAGAAATGCACAGCCCTGCAATCGCTCGGCCAAGGGGACGCTAAGCCCCGGCCCACACTTGACAATTCAGCCACTGGAGTATCTGACATACAACACACAAAACACACCCCAATATAATTCCAACATGCAACACACAAAACACACCAAAATAATTCCAACATGCAACACACAAAACACACCAAAATAATTTTCCCTCTGTTTCCCCTTTCCCCAACCTTACTGGCGGCACTCTACTGCCACCTCTGTTTCCCCTTTTCCCTTTTCCCGTCTGGCGGGGCGGCACCTTATTGCCACGGCCAGTTCCTTTGTTCCTTTTCTGGCGGCACTCTACTGCTCACAGCCAGACCCTTTATCCCTTTTCTGGCGGCACTCTACTGCTCACAGCCAGGTGAAGCTGTCCAGGCTTCCTACCACGCCCTTTCCCTTAGGGTTACCTGTTCCGCTGCGGACCCCTCCTTCGGCCGTCCTCTTTTCTCCCTCGACCAGGTGTCTCACTCCGGAGCGGTGTGGCCGGCTCCCCCCACGAACAGGCAGGGGTGCGCACTTGGAGCCGCGAACGCCGGTCCGGGGCTGTTCACCGAGGTCGGGCCTGGCCCTCCCCGGCCCCCTGGGGTGGGGCGATTCCCGGCCAACGCACCAAAATGAAGGCTGAAGCCTTATCCTTGCCAGGGAATCGTTTGCCTGCGTCCCCAGGGCCGAAGAGAGAGCAAAAAGCACCAGGAAAGATTCTTCTTTGGAGAAAAAAGTTTTATTGAAATCTGTGCACAGAGGTGGCCAGTGGGATCGTTCCCAAAAGACTGGCCCATAGATACAAATAAACAAGCATCTTTATACCTGAGAGTCTGCCCATCTCTTCCCACCTCTTCAAATTCTCCAATCAGCTGGCAAGGTTAAGCTTATTTCCTTATATGGTATATGGCTATCTAAACGCCCCTCCTTCCCTTGTTCGTGTGTTCTTCTCTTGCATTACTGCATCAGAGAGCATGTGCAGAGAGTACTGCAGTTTCTACTTAGCTGAGAGAAAAAACAGGAAATGGGCTTCCCTGCTAGCCAGCAGAAAGAGGAAGCTGGCCTTTCTGCAAAGCCGCTGCTCGCTGTCTGCTAGCCGGCAGAAAGAGGAAGTGGGCCTCTTCCCAATTCAGCAAAGCAGGATAATATGCAATTTTAACAGAGCAATTTACTTTAGAAAACAATTTATCAGAGCAGAGCAATTTACTTAAATATAAAATACAGGGAATACCTTCCCTGTCCCTTCAATATCAAAATATATGGTTCTGTAGACCAACTTATCATATAAACGAAACATATTATGAGAACTTAAAGTCCAGCAGATTGATCAGGAAATACAATCTATTCAGTTCTTATATTGGCAATATCCACGGATATCAATCTTGTAGTGTTCCAGATGAAGATGCTGTTAAGAATTCTAGTGTTCCTTGTATGCAGGTATCAGATGAAAAACTTAGAAGAATGGCACATGCAGAAAATAAGGATTCCAGGATAATCCCATGTTTCACCCAACCGAGCTTTGTCAGCGGTGCATACTGTGGATTATATAAAGGAACATAATGTGATGTAATTTTATACAAAACCAAGTAAAATAACACACATACTAAACAATAAATTTACATACCGTATTCTTGTATATCAGAGACATGGAACATAGAACATAATGGATTCAGTCATCATGACCATTAACCTAATGCCTCTTTATATAGAGAGAGGCAATATTGACTACAACTACAGGTAGCTATAATTTCCATAAATGCTTCTTAAAAAGACCATATTTTAACCATAAATAAATTTTTAAAGAAATTGATAATATTCCTTTAAGATATTAACCACATAATAACTCATAAAAAGCAGCTGTAATCTAATTCTGTATTCAAGCCTGAAGGATGTAAAGTGTTGAGTAGAAAAATAAATCTGGTTTCTTTCTGTAAAAGAATATTTTTGGCTTGTTCTATAGGTCCCTGATATGCCCAGATGACAAAAAATGTTCAATCCTCAACAGAATCCTTAAAAGCATCTTCACATGGAACACTACCAATCTTTTGGCTGGGTTTCAGAGTATGGTGGTGTACTTTGAACACAGTGAATTCTTCCTACAAAGAGCAACTGAAAATATTATGGGAGCTTGTTTGATCTGACAGAGAAAAATAATTATGGAAAAAGCTAATTAGGCGGCATATAGCAAGTGATCAGATTGTTATTCATTGGTCTCTTTAGACCAGGCATCCCCAAACTCAGCCCTCCAGATGTTTTGGGACTACAATTCCCATCATCCCTGACCACTGGTCCTGTTAGCTAGGGATGATGGGAGTTGTAGTCCCAAAACTTCTGGAGGGCCGAGTTTGGGGATGCCTGCTTTAGACCTTGCTTCCTTGCACAGGTCCCAGAAGACCAGTACTCTTGATTTCTCCTACTACAGGCAATTTCTCCTACTACAGGCTGGCTGTTTCAGCACCTTACATTCCCCGTGGGATTTTGCTGTCTCAGAACTAGCTCTCTAGGCTGCCATCGCTACCTGCCCCCAAAGCTGCAAAAATGATTTCCTCAGCAGGTGTAAGTGTCATGATTGCTATAGAAACTACTGGATTTTCTGTACTCCCAACCTTCCTAAGAAATCAATGAAAAGCAAGCAGGAATGGGAAACTGCGGTGAGCGAAAGACATGCATTGACATTATCTCTCCAGGGGGGCAACACCTTCCCATAAGGCTTCTTTCTTACTTACTTATACATTTGTATTCTGCTGTGCTGCTGCACCCATGTGCATCTGTGGAACATTTTTAAAACCATTTCTACCACCTTTTAAAAGTTTTTGAGCTCTGAGTCTTTGCATACCTATCTGAGAAGAGCTGTTGTACTGCATCTAAAATTTTCTGTGGAATTAACTGGAACACTATAAAGCAGCTAATTGGATTATATATACTGTGTATACACACGCGCGCGCGCACACACACACACACACTATTGGTCTTCAATCACTGGGTTGTGAAGTGTCCAAACTGAGTGATGCCCTTTTTTAAAAAGGTGACTTGCAGTAGCAAAACCATTGCATCGTTGTTTTTAAAAGCTGCTTTAAGAGAAGAGGGGGAAGGGTTATATGGTAAAACTATTAAGAGTGAGTCCTGTGTTTGGAGGTTGAGTTAAATATGTTTTGGGTCTGCAAATGCTGAAGATTATTATTAGTATATATTCTATTCATGTGATGGATAGGACACTTGAAGACTCCATGCAGTTGTTTGGGTCCCCTGAACAGTTTTGGATAAAGTAGCTATGAAGTTGAATCTACCACATGGAAACTTGAAGATGCTTGGCATATCTGCTCTGATTGCTCATAAAAATGAAATGATGTATAAAATGCATTTTCTTTTTCCTTCATTGCCTGATCGTTGGCCCAGTTCAGACGCTTGAAGGTTAAGATGATTCTTTCAGCTTTTCGAAGGGAAAGCTTTTAGACCTCTGAACATTGCTCTGAACAATGTGGTTTCAGTTACTGACCAGATACCTACCTGTAGTTCCTTTTTTCAGTCAGTAGCTTTTCCTCATTTAGGATGTTATATCCAGTTATGGCAACCTTGCATAAATAGGGACTTGGCTGCAGCATTCATCCTTGCTCCCTAATATGCTTAGAGGGTTGTGGAGGGGTGGGGACTTTAAAGCAAATGGGGGGACATGGGAGCTGTGGGGGAAGGAGAAGGACTGGGGAAGTCTCAGCAACTGGTGTGATGTTGGATCTTATCCTTGCTTCTTTGTCTGTAGTTTGTGTGCATATAAAACGGGCCATTTTAAAAATAAACACTTGCAAAAGCCCTCTTGCTCTAGTGCTGCTTGCACTGAGTTTTGTATCCAAATGATCCAGAGTCGTAAAGAAAAGACAGAAGCTCAGTGAATGCTAAGTGTTGCATTTGTTTATTTATGTTGTTTGATATCAATTTGATCTGGGAATGAGACTGTTATATAAATAACTGAGATCAGCCACAGAAAATTCACAGACATAGCAGGCAGTTCTAATTAGCTTTTCAAATGTCCAGAGAGTTTTGGAGGAAAATGCATAGCTGATCATTTTCTTGGGCATTTAGGGGGCTGAGGCAGAGGCATTATTAATGGATCTGCAACCAACTTATTTAATAGCTCAGTAGCCAAAGGCCGTAGGTTGGTGGGGTTTGATATAATAACTGAGAATGGTACTTTTACTTGCCAGATGTGATGTCACTTGTTTAGCTTTCCCATGGGTCAGAAATATATAGTTTTATACTTCCAAAGGCTATTGCAAGCATTGGGTGGTCTTAATAAAACATTTATCTGCCCAAGTAGTAAAAATGGTATATTAACAGCCGTGTCATCTATGCTAAAACCACTCTCTGTGCAGGCGAAAGGAATCTGCCTGAAAATTTTGCCCAAAGACATCCTTTTCATGAAAAATGAAACAGTCTTGTGACCTTTTCCAATTGGGAATGCGAATCAGTTGGACCTTCCAAAGGCAAAGTATTCTCAATTTGATGTGCTGCATTTAATTGCAGTGGCGCAGCTGGAGTCCCAGCAGCTAATTGAATAATCCCAAATTGGTGTCTTCTGGGAATGCCCGGCATGATCAGTGCTTTGGTTTTGCCCTAGGAATAGCCTGCAAAGGAATTTGATGGAGAATCTCTGGGGGGAATTTGAGCTAGCAGCAGGGAATTGCAGCATTAGCCAGCCCTGTGGCCCTTATCTAGAGAGATTCAGTACATTTTTGGACAATGACCACTTCGTTGGGATGCCAAATGTGCCCTTGACACTGCTGATTGATAGAATCTTCAGCAGTAAAAGCCTTCCTTGTAAGTGAACTGTATTGGGTTCCAAGTTGCTTTGTTATCCCTTGGCCACAGTGTCCAAAACACAATTATAGTTATTTTTCTGTCTGCAGGCACAGTTAATCATGGAGAGCTTTTGCTGACATTGAGGTTGGTTAGAGGCCAGAGGGGAAGTGAGAGGCATGGGGAGCAATTTTAGCCTTGATTTTACTAACTGGCTTGTACATAATATTTATAGCATTCATATCCTGCTCTTTCTCCAAAGAGTGAAGGGCAGCATACATAGGGCCATCACATTTTCATTCTCAGTAGCCTTGTGAAGTGGGTAACATAGTGGGGCTAAAATACATATGATGCTAATTGCATTATTCCCAATTATATTGTGTGTTCTTTTAAAAATATAATTACGGAGAGTGATTTTAATTGGGAATGGAGTGGGAGGGCTTAAATCTTTCATTCTTGCCAAACAGCAGTCGAAATTGTCTCCTTTGCTACAGTTAGGCTTTGGGGTGGAAAAGACACTCCCATGGGACACCCCCATATTTGTAATGTGGGATGGATTTATTTTGTCACCTGTGGTTGGGGAGATTTAAAAATCTCTCCATGCACTGTCCATGCATTTCTAGTCACTCCCCATGCCTGACATGAAATGTTAGAGAACCACATTGTGATTGGAAGTAAAACAAAAAGTGGAGCATGTGGTTTGAGAAGCATAGAATCACAGTTGGAAGGGACCCTAAGGATCATCCAGTCCTACCCCCTGCAATGCAGGAATATGCAGCTGTTCCATATGGGGATCGAACCTGCAACTTTGGCATTATCAGCCCAATGCTCTAACCAACTGAGCTATCCAGCTTAGGCCCTGTGTGTGTAAGCTAAGGCCATCCAATATGTATTCTGAATTGGTTTGAAATCCAGGTCCTTCAGTCAGGGTTCAAAATTAGCAGGGCACCAGGCACATTTCATTCCTAAAGATTCTCCATTTGTGAGCACCTCAAAAAGTCTAAGTTCCATTTTTTGCGTCTGGCTGACACTCATTACTGAAATGTATGTGCTTTGAAACTTCAAAGTGTATGTTAAGGATAGACAATATGTTAAGGAGTTTAACAATAAAGAGTAGAGTATTTTGAAAACTGAAGTATGGTACCAATATTTTTATTGTAAACACCAAATTAAACATGTGTAAACAATTTCTGTTAAAATGTGATATTAACATTGTATCACTTATGTGAATTGCAGATTGGTTCATGCTTATGAAAAGAATAAAGAGTGTTTCCCACCCCCCCTCCCCCAAGTGACTACTAGACATTATGTTTTGTCGCCTGCAACCGAGGTCCCAGGAGCCATTTGGCTCCTAGCTTCTCTATACGAGTTTCTAACACTGCCTCCAATCATATACTTATATATAACACTATCTGGTACTACACTGTATGATTGTACAATTTTGGCTCTTCTTTAGGTAGCTCAGAGTTGTTGACATGGCTCTCTTAGGCAGTTTCTTACCTGATGCCTGCATAGTTTTAACCAATGTTCTAGCACTATGACCACCAGACATCTTGTTATATTTTATGCTCTTTTTAAGAATCTGTTTTAACACTCAGTGTGTGGCTTCCCTCCCCCTTTGTTTTACAGAGATCCGAGCCCAGCTTATTGAACAACTGAAATGTCTTGATCAGCAATGTGAGCTTAGAGTCCAGCTGCTTCAGGACCTGCAGGATTTTTTCCGCAAAAAGGCTGAGATCGAGATGGATTACTCCAGGAACTTGGAGAAGCTAGCTGAACGATTTCTGGCAAAAACAAGGAGCACCAAAGACCAGCAATTCAAGTAAAGTGTTGTTTCTTGCACAAGGGAGGGGGTAAAGCAAACAAACAAATAACATGAAAACCTATCTATTTATGAATGAATGAATGAATGAATGAATGTGTATAACAAAGTACATGGTGTTTTCTTCTTCCTGTCTGGTTTTTTCCTGTTTTTTCCTGTCTTCCTAAAGCTGAAGAGTAGTTTTTATCCTGCTCCTCCTTCCAGATTTAGCTTGGAAGGGTGGGGCACTCAAATGTGTTGTGTCAGCGAATGTGATGTCTGCAGCATCACATCACTTGTGCTCATCTCTTGGTTGCTTGCCCAGTGGGAAGATGCACAGTCTCCTGTGAAATCTGGTACTTTTATGCCCTCTGTTACTTCTTCCTTCCCTCCTCTTTTGTGTGTTAAAGATAAGGACCCCAGAGTAGAGGATGCAAATCTAACACATAACTGGTGTTTGTCAGTATAAAGTGTGGCCATTGGAAAGCAAGGATTCTTCCTAAAGCTGTGCCACTGTAGCTTGTTGCTGATCTTTGTGAACTGTGGCTTCTGTGACTTTGTTTGAAGTGCTCCAGCTTTGATGCCTGTGAGAGGTTTCACACATGCAAGCAGCACCAGCATTTCCCACCTATTTGACATGGGTTGCTAGCAGGGGCTCCTCCCATTCTCTGTTATGATAATCACTGGCATCACTGACAGGATGTGCAAAAGGAGAGGAGGAAATGAGCCGCTCCTGCTGCTTATATTGGCTTTGAGAATGGATATGGATTGCGAATCCTCTGAAAATGAATGGAAGGCTGTTTGACATCAATGTCAAAGGAAGGGGGCTCAGTATTGTATAGCTGCGTCCTTCAAGCCTGAAGGACAGCAGTCAGAGTGGGTCACCATCTATATCTGACAGCCACACAGTTTGAGGGGGGAGGGGATAAAGAGAAAGAGAAGCTGCTTTTGTATCAAAGTCATAAGTGAGATCTTAGGGAGTATATCTGACCATGATTCATTCTTGCTTCCTCTGCCAGCTACATTTATTTCTGGAGCTGCATGTATGCACTTGAAGATGGTGCTTTTAAAGGGAACTGCCCCCAAAATTGTGAGCCAAATGGGACAGTCCTCTGCATTTTCATTGTCTCAGTAGGACATGATCTTTTATCCCATAGCTCCATGGCTCTGGTGAATTACGTGCTTCATTTAAAAAATTGATATTTGAATAAAAACCTGGTTTCTAATACTATGTATCCCCTCAAGATTGTGTTTGTTTGCTTTGCAAACTTAAAGGTGGCCAAGATACTCTGTGCAAATGCACTAATCCTTCAGTGCATTGAGCAATATCCCTGCTAAACTGCCTGTTGTGCCGCATTTTATGTAGGATACCAGTATTTTGGAACAGAATGGAAATGTATTGCCCATGAACTCAGAAGCATATGGCGAAGGTGCTTCTGTAATGTCTCAGTGTTCTTATCCTAGAAACTTTATTTTCATCTTTAAATGTTCCTAGCACAAACGTTTTCAGAGATGTGTATGAACATGTGATAGCATAGAATTGTTTAAAAGAACAGAAGCATGGAGGCATCCAAGAGAACTCAATCTAATGGATGTTAGTGTGCTAAACTTCCCTGCTTCTAAAATATCCCTAGCACATTTTTTGATCCCAGGGTTGCAAGTTTCTCACATTTCATGAATGCCAAATTCATGATACGTTTTGTGGCAGAATATATGCAGCCAACCTCTTGTAGTTTTGCAGTTCCAAGACTCATGGGAATGCCATGCAAGAAATGCAAATGATGTGTAAATTAGACATGGCTTTCTGACTCGTTATGAGATCTAGTATTGCTTTCAGATGGATAAGATGCCCATCTCTGGAAAAGGGGAAAGGCCCTGCTTGTTGTCTGTATTGGACTACAGGGAGAAGGGAACCTTCCTAACTTCTGCTGCATAGCTCAACAATGTGCGAAGCCTTTCAAAATGTGTTGTTGGGATAGCAGCTGGGATGGCAGCTTGATGTAAAATAAGTGTTGGGATCACAATAATATCTGCTCCAGAATATTCAGCCTGTTCTTGGGAGAAAAGATCCATCTGGATGAGCCTCCATCCTAAATTCCGTTTGTTTAATTTCCAGCCATTGAGGGATTAGAATGCTTTGTTTTTATTACTCGATTTAATTGCTGTGTTTGGGAATACGGTTTGGCTGTGATGGGAGATGCAACCTTCCTTTTTACTAGAAAGTCTTCCTCTGAAAGCCATTAACTTTTCACCCTTTGGCTTCCTTTTTATACAGCTTTGAAGTGGTTCACCTTTTGTTCTCCTCCTGACTGATACTTAATGCAAACATCCTCATTAAGACATACACTGCACTACATCACTACCAAAGCCTGATCCCCTAAGCATAGCCAATAAAGAGAGTTGTAAGTGTCCTTCTCATATTTATAGAACTATAATTGTGTCTTGAACATTTTTTGTCTGCCATTTTCCATCAACAGCGGGAGGCTTTAAAAATGCTTTAGATCTGCACTCTGTGTGCCATTAAAGAGAAATGTCAGTTTTGGGTAGTTGTTAGTTCTTGCGTAGTCCAAATGCACAACCCCTAGGTTTTTCCAGTGATAAGTGCAAGAATAAACTTCTGTTTAATGATGGTGTCAAATTTCCCTAGTGGAAATGCTCTCTCATTAGAGACATTTTGCCTATAGCTGCTGCTTTCCTTCTGTTGGGTGTTTCAGTTGAACATTTGATATGGAAGTTGTTAAGCTAGCCAGGAGGCTTTTAATTAATGCTGCAGTGTGTGTTACTCAGAAGTGTTGGGGAACAGTTGTAGCAGATTACTTTTTTTCTTTCTGTTCATGGGTGAAATTTTGTCTGTTAAAACAGAGTGTCTTGGTTTCCCATGTGATTATAGCCAAAAGTCTGATGAGTATCAAAAGTAGATAAAATGGTGAATATGATCCGTTGTTCTAATTTGGAGTACACAACCTTTTAAGTTACGGAAATAACCAGTTTCCTAGCACTGATTCTCACCCATCCCTGCAGCAAAATTTTCACAACCCATGAAACCTGTGTTTTGGGGTAATATTCATAGGTTGTTGGAGACCAGAATTCTGTCACGAGCAGCTTTTCCTGTTTGAGTGTTTGCATCTTACAGATGCTATTTTGGTGGTTTCCCTATTTGTTTTGCAGTGGTGTGATCAATTTCCCCCCAGTCAGTGGTGATTATAGGATAATATCACTGTTTGCACCTTTGAAATGTTCCAAGTTGTCTCTTCTTCATCTTCTTTGGCGATCACTCGTAGCCAAGTAAGATTGTCTTCCATGAACACGGTCTTAACAGTGAGTCTGTAAGTGACTGTAGAGGCCAATTCTGGATCCACACGTCTTTCCACAGTGGGGACATAGGTTTCTGGGCTGGAGTTGATCATGGTGAAGGTTTGCCAAATGTGCCTTCTTCTTAGCACGTTTCTCCTTTTCGCCTTGAGTTTGTGCTTCTTCAAAGTCCATGACACCTTTGGTAAAGGTTGTTCTCCAGTTGGAGCACTTGTAGGTCAGTGTTTCCAAGTTACCAGTGCTTATACTACATTTTTAAAGATTTGCCTTGAGAGCGTCTTTAAACCTCTTTTGTTTTCCTCTGGTATTTTGCTTTCCATTATTAAGTTGGGAGTAGTTGCTTTGGAAGATGATAATCAGGCATCCGAACAACATGGCCAGTCCAACGAAGTTGATGTTAAAGAATCATTGCTTCAACACTGGTGATCTTTGCGTATTCCAAGTTGTACAAAAAGTAAAGGTAGACCTGTTGGCTCATAAGAAGAACTCCAAAATCTGTAGTAGCCAAATCTGTATTAGTGCAATGTCTTTTGGATAGGCCTACTGAAGTATCACAAAATAGCATGCAAGCTTTTGAGTGCTGCTGAACTTTTCACCAGGGTAGGAGGTAAGCAAAGCAAAGTTGGGGCAGGGAGAAAAACTGCTGGTGATGATGCCACGAGTCTATATCTGGTATGAATCTTAATACAGAATGGAGAAGGAAGTAGCAGGCATTCAGATGAAACTCCTTTATGTGCCACACAGGTATCAGGTTGCACCAAAGCCTGGGGGGGGGGGGGGAGAAATAGCAAGGACTGATTCCTCAACTCTGGAATTACAAGTACCAACTGTTAATCCCAAGTTTGTCCCTTTACCTTTGGGTAAGACACAGAATTTCCATCATAGGTGGAAAACAGTATTAAAAAGAAAACAGTAAAAAAGAAAAGGGAGAAAATAGGGCGGTATACGATGAATCACAACAGGGAGAGATTAATTTTTGGTGGTGTGCCTAAACGTCAGTAGAAGCAAATTTGGTAACTTTACCTAACAGCTGGAGGAACTGTTCTTTCAGAGAATCAAGTTTTATCTTCAGGTGATAGAAGACCCTCTTCTTCCACTTCTGCTGTTTAATGGCTAAATTCAGTATATTCCAAGCCGAATGAAAGGTAGCTGTGTTTGTCCATAAAAAACAATACCAGAATTCATCTCAGGGCAATACCTAATAGCAATACGTGCTAGTCAAGCTCTCCTTACCATACGGTGTGACAATTTTTCTCTCCTCTCTCACTTCGCTTTATTTTACTGTCTAGCCTGATGAAGAGCTTAGGAGAACGCAAAACACTTGCGCGCGCGCACACACACACACACACACACACACATATGGTTGGCCAGTTTAAAGGTATTCCCCTAATATGGATTTTTGAAATGCTTGTAACTGTAAGTCATGTTCTTTCTTGCTACTCAGGAATCCTCTCATCTGAAGATCAGTCTGAGACCCTTCAAATGCCTCTACTTTCCATCTCAGCTGTTTGTGTCACCTGCCATCTGTCTGTCACCCATGGCGTTCCACAAAAGCCTCCAGTTTGAAACAAGAGAGATGGCACTTGAAAGCCTGTGCTGCAATTCTTACAAGATTTTGTAAGAATAGCAGCATCTTTCTGTCTGTCTTGAATTTTTTTCATGTCTTCTAAACTCTTCTTCTGTAAGAGCAGAGCAAGCAACACATGTAGGCATTGTGCAGTGTATGAACACTCACAATGATGTTCTTCACCTGTTAATAAGCCCATTTGACAGGGGACCAAAAGGGCAGTACCCCCAATTTACCCCTCTCCTTTCCGGTTTCCAATGAATAACAAGATTTAAGGCCCTTGGGATTCAGACAACATGCTGCTCCCCCACACTTCCATTTCCCCTTTCCCCACTCACTTCAGCAACTGCCATTGTCCCCTTGAAACACAACTTTAAAATGGGGTTGTTTGTCTCCCTTGCCTCAGCAGGTCCTGTGCATCCAATTGCATGTAAGAAGGATGCTGCTGCAGCTTTATGTAAGCCATAAAACTAATAATGTAGGGACTATATTAGAGGACGGATTAGTAAGAAAAATTACTGCTTCATTTTCTTTTTTGCATTTTCTGATATCTCTTACTTCTTTATCTTGAATCCTTTAATCACACATCCTGAATTTGAAATGTGGTGTAGATTAAACAGCTTTACTTATTCACAGTCTCAAATTGACTCTCAATCACAGTTGGGGTTTCTAATGCCATGTGGTTACTAAAAGGGAGCTGACTTGGATCTGTGTCTTCCGATTTCACACATGTTCAGGCCATAGAGGTCACCTCCAAGGTGGGGAACCTATCAGCCCCTTTGTAACAGGTTTACTTTACCCAAAGTGGCTCCCGAAACCTAAGTTTGTCCCAGTCCATGAGCTGCTATAGGAATGGAAGTCAGAGAAGCATTGTTCATTCTGTGTCTACCACACGGGTCCAACATGACATTAGAAGAGCTCAGGCACTTGTAGCCGTGATATATAAATAAGCTACTTTTCCTGGTCATTGACGTGAAGGGAGAAGAATATTGAATTTGTCATGGTGCTGCTAAACGTGCAGGAAAACAGACACCGAGGCCTCAAACTGAAGCTTTGAATCAAACACTTTGGAAGCCCCAAGAGATTTTATTCTTTAGCAGAACTATTTCAGGGTAGCAGATGGTTTGAAATCTGGCTCCAAGTCCCAAACTCTCTGCAATGGATGCAGAACAATGGATTTACCTGCAGGGGAAGCTTCTGATGCCACTGTTTTCTCTTATTGCTGAAGCAGGAGCTATGTGGCATGGAAGGATCCAATGCTAACAATGCTCTTATTGGCAAGTCTATTACACCCTCCTGCCTGTAGCTGAGTGTAGTTGAATCAGGAGCTTGCATGCATGTGCTAAAGGGAGAGTTCAACATAGATTTCAGGGATGAGGCCCACTTCTGGCTTTCCGCGCAGCTGCATCCTAAATTATTATTATTATTATTATTATTATTATTATTATTATTATTATTTATAATGAAACACCTATATGAAGGTTAGAGAACTGAATGTCCTACAGTGAAGCAACTTTTTTTCTGACATTTGTAACTCTGATATGTTCTATCATTTATACTGCCAAATTACCTGCGCTATAGCTATGCATTGTCTTGCAAAATTACACCTATGGCCTGCTCAACCTCCAAAATGCTTAATTACATTTGTTTTCAAGGAGGAGCATGATGTCACCAGTATACTGATGATATGCAGCTCTATCTGTGCATTCCATCTGAATCAGGAGAGACTGTGGAGGTGTTGGACTGGGGCCTGGAAGCAGTGATGGGCTGGATTGGGGCCAAGAAAGCGAAGAGGTGCTCATGGGTAGTCAGCTCTCATATCAGGGAATTAGGCAGATGATGTTTTGGGAGTGGCTGCACTCCCCCTGAAGGAATATGTTCATAGCCTGGGAGGACTCATTGATGTCATATCTGTCCAAGTGGCCTCTGTGGCTAGGAGTAATTATGCCCAGCTCAGGCTGGTCCACTAGCTATAGCCATTCCTGGACTGGGAAAGTCCGGCTTCAGGGGTCCTCCTGTCCGGAATCTGCAGCTAGTACAGATTGGTGAATGGTTTAGCCCAGGGGTAGGCAACCTAAGGCCCGGGGACCAGATGCAGCCCAATTGCCTTCTTAATCCGGCCCGTGGGACGGTCTGGGAATCAGCGTGTTTTTACATGAGTAGAATGTGTGCTTTTATTTAAAATGCAACTCTGAGTTATTTGTGGGGCATAGGAATTCGTTCATTTTATTTTTCAAAATATAGTCCGGCCCACCACATGGTCTGCGGGACAGTGGACTGGCCCCTTGCTGAAAAAGGTTGCTGATCCCTGATTTAGCCCAGTGGGACCACAGGTCACCAGTCCTGAAAGCACTGTGTGTGGCTCCTAGTGAGCTACCACGCCCAACTCAAGCTGTTAATATTTGCCCTAAATGGCTTGGCACCCAAATATCCAAAAGAGCACCTCCACCAGTATCAACCACCTCAGATCTTACAGAACCTTCTTGATAGGACTCTCCCATTTGTGGAACGTTTTTCCTGGTGAGGTGTGTCTGTCTCCCTCAGTGTTAATATTTAGGTGGAATTTTAAAGCATTCCTGTTCACCTAGGCACATGGTAGTTGAAAGACATTGTTTCTGGCAACTTTGAAATTAGTAGTTGTGAGGATGTTTGTTTTTTCTTTAATTATTTTTGTAGTTTGTTGTTTGCTATCCTGGTATTCTTTGGGTGGCGGTGGTGATACTGTCAGCAGCTCTGTGTGGCCTGGGTGAGAGACTTTTCTAAGTCTTCTTGCCCGAGTTCCTTTAACTAGACCTGCCAAGGACCTTGAAACAGTCTATATACAAAGCATGTTCTCTGCCATATCTCACCAAGCAGCTAAACAAAAGTAACACTGCGGCCTATTTTAAGACAGGATGATAAAATGGCTTTAGAAAATGAGGATAATCTTCGGAAGTGAGATGCTAAGCAGCAATTGTCAACTTCCAACTATCAGAGCAGCCAGGACATCCCAGCATGAAGTTCAGGAGACTTTTTGGCTGCCTGTGTCCTGAAGAGGATGCAGAACAAGCCTGGCAGCCTTCAGGCTGAGCACTTGTAAACAACAGATGTTCACAACTAGAATATTGGGTGGTGATTGTGGTGGGTTTTTTTAAGGACTTGAGGTGTGGGGGAAATGAGCCTAAAGATCACCACTGCTTGAAAATCTTAAAAGTATATAATTAGAATAAAGAGTGCATTATGACTTCAAGCGGTTTGAAAGAAATAAGCCTTGTATATGAAAACAGTGCTAAACCTTGAAAATTCTATTATCACTCGGGCATTTTCCTAAGTGATCTAAGAACACCTTGTACTATGGAGTGTGTAGATTGTTAAATTTCAGCATGCCATTAATGATGAAATGGATTTATTGAATATTTTAATACAAAAAGGATGCATATAAAAAGAATACATGCCATTAATGATAACATTGATTAATCACAGCAAGAAAAAGAAGGATATTGATGTTTTTATTAAGATTTTGTTGTAGTTTTATTGTTGCATGTTACATTCTGTTTGATATCCTCTATCTTGTGTCTGGGTATGTTTAGTGGCGGGGTGGATTATAAACAATCACAATAAAAAAGGTAAATAATGTCTGTTTACCTTTTTATTGTGATTCTTTATAACTAGTTTTAATTAGAAAAATCTTTTTGATATTCCATTTCCTAAGTACTTTCATCTTGTAACAGATGTTAAGATCTAGGAATTACATCTAAAAGCTGTTGTATTTTAGTATTTAAATCTCATTGCAGGCTACTGAGGGCTAAACTTCTAAATATCAGTCATTAGATTTGAAAAGTTAATACCAACCTCTTAAGTGCCATCTTTTATCTTGTGTGTGTTTGTATTTTAAATATGGTAAACGGGCATGTTAAACCATTCAGAACTTTTCCTTTTCTCCCCATGATCCTAGGTGTGTATTTGGCATATGCATTTTTGAGAGACCTGCTTTACCCCCTAGCCTTTGTTTGAATTACTCAACAGCGACTCAGTGGGCCTGTTTTGTAAATCAAAACACTAGGAATGCCAGTTGATTTTGCCTTATTGAATTGGTCCTGCAAATGTTCAGATACATTCCGTTTCAACATAAATTTTGAAAGCCTTCAGAGGATGAGGAAAGTTCTGATTGGAAAGTTCACCAGGGTGCTTAAGAGTGTAATCCTATACCTGGGAATAATCCTCACTGAATTAAATGGGACTTTCTTCTAAGTGTACTATACAAGTATAGAATTGTACTGTAAATGGTTGAAATTCTACTTCTTAACATCAAACCTGTAAATTGGGTCTGTAAACTAGTTTAACAGGCAGCCGTGCTGGTCCAAAATAGCTTATCAGGTAGTACAAACCCTGTCCTACTTGCTGCCTGAGGTATAGTGTTTTAACCTCTGACCCTCTTGCCACAGGCAGAGAATCCCCATTATTGCTGAATACATAACTTAAGAGTCAGTGTCAAAGGCTTGCATTACATCTGGGATTATTAAAAATTTTCATAGCTCCATCTATTTGCAGCTTTTATGCAGTTGTTCAGTGGAAAGCGAACAGGAACCTTTTTGTTTCAACCCTGACCTGAGTTTTTTTTTAATAATGAAAGCTAGATGTTTGCCACTGACTGTGAAATGATTCAGTTAGTAACAAGTCATCGAAATACTTTGTGTCACAACAACATGCTTATATCTTGACGGTTGTAGGCACTTTTACCTACCATAGTGAACTTACCACTGTTAACAGCAGCTGAAATCTGGGCTAGGTAATGTGTCTCAACATAAGCATAGGAACTGTCACAAAAAACCAGAAATGGTTGTGCCAAAATTATTGCCTCTCATTTTGACATACTTAGAATCATAGAACTGGAGAGTTGGAAAGGGACCACAGGGGTCATCTAGTCCAGCCCCCTGCAATGCAGGAATCTTTTGCGCAGTGTGGGACTCAAACCCATGGCCCTGACATTAAGAGTCCCGTGCTCTACCAACTGAGCCGAAAGCAGAAGCCCGAACTTCTCTCTCTTCCCCTCGGCTTTGCTTCCTGGTTTAGCACCATTGTTTGGGAAGCAGGCATTAGCAGCGAGCACCATATTTTTAAATAAGGAAAAAAATGGGTCTTCTTACCAAACTTCACGAGTCTATGCTGATTTTTTAATATATATTTTTGGAGAGGGGAAGTATTTGTATTTGAGCACAAGCAACCTGCTATAGTTGAAGCAGCTCCAGTCTTTGGGGAAATATCATCCTTTAATCCTTTTCACACTGAGGCATTGGAGCAATAATATCCAACCAGAAGTAATGAATTGGAGTCGATGTTTGATCTACATGAAGGGATCCCTTTTGAGCACTGCACGTTTGAAGCCTTCTCCTTGGGTGGTCATAAATCTAAATCAGAGCATTCACCACTTTCACAGCAAAAGTCAGCCTGCATGGTACAGTAGCTGCATTTAGTGGTGCTTAAATTCCTTTGTAGTTTTAGTTAGAAATGCTATTAGCTTCCCTTCCATGAAATTCCCTCAGAGGCAATCACCCTCCAGTTATAAGTGACAGTTCTTGTGTATGCATGGCTATCATTGAGTGAGTTTTTAATTTTTATGAAAGCAAAACCCTTCTTTTTAACCTCCACCTCTGCTCTTCTCTTTCCCAGAATATCCTGTCTGTCTTGTCTGTCTTTTTTCAGATTGCCATCTCTTTACTGTAGGGTTAGTCCTTATCTCTGCAAATGCTTCTCAGTTGTGAGCTGCCTGTGTTAAATAAAAATTATGTAAATAGTCTGTTTATTTTGTAAAATCTCTTTGAGATGAAGGGTGCAAAAACAAGAAAGGCGGCCTTATTGTTCCTGGATTAAATAGGGGACGAGGGGAGCCCTCATGGTTATAATGCAATATCTAAAGTGGGTTCCCAAGACATGTGTCCCGACTGCGTGAGGCTGAGATTTGGGCGTGGACTGACTGAGGTGACAGTCCCAGACAGAAATTAGAATGGTGCTTTGCTTAATCATATTCCCCCCTCCTGCCCTATGGCCTTTCATGTGTAACCTCATGCGGTATGTCAACATGCAAACTGGCGCCACCAGACACCAGTGGTTCTACTTGCCATATTTCTGTGGGCCCTTGGTATTTCTGCTATGCACCACTTTGGAATAGCTTTGTGAATTGTGGCGCAGTAGTTTGGACAGCTGAGAATTGTCTATCTTAACTCTTTAATGTCCATATATTTTCCTTTGGTTTAAAGGAGATTTTCATGCTGTGCTCTTCTTGCTCTCTCTCTCTCTCTTTCTCTCTCTCTTTTTGGCAGGGTGGGTGGGGAGAACCATATCATCTAAGCCATATCAGTTGGCATAGGGCTTGGGTAGGCAACTCTAAAGAACCGGAGAATGGTGATTTCAGTCCCCCTGTTCTGGTGGCGGGCACTTTCTAGATATTGCCTGTGGTGTGCCTTGGTTTGGCTCATAACATATTAATTCTTGACAGTTTTGGGAATTCAGTTGCAGGGCATGAGAAGCTAGCATTATGCCGTATGTGGAAGAGAGAGCAAGTCTTCATAGTTCACATATGGAAGTGGACCCTTAGTATGGCAGTCCAGTTGGACTGGGTGTAAGGAGGAGCTCCAGCTTTGTGGCAACTGCTGAGAAGAAACAAAAGGAGAACTAGTTGTTTTTACCACCGCCCCCCCCAAAAAGGGGGGAAGCATTTTGATGAAAAGAGACCTTGGACCTCCATAAAAAGGTTGTCTTGGAGCAATTCTCTCTCTAAACATGTTTGCTTGGCACAACCATTGTTAGCTTTTTGGTACTAGGTTATGCCAACTAGGTATATTATTATTATTACTGTTATTATTATTAGACCAAGTCTTTAAGACCTTTACTGTAATTGCCCTTGTTTGCTTTTTACTTGCTTTTAATATTATGTTAATGCTTTTTAAATAATTAAAACAAAACAACCCCAAACTAGAGTGGTAAGCTGCCCTGAGGACTTCATATTGTACAAAGGTGGGGTAGATCTTTAAACAAACTGTGGTGTGTCAGTAGTTTCTTCTAGTAAGCTCTCCTTCCCTCCCTCTTCTTTTTAATAAAAATGTGTTACTGTGCCAGCTTTCCATGATGACAAGTTGCTGCTCAGGAGGCTGGCTGTGAATAAACTCCTCTACCTGTTTTTCCAACGTCACACTGTTCTTTGGCTCAGAGGCATGAAGGCCAGGTTTGAGGAAATGTTTTGCTAGCTTTATTTATGGGCAAAATATCACAAGTAGAGGAAGAAGATCATGCTTGCGAGAATATATGACAATGCCTACTGAAATAGATGCCTTGTTCCACCTTCCTAATCTCCACAGGATATGCCAGGGTGGGTGGGGAACCATAAGCCCTCTTCAGGAGTTCATGAACTCGAGAGGGGGGAAGTGTGTGCATGCCACTCCCAGTGTGTACACCTGCTGCACCCTTTCACATATTTAGTCTGAGCATCTGAAGAAGTCTGGATGGACACACTTTGAAGCTACCTCAGTGCCTGGAATCCTGATAATGCAGGGTTTCTGATCACAGGGAGGCTTCTCTCAGCGTGTTCAACCAAACACACTTAGAAGCCTCCTTCAGACCCTTGGACTAAACACATGAACTTTGGGTGTGTAGCGCATGGGGCAAGTGCATGTGAGGACATTGGGGGCGAAGCCAGCCCCCTGCATACTTTTTGCCCTTGTGTGTTCAGGATGAATGCCTGCAGAAGCTAAAGATAGCCTGCTTGGTCCTTCAGGGGGAAGGGATCCAAAGCACACAATAGGGAAATACCTTTATAAGGACCCTTGAAAAATGTCACAAAGTAGTAAATAAGTGTTGGAGCTTTCCAGAAAACTTCACTCAAGCCAGGTGTTAAAACAGGGGGTGGAGAAGTAGGGAGAAGGGGAAAGCTGGCATGACATCAGCAGATGGAAACAATCTTAAAATGGATTCCAGCAGTTGTGGTGCCGACATAATTAGATTAGTCTCTGCTGGGTGCTAAAATGGCTTTTCAGACTGTGTTGAGGGCTGTTAGGGCTAAGAAACAAAAGCAGTTCCTCCGTGACATTCTGGAAATAAAGTCGTAGCTCGGAAGTTGAACGGAATCCTTTCTGGAAGTCCGTTCGACTTCCAAAACGTGTGGAAGCCAAGGCGCAGCTTCTGGTTGGCTGCAGGAAGCTCCTGCAGCCAATTGGAAGTTGCGGAAGCTGCGTTGGACATTCGGGTTCCAAAGAAAGTTTGCAAACCAGAACATTCACTTCTGGGTTTGCAGTGTTTGGGAGCCAAAGCGTTCAACTTGCAAGGCATTCGGGATCCAAGGTACAACTGTACAACATTTAACAGAGTCTTGGTTTTGTCTCTAGCCTGAAGTGGAGTTCACGGGCCACTTGCTGTTTTGGAAACATTCATGAATGGACCAGAGTGGGAATGAGGTAGTAAAGTTAGCTGTATTGGTCCATAAGAAAAAATATCTGAAATCCACAATTAGGTAATCGCTTAATTAGGATCAACCAAAAGGTCACAAACTTGTGCCAAGCTTTTGAAATTTGGACTGGAGTTCCCATCAGTCCCAGATAGCACATGCTGCCCTAGAAGGTGGACTTAGGACTTCACATTTTAGTGTCCTTGACCCAAGGAAGCTGCATGATTTCCCTTACCTGCAAATGCTGACATTCTGAATCTTCGACATGCCATTTATGTATGTGCAAAGTTATTCTGGTTTTATTAACAGGTCGCGTTCTCAGAACATCTGGTATCAAGGTCAGTGTTAACATTGTTTGTTCTAACCCGTTCTTTGATTAGATCATCAAATACAATGTAAATCCCTTAAGGCATATGAGGTAAGATGTTCCAAACGAACTCAGCTCAAGAGTCCCCCACTACTCTGGCCAAAAATGAGACAGTGAGTGCTGTGTGGGTTCTTGAAGAGCTTTTAAAAAAAAAATCCTGCCTTGTTTCGTTTCCCAAATAGGACTGATTTTTATAACTCTACTCCCATGCTGTGCCTCTTGTTTTGTTGAAATTTGAATGAAACTTCTGCCATCCTCATTCTTGCTTTGTGTGGGTTGGGGATTATATTCCTTTCTTCCAGCTCTAGTATGTGACGTTTTAAAGCTATTAAAATGTGTAGCTTGTTTTGCAAAGAAGAAAAAAAACACTTCTCTGAGAGCACAATGGTAATACAGAACTGCTCTTTCAAAGTTTTAGAAGGAAAGGTTTCTGATCTGTAAATATTATCTAAAACTCCTTTCTGTGGGATATTAATGGATTTCCCAAATAATGTTTAAAGAGCGCAAAACATATTCTGCTTCTGACAGGTGCTCCTGAGAATTTCAGAAGCATAATCAGAGTACAGCTTCCAACCACCTCTTGTGGCCAGAGATACATCAATTTTTGAGGATTCTGCCTGCATTTCAGGCTACCATGTGTAGTATCAATTGTACTATTTACATTTGCACCCTGCCCCTTCTTCAATAAACCCAGGACACGATACTTGCTTGTCAGTTACTTTATTTATATATATATATATATATATATATATATATATATATATATATATATATATATAGAGTAACTGACAAGCAAGTATTGTGTACTTGCTTGTCGTATATATAAATTATACACACACCGTATTTTTCTGTGTATAAGACTAGGTTTCCCCACCTAATAAATTATGTCAAAAAATTGGGGGTGTCTTATACATGCATAGTGCCAAGGCCACTTTCTTAAATCTGAATCCCCCAAAATATGGTGCGTCTTATACATGGGAGCGTCTTATAGACAGAAAAATACGGTACTTTATTTTTATATCATATTAAATGCTTCCAACTTGGGGGGGGGGGGAGAAGGGAGGAGTGCTATTGTTTTGTTTTGCTCTTGTTTTTGTTATGTATTTTGTGTATTTATCTTGTATCTTTACGCTTTGAACTGCCCCAAGATCTACAGATGAAGGGTGGGGCAGCATACAAAATTAATAAATGAACCCTTGTGCCGAGTTTGCCAATGATTACTTTTAAGCAGGCACCTAAATGCCAATACTGCAGGTGCCTGACTGAGGGTCCTTGGAAGCACAACCACACTAAAGGCCCTGCTGGTCTTGGTAGGGTAGGCATAAGATGAGCTTCAGGAGCACATAGTGCTACTAAGAGTCTCTCTTCCTGACACTAAAAAGAAACAAGTGGATTTTGGTACCCAATGGCTGTTCCACTCAATTTGCACCAAGGAAAGTATTATTTGAAAGCCCACAGCGTATAGGCAACCTTCCAATTGTGTCCAAGTTTCCCTTAATTCTTGATTGTATAGCCCCAAGGTGCTTAATCCCCGCCTGTGATGTTACAGCAGCTAAAATAGATCCTGACCATGGTTGTATTGGAGCAGATCCACCACTTGCTGTAAGATGACCCTCTGTGAGCTCTTTTGCACTAGCACGGTGTCATATGAAAATGCATAGCCAGGTGGCTAAAGAAATGCGAAGCCTGTAAACTTTATGGAGTAGCATAAGTACAGTCCATTAGACTGGCAGACCTCTTGCTATTTTTATATAAGAAGAAAGAGCCTGTGTGTCCCAGCCAGCTTATTGTCAAGTTTGAGGAGTGCGGCCTTTTGATCCTTTTGTTGGCTTTTGTCTGTTGTAGCAGCATACATACACAAGTCCAGGGAATGTGAACATTTTCCCCTCTTGTACGTGCTGGCTTTCCTTGGCAAGCAAAGCTAAGTAGTAGTTTTGCTTCACCCTGGCTCTCTCACTTCCCTTACACACTGAACCTTGAAACAATCCAGATTGCAAACTTCAGTCATTTCCTGTGATATTTTTCACAGGGCAAGAAACTCTGCCAGATCAGCTGCTTTGAAAGTGCCATTCTAGTGTTTTGTTCTTTAAATGAAACTATAATCTGTTTCTTACTACAGATCCAATCTTTCTCTCCCCCCCACCCCAGCTTCGCCCTCCCCGTCTATGGAAAGAACAATGGAAGTCAACAGTAATCTGTATTCTTAACATTTCTAGGAAAGTTAACAGCGTTTTTCTGGCAGGAAACTTCTGTTATCTTCTGACAATGGAATAAGGGGTTTGTTTTTTGGGACTGCATCCTACTCTATCAGGAAGATGGTGCTGCATTTGCATCACAGTGGAAAATATATCCTAGAAGCTGAAACATGAAGTAAAATACACAGAAGAATAATTATGAATCTTGGCTTAAAAACTGGTTATTCTGTGCATGTACTGTAGTAGAGGAACTGCTATCTTTTTGTGTGTGCATATGTGAACATTTTATTTTTTTTTTTATAATATTTTTTATTACGTTTCTTTCCAAATTTTATACATTACAAACAAGGAGTTTACAAGAAACCATTTTTTTTTTTTTAACAAAAATCCCAAATTGGACTTCCCCACCCCTTCCGATTCTGCGTTCTTTATATTAACAATGTCAGCAATTTGTTACCTTATGTCATACCTTATTGTAACTTTTACATGTTATGTATCTATATTCAATGTATTATGTCAGAATTTTTATACCTTTAAAATAAACATAACATGTTCAATTTCATATTATCTCCTTTTCTCTTTTATCACTTAGTTTACTATTTACTTAATCATAATTGCTAAAGCGTATCATTTTCAAATCATGCACCGTCTTAAGATTCATACAGTTTGTAATACTTTTGCAAGTAGTCTTTAAACTTTTTCCAGTCCACCTCAATTGTTTCTACATCCAAATCTCGGATTCTGCCGGTCAGTTCAGCTATCTCCATATAGTCCATCAACTGCGTCTGCCATTCCTCCAGCTTGGGTAAATCTTGTGTCTTCCAGTTCTTTGCGATGAGTATTCTTGCTGCTGTACTAGCATACATAAACAAAGTTCTGTCCTTCTTTAACACTTTCTGGTCTACCATGCCCAACAGGAAGGCCTCTGGTTTCTTGGGAAAGGTATACCTAAATACCTTTTTCAACTCATTGTAAATCATTTCCCAGAAAGCCTTAACCTTTGGGCATGTCCACCAGAGGTGAAAGAAAGTCCCCTCTGCTTCCTTACACTTCCAACATTTATTGTCAGACAGGTGATGTATCTTAGCTAACTTGACTGGGGTCATGTACCACCGGTATATCATTTTCATAATGTTTTCCTTCAAGGCCGTACTGGCCGTAAATTTCATTCCGGTGTTCCATAACCTTTCCCAGTCTTCAAACATAATGTTGTGTCCAACATCCTGTGCCCATTTAATCATAGCAGATTTAACTGTCTCATCCTGTAAATTCCACATAAGCAGCAAGTTATACATTCTAGATAACAGCTTTGTCTTTGGTTCTAACAATTCTGTCTCTAGTTTCGACTTTTCCACCTGGAAACCAACTTTTTTGTCCATTTTGAAAACCTCTTGAATTTGAGCATAATGTAGCCAGTCTCGCACCTTATTTTTTAGTTTGTCCTGGCTCTGCAACTTCCAATTGTCTCCAATTTTTTCAGTCAATTCCCAATATTTCGGCCAATAGGCCTCCATATTGGGTCTTTTTCGGGCCTTGGCCTCCACTGGTGATAGCCACCTCGGAGTTTTACTCTCTAGTAAGTCTTTATATTTCATCCAGACTGCAAAAATTGCTTTTCTGACAATGTGGCTTTTAAACAATTTATGTGCTTTAACCTTGTCGTACCATAGGTATGCGTGCCATCCAAAAGCATTATTAAAACCTTCCAGATCTAGGACATCGGTGTTTTCCAACAAAAACCAATCTTTCAGCCAGCAGAAGGCTGCAGCTTCATAATACAACCTCAAGTCCGGCAGGGCAAACCCCCCTCTTTCTTTCGAATCTGTTAATATTTTAAACTTTATTCGGGGCTTTTTGCCCTGCCAGATAAATCTAGATATATCCTTCTGCCATTTTCCAAAGCAATCCACTCTGTCCACGATCTGTAAGGTTTGAAACAAAAATAACATTTTCGGCAACACATTCATTTTTATAGCTGCAATTCTTCCCAACAAGGAAAGTTTCAATCTTGACCAAATTTCTAAATCCTTTTTAACTTCCAACCAACATTTCTCATAATTATCCTTAAATAAATTCAAATTCTTGGAGGACAAATAGATCCCAAGGTATTTCACTTTTTTAACCACATTCAGTTCTGTTTCTCTCTGAAACCCCTCTGTTTCTGTAATTGTTAAATTTTTGGTCAGAACCTTAGTTTTTTGTTTATTCAACCTAAATCCCGCCACCCGACCAAATTCAGATATAAGTTCGAGAACTCTTTTTGTACTGGATTCTGGCTCCTGCAGTGTCAAAACTAGGTCATCTGCAAAAGCTTTCAGTTTATATTGTTTCACTCCGACCTCTATCCCTTGTACCAACCGGTCCTCTCTGATCATATTCAATAGCACCTCCAGGACTGAAATAAATAACAGAGGGGATAGAGGGCACCCTTGTCGTGTCCCTTTTTCAATTTTAAATTCCTCCGTCACCACATTGTTCACTATTAATTTAGCTTTTTGTTCTGAATAGATTGCATGTAATCCATTCTCAAACCCCCGTCCCACTCCCATCCCCTCCAAGTTCTTCTTCATAAACATCCAAGATATATTGTCGAATGCTTTCTCCGCATCAATAAAGATTAACACCGCCCTTGTGTTCCTGTTAGTCTGCAAAAGTTCTAAAATGTCAATGATGTTTCTAGTGTTCTCATATAAATGTCTACCAGGGAGAAAGCCAGCTTGGTCTTTATGAATTACTTCATTTAAGACTTTTTTAAGTCTATTTGCCAAAATGTCTGCAAATATTTTGTAATCCACATTTAGGAGTGAGATGGGACGGTAGTTTTTAAGCTGAGTCTTTTCAGATTCTGACTTAGGTATCAATGTGATGAAGGCTTCTTTCCACGTTTCTGGTGCCCTCTTCCCATCCATAATCTGGTTACATACCTCCAACAAAGGTTGTATCAAATAGTCCTTCAGAACCTTGTAATATTTGGAGGTAAGTCCATCCGGGCCTGGAGATTTGCCTAGTTGCATATTCTGAATGGCACCTTCAATTTCCTGTGTGGTTATTATAGAGTTCAAGATTGATCTTTTATCTTGAGTTATTTTTGATAGTCCATTTATCTTTAAAAATTGATCTATCTCTGATTCTTTCTGGGGCCCCTGTGCATACAGTTCTTTGAAGTATCTGTGGAAGCACCTCCTAATTTCTTCTGGTTTCTGTACGGTCCTTCCATCAATCTCTAGATTTGTTATCGTGTTTAGCTTTTGTCTTTTTTTCAGCTGCCAAGCTAGCAGCTTTCCACATTTATTTGCTGATTCAAAAGATCTTTGCTTCATCTGTTTTATTTTCCATTCAATCTCCTGATTGATCAATTTTGAGTATTCTGCTTGGTGGAATTTAATTTCTCTCAGCACCTCCTTGGACTTTGGTTTGGTTCTCAGTTTTTTTTCTCCTTGATGTATTTTCTCCAATATTTTGTCCTTCTTTCCGTTCCAGAGTTTTTTCTTGATTGAATTCTGTTGTATCAGAAACCCTCTCATAACAGCTTTACTTGCGTCCCAGATCGTTCTTTTTTCAACTGTAGTATTCAGATTTATCTCAAAATAGTCCTTTAATGTTTTTTGGGCCTTTTTCACAATCTCTTGATCTCTTAGTAGTGTGTCATTCATTCTCCATCTGAAGGAACCGGGTTGAGTTAATCTAAGTTCTATTTTCAAGGCGTTGTGGTCGGAGCATGTTTTTGGGCAGATTTCCACCTTTTTAGTCTTGGGTGCCAGCCCCCTGGAGGTCCAGATTTGGTCGATCCTTGACCAAGACAGGTGGGCCTCAGAGAAAAAAGTTCCTTCTTTACCTAGGGGGTTCTTTGTCCTCCATATGTCGATCAAATCCAGATTGTCAGTCAGTTCGAAAAAAGTTTTGGGCAGTCTGCCATCAGATGTTAAGTTTTGGTTGTAAGACTTATCCATATGTGTAGACACCACTCCATTCATATCTCCCATCATTATGATGTTAGCATAGTCCAGATAGTCCAGCAACGTCTCATGCAGCTTCTTGAAAAATTCTGATTTCCCGTCATTTGGGGCATAAATTCCTAATATCAATATTTTTTCTCCTTGGGTTTGAATTTCAATTGCCAAAATTCTTCCTTGTTCATCCTTAAATAGAAATTTGGGTATCAGGCTCTCCTTAGCATAGATCACCACTCCTCTTTTCTTTACTTTGTCAGACGAAATAAATTCTTGGCCTAATCTTTTATTTACCAAAACCTTCCTGTGGAGCCTGGTCACATGGGTTTCTTGTAGGCAAATAATGTCCAATTGTTCTTTCTTCAATATGTGAAATAACCTCCTTCTTTTCTCCGGGGAATTTCCGCCATTTATATTCCAACTGAGTAGCCGCAGAGACATCCTGAACTATTCTGCTACACCTAGAGCGGTGTATCTTCTTTCTCCTCTGGTTCCGAAGGTGCAGGTATTGCTCCACCTGGGTTGGGTATAGGCCAATTAGCTGCTGCTTCTTTTTGGAGGTCTTCTCCGTGGTCGTGCTGGAACTTTTGTAAGTCCTCTGGTGATCTTATTTTAACCTTCTTCTGTTTGTAAGTGAATGATAGCCCTTGTGGGAACTCCCACCTATAAGGAATTGTGTTGAGTCTCAGTAACTTAGCCAAATCTGAGTAGGTGGCTCTCAAGTCCAATAACTGTTTAGGAATATCTCGATAAATTTCCACCCTTTTCTCTTGTATCACAATTGAGTTTTTGAAGTGTAGGCCTAGTATTTTGTCTCTCTCCTCCCTTGATCTCAAAGCTATTAAGCAGTCTCTGGATCTATCTTTTCTTACTAATCTTCCCAACCGAAAAGCCGATACAATTTTAAAATCAATTTCTTCTTTTAAGTCCCAGAACTTTGTAAACTCTGTTGTCAAAAGTCCTTTCAAATCTTCTTGTTCAATTTCTGGGACTGCCCTTAGTCTAAGGTTGGTCTCGCGATTTTTCAATTCCACCAACGAGAGATAGGTTTGTTGGTCCCCTATCTGTTTATGAAGAGGCTTGACTTCCGCTTTAACTTCCTCGACTTCTTTTTTAGCTGATGTTGCAATTTGAACGGCTTCCCCTGCCAGTTTACGATTCTCTTCTGTTGCTCCTTGCAATTTTTCAATTGCTTGAGTATGTTGGGAAACCTGATCTGTCAATTTCTGAATCGAGGATGTTGCTTGGTCAATTTTTGTTGATTGGTTATCAATTTTTTGATTTATTGCTGACAGTTGTTCCAAAACTTGTTTCAGTACTGCCTCAGCTCCTCCTGCTGCCATATCTTCCTCTTCAGATTTTTCAGGCTTTTCGGTTTCTACTTTTTGTGTCGCAAGCACAGCTGGAACTGATAATCTACGTCCCTGAGTTAAAGTTGTTTGCAAAAGCTGTGCTTGCTTTTTTGCTTTCTCTTTCTCCTTAGCTTCCTTAGCTTTGGCTGCTCTTGTCTTTCCTGTGCCACTCATCAGTCAACGTTCAAGGTCAAGTGTTGTAATCCCATGGGAAAGGCAAGTCCAGAATTAAAAACAGTCTATTGAGAGAAGGTAAACAAAAAAAACTTTCCCAGGCCTCTGTATTTCCAATGTCCTCTAGGGGGAGTGCCACCAAAGTTTTAATAAGAAGAAGGTAACTTTCCACAATTAAAGTCTCTTTGTTCCAACTTTAAAAACAATTTTAAAAACAAATTAGTTCCAGCACGCTAAAAAAAAAGTCCTGCAGAGCCCTTTTCAACATATAACAAAGTTCCAGCAAGGTGCCTGCAATTGTATCCACTTCAGCTAGATGAGCTCAAAAGTTACAAAAGTATCTGGAAGCTTGCAACAGTTCCGCAGTTTAAACAACTTTACCCGGCCACCCGGGAATTTGGGGTTAGAGTCTTCCCTTGCCCTTGGGGTGTCCGCTCCAGGTCAATTTTATACTGTATTTATTCTTTAAAAATAAAATTCAAATGTGCACGAAAGTCCCGATTTAAAGCTTCAAAGCTTCCCTGTTCACAGCGCTTTCCGCTCTTTAGACCGTCTGCTTTGATCTTGAAAGCAGTGTCGGAAGACGGACTTCCTCTTTCTCGTCTCCCGTTTTTAGCCAAATTTTCCGATTTAATTTGTAAAGTCTTAGGTCCTTACTCACGGGTTTGATGTTTCAGCCCGATGTTTCTTGGAAGAAAGGTCAGCGCTCATCCGTGACAGCCGCGCGGCTTCGCCTCCGCAGAAAGAGCGATGAACCCACAGCACCGCTCCCCCTCCTTCACTCCGGAGCCCCTTACGGGGTTCCTTTTGTGATTTCGGGGTCGCTCCAGGTGCCCGCCGGGTCCCACGGCCACGGACTCTCTCTGCCCGTGGTTTATCTTGATGGGTTGCCGCTGCGCCGTCGCGAGCAACCCTTTTCTGCGGTGCCCCTCTTCAGAGCTCGAAGAGGTCCGCCATCACGGTTTTGCGCCGCCTCCGGAAGTGCATATGTGAACATTTTATACTGGTTCAGAGGTGCAAACTATTTGTTGTTCCTTATACATGTTTACCTTAGACCCCTTCTGAAAAGATCAGGAGGATATGCCCCTCTATTTTATCATTATAGTAACCTTATGAGTCGGATTACAGCCTTTCTCAACCTGTGGGTCCCCAGATGTTGTTGAACTACAACTCCCATTACCCTAGCTAGCAAGGCCAGAGCTCAGGGATGCTGGGAGTTTTAGTCCAACAACATCTGAGGACCCACAGGTTGAGAACTGCTGGATTAGAATGAGAGAGAGAAAGTAATGCGTCCATAAACACCCAATATGCTTCACACCCATGCAGGGATTTAAACGCAGGTGTCATTGGTCCTAGTCCACTAGTATACCAGCTGTGAGAAACCTGTGGTCCTCCACATGTCGTTGGACTCCAATAACCATCAACTCCAACTAGCAAGGCCAGGATTGGAATTGTAGAGGAGAGGAGTTATGATCTATCCCTGCCCTTTATCATATCAGTTCTAGTTGATAGTGTAAATAGTGTGGTCTTGAGAATTAGTCCACCTTTGCTGCTATATTTCTGGTGCCATCAGCACACACTGGACCTGCCTGTAACCTGTCCTGGAAGCAGAACATGGGGGGGGGCTCTCTGCATCTCCCACATCCCCCGCTGTTGCCCCCACTACAGCTTCCCATGCAGCACAAATGGTTCCTGACGAACCGTGTGGAAATGCTGAGTTGGGACATTTGAGAAATATCTGGTGGAATATTTGATCCCTAATCAAGAACACTGTGCTCAATGGTCTTTTGTAATAGTTTTGTAATTGTTGAATTGGCAGCTACCCGCCCTTTATCTGCTTTTAGTCAGGAGTGGGAAGACTCGCTGGGTGTTCTTTCTATATTGAGTTGTGGAAGGCTCTTTTCTTCTCTTGAGCCAGAGGCTTCTACATGTGGCGTGTCCCATCCGTATGCAAAGAAGGGAACCCCGCAAATGAGTTTCATACTTTCTGTATTACCAGAAAGCATGGCTGTGCGCCAGTGGAAGTGTGTGTTGCCAGCTATCCTCATGATCTTTAGGATGAATCAGCCTGTTTGATAATTGTGTCCTCTGATTTCGATGCCCAACTGTTCTCTTCCCTCCCCCTTTCCCGTTTTTAAAAGGAAGATTTTGTGTGGCTTGCTTTCGTGGGGAGAAACACCCTCCTCTGTTTAATTCCAGATGAGCTTTAAAGTGAATTCTACAGCTGTTGGAAACATTCCTGCCATAGTCTGGCTTAAAACAATATTTTTATTATTGTCCCTTCCAAGTATTACACAATACAGTGGAAAAAAGAGTGCATGTAAACAAATGATAAAAGGAAACTAAGTAATCTAGGCAAGTTAGAAAATCAGAAATACAATTTCCTGGGAAGTTGTCTGATGACAGCTCCTTTTACAGAGCTCAAGGGGGTTTACATACTTCACCTCCGCTCAATTTTCACCTCACAACAACCCTGTGAGGTAGGCTAGGCTGAGAGGCAGTGACTGGCCTAGGCTCACACAGCGAACTTTGTGGCTGAGTGGGGATTTGAACTCTTGTCTCCCAGGTCCAGCACTCTAACCACAACACCACACTGGCACAGTTCATTGAGACTTGTAGGTGACCTTCCCACCTGCTATTATCTGAGTTACTGCTCTTGCTTTAGCAAGGCAGTATACAGCTTGTGTTTGTAATACCTAGCCTCCTCCATATATTCTGTTGCCGACAGGTTGCAGTATTTTTTCAAAGTAGTATGTGTAGAAAAAGGGTTCTTCAGCTGGCAGGCAGCCTTAAACACCCCTCTCTCCACAAATGTGCATATTTAGCACATGTGTAGAATAACAAAGATGGCGGCCACAGCAGATAAAGACCACAACTTCCAAAGAAGGAACCTGCCTTTAAACAGGCTTCAGCATATCTGCTCGCCACTCAAGTGCAACACAGCCCTCCAAAAAGTGAGATGAGTAGCTGACTTTCTCCTTAACTTCAAAGCTAGACGGATAAAATTGTCTGTTGCAGATCCCTGACAACCCTCTAGCTCAAGAGCTGAGAGGACAACCAAGGACTGTTTGGCAGCTGCATGGTCAAGGCCCTCAGAGAGGCTTAGTCATGAAGGGCCAAACCAGCAGGCCTCAGTTCCACCCAAGCCTTTCCCACTGACAAAAGCTAGAAGGACTTGACGGGTGGGGAAGGGGCCTAGTGACTGCACTTTATTTATTTATTTATTTATTTATTTATTTGGCGTGCAAGGCCAGTGAAAAATTGTAGATCTGTCATTATTCATGACTTGGGGTAATAATTATTTTTATCTATCTATCTATCCATCTATCATCTATCCATACATACCCCACCCATCTGGCTGGGTTTACCCAGCCACTCTGGGCAGCTTCCAGCAAAATATTAAAATACTATAATTCATCACATATTAAAAGCTTTCCTGAACAGGGCTGCCTTCAGATGTCTTCTAAAATTCAGATAGTTGTTTAGGAATGTTGATTATGAACGGACTACAGTATTTGCCCAGATCCTGAATTGAACTTTAAGATTACCCCAAACCAGAGTTACCAGTAGTCAGATGGTGCTGCAAAACCAGAATGGGAAATGTGGGAGGAGGAACCAAGAGCATTTTCTTGTTGGTGAGTCAGAGAGGAAAGGGAAGTATGAAATCATTTGACCCAATCCTTAAACCAGGGGTCAGCAACCTTTTCCAGCCATGGGCCGGTCCACCATCCCTCAGACCATGTGGTGGGCTGGACTATATTTTGAAAAAAAATATGAACGCAAATAACCCAGCGATGCATTTTAAATAAAAGCACACATTCTACTCATGTAAAAACATGCTGATTCCTGTCCGCAGGCTGCATTTAGAAGGCGATTGGGCCGGATCTGGGCCTTAGTTTGCCTACTTCTGCCTTAAACCCATAGTTCACAGTTACATCTGTGGTGACCCCACTGCTTATGTGTTGGTTTTCAAGAAAGAGAAGGAGAAATGTAAAAACTGAAGCGCATCCAAAATGAGGTCTCAAGGATGCTGAAAAAAATAAAGATTTTATTCTTCAACAGCCTACATGGATTTTTTTCTCACAACTGCCCACAGCCTCCTGAGAGATGTTCTTTTGTTTTTCGCTTTCTAGAAGGGAAAATAAATTCAGAGTATAAAGCAGAACTAAAGGTGGCTTATTGTTTAAGCAGAGGTTGGATGGCCATCTGTCATGTATGATCTAGTTGAGATTCCTGCATTGCAGGAAGTTGGACTAAAAGACCCTTGTGATCCCTTCGAATGCTACAGTTCTATGATTCCAACTTAATTATTTACAAAATCATGGCTAATTCTAGGTTTCTGCTTTACTAAGGAAATAATAAGATAAGTTTGAATATAAGAATTCTAACAATAAGAAAGCATATTAATAGGTTTATCAAAATCTCTTTCTATTGCACATTATCCTAAGTATGTTCTGGTTCTCTGGATAGTAAAGCAAACTCATTTGTGTACAAAAAATTATCTCCTTGCACAGACATTTAAACCCCAAACAGACTTAAAACTGAGATGATCATACCATTCAGATAACCCTTTGGAAAAAAATAATTGCCTTGAACTACTTCTTGTAGCTGCCTTGGAATAATCCAGTAAAGATCCTGTATTCTCAGTGATTTTTATAACACCTGCTTATAGTTGCTGAACGAATCCAAAAGCAGAGGCTGTTCTTTCAGCACTACAAATATCCCCTTAATCCCTGGATTATTCCAAGTCTGCTACAGAGTCCCCTGATGTGCCCTGCATCCCAGTCCCCATTTGCTCCTTTTTTTACTTTTAGCAGCCCTTCATCCCTGTTGTCTACAGTCTAGCTACTCCTTTACCCTCATGAATGTTTGCATCCTTCCTCCTGCTTTTTACACTGAGTTCTCCCTACCCATTTTTCTTTGCCTACTTACAGGGTCATATGTTTTCTACACATTTGCTGTGCATGCATAAAATGGCATCTTTCAAACCTCTGCTTTAATTTTAGAATAGTGAGTTTTTCGCCCTTATGGTGGCACAGAAGACCTTGAATGACTGGGCTGCCCGGGCCTGCCTTGGGCCTTTCCAAGGGACAGGACTAGAGCCCCCAAATGATTAAGGGGGTGGAACAACTTCCCTGTGTGAGGAAAGGTTTCAACATTTGGGACTTTTTAGTTTAGAGCAGGCACGTCCAAGAGGTAGATCGTGATCTACCAGTAGATCACTGGATGTTTGTGGTAGATCACTGGTAGATCACTGTCTCCCCCCAAATAAGCTCAACAAGTTTGGCTCCCCTAAAAAAGCTCAACATTTTTGGCCTGGCCCCCAAAATTGAGCCTTCCCCCTTCCTAAAAAAAAGCTCAGCAACTTTGAGCTGAACCCCATAAAAGGGGGTAGATCACTGCCAGTTTTTAACTCTCTGAGTAGATCGCAGTCTCTTGGGAGTTGGCCACCCCTGGTTTAGAGAAAAGGCAAGTCAGAGGTGACAAGATAATCATGCAGAGAGAATATAATATATTATTATAGAGAGTGGATGGAAAAACTTCTCTTGAAAGAAAGAAAGAAAATGTTGCAAGATATATATATATGTACACTTACTAAGTTTGCATAATGCAACCCCATCAATGAACTGAGGCTTCATTTGTGCAGAATTTTGATGGGCGAGAGGAACATAGAACATGCACAGTCTTGCGTTTGATTTTGTCTTAAGCACCTTGGGGAGAAGATATCACTGGTCTCCATTATAGACAGCATTCACCCCTGGCTGCTGCTTGACCTCTGCTGTGAATTGCACCTCTGATAATCCATGGATGCCAGGGTTGACTATGGACTTTTGGCCAAAAAACCCCATGTTCTGAATCAGATCCCCACTACGACTGTGGTTGTCTCACTAATAAGTGACAGCAAATGGGAGAGGATTGGACTTATTCCCCACTCTGTCGTCATTTAATTTTTGTAACTGAAAATTAAAAAGGGTCTTGACCTAGTGTCTAAGAGCCAGTGTGGTGTAGTGGTTAAGAGCGGTGGACTCGTAATCTGGTGAACCGGGTTCGATTCCCTGCTCCTCCACATGCAGCTGCTGGGTGACCTTGGGCTAGTCACACTTCTCTGAAGTCTCTCAGCCTCACTCACCTCACAGAGTGTTTGTTGTGAGGGGGAAAAGGGAAAGGAGAATGTTAGCCGCTTTGAGACTCCTGAAGGGGAGTGATAAAACGGGATATCAAATCCAAACTCCTCTTCTTCTTCTTCCTCCCAGATAAGTGAGTTGTTGTTGTTGTTATTGTTGTTGTTGTTGTTGTTGTTTAGTCGTTTAGTCGTGTCCGACTCTTCTTGGCCCCATGGACCAGAGCACGCCAGGCACTCCTGTCTTCCACTGCCTCCCGCAGTTTGGTCCTAATCTTTATTTGTGTTCTTTTCTGCTAAGATTTTTTTGGAGGCCGTAGCAATGAGGAGAACACATTACAGGAGAATAGAGCAAGAGGTTTTGACACTATGTAAGTCTATTTCAATGTTATAGCTGTTGTTTTTGAAAAATTCGGTATAGATTATTGTAAGGTGCTGTGCAGCCATTCTCCTTTCAAAGAAAAAGAATCATAGTGTCCTAAGAGAGCCCAGGGAAGTTGTTTATTTATACAGCCAGTGTGTGTTATATTTAAAAGCCCTGTTATTTTTATCAATACTTTGCTGTAAGGATAAATGGTGAGTTAGTGAGCATTTGTTAAACATCCTGTCGTGAGATGCGCCTCGTGGCTGCTCCGAGGAGAAGTGATTGTGGTCATTGTTCTGAGAAAGTTACCGCCCTGCTTTCTGTTCCCTTATAGTGAACATTCAGTTTCTGGAAGGCTACAGTTCACAAGGTCCTCAAGTAGCAGACCTGTAGCTTTCTCTCAGCATGTCATCTAATATTTCTCTACTAGGGTTGATTTACGGATATGATCTTGTTGAAATCTGGTTTGTACAGATCGGTGGAAAGAGACTGCTAGCAAAGCCATCAGGAGCTTTAGTGATACTTCACCCTGAAGATGATCATTCTGAAACAGAATGAAACAATATTTTAAATTTTATTGTATTTTTATCTTATTTGGCTTAATTTTGCAGGGTTTAGTGGCTTACAGTGCAATCTTAGCTTGGGTTTTATCATCACTAGGAACTAATTTAAGACCTTTCTGGTGAAAAATTATGTATAAATAACAAAGAACAATAGTCTTTAAATAAGTTTTATATCTGTATCTATCTGTATCTATCTATCTATCTATCATCTATCTATATCTATCATCTATATCTCTATATCTTCCGCCCATCAGGCTGAGTTTCCCTAGCCACTCTGGGCGGCTTACAACATAGAAAACAGCAAAACACCAAACATTACAAAACAAGATATCTTATACAATCAACAAACAAACCAATACATCAATAAAAACCAATAACAATTAAAATAACAATAA
The DNA here is from genome assembly GCF_027172205.1 of Podarcis raffonei. Classification (NCBI taxonomy): domain Eukaryota; kingdom Metazoa; phylum Chordata; class Lepidosauria; order Squamata; family Lacertidae; genus Podarcis; species Podarcis raffonei. The sequence goes on from NC_070607.1 coordinate 59,997,708, forward strand.
CAACAGTTTACAGTTATACCCAAATTAAAGTAACTGCCGACTCCAACTAAACATTTAACCATCAACAACCCAACAAAAATGAAACAGAAGAACCAAAATTAGAACTGTTTAAAACTTTTAAAACATTTTAGCCAGTTGCCCCAACCCAAGAGTTGTTCTAGCAATGTCCCAGTGGACTCCCAGGAAGCTTTTAGCTGCTCAGAGTGAGTCTGGGTTCCGCCCCCTAGGCCAGGTGAAGATGGGCCTTGCAGCAGGGAGCGGTCTTCCTTCCAGCACTCATGGCAGCAGCAGGTTGTGTACATAAGAACATACAAATAGCCTGCTGGATCAGGCCAATGGCCCATCTAGTCCAGTATTTTTTACTTACATTGGCCGTCCAGATGCCTGTGAGAAGCCAGGGATCACAACATGAGCACAAAAGCAATCTCCCCTCCCATAGTTTCCAGCTACTGGAATTGTAAATTGTTGTAAAAGTTGTGCTTTAATTCCTGATAACTGCCTCAATTTTTGCATTTTGAAAACTTCAATGTTTCATAGTACATGTACATTACTACTATACAATGGTACCTAAGAAAAGTTCAGTATATTGTATTGCATCACCTTTGCCTCTTATATGGAAAAAGACAAGGATAAAAATAACATTTTGGTTCTGCTTTTCCTGCAGGAAGGATCAGAATGTTCTTTCACCTGTCAATTGCTGGAACCTCCTTTTAAACCAGGTGAAGCGGGAGAGCAGGGACCACACCACCTTAAGTGACATCTACCTGAACAACATCATCCCTCGGTTTGTTCAAGTCAGTGAGGATTCTGGGCGACTTTTCAAAAAGGTAATGCTTTTATTGCTACATGCATTATTTCATAGCTTCAGAGATGGCTTTTGGTGACATAACACAAGTGAAGTTGTCCCCTTGTTGCATCTGAATTAGATTACTGTTATGTGCTGTATGTGGAGCTGCGTCTAAAGACTGGTTGGAAATTATAGTTGATCCAGTATGAAGCTAACTGGCTGTTGATTTGGGCACATAGGTCAAACATGTTTTTCATTGAATTACTAATTAGCTTCTGGGCTCAATTCAAAGTGCTGGTTTTGATCTTTTTAAAGACCCAAATGGTTTAGGACCCAAGCATTTTGAGATACTTGTCCTGGCAGAATCCTAAGTGAGCAAGGGTTACCCTAACAGCAGCTTCCTAGCACAAGAGAATCAAGATTACAATAGTGTAATTTCTTCCATTGGTGTCCTGCTGTGCTTCTCAAATGCAAGTGGCTTTCAGAGTGATCCTATTGCACCCAGTAGGCAATACTTTGAGGCCAGGACCTCTCTGTGACTATTATACATGTTTTATAATCAGGCAGAGTGCTCCTTTTCTATAAAATGTGATCATGGCAGTGGTGAAATAGCTTTTTACAAAGCAGGGCGCTGAGCAGGGATACAGACTTCTCCAAAACTACCTCTTCCCCTTATCATTGCTTCATTTTAAAAGATAAAAAAGGGAATTAAATGGATTATCCCTTGCATTTATTAAATATGGCTAGGTATGGTGTGGCAGCCTCTAGATCAGGGTTGGCATGCATGGGATCGTGTCCAATTACCCCCCCTTTTTAAACCATCTGGAAAAGTTTAATAGTGATAACAAGCTTTTATGAAGTCACTGCCTATGGGTATGTGCATTACCTGATACTTCTTTATTTTTTTGGTTTAAACATGCACATCCTGCCTTTTCTAAAAAGTTGAAGCTGGCTAACCAGAAAAAAGAACTAAAATAACAATAAACAAATACAGGGGGGGAAATTACAGATAGCATAATTATTCAAAAACCCTAGTAGCAGAGGATACTTAAAGGCATTGCATTGCCCTATAATCCTATCAGGAATGTTTAAGGGTATGTCTAGCACCCTTCAGGCCTATGTGTTCATTTTACACTCTAAAATGCCTGTATTTGTGTGGTGCTCCTGAAGCAGAGGTGGCAGTACCATTTGTTTCCAAGTAATGTGAAAGTAACAGCTTTATTTGACCTTCTGAAACTTTTTGCTAATTAAATTATCATTGATTAAGTACTTAGAAGGGATTATTGAGTAACAGGGACCCTTTAGTTTCCCTTAATCTTCGTAGAGGATAAGTAATGTTTCTACATTATACTCTTGAGGACAACATGAAAAACAAATCGGCTGGCTGGCAAGCACAAAGGATTTCTTTGGGAAAGTGTTCTAATATAACACAGTCGCTTGGCTGGAAGCATTGTCCCCACCCCCACTTGGTTAATTTCACTGTAATTTGGTGATCAGATACCCATGTGCATTGTTGGTTAGAGCAGGGATGGAGAACCTGTGGCTCTCCAGATGTTGTTGGACTCAACTCCCATTATCCCTTGACCCCCATCCCTGGGTTAAGAGCGCTTTACCAGGACCAGGGAGACCTGGGTTCAAAACTCTACATCAATTGACTAGGTGATATTGGAGCAGTCATTATCTCTTAGCCTCACTTGAGAGAATGATGTTTGCCACCTTGAGCATCTTGGAGGATAGCTAAAATAAAAAAGTAGCAAATAAATCAAGAGTTGGGATATTTCTTTAACTTTGCCTACACAAAGACTTCTGTAGTTTTAACTGTGTAGCTGCCATTCAAAGTAAAATGGCATTCTTTGGCTACACTCCTATTAATTACAGTCAAACCTCAGTTGTTGAACATAATGTGTTCCGGAAGCCTGTTCGGCTTCTGAAATGTTCGGCAACTGAGGCACGGCTTTCGATTGGTTGCAGGAATTTCCTGCACTCAGCAGAAGCCGCGTTGAATGTTCGGCTTCCGAAAAACATTCGAAAACCAGGACATTTAATTCTGGGTTTTCAGTGTTCAGGAGCTCAAACGTTCTGAAACGGAGGTGTTCAGGATCCGAGGTTTGACTGAAGTACATATTGTATGGAAAAATGAGTGACTCAGGCTACAATCCAGTGCATGCTTTCTTGGGATTAAGTCTTTGCTTAAATCTTCTCTAGAGTGGTACCTCAGGATGCGAACGGGATCCGTTCCAGAGCCCTGTTCGCATCCCGAACGGAACGCAAGATACGACAGTGTGTCTGCGCGTGCGCGGGTCACATCTCGCTGCTTCTGCACATGCGCGTGACGTCATTTTGAGCATCTGCGCATGCGCGAGCGGCGAAACCCGGAAGTAACACACTCCGTTACTTCCGGGTTGCCGCGGAGCGCAACTCAAATGCACTCAACCTGAAGCACATTCAACTCGAGGTATGACTGTATTGAAAAATCTGCATAGAGCTTGTGCACTTTTTTCTGGCAATAGTGGCAACATGCTATTGAATGCTCTTTTGGTCATCATGGTGCAGAAGCTAAGGAGATGAGGTCCAGTTACTTCTGAACAGCTACTTCTGAACTGTGCTGTGAGGTTGGGCGGTGTTGGGGCTGCTTTGCAGTGGCTCATGATGCCACCAATTTGCACCTTTGCAACCTGCCAGAGGCTTCTGTATAGGTTGCCCTGCACTGCACATTCTAGGACAGCCTTCCCTAATGGGCGCTGCTCATACGTTGTTGCATTCCAACTCCCAGCAGCTCTGGCTAGCCTGGCCAGTGGTCAGGGACAATGGGAACAGTAGTTTAAAAAAAAAATCTGGACGGTATCAAGTTGGAGAAGGCTGGTCTAGGCCCTCCCTACTAAATTAGGTCTAGTAGGGAAAATTGAATTACCCTCCCTCTCCTACTATTTTTTTTTATAAAGCATGAAATGGTGGACTGGGAGGAAGCTAATAGTTACATTGCTAAGAAAAAGTACAATAATGAATTCTATGGGAATTCTATGGGAATAGAAAATTAATATAGATAACATGATTTTAAATGGCACGTAAAAAAATATATCTTGGTTTGTTTTCCACAAGCAGAGCTCTGTTGTTTTGCCTCAGGTTTTGCAAAGACAGGAGCTGTTACTTGTTAGAATCTAGTATCCAGATAACAGGTCTGCCAAGTTGGTCAAATGCCAGGATAGTTTCTTCTCTTAACTCTCTTTACGCTTGCTATGTGTCACTAGCACATAATTCTTTGCACCAGTCCCTCCTGGGGAACCTTTCTCAGACTGACATGTGATATGCGGAATGGAAATAGTTTGTGACTGAACCCAGAGCCACTGGTGATTGTGCTCTTTGCTGGAAAGCTCTCTCAATTTCCTGCATCCCAATCAACCTGACAAGTGTGAACTAGCACAAGACTACTGATAAAGCCCAAATATCAAAGCGCTTAAGGGGCAGATTTGTTAACCAGCAAATAGCCAGTGTCTAAATGTAGAATTATGAAAGAAAGCAGCACTGTAGGTACCGCACCATTTCTAAGTGCTTCATTTAGTATGTATAATTGTACTTGCTACATGCCATCTAAATGTCTGAAAGCAGCTGTTATTTAAAAAAATAACCCCTTCAGATATTATTCAAGGGAAATAAGATAGTTGATTTCCAGCTGTTTTGCAAATGGACTAGACATTAAATTGCAATTTGCTCCAACTTCATTTTGTTGTTGTTGCAAGATTGTGTACTTCAAATCCAGCACATAAACAATGTTGATATTTGTAATTTTTGTTAAACAAGAGATCCATGCTTTTGCAGCCACTGGGTGAGTGTGGCTGCAAATAAAGTATTTTAATTGTTTCCCTAGGGGCTATTTGCAGAAGTCAACTGATCACAATTTTCAGTGTTACGGGTATCTGTGCCCTAACGCATGAATGATTTCCAAAAGTTAGCTCAGTTGGTAGAGCATGAGACAATCTCAGGGTTGTGGATTTGAGCCAGACCTTGGGCAAAAGATTCCTGCATTGCAGGGGGTTGGACTAGATGCCCCTCATGGTCCCTTCGAACTCTATGATTCAGTGATCTAAGAGCAATCCAAGGTGAAGAAAAATATCAAGATGCATGTCGCACAAGGCGAAAATTAGCTGTCCTCTGTGGGCAAGTGGCTCTTGGGTCCCAGAAATTAGCTGGTTGCCTCTTCCGGACGGGACTGCACTCCCTCTGAAGGAGCAGCCTGGGGGTGCTGCAGGATTCAGCATTGTCCCTGGAAACCCAAGTGGCCTCAATGGCTAGGAGTGCCTTTCACTTACCAGGCTTTTGACTATTCCTGGACTGGGACAGCTTGACCACAGTGATTCAGGCATTGGTACCTTCCAAAGCGGATTACTACAATATGGTGCTTAACTCACGCTTAATTTGGAAGCTGCAGTTCGTGTAAAATGCTGCAGCATGATTGCTGACAGGAGTGAAAGTCTGTCAGCATATTACAACTGCGCCCAGTGATCTGCACTAGTTCTAGTTTGCTACCGGGAATTGTTCAGGGTGTTACAATTGGTATATAAATCCCTTAATGCAGGGATGAGAAACTTTTTTGGGTTCATGGGCCAGATCCTTAACAGGATCGGCCTCACAGGCCAAATTCTGCAGATGGGTGCAGTTACCTACCTGTCCATAACTATTCATACGATAGTGCACAAATGACTTTTAAATCTCTAACGTTGGTCATTTAAGGGATGGGGTTGGGGAAGTGGTTCTTTCTGCCCTAGGGTGGGGAAGGGGAGGAGGAGAAAGAAGGCATCACGTGTGAGGAGTTCCTCCAGCAACAGTTCTGCAAAAATGCAGATCCGCTGCTGGAAGGACTCACACACACTTAGTGATGGATTTACATATAAGCTAAACAAGCTATAGCTTAGGGCCCCACTCTCTTGGGGGCCCCCCAAAAAATTAAAGAAAAAAAACCTGGATGTACATTTCCAAAATATAAGATAAAAAACAAAATAAAACCTACATACAGCAACAGTGTTTTGTGTTGTGTAGGCTCCTATTATGTAAGTAATGGGCCCCGCCTGCTAGCCTGCTCCCTTAAATATCACATATAAAGGGCCCCATTACCTTCAGTAGCTTAGGGTCTCATCAAGCTAAATCTGGCACTGCACACACTGCCTGTAAAATGGGGGCGGGGGCGGGGGAGCATGGCTTTGCAAGAATTCCAATCCCACCCCCACCCCGTAGGAGGAAGCCTGTACCTTGGAAGTCAAACGGAATCCGTTCCGGAAGTCCGTTCAACGTCCAAAATGTTCGGAAACCAAAACACAGCTTCCGATTGGCTGCAGGAAGCTCCTGCAGCCAATCAGAAGCCGCGGAAGCCCCATCAGACGTTCGGGTTCCAAAGAACGTTCACAAACTGGAACACTCACTTCCGGGTTTGCGGCGTTGAATGCCAAAATGTCTGAGTACCAAGGCGTTCGGGATCGAAGGTACAACTGTAATTTATAGGCAATGTGCACAAGAGAAGTCCCTCCAGCAGTGGATCTGCAGAAAGCAAGGGGGAGAAACATGCATTTATGATATGAGTTACTGCTTTAGTGTGACAGCATCTGCTCCCATTTACATGAAACCAGTTTACAACTCAGTGCCTGTTTACATTTGACCAGGTGCTTTTGTTACACTGCTTTAACGGAAAACAGTCTACACCTGCTGAATTTTTATGTTACTTTTAATTGTATTGTTTCATCACAGATGTGCTTGCTGTGGGGACTCTTTTGGGCAGAGAGGCAGCATATAAATTTAATAAATAGCACGCTTTCATATAAAGTAATGTCCATGTGCAATTAAAGATGCATGCATAAGAAGGTATTTCCCAAATGGGGACAAAAATGACATATCCTGGAAGGGAGAAGGCTGGTCACTGTATCTAGCTTACCAGATTCGAAAAGCTCATTCTGATTCATTTGGGGATAGTTTCCAGATGCACAAAATGCTGGAATTGAAGCTGGGTTGTGACAAATTGCAAAGGCGCGTTTCACTCGAGAGATGAGCTGCTGCATTCTGCACCCGCTGGAGCAAAGCCCCCTTTCAAGGATAGTTAGAAGAGAAGCCTGCCACTATAATCTACCCTTCTGGCTACATAGGCCTGTGTAGCTGTGATAAGGTCTGCGTGAGGCACAGTCACAGCCTGTGGTCATTTTCTCAGAGCCTGGAAGATGCATCCTGTCACAGCTATTGTCTGTGAATCCTGACATCGCAACAGATCCCATAAAGAAGGGTCCTGCCTTTTTATGCACTTCACAGCAAAAAGCAGCTGTGACTTTTCTGTGAAATGTGTGGAAGTAGGTAGCCCAGCCCTCCAGTGAGAAATGTGCAGGCCACAACAAATCCTCTTGTCTCTTCCTGCAAGATTCTTCTTGTTTTGAAGGGAAGGTCTTACAAGGATGGTGCAGGCATGCTGCCTGTCAGGCTCTGGCATGTTTGTCTGTAATATGATTAACTTCCAAACTTCTAGAAGCAATTTATATTTGGGGTTTTTTTTGAAGCTTTTCAGATGTCTGTCGTTCTCAGCCTGGGCTGTCAAGTTCTGCTGCTGTTGCAAGAAGCCTGCAATATGGTCTGACTTAATCTAATTAAGTTTTTTCTCTTCCTATCTCACGATGAAGAGATCCTTTTCAGGGCTGTGATACGAGGAAGGGTCTCATTTGTTTAAGCAGTGGATGGAAGCCTGCCAACCACTTCAAAGGTATCTTTGCTGATAAGGGAAGTCAGGTTTGCTGCCAAAGCCAACGGTTTGAGTGGTGTCTGAGATACGGGTGTGTTGCTAACATTTCTGACCGGCTGCTAGGGGGGCTTTAGTGCCCTCCCAAGGCCTCTCCTTAAAATGCTTGCTGAGTGGCTACAAGCAGCAATATTTTGGGGGGCATTCAAGATGGAAGTGATTCTGGAACCACTTCATGCAACAAGGGAATAAGAAAATGGGGTGGATTTAAATGCCAAGGAGCAACAGGCTGAAGTCAACTAAGTCACTGTGTGAGTGGAATGACTTCTGCAACAAAACTTGCATCCACCCTCACATATCCCAAAATCTGCTCTGGCAGAAGTTCCGTTGTGTAAGTGGAAGTTGTTCTACTTACAAAATTACTTGGCTGGAGACAACCCAAAGATTTGCAGGTACAGTGGTATCTCGGGTTGCATACGCTTCAGGTTACATACGCTTCAGGTTACAGACTCCGCTAACCCAGAAATAGTACCTCGGGTTAAGAACTTTGCTTCAGGATGAGAACAGAAATTGTGCAGTGGCAGTGCGGCGGCAGTGGAAGGCCCCATTAGGTAAAGTGGTCCTTCAGGTTAAGAACAGTTTCAGGTTAAGAACGGACCTCCGGAACGAATTAAGTACGTAACCAGAGGTACCACTGTACTTTGTGTTGAAGTACCTGCACGCTGAGAGCCAGTGTGGTGTACTGGTTAAGAGCGGTGGACTCGTAATCTGGTGAACCGGGTTTGCTTCCCTGTTCCTCCACATGCAGCTGCTGGGTGACCCTGGGCCAGTCATACTTCCCTGAAGTCTCTCAGCCTCACTCACCTCACAGAGTGTTTGTTGTGGGGGAGGAAGGGAAAAGGAGATTGTTAGCCACTTTGAGACTCCTTAGGGTAGTGATAAAGCGGGATATCAAATCCAAACTCTTCTTCTTCTTGAAAAACAAGTTTCTCACTATATGTGGGTTGTACATAAGCCCCATAATGTTTAACAGAGCTGGGCCAGCCATTAGGGAGGCTGAGACCACTGCCTTAGGCACCAGGAGCCCCCCCCCCAGGTAGCACTCACACTGGCGACCTACCTGCCCCACCATTTCCGTCAGCGACGGAGAAGCACCACCTCCATTGGCGCCAAGTTTTGGCAAGATCATGTCACTTTTGGGTGAGATCTCACCCCAAATTGGCACCATCTTGTCAGAAATCAGCGCTGATGGCAATGGCGCTTATCCGCCAGTGGCAAATGTAGATGTGCAGAGGTGTAAGGAGCAGCTAGGTGGTAGCGACAGAGCAGGGTGGCCTTTCCCTTTTCGCATCAGGCAGTGGAACATGATTTACCACCCTTGATGTTTAGCAGTCGGAATCTGCCACTTCAGGAATTCCTGGTTTGGGAGCATCATATCCCAGTCCTATGAGAATCTATTTGTTTTTGTTTAATTCTGACTACAGAATTGGCCTTTGCTTGCAACGCAGACTGGTATTGTTTTATCAAATTGGTTGTGTGAAAATATAGGGCCATTTCGGACTGTCGTAGCTCAGCTTATTAAGGCAAGATGCGCACGAGCCTTGCGAACAGATCCCTTTTGTCATGGCTCATGAGCAAAGGGTGCCTCTAGTTTACCACGGTTCTGAAACTGGTTCAAGTGAAATGGGAATCTATGGTTAGAGATTTCCAGGTTTAATTGTGGCTTGCAGTAAAGGGAGGAGAAATAGCTCTTTGCATGGGTATGTGAATATCTCAGCTCAGTATTGTGCAGGGGGTGGGGGCACATGCAAAAATAAACTGGACCAGCATTATTTGGCTCTGCTAAGAACAGCACTGGTCGTACATTTCTACTATTTTGTGATTCTACAACCCCTCTGGAACCATGTTCCCACATGTGAAAGAAAATAAATAAATAAAGAAGCATAGAAGCCTTAGCATATAAGGGAGAAGGCTAGGTTACAAGCCCTTCTTGCTTCAGTTAGCTCTCTAAGGGAAGGAGGAGGGAGCGGGGGGGGGGGTTGGGTTGGGTGTGGGAGCATTCAAGCATTGGCTGCCATGTATTCAGCCCCAGGAGAGACAGCACCATATGCCTGAACAAGCAGGCTGACTCAAAGTTCTCTTAGGATACATGCTCTTCTTTTTAAGGGGATTCTACATAAATCTGTGGATGCTGTTCCGTTCCGTAGCAGTGACCACATTCCATGAAAATTGCGCCGTTCCAAAACTGTGGAATCTATAGCACTTTAAGAAAAACAACAAAGGCTTTGCTTTCAAATAGAAATAATAATCTGATGAGAGGGGATTGCAAGCCTTAGTCAAAATAATGCAGAGATTGGCACTTCTAGGGAAGAATACATTGTTTCTGCCTTGCCTATAACTAATTATATTACATTTCCCTGTATGAATTCTAATGAAGTTGAGGTGTGAGCCCTACACATTGGCTCACGTTGAGTTCTGATCCTCTCCTTGCAAATCTCAGGAGGGTAGGTTGCTTTGATATTGCTTCCATTCTTCTTTTGTCAGGTTTCTTTTGATTTCTTGCTTTTCTCTTTGTGCAGTACATATCTTTGATTCCTCTGTATTTCGAGCTTTGAGTGTGCTCCTTTTTAACTCTCTTCTGTTTAAATTTATTATCTTCAGATAAAACAGTGTTATGAAAAGGAGCCCAGTCCTTGGATTCCTACCCCCTTCTAACTATTCTGTTTTCCTTTAAGTTTCTGTGTGCGCTCATAATTCTCTGCATGGCGACACCATCATATTTTTAGCAAGATTTCCAGATCTTCTCCTGCTGATGTTATTTACACATATGGCCTCTTTTTACGGAAGAGGCCCTTGTAATTTAGTCTCCTTCATTGCCACTTCTTGCCAATTGCGATAGAAGAGAGAGATGTCTCTGAGTCAAACCAATTTTGACATGTTTTATGAATCTCTTATGTGTGTAGCAGTTTTTGGCATGAAGCAGCAAGCTATGCGTTCGTATTTCAGCTCATTAAAGAATTTTGTCTTGCACATGAAATAGGGTCTGCCTGCTAGACAGAAATGATGTACTCCGGAGGTTAACAAATCTGTATTACCTAACCATGTAGCATTCCCCTCCCCCCGCTTTTCTGTTCTGGCTAGTTTCTGAACAGACAAATTTTCTTCTGGTTCCTTTAGCTCCTTAACTGCAGCTCAGAGTAACAAGAAGAGAAATCTGAGAACTGAAATGTTTAAACAGCCTTCTTCTTGATTCTGTGCAATTTATTTTTATGTGCAACTGGCCTCTTTAGGCATATTATCAGCTGAGGTGAAAGGTAAATGTTGAGATAGTGCCAAGAAATACAGATCTATATTATATATATCTGTGAGGAAACTAAGCTAATCTCCTAAGTGTGCTTTTCTCTGCATCCATTTCCTTTGCTGGAGTCTTCTAGGGCAGGAGAATCTTTCTTCCCATGTCATGGTTTCCTCTATATTCTCATCCAGTGGCTTAAGTTCATTGTGAGAAGGCAACTGGGAGGTTTTCTTTTCTTGCGGTTGCAAGAATCTGTGAGGCTGTGATGTACTTGCTGGATATCATTCTAAACTCTTGTCCCCTTTGCCACTAAGGAATTGTGTGCAGCTCTGGAATTGTACTTTAGAGTCCTGTTCTTCTTTCTCACTTCCACTTTCTTATTGCTGCTTGGAGAACCACTTGCTCCTCTCTCCTCCCTCTTCCTTATCTCTAAAAAATGAGTGAAGAAAAAAAGACAGAAATAGAGGAAGGCATCCTGTTCATGACAGCACGGTCAGGTGCACGTCTGCATGGAATCTGTGCATCTACTTCAGCTATTCCATGAGCTCCATTTGAAAAGACTGTTGTCTTAAATGTTGCAACGTAACAGAGAACAGTTTTTACTGCTTACCTGCTCAAGCGACTGGCAGCAAGGAAAGATTCTGTGACTTTCTGTGGGGCAGTTTTCATGACTTGGTGTCTGTTCATGACAAGATGGATAATCAAACTTGCACATCTTCCTTTTGGTCAGCTCTGTATACTTCCAAGCCGCCGCACCCCCCCCCCACTTATAACGCTAAATTTCACCTTCTGCTTTCTTAGTTTTAGTTCAAAGGATGGTTGACAAGGGATGCTTTCACTCACCTTGGTGGTGGTAAGGAACTTCCTAATGACAAGGAAGTACTGTAGCTTTCATGGGCTGTTTGCTCCACCAGCCAAATGCTTGTACAAATAAGGGATTCCCCCCACAACTAATATTTAGTCTGGAATTGCTTCCCCATTCTTCTTTGCTTTGATCCCCTTTGGACATCAGTAACATTATTTCATGATAAAAGACTTAGAATTTGAAGGGTTTTTTGCCATATGTAAATACATTAACCGAACTGATTAAATCTATTTAGTCAATATTTTTTTAAGCTTCCCCTCTCTTATGGATCCTTTTACTCACATCTACTCTTGTTGTTAATTCACAAAAGTTTACCGCTTTGTCAGCTCTATCCAATGATCCACTTCAGTCATATTTGTGAACAGGATATGCAGATAAACCACCTTCCCATAACTTCTGAGTTCTTGTACTAACTTTGCTATGTAGAGCTATGGGGAATTTGGTCATGAAAGGTGCTGGTAGCTCATCCTGTTTTGTGTTGTATTTGATAAAAAGTGAAAATCTATAAAATGCAGGAGACATTTTCAAATGATCAATTAAACAATTTTGTAATATTGGCTTGCTAAAGGGTATAATTCTCATAAAAGGTTGTATTCAGACCTTTTGCTCTATAAGACTACAAATAAGATTGGCAGAAAAGGTTCTGAACTGCATTAAACGAGTGCATAAGAAGTGAAGAGACCAGAAATTTAAGACTCTAAATTCTCTGAATTGGAGAGATCCTAGATGTCACTTAATCTGCGCCCTTCAGAAACTCAATTATAAGCATTTTTCTGTCTGACATCTGTGTTTTGAAGAACCTATGATCATGGTAACGGGCTCTGTATCTAATTGCTAATTAAGTACTGGGAGATAGTTCAATTGTTGAGCTTTTTATTAAAAAAAGAGTCATTGCTGCAATCTAAGTAAATGAAGATTCCAATGGCTAGGAGCCATATGATTGCTAGTCCAACAAGGGAGTATTGTAGTTTGGAAATGAACTGCAGGCTTGGGAGGAGGGTAATCAGATTGTCTTGGAACCACAGTTAACTGTTTTGAAACTTGCAGTCTAGGTGCCTAGGGCTATATGAGGAAGTGGTCATCTGTAGCCCTCTCAGCCATGTGCTAAGCCGGAACTGTGTGGTCACCCCCACTCACCCATAGTGCAGTTAAAAACAGGCATATTTTAAGCATTGATCCCAGTTGTCTGAATCTACTCCTGATATCTGGGGTAGAGAAATTATTCGGTGTGTTTTTAAATGATTTAAGCATGTCTTTCACATGGTTTCCAGTGCTCCACATCAGTTTTAGGTATTATTTTATAAAGATGTTTTGCTCCAGGCCAATCACTGTACAACTCAAGGATATCGTTAAATGATTTGCTATAGTTCAAAGTCTGGAAAGATAATTCCTGTCTGTGGTTTGGGTGAGTTGCTAGAATCAGCTCTTCTTAGTGTGGAAAATGAACTGCCCATGCTGCATTTCCATTTACCTTCCCTATATTTATTCACAGAATTGATGTTGATCACTTTAAAAGCATTTTGCTTGGTGTTTGCCAGACTTTGCAATGGATTAGATTCAGGTCATCTAAGAAATGGGCAAGAGCAGCTTGAGGATGGCAGGTTGGTCATCCAGCTGCGGTGCCTGCAGCCATCCATGTCAAGATAATATTTTCCTAGGGGTTTGAGAAAGAGCATCAACGAAGGTAGGGTGCATGAACCTGTCATGAGTGGCACTGAAATTGTGCAAGATGGAGTATAGGGCATTACTTCCAATACTTCACAGGCCTTTGCAGGCAGCTGGCAGAGTGGGCATCTATTGAAGCTATATCCATGCTTCCATTTCATTTTGAAAGGCAAAGCAATATTGGTAGTTTCACGGAGAATCTGATGACTGAGACTTGACAGCATTTAAGATGACAGGAAAGAGTTATTTGGAAGCCAAATTTGTGAGCCAAAGAATTATACAGTAGTGTTGTTTTGACCTAGAATGGAGGTGAACTAGTTTGTCATAACTGAGGAGAAATGCACCTCACCATTATACGAGATTAAAATCTAGATTGTAGTGAAATTTAGGAATGGCACTCGGTTAGTGTGAAAGAGTCCCTTTTACTTCATTGGTTAGAACAAACTGCAGCTGCTTAATTGCTATGTAGTTGCCTTTAAAAACCAAGCCTCTACAGGTAGGCCTCTATAGGTAAATGTTGCTGGCCCTCTTGCAAGTCATTGTTCTAGCCTGAACATAGGATAGATAGTCTGACTCAGGAACATAGGAAACTATTGGCCCATCTAGCTCAGTACTGTGTGCAGGGCTGGCTCTGCTGCAGCCAAAGGGGTGTGTGTGTGTAACAATCTAGTTGGTGGCCAGGGGCAAAAGGAAATTGAGGCAGGATCACGCAGAGGATGGGGATGTAACCATCTAGTTGTCTTGGCAATGAGGATGTGGCTGTGAGTGGCAGTCCGCTTGCCAAAGCAATGGCAGATTCTTCCCAATGCTGTGATATTTGTTGTTGTTGTTGTCGTCGTCATCCATCCATCCATCTTGAGAGACAACGGAGTACACCTCCGGGGGCAAAGTCAAAGTACCATGTTAGCAGCACCAAAGTGACCTCCCCAGGACGCAAGCCTGGGCAGTGGATATGGAAGCCTAGGGCTGCCCAGACAATGAGACCCGCCCCCCTCAGCTTCCCTGATGGTGGTCCAAAGGAAAGAAGAGAAATACGTTAGGCACCAGCTTGGCTGCAGGAGTTTCTGGAAGGAGTCATACAAGGTGCCATCTAACCATCTTAAGGACTCCACACCTGATTTGTGTAGGGTTTGCTCCTTGAGCCTTTTCTTCCCCCAAAGATATCCCGCAAGGCATAGGGGGTTTATACACCCCTACTTGGACTATGTGCTGCACATTAGGTGGGAACAGGTAACACGTGAAGCCTTGGGGCCAAACCAAAGGGACTGGGCAACCGCCGACAAGGGATGTCAAACCCGCCCCCCCCCTTCAGAGTCTGACAGAGTGCCAGGATCCCAGGGAATAGGAGAGGTTATACAGGGGTGATTGTGAAACCGTTACCTCAAATGCGGCCATAGCACACATCCGGGGCCCATTGCCATATCCCTTGCTTAGCTTTAGAAGGAAGCCTTCGGACCATACACATATGCTTGGTTTGCCATGTAAAATGCACTTTCTGCACCAATACACTTTTATGTCTAAAGTTATTCTCTAGGTGCATTTTAATGTAGCTCAGTTTAGTTATTAGAAAATACTAATAAGAGACAATTGAGGTTCTTGAATGAAAATGCATTTCAATTTTTATTTTCCATAGTGTAAGCATTCAAAATAACTGTTGCTGGGGACCCCTAAAATCTCTCTAATCCATAGATTATACTGGTAGTTGGTGGCTTGGTATTTCTGCCTTTTAAAGTCTGGATAGAGAGCGACTCAGAACTTGTAACTATATTGATTGTATGGACAAAAAAGTAGCAAAAGGACTACCTAATTTCCCTGTTGATACATGAAAAATGAACAAAATATCATTTTGACTTCAGTTTTTAGCAACAGAGTAGACCATGCTGATTTTTTAAAGTAGTTATTTTGAAGCAACAAGCTGTGTCTTCTCCCCAGGACTCTCTAACTACGTTTAGAGGGTATGTTATATTTAGGCCATAAAATGTTGACAGCGTATCTAACTTGCCTTTTTTATTAGTGCCCTAAATATTTTGAAGCTGCAGCTGTAATTTTCAGTGGAATGCGGAACAGCCAAGTAAGCATTGCCATAGATCCAAAAAATCTTGATTAAATTAAACGGAGGCTGGGTTAGGCGGGCGGGGGTGCAGTGGGGGGTGGTAACAGGACAAAGAGAGCCTTGAGTAGCCTGCTGTGGTATTCTGAGAGTTAATGTTCCAGTTAACTGTGGCAGTGACCTACGGCTCTGCACGTGATTCATGCACAGACCCAAAGGTAGCAAGCAAAAGACTGCGTGAGTGTGCCTATGTGTATGAGATCGGAGGAGGCAGTGTGTGTGTTTTCATGCACACATTTGTGGCTACTTTTGCTTTTCTAGTCCTTTTTGATGGGGGGGGATGTTACACTAAGGCAGCAAGAAAGCAAGATATTGATCTTGAGGCAAGGCAGCCATGTAATAGTTTGCCCTTCAGCCAGCGTTGCTTTCTTAATGCTAAGCATATGGACCTGTTAGGCTGAAGTTTAAGTTTTTCTGCTCTACTATGTAACTCTTTCATGACCTCCAAGCAGTGGTCATCTGCAATGCATGTACAGCTGAATTTGCGCTTGGTCATTATTAGTTCAGTTAGAAGGGTCTTTGTGTGCCAGATTCTAAGCCTCTGTGAAATCAATCATTGTACACTGAGGTGGGAAACCTCACAGCTGAGGACCACATCTCCAGGCCTCCCCATCCAGCCCTCCCCCCTGGAACAAACAAACAAACAAAGTCCTTTTGACTTCCTGGAATGTGCTCAGTGGAAAGTGGTGTGTGTGTTGAAATTTCTGCGTTTTGTGTGACTGGAATATAGCTTCTTGTGCAAATGAGGATTAAATAAATTGCCTGGTCCACTTTTGCTTCTGGCCCCACACATTACTGGCATGTGGCCCCCCAGAAGGTCCCCGAGAGCCAGTGTGGTGTAGTGGTTAAGAGCGGTAGTCTCGTAATCTGGTGAACCGGGTTCGTGTCTCCGCTCCTCCACATGCAGCTGCTGGGTGACCTTGGGCCAGTCATACTTCTCTGAAGTCTCTCAGCCCCACTCACCTCACAGAGTGTTTGTTGTGGGGGAGGAAGGGAAAGGAGATTGTTAGCCGCTTTGAGACTCCTGAAGGGGAGTGAAAGGCGGGATATCAGGTCCAAACTCTTCTTCTTCTCTTCTTGTGTGTGAGAGGGGGTGTTGATTGTTGGGCTGAAAAAGCTCCCCCACTTATGTTTCCTTTCATAGAATCATAGAATTGTAGAGTTGGAAGGGATCCTGAGAGTCATCTAGTCCAGCCTCCTGCAATGCAGGAATCTCAGCTAAAGCATCCATGACAGGTGGCCATCCAACCCCTGCTTTAAGAACCTCCAAGGAAGGAGAGCCCACAACCTTGCGAGGGAGACGTTTCCTTTGTTACTATAGCACTCAAATGTATCATTAAATGATGAGAGGATTGGGTACTGGCCTTTTTTCAGAATCCCCTCATGTTTGGCAAATGCCCTGGAGAAACTTTAATTGTAGCCTTACTGGCCATAGTCTTTCCCTGCTTGTGCATTTGGGTTATGATCAGCCATGTCTGGTTCCACTACACTCTGAGACACCCAGACTCTCATCTTTACTCAGTGAATGTTTTCCGTTAACATCATTAGGCATTTCCCTTTTGTTTTTTCATTGCTTATGGCTCCATATCCTCTTAATTCAGATAGGTTTTTAGTTAGCTATTTTTAACCTCTTTTAATGAGCCTCACCCATTGGTTGTATTGGGAGTTGCTATGATTTGGAATTTCTGAAATCACATTTGCTTTTGTGACTGTGATGTTTCCTACTTGACTTTCTCTGCTACTTATACTCTCCTTTTAATTAAGCATAATCTGTCAGTTTGCCTTCCTTTCTTTTATACATTTCTTCTTTCCTCTTCAACCTGACCTTTCAGCTCAGAAACATCAAGCATTCTGATCTTCTACAGGTCCTTACACAATTGCTCCCTGCACACATTTGCATGGTCTATAAATATCTACAAGTAGTACATGATATGGAACTAACCATGTTCTGACATGACACTGTGGATAATTACTCTGAAATGAAGCACAATAGTGAACATTTAATATATATATATATATATATATATATATATATATATATATATATATATATATTATTTAAACAATTAAGCATTAGTAGCATGAAAATATATGCATTCGAAATACCATGTACTGACCGTTGCAATAAAAGCATCACAGCACCGTTCTTTCCTTAAAAGTAAGTGGTCCTATTAGAGAAGAAAGTTCCAAAGGGCTGATTGTGGCAAACTGTGGCAAGCAGTCATAAAACAGGAAGGATAAAATTGCAAGATAAAGAAGGATAATGTTCATAATAATCTTAGAAGGTTTTAAAAAGAATGAATGGCGTAAAATATATTCCATCGTGACAAGGTTCATATTTCTACCAAACATTCCTGAATGTTGCCAAATAAACTCATATTTAGTGGCTAGTTTGGTCATATAAATCTCAAGCTGCCTCCAAGCAAAAGCAAAGTCGGAGGGGGTCCTCATCACTCCTGGTGGCACATATTTTATGAGTCAGTTTTTTAGAAAGGGCAATGAGCATGACTTTTTTAAAGCATAGGTCCCTAGGATAACAATATGTACCCTTTCACCCTTGAGAGATCACTAGACAAGCGACAACCAACAAATATAGAATTAATCATTGAGAAGTAAGGCCAGCATTGGCACCATCAAAAATGGATAAGAGAAATAGCAAGGTCACCTTGGATGCTAAGCTAACAATTGTACCAGTCTCCATTGCAACCTGCTTCCAGAACTTGTGTACCCCCACCATATATGCCAATATGTGCCTTGTACCTTACAACCCCACCAGCATAATGGGGGACCAGATCTTACAATGTGAGCAAGTCTGACCCGGTTTAAAAACCAGTGGTGGACCATCTTCAAAGAATTCTCCCTAATGTTAGCAAGCATGGACCTTAAGCGACTCACCAACCAGATCTTAAGCCATTGAGAATTTTTTAGTTTGCCTGTAGAGTCCATCACCTACACCAGTTTCAAAGTAGTAAATGGAGAGGACTGGCATTTACTCAGAAACACAGGGTTTCGGTGACATATATCCCCTACTGATACAGTACTAATTACTAAACATTTTGGTCAGAAAAGTTTGGGGCACTTTTGAGTGAATGAATGAATGAATGAACTTTATTATGGTGACAGACCAGGATAGACTTTTGTCATTTGCCTGTCTTGATAATTCAGATTAAGAAAATGACTATTATAATAGATGGTGCTCTTCACAACAGGGACCACCTTTGTTCTGAAAAAATATTGGAGAATATTGCTGAAAATCCTCAGTTGGGGGCTGTTGGATCTTTTTCTTTCTAAGTCTAGCAATTATAAGAGCAGAATGCTTTTCTTTGTCAGGCTTCAGGACTTGGTTTATTTACTTGGCAATGCATCTGGCCACCCAAGGATGGTGGTGTGAAACTTGGGGGCATGAGTTGAACTAGTGCGTGGAAACTCAAGCCATTTGAACGTCCTGATCATTCTGCTTGCTTTCTTGTTTGCTTACTCATGCAATAATACTTTGAGGCATAACTATTGAATAACACCAGCTGTTTCATAAATTGGTAAGAGGTCTCTATATGAAGGCTGAGATCAGGACTCATGTCAAATTAAGTACACTTTTTAAAAAGTAGCACTTGTCGAATGAAATAATTTGTTGTAGAACTTGTTGTAGAATGAAATAATAATTTGTTGGGTTATTCAAAGAGGGAAGTGTAATGTAGAGAATTACCATGTAGTCCATTTCAATGTTGGTTACTTTCCAGGGTGTTCATTCTTTGTACATTTACTAGCAGACAAAAAAGTGCTCAAGTTTTCTCATTAATGATTAGCCTTTGTTGCCCAGTTGATAAGAGAACTTGTTTGGGTGCATTATGAAAGCAAAATAAGGCAAATAAATTAATGTATGTAAGTTAAAAAACTGACAATTTCTAGATTTCTTGTTCCTTTATCTAATTAGAACTAGCTTCTGTTAAATGCAGATTAATGAACACTATGGATTACCACTTTCATCTGTTGTGGGAATTCTTCTGAAACAAAGAATGTAGCCAGTTTCAAAGGCCTTTCTCCTGCTTGTTCTACAGGGAGGTGATCAATCAGAAAAATCATTTACAATTAGATTACATTTTGTTCCCCCACTGTTCCTTGTTAATGTTTCTGCCTTTTGTAATCTGAACTAAATTGTGTTAGGAAACCCTTAGTCAATTGACTGCTTTCTTTTTCATAACTTGATGCTTTGATATCAGAGTAAGGGGTTGGGTCATATACATCTTTTCATTGCTGTGCTGCAGATTAAATGTGGTCTGTTTGCCTAACCTTGGTTAGTAATCAGAAGCTTGTGGGTTTCTTTCCTACCTTCTCTTTCCTTATGTTGGCATTTCCCCTCTTTCCACTCTGGAACTAACTCTAACTTTGCACTGGTGTTTAGTGCTAAATCACAATTTTCTACTGGGGCAATTTTCACACCGTCATATAGTTGTCATGTAGGAGGCCACCATAAGGAAGGGTGAGGCTGTATAAGGAGACTTTCAGGTATCTGAGGGAGATTAGATTTGGAGCAGTGATGGCCATGGACAGTAATATATCTGGATATGAGGGCAGAGATTGGGACCAAAGCAGTGGGGAGCTTTAAGGCATAAGGACTTTGTGCCAGTGCAGAAGTGGGTGGGAAATCAACGTAGGTGTTTGAGGAGAGGCATCACATGGACAGAATGATGAGAGGTGAACCATCTGAGCAGCAGAATTCTGGGCTAGAACTGGGTTTTGCTTTGTTTCAGCACCAGAGTTGCACACAAGCATCTCGAGATGGTTCCCAGTCAATTATATTTATAATTAACTGCTATTCCAGCAAAGGGGAAATTATGAGCTTTCTTAATCAGGTAAGATGGATGTGGGGAGACTTCTGGCCTTCCAGATGTTGTTGGACTCCAATTTACATAAGCAGAAATGGGGAACTTGTGGACCATGCAAAGAAGGAGTTATGGGTCAGAGAAGCATAGATATGTTGTGGGCATTGTTTTTATATATGTTTAATTGACATAATTCAATTAAAAAAAAATCAGTGCATAGGTGACTACAGTTTATAAATACATGGTAGTGTTCTTGTAATGCCAGTTAATGTGGCTTCCAGTGCGTGAATGTTCCAGAGCATTGAAATTAAGACATTATTTAAGAAGTTGAGTATCCTGTGGAGTGCATATTGCATGCCTCTGAACAAGAAACAGCTTATAACCAAATATTATGTCAAAGAGCATGTTTCAGCAGGCTTGGCAAACTTGCCACTCACAGCCCTGTTATGTGCTGCCCTCCCTCAGGGATCTGAATAAATTACTTTGAATGCAAACCATAGCTGGCATTGTGTTGCCTTTTCTGCTTTGTTTCTTATATTCCCTGTATAAAAGCCACACAAAGTAGGTGGATCATATCATTGAAGTGACTCAGATTTATATTACTTGACAGTGGGCATATATACCCGCCTTGTTGGAACAGAGGGAAAGCTAAAATGACCTCAAGTAAAGCCATTTTCTATGCTCTTGTCATCATTTGCTCCCCGCTGACCCCAATATTGGATGCATAACCAAAGCAACAACTACTGCATTACAATCAGTGCTGGCAGCTAGCACCCTGTGCCAGGCTGTGAGTGTCCTATTCTTCCTCTCACTTCTAGCAACATTAATCAGAAACTTCCAGCAACATTGGACCTTAGGTTTAAGCATGGTGTGCATTGATAGTCCCCATCTTTGAAAAGTACCCACCTTCTTTCTCCCCTATGAGTTTATAATAGAGTGCAGTATTTCTCCCCAGTCCCTTTCATTCCAGATTCTACTTGGTTCTGGACAGTTTCACAGTTCTCCACTTTATTGCTTGAGATGGGACGGTGAAGCATTTCTGAAAAAGAGCTGTCAATTGTCTTTGTAGCGATATCAAAACAATGACACTCTCTGTCATTTTTTCAGAGGCTAAAACTTTGCTCCATCTTCAAAACAAAATAAAATAAAATAAAATAAAATAAAATAAAAGTTTTAAAAGTATTCCTTCCAGCAGCACCTTAGAGACTAAGTTAGTTATTGATATGAGCTTTCGTGTGCATGCACACTTCTTCAGAAAATTTATTTATTTATTTATTTATTTATTTATTTATTTATTTATCTATTTATCTATTTATTTATTTATTTTGTTTTGTTTTGTTTCGACTACGGCAGACCAACACGGCTACCTACCTGTGACTTTGCTCCATCTTGCATGTGTCAATATTCAGGTGCGAACATTAGCTCCATTAGCTCCATTCAGGGGTGTAGGTCATGGGGAGGGGCGGCAATCTGTGCCCAGGCGCGGCGCAGCGATCTGCCCACAGGGGCAGCGTGGTGATCTGCCCACAGGAGCACTGCGGTGAGCTGCCCACGGAGTCTGCCTGGCAGACGCAAGCACTCCCAGGAGAGACGTGTGGCTCATGTGTGCTGCAGGCCAGGCCCCACGGTAAGTGCTACCCCCCGTGGTGTGCCATTTTGTCACCCCCCCTCAGGGATGACACCGCATCCCCCCCTTCCTACGCCCCGGCTCCATTTGTTGCATTATGGAATCCTTTTATTTTGAACAACTAGAACCTGAAGCCAAGATTTTGCAGAGTATCCCCAGCACCAAAAGGAGACAACTGTGGAATACTGGTATTGTTCGGGTCTCTTGAGAGTGGGGAGATTCAGGAAGCAGAAAGATGAAAAGACACCTTTCTAGGGCACCAGAGAGCTCAGGTTTGGGCTGACTGTCAGCCCCAAATCAAGGCAGTTTATTGCTTTATAGTGGTTCTGAGGAGAATCCGGAGAGTGCAAAATGTGTCTGTCTGTGTACGTGAAACATTCCTATGGGGCAAGGAGGCGATCTTTTTTACCCTTATGCCATGCATAAAGATGCTTACTATGCAACTGTGTTGCCCTTCAGATTTTTAGGGACTCGAATTCCCATCAGCCACATCTATTATAGGGTGATGGGAGCTTGTATTCTGCAATGTGCTATCCCATACTTGCTGCCCTGGCTATAAGTTGTCAGCAGTTTAAGAAGGTCATTTCATTCTTTCAACCTTAGAACTCTGCTGGATCTTGCTCATGCAGTGGACTTCCTTGCTAGGTTGTCCTCTTTCCCTGGAAAACAATTTAAAACCAGCATCATCATTTTACCACATCTCTGTCTCTCTGTCTGTCTGTCTGTCTGTCTGTCTATCTGTCTCTCTCTCTCTGTGTGTGTGTGTTTGTGTGTGTGTCCCAAGAAAAGAAAGCAGCAATAGGATTACATTTCTTTCCTCTATAGCAGCCTTTCTCAACCTGTGGCTCCCCAGACGTTGTTGAATTACAACTCCCATCACCCCTAGCTAGCAAGGCCAGAGCTCAGGGATGATGGGAGTTGTAGTCCAACAACATCTGGGGACCCACAGGTTGAGAACCACTGCTCTATAGGATCAACTGCCATCAATAGTCCTGGAAGCTCGTAGATCCTTGTCATGGGATTGGGTGGATCTATTTAACCCCCAGATTAGGGTGGCAACTGTGGAAACAGAATGCTGAACTAGATAAGGCTTTGTTCTGATACAACTGGGTTCATCTTATGATATAGTTATGAGTTGAGGCCACCTAAGTTGACTATTAAAGGGAATGATAAAGTTTATGACCCTTAGCCAGGCAGATACATACTGCCTTCAAGTGCAAGTGAGCTTTCTTTAAAAATTGCCACTGTTAATGGCAGTTTCCAGCGAGGAGGGAATGCTTCTGGACTTCTAAGATGTATTTCCAAAGCTGTAACTGAAATATATAAACCTCGAAAATTGGATTTCATCTTAAAAATCATGATACAGCTTTAATTTTAAATGCATGAATAGTGCTGATTCAATAACCTTTGAATGCATTAAATACTTAAGCTGGCTAAAATCTTCTTTGCTTTATGTTGAAGTAAATTGAGTCAGAGTTTAGAAAAGTTTAAATTATGACTTCCACACTGAGTGCCATGTGTGTGTGCTTATGAAGGCGAAGAAAGCAAATTGGAATTTGGCTACCCTCTTCAATCCCCCCTCCCATTTTATATTCCTAACCATTTATTCCTTTAATCTTTCATTTTATACTCATGAAAAGTAGAAAGATTCACATTGGCTTTGGCCTGATGTTTGCATCTAAGTAAACTCAGTTATAAAAAGGCTGATAGAGGAATTAAGATGTTAAGAAAGACTCAAGTGCTAAAGCTGCACATTTGGCAGGTTTTCTTCTGGGTAACATTTGGCATGGAATGCAGATACAGATGCAATTAGACAATTATGGCTGTCTAGATAGAAGCAAATATAAACTTGGAAGTTCTACTTAAAACACTCATGAAAACAATAATTCTAATTGACAGATCTTTTGGTTCAAAATTCCCTATGGTCTTAGTGGAACTTCAGCTTTGCAAGAAATTAAACATAAATATACAACACAGTAAGAGATTGTTTTATTGCTTGAAGTTTTCATCTCCTCCAATGAAAATGTAGACAAAACCTTGGTATAGCAATAGGTCAGGATTCTGATAAGAGAAGGAGGAAAGTGAACTTTTATTTTGGATAAATATTTATATCCTGGCTTTCCATAAGTCATGCTCAAGATTCTTAACAATAACAAAACCATAAAATTAATTATCTTAATTATTAAGATCATGTCAGAATCTATCGCATTGAAAAATAAAAACCAATAAACAGAATGTGTTAAAATTTGGAACAGTGCCTTCAAAGTATTTGTTTAACAAGGGTAACAGACACAAATGTCTGAAACTGCCTCTTAAAGGCTAAAAGTGTGTGTGTGTGTGTGTGTGTGTGTGTGTGTGTGTGTGTGTGTCTCAGTGATAGAGAGGGGAATCCTTTTCATAGCAAGCAGTAAATTTTCCACTTAGAGGACTAAGATGAGTCTTGTTAGCTCAGACTAAATGCCCATCTATGTCAACCTGTGTCAATTTAATGCCCTTCACATGTTTTGGACTAAAACTTCCAGTGGCCATTTACCTCTAAATGAAAAATATATTGTTTGCTTTAAGACTGGATTCATTCACATGGGCACAGAGGTTGGTGGGGCTGTTTTGCTCTAGCATCCTATTTCATAGCGGCTAAACAAATACCTTTGGGAAGCAGATTTTGATGGCTGCTCATAGCTGTTAATGATGGCTGTCCTCCATGAATTATCGAAACCGTTTTTTAGCCCACCTAAGCTAGTGACCATCACCACATCTTATAGCAGTGAATTCCATAAATTAATTGCATTCTATGAAGAACTGCTTCCTGGATCTGCTGCTAATCAATGTCATTACAGTGGTATCTCGGGTTACAGATGCTTCAGGTTACAAAGTCCGCTAACCCAGAAATAGTACCTCGGGTTAAGAACTTTGCTTCAGGATGAGAACAGAAATCACGCAGCATGGTGTGGTGGCAGCGGGAGGCCCCATTAGCTAAAGTGGTACCTCAGGTTAAGAACAGTTTCAAGGTTAAGAACAGACCTCCAGAACGAATTAAGTTCTTAACCCGAGGTACCACTGTTGATGACTTGGGAGTTCTAGAATTATGAGAGCATGGGAAATTTGTCACTATCCATTTTCTCCACACCATGTAACTGTTATAAACATCTGTCATCTTTCCTCTACCCTTAAGTGTATTTTTTCTAATCAAAAAGGTCTTTAAACTGGAAGGTACTCCCAGCACCTTGTTAAGAATATGAGGAGAATCTGCTAGATCAGCCCAGTGTCCTCTCTGGTTCAGCACCATGCTCTCACACTTACAAACCAGATGTCTTTGGGAAGCCTGCAAGCAGGACTCAAGTGCAAGAGCACTTGGTTTCCGCAACTGACATTCAGAAGCTTACAGTTTTGTTCCTAATGATCCACAACATAGAATTTGCCCCTTTCACAGCTGCTGCACACTGGGTCAACATCTTCATCTTCACTATGACCCCATGAGCATGTATGTGAAGTTAAGATTTATTTATTTATTGCCCCAACATGCAAAAAAACACATGTTGAATTGTATTTGCGATTTTATGGCCCATTCACACAGTTTGGAGAGATCCTTTTGGAGCATTTTGCAATCCTTTTTTGTTTTAATGACCCTGAGCAACTTAGTATCATCAGCAAACTTGGCCGCTTCGCTGCTCACATCGTGGCTGCCGACTTCTGCTTTTACATTATAGTTTCTTAGTTGGGACCACCAAAACATTATGCAATATTACACATGTGGCCTCACTGTCAGTTTTTATGAAGTCATGATTCTTGTTGGTTTTATATAATAATCCCTGGCATGGAATTCACCTTTTTCATAGCTGTCACATACTGAATTAACAATTTCGTCAAACCATCTGCTAGAGGCCCAGGATCATTTCCCTAGCTAGACAGTTTCCTGGTAAGCTGTTGAGAACATTCTTCTTTAAAATAAAATGGACTACATTTGCTTGTGATGGAGTTTTGTTTCGCCTCCCCTCCCCCAAATTTCTTCTCCATTGTACAGTATAGGATTGTAGGGAAGAAACAGCTTTTGGGGGAGTGGGAACAGGGGTGAGAGTCATACCAGGTTTCACATGATAAATAATTGTCTCTTTGTCCTCCTGGTCAGGTTTTTAGTCGGGGAATTTCCCCCTGACATGCCCAGTTTCCTTCTCTGTCATGCTTTCAGGCAGCTAATTACATTTTTTTAAAGGGTGTAATGTAGGGCACTCTAGATCAGAGAGCCACTGTTCCAGCTTCCTTTACGCACCATAGTAATCTTGGGTGAGCGTTACAAGACTACGATTGTTAACTGGGCCTCTGTGTCAGCAATGCCTTGGGTTTCCAAAGGCCCCTTTCATTTTAAACAGTATAGAGTTTCACTTGGCTTATGAAGTACAATACCAGTCTCCATAGGGAGCCATGGCTGAAGCAGTAAGTCACAATCATTTCAACAGCCTGTTCAAATAAACAAGGATGCTGTTTGATACATCCCTTCTTAGAACGGTTGCTGGGAAGAAAAGAAACATCTGCCTGGATATAATTGTCATTTTATTGGTTTTATTCTCTCCCCATTGTGATGTATTGAGCCATGCGATTGCATAATTGTGCAACTATTATATTCTGTTGTGCAATAAATGTAAAGAGACTTCTCTTGATCCCTGGCACTACTACTTTTATGTTTAGAAAGTGAAAATACTATTTTAGGATGTTAAACAGCTGTGGAAGGAAAGGAAAGGACAATGCGTTGGCCAGCAGTAGAAGTAGTAAGCAAGTCTGTGATTATAGTTTTCTGTTCAGAAGCCAGTCACCCCATCCCCAATGAGGTGACTATTATTTATACTCACCTTAATGATATATCTTACATGGATAGAGGGTGCGTCCATGGTTCAACAGCTGCAAATCAACAGGTCCTTAGTGTGTTGAATTCATAATTCTTTTTTCTTTAACAATTCATACAGTGAGGACTAATACAAATAACCACCTTAACGAGATTACAGATTGCCACCCTACTGTGGGAAAGATAGTGGGAGGAATGGAATGCAGGCTCTCTGAAAGACAAGGATTTGCTGTCTTTGCAGCAACTGAGAATTAAAAAGCAAATGGCTGGATAGATTGAAGACGGTGAGGGCCAATGCAATGATGAGATGCTCACTGGTATTGTTTGTGGAAGCAGTTTATGCTTCTTTGCTTAGCTCTTGTAAACTATTTGACAAGTGTGGCACATCTCTTTCAATATGGGTATATTGCTGTTTAAGACCACCCCCCAACCCAAAAAACCCTGACGGTTGCCATGCGCCAATTTTAAATGAATAAATACATACTTTAAAATAAAGAGTGAATGGATCCAGCTACAGTCCAGTTTGACAGTCCATCACATTTGCTTGTGGCTTTCCTTTATTTGTTTCTGGTGCTAATAAATCCTACTAAAGCGAGCAAATTCATGAGTCATATTGTATGGGGTTTAACTTGGTGGCTCAGTTACCCAAGTGCCTCCTATTCTGGAGTATAGTATGTCAATACAGATACAAGTGCCTTGTGGTTCTTTTCTGTTTAAAAATAGATAAGTGTATTGTCAGTGGAGGAAAATCTCACATCTGGGCCCTTGGCGCATGCTGAGACTTGACTGTGTGTGGATGTGAAGTGCCTTGGGTGTGGTTTCTTTTGTCTTCTCTCTTGGCACTGAGTGTGGATTCTAAAATAAGAGTAAATGTAGTTTGCACAGGTTGTGACAAAACAAAACTTCCTTTTTCGGGTTTGGTGGTCATATTCATTGGAACTTATCGCTAAGCATATGGACATAAGAAAAGCCCTGCTGGATCAGACCAAAGACTCAACAAGTCTAGCATCCTGTTATCACAGTGCCTTATGAGAAGTCACAAGCGGGACCTGAGCACAACAGCTCTCAAGCGGCAGAAAAGCCATTATTTAACACAGCTTTCCCCTTGCTCCAAATGTCAAAGAATGATTTACATAAAAACAAAGGGAAATGTACTTTCCAGCCTCCCACCTTGGCATACCATTCTTCCTCCTCCCCCAGAATTGAAACACACCTTTGAAATAAGGCCTGAAATCTTCTAATGGCCAGGCTCTCCATCTTATCTGACTGTACTGTTCCCACAATTCCAATTTGTTGGCAGCTTATGTGGATTCCGCTTTCAAAAAAAGAAAAGAGAAGAAGAAAGCATTGGATGCTAGCATAGCCATGTGCTACCTCTGACAGCAGCCAGAGTTTCCTTTGCAGAGATGAATGCTTGCTTTGACCACACACTACCAGCATTTGGCTGGCTTTGTGTGCAGCCTATTGCATTTTATTAAAATAGGTTGTTTAATTTGAATGTAATTGGAGCTAAGCTGAGTGTTTATTGGATTTGCCAGTGTGAATAATAACAATCAATTGTGTCTGAATTATTGTGAACATCATGGCATGTTTGCAGCAGCCGCCACCACCTTGCCCCTGTTTTCCTCTCTTTTCTTCCAGTTAACCTTTTCTGGTTCTTTTGTATTCCAGAGCAAAGAAGTGGGGCAGCAGCTACAGGAAGACTTGATGAAGGTCCTGAATGAGCTCTACACGGTAAATCAAGTTGCTTTCTTGGCTCCTTTTCAGAAAGTAGGAAAGAAATGTTTGACTTTACCCTGCCTGCTGCAATAGCAGCAATCAAGCATTGGAAGTGATAAATGGCTGCAGTCTGTACTGAAGCGGTGTGTTATTTGCTAGTTGGTTATGTACTGTAAATTTCTTTTTTCCCTTTTTGTTTCATTGTTATCCTCTTCCTGCATCTCTATTGCTTTTCCTCATGTCGTCTGATTACGTTCCACATCAGGCTGTGAATACTAGTGGAGACTTGGGGAGCACCATTGAGACTGTGCACAGTATAATAACTGCAGCTCTGAGATCAGCTTTGGTTGCAAGCATGCCACATACAATTGGTTCCATTCATTCCATGTGCAGGAATGCACTATTCACTAACTTCGTCATGCAGTAATATTTCCACAATGATGATTTATAGTAGATGCTTGCATATCACTTACTGCTTTAAGTCTGCATTCTTAGAAGGCAGGGTGGCAGCAGGTTTTAGATTTCTTAAATATATCAAGGCAGTAATGTTTATTACAACTCAACATGCTGCATTAGCTGTAGTTCTGTACCTGGACCCCAGGGTGGATAAAACTAGAGAGTCTGCAAAGACACAGCCTTGCTGTCAGTTCAGTGCATACGAGTCTTCAGAAATGTTATCCAAATGTATCTTAATAATAAAATAGACTAGTATAAGCCCAGAGAAATGCCAGATGTATTATCTCTGTACTATAGATTGATGGTAAAGTAAGGTTACCAGACATCCCCGTTTCCCGGGGACAGTCCCCAGATTTACAAATCAGTTCCCATACAAAATCCATTGAAGTTGAAAAGTGTCCCCGGATTCATTGAAAAAAATCTGGTAACCTTATGGTAAAGTTCACACAGTTATTGTACATAGGGGGGAAATCTTTCCCAAACCAGCACCTTGCAATGTGCACTCTGTACATATGTATTTGGTAATTTTTCATTTTCTTAATTTAATTGAATTTTTGCACTAATTTTAGCCTACACCCATGTGATCCACAAATCCACTATTCAAAAAGACCTCCAAAGGTTATTCCCTTCATTATCATTGCTGCCATGGGCCTCCTTTGGAAGGGCAAGATATAAATTTAATGAGCCAATCAAATCAATATATAAGCACAACTGGTAGCTCAACCACTAGTGAAAATCTTACAAAGAAAGCTTGTCTGGTACCATAATTATGTTTTTCATTTTGGAGTACTCCATTCATTCTGGCACTGGTGAAGGGGAGTTAAAGCTGTCTATGAAAAATCCAGGAGACCCATCTTATTTGGTATTGTGTTAGCACAGGCATAGGCAAACTCTGCCCTCCAGATGTTTTGGGACTACAATTCCCATCATCCCTGACCACCGGTCCTGTTAGCTAGGGATCATGGGAGTTGTAGTCCCAAAACATCTGGAGAGCCGAGTTTGCCTATGCCTCTATTAGCATCTGGTGTTGGGCCAGAGAGACACGTCAGTGATTCTTCTGGTAAACCGGCAATCCTGCTGCCCATCATTCTCCCTGGCTGAGGTGGTCCAGTGTGTGTTTTGTTGGTGAATCCCTTGGGGATTTCAATAGCCACATGGAGATTACTTTGGGGGTCCAGCTCAGGACTTCACGGCTGCCATGATAACCACAGGGCTGCCTCGGAATATAATTGATCCCACACATTTATCAGGTCACACTGTTGATCTAATTTTTTCAACATGGTGGGGGCTAATGAGTTGGAAATTCATTGCGGGGAGGGCTTTCTGTAGCCACATTATCATGGTCTGACTACTTCTCTGTTTAGTTGGACAGCAACTACTCCCCTCTGCAGGTGAGGACCCCCAGACCTGAGGGTTCCCTGACTACCGTGATGCCGTGTTTGGTTGATATGGATGGCACTCCTGCTTTACAGTTTCTATATCTAGAATGTCGTTTTATTTATGAGTGTATTGTATTGGTTTTTTGTTTGTTGTTACCTTCTGATTTAGAACCCTGCTGTCTTCATAGACGAAAGGTTGTCTTGATTTTTTTTTTTAAAAACCCCAATCCTTCTTTAATAAATAAATTAATAGAACCTGACGATTTCTGGTGGCCCTGATGCTTTGCCAGTGCAGTCTGGTGTGCTGCATATGTGCAGGGAAACTCCTGTTCCTGCTTACATACAGCCTCTTAACTTGAAGCTGCTAGTAGATCTGCAGCTGCTGAAAAGCAACAGAGAGCTACGTCAGGGAGCAGAAGCCTGCAACACACATCAGTGCCTACCCTGTCCTTTCATTTACTCTGCAGCACAATCACTGGGTCAGACAGCATCAACTGCATTATCGAGGGTTCATTTGTCTCCACATCAAGTAGTGTCACACATGCTGTCATTTTTCAGCAATTTCTGATGGTTACTTAGGCTCGGGTGGCGAGAAGGTAGATGGGGATGTACCAATGTAGAGTGATTTATAGCAGATCGGCAAGGTTTCAGTCTACTGATGGTTTCACGGTAGCAGCAACAAAAAGGTTCCCCCAACCCACACCCGCTCTAAATGAAACTGCTGAGATCAAGAAAGTCAGCAGCGGGGAGAGAAGCAGATTTTTGTTTCACTGTGAGGTTTGTTCTTGTACTGAAAACAAATTCCTATGCTGGGTATGTGCCCCAAAGCATCATTTTGCTTAATTCTAAGAGCAAAATCCCCCGCCCCACCTACTATTTTGTATCTGGCTCTGATTGGTGCCTCTCAGGGTTCTAGTAAACAAAACATAGACGTTGCAAGCCAGAAGTCTGTGCATCCCTGAATTGTTTATTTCCTTACGTTAATATCCTGCTTTTGTTCCAACATGCAGACTAAGGCAGCATACACATGTCATCCAGATACTAACTAGATCTGGATCTGCTTGGCTGCAGGAAGGTGGTGGCTTTCCATGTCTTCTGGCCATTCCCTGGGACTTACCGTAGGCAAAAAACTCTCTCTCTCCCTCTCTCTCTCTGGTTTGAGGCCTGCGGCAACATTTGAGCCAGGATCGTCAGGCTCACAGTTTGAATGCCTAGCTGTTACGCAACCAGCTTTCTGTTTTAATGCCTTTCTGCTCAGCAGTATAGCTAGTAAGAGGAACAAGGAAGAGTCATTGCCTGGAGAGAAAGAAGAAAGTGTTAATAAAAGTCTCCCATGCAAGACATTTCTTCTTGCACAGCTGAATGGGATATGTTCAGCGTTGATTAAATCTGTCTACACAGCAACTGTGACCAAATTGCCTCTATTTTTGGAAACAGTCGTACAAATGTTTTCTTTGGGGTTGCTGCTCAAAAGAGGGGGTGCTCTTGGATTCTACCTAGTTAACAGGGGTTGCTGCAGTGCCAGAGTCTTTTCTCCACACAATCTGTGAAAAGATGCTTTAGGAGTGCTCTTGTTACCCGAAGCACATTGACCCTAACACAGAGCGGGGGTTATTAAACACTAAGTTTAGATCCAGAATGATTTTGCAGAACCAATATGAATCAGCAAATTACAGAGGAATAGAGGTTATGTTTTATTGTGGCCAAATGTTTGGAAATGCCTTTTTAAAGCTGCATTTCAGGACCTTTACTGCCTGGTGTGGTGCAATGGAATTTTTAGTACTTAGCTAAATTCCAGCTGCAGATGTTTAGCATTTTGAGCGCTAGGCTGGTGTGGCGACATAACAGCAGCACTCTGCAGGAGACTGGTGGGTGCGTCCTGCTTGCGGTTTTTAGCTCGCTTCCTGGAAAATGGGAATAGTTAGCCTTGCTAAATCCACAAGCATATTCCTATAGGAAAAAGTTTGTGCTGATTTGCAACAATGTCATTAGGTCATTGCAATTACTAAGCAGCAGTGTAGTGTGATTGTGAGGAGCTTAGGATAACTGTTTTAAAAATGTGGATAGTGACTGCCAAGTGTTTAACTTGGCCACCCTAGCTGTTGAGTATTTAGCATTATTTTAAGTGAGAGTTACAAGGACTTACATACTTTCTGGACAGAACTATACTGAGAAAGGAAAATAGCACTTAATTGTGTGGTGGTGTATCACCAGGCCATAGTTCTTTTGAAAGAATACTGCTGAGCTGCATCATTTAATTTTCTCCTGACATTTGTGCATCACAGTGAACATCTACAACCAGCTAATTCTAATTTTAACTGGGTACTAGTGGAATACTTTAATGGAGACAAGGCAGTGTTTTGGAGGACCCAACGTACCAGGAAATGTGTGTAGAATCATTTCAAAACATTACTTTGTGCCTGAGATAACCAGTGTGGTTGCCTCCAGATGTTATTGCACTGTGTCCTTCATTGTCCCTGGCCTTTGGCCATGCTAGTTGGGGGAGCTGGGAGCTGGTGTTCTACAATATCTGCAAGGCACCGTATTGACTCCCCTTATCATATGCTCTTGTCTGGAGAAACCACAATGTACTGGTGTGTGTGTGTGTGTGTGTGTGTGTGTGCGCGCGCACACACACACACACACACACCACTTGAACTTCCTATACATTACTGCAATTCACTTCTAACATTCTTTCAAACAGTAATGTGAAGATCGGGAGAGTGGTGCTCCAGATAAAATAATTGCTCATTATGCTGATGTTGCATGCTTCTCTCCAGCATCTAAATATCAGGTTCTGACAAATAGCAGAAACAAACCATAATGCAACACTATGCCATTTTAGAGGTATGCTGTTGTTTCCACTGTTTGCTTCACTTTTCGGTTTCTTTCTTCTTTGACCAAGGATAATTTGTTGTAACTGTTTTAGAAGCAGGGCATGGGCATTTGCTCTGACTACGACTGCCATTACTGAGCCTTTAAAAATATTTAAAATTGAGTATCTACTCCAGGGGTTGTCAACCTGGTCCCTACCGCCCACTAGTGAGTGTTTCAGGATTCTAGGTGGGCTGTACGGGGTTCTACGGCACAAGCTGAATTCTCCTTCCATCGAGCACTGGTGGGCGGAAGGAAATTTTACCATCAAGGAAGATGCATTAGTGGGCGGTAGGTATAAAAAGATTGACTACCCCGATCTACTCCATAAAGTCAAGGCCCATAATTTTTGTTGACCCATGATCCCATTCTTAAAATTGTATAATTATGGTATAATTTGGGGGAATGCACATTTACTGACCTAACCATATCAATTTCAAATGGCAAAAAGAGATAGTGAAGAGTTGTTGCTAGTAGCAAACTGATGAGGTGCCAGTAAAGAAAGGTTTCTAAAATCTGACCAATCCCAGATAGATATCAACCTGGCTTCCAAGCCAGTGGCATTTGACCTTTCCAGGCCAGAGACCTTCCCGTAGCCTTAGTCTTAATCACAGACCCCACCTTCCATTCCTCTCTCCCTTCTTACTGCTTCTCTGCCTTATTCAACTCAGCCCACATCGCATCTATTAGTCCAGTCAATTTTGCGTACATAGGCATGTACTGACAGGCAGTCATTTTAGATTTCTTAACCTACGCCATGCATAATTTTTCCAGTGCAATTCAATTTCTTCCATAATGATCAATGGCAAAGTGCAGGGGGCCTCAAATGGTGGAGGTGGTACTAGTACAGCCCATCTTAGCTGGTTGTGGCTCACTTGTGGAACATGACTCAGCCATTTGAAAACCCAATGTTCATTCATCCTGTTATTGAGGTGTTGTCGTTTTGTTTTTAGCAGTTGCTGCTCCCACCCACTCACCCATTGAAATGGGTACTAGAAATCTAGATGCCTAACTGTGAAAGAACAATACGCCACGGCTACATAAAAAGCTTTGTCAGCTATTACAGTTAGGGAAATAAGAAAATGATCTCAAAAGGGAGATGAATCATTTGGGTGGCAGGCCGAAGGAGGGGCAGGGACTTCATGTATCCCTGGGTAAAATAATGGCTTTAACCCATTGGGATTTTGAACACTTGTGAGAGTGCTTTCCAGTTCTTTGAGGCAGAGAGAGAAAGAGAGAGAGAATTTGTTTTAAATGTAAAGCTTGTGCTGACTAATAGTCTGTTAAAGTGATGGAAATATTTTTTATTTTTTTAAAAAAGAAATTCACTCCAGTGATGTTTACAATTAGAAAATCTTTTCCACTTCAGGAGCATCTCTGACAGAGCAATCTACCTGGCAACTGAAATTGTATATACAGTTACAGTGTTTTTGGGGGTTGCACGTTAAACCTCTTAGTCATTCTATTGATCTGATTATTCATTAATCCCTTAAGATGTTATAGAATTCCTTCATCCCATGATTAGTGATAGTAGCTATGGTAGAATACACAGCATCTTCCTTAGAATCAATTGCCACCACAATGCATGTGCTCAAGGCCCAATGTACAGGAAAAGCATGATGCACCATCTGTTTCCTGCATTTGGGAGCTGGATTTACAACATAAAACTCAAGTTTCCTCCTTTATCTCTAGTTTAGCAACAAATGTGTGTTTTTAAACAAAGCATGGAGTTATCAGAAATGTGATGCTTCTGCTGCCTCTGCAGCCTGAGAATTTGACAATTGCTATTCTGAGAGAAGGGGCTGTGATTCTAATCTGCCTACACTCAGCTTTACAGCAATATGGCCTATGTCTCAAGAGGCCCACATCAGTTTCCTCTTCCAAGGGTGACTCCAGGTGGTGTTGAGAGTGGTGAAGAAAAGGGTGACCTGTAACATCCTCTGTTTGTGCGGTGTTTACAGCAGCCATGTTTCTGTCTTGGGTCTTCATGTAGTTGATAGGATCCTTGACCATGATACTAACATAATTAGAAGTCAACTATTATTTCAGTTCCAGACATGGAGATAACTAGTTTCTGGGCTGGGTCTCTTTCCCTCAATGGAAGGAGGCAGGAGAGACTAATTCTCTGCCCTGTTTAAAGCTATTATTCTAGCTGCCTCCTTTCATCTTTTCATATATGATAGTTCCGCGTTGGCATGTAAATTATTCAGCACATCACTTTAACACTGACCGGGCTTGCATTTTTAACTGCAGCTTCTTTCTGTAACCAAGAAGCATTGCTTAATTGCTACGGGAGGAGAGACACATAGAGAAGGAGAGGGAGTGGGAGCGTATTCAATTTAACAAAAAATATAGCCAGGTTCAAACTGAGGTGAAACAAAAGTCAATAGCTTTGTGCCAAAAAATTGAAAGGACTTGAGGCGGGAGTTTGGCTTGTGTCAGGATTTCAAAGCTGGAACAGATATCTGCTCACTGCTGAGCGTGTTTACAATCCAGTTAGTATTGAATATCTAAGACACTTTGGGGATGGGGGAGCATGACAACATTTGGAGACCTCATAAACTTTTAAAATAACAATCTGTTTTCCAACTTCATTATGGCAAGTCACCATGAACAGAATATGTGGAAAGGCAAGGGAAAAAAGACTTTCAATAACTAAACCATAATGCATTTGCCACTGGCCTATGTCTTCCTCCTTCCCTTGCCCCAGTAAAAAGCAGAAGTTATATGTTCATCACGTTTTAGAAAAGTGGATGAGGAGAAAGCTGGGCTAAGGAAATGCTGAGGTGGAGAGGGGAGTGTCTTTGTTTAATAGAGGTCTAAGGTTGAAGACCTGGTCAAAGATTCTCCAACTTTATCATACTTAGCCTCCCCAAAGTAGAAAGTAGCCACCAAGCATGCTCATACGTATGTGAAGCACACTGCTAAAGCTCAATTATATTTAGCATGTGGCCACCTGGAAGCATTGCAAGCAAGGAAAGGAACAAGTCACTTTTGGTCCACTTTTGGTGTTTCCCCTGGCAGTTGTTCATACTTCCTTAATAAAAAACAACGTATATCCTGGAGAAATATAGAACCATTGAATCACATTTAAAGACTGTTGTTTTCCTAATTCCAAATAGATGCTTTTATATTCTTAATTGCACTGTTCATTGCATTGTCATATTCCAACCGGATATAGAAATATGCTTACACACATCTCTTGTTCTTCCTTGCTATTTTCTCTGTCCTTTTATAATGTGCTGTACAGTGGTACCTCTGGTTACAAATGTAATTTGTTCTGGAGGTCCGTTCTTAACCTGAAACTGTTCTTAAGCTGAGGTACCACTTTAGCTAATGGGGCGTCCCGCTGCCACCGCATGATTTCTGTTCTCATCCTGAGGTAAAGTTCTTAACCCGAGGTACTACTTCTGGGTTAGCGGAGTCTGTAACCTGAAGTGTTTGTAATCCAAGGTACCACTGTATCACTTTACATAAGCTAAACACATTTAGAATGTTCTGAAACCTTTCCAAATACTAACCCTTGGAGGTCCGTGCAGTTCCACAAACCATATAAAACAGTATATTTGTGGATTAGCACAGCAGAACTGAAATATTTAAAAGTGTAAAGTAGAAGCCTTGGTATGTTGACTGGGGTGAGTGAAAATCATGCCTTTCCCTTCAGGGCAGGTAAAAAGCCTGTGCTCAACTGCTGGACAATTGTCTCTTGCAGGTGATGAAGACCTACCACATGTACAATGCCGACAGCATCAGTGCTCAGAGCAAGCTGAAAGAGGCAGAGAAGCAGGAAGAGAAGCAGATTGGCAAGTCTGTGAAGCAAGAGGATAAGCAAACCCCACGCTCCCCTGATTCAGCCTCCAGTGTCAAGTTTGAAGAAAAACATGTCCGGCGAAGCTCAGTCAAGAAGATTGAGAAAATGAAAGAAAAGGTGTGTGAGCAGCATGATGGGATTAAACTGCTGGGTGACTGCAAAATGCAATATCTATAGGGGTATCAAGGAGACGGAGCCAAATAATGGAGAAATCAATAAATTAATAAGTGGGTGGCTTTCGTTTGCTTTGTCAGGGAAATGTTGACATCCTTCCAGGGAATCTGGAAGCTTTGGTTTTCAGGCCTTCAGTGTCTCGCATAGTTCCTTGGTGCCAAAGCCAAGTAACACTCCGTAGTGTGTTCAACACAGAGAACTACAAGTAGAGTTGTGGGACTAGACCAAATAATCCTATGCAGTGATGTTCCCATGGGGTGCCAATTGGCCTTTGTGTCCCTGCATCACCAAAGAAGTATGCGGTTTACATACTACTTACAGGATGCTTTTATTTTGTCTAAAAGTATGGAAGATTTCACAGAGCTCAGGTCCAACAGTGAGGAATGTTGAGAGTCGAAGAATGCTATGTGTTCTTTGCGTGAGACCCGCACTTCTTTTTCTTCTCTTCGTTGTTTTTCTTTCTAATAAACTCCTTTTGGTTTATTTTCAGCGCCAGGCAAAATACACAGAAAATAAACTGAAGGCGATTAAGGCAAGAAATGAGTATCTTCTGGCTCTGGAGGCCACCAATGCGTCTGTGTTCAAGTATTACATCCATGACCTGTCTGATCTCATTGATGTAAGTACACTGTTGTTTGGGCCCTGAAGTTTGCTGCTGTAAACCTCATTATGTCACTCTCCTCATAAACTCTGTGTGGTCGACCATCATTGTACAATTCAGGATTATCTGTGTACCTGTGTACAGAGTGGTGTCTCAGGCAATTGCATGAGATCAACAGTGCTAGGGCAGTTGTTTGTGAACATGGAACTCATTACATGGGGGTTCAAAACCTTTGGCTGACCTTGCTAGTCAGGCCAAAATTTGTGATTTCCAGGTTGTTGCGCTTCCTTCAGCACAATCTTATACATGCCTACTCTGAAGTAAATTTCACTGTTTTCAATGGCGTTTACTCCCAGATAAGTGTGCACAGAATTTTCAGTCTTGGAAGTAAGCCTATGCACACATCATGGAACTCAGTGGGTGTGACTTTGGAGCAGACATGCATAGGGTTAGAATTTTTCATTCCTGATGTCATGTTGCATCTCTATGTGAGGTCAGGGACAATTCCATTCTCCTCTCCCCCAGCTGTGGTTTGTTTCAGTGCTGAGTCTCCCAGAGTGCCTCTACAACTGGGTGCCCACACTGCCATCTCTAGTCTTTCCCTCTGGGACAGGAACAAAGTATAGAGTTGTTGTGGCATGGGATGGTATGAAAGGGGAGTACTAGAACATTCAGTGTAGCTGTATTGGACTGTCCAAATCTCAGGACAACTCGTTTCCTTCCTTGTCCCCAATTGCAAGCTGGATAGAGAAGTGGGGCTCCTATTGCCCTTGCCCCATAGGGCAGTGGAACAATAGCCATAGCGACCATGGGAAGCAGGATTGTGGACCACTGTGACTTAAGCTAAAAAGCTGGTGGGACAAATTGCAGCGTTTTACATTCTTAAGTGATTAAGTAGCTAATACTGAAAAGTGATCCAAGTCTATCAGAGTGTGGTTAAATAAAACATTATCTGCTGTGTGGATTCTCTACTTCCATCTGAGAGGACTGATGCAGTGACTATATTGAGCTGATTACTGCTGAACACTGCTTTCTCTGCTTTTTGGTGGCAGCTGTAATAGTGTCCTGTAATCAAAGTTAAAAATAGCCATTGGGGATCCCTAAGGGTAATTTGGGCAAATTAATTTATCGTCTTTGCCTGCTCTCCACTGTTCCTTGTTCAGCCAGTCATAAAATCAAACAGGTCATGCTCACTTTTATTTATTGGAGGACTTTACTGTTCTTTCTGCTGTGAAGTGCAAGCCTTAGCAATACTAGGAAACCCTGTTTTGTCTTGGTGGAGAATAGTTGTGCTGTTATAGAATCATATCACCCTGTGGATACCTTCTATTTTCTTTTGCTTTTGTATGTTGGCTGTTGCCTGATTTCAAAGTACTTACGAATTACACGTAAACGAGGTCTGTTCTGTAATGCTCCTTAAACACCCATCTGAATGATCTAGAGGGCATCAAGTGAAGTCACCCTGTTTTCTTAAGGCTATGCATGAGATGCATGGTAATTACATTTGACTTACTAAGGGGAGATTTACATGTTCATACAAATTATGTGGTACCACCCTCATCAGAATATAATTTTAGCATGCAAGTTAGTGATTTGCTTCAGTGTGTCTCCTGTGTAAAACTCCCTGTTGATAGAAAACTAGCATCTTAGAGAAAAAATGTTTTTGATTAGCCTTTTCCTAGATTTTAAGAACACCTTACATTGAGAATTATTTTTAAAAATCTGATTCTCCTACGTGCATTTTGAAGTGGTAGAGGTCCATGAAGGCTCTAACGTTGCTTTTTCTGAACATGTACGGTTTTGTTTTGTTTTGTTTTTATGAGAAGGATAATTTTCTAGGGGCTATGCCTGGTGCTAGAACTGCTGATGCTGAGCTTCTTTCTTTAATGTTTTATATAGTGACAGCAATATGCAGGTGTCACATTATATATAACTCCAGGACAGCCTTAGAGCCTATATTAAGCAGGTGACTCAAGAAAGAGGGAGCAGTCAGTTTGGCTGGTAGAATGGGAGGGGAGAGTTGGGTACCACAGTCTAGGAATGTTAGCTAAAGCCACAGAATCTGACTCTTCAGCATCAGGTGAGACTTGGGTTGCTTGGTTGGGCTGGGCTAATAAGCAACTGGATATTGAGGAAGGAGGAGGGGGAGATGGCTTGATAAGTAAACAGGAAATCATTCCAGGCATGACAGAAAGCACAGAGATGGAAGACAAAGGCAACCAACAGCAGATAAATTTGTTGCAAAGGGAGTGAGGAGTTTAAAGGGGGATATGGGACCAGATTATGATCACAGTTAAAGGGAGATGTGGGACAAGCTAGAGTTAAAAACGACTAGATTATTAACACCAGGGAACTAATGGAAGAACTAAAGGAGAAGGCTGATGCGATCATAGTAAAATGCCATGAAATATGGGGTAGCTACCCCTGCCAATGTCTATTCACAATTTTCACTTTCTGTGCCATTAGAAAGCTTCCCTGAGGCATGTGTTGGGAGGAATCTTGTTAGAGCTCGTTTGGATTTCCTTAATAAATCCTTAACTCTTCTTTAAACACAGAGCGGTAATCTGAAGGAGTTGAGATAAGCGCCATCATTTATCCAGATTACAGGGTGACGCTTCTCCCCAGGAGCCCTAAGGCTGCTCTACTGGCACAGCTGTCTGGTTATACACCGGTGCCAGGCAAAAGCATTAGTTTCAGCAATGCATCACTGTTTGCTATTTCTGAGTGCTGGGAGAGCCAGCTCACGCAAGAGGCTTTCATCCATCTAATTTGTCACAACCTTTTAACTATATAAAGAGTTTGCTGTGCTTGATAGTACTTTTATTCTGCAATCCTAAATAACACCTTCTAGTGAGTCTCACTGAATTGAGAGACTTATTTCTGAGAAAATTAGGATTGCGCCTCACATATTGGAAGGGGTTGTAACAAATACTGTGCTGTTGTGCTGTGGACTGGCAGGGCGGGGAGCAGGTGTCTGGTAGCTAGAGGTTTACATAGGCTGAGGTCAAGTCAGAAGGCCATACATCTTTATTGGTTACAGCTCACAAAGTTTGGCAGGGCATAGGGGAAGGAAAACACGACTGTTGGCTGATGCAGCCATCCCAGCTCACTTGCTAGGTTAATGCTGATGGGAATGGCAGGTATATAGGAATGACCACAGTCCAAACCAATACCATGGACCAGTCTGATGACCTGGATGCAGTGGCGTAGCGTGGGTTGTCAGCACCCGGGGCAAGGCAAGTAATTTGCGCCCCCTAACCCGTGGATTTTAGTAGGGGCAGAGAGCTGCAAGTGCGAGCGCACCCCCCCAGATGTTGTGCCCGGTGCGGCCGGCCCCCCCTGCACCCCCACGCTACGCCACTGCCTGGATGTGAGGCAACCATGCCAGCTCCAGAGGTGGGCCTTAGGAGGACTGTCCTTTTGGGAGTGGGCTTCCCACCCCTGCTGACTCCAGATGTGAATCTGGCCCATTGCCTTATCAGCCAAGAACAGAGTTGTGACAGTAAAATTAGACCATGCAATCGGTCAACAAACTGGCAGCATTGCTGTGCCAATGGCAAAAACCTTGCGTTGCAGAGCCCTATCGAAGGGAAAAGGTGGGATATAAATAAATATATAATAACAATATTGCACTCTGTTTAAAATTGCTTCGTAGACCTGTCAGCTTGGTGGCTCACCTCTGATCTTGGCAAGGGAACAAACTCTAGAACTTAGGAAGAGTGGGTGGATAAGTCAACAATGGAGTATTGCCCG
Source organism: Podarcis raffonei (assembly GCF_027172205.1). Classification (NCBI taxonomy): domain Eukaryota; kingdom Metazoa; phylum Chordata; class Lepidosauria; order Squamata; family Lacertidae; genus Podarcis; species Podarcis raffonei. The sequence goes on from NC_070607.1 coordinate 60,039,187, forward strand.
AGACATATGGGAGTCTATAATTTGTGCCCTAGAAGCAAACCAAAGGAAGAAAATTAAGATCTGCTTGCCCCCTCCCACAGCAGTTGGAAAGCCCAACTTACTGGTCCCTGGGGTAGAGGAGCATGGCATGGCAGCCTCTGTGTGAACATGCCATCAGCTGCACCCGAGAAGGAATTGCCCTCTTTGCTCCCTCCCATCGCCATATGATGGCACAAAGCTGGTAAGCAGGGGCCCAGGGCTTGACATTTTTCCATAGGTGAGTTAACAGAAGAATACTGTTGGATCATCCCTGTGAGTGCTGTTATGTTAAAATTCGCTCTAAGACAGGAGACAGTTGTGTGACTTAGCTGAGGTGACTCAGGCCAGGAAAAGAGAAACAGAGGGACATAGTCAGATCATTGGTCCATCTAACTCATTGCAATGACTGGCAATAGCTCTCCAGGGTTTCAGATGAGTCTCTCCAAGTCGTCCTACCTGGCAGTACCTTGGGCCTTGGACTCTCTACATGTGCTCTGCCACCGTGCTACTGCCCTTGCATTCACATCACATGTTAAATCTGTTGAGACAGTAAGTATAAAAATCGGGTTTAATGTTTGGGGAAACCATATTCTAACAATAAGTGTTCAAGCAGTATTTGAAAAATGTGAAAGCAAACCAAAAGTTGGCTCCCTTGGCCTAACTGTTCCATGCTGTTCTTCTTTGTGCAGAAGCCATCCACTCAGAATTAAGAAGGCATAAATTGCAAAAGCCCACCCATACCAATGAAAGACGCACTTGGACTGCTTAGAACTGCAGGCTGAATTCATTGTTAATCAGAACAACTGGAGGTTTTAATGCAGTCATTCAGTTGTAACAATTCCCTGATGGTTTTGAATTTGCTGAAACCCTTTGAACTGATGCTAATCCTTTATGCTAAATAAATATTGCACTAATGGAAAAATGGGTTTGCCTAGCTGAGGATGCTTGTGGAGGGGCAGGGGTTGGCTCAGCCATAGAGCTCAGCTGGCTAATAAGATTGGCATTAAGCTGGTGAAGATTCCAGTGGGGAACTGCTGGGGTGGACACTGAGATGTTGGCCTCTATGTCTAGACAACCCTAAAATATAAAAACACCAATCATATTTCTAAACCTCTGCTATGGTGGCTTTTAAACTTGGCCGATGATCTCTGGTGCAGTTTTAGATGGCTCTTGAGACTGAAGCAAGGAAGTAGTTTGAGATAAGAATTTATGTTATTTGGCTGGTATTACGTATGTATTGCCTAAACACCAGCTCCTGGGTTTGGGTGGGGTATTTCGCAGAATAAAAAGAAAGGAGGCGAGGGGAAGGAAGGAAGGAAGGAAGGAAGGAAGGAAGGAAGGAAAATGAGAGGCAAAACAATAAAATGCTGACTGCTTTTTGGTAGATGACAGCACTGAAAGAACAAATATATAATGATGGCCATAATGTACATAATTGTTATTTAAAATATTTAGTAAATTTGTTACCTGTCCTTCACAAACTGGTTCCAGGGCAGGTTACAACAATTTAAAAATAAATTAAAAAAAAGTTAAAAAGGTAACATGACTAGATGGGCCTTGAAAACACTCATCTCAGGTATCAAAGGCAAAGGGGGAAAGAGATGCATCCTTAGCTTGCAAATGTCCTCACTAAGTGGCTTCCATAAAAATGAAATACAGTCAGAAATGAATGGCAATGTTATGTTTATAAATGTGGGCAGTAATTATAGTAGAACAACCCATGACAATAAAATTCATTAAACATGGAATAAACCTTGTAACCTCAACTGATCTTAATATAAACTGTCATCAGACACACTTGAGTTCTGCAAAATATTGGATAGATAATATATAGATATATAAAATGAAGCTTTCTAACCTCCTTGTTGGAAAAACAGGCATATGAAAGGATTTACAACATAATCAAGTTCTTAAAAGAAGGCACACTTGATTAAAAAATACAATCTATGGATCTTTATAGTACATGAAAAGCAGGAAGGAATTAGCAAGATAAAGAAATTAAGAGTAATGCAAGCTCACTACAATCCACTTTTTAATTACAGAGAAAACAAGAACTTAATTAGAACAGTTAAAAATATTTCAATCTTTGTTTATAATTGTCTGAATTATGGCTATTTTTTATTTATTTATATGTGCTATCAATGTCCTTTGAGGAAAGTTGTCATCAACCAAATGCACTGGGCATTTTATTGCTTTATAATGACTGTTACTATTTAGTACCATTTACAGCAGGTGTGGCTACCTTCAGTCTGGATCCAGCCCATTGAGACCCCAGATTTGTATCCCAATCTGATTGGGTGCTTAAAATTCCTGTTTTGAAGCAGAGGTTGCCCTCCAAGCTTCACTGGTGCCTCACCAAAGCCCAGACCCCACCTACCCAATATGGTGTGAATAGGTTGAGGAAATGCAGAGCACCAGCCAGTGTTCATCTAGATCAGGGGTGCACAACCTGTGGCCCTCCAGATGTTTCTGGACTACAACTCCCATCAGCCCCAAACAGCATAGCCAGTGATCAGGGATGGGAGGTGTAGTCTAACAACATCTGGAAGGCTGCAGGTTGTGCACCCCAATCTAGATCATGGCTGCAGATGCATATTGCTCTCTGTTGCATGTTTGTACGTAATAACCTTTTGGGTGACTATGCACAGTTAGAAGTTCAGCAATGCAATTAAAATCCCCACAGCAGACAAAGTGTAGTAAACACAAAATGCACTATACACACAAACTATACACAGTTGCTTCAGGAAGGCTTCTCTCTCTGAGCCCAGAGAGGGTTTTCAACTTTCAGAGTCCTTGCTTAAAGTTCTCAGCAAGTCCAAAAAGTTCGAAGTTGCCAAAGTCCTGCAACTTCAGCCTTCTGTTTCTGCTTTGCAAGTCTTTCCAGTTCTGTCTCCAACAATTCTTCTACACTATTCACCACCAAAATTCTTCACACCCTCAGAATGTTGTAAATTGGAGCTTCAGATCCAACACAGCCATCATTCTGTGCCAGTCTGCACAGCAACAGAAATAAGACAGTCATGAGTACTCTCCAACTGCATCTTGAAGAAAAACCTTTTTTGTACCAACTTATGGAGAATTAACTCATTCTTTAACCCTCCCTTGCTCCATTATCAACCTGATGAGCAAGGAGATAGAATGATATTCATCCAGACTGTGGCACTGCAGTGGATGGAGAGGCTGGTCTCTTTAGCCCAGGAAGCAACTGCAGTGGAGGGGTGTGCATGACTCCCCTGCATAGCTTATTGCCTGACTGCCACAGAAGACAAATGCAGCCATTAAGATTTAATTTGCATAATTGTTCAGGCATCCTCCTGTCTGGTGGTGTTAAGGAAAGAATAGAAGCTTACCTGCAGAAAACAAGCAAACCTGAAGAGTATTCCTCCCATCAGTGATGCTTAAGAACTACTGGTAAAAAATAAAATACACAAATCGAGATCTTCCTAGTACTGATTTATTTTAGCCATTCACAGTATCTAGCACTGCTGCATTTATACTCATTATGGCCCCTCTCTTCAGCATTTTTTCCCTAGTGACCAGCTATGGAGTATTCTGAATTGAATTTTGAAGTGCAGAGTATTTTCTTGGCCTTTGGCTTTCCAGGTTAGCACTTTTAAAGTCTCCTAGCTAGTAATGGGTTAATCAGCTGTCACGCTGAGAAGTGAATTTGGATGAGCTATCATTAAATTCTTATAAAACATTGATTTCCTTGGAGAACGTTTCCATCAAACATTTATATAACCTAGAAAAGTCCAGTGAGACAGACACACTTATAAATATGTTATTTTGCACATTTGTAGATGTTATGGATGGGGAAGGAGTGCTGAAAAATGTTTACTGCCAACAGTTGCTATAAAGATGGAAAACATTGCTGTTGTCTTAATATAATCCTCCAGATTTTGTATGGAAGTGGCTTATAAAATATTAATAACTGTTTTCCTCTTTCATTCTGTGGATGGAGACATGCACCCAGGTACACACACACACACACACACACAGAGAGAGAGAGAGAGAGAGAGAGAGAGAGAGAGAGAGAGAGAGAGAGACTGGCTATCTGGTCTTCCTTACAAAGATAAATCCAAATACTGTGGATGTATTTTGCCAACTGCATCCAAGGGGGATCCATCCACAATGGGAGATTCATAGTAGATTGACCCATGTGCTTCTCTTAAGTTTTGACCTCTTAAGAGGGTTCTAATTCTCACTCGAAGCCAGTTTCCCTCCAGTTGTGCTGTGTAAAACATGGACTTTTAGTGCGACAGCAAAGCTGCAACTGCTTGAACGGCTTTTTTACCCAATGAACCACCCTCTGCATGTGCAAATTCTCAATCAAGCTGCTTTTGTTTTTCTGCTTGGTCTTTGTGCATCTTGATTGAATTGAACGTCCTTCCATTGTGCGCTTCCAATAAAGCCAGCAACTGCTGCTGCTGCTGCTTTATAAGAGCTCGACACCTGCCACACTCCACAGCCTCTTGGCACTGTACCCAGGCATCTTGTGGCAGGCCATGGCAAGACTTGTTTCAAAAGCGTTGGAAGGTGGCTCGGGTTGCAGTCCTTTCCTTCCCTTCCCTTTCCCCTTTTCCGTCCTCCCCTTCTTTTTCTCCCATTTATTTTCATGCCCTGCCTCTCCCATGCCCAAAATAATTATGCAGCAGGAGGAGAGTCTATTGATTTCAGTTCCAGAGGAGGGCATCCATCAAGCAGATGGGCTCTTCCTCCTTTTGGATGGCTTCCTAGCATATTTAATTTTTGCTCACGCTCTCTCTTTTTTATTTTGGTCTACTGATTTCTTTTAAAAAGGTGGGGGAATCAAATGTGCTTCTGATGAAGAAATGGCAGGAGCTTCTTTCCCATAAGTAATATGATTTGGTTTGGATAGCAGATTGGCTTTCAAGAACAATATGCTAAAGTTGTCAGAAGTGCAGGAAGAGCTTGACTAAAGGGATTCCTTTTTAAAGTTTTTCTTCACTTTCTTTCCTTCGATCTGCAAAATCTGAGTGAACATTTTAGTATTTGTTTCATATATTGCATTCCTACCCTTCACACAATAAAGTTCAGGAGTAAGATAAGCTGACAGTAAAAGTAGTTGAATGTTGTTGTTGGCATCTGTCTGTCTCAAGGGACAATTGAGTGTGCCTCCAGGGGCGAAGTCAAACTGCGGTGTTAGCAGCACCGAAGTGACCTCCCCAGGACTCAAGCCTGGGCAGTGGATATGGAGGCCTAGGGCTGCCCAGATGATGAGGACCCCCCCCCCAGCCTCCCTCATGTGGTCCAAAGGAAAGAAGAGCAATACGTTAGGCACCAGCTTGGCTGCAGGAGTTTCTGGAAGGAGTCATACAAGGTGCAATCCAACCATCTTAAGGACTCCACACCTGATTTGTGTAGGGCTTGCTCCTTAGCCTTTTCTTCTCCCAAAGATGTCCCTCAAGGCAGTGGAGGACCAGAGTTTTCCTTCTCCTAGATGGGCTGCCTTCCCGGGTTGACGAACCCCATTTGCCCCTCACTTCCTTCTACAGCACATGCAGAAACCACCTTTTTGACTGCTATTGGTCTCATCCACTCAATCCGCTAGAGTCTGTCTTCACATGCAGGGGAAGTCCTCAACACACCAAGGGTTTGAGACCCATTGGCTATCCGCACCTGGTTTAGCAAGCCAGCCAAAGCTATTCCCTGGTGTGGGTGCTGTCACATGCTGACAGCTTTTAGGAGCCACAGGTGTGAGCTAAGTACAGGGTGGGGAAAGGTGGTCAAACTACCCCAGAAAGAGCACTACCCCTCCCCTAACATCTCATACACCCCAAAGCAGTGGGTAGAACCATAGGAGACAACTCCTAGGGGCTGAGGGGCCTTCACCCCCCCCAATAAAATATTTGAGGGGGCCGCCTCCCCCCAAGTTGATGGACATTGCCATTCAAATGGTTTGTATGCACTGTGTCATGTGATTGATTATGCAGGGTGGGGCTCTCCCCCCCCCAATTTTATTGAAGTTGGTACTCCTGTATAGAACAGTAGAAACAAGGTATTGAAAACAATTCAATGGAGTCTCCAAATACAGTGGTACCTCAGGTTAAGTACTTAATTCGTTCCGGAGGTCTGTTCTTAACCTGAAACTGTTCTTAACTTGAAGACCACTTTAGCTAATGGGGCCTCCCGCTGCCGCCGCGCCACCGGAGCACTATTTCTGTTCTTATCCTGAAACAAAGTTCTTAAGCTGAAGCACTATTTCTGGGTTAGCGGAGTCTAACCTGAAGCATATGTAACCTGAAGCGTATGTAACCCGAGGTACCGCTGTAGATATCATTAAAGGCATGTGGACTTTAGTAACTGAAAGTTAACAAAGTTGGTGTCAGGCAAATATGTCCAAGGACGTTGCAAAGCTTGGTCATTGCCACTGAGAAGGTCCAATCCCTTGCAGCGCTTACTTAAGATCCTCTTCAGAGACCTTTCTCCATTGTCCCCAACTACAGTTTACTGAAAGAGATGCATTTTAAATAAAAGCACACATTCTACTGATGTAAAAACACCAGGCAGGCTCCACAAATAACCCAGAGATGCATTTTAAATAAAAAGACACATTCTACTCATGTAAAAACACACTGATTCCCAGACCATCCATGGGCTAGATTTAGAAGGTGATTGGGCCGGATACAGCCCCTGGGCCTTAGTTTGCCTACCCATGAGCTAGGATATGAGCAGGAGCTGGTAAATCAGGTCACCCAGTCTTAACAGATCAGAGTTGCAAGATGAGCATAATTACCCAGCAGTCAGGACCAACAACCAGAGAGGGAGTGAATCTGAAAGGCTTGAGAGCAGGAGAGAAGCACACACAGTGGTACCAATCCAGAATGCTGGAGTACATCTGCAAGTGTGAGTTAGGCTTGGTAAGGCAGATCAATATTAAGCAGAGAGTTCTAGATTGTTTAATTGAGCTGGGTCCATTTCATTGATTCTACCTGATAAGCAGCCGCAGAAACCCATGTTGCCAGCTTAAGACTTGCTCAATCACATGAGAAAATTTGATACAATCCAAAATTGGCTGCATGGTGTAACTTTTAAACATGGTGTAACTATTAAACAAGATTTTAAGCTTTTAGTACAAACATAACTTACGTAGCTCTGGACATCAGTTTCATGTTTCTTGTCTAGCGGATTGGACCTTCTGAGACCGAAATCAACATGATGAGTAATGCATGTAAAACATTGCTAAATTATAACCTCTGTGTCCTGTAGAGCTTCTTGAGTTTCAGATGGCCTTTCTTTTTTTATTTTTATTTTCCAGCAGTGCTGTGACCTGGGGTATCATGCCAGCCTCGGTAGGGCACTCAGGACATTCCTGTCAGCAGAGCTGAACTTAGAACAATCAAAGCACGAGGGCCTGGATGCCATTGAGAATGCTGTGGAGAACTTGGATGCCAACAGCGACAAGCAGCGCCTCATGGAGATGTGCAACAATGTCTTCTGCCCACCCATGAAGTTTGAGTTTCAGCCGCACATGGGAGACATGGTTAGTTTTATTCTTTTTCATAAATAAGCATTTAATGGAATTTCCAGTCCAGTCACAATAAGGATTGTGGAGGGAATCAAGCACGTTCTCTTGAATTGGTCAGTGACTTGACATCTTGGCCTTCAGCCTGGGCATCAAATTCTGGAAGAATGTCCTAATTATATATCTTAATGGGTAAGAAGAGAAAGTGAATCTGTAGTATCAGTTTGTGGTATCTTCTCATTTGTAATAACGATGGCTTCTTAGAAAAGAAGTGATTCACTTGCTTCACCCTTAAAATAAAATTAATTGGGGAAATAATTTACTGTAGAGATTACCAGTATTTCCTAGCACCATGATAAATAAGAGAGTTGAAGCTCAATGTCATTACTATGTAGTATGTACAGGAATCGCTCACTGAATTGTGAACCATAAAAGTGAAGGTTGGTATTTCATTGCATATCTATTTGGTGGCTCTCTTGGAAAACTCAGTAGTACAAACTCTGCTCTGTTGGACATTAATTTATTTAGTTATATGTTTTCTATGCTGGTTGCTCTAATGATATCCTCTTCAAGCTGGTCTCCTTCCTTCATAAGAGACTCTTTTGCTTCTCTAAGACCTAACTTGTACAACTATTGTCTTGTGAATCTGTCTCCTCATGGTGATCACTGTTGTTCAAATGTTGGAAAATGGCTGTGAATCAGGCCTGAGAAATGAGCTCTCAAATTCAGTGCTTTAATTTATTATTTATTGAATGGATTTATAGGCCACTTTTTGTATTTACAAAAATACAAATCCAAGTACAATATAAAAAACTTTAAAAATATCAATTTCATAGTAATACTAAAGGAAAAAATAAATAAATCCATCGTTGAGATAAACTACAGACCATAGCACAATAGCCCCAATTTATAACCCCAGTTTATATTAACTATTAAAAGCCACCGGGGGAAAAGGAGTCTTTGTGCCCTACTGAAAATATACAAGAGTTAGGGTAATTCAAAGGTGGGTATCAACATGTTTCATCCCAACCTGTAAGTTAGTTTTTTGTTTCTTGAGACTTTCCCCCTTAATATCTGCATGTAAAACTCTGACTGTTTGCATTATATATCCAGTGGGTCACCCAAGTTGAGTTTCCCCCCACTAATTCACAGCATAGGAAACAGAATCCTCTGTAAAACCTGTCACTGAATTTAACGTGCCAACTAAGAATAGCAAAGTCATCCATTTTTGTCCCCCCCTCTCCCCCGAGCTCTTCCTATATAACAAGATACCTTGTAAAGGCAGATAATTGTGCATGCTGGATGGTGAGCCATAAAACTGAAGCCTGGTATTTCATTGCATATTCCTCTGGTATTTATTGCATGTTTCCTTCATCTAGTGTATCTACTCCCAAGAGACGGTTATCACAGATGCTTTGCATTAGGTCTTTTTTCAGTGTTCTTATCCATGGAATTTTCTTAGCTGTTGCACACAGCTGCGATATATTAGAGTTCATGTTGTTGAAGAAGCAAGCACCATTGGATCCCATGCAGGGTGTTACAACTTTATTCAAAGGGGCACAATCTCTTATCTTGATTCATGTCACTATTATGGAGAACAAAAGTGTTAGAAAATCTTTATTACTTAATGTTAAATTTGTTGTTGTATGTCTGCATTCATTGGGAAGTGAGAATATCTCAGTGATGCAGGTACTATCAAGAGTTCTGTTTTATACTATAAAATTCATTAAATTCCATATCTGCTCTGGTAATTGTAATCTCATGTATATGCTATAACCCCAAATTTATGATTATTATTACAATTACATCCCAATTTTCCTCCAAGTTTATGGTGGCATGCATAGTTCTTCCCTCCACCATTTTATCATCACAACCACCCTGTGAGAAAGGTTAGGCTAAGAGATGGCCCAGAGTCACTCATTGAGCTTCCTGGCTGAGTAAGGATTTGAATTTGGGTGTCCCAAGATTATAAGCAAATGTAAAATATCCTAATATATTCTAATATTCTAATACTTCAGTGAAATCTGAAAATACAGTAGTTCATGTAGCCATCAGCCCCCATATTTGTCCCAATAATAGAGGCTTATGGTGGTTCTGAAATATGTTCAAATGTCGGAGCAAATGATGAACCTTCCATTGGTTTTTACCCCCCACAGAGCTGTATTGGATTTTTGTCTTTTTTATAGCATCATCTTGTTGCTTTGAAATCTGCCCAAGGGCTAGATGCACATCCAGCAGTGGATTTAACTGGCAATCAAAGCTTGAAAGAAACTCTCCTCCAACAATGTATTTTGAAGTTCAGGATTAAAAATAAAAAATAAAAATAGGCTGCTTCTTTAAATTTGAGCATGCAGATGTTGAGTTACCCTTAATGTTACAGGTTTGAGCAGGGAATGGAAGATTAAGATACTATATTGGGATAATCATATCTTGGCTTCATAAGTTAAGATATGAACAAGCTTTTTCTTCTTCAGCACATCAGTCCCATCTCTCTTTGCTTGTTATAAACCATGATTAAACTAGGAATTTAATCACAGTTTACCATTTCATCCCAACTGGGAAGTTATAGTTACCAGCTTCAGTAAGGAGCAGAATTTCAAACCATGGTTTGGAATTGCTTTAAGATCGTTGCTTGTCTGAAACTGGTAAGCATGTTTTCCCACTTAGGACAAAACAGGAAACTATGTTTAATTCAAAACTTCATCATGGTTTGATCATGAGTTGTGCAAAGAGCAGAAAGAAGAGGCCTGTGAATACAGGTAAAAGGCTCATACCTCAGTTTATTAAGCCAAGATAAATCAACCAACCCAAGCCAATCACATCCTCTGCAATTTTTGTGTGGATGGAATTTTTTTGTGAGTCCTTGTCCCTTGTGTTTTCTTACAACATTAAATTTGCTTAAATACTTAATTATCTCTGTTAATAATGGGTAGAAATCTTGCTTGAACCAAACAGTATAGATTTTGGGTTACCTACATGTTACATGTATCTCTGCAATTCTTTTTTGGGACAGTTTTGACCCTGTCTCTCATCCCTGCCCACAGGTTAGTGCTGGTCCAATAAAAGCTATAGGCAATATGCATTAAGTATTTATGATGGCACAAAAGGACTTTCCTCCCTATCTCCTCTCACCAGTCCCAAATCTTCTCTGGAGGGTTGGAGGAAAACCCAGAATCAATTTAGGGAAGTACATGGTGAGGAGATGGGGAGATTGTTCCATTGCCCAAGGAAAAGCCCCTGCATTGAAAGAATGTTTTGTTTTGTTTTGTTGTTTGTTTGTTTGTTTGTTTGTTTTGTATACACCTGTAGATTTCAGGGCAGTTTACACAACATATCATTACAATATAAAAAATATAAAATACATAACAAAACTTGGAACAGAAGCAAACCAATAAAACCCCTTCCACAGCACATTTAAAAGGGCATTCAATGTCAAGTCAACCCAAGGCCTGTTTAAAGAGGAATGTTTTCACCTGGTGCCTAAAGGTGTGTAATGAAGGTACCAAGCAAACCTCATTGGGGAGAGCATTCCACAAATGGGGAGCCACTGCAGGAAAGGCCTGTTCTTATGTTGTCACCCTCCAGACCTCTCATGGAGGAGATGCACAAAGAAGGGCCTCAGAGGATGATCTCATGTTCTGGGTAGGTTCATATGGAGAGATGCAGTCCTTGAGGTATTGCGGTCCTGAGCCGTTTCTCCTATGAAACCCTATGACTTCATTTGTTCCGTGGCCCAGTCCACACCTCTCATACATGTGCAGAGCTGAAGAATCAAATGTCTAGAAACTTTCAGAAGTTCCATTTCTTTTCCAGGTGTCCCAGCTGTGTGCCCAGCAGCCCGTGCAGAGTGAGTTAGTGCAGAGGTGTCAGCAGCTGCAGTCTAGGCTATCCACGCTGAAGATCGAAAATGAAGAGGTAAGCTAACAAATTCCATTTTTTATTGGTCTTTCCCCTTGCTGTTTTACCATAGTCTGGACAATACGTTGGAGGAAAGTAAGGGCAGCTGAGAAGATAAAAACATATAAGCTTCAGTTCAGGCACATTTTTTTAAGGCAACCAAACAGCAAATGTTAGATGTACAGTTGTGTACGTTTTGGTCCAAGTTTCATGAATTTGTTCCACCTATGCTATAATGTTAATTGAAAGTGTGCATAAGATTAAATCCTTAGTCTCCTCTCAGCCACTTTTCTCTGTAGACCCTGTTCTTGTTTATTAGCTGTGTTGTGTTATGCTTGGGAATCACAGACCCTCAGTTGCAGTAAATGACAAACCGAGTGATAACAAGGCATTTTCCTCTGCATTCTCACCTTTGTTCTTCTCCCTCCCCCCCCTTTATAATTCCTCTCTTGTGTTCACTCTGTCAGGTTAAGAAAACAATGGAAGCCACACTGCAGACTATCCAGGATATCGTCACCATTGAGGATTTTGATGTCTCTGACTGCTTCCAGTATAGCAACTCGATGGAGTCTGTAAAATCAACAGTCTCTGAAACCTTCATGAGCAAGCCAAGCATTGCCAAGAGACGGGCAAATCAGCAGGAGACAGAACAGTTCTACTTCACGGTAAGAGACCTGACTTTTAACACGCTTGCAGCAAAGCTGATATGTGTTGCAGCTGGAAAACTGTATGTGTCGTCTGCAGTTCTGGCTAACAAGCTGTCAGCATAATTCTTGAGAGGAATAATGAGAATGGACCACCTACAAGTTCAGTGCCTGTGTGATTATCTCCCCCCACCCCTTTGAAAGCCTATGTTCATCCATGAAAGCTTTCACCATAATGAATTTGTTGGTCTTTAAGTAGCCACAGAGCTCTTCGTTGTTAATATTGTTTGCGTCTTGTTAAGTGGAATGTAAGCAAAAATAACATTGTATCTAAACTACACATCACAATAAGGTGTCTTTGTTCCTCTATCAATTTATAAGCTTACAGGTTGATAACAAAGTTAAATCTGGGGTTGATTTGATTTCGGGATGGAGTTTTGCAGTGAAAGAAAAAAATCTTTCACTGAAAATTGTTCATTGGTTTATCCATTGTTTCAGTACACATTTCCTGAAAGCTTTCCTGAAAAGTGGGTGAAATTACAGCTAGGACCATAAGAAACATGGAAGGAACATAGGAAACTGCCTTATACAGAGTCAGACCTGTATACCTTCTCCATTCTAACAGCCCGAGTTGTACACATGGAGTCTCCTTTTAATGTTTTTTTACCTAAAACCCTGATCATTGGCTGTTCGGGACGCTTCTATCCCCCGCCCCATTCCCCTTTCCATGACTAACAGCTGACTACTGATATTTTAGATTCTAAAAACAGGACTCCATGGGCATTCATTTGGATCAGGGCATGTGTATAGAAGGTTTTTCTTTTTTAAATAAAAACTTGCTCTGTAGCTTGCCCTTCTTAATGAATTTTGCAGTATTTAAAAGATTTTTATTCCTTTTAAAAGAATGATAGTGTTCATGAATAAATGCTATATATTGGGTAAATTACTTTGGGCAGGATGATTTACATTGAGTCTTGCCTATAAATAGGTTTACCGGAGAGTGTATTACTCCCTTAGACAAGCACTCAAAATACTTCAAATGCCGCATTAAATTAAAAGGTCTGCTTAGGAAGAGAATTTATCAGAAAAATGTGGGTGGGGAAAGTGATTCAATTAAGAAGCAATTGACTTCCCTGGCTGTGCAAATGGCTATTTAATTGAACTTGCAGGTCTTCTTTTTCTACAAAAAACATATTCTCTTTTCTAACAAGCACGTACTAATTTTACCCGTGCACGATGCTTTGTTTTCATTTGTACCATGCTTACCCACAACCCGTGCCAATAATATTAGACTTTTGCCTTCAGGGAATAAAAGTAGAGTTTGTCATGTCATATACATGTACCCAGGATAAAGAAGTGGGGATTGAAAGAGGCTGTTGTATAAACAGCCTTTTTTCTTATTAGTTCAAACACTTGATAGATCTGCTATGTGAGAGACTTATAAATATCCTTAATAAGAATTTGAGGCTTTGGTTTAAAACAATTAGATTGGGGTTTCTTGACATAAAAATGGGTAATGGCTGAGCATTCCTGTTAATGAAGGGAGGAAATGCAGGGAACAAAGGTAAACCATCAGTAGAACTGCATTTTCATATGACATAAGTTTGGCAGGACACAAAAGATGCACCGCTTTGAAGATATTTGCAGCACCCTGGGAGGGGTCTAAATTAGACGTTAGAAACTTGACATCGGAAAGGTCTTTTTTCGTTTGGCACTTTTCTCCTCCTGTCTAACTCTAGTGCATTATGGGAGCTTTTTACATGCCTGTCTGCAATGGCGCTACAGGCGTGCCACCACCTAACTCTGGATATTTCAGCAGGCATCTAAAATTATCCTGAGGCTCGATCTGTCAAACAACACTTGCACATCTTGTCGATTTTAATTTCCCCAAAATATGTCATTGGATCAGCTCATGCAGCCAGGGTTGATCATGAGTAGGGCTCCAGTTCTGGGTTTTGTCATATTTTAAAGAAGCACCTCCTCTTCATTAATCCAGTCTGGGTAGGCTTCATGCCAGAAATGTTGTTACAAGCAGGGCTGCCTCTTGAAGTGGCATAGGGTGCATATTCTGAAAACTCATGGACACCCTGGCCAGCCATTTCTGGTGGCAAGTTGCAAGCAACCCTTGTGCTAAGGGGGAGGGAGAAAAAGAACTGTTCTGTTTCTTCCAAACTCTGTACAGTGGAACCCCGGTTATGTACCATCCTCCTTACGAATGCTACAGGTAACAAACTCCGCTAACCCGGAAGTAGATCTCTTGGTAGCAAACTTTGCCCCAGAATGGGAGCGGAAGTCGCACGGCAGCAGCGGGAGGCCCCATTAGCGAAAGCGCGCCTCATGTTAAGAACGGTTTCGGGCTTCCAGAACAGATTAAGTTCATAACAGGAGGTACCACTGTAATTAGCTGGGCAGAAGATGGCTGCTTGTTAGGATAGGTTCCTGTCATGTCACGGTGTAGATTTGTGCTCTTCTCACTGGTCAATCCCCTCTGAAGAAAATGACTCGGCTTGCTGTTTATTGCGCTAGCTTGAGTGCTTGTAAGTAATTCTTGTGTGGCTCATTTTAAGTACAGACTTGTGGTTCTTATGGAGAATTATTGGGGCAATAGGATGTTCATAGGTATGTGGCAATGGAAGTAACTTCAATATACTGTAGTCCCCCTTTATAAATTGTTGCTGTTGTTTTCCTGTCAATTACAGTAGTATCCAGGAACATCAATCACAGATAAAGGCTCTCTTGTACAGATTGTCAGTTTTAAAAAACCATAATAAAATGCTAGTAGGTTTCAAATATCAGCAGGTTGACGCAGGTACCGCAGGAACATAGGAAAAAGGCAAGACTACAAGAATCCCCAGGATGGAAAATACTTTCTCACCCACCCTTCCCATTTATTGAAGGCATTGCAGCAGCAGAGGGAGTGAAGGAGGACCATTAATCTTACAAATATATCTGGAAAACCTCTTTCCCTTCAGGAGCAAACACTCAAATTGTATGTGCTTACTGCTCTATTCTCCACACAAAACTGCTCCCTCTCAGGGAAGTGTGATGGAACAAGGTGCAAAAGGGGAAATGGATTGACACTTCACATTAGCGACTCATGCTATGTGTTCCTTATGCAAACCCAATCCTTGTCTCTTTAGTACCCTCAGAACAAGAAATATAGAATGCCTGCAACGCATTTCTCTGTGCGCCCCCACACTTTTAAAACTTCCATTATAAAATGTCAAAGACAAAATAACATTGAATTGCTGCTTTATTCTGTGATTCAAGCAATCCTTTTCACAGCCAGTTTTAGCATTGATTTTCTTGGGAGATGTTTTCTGGTAGATGCAGCACATTTAACACCATTTTTTAGTTTGTAGGGAAGACAATGACTATTATTACTGAAGGGGGAGAGAGGAAATATTGGTGGCTGGTGCACAATCCTTGGGTTCCCATAATCCCCACTTCTGATCCTACCATAACCCTATTGCTTGTTTTCTGTGCTTCGGTATCTCTTTTGTAAAGCAAGGTTAAGAGTAATTTCACACTTCACAATGGCCGTTAGAATAAGCACATGAAATTGAGGTGCTGGTCTGGTGAGGGAGATGTAGATGTAGCAAAATAAGTAAGACATCTGAAGAAAGGATGGATGACTGTAGTTTACATCTAATTGCTATCACTTGTTAAAAATATCAAGCCACTATGTAGTCCTTCATCTTCAAAGTGCTTGGCAGAAATGCTTTGTTAATCTGCACAAAATCCGTGAGACTTATGAAAATATTATTTATAACCTTGCCTGTAATCAGTGCCATGCTGCTTTTTATCAATGTGCTGTTCTTTCTCCCTTTTTAATCATCAACAGTAGCACTGTGGTGCTCCTGATTTCCTTCCCCTCCCCCAGTGCATTCTGGGAATATCTCTCCTCAAGCTGAATGCCTGCATCAGCTTTGATGTTGCTTTTTCAAAAATGAGCTGAGTGATCAGGATTCCTGAGAGAGGGTTAAGGATATGAGACATATGACAGAAGGTATTTCCATACAGCCTCGAAAGCATAACACTCTTGCTTTGCCAGCAAGGCAGGAAGACCTAGATTGGGTTGCACATTAGCCTATTATGTTTTTATCTTGACAGCTGCTTCTTACTGGTAAATACCAAGGTGGGAGATAGTGTTCATAGTTGTGCAGTTGTGGGTTAGGGTTAGGGTGGGGAGAGGGAGCACCGTTAAGATTCCTCTGGTATAGAGTAACACATTATTTCATCAGAGAAGTTGGCAGTACAGAAACAGCACTGTGATTTTAGGCTGTCCCTGGTATAGGACTTCTGATGTATTGTACCTGGGCCAGAAGTGCTATCGTCTTAAGGTGGCATAGTATTTATTTCAAAATGTTAACTTGGTTTGTATGCACAGGCATACAATGGCTTTACAGTGGAAATACTTGTCGTTGATGGTCAAAACAAATTGGATTGATGCTGCAGATGATGGAATTAAAACAAGCGACTTATAGCCTAATACTGTGAGTGCCCACATCAGCACTAGTTCACATAGAGGCTTGCCTGTATACTTACCTGTTGACTGAAGCATGCAGGAGGTAGGCCCTCAGGCACAGTGACTTATATTATATGCTGGAAAGCTGGTGCAGCAGTTTGTCACTAAGTCGCTTGTAATTGCTCAGAGGTGGGAGTGCAACTTGAATAGGACAAAAGTGGCTGGTGCTACCAATTCTCCAAGGTAGGATGTAGCATTATGAATCATTAATTTTTCTTTCCTTCTTACCCCTTTCCCCCATTACTTTGATAGTTTTGCCCTTTAAAATGGTGAGTTTAACACTGCTTATTTTAACTTCACAGTTAGTAGGCATTACACTGAAATAAAAATATTTGAAGCCAATATGAAGTAAGAAATAAATGTGAAAATGTCACAATGATAGCTAGGCACTTTGGTATTTAAATAACTTTTTCTGATAATATGCTGATTCAACTGCCTAAGACCCCAGCACACACCAGACACAGGGTTGGAGGGCAGGGTGCATGTTGGATTGGGTGAAGGTAGACAGTGTTCTCGAAACTACCAACATGAATTTGATGATACTGTGGGAGGCAGTGGCAGACAGGAGTGCCTGGCGTTCTCTGGTCCATGGGGTCATGAAGAGTCGGACACGACTAAACGACTCAACAACAACAACAACAACAACAACAACAACAACAACAACAACATCCTTCTGCCCATGAAGCTGGTTTTCCACCAACATGCCATAGCTGGTTTGACAGTCAATGTGAAGTGTAAGAAAGCTCTGGCTAAAGCAATTAGAGATTTGAATAAGAATCTGTCAAAGGAATCCATGGACGTAAATTGGAATACAAGAGTCTGCTCCAAAACAAGAAAGCTGGATATACGATAACCCCATGGCAGGAATTGGGGCTAGCAGTAATGGAACAGAGGGAAAACAAACTCTGGGAATTGGTGGCCCAGGGTTTAAATGAAGTGAGACCATCACAAAAGCCTCAATTCCTGCCTGGAAAATCATATATACCAGTAGCACAGAATGATTTATCCACCTACCTGAATGGCAACCAGTCTCCCATAATGAGAGAAAGGTCCTTTTTTCCTTTCTGAAATCAAATAAAGCTCCTGGAGCTCTATATTCCTATGTAAGGAATACATAGAATGGTGGGTGCCTATCCTGGCTGGCTTATTTACCACCATAAACAACATGGGCCAAATGCCCTCTGGATGGAAAATACCGGTAAGTATTCTTTTCCCAGTTTATAAGAAATGCAGTAGGAATGATCTGCAAAACTATCTGCCAGTTAGTTTGTTATACAACTCCTCAAAGCTATATGAGCAGTATCGCCTTCAAAAATTTATCCAACTGGTTGCAAAATAGCAACATTATTCATGAAGTACAAGCTGGATTCAAAGAAGGGCACAGTCCCATTGATCAGTGTTTTACTCTGAACCATATTATAAGGAAATATACTAAGAACATTAAGAATAATCTTTATGTAGCCTTTATTGATCTTTCTGCTGCATTCGACTTTGTTAATCAATACAGAGTGTGGGAGAAATTTCAAATTGCCAACATCAACTGCAGATTTCTGCTATTGATCCAAGAACTATGCAGAAATGAGGGTCAGAGTAGTTTTAAAATGATGGTATGACTCATGTTTTTTAAAACGTCATGAGGAATGCAAGGTTGCATTCTTACCCCTCCTTACTTTCATATTAATGATTTGGTGCCATATTTAGCCAATGCAAACTCTCCCCCTCCAATAATTAGGAACAGAAATATCTCAATTTTGATGTATGCAGATGATTTGGTGCTCCTCTCTCTTTCCAGATTGGGCTCAAAAATCTCTTGGAGGTGTTCAGCACATACTGTTAACAGGAAAGTCTGTCTATAAAAGACTCTAAGACAATGATTATGATTTTTGGCAAACACAGTCCTAGGTATAAATGGTGCTTATAGAACAAACGTAGTCTATTAGACACCTGGGTATACTCATTAGTGAAACACTCTCTTGGAAGTTTCATATGGAGGCAGTGAAAGTCAAAGTACAGAAAACCATAGGGGCATTGATAAAGTTATGTTACACGACGCTATGCTCTTTACCGTCAGGAATTTCAGCAGCACTTTGTACAGAATCCAGGTGGCCAACACTTAAGGCAAGAGCGGACTGCGCTCAGTTAAAGTATATTTTTAAAATTGCTACTATGCCTATTGAGTGGTTTCCTGCTCTGTGCTATATGGAGTTGCATGATCAACTCTGGAAAGCAGCTCGTCAAGATGTTTAGAGTATTCTTATTTTCCAGAACTGAGCTTTGCTTTGACCTTGATTAAGTGTCTGTTAAAGGATTGGCTCTTCTAGAAAGAATCCAAAAGGGACCTACAACTAATTAGAAACACCAAATTTCCCCATTGGTGTCCACTCTTGAGAGCAGAGCATTTTAGAGCTAGTTATCTGACCAAGTTCTCACCAGCTGCAGTAAGAAATGCCTTTATTGAGCTGTATTTCTCAGTGATGCCCACTGCAGTCTTAGATGGATGCTACAACAAGATCCCATACGCAGACAGACTTCATATTTGTGGTCAGCCACAGGTGAAAGACATCACTCATTATCTGTTAACCTTTGTTCATACATGCATGGTTTCTTTTGAGTGACAATAATAGGTTCGTAACACATAGAGTGGGCCTCTATGTGTTGCTTAATACAAATTTGTCATGTCCTTTGCATTGAACAGTAAACTTATCAGCTGCATTGTTTCATGCCTGTAGCTGCATTTAACCAATCTCCAAATCCTAGTTTGGAGGATCAGGAGTATGTAGCAGTAGGTTTGGGCTTGTGTGTTCCCTTCTTCCTTTCCTCTGCACAGAAGGGGAAATGATTGGAACAGTCCACTTCTATTGAGTGGTGAAACATAGTTTGCCATTATGTCCAAATGCTGCATACTATAATTTTCTATATGCCCATATTAATATGGGATTAAACTGTTAGTTCTAATCACTGGGCTGCATTGTGGACTTTATTTTGTAATCTGCATATAGCTATCTAATAGTTTAGGGCTCAGAGTCTCACCTTCAGGTTTAAATTGGCTCCAGGCAGGCAATCTGTCATGTCTTATTATCAAGTGGTTATTTATTTTAATGGGGCCTTGACTGACAGCAGGGAGCAAACCACTGAACTGTGAACATGCTTGCAATGAAAGGTTTCTCTAATGACACTGTGCTTTGGCATTGTGTTCCTCCACTTCTTAGGATAGTGTGGGTTGGTTTGACTGCTCATTTAAATCCTAAATTTATTTGCAGTTGTATTAGTTTTGTGCTATACAATGCTCTTAATTCTAAGGCTTCTTGAGAATTTATGGACAATCTGTTTTCTGGTTTTTTTCCTTTTAAATCAGAATTGGTAATACTTGATATTAATTTTTCCTTCCTTCCTCCCCCTTTCCCCCCATTACTTTGATTTTTGAAAGCTTTGCCCTTTAAAGTGGGGAATTTAACACTGCTTATTTTAACTGCACAGAGTTGTAATCCGTAACACTGTAATGAGCTAGGACACTGAAATAAAAACATTTGAAGTTAAAATTAAGTAAGAAGTAAATGTGAAAATGTCACAATGATAGCTAGACATTTCCCCTGAAAAATAAAGACCTTTCCCTGATAATGTGCTGCTTAAAGGGACTAAGAGTTGTCCTTTGAATTTTTCAAGTTTCTGTTGCAGAATAATTCAGCATATAACACACACTGGGTTGGAGGGTCAGAGGTGCATGTTGGATTGGGTGCAAGTGTCCCTCTGCCCTGCCCACTTTTGCCTGCTAAGCATACCTCCTGCCAGCTGCCACCAGGGCAGAGCTTCTCCTGCATGCCAAATGTGTGGGAAGGCAAAAGTACTACTGCAGGATTCTCACTGGCAGTAGCCAGTGGAAGGCCACAAAATGGGGCATTCCAGAGGCAGAGAAAATGGGTGGGTTACCAGTTTGGGACCTGCTGGAACCCAAACCAGTCCCATGGCTATTGTTTCTTTAAGGGGAACACAGGGTCTCATGTCCTATTAAGGTTCCTGACTAACCCAAGGACAGCAACAAATACAGAGATGAAGCAAGGAAGGGAGCTCTAGCTGATGTTGTAGGAAACCATCCAAGGGAAGTTCTCGTGAGACTGTTATCCTGGATACGCTGAATTGGCTTCAAATAGTCTGAATGGGGAAAGGGCCCTTGGAAACGGAGCACATTGCACAATATAGTCCCTTGGGGGCAAACACTTTAAAGGATTGTGTTACTTCAGGAGAGGAGCTACCTGAGGCAACAGATGGACTTGATTCCAGCCACTGCCAGGCATGGAATCCCCATGTTTCCCACCACAAAATGGACAGGATATTCATAGGGAGCAGGGCTGAGGGCCATGAGCCAATCAAATGAGGTACCCTAAGTCCTAAGCATATTTGTAACTTCAGTACGTAGTGCAAAGCTGAAGGGCTCTATTGAACGCTATCATTGATTGCTAGCCATGATGGCAGTTCTGTGCCTCTGCAGTTAGTTTGCTTCTGAATGCCAGTTTCTGGAAACTGCAGTCGGGATGAGTGCTCTTCCACTTGCACCCTTAAAAATTCTATAGATCTCATGTCTCTTTATGGGGCCAGAAAAGGATAAAGTCCTTGGGTTTTTTGAATGGCTTATTTTAAATGTTATCTTCAGTAGGCTGAGCCCCACACAAATTCTTCTGCCAGCACTACCCCAGATTTGCAGTACAATCTGTTTGCTAGTCCAAAAGGTATTGTTTTAATATCCATAATATGACAAAGAGACAGGCTATGGTATCATTCAGTGAGGTTAGGCCAGAGATATGAAGGATACACAACCACAATGATAATTATCTGTGAAAGCTCCTTCACTCTACTGAAATGCCCTGTGTTAGGTTGCGTGTGCTTTTGTGAAAGGTCTCGGTTATTTAGGTCTTATTTAGTTATTGCATGGGAACCATGATGGTTTGATTTACCCTAAGCTCTTTGTCACATAGGGGGTATCTTGGTCCATTCCGGTCTCTTGGTCCATAGTCCTTCTGTGTCCTAGACATAGATGTTGATCCTTGGCTTCTTTTTGCTCCAACAGAAGTTGAAGGAGTATCTGGAAGGGCGGAACCTCATCACCAAGCTTCAGGCAAAACATGACCTCCTTCAGAAGACTCTGGGAGAAAGTAAGTCTGGGAATCACTTGTCATTGTGTCAGCCCATCCCTCGTAATTACTGAATTAGGCAGCTGACTGAGCATAACAGACTTGGATTATCAATGCTAAGTGGACAAAGTCATGTTTTATGAATTTATTATTCAATCCCTACTGCACTGCTTAAGTAATGATGAAAGGGAAGTGCTTAATGAGCCAATAATGTGCATCATCTATTTGTTTAACTGAAGCATATGCCTATTTCCTCCCCCCCCCCCACTTTCCCCATCCATTATAACAATCCCACAGAATCAAATTGGGGTAATCCTAGTAATTACTTTGTTTCTCCTAGCATGCAAATATTCTTATCATTTAAGGAAATGTTTTTTCCCCGTGGACTTGCTTGCCTTTCATCTCTGTGTGGACTCTTTTAAGAAATCCAGGATAAAAGAGGTAGTCATAGGTAGAACTGGAGGTAACCATTCTACCAGTGCAAAGCCTGTTGTAACTTCATTAAACTGCTTGGACCACCAGCAGCTGGAGCTGGAATGATTAGTTGTCTATGACACTGACGTTGAACCAAGGTGCCACCAGAAGTTTATGTATCTGACTGCCCATGAAAAACCCATCTGTCCAGCTTCTGGGGAAGGGCAAGGCAAGGCAATCCTAGACTCGATAGAATTATCTGTTCATATCACAACAAAGACCAGCTCCGGCTTTCATTATAGCTGTCTGTGTTGATCTGTTTCCCATTTACAGGATTCAGGTCTTTGGGGAAAGGAGCTAAATCAGAGGGTTTGTTCTGAACTGTAATATGTTATTAAAGTCTTTTTGCCAACACTTCCTTTCATTCTTGCAAAATCTGCTCTGAGCCATATGGCTGAATGCCTCTGGCCCAGAATTAGCTGCTTTGAGTACAGCATCTTATTGGTACAATGAATACAGTGACATGACATTTTTTTATTTCTTCAAATCATCTACGTGTGCCTATGAACATTAATGTGAATAGTTTGGAAAGTGCTTTGCATTCTGAATCCACAAATTTGTTGGATAAAGCTGTTGGTTATTTTTAAATTGACTCTGATCCATAGGAAGTGAAATGAAGCAATGGACACATTTTCCAGGTTTTCTGGCACAAGAAACTATTTGTCTATCAAAAAAGTAGAACAAGGCATGCCATTTCCTGGGAGCATTTTCTCCCTCTGAGTGTCTGGATATAATGCTCCTGCTGCTTCTGTGATGAATCACATTCCTGGGTCATAGCTGACTTCTGCATTCCAGCGTATGGCTCTTCTTGACCTGCCTGACCCGCCAAACTGACTCCTGCAGAGGAAAAAGACAGAAAGCTAAATGTCTTTCTTTTTTGGCTTTCTAATGTCAGAGAGCCCCTTTTGCTTCTATAATGCTGTTGTGGATTGGGTTGAAATGTGCTTGCAAAGGTCTTTGTCCCTGAGTTTGAGCCATTAAAACAACAACAACAACATGGGTGCAATTGTATTGCAGAACAAGGAACTTAGAAAAATGTATTTCCTTGCAACCCCAAATCAGAACACAATAAACTGAAGCAATTTTAGATCCCAGTCCTAACCAGTTTATAAATGCTATTGCAGTAGATAGTGGGTGACTGAAATCATAGAATCATCCCTCTACAACTTTAGCGCTGAGAAAGGTCATTTGGCAGAGTGCCTGACTAACTTTGGAGCAACTTGATAGGGGTTTGTGTCTTGCCTCACCCCCCACTTATCTTTAAGGTGACGTTTGGCTTCATTTGCCAGTTATTTTAATCTGAAGATGACAAGTTCCGTTAATAAAAAGTACCAGCAGATCTCTCTATCTGCGAGTAATTATTTCCCTGCCTTCCATCTGCATTTGTCACTGTAATACTATAGCCCTTTGATGTTGCCACAGCCGTGTAATTTATACATATGAATATTCTGTGATGGAAGTGGGACAGATGGTAAGAAACTCTGGTTTGGAATAATGCTGCTATAAATTATGCACCATTCTGGGTAATTGAGGTTTATGTTGGGAGGGAGAAAGTGACTGTTCAAAATGGGTTATTTATTTTCCATGATCAACAATTAGCTTCATTCCCATCACTTCATTTTTAATCTTGAGCTATGAGGCCAAGTCCTTAGTTGATGCAAATCAGCAACATTCCATTGCATAAGGCAACTTAAAAACTGTCTGAGCTCTGATATGTGCCAAATAATTTGTGTGTCTATCCTCCTCCTTTTTTAAAACTCTCAGTGCAGTATTTTTAAATATTGCCTGTATCAGCACTAGGCGTAGTGGTTTGGACCCTTTCCTTCCAAGCCATAATAAGGTTGGTGGTTTTTTTGTTTTTTTGTATATAAATATGATTCCAGAAAATATCATTCAAAACCATGACTCCTGAAATAGATGGGATGCTGGCACCTCGTGCTTGTGGGCTAGCAAATCTGTGAATGTTTTCAGTCTCTCCAAGTGGTTTCATAAAACACAATCTCTCTTCACTGCTGATTCCTTCTGGGAAGATGTCGGAGGGAGAAGTGGCGTGGCTCTCCTTTGGCAGTAGCAGTCAACAATTATTGCATCTCTAGAAAACCAATTTCTGAAAACAATGCTTTCCAAAGAGTCTTCAGGCAGCTTGGAGCTGTTTTGTGCATTTCCTGGTCAGCCATGGAGGAGCCTTGCCTGCGGGGACGTGCTCTCTTGATCTCCATAACAACAGAAGCAGAGAGTGGGGGGATGCTCAGTCACACTTCTTTATTTATTTAAGCCCCCCAGTCCCTTTTGCCTCCAAACCAAGGTTGAAATCACACCTGCCCTTCCTCCTGTCTGCTACAAGTCTCTCTCCTTTTGAAACATAGCTGTTTTTCTCTTAACAGGTCAAAGGACTGATTGCTCTCTTGCCAGGTAGGTGTGGTCCCAAGCAGCTTTGTTGTTTCAGTATCTTCCACTAACCCAAACAGTCCTTTTCTTGCAAACAAAGCACTTGCCAATCCTCCTTCAAACTGCTACTCATTTTGATGGCATTTCTTATGTTTGTATTTTTTCCTAAAAACAAAAAACAAAAATGCAGCTTCTGGAAATGTAAGCTTCCATATGAAGCCTTTGAAGCAGCCTCCCACACAACGGCCACAACACAGGAAAGGACTGAGTCACATGCAATGCTAAACCGTGGCTTAGCACTATGTGCATAAGCTAGAATGAGCCCATGGAGCCTTGGTCTTGTATGCTCCTCACCCCCACCCCAAGACGACATGTCTGGTGTTGGGGAAGGGCTTCCATGAATCCTTGCTTCTTGCTATGTATGAACTAGGCGTTGTGGTTTGCAGACACTAGTTAGTTAAAGCTCTGGTTAGTTAAAACAAACTAGCTTCATAATTGATGTCTTGTAATTGGCTTGTTTTGAAACTTACCGGACTGTTTTAAACCACTGTCTTTGGTTCGTACGTAACAAGTCACCATTCATGGAAACAGAAAATGAATGTTTCAGAATTCCTTTCCCCTGACTGCACACCAGGGAGGGGGGAGGAGCGGGGAGACCACAAGCCTTCCCTTGGCCTCACTCGAGCTTGAGCGCATATCACTAAGCCAGTCTTTGCTAACCTAGTGCCCTCCACATATTTTCAGCTGCAACTCTCACCATAATTCCCAGTTTTCAAAGCTTCCTGGAGAAGTGTATTTGAAGTTATGGTTTAAAACATTCAGAAGACACCAGGATGGCGGCGATTGCATTCAAACCATGGCTTAGCATTAAGTGTGAACGGACCCAAAATAAGACATGCTATAGGCATGCTATTTAAGTAGAGTTGTTACGACTGTGTTTACCTGGGGCAATTTGGATAAATTGATATTAATTACTGAGAATTCTAACACATGGGTAGTGCTGTCTAACTTGGGTCTAAGGGCAGAAATAGATACTAGATGTCAGGAACTGGTTGGACACACAGGAATGGTGGGAGGAACCAGCTGGGGAACCACCAAGGGAAAAAGGCACAGAGCCTGGAGATGGATGATGATGAGTGGTCAGAAGGAGAAGAGGGAGAAAACTGGGAGGAGGAGGTGTCAGAAACTGAAGAGGTAACAGGGTTTAGTGAGCTGGGAGAGTCTGTGGCAAAGAAGTCTAGACCCAGAGGCAGAAGCTGAAGCAGGAGAGAAGGGAGGCCAAGGGACAGAGATGAGACCAGAGATGAGGCATAGGTGTCTCCCCCTCTTACTGCGATGAGCTCCCCCCCGCCCCCCACCCCTCGGTCTCCAAGAACCAGGAGAGGAATGAAAGGGGAGGAGGATAAGTAAGCTTCACACAGGAGAAATCTCAAGATTGCTTGGGGAAAGCCCTGGAGAGGAGAGGATTTAACAGCTGTGGGGAAGTGGGGACCTTCTGTCACAACAACTCCTTCATCGGGGCAAGACCTACTGGAGATGAGTTGCTGTGCTCATTAGGCCTGACATTCCTGTTCAGATCTTGTTTTTGCTATTAAGGAGTTAATTCCACATGCTCGGTGTGATTTACTGCTGGCTCACTCCTGTCACTAAACAACAATGGGGATGCCACCAAAAGTGGAAACTCATGTCAAGTTGTCCTCCCAGCCCCATAAAGTTTAGGCAAATCTACACACATTGTGAGATCATCCTTGACTCCTAATGGAACTGGGAAACAAGATAAATATGTATATTTCAATGACACGAGGAGAGGGTTTGGCTTTTGCTGAGCATCGCATATAGACAACCTGATAAACTTGCTTAGGAGAGGGAAAGGATGTGCCAATTAGTTAATATGCTGTCATCTCTTTTCTTCTTTTTTTCCTGGTCTAAACACCTTCCATTTTTCCAGGCTAGAGAAGACATTGTGCTCTGCTGGAACTCCTCTTGTCATGGGGGATAAAAAGCCCTGAAATAAATACCTGAAGAGCTTTTGATTGTTTAATAGGGATGGGGAGGGATCAGTCATGGAAGGGGTTTTCTTTCACTTTGGCCTATTGACCTCATCTGGTCTGACATGGAATTGGATTGCAGCAGTGGAGAAAATAAACGTTTTGTTATAACTGGGCCCGGCATCAATCATGCTATCATAAATGTCACCGTATATGTGGAAATAATAATAGAAAAATATGGCTTTTGATGAGGCCTTCTTTGAAACATTGCAGATCTCCAAATTGCCTTTCTGTATTGGCTTAGAAGTCATGTACATGTGGAGAGAGTGCAAGAGCATACATGAGCCTTTCTAACAAAGGGAGGGTGATTATTCCATATCTGGAGTCATTACTTCATTTTGCATTTCTCATAGTAAAGCAGAGCTGACAGGTCCTAATTAGGGTCTGACAGCTGTAATAATAAAATATTATTCATTGCAGAACAACATTAAATATTGGGGAATCATTTAGGTTTGATAATTTAAAATATATTACATTCCTGTGACATTAATCTCTCCCCCCCCCGCCTGCCCCTGACACCATCCCTGCAGCTTGGTCATCCTTTCTTTTTCATCAGAATACCTCGATATTAAAAGTGCCATTATGGTTCTTAAGTTTGCAAGCAAGATTGCTTTCCTCACAGACTCAGCAACCATCTGTCCTGGCGGGGAGTTTGGTTTCATGATCCAGGGACTTTTCAGTAGTTTGTATCTTCTGCAATTCATTTGGCAGAACAGAAATGGCTGAATCAGAAGCAAAGCTGGAGAGAAGACAAATGGATCAAGGCTATTAGAGCTGATTTGAAACATCTTTTCAAGGGTAAAAAGAAGTGCTCCCACATAACAGGTGGATGAGCTGAATGAGAGATACTTGAAGACAGTTTTTTTGACATAAGATCAATAAAGGTTGGGCAAGGTAGCCCTCCAGATGTTGTGGATTCCATTTCTGAATGAGAACATCCAGTGGTTAAGAATGGTGGATGTTGTAGTTCAGAACATCTGAATAGCACTCTGATGGCCACCCATGCAGTAGAGCATTGTAATTGTGCTCTGCATTTACCACCTCACATTCTCTTGAGCCACAACAGATTTTGTTAATGCATGGATCTGTCCATATCTTAAGGGGATATTTACACTTTCCACTGGAGTAGAAGCTTCTATCAACTTGTGTGTTGTGGTAATATGAAATCCCACTCCTGTGCAGTGGACTGCTGCCCTTTGGCAGGTTGTTGGGGTTTTTTTACATCCCTAAAACTACTACAGTCATACTTTGGAATTCGAACAGAATCTGTTCTGGAAGTCCATTCAACTTCCGAAACGTTCAGAAACCAAAGCGTGGCTTCTGATTGGCTGCCGGAAGCTCCTGCAGCCAATCAGAAGCCACGGAAGCCCCTTCGGACATTTGGCTTCCAAAAATAGTTCGTAAACCGGAACAGTCACTTCCATGTTTGATGCATTTGGGAGCCAAAACATACAAGAACTAAGCTGTTTGAAAGCCAAGGTATGACTGTATATGAGAAGCAAATAGAAGGGCATAGCTAGAGCTATAAGATTTCAGGTTCAATCTCTGGCCTGAAACTCTGGACAGCCACTGTTGCTCAGTGTTGTAGACAATAGTGAGCTCGATTGGATTCTCCTCCTCCTCCTCCTCCTCCTCCTCCTCCTCCTTCTTCTTCTATGTACTCTTCCCATCTGACTGGGTTGCCCTAGATACTCTGGGCAGCTTCCAACAGATATAAGATAGCTTACTGCGTTCCTCTCTACAATGAAAGCAGGCACAACAGAAGTTAGAGAAAACACTGTGAGACAGTCACACCAAATGTAGCATCACCCATTCTCAGGATGAGCCACTCACATGGCTGAGTAAGTACCTGAGTTCCATAGATGGAACTTGCAAAAATCCTTAAATAAGGGAATTACAAAGGACTAGCTGAACTTCCATTGACCTTCAGGACTCCAGAGCAGGATTCTTAGTCCTTCTGTTGGTACCAAGCATATACCGTCTAGGTACCCTTCCTGCTTCTCCTCAGAAATTCACAGCCTGGAAAGTCTGTTATTGCTTTCTATCCAGGCAACATCCTCAGCTCACATTGGATGTGGTCAGAATGGGTGGCTGCACATCACACAACTTATTTACTCTTTTGTAAGGCTACTCCCATACTATTTATAGCAATGGTATATGTATGCTGCTTAGCTATCAGCTCCGTCTGGTAGTATAGTTCCTTGCACTTAACAAAGAATTTAAGTGCTTCTGCCCTCAAATGAAATGCAGTCAGGACAAGAACTGTCTACAGAGAAATGATACAAAAGGTTCTCATTTCCTTCCCTCCCTAGTGGAGAAGGCTTGGCAAAAAAAACCACACATAAAAGGCTGTTCCTTCCTTTTTGGATCACTAACATCCGAGAACACAAACAGTAATCATGAGGCCATTTGTAATATAGCTTGTCATTTCAGTGTGGTTTAATTTGTCTGTCACTTTCCTTTTCTTGGCCACTTGTTTTAATAAAGAAACATTAATAGGTTTATATTAATCTCCACAAGAGAAACAAATTTGCGTTTTTCCCTCCCCATTGTGGTTCTAAATCACTCAGCAGAACTCACCTACCTTAGTGTGGTGCTGACTGTAAATTATCACTAACTGACACGAGAATGATGGAGGTTTATAATGGGTTTCTCTGCAGTTGGAAGTAAAAGGTTAAGTATAGCCTTATGTTAGCAATAAGCTTTGCTGCGTCCATTTTGGGCTTTTATTTTAGACCACTTAATGTTTCTGAAAGTCAGGAGTAAATGAGTGGGGGGTTTTCTGCCTCCTCTCCACCCCCACGAAGAACCATTTATATACCAAATGAGGTGGCATTTGGATTGTAAGTGATTATGTTGACATATGCCTTTGCTTTCTTTTCCTCTTCTTGCTCCTTGATCAATCATGGCTCGTCTTGACTTTGGGATCAACAGCAGACGCAGTTCTACCATAAGGAAGCAGGTAATAAAGACTTCATACAATTACAGAAAGATTAATTGATGCCATTTATATGATTGCCAGATGTTATTTCTTGCCACCAATATTTCATAGCAGGGGAAATGATGGGACCAACCCAAATTACCTTGGCCAAATCAAGACAGCCGGCAAGTGCAGTCCTCAAAGGAGGGAATGCATAATCTCCTCCTTACCCAAAAGAATCTGCATAATGGATTGTTGTTTCAAGGAAAAAACCTAAACCAATATTAGTTTTGTGTTTGATAAATCACTAAGCTTATGAAGCTCCAAATGAACACTTCTCTATTCAGAGACGCCTCAGACCTAGTCATTACTAGCAGCCACACTGAACCCTTTTGGGGAGTGATTATGTCCACAGTATACAACAGCAAGCTGCTTCAATCTGACATAGAAGGGCCTCCAAACCTCAAGCCTATACTTGATGGAGAATATTTAATTGTCTTCATCTCTTGCTTTTTCCTCTTCTCCCTCCTTTTTCTCTAGATGATATTATGTCTTGTAGATTTGCTGAGCTGAATGCTAGGGGAAGATAGATCTTAGTAAGAGACTCCGCTCTGATCTATTTGCTTGGGAGGGAGGGAGGAACAGAGACTGCGTAAGACAGGCATGTCCAAAGTCCGTCTGGGGGGCCTAATGCGGCTCACTGGCCAGTTTAATCTGGCCCCTGTGGCAGTTTATTTTCTGGTAAAATCCTTTAAAAAGCTCAACAACTTTGGGGTAAAATTGTTTAAAAAAGGTCAGCAACTTTGGTCGGCCCTCACACATGTTCACGTCATCAAATCTGGCCTCTCTTTGAAAAAAGTTTGGACACCCCTGGTGCCATAAGCCAACACTCTGGCTCCAAAGCAGTGTAAGCAAAGCAAAGCAATTGCTTTTGAATTGTCCAGGGGAAGCTCTGGAGTGGGCAGGTCATCTTAAGACAATGTATTCAGATAACTGAGTGCATAGTCAGTGAGTCAATAGACAGGGCTGCTCTGTGGTCCTAAGCTGTTGCACGTGACATTGGAACTCCAGGGACACAGAGAGGGAGAGGGGCCTTGGCAGGCTAAAGGGTCCTGGACAAGAGCATCTCTTGATGATATTTTAGTATACTTTGTTGTAGGCTTACCATTTATCCTTTACTCACTTGGATGTAACACAGCAGTGTGAACTGTTTCATAGAGATGAAAACTTTCATGCCCTCCCCCCCTTTGTGTGTGTGTTCTCTCCCCTTATCCTCTACTGTCTGGGGCCTCTGAGTTTGAAGCTATTGCCCTCTAATGGCTCTAGCCAGTATAAGCAGTGTATCATAATTCTCCTATATACTCACATTTATGCTACTCAGCTTATTGCTTCTGTCTACTGTAATTTTTTACTAGGGCTGCTCATCTTGCCTTCCTCTTCTGCTTTGCTAGATGGGATTTTGTTAAATGTGCACATGTGCTCCACTAATAAGAGAAAATCCAATATCTATTTTTTTGTCCCTGGTGGATGATTTACAGCATTGTAACTTGGGCACAATAATAAAGAAGCTAGGTCATATTGCCATGGGACAGGGAGGACCTGATATCTTTTTCTAGGCCAGTTTTGATTTGAGGCTTCACTTGTTCTTGTAGTACTTGGTTTTTTAAATTGTTAATAACTTGAAGCATACAGGAATTTTAAGTTAATTTGTCCACAAAGTAGTCTGTTTCTATTTGAAGTCAATTCTATATCAGGATAACCAGCTCCATGTGTCTATTACTGATGATACCTTTGCCACTGAAGAAATTAAAGACAAAATATTTTGGCATAACGTATTCCAAATAAGATATGTAAAAATTCCAATAAGCTTTTTCTCATTGTAAATCCAATTCCTTGTTGCATGCAAATGTTTGCTTTTATTCTCCTGTACCATGAAGCCTTTTTCTTCTTTTTTTGGAGTAGAATGAAAGGATTTGTAAGGCCTTTGATTTTATTTATTTTTGTTTACATAACACACATGGTTGGGAAATGGCGGAAAGGCTTGCCGTGATTTGTATACTTGCCTCACCCTTCCAAGCTATACAAATTAGAGGCTCTTTTATTTTCTAAGTGCCCTTATTTGGGGGTGGGGGGGTTGTTTCCTGCCATCTACGTGTTCTTCTCTTGGAAAGCTCAGTCTTTGAATGCCTGAACACTTAATTTCTGGAGGCTGTGTTGTTTTGTTTACGCACTTGAAAAAAACTCTGTAGAACTTCTAAGGTCTCTCATAGGATTCACCAGTGTTTGTTTTCTGTCAAGTCACACCAAACGCTGCAAATCTCCCTTTGCGGGTGGAGGAACAGCTTGGGCTAGACACAGGAGCGCTTTGTCACACCCTACCTTTCTCTGCTCTGCTCAGCATCCCTCCACCCCATAGCGAGCCCCCCCTTCTGCCTGCTGAAGGAAAGCTTCAAAATGGAGCATTCTGGGGGAGGAGGAATAGCTGAGCCAGCCTGGCACCCCCTAGATGCCCACCCAGCCCCACTGCCACTGCAGCACTGTGGGGCCTGATTGGAGCCCATTCAAAGGTTGGTGCAGAGATTTCCATTGCTGCCCTCCTGCCCCCTTCCACATACACACGGTCCTGCCTAGCCATGCTGGGGCTTGCAGACTAAGGTACTATAATGAAAAGATAGCTGAAACAGCAGGGAATTGTCACCTTCAATATAACCACAACACTGAATAATGGCAGTAATCCCTGTTTAAGCGTTCTCTATGAGGGGGAATAAATTCCAACTCCAGGTTTAACCTAGACTTTCTTTCAGAGAAAGAGAGAGCGCGAGAGACTGAGTGTGTTCTGGCAGTTAAAATACAGAAAATCCAATAGCTATTAATGACTCCCTCCAGTGTGTGGATACACAAAGAAAGCATATATTGCACAGTGTCTGCTGTGTAGGAATTTTGTGATGGGAAGTATCCCTCCATCTGTAGCCTTTTCATTTCAGAACTGTATCGTTTTTTTAAAGCTGCACTATCATTTTAATATTCTTTTCATCGCATATTTCTCCTTTTGTTGTTCAGGATTCCAGCCAAGCGATTCCCCTGGTGGTGGAGAGCTGCATACGATTCATTAGCAGACATGGTGAGTTTGGAGATAGTCAAGCTAAAGTATAGTTTGTTCTGCACAGTATTCAAGTAGCCCGTAGAAGCACAGTCAGGACTGTGATCTGAAAACACAGGGGGCAGCTAAAGCTGGTCTAAGTCTTGTTTGGTCCTAGATGAGAGACCTCCAGTCAACCCTGTGGACATTGCCTTGAGTTTCCTCTTGGAAAGAGCAGGAAATATAAGTGAAATAAAAGGCAGGACAGAATAAAAATGCATAAGTAGAGCACAGTTTGTGATTGTAGGACTGCCTTTTAGTGTGTGCGTGTGTGATATTTCTTTCTTAAGTTACTAGAAAATGCCCTGGACATTTTGAATTAAAGTATAGAAATGTTTTAAATAAATCTGTAAAGTTTGCATACGGTGATTTTTCTACTCATGCTAACTGCATTCTTACTTAATAAATTTAATCAATAACTTAATACATTTGTATTAATAAATTTACATAAGTATTTAATAAATAGGTAATAATATTTTATGGAGCCATTCTGTTTTCTGAACTGTGACACAGCAGCCAAAGGTATACACACATATTATATGTATAGTCCTTCTGGATTTCTGATACGTGATTCTTTTTCTTCCCGTTCTCTCTCTCTTAGCATTAAGGTTTTGCATCTTTATTCCTTTCAAATCGATCTTTTCCTTCACCTTATGAGTTCTGAGATTTCAGCAGGCACATCCTGCATATTGCTGAACTTTTAGTCAGAGTGGAATGGCGGCCCTTGCTCTATCAGAAGGCTATTTTGTCTATTTGGGGTTGTTTTGTCATAGTTCTGCCAAGTCTTCCTCCTGCCTGCAGCCCTTCATGTCACTTCTAACTCTGTTCCAGAAAGGTTTTCCCAACCCTCTGGAACAGAATTTGGGTGCACATAGTGGGAAGCCCTCTCTCACATTGTGGAGATGGAAGCCTTCATTGGATCAAGAAACATGTGTCAGGAGGATGCTACTCTAGTATTTATCATTTATCCATTTATTTATGTTCTTCCATTTGTATTATGCCTTTTTTCCACCATGAGACCCAAGATTTGTGTGGTTACTCATCCAATCACTGAGCCAGACATGCTTAATCTCAGCAAGATTATTTGTTCAAAAATCATAATTATCACAATTTAAAAGATTTATGAAATAAACACTGTTCCACAGGAAATAAGGTATACTCTGACATAATTAATTTATCTTTGGCTATATGATATGTTAAAATAAATGGCTCTAGATCAAAGCTTTGGATGTTGCTGGTTCCCCACCCCACCCCTATCTTCTTCTAGCGAACACAAACATACTTTATGTGTAAGAGACATTTTGTTATCTGATGACAAATAGCAGATTTTCTCCCAAGTCATTACAGGCTGCATTTCTGAAAATGATCTATGAAAGAAGTGTTCCTTAGGGAACATAGGGTCAGATCCAGTCTTTGCTCCATGAATGGAAATCCCCCACTGCTCATCAAAGGGCCCTTCTATTCAAAGAGCAAAGATTTTGGATCCAACCCATATATGGTAGAATAACATAATGCACTACAGTCTTCAAAAATTGCTCACCATATATATGCAAACAATTTATTAATAGAAGTTTTGACACATCTTTTCAGTTACGCTGCTGGTATTTTACTTACTTACTACCTACATTTCTATACTGCCCTTTATCTGAGAACCACAGGGCAGTTTACAATATAAAAACACAAAAATACATACCTTAGTAACAAACAGTACCCCCTTCACTGCCTCCCCAACACACACAGTTTAAAAGGCTACAGATTGTTTAATTGCCCAAAGGTCTGGGAGAACAGGAATGCTTTTGCCTGGCTCCTAAAGGTACCCAACGACAGTGCCAGACGAGGTTCCCTGGGTATAGTCTAGAAGCCTTCATTTGGGAGAGCTGGTTAAATAGGATGTCTGGGCATATTTTTAAGAAGTTGTACCACTTCTGCAGATGGCAAGGTAAAAATATATTCCATATCCAATTGAACATCCTGATGTTATCAAATTTGGGACCTGCTTCCTGTCCACATTAACAGTTAAATCTTTCAGTTCATCTGGAACTAACTTATAATTTAAAATAAACATTACATTTCACATCTGTTTCAGAATTTTAAATAAGTTTCAGATTTCTTGGCTCAGTTATTCTGGGTGCTTTTTTTTTGCAAGTTGCTCTAGTGGCAGGTCTTTTGTAACCCTTCTTCCTCTATGCAACATCAGCCAATATGATAGCAAGGTACGATGGGCTTAGATCTTTATAGTATAAAACTGTTCTTGGTTTTCATCATGGTTGTGGGTGTATAAGTTCCGTTCTGGTTGCTGTTGCCAACTCCTTCTTTTCCAATAGTCCCAGGTCACAGATTCAGTCGTTCTGACTCAAGGAACAAGGCAGTTGAGCAGCTCAGCAGCTGTATCCATGACTGAGCAGTCCTTTTTAGGATCCACTCTGCTCACCCCAAAAAGGGGGAGGGGCTAGAAAAGGTGCCCTAAACATAGTCTGCCTCCCTTTTTCCCTGACTGGATTACCGTGCCCAGTGGAGTCACCACCTAGCGGTCGTAAAAGACAATCGAACCTTGGAACATGGAATATTGTCGTCGTCAGATAACACAGACAGCGAACGTCTTGAACGCAGAACTGCCATCATTGCAAGAGAGCTGTGATGTTTCAACATCGATATTGCAGCGCTTCAAGAGACTCGAAGAGCAGGTGAGGGACAACTGAAGGAAGAAAAAGGAGGCTACACATTCTTCTGGAAAGGTCTATCTGAACAAGAACATCGAATACACGGGGTAGGCTTTGCTATCAAAAACGACCTTGTGAAGCTCCTGTCAGAAGTCCCTACCGGCATTAATGAGCAACTCTCAACCCTTCGAATAAAGCTCACCAAAAACCAACAGGCTACTATTATAAGCGCTTATGCACCAACACTGGATGCCGATGAAGACATTAAAGAAGAAAGTTACTCTCAGATTGATACCGTCCTATCAGAGACGCCTAAGGAAGATAAAATTATCCTCCTGGGTGATTTTAATGCAAGAGTTGGGCGAGATTACGGACTCATTGTTAAAACCGTGTTTATGGAAGACAATCTTACTCAGCTATGAGTGATTGCCAGAGAAGAAGGGTGTATAAATGGTCAAAGTGGCACCCACCAGATGGTGTTGAGACTAAGAGTCCTGTCAATTTGGCCCATGCTGGCTGGGGCTGATGGGAGTTGGAGTCCAGCAACATCTGGAAGGCATCAAGGCATCATAGAATCATAGAGTTGGAAGAGACCACAAGGGCCATC
This sequence comes from Podarcis raffonei, assembly GCF_027172205.1. Taxonomy (NCBI): domain Eukaryota; kingdom Metazoa; phylum Chordata; class Lepidosauria; order Squamata; family Lacertidae; genus Podarcis; species Podarcis raffonei. Next base: position 60,075,122 of record NC_070607.1, read on the forward strand.
GAGTCCCTTGTGCCACACTGCCCCCCTGCCACACTGGTGTATAGTGTTGAAGGTCTTAAAGCAACAATTCTGAACAGCTTCTGGCCCATCCTTGCCCACCATGCCCCAAACTTCAACTTCCTAAGCTGTTTGTAGAACATAGGTTCTGGCCCCTTTGAAAAAGTAACATCAGGTATGGTATTAGCTGTCACCTCCAGATTTTCCACCCAAGATTCTCTCTCATTCAGTATGGATCTGAGTATTGAAAAGGTTTAATCGGATTTATAACAGTAATAATTCTCCATTTATAGTGATGAGAATTCTCCTTTCACATAAGCCTGTTCCCTGGATAACAATATTTGTAATTATACTATCCAACATTAAAATTAAGTACCATTTTAGTTATCCCGCCAGCTGTGTTCCAGGTGAGTCTATCTAGCTATCTTAAGCTCTTCTTCTTATTAGTTTTCTCTAGTCTCTCTTTTCTACTTCCTCAAGGGGATTTTCCCTGGAGGCTTATCTGGCCCAGGGATTGACATATGTAAGAATAGAAACATTTCTCTAGTGATTACACCGGGCAGTAAAATTATTCCTATACAGTTATGGGATTCATATATAAGAAAGCAAACTACTGATCTCCTTTGCTGTTTCCTTTTAGCATTGGTTTAAGTAATCTTTAAAGATTCGTCTACACTGGAGATAATATGAATTTCCTCTGCTGCTGTTATCATCCCCTTCTTGTTTTTGGTACTAAAATATTATGAAGCATCTGCACTTGATATGTGGTGAGGGATTATCCTTCCTAGTAGAGAGCCCCTTACCCTAACACCTTAGGACAACCATCACTATGATTTGCTTTTTTTCCATACTATGTAGCAACGTATTTTCTATAAACCATTTGATAGATTCCCCTAGAATTTCTGCCTTGACAATTGATCTTAATTAAATGACCTGAAGTGTGACCTTTGTCTAGAAAATCAGTCATCTTAATTGACTTGGCACTGTTGTTTCTCTATGCTTAGCCTTTTGTTTTTTAAGGCTCTGCATGGAAAGGCACAGGATTCTGATTCAGCACCACATTCCCACCAAGGTTTGTACTATGATTTACAGCTAATGGGTTGTCTGGGAGAGCTAAACCATGACCCCAGGTTCGGGCAATGTGCTAAGTCAAACCTTGGCTTAGCACAACACAGCAGCAGAATTGCCAGAGAGGAGCACAGCAGTCACAATCTCCTCTCCCGGAACCTGCACGTTTGCAGCTAAGCCATGATTTGGCTTAGTGTGATGTCCGAAGCAAGCTGCTGATTCAACAAAATCTTATCTTAATTTGATTTTCTAGTCTGAGTGAACCCCATTTGAAAAACTGCCATCTAACTCATCTTGCATTTTGAAAATTTATTGATGTTACCAAAAATCCTCTTTCAATGAAGGTAGTGTTAGTATATAGCACTTCTTGAACAATTGCTTAATTATTATTAATTTAGGAGACACATTACACAATCATTAAGATGCTGGTTGTCCAGTAAATGCAGAATTAGAGCAGGGGCAGGCAACTGGTCTGTAAAGCCTTCTGTAAAGCCCACCAGCCTTCTGCTGATTTTCTTGGCAGCAGCAACAGCTGCACCAAAGCAGAAGAAAGTCAACCGCCCAGTTTCCTTTGTTGCGCCAATGTTCCATTGTCTTTTATAACAGCCTGGCTGCGGTGGTGTTGGCAGCAATGAAGAAAACCCAAACAAACCACCCAGTGTTCTCTCTTCTGTGATTTCTGTTGGTCTCAGGAACACTCAGTCATCATTGGAGGAGCATCGCCGGCACTGGACAAGATTGCAAGTGATCCTCCTCCCATCTCAGCCTTTTGAAGCATCAGAGAAAAGCTGCAGGCTTTTGCCTCCAGCATCTTCTGACTCCTCCAAGCAGGCAGGAGGTGGATTCCTGACAGGAAGGAAGAAGTCAATGCCAAGTTGGAGAAAGGCCCTAAGGGGGCAGAGTAGGGCTGGGGCTGGTGACCGATGTTCTTTTGGGGCTTGCTTATTTAGAATCTGTTGGCAAAGCTCCATCCCATTGCAGCCAAGTGATGGTGCGCAAGCGGGACACACTCGGGAAAGACATACGCATGATCACTTGCTCCCTTTCTCCCCAGGCCTAATCTTTCACAGAATCGCCTCTCATATGCTTGAAAATGATAAAGTAAATGCCTTAGTACACTCTAAAGTACAGTGATGACTTCAAACTTCTGGGAGCGGGGAATGTCCCATGAAGGCACCACCATCTATAAGAGTCAAACATGTTATTTGTCGTCCTGGATGCTATGAAAGTAGTTCCTTGGAATTGCCTCTAATAGAGCACAATCTGTGTGCAAATGTGCGCCATCTGTTTCTCTTCCAGGCCAAGATAAGTTTAGCAAGCCTTGATGTCATTCCTCGCCTCCTTCCTTTCTCTCTCTCTAGAATCTTTCTCATTCCAGAATTGCTACCCTAAGAGCCCCGCTGTTCTAGGAACCACGGATGCTTCCTCAGTGCTGTGTGTCTTTTAGAAGCCATTAAAATCAGTCTTATTGGCTTCCTGAATGCTAAAGTGAATTTTAAAAAATTAAACGAATACTTTTTAACAACTTATGAATTGTGCCAACTTATTGCTGTGGATTTAATTACACCAGTGCTGGTGTGCCACTTTTAATTAATTTTAGCTGTCAAACAAGTTGGATTAACGGTCGGGTAATGATATGTCATCTCGATTTGGATTAGCGTGTTCTTATATCATCATGTTGTTGAATTTGACAGATAACTGGATTTCAGCGACTGAAGGAAGGATTGTAAGAATGTTGTAAGACTGTTCTTCTTCCTTAGGTATTTTTGTTTTCATAGATTTCTCTTGTTTTCTTTGCAGGGCTGCAGCATGAAGGGATATTCAGGGTGTCAGGATCTCAGGTTGAGGTGAATGATATAAAAAATGCATTTGAGAGAGGTAAGAGTAGTTGGGTTTTTTGTATTGCACAATTCTCTGCAATGTGTCTTCATGCTTCTGGGTTATTAGTTTAAGCGAGTTGAGACTGAAGTCATAAATGAAGACTTCAAAGGTCTGCCCAGTCTTAGGCAATTCCCACTTCCCCCAGTGGTTCCCACACACTGCATCTCAAATTGTTTAAGTAGACCCCCAACACGCTGAAGAGTTTGGGAGGGCACAGGTGGCTGCAAGGGGAAGCAGAAAACAGAGCCTTTAGTTGTCCTTAGTTACCTTAGAATCATATATACAATACCTTACGCCCATTATCACTAAAACAGAGTGGTGCTTTCAAGTCACCATTCTCTTCTTTCCAAAACATGGCACCTGTATTCTCCAGTCAGCTTGGAAGGCTGGTCTTAATATCACACAATATTTTACATTCAAATTATCTGCCTATTAAAAGCAGAGCAGCATGTCCAACCCATGTCAAAGGGCCTCTAGCTAACAGTGCGTATGTGTGTAACTTTATCAGTCATGAGGTTATGGAGATTGCTGTGGATTTGTCGTTTGCCCGAGAATAAGAGATGATCTATAAGGGTTCGTGGAATTCTGTTTTGTGGTGGGCGGATGTCAGATGCAAAAGGTCACACTTTATGGAGCATTTATGGAAGGCTGCTTAGAGAAAATAGATAACTGTTTTAGTATCTTTGCATGCATAACATTGATTTTTTCCCATTTCATCGCTCATGGCCTCAAATCCAGTGAGGTACTAAACTAATGAAGTTAACCTTAATGTATGTGAGTTTATTACTTCATCAAGAGCCCTTGGTGACAGTTAATATTGGGGATAATGCTCTAATTCATAGTTGCCTATTTATTATACTCTGTGGTGTTAAGATAATAGCTGTTCCTTGACTATTTCTCTCGTAATGGATATCTCTGTGAGAGCAAGAGAGAAGGCTTGCCCCATCATCAAATCTGATTATGTCCAACAGCAAGTTCTCCTTTGGGACTTTCTGCTTCGGTGCAAATCTTTCCTTTGTCTTTGGCCAAAACCAAACCTATAAACTCCAGTAGATTAAGAGTCACACCAGAGACCTGTGTGCTCGTGCACTTCATTAGCTTTGCTAGTCTAGCACCACCTGCCTTTGAAGCTGAGCAGGCTGGTGATCAAGCTTTCCATCAGTTGCATGTAAGACTCTACTGGAAGCACAGCAACTCAGCTCTGCTGAAAGACGGAAGGGCCTACATGTTGCAACTTAGAATCATAGAACTGTGGAGTTGGAAGGGACCCTGAGGGTCATCTAGTCCAACCCCCTGCAATGCAGGAATATGCAGCTATTGCATACGGGGATCAAACCTGCAACCTTGGTGTTATCTGCACCATGCTATCTCCTGTTGCCCCATGTACATATGTTAACCTTTTGTTGACTGTCTTTGGATAGCAGTTGGAGCTGCTGAGAGGTGTTGCTTACCCAATGTACTTACATAGAATCTTTTGTTGGATACCTATTTGGGGGGGGAGGGGAGGGGTGTTTGAAATCATTATAGGTTACATATTATGAGCCACTTGGGCTCCTGCCTGTTATTTCTCCTTCTGTGAGGTTCAAGCTTCTGATAGATTACTACTTATTTTATTTTGTTAATATGCACCTTTTCTGTTTGTTCTCTTGTCATTCTTGTTTTGTGGTAACCAGGGGAGGATCCACTGGCTGGAGATCAAAATGACCATGATATGGACTCAATAGCAGGTGTACTAAAGCTCTACTTTCGTGGGCTAGAGCATCCCCTCTTCCCCAAGGAAATCTTTCATGACCTGATTGCCTGTGTCAGTAAGTAGCACAAGGATGAAATGAGTCAGTTGAAGATAAGGCATGCAAAGAAACACAACACAAGGAGATAGCTGCCCCTGTCGAGTGACAGAATGAGTAGCAAACCACAAAGGTGTAAAAATACTTAACGTAGAAGGTAACACATATTCTAATGTGCGTTGAAGCGGAAATGTTTTTCTTCAGGAGATATGTTAAAATGACAACTTTAATGCATGAAAACAATAATCAAAATGTTAATGCCATTCACCGATGCAAAATCTAACCCCAACAAAAATTGAACATGCTCTTCTTCAGACAGAATTCTTAATATATCTGGCACAAAGCACATTTTCTATAATACATATAATAAAGATTCTTGCACCTTCTGACATTTTTCTCTCTGTGCCCTCCACCCCCATAAAAGTCAGTTAATGATAACATCTTACATAGTTCAGCCTTTTTTATATATCTGTGGGAACTTGCTCATTATCCATCCTCTGTGTCTACACAATCTCCCCTCTTTACACCCCCCCAGCACTTGTAAGACTTCAGCTATCTCTCTAAAACCATGCTGCTGGCTTCTTAGAACATTCCCTGATACTTTGATAGTATCTCAAGGAAAATGAGCAAGAAACCGGAATTGTACAAGGTTGTATTAGAACCTACTATAATTTGATGCCCCAGTTTGTTGCTGAGGTGGCAACATTAAACGCAGAACAAGAGTTAGAAAGAGGACCTCTTTCTGTTTGCTTCTCATTAGCCAAGGCCTGTTGACAGTTAAGTCATCAATATGTGTATTGTATTCATTCATTTAAAATGTTTTCTATATTGCCTTTCAGCCCAGAATTCCATAGCAATTAACAGATTAGAACTACTAATGAAACATCAGGGAAATACTATGTTAAAGAGAAACTGACCGACAAGCAGTACAGGAAGTCTCCTAGTTGACTCACCCTTAAAAAAAGAAAGAAAAGGCGGGGGAGAGAGAACTTGCTGTCTATACTGTTTGAAGACACAGTAGTTGCAATGTGTCTTGGGCTGTATGTATATTTAGAAACCCAGCAGCTGTGTCTTTTTTTGGCTGGGTACCTTCCATAACCATAAGAGTCAATTCCTTATGGTGTTTCTGTACAGAACATAGAAAATGACTTTCAACTAGTTAAGCTGTTAACGTACAACTTTATCATTTCAAGGGTGCTTTTTAATGTTCTTATGACTTCAAGTTTGCAATGAACTCCCCCTGACTCATTCAGAGAGCAAACAATGAATCCATTGTCCGAGTGTAAGAATGTCAGTGATGGAAGCAGCCTTTGAAGTAGCATGTAGGAGAGCTCCTTTTAAAAGGATCTGTGGTTTCATTCTCCCTGCAAATTAGTCTACACAGTTTTACTCCTGTTAGATGAAAAGAGCAGTCTGTTGCCAAATAATTCTGGACTTCCAGAGCCAAGGATATATGCTGCCCACTTTTTTCCCATTAGACTGCTGCAGACAGAGCTCTTTACCTCACCCTCCAGTTATGTTAATCTATCTGTGGAATACTGTGCCAAAGGTTTTGCTTAAGACACCCACCTTACAGAGCTAACTTTAATGGGCTATTGTGTTGTGGCTTGTGCAACATACAACACTCAATTCACCCGCACTGCATGGACCTTGAAGATAAATTTCTCATCTGCTTTGAAGGACCTTTTTCATAACAGATAGGAAATCATGCCTCTGTCATCTTCTGTGCAGGGCTTCATGAATGTTTTCAAGAACTGCTCAGACACTTTCCTTCCAAGTTGCTTTTGTTGCCTTTTCCCCCCATCCCACCCCCAATTACGGGTCATTTCACAAATGACACTGAAGTCACATTTCTGTTTTACTTCATGTGTCATCTTGAGGGGCTGCAGGTGGCAGTAAGTTCTCACTTCCCATGTGATAAAATAGACTTTGGCGCAGTCTTCATGCATTCGATTTTTCCTGCACCCGTATAAATATGAAACAGTACTCAAAAGTAGCAATGTAAAGTTTCCATAGATATTGCAATGCCACTTATTGTGTGATTAAACAGCAGCTGCTGCTCTTTTTTCTCCTTCCTCCCAGCAATGGACAATCTGCAGGAGAGAGCTCTACACATCCGGAAAGTCCTCTTGACTTTGCCTAAAACCACTTTGATTGTAATGAGATACCTCTTTGCATTCCTCAATCAGTAAGTATTCCTCAAGCACAACAGATAGGTCTGTAATGTTGGTTTGCCAAGTAAGAATCATAGAGTTGATGGGCCTTGCTTGGTTCAAGGAGTCCAGAAGCCTCAAGAGATGACTCTCCACCCTTTGTGTGAAGGCTTCCATGAGACCTGCAAGAAAGAGGCTCTCCCAATCATTCAGATTGTGCACAAAACTGAGTTCCTGATCACTTAAGTGTAAAGCATTTGTTTCTTTTTAGTTGGAGCCTGTGCTTGAGCTCATCTCTGAATATCACTTGTATTTTTACTGCCAACCTGTGGGCTTTTTTTCTTGTTCAGGTAGCATTCTGTTGGCAAAAATCTCCATGACCAGTATTGCTGTTCCCTGTTTCTAAGTGGAAATCTTGCTAAAAGAGCTACCTTTTAAGGACAGCCATCGTTTCAGGGTACTGGAGAATTTTTGTTCGGATGAAATAAGGCCTGTCTTGAGACTTCCTGTAGTATTGCTCTGAAAAACAATGAGGTCTTGATTGCAGCCTGGAAAATTCAAAACCATATCCCCACAAAGTGTGTCATTGTCCTGCCACCCCTCCAGATAGTGTTAGATAGGAAAGACCCCACTTCCTGCAGCTCAGGAACAGAACTTTCCACAGCAGTGTTAGGAAATTCTTCCATGCCTTGGGATTCCCTTCCCTCAGATGCCGCTTCTAAGTCACTGAAGTGAATGGCTGCTTCCGCCCTTAATAGTGTCTCATTATTCAAAGAACTGGACTGGAAAACTGTGTTTGTTTCAAGAATTGTCCAGGCATCAAATAACCCTGTTTTGTGCTTAACCATTAACTTGGTGCCCTGAAATGCCCAAATCGATGCAATTTGCTTTTAAGATTTAATCACACAAACCTGACCGTTTAGAAAACTGCATTGCCACGGAGGACACTCACTCTTCTCACTTTACATTTTAATTTGGCAAATATATAGCTTTGGAGGGGTTCTAAACAGGGGACAATCCCAACATTGGAGGGAAGGAGTTTGGTTTTGAGAATTCCGTGTATGAACATGAGGGGCTAAAAAAGCAGGTGCCAGCCACTGGATGTTGCTAGCTAGCAGAGTTCATATTTTGTTCATATAGCAGAGTTCATATTTAGCTTGCCCTAAATATGATGCGGGATGCGGGTGGCGCTGTGGTGTAAACCACTGAGCCTTGGGCTTGCTGATTGGAAGGTCGGTGGTTTGAATCCCCACGACAGGGTGAGCTCCCGTTGTTCAGTCCCAGCTCCTGCCAACCTAGCAGTTCAAAAGCACATCAAAAAATGCAAGTAGATAAATAGGTACCGCCCCAGCGGGAAGGTAAACGGTGTTTCTGTGAGCTGCTCTGGTTTCGCCAGAAGCGGCTTAGTCATGCTCGCCACATGACCTGGAAAAACTGTGCGGACAAACGCCAGCTCCCTCGGGCTATAGAGCAAGATGAGCGCCGCAACCCCAGAGTCGTCTGCAACTGGACTTAACTGTCAGGGGTCCTTTACATTTTTTATCAGTAAGATATGTTGGAAGGAATGAAGTATGTGATAACATATCTGGTTAAAAATCAAGCTTTATTCTATAACTCTTTCCCCCACTTAAAACCTTATTTCCAGAAACTTAATTAAATGCTTGCAAAGGAAACTGAGACTCCAGCCTCCTTTGGGCATTTGCTTGAACATGTGACAGTTAAAATTGTGTAGAGGATGTAGTCATGCCTGCAAGCCCCATCCTTTGCCCCCCAGCCCTGCATGTGGATTCCTTTCCGGCCTTTGTGCATTGAGCACAGATGTCCATGTGGGATTTGGCTGATCATGCTTAGAAGCCTCTGCCCAGTGAAGAGCAGTAATAAGGCAGGGTTCCTTATCGTGACAAGGTTCCTATGCATGTTCAGCCAAACACACAAAGGTCTTGGAGAAGCCCGAGTTTTTGGGGATCTTAGTTTGCATACGTGTCCTGCACCGTTCTACACATTTTTTTAAGCCTCACATGTTCAGATGAATGCTTGTAAAAGAGTTTTGATGGGCCTTGGTGGAAAGAGAACTGCATACAGCTTTCATTGGACAAGGATAGTCTGGCTTCAGTGATCAATGCATTGGCAAGACTTGATTATTGTTATGTGCTCTATGTGAGGTTACTCTTGGGCCTAGTCCAGAGGCTCTAGCTGGTGAAAAATGCTGCAGCTAAATTGTCAATGGGGACAAACTATCACAAACACGTAATTTCAGTGCTCAGAAGTCTGCATTGGTTGCCCATACTCTACCAGGCCAAAAAATTATTTTTTTTAATTTTTATTAATTTACAAGGCCTTTAACAATCGGAGCCCAGGGTACCTCAAGAATTGCCTAATCTCTTTTGTCCCTGCCTGATCATTGTGGAGTCATGGCTCAGATGCCCAGCTCATATCCACCAGAAGCTATATTGTTTAGTATTGTAGGGACAGTTTCATGGAACTCCCTTGCAGGTGAGGTTAGGGAGGCCCTGCCTATTTTGTTGTTCCAGCAGCCATTTAAATTGAAGTTTAATTTTAACTGGTTTTTATTTTCCGTGTTGCATTCTTTGCAAACGACTCTTGCAGCTAAGCGGCATATAAATTGTTTAAATGACGTAAGTGTGGGGCAGAGAGGCCTTTTCTTTTGCCTTTTGGTGGGTTACAGGGGTTAAACAGCAGCACTTGAATTGCATGCTCTTGGCAGTGGCAAACATAATACCCCAGGCAGCCACAGTAAGGTGGGGTTCGTGAGATCCCCCAACCTTTCAAAGCAAAGTTGTCCCTCTGAGCCTTGTTTAACTTCAAACATTTTCACTGCGTTACACTGACAGATGCTCAAAATACCCATGACTGACATTCCATTTTGAATGTTGGCATGGCATTTTAGCATTCTCAGCAGTTCTTGGGCAGCTGAAAGAGAGATAAATGTTGGCTGTGAGGAAGGGTGCAAATGGAAAAAGCCAGAGGGGTGTGCTGGTTGCCAGGTTCTTTGCAGCCTTGTGCTGTGAACCATGCGGCACCGTGGCTCAGTCACACTTTCATCTGTTTCTTGGCTGGATAGGAGGTGTTGCTTCTGCAGCTGCTATCCAGGCAGGGTGCACTGAACGACATGCCAAGAAATAAATCCCTGGCAACAGCATTCAATCGGCACGGAGAATAAGCCTCCTTAAAAGGGAGCTAGATGATGATGACTCTTCCCAACACATGCACACACGCTTTTAACAAATGCCCTACGTGTTAATTGAAGGGATGTTCAGAAAATGGAAAAGAGGCTGGCTGCTTAATAAAGAAATCAATGCGCTAGTCAGCAGGGAAGTGCTCTGAATATGCATTCAGTGCAAATGATCAGAGAAGCACCATCTATGCAAACAAAACTGAATTTGATCCAAAGCGGTACAGCCAGAAAAACTCGCCGTTCTTTTGGTAAATACCATTACTGTTGAGGGTGGTGGCCCTTTTTTCCTAAGTAGCCTCAAGACATTCTTGCCACATGAGATCAAGTTTTAAAATCCGAGCAAGCAGAGCTAACCTCCCTCCATTTTAACAATTCGCTCTGTACTGTAGGTATCATTGCTCCTAATTCACCCTCTTCCTCTCATTCCTTCCTGTCTTCTGCAGTTTATCTCAGTTCAGTGAAGACAACATGATGGACCCCTACAATTTAGCCATCTGCTTTGGGCCCACGCTGATGTCAGTGCCTGAAGGCCACGATCAAGTCTCCTGCCAAGCCCATGTCAATGAGCTCATCAAAACTATAATCATACAACACGAGAATGTCTTCCCAGGACCAAGAGAGCTGGAGGGCCCTATATACACCAGGGGTGGAAGCACTGAGGATTACTGGTACGGTAGGAGATAATGGGTAACAAGTGAAGGGGGTATATAGCGCTAGATTGTAGTCTGACTAGTAAATTGCATATTTCGACAATGCTATCATTTCCCCGTTTCAAATGCTGGCCCCAGAACTTATCCCGATTGTGAGTCACATACTGAGCAGAGGCAAGATTGGTGAGGTTCACAGTCCTGAGTGCAACAGATTTTCCCCACCCTAAACCTGCAGGCCCCGAAGATTCAGAAAGCACATTGCATGACTGCACTTCATTATACCAAAGGATAATGCCCATGAAACTGTCCATAAGGGTGTTATGGTAATTACCGTAATCTGCTGGCGAAAGCTGCACAGCAGACACATAGTCTGAATTCATCGCTTGACATTCTTCTCATTTTTCCACATGTCTTGAGCGACTTTACTTCAGAGACAAGGTCAGTAGCAGCTGAACTTAGAAAGCTGCAGCATGGGTTAATTTCAGGGCAGCAGCAACAAGTGGGGGAAACTTGAAGCCTTCCTTTCTCTCCTGCCCAGTGCACAGGGGGCCTGGCTGCGCATTTAGTCTGAAGCCGACATCTGCAAACAATTCAGCCAGAGCAGCTCCTGTCATTAGATTGGTGGCGGGGGGGGGAGGGGGGAGTTGTAGTGGTGGAGCAGCTTGCCCCACTATTTTACCTGAAAAGAAGAATGTGAAAATAACCCGCTTGGTTGCATCTTCATCAGAACAACCCCTTTCCTCTCAGCTACTATGCACAGTGCAGACACTGAACCCCAGACTGCAAGGCCACACAGCACATTCTCGTACTGTATTCATACTTCCAAAAAGTGGAGCCTTTCTTTGCTTTTGTTTGCTACTGATCTTAGTTTTATTTTGTTTAGTTAAGCCCCTTTTGCTATTTAATCTTGGTCGCAAAATGACCACAATACTATATGAAAATAAGTGCCTCCATTAGTGCCTTTACTTAGAGTTTTCAAGATACCACACAGTGGTATTTGCAGCTGGGAAAGAGGTATAGAAACTAGTTTATTGGTATTTCAGCAGCTGGTGTTTAAAAGAGCATCAAAAATTATGGAAAATGTTCGAAGAAATCAAACTTGCCGCCTCTGGACAATGGGCTCTGAAGTGCCCAGCAGACCTTGGTGATGATAAAAAAAATTACTTGTGTTAAAAGACTTTGAGAAATTATACAACCTACAGTCATGGACAGTTGAAGATCCTTCTTGTACTGGAATGAAAGAATTTGCCAAGAAATCCTAAATGTTGTATCATGAATTTTATGGTTGTAACCTTCTTTCTGGACAGATATTATCTGTATCAATATTTCTATTTTATTTTTATGAAAATAAAAATTGTTATATAAAATAAATAATGATGGAAATATAATATGATAAGTATAATATACCTAACATTATGCACTTTGTATGGCTTGCAAACAAACTCCGTATGAAAGGCTGCCTCAGAAGCCATCTGGTTCCATTATTCTCCATGGATTAGGCCAGGTTTATGCCTTTCACTTAAGATTTTCACATTTCAGTCCTGAAGCAATTTGCAGTGGCTATGTCTCATTGCATCCTCTCTCCCTCCCCCCCCCCGCCCTCTTGTCACAATATGATTGCTGTCGCAAAACCATAAACAGTTCAAGGTGGGACGTGGGGCAATGAACAATATTTTAAGGAGAGTTTTAAACTTCCTGGATCAGAGAAAATAACAGATTCAAATAATGCAGGGAGCTCTCAATTTGAGTGTTTTCATCTTGTGGTAAAGAGAGTAAGGGACAGAGTATACAAGCCTGAGGTTTCCTTCTAATCTTTCTGTGCTCTCTCTCTCTCTCTCTCTCTCTGTGTGTGTGTGTGTGTGTGTGTGTGTGTGTGTGAAATGGTGGCAGAGCAAAGTATTGCCTGAAGAGGACCTCAGATGTGTAGCCTGCTGAACTAAAAAAAATAGCAGTGACCTTGCTATCTTGCCCACTTTTCCTTTTTAAAAGATTTGTATTAGTTTTCAAAAATATAAGCATGACATCAACAGAACAATTGATGTTTCCCCATTCCCACCCTCCTCCCCCCTTAACAGAAGACGAATGCATCGTCAGTGGGCGCCAATCATCAGGATGTTTATTTGAATGTTTTAGAAAAATGCATTATTCAGGACATGTACCCTCTTAGTATCTCAGATAAAGCAATTGTTCATACATTCTGTTTCCATTGTGTAACATGTATCTTGTTCAGTTTTCATTGAACATGTCTTTGGTTGCTGGGCAGATGCTCCTCATCCTTTTCAGTATGAATGCGAAGACTACCTTATACATTGCAGGTGTTCTGGGGTTTTCTTTCTTTCTCTTTTTGTTACTACATCTATTTGTCTTAAATGGACTTAAAGTGCCCATTTAATTTTCTACCATGAACTTACTTTCCATTCACTTCGGATGTCCATGTGCACCACAACCCCTGTGCCTGGTTCAACATTTTGGGGACAAACTGTAGTGAAAAGTTTTGATTTTGTGAAACATTGGGAAACAAATTGGCCTGCACACACCACAAGACCATTTATCCAACACAAGGTGATAGGAATCATTGTGTTTCTAGAAAAAGGACTAGATCGTGTGAGTTCACCAGACATTTCTTCCCTTGAAGGTAAAGGACTTCAGTTCATCATCTTATGTGCAGAGTAATTAAGCTGGGAGAAATACGACCTTTCCTTCATAAGTATCATAGAATTAAGTCATACTGTGTGGAGGGCTCTGAACCTCAGAACCGTACATGGCATAGGGATCCCCTAGCGGCTAAGCTAGTTCTCTCAACACATTGTAACAGTATTTCTCATCTTACATTTCTTCTAGTGTTCTGCCTCATTGTAGTACAGTACATAAATGGCCACATAAGAGTTAGAAAAACAGTATCTCTTTCAACCAAGGAAATTAATTCTGAATGAGAATTGAGCTTGTGGGTGGGGGCAGGAATGTCATGGGATCATATCTTTGCACTGTACATCAGTACATTTTTATAATAAGCTTCATTATCTCAAAATCTGGAATGTTCGCCATTGCCTTTAAATGTCTTACTCACCATGCTTTGATAAATATAGGAGGACTGCCTGTCATCTCCTAAGATGCAGATTCTGGATGCAGCTCAAAAGCTGGGGTTTCATATAGATTAACTGTAATGAGACGTTCCATTTTGTTAAACATGCATATGCATACACACACTTTTATTAAAAATGGCGGTCAGTTAATTCCTAAAAAAGATGATACAAAGCATTCCACTGTGAAGAAATCTGAGGATTTTAGAGAGACCAAAAATCAGTCTACAACTGTACACAAACAAGTAATTTTTATTTTTTTATTTTTTTATACCCCGCCCATCTGGCTGGGTTTCCCCAGCCACCCAGTTGATATTGGTATAATCATAGTAGGGCAAAATTGTGCCTTTTGATTAATACTGAAGTCTCTGTAAATGTTTGAATTGTCTTATCTATTTCCCACTTCTGATCTAGTAAGCTACAAGGCTAAATATAGTCTGCTGCAGGCGTCATGCTCACTCACAGAAGAATTCTGTGCCCACTAAGGTCCCCTTTCCCTCCCAGTTATTTTTAATGGATTTTTGGGTGTGGGTGGTTGTTCAGTTCAAAGTGTACCTTTTGGGGGGCTGGGAGGGGCGGTTGCTTGCTTTTTTGTCTACTTTATTGGGGTAAGGGCCCCTGTTTGGGGGTGGGTTCTGAACATCACCAGTTTTAATTCTGTGAATTGGTTATTTTGTGGCATCCACAACAGCTTCTTACATTTCCAGATCTACCCCAAAATGAGGGGTAGGGTTGCATAACAAAACCTATATTTTCTTCCAGATGTACTGTATGGGTACTTAGCATGTCAGACATCTACTTACTGGGGGGGGGAGAGAATGGGAGGCCAGTGGAGGCTGATCCATTAGGGTAAATGAGGCACTGCCCCACCAACTTCAGTCTGTGTTCAGCCAAATCCACCTCCCCCAGGGGATGGCCCTGGTCAATGATTTCTTCCTCCTTAGTCTCAGTTTTGCCTTTGTAGAACTAAGCAGGGAGGAGGAGGAGGACAAAACTAGAATTTGCTGTCTCTGCCTGGCATTGCCTCTGCCTCCACCTACCATTTGCCTCCCTATTTTCTACCCCACCACTCCCAACTGGCACCAGCCACCACTGTGGCTTCCTCTCTAGGCTCTGCACATGCCCCCACTCCCCTTATCTCGCTGCCTTGACCAAGGGATTTGGTGGAAAGCTAGATCCAGTTATGGAAGTGTATAGAAGCTGTCTAGTTCCTATTATATCCTGGTCTTCTCATTCAGGGGAACAAGGCTCTGTTACGCCCTATCTCTGGATGTGTCTGCATTGAGTGCACAGCACCTATGGCAGGCTAGATAAAAAATACACAGCATCTATTATTTTAGTGGTCTGATATGTTTTCACAACTTGTGCCAAGTGCCATCTGTATTTGGAAGAGCTTCTGAGGCTTAATGTTTGGGGCAGCTTGGGGAAATTTTAAAAAAGGAAAGAAAAATTGTGCAGGAGGGAGAAACTAAACAGTAGGAAAGCAACTAGTTTTTCCAGACAGAATCATAATGTGGAATTTATTGTTCTGTTTCTGCAAGCATTGAAGCTTGCTCCTCTCTTGACCATGTTCCCCCAGGCAATTTTGGATCACATAGTATGGGGAAGCCCTGTTGCATGAACAAAAGTCATTGAGTAGTGACTTCTGGGGCTGTTTAGGTGAATCCCACCCACAGAGTTGACAGGGGCTTCAAAGATCTTCTAGTCCAGACTCCTAACGATGCAAGAAATCTACTGCTACAGGATGACTGATGTCCTTTTGAGTTGGGGGATTGAAATTTGAACCAACATAACTAAAGTATTTACTTGTCTATCCTGAGCCTTGGGCCTGACGCAGAGCATATGGAACAAAACATGTTTATTTTGCTGGTTCAGTTCAGTTCAGTTTATGAACTGCCTGATAAAAATACTATCTAGGTGGCATACACAGTAAAATTGGGGGGGGGGGAGTAAAGAAACCACTCAATAAAGACATAAATCAGTAAAACTGACCCACATTGGTTTAAATCCAGTCACACAATTCAAGATAGACACAAAGCCACAAAATACAGCCCAGCTACAAAATCTAAAATCTGAACATAATGCCACTATTCGACAAATACTATAATAAAATGATAACAATAAATAATAAAGCCCCAGTGAACAAAAAAAAAGTCTTTCCCTGATGTCAAACCATTGTGAATTGCCCTGAGATCTACAGACTGAAGGCCATATACAAAATTAATTAATTAATAAGATCTTATAAAGTAGACAAAACTTTAGATAAGTCTTTCTAGCAAGAGCATTCCACGAACGGGAGGCCACTACTGAAAAGGCCATCTCCCTTGGAATTACCCTCCAAATTTCTTTCTGAGAGGGAACTTGAAGAAGGGACTCCACCGATGACCTCAGGGCCTGGGTAGGTACATATGGTAAGGAGCATTCCTTTAGGTATGGGGATCCCAAGCAGTGTAGGAGTTTGGAAGTCAAAGCTAGCACTTTGAATTGTTTGTAGAGAAGCCATTGTGAGACAGGCAAGGGGTACTTTAGTTATTTAATTAAGAACTTTTTCTACCATGTCACAAAACTTGCAAACAGTTGGCATCTTAGACAGGTCCCATTCAGAGCTTAGCAATGTGAACGTCACCTCATGTGGCACCCGCTGATAGACCTTCAAGCCTTTGTTCCCAGCTTTCACACAACACACCTCATGCCCCATGTTTTTCAAGCATTTCATGGCACCAGCTAAACTGTTAGGAGGGCCCATAGTTCTGTAGTACAGCACACGCAGACAATTCCAAGTTTAATCACCAGCATATTCAGTTAAAAGGATCAGGTAGCAGAGACCCTGGAAAGCTGCTGCAAATCCGAGTAAACTATATTGGGTTAGGTGGACCAAGAGTCAGATTCACCGTAAGGCAACTTCACATGTTGACCTGTGCTGGAGTAGATGGACCACCACATATTCTTTGGGATGTAGGACCAGGACATGTGCCTCCCATCTTCTGACCTATTCCAAAAGCCCCATCTATGACAACTTCGTGTGGTGTAGGAGCTTTTGTCCCCCACCTCCTGTAGAGTTAAGCTTAAGGAGAGAAGTTACTATTGCCACCCAAGCCTCAAAAGGTTGCTACTCTCCAAACTACATGCTTTGCATGTCTCCATCAAACATTGCTCTTCCACCCAAAAGTTCAGGTGTCACTGGGATACCCCTGGTGCTACATACCATTTACCAGCCAGTTCTTTTCTTTTTTGAAAAAACAGGAAAACATGCCCCGTCAACGTAGCCCTCTCTGTCTTTCTTCTTGCAGTGAAAGCCCCCATGGAGAGACAGCCTCCACAGAAGATGCAGCTCAAGATATGGTCACTGAACACCATACCAGCGATGATGGTAAGCATTTGTTTGACAGCTGTTTCAAAGCTGGCTGCCCATTTACTTTCAAGCTTGGCATGAGATGGGAAAGCCGTTTTGGCATGTGGGTGTCATCCCTGTGTATATAGGCTTATTGGACAAAACATAATTTACCAACAAGGCAAGGTGGGTTTAAGATATTTCCTTATGTTTCTTAGCTAGAGCCATAAATCTGGTATGCCAGTTTTAATACTTGACTGATCGCAACGATTTCAGTGAGCTGTTGTCAAGGTAGCAAGATGGAGATGTACTACAGGAGAAGAGCTGTGGTCTCTGAATTTCTCTTGTTAACATCTCTATGACTTGCTTACTTGAACTATCTGGAAATCCAAGTGCACAGTTTTAGTAATTAGGCTGTGTTGGCCTGTGGCATGGGGCTCTTTTTTACTCCTGTTTTCCTGCCTGTGATATTAAACCATCTTAACTGTGTGTTAAAGCATCTTAACTATAATCTGTAAGCCATCCTAGCTGTAATCATTAGGTAATCATGAAGTTTATGTTAATAGGTTTAACAGTCGTGCCTTAAGACTGAGAATTGGATTAGATGGTTTTCTCCCCCAATTCCATTGTCTCTTGCTATGTCAAGTGTAAATTGCAATAATGTTGGAGCCTTTCCTGGTCCATTGAATGATAATTAATGGACAAAGACTAATAGGCCACGCCTAGGTTCAAAGTTGAGAGGAGGATCACTAGCTATTTTTGGAAAGATCCTGAAGCTGAGGCTCCAAAACTTTGGCCACCTCATGAGAAGAGAAGACTCCCTGGAAAAGACCCTGATGTTGGGAAAGATTGAGGGCACAAGGAGAAAGGGGCGACAGAGGATGAGACGGTTGGACAGTGTTCTCAAAGCTACCAGCATGAGTTTGACCAAACTGTGGGAGGCAGTGGAAGACAGGAGTGCCTGGCATGCTCTGGTCCATGGGGTCACGAAGAGTCGGACACAACTAAACGACTAAACAACAACAACAGGCTCAAAGTTGAAAGGAGGACCAGTAGCTATTTTTGATCTTTATCCCCCAGCTGTAGTGCAGCCCTGCTGGGCATTAGAGGTCATTATCCTTTGCCAGGCTAAAGGCTAAATTCCAAAAGGGAATATTGGAAGTTAAGTGGCCTGCTGATTTTGGTATAATAAACAATTGCTATTTGAAATATACAATTCCCTAGCTGGTAATAAAACGCACAATGGAGGCCCTTTTTTTTTTTTAAAATAAATGTGTTAGTTGGTGCCAGAAACTAAACAAGCGAGAGGAAAACAGGGAAGCACACAATTCAAGGAGTATTCATTGAAAAAAACACTCCAACCCAGCTAAAAACAACAATTATTTGTTACCCAGGTAAAACCTTGTTAACTAGTATGAGCTGATTACCCGAGCTCTCTGTCTACAAACTACTTTGCAATGCATAGTTCAGATAACTCTTTTTCTTTCTGGAAAATCCATTACTGGATTTTCAGTCTTACAGATGTGCTTGCTTGGCCTTCAGCCAGTCTCTGTACTTTGCAGCCTCGGGGGTTAAGCTCAGTTTCTTGGTTCGAGGGGCTCTAAAGGCTGATGGGTCAGGCAGCGGTGCTGAAGTCTCTTTGTCTCAGACATGTTCGCCCTGTACTTCCTGAGAGAGCCTACCCAGATCACAATTGTCTTTGCCCAAAGAAGGGCTTCCTCTTCAGACATGCAACTTTTCTGAGGCATAACTTAAGTTACTGCCTGATTCATGCTGTTGGGCTTTTAGGTAGTGACTTATTGCATAATGAAAATCAGCCAAGGAGAAAGGCTATCCAAATGGAGAGTGAATTCAGTAATAATAAAAATGTGTTTTTGAATGAGTGTGTTCATCTGAGCCAAGCAAAATTTGCCAAGACTAGGAAGGGAGGAAAGAGCAAGGCTCAAGACTGAGGGGTCAATTGTAGAGGTCATCATAGGTGGTAAGGTAGAAAGAAGTGGCAGAGCTAGAATACAGTGGGTGGGATTCAACTAATGAGTCCTGTCAGCAGATGCCTTCCACATGGACTTCTGCATATGCAACAGGGCTTTCCTCCCCACCCCCTGGGTACCCACTATTTCCCCTGAAATTGGCTCAGGAGAGGTGGGATCGCTTCATCCGGGAAGCCCAAATGCTTGTGCAAATGGAACAACCCACTTGGCATGATGTTGAATTCCTCCCAAAGAATTAGATTGTAGATGAGAGCCATGGACTGGATTACAAAGGGGGGGGGCAACCTCAGTGCAGGAAGACTCTGCTCATGATCCCTATTGGGATTCATTGCTTGGGAACGTAATAATTTGGAATAACTTCCACCCTATGGAGCAGTATGTCCAGCAGGCCATTCCACTGTGCAGAAACAAACCTGTTTTTGCCACTAACTGTATACTCTACAGGGAGCTGCAGGCATTCTTGGGTCCCTGGTGTACCTATTACAATACAGTTTCCAAGCATCTCCTTCACAACGTTTATTTAGACTGTATATATTTAGGTATCCACTGAAGGGTGTGTGTGTGTGTGTACTCTTATGTGCACACCTAGGTGAAGAAACCCTTAGAGCCTTTACCTTGTCAATAAGCATAGAACCATAGAATTGTAGAGTTGGAAGGGACCCCAAGGGCCATCTAGTCCAACCCTCTGCAAAACTGGAATCTCAACTAAAGCATCTCACAATCTCATGCCACCCTGACAACAAGCCAGACCAAGGGCCTGTACATACCTTAGCTTCATGTGGATTGTGAACCCCTTGTGCCTCATTTAAGTTCCCCTCGTGCAGCAGTTGGCAAGTTGTTCTACTGCAACTTTCAGGCCCAGCATGATCCAGATCCTAAGAAGCCATTAAGGTCTCAATAGGCTCTACCATTTTCTGACCTGACTACTCCCAGCTGAGCAATTCTTTGCACAATACAGAAAATACTGTGTGTCTGGAAATCCTGTGTACCGGCCCACCTGTCCCCAGCTGCCAGGACAGTTATGTTGAGTTCACTGTAGAGGTAAGCATCCGTGAACATTTCACTGGTAGCAGTAGACCTCTAACGCTTTGGAGGGTGTATAACGTGCTTCTAAATGGCCTGGCCTCATTTGCCAGGTGCATTTGACCTCCAGTATCTCAGCTGACAACCTATATAGATATTTGAATTCCTCACTTTTATTTTACTTTTTAAGGTGAGTGGTTTAAACACTGATATGCAAATTCATTGAAATGTTGTTTCTTTTTCCTGCAGAATGTGAACCAATTGAAGCAATAGCCAAATTTGACTACAGCGGCCGAACAGCACGTGAGCTCTCTTTTAAAAAGGGGGCTTCCCTCCTGCTTTATCACCGGGCCTCTGACGACTGGTGGGAGGGCCGTCACAACGGAATTGATGGCCTGATCCCCCATCAATACATTGTTGTCCAGGACACGTATGTTACCTCTTAAGACCATTGGGGCATGGTACTTGGATAAACAGGGCTCAGATTTAATATTGCTTCTGGGGAAGAAGATGTCTTGAAATGTCTATTTGCACCTTAAAGTATTAGGAACGAAGAGTTGGGAAGGATCTAGCCCAGAGCTTTCCAAACTTTGTTGCAACATGTTAGTGTGTTGGTAGCAGTGCGTAGTGTGAACACTCCCCGCTCTGCTCCTGGGACTGGAAAAGGGTTAGTTTAACCCCCGGTTTGCTAGTCAAACTGAATTACTGTGTCATGAAATTTTGTGTGTCTAAAAAGTGTGTCACTGACATCAGAAGTTTGCAAAGCTCTGATCTAGTCCAACCCCCATGCTTTAATACAGGATCTTGCAAACATAACATTCCTGGCAGATGAGCATCCAGCCTCTGTTTAAATACCTCCAAGGATGGAGGGCACACCACTTCCCATCAGACAACTCTAGCTGTTAGGAAGTGTTGCCAAAATCTGCCTCCCTATCATTTCCACCCATGCATTCTAATCCTGCCCTCAGGAGCAACAGAGAATGGGTCAGCTTCATCAGCTGCATAGCAGCCCTTCAGATAATACAAGTTGCCTATCATGCCACCTTTCAGCACCAGATTTAGGGCAGTGTGGGTGGTTCCCCCACACAGGGCGCTAAGCCAAGGGGGCGCAACATAATATTAAAAGTCAAAAAGTTTATAAAAAACAACTGTACCAAAAGGGATTGGGGGGATTTTGTCTTCACTCATATTACCAAAGTCTGTCCCCGCTCCCTTAACCTTTTTGAGGCTAGGCATGCCCAGGTCTTCCAACTATTCCTCATAGTTGGTTTCCAGATCCCTCACTACTGCCCTACACACATGCTCAGCTGCTTCATGTAATCATATGAAAATAGTCAACAACACGCCCCCCCCCAAAAAAGAGCATCTTAGTTTTACAAGCTGCATTATGGCTGCTCTCAGGATCCAAGTACACCACCCAGCCTTTAAGTAAAGCATTAAAATGAGATGTTGTAATTTGAGAGCATTAAAAAAACCTGATGATAAAATTGTTCCGGCTATTGCGACTTCTACTGTGGCTTACCTTGAGGATGTAACATAGGTTTTGTGGTTGTGGCTCTTTTCTTCTCTAGTGAGGATGGAGTATCAGAAAGATCAAGCCCAAAATCTGAAATAGAAGTAAATTCAGAGCCACCGGAAGAAAAGGTGACTGCCAGAGCTGGTTCCAACTGCCCAAGTGGGAGCCATGTTGCAGACATTTATCTTGCAAATATCAATAAGTAAGAGTTAATATCGGTTTTGTATTACTACTCTTTAATGTATGTGTTGAGCATTGGTTTTTTCCTTTTGTTTAGTTTTGAGCTGTTGAACTAGTTTAGCTTATTTGTATTGTTTTATGTAATGTTTTGTCGCACCGGGGGTATACTACTAGTTGCAGCTCTGACATCCAGGTCAGTAGGCCAACATTTCGCAGTACTGAAACACTTCCCATTTGGCTGCCAATAATGTTGAAACCGTTTGTTTCAATCAATCATTTATATTTTACATTTCTAGCCCACCCTCCCTTCAAGTAACCCAAAGCAGTGTGCCTGATTCTTGCCCTGCTTTCCCCCTGTAATAACCCTATAAAGTGGGCTGAGGGAAGCTGGCTGGCTTCAAATCACCCAGTGAGGTTTGCAGCTAAGTGGAGAGTAGAACCTGGGTCCTTCCTGTTTCTGTTCTGACGCGCTAACCTTCATGCTGGCTTGTTATTATAAGCAGAGTGGAAAAGGTGATTCAGTTCAGAATGTTTATTTTGCGATTTCAGTATCCTTTCATTGCCTTTCTGGGATTCCTGTGTTGAAATGCAACTTCTATAACACTTAATCACCACCCCCTGCTTCTTTTATGGTGACAGGCAAAGAAAGAGACCAGAGTCTGGCAGCATACGAAGAGCTTTCCGTCAAAGTGACAGCCACGGGCTGCCCAGCTCCCTGGGAGAACCAGTCCCACCAGGAGCTGTGGCCAGTTCACGTCCCTCCTCACAACCCATTATGAGCCAAAGTCTCCCAAAAGAGGTACCAGATGCATCTTCCATCAGTGGCCATGGGAGCCTCAATTCGCTCAGCCGGCATGCCTCTCTGAAGAACAGGATAGATAGCCCCCACATCCGGAAAAATGTGACCACTGGAAGGTCAAAGAGCTTTAATAACCACCGGCCCATGGACCCTGAAGTCATTGCACAGGTAATAAGAAGCTAGGCCAGGTTGAGGTAAGATGGGGCTTAATTTGCATACAGTGGTAAACAAATATCTCCACCCCATGTTACCCATTCTGTTAAAAAAAATCTCGTTTGTGAATTTTGATGTTGACTGTTCACTAAAACATTCATCTAATACTCAAATATGTTCCAGCTGTTCTGTGAATGTTGTATATTTAGCAACAAATGTTATTTGATATCAATATTTTATATTTTGCTTCAGTATTTGCTTCAGATCAGGAAGCGTCCCCTTAGAGGTGATCAAAACAAGTCAAGTTTTGAATTCTGAGGTAACCTCTGAATTTTTAAAATTCAAACATTTAAATTTCTGTTCAGTTCTAAAACATCAGCTGGGTTTGTGATTGCTGCATGCCTAGTCAATCAAAAAAGCATGGAACAGCGCCTATGTTTAATCAACTTGAGACCAATTTTCAAAGATTCATAAGGGTTAGAAATTACCTGCATCAAAGCATCCCAGTTAAGATGCATTTGATTGAGAACCTTGGCTACATGACCAAATTTTGACCACATGTGACTCTCTTAAACTTTGAGAGAAGACTGATTGTTTCTGCTCTTCACATGTCCATGAGGAAATTGCTAAAACGTAGAAATGGATAAAGCCATGGGAATTTAGTGCTCTTAGTTTAACCCATAGCAAAATACTAATGGCAGAGTATGTTTCCTGTTAGTTTTAGACAGTCTTCCCCAATCTGGTGTCCTCCAGATGTTTTGGACTACAACTCCCATGATTATGGTTTTAGAAAACATAAGCAGTTTTCATAGGCAATGTAGAACAGAGGGATCTGGCTAGATTCCTGTGCTTTGAGAAACAGAAGTCCTCTAAGGTAAGCAGGAAGCCATTTAACTTTGTCTTTTTCTGCTCACCCAGGACTTTGAGATACAAATGTGAAAGGGACCACAGACTGTCTAGAACTCCTGCATTTTTATATGGTGTATACCTATTCCATTGAGTTTTATCATCTTGTATAATACACTCAAATCTCTTGCCACCCAAGGGATACACCTTGGTGAAAAGTGCATGGAAACATACCTGCTTTAACACTATATATCCTTTTTCCTACTGTTCTGTTTCTACAGTTGATAATGTTGGACCTTGCTGAAACTAACAGTCAGGGAATGAGGGCCATAACACCATCATAACCACTCTCCCCAGTCCTGTTTTTTATCTGAATTAAAAATCACATTTTATTTCTTCACTGTATGCTCTTTCCACTTATTGTCATCATCTTCATCATCTAACTCTGTTTCCCCTAAATCATTTGGGATAAATGTTGGCAAAGGCTTTGGTGAAAACAGAGCTATATGCAGTGTTAATATTCTATGCTTTCAGGAATCTGTGTTAGAATCTCAAAGCCCAGGATTTTTGAAAAACTGAGTTTTTGGTGCCTCTCTTTTGAACCCACAGCCCAGATCTGTGAGTTTGTTTAACTGCACTTAGAGGTTAAGGGATCATGAAAAGAACACAACAATCTATCCTGTTTCCATGGAATTTTCGTAGTAGCTTTGCTCTTGCTTCTCAGTTTCAGTCAGTGATAAGGAGCTACCTTCAAACAAAGCAGATCTCATTGTTTCTGTTGGCAGGGATAGGGGATGGTTTCACTGGTGTGTACACAGCTGTGGCTGGATGTGGGCGCTGAGACTTTTAGACCATGTTAGCGTAAAGCCATCATGTGATTCCCCTCCTCCTCTAATTTTTGAAATAAGCACTGTTTTCACAGAAGCTTGATAGTGCGACATTGGTCCAGAGTGGAACACAAGCCCACAAAAATGTGTTCCTTTTGACCACTAAGGAAGCCTTGCATAATTTTTTTTCTCAATTAACTACTCCATAGCCACATAATGTGTTTTCACCTTCTAAAAACCAAGCGGGAATTTCTCTTCAGTGCAAAACTGGTTCACTACAAAAAAAATCATCTCATCCTGTCTCTGCAATTGCAGAATATATTAGAAATCATTTGTTTAAAGCTGCTCGAGACTTGAAGTATTCTGCCAGTCTTCAGAAATGGCAATCCATCTAAGTCTGTCAATGCTACGCTATGTGCTCAGAGAAGGTTTTGGTTCTTGGTTTCCTTTCCAACTGTAGGTGTACTGCACTTACATGCTTGGCCAGGTCTTCTGCTTTTCACTATGTGATGAATCTGTCACAAGCTCACACGCACTTGAATCTCATATTACAAAGTTAGGCATTCCAAGAAAAGAAGTTAGGCTGAAACGGGGTGAAGGAACTCACTAGGCTATCAGATGCTGCTGTTGTTTGAATGTTTGGCTTTTATACCTCCTGGTCGTGTGCAATGACTTTTATTTCTTTGTTTATTCTGCCTTAGGGCAGGTGTATAAAGATATAGATACACACACACACACACACACACACACACACACACACCACTTACTTTAAAGGGTGGGGATCTATATAACCACTTAATTCTAAAGGGAGAGAAAGAAACTGTATTAAAACATCAGAGAATAAAGTCCCTTCGAATACTAATAGATAATTCCTTGAAGCCCATTATCACAGCATCCAGAAATCTGGTCTTGGAAATAAGCAGGCACACATTGTCTTTATCTGTTGTTCCATGCCACCCATTGGGGTGTGGGGCATGAGACAGATTTCTTTTCCTGTCCAGTTATTTGTTGCAAGGCACTCAATATGAGCAGAACCAACCACCAAGTCATTTACCATTTGGGCTGCAATCCTGTGCCCATCATGCATTCTCATCTCACCTGTTTCAATAGCATATGATTCATGCTGGAGTTGATGCTGAATTTTTCATAAGGTATTTCAGATTCTTGGACACCACAGATTGGATTGTAAATAGAGGTCACCATTAGGGCTGGATCTTGGCTATACTAACCAGCCCTGGGAACAGGATCTAGCTTCTACAGTTTCTGCCTTGTCTATAATGCATATGGTGGTCCTCTTCTGAAAAGCTGTCCTTTCCCCTTATGGTGCATTTCCTCCTTTTGTTTATATGAGAAGGCTGCATGTGGGTTATATCTTTTTGCAATGCTTTGAATGACATATAGCAGCCTCTCTTGCCTTTCAGTTAAATTCTGCTTTTATCCACCCTCCTCTTTTTGCCCTTATGTAATTTATTGTTTCCATAGGGAAATGCACTCAATGAAAGAAAAATGGGCTGCATTAAATTAGAGCTCCCCTTTCATGTACTCTCAGGTGTCATTTCAAACAGTGTGAGCTACACCTCTTGCATTTGACACCAGTATCTCTGAAATCTGTGTTTTGCTTTAAGATCTTTTCAGACTGTGATGGGAGGAATCTGGTTACCTTCTTTGGTTCATCCTCCTCCTTGACTGATTTACCTCCCTGTGTGCCTTAAAATGCCTATGAGGAAACGAAAATGTTGTAGCCAAGATGTGAGTCATGGAAACGCTAAATCATTTGAGCTCTCCAAGAATCATATTGCACCAGTCAAGGCCACATCTACAGCTGAACTTCTAAGCAAACTTAGGTCATGATCCAGCCAAGATCTTTAAAAAAAAAGGCTTGATGCTTGTTCCTAATTGTGACCTTTGCATTACTTCCTGCATCTTTCATGTGAAGCAAGAATGAAGTGTCATATAAGCTTCATTTTTCATATATCTTTTAAAAACACTATAGAATAGCAAGTGGCTTCAGTGAGGAAATGCTGATATGTGTCAGGTTCCAGATTTAGAGTTGCATATTGCTCATTTGCCACATAGTTAGCAGCATAATGGGTTTCTACTCTTTTTGAGGAGTCTGTTTTCTCAAGCATCATTCTTGTTCCTCTTATCCATCTCCTTGCTTTCCAAGCTATTATCTACCAGTGTTTCAGTCATTTCCTACCAGCCATCCGACCAGGGAAAAGGTTTAAAGGAAAGTGTTATTACCTGGCATGCACTCTGGACTAAAATTCCGCAGCAATTTGTCTTGAGTACCACACATAAAGCCAACATCCCTACCAATGATAAAAGGCACCAAGCTCAGAATAAGATCATAGAGGCCTCTTGGTTTGCTGAGCTCTAGTTCTTAAGGTTTGAAAGAGAAGGCAATTGATGATCGGAAAATAAGGAGGATATAGCTCCAGTCCACCCATCCAGCTTTATGAAAACATGTATGATCTAGCTAAAGTTTTCAACTCTAAAGACAATAATTTTTTAGTTGGTTGGATGCCTGGCCTCATACAGTTAGCAACAGGCTGGTCCTCTGGCCACATAGTTTCCCACCCTGTCCATATTACCTTGCAGGGAAGGGTGATAGTGGGACTGGTCATGCCACTAGGAAGAGATTTTCCATGCCATATCATTCCTCTTACGACAGGAGCAGCATCTGCCACTGTCTGCTTTTGCTTAATATTTTTGAGACACCACAGAGAATTAGTTGAGCTGTTTTCTAGCTCCTTTAATTGCTTCCAATTTCTCTCTTTTGCAGGATATTGAAGCTACTATGAACTCTGCTCTGAATGAGCTGCGGGAGCTGGAAAGGCAAAGCAGCGTGAAGCATGCGCCAGATGTTGTCCTGGACACCCTGGAGCCGTTGAAAACTTCTCCTGTTGTGGCCCCCACCTCGGAGCCTTCCAGCCCATTGCATACTCAGATCCTCAAAGACTCTGAACCAGCTTTCCAGCGGAGTGCCAGCACGGCAAGCGACATTCCTTGCGCCTTCAGGCCAGCAAAGTCCGTCAAAATGGCCGCCCCAGTCAAACCTCCAGCAACCAGGCCAAAGCCTGCGGTTTTCCCCAAAACAAACACCACAAGCCCTGTGGTTGCCTCACCATCTCAACAGTCTACTGACAAGTCCTGTACTGTCTGAACTTGAAAGCCTACTGTGAATATAGCAATTTTTTTGTTTTGTTTCAGATGAGGGGACCCTGTTAAGGAGATGTTAGAAATTTCTATTTAATTAGTACTGAACTTCTGCTGAAGATTAGTTTGGAAGTTACCATCGCCAGGGATTCTCCCGACAGGAAAGCCCCAACTAATTAAGTCTCATTTCGCACCTCCCATCACCTGTGATGCTAGGACATCACAGCTCTGTGTAGCCCGAGACATAGAAAGTCTTGTATCAGGTTGCCGTGAAATCAGTGAGGAAAAGACAGAACTGAGTGGTAAACAGTCAATGCCTTGTTTGAGTGTCTGGTCACTAAGGGAAACCGTCAGGGTCATCTTTTAGAGGTTAGCAGAAAAGACTTCTGTGCTTCAACCACTACAGGGATACAATACAATATTGTTCACCCATGGATGTTTTTGATCTCACTGGTTTAGATGGCCGGGTATGCCTGGGGCATATTTTTGTGCACTATTACAGTGCATAATGGTGCCACACAAGGTCAGGTCAGTTTCCATTACAGCCTGCATCATTTTTTTTCAGGGGTACATGTTCTCAGACTTACGTTTTCTGTCCTGTGTTTAAAAAAGAAATCATGAAAAGTGCACAAGCTTAGCCTTGGTTTAAATGAGGCATATTACATGCACATATGCATGTGTTCATTTAAAGTTAAACTGATACTGCAGGGGAAATAAAGAGCATTAGAGCTTGCATGGTTAAACATCCCCTGCTTATATCTTTGCTTGGTGCTTCCAGATCTAAAAGCAGCGTGAATGCTTTTGAAATGAGATTTTCAAACAGTGTCTCTAGAACAGCCTCTCTGCACTTTCATGGGCACCCAGGAGACAAAACTGAAAACGTAGGTTAAATTTTGAAAACCAGCTACTACTGATCAGTCTTTCTCTGTCTCTCTTCTGGCATTTCCAAGTGTGTACATCTTTAATCATCTTTGCAAAATGAGATAGTTTCAGGCCAACCACTCCAGTTCTGAACAATCATAGACTCAAGATCTGGTAATCCTAGTTAGCAGCTTGACCCTGCTTGTCTCTGTCTCTCTCTTCTCTGCCCCCCATCCCACCCCCTCCTCAGCTTGTGGCTCAGGCTCCTGTGAGCTTCTGATATGGCAGCATAGGGCAAATAAATTAAAAGCTGTTGTGGGATGTGGACATAGTCCAGTATTCAGCATATTTCTGTGCCAGGTCACCATGTCTATAAGTACAGACAGTAAAATGAATCATCTTTACATCTGGCATTTACAGTGATGGACTGCAATTGTTCTGAATTCCAACAGACTGTATGGACTCATGTTTGCATTGAATGGGAATATATTTTTCAAGAGGGTAACCATTTTAAAAAAGAAGAAATGAAGACTTCATAAGCAACTGGGAATTTCTCTGCTGCCTCTATCACCACCAACCAAAGGAACAATGAATTAATATGGATTCCATCACCCTTCTTTGATCCTCAGCTGAGGGCAAGATAAGGAACTGAAATGTGTTTTCTTTCATTCGCTAGGTCTGAACTGCAGTCTGTTTTCTTGTGGTTTTATGAATGAAATCGTTGGTATTTGATATTTTAATAGAAGCAAAATACTTAATCTTATGTAAACAAAATTGCAGTAGTCTTCAGATTAATCTAAGGTTGTTAGTCAGACATTTTCTTTTAAGCTCCCTACAAGTTAGGGGGAAATTGTGTTGTTTTTTTAAAATTATGTCTAGAAAGACTTGACAATCTCACAAATGGTGGTAGAAACAAAACCATGTAAAATGTTTTTTGCATTTTTTTAATGGAGGGGCAGTTCTGTTCCTTAACATTTTACTAGCTGTTGCCTTTTAAATACACAGACATCACCCACCCACCCACCTCACTCCCTGGTATGTGTGTGCACATTACCTCTGCATCTTGGACCTTGGCCAGCTCAAGTGAAAGACCTGAGCACTGCAACCTGATCATTCATTCTCAGGATGGGACAGACTTCTAATCCAGGAATCTTAATTCTTTATTATTGCTGCTTCTTCTTCTGCTTTTTTTAAGAGAATAGTGTTTCACTCAGGCAAAACTACTGTTTTTTTTAGTTTTGTAAGTTCATGTTAGGGTTGCCAGCTTCTTGGCCAGAGCAGGGCTTCTGTGCCTATAGCAGCAACACGACAGTTTAGTTAGGTGCAACATTTCCCTTTCCTGCAGCACACTTTAACTACTGTCATTGAAGGCACATGGGGCTCCCTTTAGCACAAGGCATTAGCAGGCCTAGTGTTATGTCGCTACCCAAGGTGGGGTGCAGGGATGGAGGCAGAATTTATTCATAGGAAAGCTATTGAGCACATGCTAGCAATGCCTTATTTTGTCTAGGTTTTATACCATGCCTTGTACCAGTGAAGGGCATGCCGGCCACCCAAGGCACATTGGAACAAAATGAGATTTCAAGTCTTCAAAGTGTTTTGGTATATGGGTGCAAACTGGCAAAAAAATAATGATTAATGGCTTGATATTTTTATGACCTTTCTGTATATAACTTGCTTTTTTTTCCTTTTTTGGCTGAACTCAGCACTAGGGAGGACCTACTAAAAAGGAAGTAGAAATGTCAAAGGATGTACACCATATCATATGCTATCCAACCGGAATTTTAAAACATGCACCATGATCTATATTGAACATGTATATGTGAAAACAACTTTCCACAGGCAAGCTCCAAGGAAAGTTCATTATTTTTTTTATATTTAAAAATTGCTTAAATTGCTTAGTTTAAAATCTCTAAGTTAGGCAATTTGAATCAGTTTATCTTGCGTAGATTTTCATGCCCTTGCACTAATGGAAAGGGCGCTTCCCACATAGCTCTGGTACATGAATTACTGTGGTTAGGGCAGCCTTTGCCAACCCGGTGCCCTCCAAATGCTTTGAACTACAACTCCCATCTGCCCCAGCCAGCCCATGGAGTTGCAGACCAAAACATCTGGAGGGTACCAGGTTGGCAAATTCTGATTTAGGGCATATCTACATTACAAACATGCCCATACACAACATACAGATACTCAGGTTCACTGGAAAGAGGGCATTACTTTTTAAAAAACAAAAAAACCCAACACCACCAAAACCTGATTTTAATGCTGTAGTCCCATTCAGTTTCCCGGGAATCTGCACTGAATACAGTGGGACTTATTGCCAAATGACCCTGCAGAGGATTGTTCTGTTCATCTGTGGTTTAGATATGCCCATAAAATGCAGCTTCACCTACCAGCGTGAGATACAAAGCCAAAAGTTGATGTAATTTAGTGTCTTATGCAAGACCAGAATTTAACAAATAGATGGAGGTAATACATAGACATTATAGAGGGGAATAAAAGCATTTTAGCTGACAATCTGGAGTTTCTGTACCTGTAACTTGGCAACTAAATTCTTATTTCTTCCAGCTGACCATAGAATAATGTGTTTCGCTTACTGTTAAGCATCTCACTTTCTTTCAAATGGTGGTTAACTAAATGCCCCTTTCAACCTCTAGGCTCAGATACACATGCTAATACACTGAAATATCACACCTTCACACCCACACACCCCAATGCTAAAACATCGCGTTTCCCTTATATCTCTACTGACTGAATGGTGAAGCACTGGATATTAAATAACACTGTGATCATGAACAAATCTATCCTTTACATACTTATTGAGGGGGACGGGAATCCCCCAAACCCTCATTCTCTTAAAGGTAAAGGTAAAGGTACCCCTGCCCGTACGGGCCAGTCTTGACAGACTCTAGGGTTGTGCGCTCATCTCACTCTATAGGCCGGGAGCCAGCGCTGTCCGCAGACACTTCCGGGTCACGTGGCCAGTGTGACAAGCTGCATCTGGCGAGCCAGCGCAGCACACGGAACGCCATTTACCTTCCCGCCAGTAAGCGGTCCCTATTTATCTACTTGCACCCGGGGGTGCTTTCGAACTGCTAGGTTGGCAGGCGCTGGGACCGAGCAACGGGAGTGCACCCCGCCGCGGGGATTCGAACCGCCGACCTTTCGATCGGCAAGCCCTAGGCGCTGAGGCTTTTACCCACAGCGCCACCCGCGTTCCCTCATTCTCTTACTAGTATACAACTGTTTGAATAATTTTCTGTTCAGGTAACTTCCTGCCCCACCCCCAATAGAAAGTAGAAATGCCAGATGTGAAACAAAGCAGGGGCTTTTGCTCTTTCTACAGCCATGGCCAATGGCATTTTGCTTTCTTTTGATGAGCCTCTACAAAGGTTGGGCCCCCTGGCTGGGCGAAAGTCAGAATTTCCCTGAAGCCGCCATTGCTGTCCACAAGGTTCAGTCCTCCAAAGATTTATGTCTCTGCATAACAGTGCATAACATCCGTATCTGTAACTCTCTGTAACTTTTCACTTGAATAGAGCACTGTTATTTGAGACCAGCACAATTGCATCTCAACTGTCTTTCTGACCCTGATTTTGGGCTGCAGGTGACATTAGTTGCCCATCTTCTCCAAATTGCTCCCCCTATTAATGATCTGAAACAGGGGGCGCATACCAGGGAGAAGAGAGACCCTCCACAGTTGAAACCCCCCAGTATCATTCTCCCTTCGGAGTTTGCTAAGAAGTCCAGGGTCTCTCATTTCCTCTAACATGTCTGCCTCCTATGCCTTCATCTGACCTGCTTCTGGATTGTTTCAAGAGGAAAGGGAAAGAGTTTGTCTGATCATATCCTTCACTGGTTTGGACTTCGCTCCCAAGGTGCTGGTATCTCCTGATTCTGATATCTGGCCCTGTTGCATGGAAAACACTAGAGCCTCATGAATGTAGCCGTTCTCTTTGATAACAAATTTTAGCTGTTTTCTGGGTCACAGTCCAAAGGGCTGAACACCTTTCAGGACTAATCTTTCCTTTCACTGACTTTTCTAGGGTGTAATCTATACTGTGCTTTAAAATACAGCAAGCTTTCAGTAGGGTAGCTACAAAACTATAATGAAATACGTACCTAAGCCACAGGGAGGAAACTGAGAACCAAGTTTCTTTTTGCTTATAAGCCTGCAAAGTCATATATGAGACATGTTTACCCGGAAAGTCTCTGGCTTGAGTGTCTTTTAGGATGCAATTTCTCAAAAGAGCAACACGTATGTGTGTGTCAAGCAAATGGTTTGGCTGTAAATGTGGTGCTAAATTGTCTCAGACATGACTAGGAAAGATGGGTCCTAAAAATTTGTATTCCTGGGGAGATTTCTGCCTTGCTTATAGCTTTATGAATAGCTTCTAGAAATGTTTTCCCACCTCAGATAATTATGAATGAAGCTTGGACCGCACAATGCTTTGGAAAAGTCAATCTTGCCTCTCTGCTGCATAGCGCACAACCAAATATGCACGTGCAGTAGCTGCTTTTTGAAGGTTTCAACAACTTTTCCTGTTTGAATGCTTAAATGCAAAAGAAGCAAAATGTAATAGAAATTTCCATCATAGTTGATCTGGCAAGCATGAGGGAGTCTATTTAAGGGTCTGGGTTATTGCTTCTTTAAAATAAAATAATAAACAATGTGTGAGCTTCCAATGCAAATATTTCCAATTTTTTTATTTAAAAAAATGCAATCTTAGAATCACCTTTGAACCAATATCTTTTAGGCTGTGTTTTCTTCTGTACGAGTGAGATGGTCCATATGAGGAAATAAAGCTTCAAGTTATAGTGGCACTAGCAAGATTTCTCTCTCTCTGAAAGTTGAAGGCTATAATCTGCCTAAACAGAGCTTCCTGGATTGGGCTCTGTGGGTGCCAAATTGCTAGAGCAATATACTTAAAATATGAACAGGTGACATAAAAGACAGTAATCCATGTAGCCAAAATGCTAACGCATATATATATTTGAAAAAGGAATGGCAGTGATGTCTTTATTCTACTGTATGTAACACAGTTCAGTTGCACAGTCTAACAGTCTTCAATTTTTATGTTTTAAAATCTAATCCTGCAAAGTCAGGTTTGGGTCCATTCAGTGCATTAGATTATATGGGTTGTTGTTGTTTTTAAATTAACAACTGTTGTTTTAATGGGTTTGGAATGAAATGTTCTTGTTTTAAAAGCAATTTTCCATTTGTTTGTTTATCTTCTACACCAATCTATATATATGGTGTATATATTTTCCTTTCAAAAGAAAAAGAAAAAAGAAAAAAAACCCAAGCAAACTGTAAAATTGTACTTTGTATATATACTACTATGTACAATATTGGAGGTACATCTCTTCTTTCTTTTTGGTACAGTATTGTACAGTATTAGAGGAGTAAATGTGTTGGAACTGTTAAATCCGTGCTGAGGGGAAACAAATATATCTGTTGTCATTAGCAATAGTTTTGGAAAAATAAATGTTTGGGTATGGTGGAAGTGCTGGCCTACAGACAAATCTGTCTGATCTCCTTTCTGTGTGAAATATGTTTGTTTATTTACTATTACATTCACAACCCGCCTTTCCTCCAGGGAGCTCAAGGTGGGATATGAGGTTTTCCAGTTTCCCATTTTATCTTCACCCCAATCCTGTGAGGTACATGAGAGCATAAGAGGGGCTGCTGGGTCAAACCAATGGTCCATCCAGTCCAGTGTTCTCATCGTGTCCAACCAGATGCCTATGGGAAGCCAGGAAGCAGCAGCTGAGCTCAACAACACACTCCCCAGCTACGATTCCCAGCGACTGGCAGTCAGAGCCTTCCTGCCTTCAACAGTGAAGGTAGAACATAGCCATTGATCACTTTGCGCTCCATGAATGTGTATAATTCTCTTTTTAAGCCATCCAAGTTGACGGCATTCACTACCCTTGTAGCAATATCATAGTTTGCGCTGCAGATAGGATAGGCCGAGAGACAGTAACTGTCTGAGTGGGGATCTCAACCCAGGGATTAGCTTTGCTTTACTGAAACAGAAGGGCTACTAATTGGAGCTACAAGCAAGACCTCTGGTCATGGCACTCATGGACCTAATTTTTGGATCTTACCTTTGCGCAATGTATTTACATCTTGACCATAGATCAAGAGGTAGTGGCAAGGGGGGGGGTAAAGATGTAGGGGGAGAAGCAGCCCCCATGTTGTATGTTGGTTGCGCAGTGATGTAACTGTATGGAAGATAACTAACCAAAAGATATAACCCATGGGCATCTTACTTTCTTTTACCACTGTGTCTTCAGTGAGGCCCCAACAACTGGCTATGAATCTGCTGCTATTATTTCCACTGAGTTCATTCTGATGATTCACATACAGATAAACTGCCAATACATTCATATGGGATGGGACTTGCAACCATGCTAAGCCAATGTCTGCTTTGCCTCGCACAGCTGCAATCTGCTTCCTGCTTCAGTCCTGTTTTAAGCATTCTGAGAACTGGAGGGTGAATCCCCATGTGGCATGGAAGGCAGCCATCCATAAGAGGAAAATGACTGGCATTGTTTTGTGGGGAAACTCAGCTAGGTGTTTGTTAACAGAAGCCCGCAGGGAGATACTGTCAGATGATCCACATAAAGGAAAAACAGATGGGTTGGGGAGGCGGAATCAGCAAGATTCTGGAGCAGGGCGGCAGTGGGGAAATACAGGGAAATTGATCTGAAGACAACTTCCGTGTTTGAAGCTCAGCAGGGCTAGACATGACCTGCAACCGAATGGGAAACCACCTAAAACAGCCCCGAGAGGGTAAGAGAAAAATTAATCAAATAAATCAAATGCCTTAACAAAATCCCACTCCTGAAGGCAATCCTTCAGGGATGGCTTAGCATATCAGGCTTCTTTGATCTCCTGTGTCAACAAATGGTTCATGTGGCTCACTGACTGAGAGTTGCTTATCTCTGAGAAGCTCCTACAGTGGCTTGGATAATGCTTACATGATTCAACTACTTGGCAGAGCCTGTTGATGGAGGTCTTTCCAGCAGGGTGCCAATTTCTTTGGAGAGGCTTGTGCGATTGCTCCTACCCATTCCAGTCCTATGGGAGATGGGTCATTCATGGGTTCACCCATCCATGCAGGAGCTGTCAATCATAAATTATTCCCAGGTGGGAGGACTCTGAAAAAGCATCCCTGTGTGTTCTGAGAATCCAAGATGGAGCTGACTTTGCCAGAGGGTAAAAAGGAAAGCTGAATTTCACACTGAAGGTATTATTATTATTATTATTACTATTATTATTATTATTATTATTATTATTGCTATTGCTTCTTAATCGCTTGCTTCAGAAAGGACTGCAACATATTTAAAAACACAAACATTTAAGCCCTAATCATTGTTGGTTGAAATCTGAGAACATTTAATGAAGATTTGAACGTCCAGGGAGGAAGGATTTGATGACCTTCATATTAGCGCTCCTATTCTGGTTCCCCAACCGCAATGACCCCCACTGCTCTGTCTGCATGCCCTCCTGTACTATCCTGTGTGTCGCTGTTCTTTAGTCCTAAGCCAGGAAAGCCCATTTCTTACAAGGAGAATAAGTCTTACATATTCATTGGAATTATAATGTCCAATAGCAAACATGGATGAGTCAGTGCAAAGTGTCCCTACCCCCAAGTGAGTTAGTATGTTTCTACATATGCAAGGGAAAGCTCCCTTGGTATTCAGAAGTATACTCATGAGTTAATTAAGAGAGAAAATATTTGAAATGCCAGAATGGCCTGAGGAAAATGCATGATCATTTAGACTGTTGATATTAAGTGTATAGAGACAGGAAATCTTAACTCACCTAATTGTTTGGAAATGGAATTTCCAGGTTCATATTGAATGTCAAAGACAGAAACCACCTGTCTTTCTTGCTATCTTTTGTTGTTGGGGGGGGGGAGTGCACTCACAGATTTTGCATGGTTTTCTGTCGGGAAACACTTAACTTCCACCTAAGAGACCAGAAGCTGTGTGAGTTTATCATTTATATCTATGGTTGGGAATCCATGCTGTATAGTTTAAAAAATTCCCTCCTTGCATTATACAGGGAAATTTGGGGAGGAAGAAAAATAAATAAGGCACTGCTTTCCTTTCTCACTCTTGAGAACCAGCTTCCTTCCTGCTTTATAATTCTAAAATGCTCAAGTTTGGGGTCAGCAGCCAGTCCACAGTCTAAAGCGCTATAGTGCTGTAAAGCACAGCCAAGAAAGCAGTATCCCTTTCTCCCTTTCTCCTCTCCTAAAATTTTCCCCACTCTAAGAAGCAAAGACATCAAGGCTGACTACAGCCCTGAACAGGAGCATTCCTTTTTAGTGGGTGGGAACTGGGAATATATGCTGCAACATTTTGTTGTAGACCCTAATTCTACTCTACATGGAGGTTTCACTGCTATTGATGGAGTTTACTTCCAAGTAGCTTCCCTTCATGTATAATCTCAAATATGTTAACTAGGATTTCCTTGTCTCAAAAATGCTCTGAATGTTTCAAATGATTCCTTTCACTTTTGAATAGGACAAAGCTGACGTGGAAGGGTATTCTGGGTTCTGCTGAAATAAGGAAGATATTTTGCTCCTGTGTGTCCTTTAAAAAAAAAAAAGAATCAGGATTTTGCTTTACAACTCACTCCCCCCCCCTCACCCCCAGTGTGTCTTAGCTGTTGAACTGTGATAAGCCCTGAAGAGCTGTCAAATATTTTATGGCTGGGGAATTTTCAAAACACAGACTGTAACATGAGTTAAAAGCACATTTTTCTCTGCTGTAAAATAGAGGAAGACCAGAGGGCTTGAGAAGTACTTGGAAGGAAAAGTAACTTTAGGAGGAAGAGAAGGATTCTTTTATTATTATTTAGAGTTAATCAAATATTTAATAATACGTACTTCTAAAAAGACAGAGGTGAACAATGATTTTGCATTGTAAGACTGTGATAGGTCTAAACTAGCTTTCCCCAACCTGATGCCATCCAGATGTTTAGACTGATCTCAACCATAATTGATAAGAGACAGAACAATTTTTGACATCACTTCCTGTTTGTGATGATAGTGGCATGTTTACAGTTTGTGCAATGTCAAAATTTATTACTTATTACTGTATTATTATTACTGCATGACTGATAGAGCTTCAATTTGATATTATAATTTAAAATGTAAAATGTTTCTGTGGCTACATTTCAAAACTATTTAACCACATCTATCCCTCCAGGTGTGAGTCTATACTTGTCTAGATGAATCACCTCTGGGGTTGCTTCCAGGACAAAAGGGTTTTGAGTGTTGTCTTCTTATTTTATTTTATTTTTACTTGCTTGTGTTTTAGTTTGGGACTTTCTAGTGGGATGTGATATACCAGTTTAATAAACATAAATCAAATGTCTGTGAAGGCCTTTGTGTTAATCTGCCTTCTGGTGGGTTACCTGTGAGCCATAAGAAACGGGTTGTTCTAAATTGTTTTTAATATTGTGTTTCAGTGCTGTAACCTGCCCTGGGACCTTAGGGTGAAGGATGGGGAATAAATATGATTAATACAATAAAAGAAAACCTCATATGCCACCTTTTAACTGGTAGTGGGAACTAGTCTTTTCCTCTAAGGTGGCGCATAACCTCCAACACGACCTTGCATAACCTCCAACATGACTCGGGAGAAAACAGGGACGACATATTCCAGTGCCACATTCCTGCATGAGTCACATGACCTGTGTGAGATTGCAGCTCCAGAAATTTGGACACAGTGCACCAAAATGAGTGCCACACAAGATGGCACCCCAAAAACACTTTTTCAGGGCAAGATCATGGCACCCAAAATGGCTGCTATGCTCTCATGGGAAAAATCAGGATGTCCTGGTTTTTCCGGGGCAGTTGCCCCAACACACACACACACTTTTCCAATTTCATTCTACGACACAAAACCAGCCACAAGGAAGGCTACCATCTGGACAAGCCCTTCTTGTCAATGTTAAGGTATCTGGGCACTCCAGAGACTTTCACATGTGCACCATCTTAACAAAATGTGGACGCAGAGCTTTCTTCCCATTCCTTGGTCCTCGGGGAGCCTTTGCTTCCTCCTCCCATTGGCCTTAACCTTTGATTTGCCAAGGAATGTCAGTTACTAATGAACACTGAAGCTTCTAATGCTTTCCATGCTTCCTCCTCAGCCCTCATCCATTTTAGATTAAACACACCTGTCTAGTTGCTAACAGGATGTGGCTGAGCATGACCACCTCCTGCAATGCCCTGATTACAAAAGGTTTCATCTTCAGGCTGTTGCCAAGGGAGCTTAGGGTGGAGGGGAGTGAACATTCCTCCAAGCCCGCCCCCCCAGCTGGAGGGAGCTAAGCAAAGGGAACGATTCCTAATTTAGCTGGGGATTTATTTCCTTTTCCTTTTTTGTCCCCTTTTGCTTTCCAACTGGGGGAAACCGCATCATATTTTTGTAATTACGGCTCCAAAAGTCCCTTTTAGTTTCTGTTCCAGGGAGTTAATTATTTACAGCAAGTTTTGGTGTGAGGAGGAGGGAAAGTCTTTTGATGTTCAATCAAGCTGTTTTCTGCAGGGTTGAAAGGCAGCTGGTTGCAACAAGTTCTTTGCTCTGTCCCTGGTTTCACAGGAAGTCACAGTACTGGGGTTCATGCTGCCAGTGCTGAGAGGAGGATGAATGATTCCCTCTCCCAGAGCAACTCAAGGGGTTTTCTCAACTCACATGTGCTATCAGCTCAATGTATTCAGGTGTCCCTAGGTGTGATTTATTAAACAGGACAGCCGGACCAGACTGCTGGTTGGTCAAGGCATAATTTCTGTAGCGAATCTGTGTTTCCCATGAGAGCAGCTCAATGACAATTTTAATGCATCACTCTTAATGTGATAACACATTATTAGAACAGTGAGGCCATACGCAGTAAGAATGGGACCTCTTAAGTCAGTAGTGGGGAACCTGTGGCTCTCTAGATCATCCTTGACCACTGGCCATGCTGCCTGGAGCCAGTGGCTTAGCGTGGGGGGTGCAGGGGGGGCCGGCCGCACCGGGCGCAACATCTGGGGGTTAGGGTTAGGGGGCACAAATCCACGGGTTAGGGGGCGCAAATTACTTGCCTTGCCCCGGGTGCTGACAACCCACGCTACGCCACTGCCTGGAGCCACAGGTTCCTCACCCCTTGCCCAAACTTCAGAGGCAGTATATATACCGATGGCCTCTGGCTGACCGAAAAACGTTATATTCTCCGTCATAACCTTTTCTATTGTTATGAGAATTATAAGGTCTAAGATATAAAATAAATGTACCAAGCAAACACATACATAAATATATAAACCACATGTCTGAAACAGTACAAAACAGTACAAAAACAGTACCAAAAAAAAAAAATTGTCTCTCCCAAATTGACCTCAAATGTTTCTCTGCAAGGAGGGAGGAAATGAGAAAAACCTCCCCATCGTCTCTTTGTTCACAAATCCTGCCTTAAGGGCACATTTAATATACGAATAGGATGAGCCTGTGACCTGGACTCAGGAATTAAGTATTTATCATCACAAAAGAATGACCAGGCTCACTAGGTAAACCCATTAACAGCCAGGTAAACCCATCAACAGGTTTCCTGCCAGATAGGATTCTGTTGTAGACCGCCCCTTCTGTGATGTATGTATGATGTATTGGGATCACTGTCATTCCTGTTTGCCTGTTTTCTCTTGCTTGTAATGCTCAGGTTCTGCCTCCTGTACTATATTTGCAGTGGTGGTGTGGAAGCAATCAAGATATTGTGGGAGAAAGCGGTACTGAGCAGATTAGAAGGATTGGCTGTGCTCAATAATCAATTCTAAAAAGAGAAGTTGACACTGGAAGCCTCGACCATAGTCATAACTATGTGGAAGTTTGCTATGGCCACCCAATGTTAGGGAAAAGGCTCTTGCACAAGTGGCATCATTTCTTCATTGATTAGCACACTCCAGAAGTCATTCTCTGTCTTATATCAAGTCAGTTTATTGGCCCATCTAGCTCAGTATTGGGATGCGGGTGGTGCTGTGGGTTAAACCACAGAGCCTAGGGCTTGCCGATCAGAAGGTTGGTGGTTCGAATCCCCGCAATGGGGTGAGCTTCCATTGCTCGGTCCCTGCTCCTGCCAACCTAGCAGTTCGAAAGCACGTCAAAGTGCAAGTAGATAAATAGGTACCGCTCCGGCGGGAAGGTAAACGGTGTTTCCGTTCACTGCTCTGGTTCGCCAGAAGCGGCTTGGTCATGCTGGCCACATGACCCGGAAGCTGTATGCCGACTGCCTCAGCCAATAAAGCGAGAGTCGGTCACGACTGGACCTAACGGTCAGGGGTCCCTTTACCTTTACCTTTTAGCTTAGTATTGTCTGGATTGACTGACAGCAGCTGTGCAGGGTTTCTGGTGGAAATCTTCCATTCCCTCCTGTAGGGTCATCTAGTCCAACACCCTGCAGTGCAGGAATCCTGCCCACAACTGTCCCAGGATGGGCTCAGACCACCAGCATTCTGGTTAACAGCCAGACACACTGACCCATTGTGCCCCCTCCAGGTGGTTTTTGATGTGGGGGAGTTGAACCAGGGACCTTTTGCATGCAGAGCAAATGCTCTACTGCTGAGCTATGACCCTGGCCCTTCACTGAAAATGGATGTTGATGCTGAGCCCTGAATGGGCACATGTGAATTTAAAATTTAAGAATATTTTTTGAAGCAGTGGCAGGGTTCAGTGCATATTTCTTACTTGATTGTAAAATGTCTGAATAAAATTTCAGCGCATGCTCCTGAAGTGTTCAACTTTCTACCAGTTCATAAGGCTTAAGGCTGACATTGGCTATGCCCAAGCTTTGGGCACTGTACTTCTGGTACAGTGGTACCTCTGGTTAAGTACTTAATTCGTTCTGGAGGTCTGTTCTTAACCTGAAACTGTTCTTAACCTGAAGCACCACTTAGCTAATGGGGCCTCCTGCTGCTGCTGCTGCTGCACAATTTCTGTTCTCATCCTGAAGCAAAGTTCTTAACCCGAGGTACTATTTCTGGGTTAGTGGAGTCTGTAACCTGAAGCGTATGTAACCCGAGGTACCACTGTATATCATGAATTTTATCTCTTGGAGCAATGCTAAAGAAGGAAGGAGATCTATCTTATTCGGCCATCTTTTTACCATGTAAGAGTAGCTGATCCACATTGCTGATTTGTGGTATTGTTCCTAGTCATAATTTTACCCAAATATCTCATTGTATGTGAAGGGCCCCACCCAAATGCCTCTTTTTTTATCCCTGTCACTTTCTCAGGCTTTTGTGAGCTAGGGCTATCCCTGCTGCAACCTTGATTTTTGAAGGTAAGCTGCCACCTTGTGGTGTGTTCTAAAACAAAATTATTTATTAATCTTCTCTAGAACAAATCATGTGTGTATTTATTCCCCCCTATTGCTATCTTAACTGTCTGTCACTCAAATCACTGTATCTACTGTAGGTTTTGCAAAGGGGTTTGTTTGTCCGTCAGTCACTTCTCTATAGGTTCAGCCACCTCTTGAGACATATTCGCCAAACTTGGCAGAAGGGTTCCCGAAGTGGGGGCAGAAGTCTCTGTTGATGTTTGGACACCATGCACCATTTTGAATAAAGATGGCAGACCCAAACATGACTTTGTTGTGACTTCACTCAATTTTTTGTGTGGTGGATTCAAACTCACAAATTACACAATCCATTTATGAATCACAATATTTCATTGTTTCTACCAATTCCCAGGCAGCACTGGGGGACACCCCCTGCTAGTATTCTGATAACGTGTCTGATCTCAGATCTTCTAGTTACGGTAAGTGCTGCAATTAAAAGGAAGGGAGCTCATAGGAACATGACATTCAGAAATAAATGCTATTGATTGGAAAACAGAAAGAGGCTTGAGGCAAAGTAACCTTGGCTTTAATAGTGACCTCTGACAGAGCTTGCAAAGGTCTGGAGACATCCCTGCAAGAACCTGATTCAAGGATTGTTTGCTTGTTTGGTTCAGCGAAGCCAGTGCTTAATTCCCTAAGCAAAACCAGGTCATCAGCTGCAAGTCAGTTCCTCATATTATGCGTTGCCCTAGTAAATTGAGTACTGAAGGAAATTGTTTTCTAGTAAATATAGTATTGAACATTCCAAGGCAAATGAAGCAAATACCAAGGCATTAAAGCAGCCAAACAGGAGAGTTCCAGACATTCCCCAGATACCACCCAGACATTTTTGCTGCTAACCACATGTTTGACATCCAGCAATCTGAAAATTCAGCTAAGGATGCAGAGCGTTGCTCTTCCACATATTTTTCTTTTGTTATTTAACAAAATTTATATATCTCTTGAATGTAATAAAATCTCTAAGTTGATTACAAGAAATATTAAAAATTCTCAATAAAAACAGCAAAAATTTTAAAAGGTAATTAAATTTAAAGTAATTTAAAAGGTAGTTAACAGTCGACTAAAAAGAGATTAAAACACACCAACAGCTATGTGTCTGGATAAACTTGGTTAAAGAAAAATGGTAGTGAAAAAGCACAACAAAGGAGCTTGCCTGATGTCAATAGGCAGGGAATTCCAAAGTGTAGGTGGTGCCATATTTAAATATTGATTTCTTACAGCAGTAAACCAAGTATTATGTGACACCCATAAGAATCCCAGCTACGCAGATTGAAATGGTTGAGTGGGCACATATGGA
The DNA here is from genome assembly GCF_027172205.1 of Podarcis raffonei. Taxonomy (NCBI): domain Eukaryota; kingdom Metazoa; phylum Chordata; class Lepidosauria; order Squamata; family Lacertidae; genus Podarcis; species Podarcis raffonei. The sequence continues at coordinate 60,118,307 of NC_070607.1, forward strand.
TTAAGAATGACATTTCCCCATTCCTACAGCCAGCAAATCTTGAATCTACTGTATCTTTTGGAAAGTTATTTGTTTGCTATGCATTTGGACATTTCCTAAGATATCATAACTAAATTTTGCATGTTGGCTTCTGAGATCAAGGAGCAGGTTTTCATCGGTGTTTGGAAACAACTGGTTGTCATTTTGAATCAATATTGGGGACTGAATCTGTCAAAACTGCACTAATTTTAACCACTGGTTTCAAATCTGTGCTGGCTTTTTGTTTTCTTAGACTTCCTAAGCAATGGCAACCAGGTACAAGGCTGCTTGTTACCTAAAAAGCAGGGTGGGGCGAGGGTTCTGCTTCTTATATCAAAATGAGCACACAGGGAGGGAAGGTGAAAGATATCGCATTCACATTCCACTGCTCAATTTGGTTGCTTAATGTGATTTCCCGTCAGCCCAGCTCCAATACTAGAAGTGAGCTGGGTTGGTTTGAAATTGCTTAAAGCTGTGGATAGCAGCAAGGTGGGGGGTGGCTTTTGCTCCTATCCACCATGCACTCCTTTTGATAGGAAAAGCAGACCTTCTCACCCCAGCAGTATAGGTAAATGAGCTTAAATATACATCTCTGGTATAACCCTGAGGCTCAGTATCTGTAAAATGGGTGTTTTAAAAGAATATTCCCTATGTGCTTAATTTCATGACCAGGTGTGAGAGTCACCTGTAGGTTGTGGCTGTTCACCTCCTTAAACTATTTTATCTGCATTTTGATTGTTTCCTGCTTTCTGGTTGCAGTCTGAATCACAAAAGCCACCATGGTTAGAGTGTCGAACTAGCACCTGAGAGATCAGAGTTCAAATCCCCACTCAGCCATGAAGCTCATTGGGTGACTTTAGACCAGTCACCTTCCTTCAGGTTAGTTTACCTCATGAGGCTAAAATTGGGTTGGGGAGAACCTCGTACAAGAAGATGGGATATATAGGTGGGTGGGTGGGTGGTGGTGGAATTAAATGTGTTAAGGTCTGATATCATGTATGGATAGTATTGCCAAGATAGCCAAAAGGGTGTAAGGATATATGTGACAGGGAACAGATGGGCAGGGCCAGCACAAGGTGTTTTTCTATCTGAGGCAAAGGACAAGGTGCCACCCTCCCTCCATCCACTGCACAGATCGACCTCATTTCAACTTCTTCTTTGGCGGTCACTCGGAGCTGAGTAAGATTGTCTTTCATGAATATGGTCTTAACAGTGTGTCCATAAGTAACTGTGGAGGCCAATTCTGGATGCACACATCCTTCCACAGTTGGGACATTGGTTTCTGGGTGGGAGTTGATCATGGTGAGGGTTTGCCAAGCGTGCCTTCCTCTTCCTCTCTTTTGTCCTGAGTTCAAGCATCTTCAAAGCCCATGACACCTTTCGTAAAGGCTGTTCTCCAATTGGAGCACTCGCAGGCCAGTGTTTCCCAGTTGTTGGTGTTTATACTACATTTTTTTTAGATTCGCCTTGAGAGAGTCTTTAAACCTCTTTTGTCGATCACCAGCTTTATGCTTTCCATTTTCAAGTTCAGAATAGAGTACTGTAGTTGCTTTGGAAGACGATAATCGGGCATCTGAACGACATGACCAGTCCAATGAAGTTGATGTTGAAGAATCACTTTGACACTGGTGATCTTTTTCCAGTACACTGGCATTAGTTCGCCTGTTTTCCCAAGTGACATGTACAGTGTTAGGACAACATCCTTCACCAATGCTAAGGGCAGCAAGCTTCTTAGAAGATGCACACACACACACATCTGCCTTCCATCCCTTCCCTGGTCCTCTTTGCCCGCAACCCCAATCAGCATCTGCCACCTGAGGTTCCAAGCCCACTCTGCCTAATGGTAGGGCCAGCTCTGCAGGTGGGCAACCGCTGACCCTGGGGCAAATTTCAGAAGCCACTGGCCAGCAGGCAGTGCTGACCTCTAGCAAGAGCAACCTGTTCCCCCTCTGGCATCCTGCAGAAGAAAGAGGAGGTATAAGAAGCGACTGGGAAATTGAGGGAGGCCCCGCCCACTCCTGGCTTTAGCCCCGCCTCCAACTGAGTGGCCCCTGGCAAGTGACCCCTGAGGCAAAGTGGAGCCTGACAGAGAGAAAAAAGTGAAGAGAAAGGGCTCTGCTGGCTCTTTTTACTTTTAATTTCCAGAATTATTAACGCTGCCACTTAATGGTTGGGGAGTGGGCTTCCACAGGTTCAAGCAGAAAGGGGCAGGTGCTGCAAGTCTGCTTTAAAAGGTTTATTAACAGGCAGGACCGTATTTAGGTTTGATGAGGCCCTCAGCTACTGAAAGTAATGGGGCCCTTTATATGTCCAGCTGTCCTCTGTCAACAACAAATTGTCACTGTTTTTTGTGTTGAATATATGGAAAATTATGGACCAAAGAGATATCTAAAGCCATTTGCGCATAACAAAATATGTATTTTATCCAAGTAATTGTTGAACTGAAATACAATTAAGAAGAAGTATATTAATAGTGAAATAATTATTAAGCTCTAACTTAAAATGATGTTTTATTCATAACTTAATAATGCAAACACATTGGCATTTGGCAATAACAAAACTTCCTTCAGAAACACAATTTACAAAGACGCATCATCTAGTCTCTAGAAACTTGCTATAACATGAAATAATAATAGCAAAGCAGTGATATTTAAGGGAGCAGGTGAGCAGGCGGGGCCCATTACTTATAGCACAGGAGCCTACACAACACAAAACACTGTTGCTGTATGTAGGTTTTATTTTATTTGTTTTTTTATCTTATATTTTGGAAATGTACATCCAGGTGTTTTTTTATTTACATTTTTTGGGGGCCCCCAAGAGAGTGGGGCCCTAAGCTATGGCTTGTTTAGCTTATACGTAAATCCGGCACTGACTGGCGGCGCGGAGGTGAGGAAAGTGAAGGAGGATTTGGTACAGGGTACAGCCGGCGCCTGCTTCCTCCCGCCGGCTGCTGCGGGGAGGGCCGAGAAGACGGGTGTGTGTACCTTTAAGAGAAAAGGAAAGCAGGAAGTCGCTGTGGGGCAGCCAGAGGAGCCGTAAACTGACTGGGGCGCCTGCGTGGAGCTTGCATGGGGTCTCGCTGACCAAGCCTGCCAGTCCCTCGTGGGGGAAGTTGAGCTGTGATCTCTGGAGAGAACCGACTGTCCAATTTCAGGTAGGATCCTTTGCTCGCAATATACCTGTGAAGATCTGCAACCGAGCTGCTTGATTTATTACTCCCTTGCGTCCGGCTTACATTGGCAGTTGTAGGAGATGAACGGTGCCTGTATCCTACTTTGGTGTGTTTGTTCCTGCCTGCAATGCCGTGTTTGAATTGCCTTGGCATGTTTTTTTTTACTTTCTGCAAGGCATGCAAGGAACGCATATAAAGACTAGAGAGATGCAAAGGTGGGGTGTGTATTTTCGTGGAAGCAGGTTTTATACGGAAACATTTGCTATATTTCTTTAATGAGCCCCAGAGGCACTTATGAGACTTTTTCACAGAGGATGCAGCAATTGTTCATTCAATCTTAACACCCATTTATTTGTTTGTTTGTTTGTTTGTTTGTTTGTTTGTTTGATGCCCTGAACACCTATATAATGGATATTAACATCACAGCATTAACACCACAGCCTCAATATCTTTTAAGACTGTGATGTTCTCTCCAGAGTGGAGTCTGGATGCTTCCAATTAAGCAAAGGTGCTAATGCGCTTTAACATGACCACATCTATTTAAGGTACATTACATGCTAATATAAATCTGTCTTCTTTTCATGCCTTCATAAGGAATGCTAAATGGTGTTCTTACCATAGGTAGCAAAACAGCCCTTTTGAAACAGTGGTATCTGGTATCTGCTGTTTCCTTCTGTGCTCAGGGGACTAAAACATCCAATACAGTGGTACCTCAGGTTAAGTACTTAATTCGTTCAGGTTAAGAACAGTTTCAGGTTAAGAACGGACTTCTGAAACGAATTAAGTACTTAACCCGAGGTACCACTGTATAGAGAATATGGGGAACTTCCTTATACAGTACTGAGGCAGGCAGCTGGTTCATTTAGCACTGTTTTGTCTACATTGACAGTGACTCTTTAGGGATACAGGTAAAAGTCTTTCCTTGTCCTACCTGGAGATGCTATAAGACTGAGCTAAGGCTCTTGCCCAAAAGAACTATTATTTATTTATTTATTTTAATTTAATTTAATTTAATTTATATATCACCCTTCATCATAAGATCACCCTGGGTGGTTCACAGAATAAAATGTGGGATAAAAACAAGTAATTAAAAACAAAACAGCAATACAATAATCCCCCTTTCCACAGACACTTTTAAAAGGCTGTAGAATAGCAATCAGCCAAAGGTCTGGTTGAAGAGGAACTGGTGCCTGGTGCCTAGATTTATTAGATTTCTATATAAAGATAACTATACATGAAAGCCTCGGATCATTCAGGAATTCTACCAAATGCTGTAGTACCGTAGAATATTAAATGGCTGAAAGTGGTGCTGATGTAGTGTAGCAGTGAAAATCAGGTGCCAAGTACGGTATATTTTTGGCTCCAGATCTGCATTATCACCAGACTGATGTTCTCTGGGCATCACCTTACAACAGTTCATGCTTTGTTTCTAACCGCAATGCAGATCTGGATGCAAATATATACTAGATTTCCAAATGAGATTGTTCTAATAAGCATTCAGCCTTCTATCTTAAGGGTTAGCTTGAGGTGCTTAGCCATTTAAAATAAAAAGTAGAAAATGGCCACGAGAGATACTACTGTCTTTGAGGAGGAACTAATGAGATAAAATCTTAATCATAGCACACTGTTGCTGCAACACAGGGAATTTCATTAGACTTTATGCAAGAAGCCGAGCATTTCCTCTTTCACCTGCTGTTTTGCAATCCTCTTGCTTTCTGAACTAATAGGGTTAGGGTGGCTCCACCTCTCTGGAAGGATTTTGAATGGCCTTTTAATCCAGTGCCCTGACCATTTTGCTTATTGCTCCAGGTGGTTTCCTATCCCACCTCAGACTTCCTTCAACTACTTGCATTCAGAGTCTCTCCTGGAAAAGGGATCTCAAGACTTGGATTTCCCAACATCATTTTGCATAAGTGAGAGGAGAAATTGCTCAGTTGATGGAAAACCTGACCCAGCTTGTTTCTTGCCTGCTGGTGACATTTGCTGCCTGCTTCCATCTACCTTGCAGCTCGTAAGCAGACCACTGCCTTTCTGGCCATGCAAAGCACGCTGAACTACCTCTGGAAAACGGATGATGTGCTGGGTCAAGGTGCCACAGCCAGTGTGTACAAAGCCCGTAACAAGGTGAGGAGGCTTTATATATATAACTAGGATGCTCTGTGAGTGTGGTGTTCACTTAGCAAAGCAATTACACAACATAAATTTGAGGCATAACGGTAGAACGAGTCTTGGAGCTGGAACATAACATAATTGGCATAAATACATTGGGTTGGATATAGATTTGACACATGTGAAGTCAAGGGGGCATAATTTAGTCATGATCCAACCAATTTAATTTAAATAATGGGAAGTGGAGTATTAGCAGAGCAGCCCTAAGTGAGGCAGATGAAGGTTATATGGTTTAGTTAAGAACTGGTTTGAAGATCCAAGCCCAGATCAGAAGAGGATTTGAGAGCTGGGATGCGCCTAGAAAGCTAGACTTGCTTTTTTTTTTTTACCATAATAAGTCTTGTGATTTTTATTGTCAGGGCTGTTTCAAGTGTAGCTCATTCTCATGAGAAACAAAGGTGGCAGAGTTTTTGCCTGAAAACTGGGTTGCTTCTAGAAAAAAATGCCACCACGGGCCCTATTAATGCATGTGTCTTTACATTAACATGGCCGCTTGGAGCACAATCATGCTCAATGTGGCTGCTGCGATCTTGAGTGCGACAGCAGAGCAGAGCTCTGCCATTGGAAGAGTTTGTGCTGATGTAGCAAAATTCACAGCTACTGTGTGTAGAGGTGCATTAAACAAATGGCTAGTGTGTTCAAAGCTACGATTGTGACCTATACAGCCCTGGCTTGAGACCAGGTAACGTGAAGGGACAACTTCTCTCATAGAAGACTGATCAAATTTTGAAATCTTTTGCAGAGGCTCCTCTCTCAGTCCTACCAATATCTGGGACACTTTTGAGGTATACCCAGTGGTACTTTGGCACTCCCTTCCTAGGAAGGCCTTCTTGTGTTTCTTATGGCCTCCCATCAAAATGCCTATACTTTTTTTATTTAGGCAGGCCTCCAGCCTCTGGAACTAGCTCTGGGAATTTTAAAAGCAACAACTCGTTTTCACCTGCTCACTATTTATCCCCCTCCTCCTTGTTCCTTTTTCTTTGGATGACAAGCTTTATCTGCTCTTTTTCTTTTATCTTCTTATAGATCTTTTTATTGCATTTTTATTATTTCTGAGCACCTTGGGTGCTAGGAACAAACTATATAAATGAAATCTGTATCTGTATTGGATTTGAATCTGGGTTTTAAAAATTGTTAATCACTTCAGAATATTCTACAGAGCAAATGAAATAGCTGGAACCCATGGGAATAAGTAAACAAAATATGGTGACTTGTCTGCTGCATGTTTTGGAGATGTGCCTCTCTCCTCGTTCATGTTTACATGCTGCAGGGTCATATAGAATGAATAAAGGTTCCTGAAACCCTCCCCTTTGTTTCCTCGCCGCCCCCCAGAAATCAGGAGAACTGGTTGCTGTGAAAGTCTTCAACAATGCCAGTTACATGAGACCTCAGGAGGTGCAGATAAGGGAGTTTGAGGTGCTGAGGAAGTTAAACCACCAGAACATTGTCAAGCTTTTTGCCGTGGAAGAGATTGTAAGTTGTGGTTTTCACTCTGAAACAAAGGCTGATATATGTGTTATGGTTGGTGTGATAATGGTGGCATTGTGTAACACCCCACTAAAATGTATCTTAACTGAACACTGTGATTACTGAATCTTGTTTATCAAGGATGTTTATACAGTGTGTATATGCTCTCCCCTCCACACATAGCATACTGTTACTTTAGCCTTGCCTGAACAGCACTTCTGTTTATCAGGTCACTTGTTTATACTAAATGTGCCATGTGGAATTATTTGTTATTTTTGGCAATGGCACACCAGCATGTTGGACAACATTGCCTTCTTCGGCACAGCGTTCAGATCAGAGGTAGGCAGTGTGGTGCCCTCCATATGCGCTTGGACTGTAGCTCCAACCTGCTCCAACCCGCATGACCTGTAAGTCCAGTTTGATGGGAGTTCAACTTTGTCTGGAGGACACCACTTGGGTACCCTTGATTTAGGCACTTGCTGACCTGCCAGCCCATCAAAGAATCCCTACTGCTGCCTTAATTTGTGCCAGGGCTCCTCATCAACATCCATTTTCAATGAAGGAATAGGGCCATAGTTCTGTGGTAGAGCATCTGTGTGCAGCGGCTATAAAAAGGGGGGAATTCCATGCATGTAGGAAGGTTCCTGGCATATCAGGGTAGGGCTGGGAATCCTGGAGTGGTGCTACCAGTCAGAGTAGACAGTACTGAGGTGAATGGACTCATGGTCTGACTTGGTATAAGGCGGCTTCCTATGTTCCTATTTCACAACGTGCCAATGGCCTACATCTTTCTGGGAATTTCCCTTCCGTATATGTGTACCACAGAATGTTATTAACCTCTCAAAATCCTGAAGTTTGAAAGTGTTTCCAGACAGTGAGATTAGGGGAAAAGCAACACAGGTAAGGGTAGCCAATGTAATACCTGTCAGCTCTTTTAGACCATAACTCACATCAACCTTAAATAGGGATGATTTAAATGCCACACTGACTACCTCTGAACAAAAAAATTGTCTGATTGAAGCTTTCCTAAATAATAATAATAAGGTCCTCTCAGCTTGTAGAGAGGCAGTAAGACAGTAAGACTCTAGGGTGCTACAGGCAGGGCAGTTTTTAAATTCAAAACTTAGGAACACACAGAATTCAATCATACATTTTTTCCTACATGCATTCTGAAGTGGTATAGTTTTTAATTCTTTTTGCCTAAGCACACTTGAGCTTTAAGCACACTGATGAATTGGGGGGCGGGTGGGGCGGCGGGGGGAATTCCCCTCATAAGGGAATAGAGGAATGAGTGTTCATAGTTGTGAAGGAAGTAGAAAATGCAAACAAGGATAAGAGGCAGTTCCTCTGCCTGCTGGCTTGTATTGGATTGTGCTGTCCCTGGTTTCCAAGTTTACTGTGCCATTCTATCTTTTGCAGTCTCTCCTGAGGACCAGTCTCAGCCCAGTCGCTCTTAGGAATGAAAAGCAAAGGCGTTGTTTTGAGTGCTAAATGCTTTTGTCACCCATCCAGTCTATACGCAATGAGCAATTAGTAGACTGGAACATCTTACCAGTCCAGGGGCAGTGAAGCAGCCAAGTGTCTGCGTTGTGATGAATCTGTTCTCAGTGTGCATTTAAGGGCTAGTGACTTGTTGTGTGGAAGTTACATTCCAGATGCAGCCCATCCCAATTTTTAACAGATCACCGTATGTGAGGAGTTTATCCTTTCCCTCCCCAGCCGTGATCAGGATGAAAAAATCCCACCCTCTCTGGCACAGCTACGAGGGTTAGAAACTAATGGGAACTTTACACGCCCCCATAGAATGGGCGGGGGGATTTTTGTCCTCATCACGTCTAAGAAGGGAAGGAATAAATCTTCCCTGAATTCCCATGAGCTGTAGTCCTGATCAAAACCAGATCCCCTGCACCTGTAATTAACTGAAGAAAAAAAAACAGACATTGCTGCATGCTAAACCCCTGTTATCAGCATGTGTGACGGTTGCGTGAACTACAGTGAGTCACGAATGGGGTGAGCACAGTTGCACACAGATCCTGCTTGTGGGCTTCCTGTGGGCATCCAGTTGGCCAAATGAGGACAGAAATGTTGGACTAGATGGGCCTTTGGTCTGATCCAGCAGGACTGCTCTCATGTTAAATAATATGCAGATTTCCCCCAAACAGTAGAAATTAACTTGAGAACATTGCTATGACCAAGAGGACTCATTTTCATCCTACGGTGGGAATGTGCTTTGAGATGCTGACCCAACAGGACCTTGGGGCTCAAACCCAGATATATACACAGGGATAATTTACCCTTACGGACTTCAGATCACATGCTTATATGGTCTCCTCTTCACTTCCTTCTGCACGCTACTTCCATCCTATCATTTGGAAAGAGACTCAAGATACACACAGAGCTGAAGTACATCAAATGGGCAGGGACTGGGCTGTGTCTAAGAGTTGCTTACTTGCTCCCATTACTTCGCTCTCTTCAGTTAGCTCTTTTCTGAAACTACATGTGGTGTATAGCTAAAACAAAACGCATGCACACCCCTTTGCTCGCAACTGCTTTTTCCTTTTAGGAGAACAGATTAAAGCCCCCGTATTTTACCAATGAGGTTAAAAGCAGCTTTGTGGATTTTCAGCAGGGGAAAGAAACAGCATAAAGAGAAAGGCTTAAGAAGCCCCCTCCCCACTTGGTCTTTATCTTCCCCTTCAGATAACCAGACTCATCAGTTGTATTGTGTATGACATGTATTAGTGCCCTTAGTCTTGCAGGGGATTTATGCTAGCTTCTGCTGTTGCAGCATGAGATGATTGGAGTACTAGCACATTCTGTAATGGAGTGCATACTATCAGGCATACAGCTCACTCCCCATAAGGTGGGATTTCATTTTTGCCCTCAAATTCAAACACAGGAAAGCTGCAAACAGAAGGTGTTGGTGATGGAGTACTGTTCAGGTGGGAGCCTGCTGAGCCTTTTAGAAGACCCAGAAAATGCCTTTGGCTTGTCAGAATCAGAGTTCCTCATAGTGTTGCACTGTGTAGGTAAGTAAGTGCGACTGCTCTGTGGGCCAAGATGAATCTTACATCCTCCATATGATTTTGCACAGCCTTCAAACATAATGCTTCCTGTGTTCCAATACAGTGCCAAACTAGATGTGACATTATTCATGGCCTCAGCGATGGTGTGTTTACTTTTCTAAACATAAGTAGCAAGCATGTGGGCAGCCAAGCTGGGATCAGGATCACAGTATGGGAGGGTGGGGGCTTTAAGCCTTTGCTCCTGACATGGCCCTGATTGCAGTTGCCCCCACCTCACACATGTGCCTGCATAAACTATTCACAAGTGAAATCTGCAATGGTCTGGAAGGATTAGTTCCAATCAGGACCCTGATAGGGACAAATACATAAATCCCTCTCCACCACAAACAGTCCCAATCTATTTCCAATGCACCCCCCCCATGTTAATGAGCAACTTATAACCATAGACCTAAGCCATGGTTTAATAAACCATGGTTTAGCATTACGTGTGAACCAGACCATTGTGTATCTTCATGTTACTTTTGTCATGGGAGAAAGCCCAGAAAAACCAGAAAATTCTGATTCCTGTTAGTGCCTTTTTATAGAAGAATGATCACATCTTTCTTCCTTTTTTAGTGGCTGGCATGAACCATCTCCGTCAGAATGGGGTTGTCCACAGAGATATCAAACCCGGAAACATCATGAGGCTGGTGGGAGACGATAACCAAAATATCTACAAACTGACTGATTTTGGGGCTGCCCGAGAACTAGACGATGATGAAAAGTTTGAATCAGTTTATGGGACAGAAGAATATCTTGTGAGTAAAGTGGAATGCTGGAGATTTTTTTATTAGTAAAAGAAGGCTGAAGATTCCTACTGACAGATAATTTTGGGGGAGGGATCTTTTTTGCAGCTGGAACACAGAGAGCTGGATCATTTTTTAAAATAGAAAAATAGGGTCATTCCAGGGTAGACATTGCAATCTTCTGTTTCCAGAAGAAAGGAACATTTAATGGGAGTTACTGTGCTTTGTGCTATTAGGGTGGTTACGTTTGGGTAACCTGCAGAGTCATCCAATGAAGCTGAAGAATGGGTGATTCAGAACAGATGAAAGAAAGTATAGGCTGATTAATAAACTAAAGAATTTGCTGCCCTAGGATGTAGTGGGGGCTTTAAAATGAGATCAGACAAATTCATGGAGAAGAAAGCTTTCAGTGGCTGCTAGTCATGATGGTTGTGTTCTGCCTCCAGGTTAATCATGCTATTGATTAAATTTGCATAAATCTATATCTGGATAAAATTGATATTTCTGAAGCAAGAAGCACATAATCATCACTTTAGATTATTCACATTTTATAGGCATTCCTCTTGTTTGGGAGAGCAAGGAGAATACAGTACATTTTAAAAATATGGTGCTTTCCATCTCCTGTTTTTAGACATGACCTTATTTAAAAATATATTTTCTTTAAAAACTGCTGCTTGTTTTAATGGGAGGTAGGGTTTTTGGGACGCGGGTGGCGCTGTGGGTAAAAGCCTCAGCGCCTAGGGCTTGCCGATCGAAAGGTCGGCGGTTCGAATCCCCGTGGCGGGGTGCGCTCCCGCTGCTCTGTCCCAGCGCCTGCCAACCTAGCAGTTCGAAAGCACCCCCAGGTGCAAGTAGATAAATAGGGACCGCTTACTGGCGGGAAGGTAAACGGCGTTTCCGTGTGCTGCGCTGGCTCGCCAGATGCAGCTTTGTCACGCTGGCCACGTGACCCGGAAGTGTCTCCGGACAGCGCTGACCCCCGGCCTCTTGAGTGAGATGGGTGCACAACCCCAGAGTCTGTCAAGACTGGCCCGTACGGGCAGGGGTACCTTTACCTTTACCTTTACTAGGGTTTTTTTAGTTCAGTCATTCATCTGTTCTAATCTAACTGATCTATTGAATGTTGCAGATTTAATTTTAGCACGCATTACTTATTTTATTCCCTATTTCATTTGTGGCTTTTAAAAGCTTGAATGGCCTTAATACTCAAGCCGTCTTTCTTTTTTTCCTTTTCTTTTACCTTATCACTTAAAGCACCCAGACATGTATAAGCGAGCAGTGCTGAAGAAGCCCCAACAGAAGGCTTATGGGGTGACCGTAGATCTTTGGAGTATTGGAGTGACATTTTACCATGCAGCCACAGGCAGCCTCCCATTTATCCCATTTGGGGGACCACGCAGGAACAAGGAAATCATGTATGTATTTTGTATGTTTTCTGGATTTGCCTGCTTTATCTCTTTTTCACACACTAAAAAGTGGGGGGTGGGGAGAGAGGAGGGAACACAACACATCCAAATTGATGTTACATATATCTGTGTAAGGGTGATAATCTCACCATTCTTGCTAACTCCTAAAGATGGGGTGCTTCATTCAACAGGTACAAAATAACAACTGAGAAACCTACTGGAGCTATAGCAGGAACCCAAGAGCAAGAGAGTGGAGCCATCATGTGGACCTATGAGCTTCCAATCACATGCCGGCTTTCTGTGTAAGTAGAAAGGGATTGGATGAGTTAGAAATTCTGCAGCACCATCTCTTACTTATCTTAATCCTTACCTGGGAGTAGGTCCTGTTGGATGTAATGGGCCTTGCTTTTGAGTAAACATGCACAGCTCATATTTTTTATTATCAAGGCTCTTTCACACAATGCAGGTCATGTTTGTTTGTTTTTGCTATCTAATTGTGTGTGAAAGGTACATAGATATCCACCCATGTACACAATTTGCATCTGAGAGATCGTGGAACTCTGGCAGGCTTTAAGAACCTCCATCAAATTGCCTAATCCTTATTTAAACACATCTAAATCAGTCCTTATCACCACATCTCAAGGCGGGGGTTCCACAAGTTTGTATTTTCGGCTGTAAAAGGCTCCCAGGTAGCTTACATATATCAGTGAAAAGACAGTCCTTGCCAAAAGGCTTACAATTTAAAAGACACAACGCAAAAGAAAATGGGGTGGGGAGCGAGCATGAAAAACGTATGCCCAGGCACTAGTTCTTAGTTGCATAATTATGCACTGTATGGAAAAAGTTGCTTCCCTTTGTCTGTCCTGAATCCATTGCCAATTTCATTGGGTGACGTCAAGTTTGGATGCCTATGAGAGATGAATAAATATTTCTGTCTATTCCCTTACTCCATACCAGAGGCAGGCATAGGCGTGGTTAGTTGCTACATGCCCTTGGTTGGCATCTATTCCTTACCAGTAACATTTAAACAACTGCAGATCCCATAGAGTTGCAAGGATCACGTGGATTCCACTTAAACCAGCACCCCCCTACTCAGTTGTGTCCATTATGTACGACTGTGGGTAGTACGTAGGTCGAGAGCATGGAACTTACTTTCTTCTTTTTTGCTCTTGAGGATTGCATTCCTGTGAAGCATGACATCTCTTCAGTAATTGAATGTGAATGGGTTTTTGTTTGGGTTTGTTTTTTTCATTGGAAACATATCCCATCAGGCAGGGATACTATTAAAACAGAAGTTGGGCCTTCTGTTTTTGCAGGATCTGGCCACATTAGTTAAGAGCAATCTGATCAGGCAGACTTAATAACAACACCCTCTTTTCATGCCAGCACTTTGACAGACAGACATTCCGGGGGTGCGGTGGGTAGAAATAGATTGTCTCTGCAGGACTGGCTGCTCTGGCCACCTCGCCAGCTGCTCTGGCTTACAGCATCCCTCTGCTCTGACTGCTTTTCTAGAAGATGAAGACGCTCTTTTAGGGAAGAGGGCTTATTTTTGCTCATCAGGCTGGTTTGAATGAGGGAGCAAAGAAAGCTTCTTGAGTGGTTTCAGGAAGAAGAAAGAGTGTGACTCAGGCAAGAGGCAGGCTGCAGCTCAGAAAACCAACTGGAGCTCTGGAAGCATATTTAAGGTGCAAGAGGCCCTTCGTAGAAATCTGATGAGGGAAAATATCTATTGTGGTATTAATGCTGTAAATCTCTCTACCTGTGCTCAACCTGAATCTTTGTAAATAAACACAAATATTACTAAATGCCAGAAGGGTCCTGTGCCCTTATTCCAAAGGAAACTGATTCACACTGGAAGAACTTCTCACTGCTTGGAAAACTGGGGTCAGCAGTAACGTCTGGGTTTACTTCTCTACTCCTTACAGTGGGCTGAAGAGGCAGCTTGTCCCCATCCTTGCAAGCATCCTAGAGGCTAATCAAGAGGAGTGCTGGGGCTTTGATCAGTTTTTTGCTGAAACCAATGACATCTTGCATAGAAAGATAATCCACGTCTTTTCTTTGTCGCAAGCTACCATGCACAAGATCTACATCCACTCCTACAACACGTAAGGATTGTTGCCTTGGGCAGAGAAGGGAGTAGAATCCAAGTGCCCTAATCTAATGTTCAGGCCAGTGTTTTACTACAGGTTGGCAAATTAGCTATGAAATAGTTGAGAAAGCTTAAGTTGTATATAAATAACAGTATCCAGAACTGAGGATTGCTGTTGTGGCAGCGCTCTGCATTCTAGAGGTGGAAAGTTGAGTTCTGGGTTTTTGAATATCGGAGATAAAGTATTTGGTTAAATAAATAGCTGATGTGCCTTGCTATTATCTCACAGGCACTGGGTGTTTTGGAATTGCTGTATAAAGAAATAGGGTGACTCTTAAATTGCTGTTTCCTCTTAGTTTCTGACAAGATCAGAATATTCAGCTGCCTGTTTTTTTATGAATGACTATTGAGAACCTATTAATTCTGCATGGCACAAAAACTTTGCTGACTTCACTTCTAGGAAGCAGTAGGTGGGTCACAGTCATGTTCACCTGGGTGATTAATGTTATGATGGAAGCCATAGGGAGAGTAGTCATCTAGCAGAATAGTAATCTATGGTAGAATATATGAAATAGGTTAAGGCAGAAAGCCTGAATGGTCCTGCATCAATTTAAGTGGGTCTAATAAAATATTTTATTGATTATGATGATGATGACTATTATCATCATCACCATCCACTACCATCAAGGGTTTTTGCTTTGCCTGGTGTTCAGAAGAGAACAGCAGGCACTTTCTCTTGAAATGTTAGTGTTCTGGGAGGAAGAGTTGCTCTGTAACTATTCTTTTTATCTTTGTTTTGAACATTTTATCCTGCATTTCTGTTAAAATAATCACGGTGACTTGGGAAACTAGTGTGACCTTAAGTAAGTCTCTGTGGTCCCTATTTGACAATATTTGGCAGGGGATAGGGTGTCATTTCATTCCCTACATCAGGTCTTTTTAACCCAGTTTTGAAAAGCATTCATTCGCCTACTAGAATCAGGATATTTTGAATAATTTATTGAATGCGAGAACAAAGCTGGCTTGGCAAGCTTTCCTGGGGAAGGAATTCTAGAGAGGGTACTACTGCCTGTCTTGGATAAAGAAGGGGTGCTGCTTCATTGTAAATGAAAACAATGATCCTTTGTCCCTCTGCTTCGTATTCTTCAGAGTCCCCATATTTTTAGAAGATGTCTTCAGGCAAACAAATATACCTCCCCATCACCAGGAGTATTTCTTTGAGGGTTACTCCTATGAACTGGAGCCTAACCTGCAAGCGCATCGTTTCCCCAAAACCACTGAAACCTGCCCTCTTATCATGCTGAGCACAGAACTTCGGGATCCAGTGATGCTGAGATACAGAGATCGTGAGTTTGTGTAGTTTTGCATGCACGTAATCTCTTTGCCTGCCTTGAGTAGTTGCTTGCTATGACTCTGCATTCATAACTAGGTCCATACTCATTTACTCCATACAAAATTGGCACCATAGTCCTGTTTATATGGAACAGAGATAGAACCCAGGAAGTTTCCTGCTCTGTCGTAGACTGGCGTTCATAATCACCCATACATATCCATATTTGTAGTTTGCATATTTTGGGCACTAGGTGTCAGTGTAGTTCCACAGCTGCAGAGCGACAGCATTTCTTTCCTAATGGGTGCACATTTTGTCCAACATTCACTATGGTTTCTGTTGCAGCAATGTCTTTTCCTTGATATGGAATGTGGGGAAAGCTTGTGGTTTGATTTTTTATTTTGTTTTTGTGTTTCAGCTGCTTTGGAGTTTCCAAAATTCCCCCCAAAAGTTGATGTCGTTGCAGATTGCAGCACAGCAAAGGTATACCTTGCTTACAAGCTTAGGAAGACTAGGGGCAATTTGGAAGGGCTGTTCCCTGTCTGTTTCTTACCCAGACAATACAAGAATTGAAGGCTTATGGCTGCCACCCGGGTTCATGTGCTCCGATATCCAGGAATGGCTAGGAAAAGGAGTAGATCAGGCTACAACTCCCATGATCCCTAGCTAGCAGGACCAGTGGTCAGGGATGATGGGAATTTTAGTCTCAAAACATCTGGAGGGCTGAGGTTGAGGAAGCCTGGAGTAGATTATTCAACACACCCCTCTTTTTCTATCATCTAAATCTGTGGTCAGAGAGAGAGGAACCACACCAGCCTAAGCCCCACGTGATTCAAGTGATGGGAAAGAGGAGAGAGAGAAACATTGCCCAAACCATTCCAGCTACTTATCCAGCTGCATCCGTTTTGATTCCGGGGGCTGACTGCAGCTTAAAAGGATAAACAACCTGCTGGATCAAGCCCAAAGTGTCACTCATAAAATTGTTTGCAACTGTGATAGTTAGATGGCAAGCAAGGCTGCAACCTTCACCTGTGTCATTTAGCAGATATATATCTGTACTTGGAGCTTCCATTGAGTGATAGCCACTGATACGCAGACTTTTTGGAACCATCTAAACTAGACTTCTTTATGCCCCCTCCAACCTTACTGTCTTTGGAACATGTGCATCAGAATGCTTCCTCCCTACAGCTGATTTGCACTATAAAAATATCTCTGCTTCAGACAGTGACTCTTAAGCCTTGATCTCACTTCATTTCTTTGCTGTTATGAAAATGGAGCAAAATATCTCAGATGAGCTGTTGCACTGAAATTGTTTTGTTTTCGGGGTTGTTGATGTTTTTGCTTTGGCAGCTTCTTTAAACAAAAACATATATTTACATTAATATTAAAATGCTGTGGAATGCAAGTGTGTGGAAATGTGACACCCATCAATTATGTAGCAAAAGGGTTAATGGATATTAAAACTCAAATAGCATGATCCAGATCCCCCTCCCATGATGATGGAAACTGGAGTCCACCCTTTGTTTTAAAGGATAAATATTTCCAGCCCACAAAATCCCCCTTCCCTCATCCTTGCTTCTGCTCTGCTCCACTCTTGACTTCAGGCAGGGAGAGGGAGGGAATTTCCTATAATGGCCAGTCTCTTTCCTATTCATCATTCTCTCTCCATCCCCAGCCACACATTTACTCCTGGTTTCTTGTCATCTACATCATCTCCCTCTAAGTGATAACTTTCTAGGGTATTTTTGGGGCCCACCCAAATTTTGTGATAGTACATTGTTTTAAACGGTTTTTTTATATTGTGTTTTAATGTTGTAACGCATCCTGGGATCTTCATGTGATGGGTGATTAATTCTTCAACATCTCTGTGTGATCTGGATCATGTCTCTGTGTATATCTGGGAACTCTGCAAGGTTCCAGCACTGCAGTATACAGGGCAATCATATACACCGTTGCTTTATCCTTTAGGGTGTCCTGACTGCAACTCACCAGACGTTGAGGATATCTCAGTCCTTTCTGCAGTGTCAAGAGCTCATGCTCAGAGGCCTATATTGGGTGAGGTATGTAAAATATCTCCCGCCGGTGCATTGCAAGCGATACAGCAGGGTCTTTTTTGACAGCTGATTAAGGTGCCTTGAGCTTCAGTTCAGATCATTCATTTCCTCCAGCTTTCCCAAACAGCTTACAGCATGCACATTTACGTGGCTGCCCATAGGCCATACACCACTATTGCCTATTATAGTGAGTGAGCAAATGTTCACAACTGCTTGCCTAATTTGGGCCATTGTTCTCTGGCAAATGACTTGTTTTCACTGACCGTCCCCTAGTTGTTTTTTCCTGTTTCTTTTTTCATTCAAGTCTCTTTTGCTCGGCATTCAAACTTGCCACATGAAGGTGATGAGGACTGTGCTGGCCTGTCCTCTTGCCCTTGTCCCTGGAGGCAGCTATTCCTGCCTAGCCGCAGAGAGCTTTCTACGTGTATTGGACCTACGGGCTTGCACATGCACAGACGGATGCACATTGAGCGTTGGGTACTGCAAACTGTGTAAATGTTAGTTTCAATTCACAAGTGGTCTAGAGATGGGCTGCAAGGTGGGAAGTGCAATCCTGATCCTTCCCTACTTGGTGACTTTGAACATTTGCGTTAAGGTCCCTGTTATCCTTCTACAGAGCAATGAGCAATGTAGCGCATAGGTTTTTATTGGTGCTCCTCATTCACAGAAGCATAGAATTGTAGAGATGGAAGGGACCCCGAGGGTCATCTAGTCCAACCCCTGCAATGCAGTTATTTCAACTAGATCATACATGACAGATGGCCATACAACCTCTGCTTAAAAGTCTCTGAGGAAGGAGTTTCACCACCTTCTGAGGGAGTTCGTTCCATTGTCAAATATCTCTCATCATTAGACAGTTCTTCCTGATGCTTAGTCAGTAACTTGAGCTTCTTTTTACCTACTTTATAAACTTAAAAGGCAACAATAAAGCACTTGGTGCTTTATTAAAACAATATGCATATATCCAGATGAAAACTTTGAGTAGGAGTTTTGTAGATTCAGTGTTTCCAGCATAATGAATGTTATGTGATAACATGTTCATTCCTCTTTGCAAGTTTGCTTTTTTTCAAAATAACCAGTTTCCAGCCTAGTCAGTGGAACACCATGAATTTGCTTCATGTTACAGAAATAAACAGGCAGATAGTACGGAAAGTAGGGTGGTGATTATGGCAGGGCAGACATGCCTGTTGACTTTAAACCTTATAGCTATGTAACTCTTCAATATTGGGGGTGAGTGTGTGCAGAATGAATGGATACAGTGGCTTAATTGTCACACTTTCCAACATGTCAGGAATTATTTTCTGAATATAGAATGTCAAAATGAGACATGGAGACAATCATGTGGCTAATGTGGGAAGGAGCAGCTGAGCTGAAGGAAACATTAGCTGGTTTATAGACCAGAAACAATGTCTGTTCCTGGCTACTCCATACATTTTGTGGAGAATCCAGTTAACTAATAAACTCCAAGGCAATCTTAGAATAGGCATTTCTCACATTGTGCACAAAAGGCCTCAAGTTCCATTACAAGAAAGGGTTTATATAAAGAGGCATAGAGTTATAATCACTCATTATATAATATATTTATCTAACTTAAACAAGGCTGCTTCCAATGCAGTGTATACTCCAGAGCAGCAGTGGCTGGAGTGGGGATGGGACTAGAACTGAGCTGAAATTCCTCAGAAATATAACTCTGTATTCGGCAGCAGGAGTGGAAGGGCATCACCTTTGTCTTTGAACCAGCTTCAGAAAGGACACAAGTACCTTGCCCTCACTTTCTTCTCCAAGCTCACATTTCCTACACCCATGTATGTTTTGGTACTCCCACACTATAGCCTTCCTCTGAGCTTTACAGGAAACTAATAATTGGCTGTAAGGGCTGGACAAAATCTAAGGAGGTCCTTAGATCATCGGTTGAGACATTCCTGTCCTAGAATATGGTGGGGGGGGGGTGTCAATCAACCTTGCCTTACCAAATCAGTGGTATCTTAGACTCACATACTCCTGACCACCAGGAGGCCGAGCTATGTATTGCAAGAGAGATCCATGATTGGTTCTCCCATTCCCCACCAATAATTGAACTCTTGTTTTGCAGGCAGCAGCAGCAGCAGGGAAAGGCAGTGTTCAATCCTTGCTTTTGTGTACTGTCTTCCAGATAAGAATCTCTCCCAAAGTTGCCCTTCACTGTGCAAAGCAGGGGGTGGGGGATCCAGGCATTTTTGCTGTGGGTTGGGAGTGGACAGCTCACTTCTCCATTGTCAAGAGAAGATAAGTGTCCATTTAAACAGGGAATAAGTGGAAGATTGTGAAATATGTGTTTTTACAGCATAAACGCAAGTCTATGCAAGAGACCTGAGGCCCATATAACCAGAAATTCTGGTGTTGTCTTTTTTTTTTTTTTTTGCAGTGAGACCCTGAAATTGGAGTGTCTGCGGATTCTAGAGAAGAAGCAAGGTGTGATGGCAACACTCAGTTGCTTGCAACGAGAAGAGATGAAGGTTCTGCTGCTGTAAGTGTTGTTTTTCAGTGGTAACTGTGATACTGCAGCCAACCTAGAACCCAACATGCATTACACCAGTGGCACCCCCAGGACAGAACCTGGGAGCTGATGCGTGGGGCCCTATTCAGCAAAATTTGAATGAGCTTGTCCAGACTCAGCTGGTCAGGCTTACCACATTTTGAAATTAGTGAAGAAAAACACATTGTCATCTATAGAGAGGGGTCCTATAAGACCATTAAATTCAGAGTCTTAAATTACTTAACTGCCCTGCTTCGTTGCATAAGCGGAGTATTCTGTCCTGCAGAAAGATGCCAGGGTCTAAAAACACGCTGATTCTCGGACCATCCACGGGCCGGATTTAGAAGGTAATTGGGCTGGATCCGGCCCCTGGGCCTTAGTTTGCCTACCCATGGCCTAGAGGCTTCTCCAGATATCTCAGAGAACTTGGAGCAGTACTTCCCCAGATCCAGAGGGCTTGTGCTGATTCCCTAGCAGCCAGCTGCACTCAGCTTGAGACAATTTGTTTGGGATCAAGTGTTACTTGCTATCTAAATGGTTGCCTTATCACATCCTCACTGTGAAGCTGCCCTGGGGAAAAAGATATCTAGGGTTGTTGTTTTCTGGAATGCCTCCCATTTGCCCATTGGTGCCATATACTACTGAACCGGGAATGTGGAAAATCACCATCTGGAGGAGCTAGGAGATCAAATTTTTCCACAGCAGGAAGCTCTTAGTGCCTATTAAGTGCATCAAGATTCACTGCTGTTTACAGCCAGGTTGTGCTAACAGACAATTAAGGCCAGAGAAAGAGGATATAATTTGGGTGAAAGGGGACAATAAGTAGCCTCTTCTTCTTGGGGGGTTATCAGCAATAACAGAGGCAATTGCACTTTTTGAAAATTTTCCCCTGTTTCATAGGAGCTTAGAGTAGTGGCCGAGTCTGGCTGAGATTTCTTATGTTCTGTATTACAGAGTACAGCAAAAATAGTGGAGCCAGAGGGATGAAGTCAGAGAGCAGCACTGCAATTTTGAGCTTTGTGCAAGTGGGGGAAAGGAGACTGACTGCTTATTAAAATTTTAAAAAGCAACGATGTAGGAGGATGAACATGTTTGCAAGCCCATAATTACCCAATGCCATCATTTGCCAGGAAATGGCCCAATAAATGCACTTCTCCAGTTGACACCTTGGCCTCTCTTCCATGGGGCTCAGCTCTCCTTTCCCACCTCATTCCCTGGGTCTTCTCATTTTCAAATGCAGCTTCCTCTTTGTCCCACTTGTGTCCCTGTGTTGTTGTTGTTGTTTTCTCTCTCTCTCTCTCTCTCTCTCTCTCTCTCTCTCTCTCTCTCTCCTCTCCATCTCAGATTCCTAAGCTTTGGTTTTTCTTTCCCTGCAGCTTGTACGTAGCTCCAAATTCCTTTCCCCTTTGCTTTCTGGGAAACTGTGGTTTTACATCACCACCACACACAGACACCAGCTAAGAAAACCACTGCATTTTAAGTGCTGCTGTATGTGGACTGTTACTGCATGAGAGTTTCCTGTGATGCAGTGGGTGGCGAACAACACTTCTCTTCCCCACTCCCACCATGTCATTTTGAAAACTTTTTGCAACAGTTCTTCTCTGTATTTATGGAAATTTATTGGGTAAATTGAATATTTTTTTCTGTTTTAGTTACTTTGCAGTTATAGAGATTAATAAGCCCCTCTGAAGACTGATCAGAAACTGTTCCTCTTTTTTTTTTTTTATCCCATTCACCATAATAGGTACGAGACTATTGTTGGGGTTGGCGAGATTCCAGAGATTAAAGGCCTGGCGGAACTGAAAACAAGACTTCAAGCTGTGAGTTATTCCCATGACCACCTGTTAATAGCAACTTAGACAGCTGAGAGTTCTGTGTGGCAACTTCTCTTGTATGCAAAAGGTCTGATCTAAGCCAGAGCTACTTGGGAAAAGAAGTAGCTGTGTAATGATTGATTAACACAAATGGGTTAAGGGAATAGAGCGGGTGGTCTTCTTTTTGATTGATGGTTATACATATATACATGTTGTACATACATGCTTAGCGTTGCTGTGAGAACTATGATAAAGTTGGATTGTATCAAATGACTTTATACAAGTATCTATAATAATATATGCCTAATGCATGTGTGTGAGCAAGAAATGGTGGGTTTGTGTGTGTGTGTGTGTGAGAGAGAGAGAGAGAGAGAGAGAGAGAGAGAGAGAGAGAAAGAAAGAAAGAAAGAAAGAAAGAAAGAAAGAGGAAGGAAGGTAAGTTTTTGGTGGGTATCAATGCAAGATCATAGATGCTCTGTAGTGAAACATTCTGGTCTTCCCTTTTGTCTTTTCTGGCTCAGGTTGAAGAAATTTCTAAATGTTTCCAAAGCATCTCTGATCACCAGTCGGTTGTGCAATGCATTCTGTCTGATGTGGGAAAGAAAAGGAGTCAAATAAAAGAAGTCAGAAGGTTGGTGGAATAGTATTTTCAGTGTTAAAGGCTGCAAGGCACTTACACAGGAGTGAGCACAGTGGGGCTTAATTCTGAGTAGACATACATAAGCTTGAATTGCAAGACTTAGTATAAGAGTAATGGTTGCTTAACTATCCACATCCTAAAAATCTAGAGGGTTTTGGTGATATCAAACCATTCATTATCAATATAGTACAGAGGTTGATTTCTTACAAGTGATTTCCTGAGCCTGGTCCAATAAGGGCCTATGTCTCTGATATAACCCCATTCCAGTGGTTGCAAGAGAAGGAATATAATTTTCCTAGGGAACAGGATATTGTTGCCTTTGTGATAACTCCACAATAGATGTCCTCTTAGGAAGGGTCCTCTTCTAACCAGGGTCTTGTAGATGGATCACCTGTTCTATGTGTTTTCAAGTAGCCAAAAGAATACTTGTTTGTTTGTTCATTTCAAATTTCTCGTCTGAGGCTCATGGGGTGGTTTATAATATAAAAACACAAAAATATGTAACATAATAGCAATGAAAACAATAACACTCTCCCCGTGGAGTGGAAAGACTCCATTTTATTTATTTAAAACATTTAAATGTCACCTTTCTACCAAAAAGGCATTCAAAGTAGTTAACAAAAAAGGAACACTAGAACAACAAACCTGATGTTCATTAGTTCGGTATCAATGTTTAAAAAGAACTAAACCCACCAATAAGCAGCAGATAAAAACAGTATCCCTTGTATAGTCTTTCTTACCTCATCTATGCCAGTCTAATCAGTTCAGGTGGTATTGCTTATACAGTAATAGACTTTGGTTATTGGCATTCACAAGGAACTAGTTCTCTTTGTGGACTGTCACCCCTCTAACACCCCTCCTTACAAAGCCATATTATTAATGCTGGCCAGCAAATGGCTTTGTGACACTGACTATGATGAGCACACCATAAAAATAAGTGACAGTGTAAACATAGCCTTGATTAAACTCCAGCCACTGGGGAAGCAAACAGCAGGTTTCCAAGTGCAATCTATTTTGCTTCTTCTGTCTGGAGAAGCTCAGCCAGGCTCTGTCTTCGTTGATACCTTAAATATGTCTCAAGAGATCCTATGTTCAAGCTTCGGGTAATAATATTCTTGAGACGTGGGCCAAAAACATCCCTCGGTCTGAATATGCATAGTCCTCCAGCAGTAAATAGCACATTCTCAGTGAATGGAGCAGTGCCTGATACCCCGCCTCCCGGAAAAAGCAGCTACAATGAGAATGAGTTGTGGAATCATGTTGATGAGATGTGAGGGGCAGTACTGATATGCAACCCAGGGAAGGAATGATGCCCTAGGATGCTTCGGGCAGCAGTTTGAACCTGGCGGGAAAACCTTCACCAGCATGTAAGTTTAGAAATGAACACCTTCCTACACCTGTGAACAGGTGAGCTTGACTAGTGGATAGCATGCATTCTCTCTACATAATTGAGACTACCAAAAATGAGTTCTTGAAGTTGTGATGCAGCCATATAGGCAGCTAGAGAAGTATTATATGGCCTATCAGTTGAAGCATCATTTGGAGAGATATCATATGGATAGGGTGTGGTCAGGGAACAGGGCAATATAATAGAGGTAATAAGTGAGAAGCCCTTGGTGGAAAACTTTCTTGCGCTGGGGAGGAGGAGGATGCCTGGCCATGACTTCAGACCTTCTGCTGAAACTCTTCTCCAAGTGCCTTCCTCAGCTGAAGTGTGCTATGTTACAAAAAAAGAAGGCTTCTTTGGTGCTGGTGCCCCAGTAATGGAACACGCTTCGTATATTTTTAGTTGCTGCCACGATATTGTAAATGTTATGGTATTATTATTTTAGTTTTCTTTGTTATTGACCACCCTAGAAACTGTTGGATGAAGGGTGGCTTGCAAATATTTTAAGTGCATGCAGCCTGGTGAGTAACTGGGCTCGCATTTCGAAGTCCTTTGCTATGCTGCTGCTGGAGAGAGGTGAGGCTTGTAATCAGGGAAATCTCCATGACAAGCATCACAGGAAGGAAAGGAGCATCACTTGTTTTAGTGTCCGTTCTTGGATGTGTTCATTCCTCTCAGCTGGCTGTCTCAATACTTGTCAGCCATGCACAGCTTGTACTGATCTCATGCTTGCCTATGCAACAATTGTGTGTAATACTGGCTTATATGTGGGTGATGCATTTCATGTTGGTGCATAAAACACAGTTCATTATAGCTTCGTTTCTCACTTCCAACTTCGTGCCAAAATGCTGAGCAAGCAGAAGCTCCCATCCATATGCCTTAGTAGGAAAATAACTTTTCTTCATTTAATTTACATTTCTCACATTACATTATCTTAGCAATTTGGCTGGTGAAAGTGGTTAGTTCACATTCTCAATTAGTGCTAAGGCTTCCACTAGATGCATCATTCCAGCGTCTGGCACAGCACTCAGGGATTTGTACAAGAAAACCGGCATCAACATTGGCCTCGCTGAGACAGAGTGAGTATACCAGGAAGAACGTTGCTAAAACCAGCTGCAATGTTCTTGTCTGTCTGAGCTCTCTCTGTGCTGAGCAAGTCTTTAAAACTGTCTGTGCTCCAGTTTCCCATCTGTAAAATAGGATTAGCAACTCACCTCTTTTCCTTGCAAAAATGGTGTGAAGACTTATGGAAAAGAGGACTTCCGGAGGCGGCGCAAAACCGTGATGGCGGACCTCTTCGAGCTCTGAAGAGGGGCACCGCAGAAAAGGGTTGCTCGCGACGGCGCAGCGGCAACCCATCAAGATAAACCACGGGCAGAGTGAGTCCGTGGCCGTGGGACCCGGCGGGCACCTGGAGCGACCCCGAAATCACAAAAGGAACCCCGTAAGGGGCTCCGGAGTGAAGGAGGGGGAGCGGTGCTGTGGGTTCATCGCTCTTTCTGCGGAGGCGAAGCCGCGCGGCTGTCACGGATGAGCGCTGACCTTTCTTCCAAGAAACATCGGGCTGAAACATCAAACCCGTGAGTAAGGACCTAAGATCTTACAAATTAAATCGGGAAATTTGGCTAAAAACGGGAGACGAGAAAGAGGAAGTCCGTCTTCCGACACTGCTTTCAAGATCAAAGCAGACGGTCTAAAGAGCGGAAAGCGCTGCGAACAGGGAAGCTTTGAAGCTTTAAATCGGGACTTTCGTGCACATTTGAATTTTATTGTTAAAGAATAAATACAGCATAAAATTGACCTGGAGCGGACACCCCAAGGGCAAGGGAAGACTCTAACCCCAAATTCCCGGGTGGCCGGGTAAAGTTGTTTAAACTGCGGAACTGTTGCAAGCTTCCAGATACTTTTGCAACTTTTGAGCTCATCTAGCTGAAGTGGATACAATTGCAGGCACCTTGCTGGAACCTTGTTATATATTGAAAAGGGCTCTGCAGGACTTTTCTTTTAGCATGCTGGAACTAATTTGCTTTTAAAATTGTTTTTAAAGTTGGAACAAAGAGACTTTAATTGTGGAAAGTTACCTTCTTCTTACTAAAACTTTGGTGGCACTCCCCCTAGAGGACATTGGGAATACAGAGGCCTGGGAAAGTTTTTTTTGTTTACCTTCTCTCAATAGACTGTTTTTAATTCTGGACTTGCCTTTCCCATGGGATTACAACACTTGACCTTGAACGTTGACTGATGAGTGGCACAGGAAAGACAAGAGCAGCCAAAGCTAAGGAAGCTAAGGAGAAAGAGAAAGCAAAAAAGCAAGCACAGCTTTTGCAAACAACTTTAACTCAGGGACGTAGATTATCAGTTCCAGCTGTGCTTGCGACACAAAAAGTAGAAACCGAAAAGCCTGAAAAATCTGAAGAGGAAGATATGGCAGCAGGAGGAGCTGAGGCAGTACTGAAACAAGTTTTGGAACAACTGTCAGCAATAAATCAAAAAATTGATAACCAATCAACAAAAATTGACCAAGCAACATCCTCGATTCAGAAATTGACAGATCAGGTTTCCCAACATACTCAAGCAATTGAAAAATTGCAAGGAGCAACAGAAGAGAATCGTAAATTGGCAGGGGAAGCCGTTCAAATTGCAACATCAGCTAAAAAAGAAGTCGAGGAAGTTAAAGCGGAAGTCAAGCCTCTTCATCAACAGATAGGGGACCAACAAACCTATCTCTCGTTGGTGGAATTGAAAAATCGCGAGACCAACCTTAGACTAAGGGCAGTCCCAGAAATTGAACAAGAAGATTTGAAAGGACTTTTGACAACAGAGTTTACAAAGTTCTGGGACTTAAAAGAAGAAATTGATTTTAAAATTGTATCGGCTTTTCGGTTGGGAAGATTAGTAAGAAAAGATAGATCCAGAGACTGCTTAATAGCTTTGAGATCAAGGGAGGAGAGAGACAAAATACTAGGCCTACACTTCAAAAACTCAATTGTGATACAAGAGAAAAGGGTGGAAATTTATCGAGATATTCCTAAACAGTTATTGGACTTGAGAGCCACCTACTCAGATTTGGCTAAGTTACTGAGACTCAACACAATTCCTTATAGGTGGGAGTTCCCACAAGGGCTATCATTCACTTACAAACAGAAGAAGGTTAAAATAAGATCACCAGAGGACTTACAAAAGTTCCAGCACGACCACGGAGAAGACCTCCAAAAAGAAGCAGCAGCTAATTGGCCTATACCCAACCCAGGTGGAGCATTACCTGCACCTTCGGAACCAGAGGAGAAAGAAGATACACCGCTCTAGGTGTAGCAGAATAGTTCAGGATGTCTCTGCGGCTACTCAGTTGGAATATAAATGGCGGAAATTCCCCGGAGAAAAGAAGGAGGTTATTTCACATATTGAAGAAAGAACAATTGGATATTATTTGCCTACAAGAAACCCATGTGACCAGGCTCCACAGGAAGGTTTTGGTAAATAAAAGATTAGGCCAAGAATTTATTTCGTCTGACAAAGTAAAGAAAAGAGGAGTGGTGATCTATGCTAAGGAGAGCCTGATACCCAAATTTCTATTTAAGGATGAACAAGGAAGAATTTTGGCAATTGAAATTCAAACCCAAGGAGAAAAAATATTGATATTAGGAATTTATGCCCCAAATGACGGGAAATCAGAATTTTTCAAGAAGCTGCATGAGACGTTGCTGGACTATCTGGACTATGCTAACATCATAATGATGGGAGATATGAATGGAGTGGTGTCTACACATATGGATAAGTCTTACAACCAAAACTTAACATCTGATGGCAGACTGCCCAAAACTTTTTTCGAACTGACTGACAATCTGGATTTGATCGACATATGGAGGACAAAGAACCCCCTAGGTAAAGAAGGAACTTTTTTCTCTGAGGCCCACCTGTCTTGGTCAAGGATCGACCAAATCTGGACCTCCAGGGGGCTGGCACCCAAGACTAAAAAGGTGGAAATCTGCCCAAAAACATGCTCCGACCACAACGCCTTGAAAATAGAACTTAGATTAACTCAACCCGGTTCCTTCAGATGGAGAATGAATGACACACTACTAAGAGATCAAGAGATTGTGAAAAAGGCCCAAAAAACATTAAAGGACTATTTTGAGATAAATCTGAATACTACAGTTGAAAAAAGAACGATCTGGGACGCAAGTAAAGCTGTTATGAGAGGGTTTCTGATACAACAGAATTCAATCAAGAAAAAACTCTGGAACGGAAAGAAGGACAAAATATTGGAGAAAATACACCAAGGAGAAAAAAAACTGAGAACCAAACCAAAGTCCAAGGAGGTGCTGAGAGAAATTAAATTCCACCAAGCAGAATACTCAAAATTGATCAATCAGGAGATTGAATGGAAAATAAAACAGATGAAGCAAAGATCTTTTGAATCAGCAAATAAATGTGGAAAGCTGCTAGCTTGGCAGCTGAAAAAAAGACAAAAGCTAAACACGATAACAAATCTAGAGATTGATGGAAGGACCGTACAGAAACCAGAAGAAATTAGGAGGTGCTTCCACAGATACTTCAAAGAACTGTATGCACAGGGGCCCCAGAAAGAATCAGAGATAGATCAATTTTTAAAGACAAATGGACTATCAAAAATAACTCAAGATAAAAGATCAATCTTGAACTCTATAATAACCACACAGGAAATTGAAGGTGCCATTCAGAATATGCAACTAGGCAAATCTCCAGGCCCGGATGGACTTACCTCCAAATATTACAAGGTTCTGAAGGACTATTTGATACAACCTTTGTTGGAGGTATGTAACCAGATTATGGATGGGAAGAGGGCACCAGAAACGTGGAAAGAAGCCTTCATCACATTGATACCTAAGTCAGAATCTGAAAAGACTCAGCTTAAAAACTACCGTCCCATCTCACTCCTAAATGTGGATTACAAAATATTTGCAGACATTTTGGCAAATAGACTTAAAAAAGTCTTAAATGAAGTAATTCATAAAGACCAAGCTGGCTTTCTCCCTGGTAGACATTTATATGAGAACACTAGAAACATCATTGACATTTTAGAACTTTTGCAGACTAACAGGAACACAAGGGCGGTGTTAATCTTTATTGATGCGGAGAAAGCATTTGACAATATATCTTGGATGTTTATGAAGAAGAACTTGGAGGGGATGGGAGTGGGACGGGGGTTTGAGAATGGACTACAAGCAATCTATTCAGAACAAAAAGCTAAATTAATAGTGAACAATGTGGTGACGGAGGAATTTAAAATTGAAAAAGGGACACGACAAGGGTGCCCTCTATCCCCTCTGTTATTTATTTCAGTCCTGGAGGTGCTATTGAATATGATCAGAGAGGACCGGTTGGTACAAGGGATAGAGGTCGGAGTGAAACAATATAAACTGAAAGCTTTTGCAGATGACCTAGTTTTGACACTGCAGGAGCCAGAATCCAGTACAAAAAGAGTTCTCGAACTTATATCTGAATTTGGTCGGGTGGCGGGATTTAGGTTGAATAAACAAAAAACTAAGGTTCTGACCAAAAATTTAACAATTACAGAAACAGAGGGGTTTCAGAGAGAAACAGAACTGAATGTGGTTAAAAAAGTGAAATACCTTGGGATCTATTTGTCCTCCAAGAATTTGAATTTATTTAAGGATAATTATGAGAAATGTTGGTTGGAAGTTAAAAAGGATTTAGAAATTTGGTCAAGATTGAAACTTTCCTTGTTGGGAAGAATTGCAGCTATAAAAATGAATGTGTTGCCGAAAATGTTATTTTTGTTTCAAACCTTACAGATCGTGGACAGAGTGGATTGCTTTGGAAAATGGCAGAAGGATATATCTAGATTTATCTGGCAGGGCAAAAAGCCCCGAATAAAGTTTAAAATATTAACAGATTCGAAAGAAAGAGGGGGGTTTGCCCTGCCGGACTTGAGGTTGTATTATGAAGCTGCAGCCTTCTGCTGGCTGAAAGATTGGTTTTTGTTGGAAAACACCGATGTCCTAGATCTGGAAGGTTTTAATAATGCTTTTGGATGGCACGCATACCTATGGTACGACAAGGTTAAAGCACATAAATTGTTTAAAAGCCACATTGTCAGAAAAGCAATTTTTGCAGTCTGGATGAAATATAAAGACTTACTAGAGAGTAAAACTCCGAGGTGGCTATCACCAGTGGAGGCCAAGGCCCGAAAAAGACCCAATATGGAGGCCTATTGGCCGAAATATTGGGAATTGACTGAAAAAATTGGAGACAATTGGAAGTTGCAGAGCCAGGACAAACTAAAAAATAAGGTGCGAGACTGGCTACATTATGCTCAAATTCAAGAGGTTTTCAAAATGGATAAAAAAGTTGGTTTCCAGGTGGAAAAGTCGAAACTAGAGACAGAATTGTTAGAACCAAAGACAAAGCTGTTATCTAGAATGTATAACTTGCTGCTTATGTGGAATTTACAGGATGAGACAGTTAAATCTGCTATGATTAAATGGGCACAGGATGTTGGACACAACATTATGTTTGAAGACTGGGAAAGGTTATGGAACACCGGAATGAAATTCACGGCCAGTACGGCCTTGAAGGAAAACATTATGAAAATGATATACCGGTGGTACATGACCCCAGTCAAGTTAGCTAAGATACATCACCTGTCTGACAATAAATGTTGGAAGTGTAAGGAAGCAGAGGGGACTTTCTTTCACCTCTGGTGGACATGCCCAAAGGTTAAGGCTTTCTGGGAAATGATTTACAATGAGTTGAAAAAGGTATTTAGGTATACCTTTCCCAAGAAACCAGAGGCCTTCCTGTTGGGCATGGTAGACCAGAAAGTGTTAAAGAAGGACAGAACTTTGTTTATGTATGCTAGTACAGCAGCAAGAATACTCATCGCAAAGAACTGGAAGACACAAGATTTACCCACGCTGGAGGAATGGCAGACGCAGTTGATGGACTACATGGAGATAGCTGAACTGACCGGCAGAATCCGAGATTTGGATGTAGAAACAATTGAGGTGGACTGGAAAAAGTTTAAAGACTACTTGCAAAAGTATTACAAACTGTATGAATTTTAAGACGGTGCATGATTTGAAAATGATACGCTTTAGCAATTATGATTAAGTAAATAGTAAACTAAGTGATAAAAGAGAAAAGGAGATAATATGAAATTGAACATGTTACGTTTATTTTAAAGGTATAAAAATTCTGACATAATACATTGAATATAGATACATAACATGTAAAAGTTACAATAAGGTATGACATAAGGTAACAAATTGCTGACATTGTTAATATAAAGAACGCAGAATCGGAAGGGGTGGGGAAGTCCAATTTGGGATTTTTGTTAAAAAAAAAAAAATGGTTTCTTGTAAACTCCTTGTTTGTAATGTATAAAATTTGGAAAGAAACGTAATAAAAAATATTATAAAAAAAAAATAAAAAAAAAAAAGACTTATGGAAAAGAATGTAATGGACCAGATGCTGCAGTAATGAGGAATAAAGAAATGGGGGGGGGGGGGATAAATACTTCAGATAGAGAGTTAATAGAGAATAGTGGGCTTAGAGTATAGGCTTTGAGCCTTTGTTTTCTACATGTTCAGAAGAGTCGTGTGGTGCAGAGCTATTGCATTTGGATCATCCTCCAACCCAACATATTGAAAATGAGAATATCAGGAATGAGACGAGGCAAGAACACGTTTTTCTGACACGGAAATTATTCTGAATATGTAGTTCAGCTCTTGGCTATCCTAGCTGGTAGTAGATAAACATTTTATATCTCAATTGACTTTGTAATGATACAATTCAAGATTTTACTGTTAGGAGTGGTACCAGAAAGGTCAATGCATCTTTCTCAGCATCCACAGCTGATTCTCCTGTTTGTGTCTTCTAGGGACAGACAGGTGTTGGTTCACTGACATCATTGAGGGCTTGCAAGAAAAATTATATGATTGTGCATCAGTTTCTAGATTTCTGGTGAAGGCTGTTCATAGTAACGTTGCTTCTTGTGACGTAAGACTGTGCTTGGAACAGAGCTAACAACAAGAGTTAGTGCTGTAGCTGTCTTGCCTCCCACTCATTCCTTTCTGGACCAGGTCCACTGGGAGTTTTGTTACAGCAGACACAGCCCTTGGCTCATGATGGCATTGAACTGATTAGTTCCTTTCTTTCTATCTTACAACTGGCTTCCCAAACTGGTTCTTCAGCATCCAGCAGATGGAGGCTTGCCTTGACAAGATGCAGCTTATCTACAACCAGTTCAAGAAGACCCGGAAATGCAGGAGTGAGTTGCTAATGTTGATAGTCTCTCTTATATAATCATCAGCTTGCACAGATTTCATAAATCAGAGGTCTGTTAGCCACTACCAGGGCAGGTACGTCTTTAAAGGGTCTGATTAGGCAGATTCCTTGAAATACTCAAATAGCCCCAAGCAGGCATCTTAGCAGCAGTATCTTGAAACAAACAAAAATGCCAGGTGGGCACTACTGTACTTGGGGATTTGAGCCATCCATTCAGCAGCACCTGTACCGATAAGATAACAATTCTGAAAGCTGTGGCTAATCTCAAGGCTGCTCACCCCAGTCTGAAAAGTATGGGGCTTGTGGCTGCCTTGCATGCAGGTGCTCATATCTGCTAAGTGCCTGTGTAGACGGTGTCAGAACAAATGTTTATTAACTCTCAAGTGACAACAAAGTTTCTTCTGTCACAACAAAAGGGAAAGTTGTAAGCCTTGTTTTATTGTGTGTGTGTGTGTGTGTGTGTGTGTGTGTGTGTTTCATCCCTGGGGTCCTCAAAAACTGAGAAAAATGAAGGAACGGCTTCTAGATTGCAGGCAGAGGCAGAGGTAGTGATGTGCTGGAAGCACCTAGAACAGATGTGGAGGGCCTTTTGTTTTGCTGCATCAAAGCAACATGTATAGCTACCCCTCTGGCAGTTTCTCCCCCACTCACCGCTCATTGGTTTTCACTGGAAATGTGACACCTCCCTGTTTCCTATTGGGCTATCTCGCAATATACCGTATTTTTACATGTATAAGATGCCCCCATGTATAAGACACCCCCTATTTTGGGGGACTCCAAATTAAGAAAACACCCCTCAGCACTACCCATGTATAAGACGTACCCCAATTTTAAACCTTTTTTTGTTAAAAAAACTAGTCTTATACACGGAAAAATACAGTACTTTATGTGAATAAAGTATTAATCTGTGAAACTGCAAAGTCCTGAAGTCATTCCCTGGAAAACCTACTAATAAGTTGCATTTTCTTTCTAGGCCTGGGCTACAATGAACAGCAGATCCACAAGCTGGATAAGTAAGTGTAAGAGTTTGTGTATAATAGACCAGCTGAGTATCGAACACTTCTGGTTTGTATTCTGTTGGTCTGTGGTTGGCCATTAAACTTTCCTGAGCTGCTCGTGCTCAGATTGTCTGATTCAGGAATGAGTCATGCTGTATCAATCAATAAAGTTTCATTGAGGCATTTGAATAGCAACCACCTCATAATAGCCTTGTGACTGTTGAGAACCAGCACCCTTCCTTGTAGTAGGAGGAATATCACATGTAAAGGGAAGACTAGCTTCTCCCCTTCCATCAGCCGAGACAGGGAACTGGCATTCCCTGCTTACAGGAACACAGCAATATGCCTTATACCAAGTTAAAGTATTTGTCCATCTAGCCCAGTGTTGCTCTAAAGACTCAGACTGAGGTTTTTCACATCACTTATTACCTGAACCTTTTAACTGGAAATGAACTGAATTAGCGAGTTTCTTTGTGGCTAATGATCTTGTTGCATTAGTGTGGGTATGGGTGGGTGTTTGCTTGTGGGTTGTTGTTTTTCAAATGCTTAAATTATGAGAAAAATTGATGAAATAATGTACATTTTATTTTGTTTCATTTTCAGGGTGAATTTAGGACATTTAGCAAAAAAGGTTCTTTCAGTTTTCCAGGACAACTGTTTGCAGCAATACAAAGCTGCTCTTTTGGCACATGGAATTATAATGAGGTAACAGTGTTCCTAGCACATACTCTCACTGGCTGCCACTAAAGCAACAATGCTCATTTATTTTATTGCACCTATATCCTACCTTTCCTAGAAGGTGCTCAGGGTGGCATATGTGGTTTTCTCCCTCCTCATTTTATCTTTGCAACAACCCTAGGGAGCTAGGTTAGACTGTAAAATGGGGGCTGGCCCAAGGTGAGCTTCATGACTAAGGTGGGATTTGATTCCTTGTCTCCCAGGTCCTAGTCTAACAAAGGTCCCTATTCCAGACTATTTCATTCCACACAGAATCCTAATTTGCTCTATTACCATCATTGAATTGTACACACATAAAGTCAATTCGTGCATGATAAACACAGACCTCCTAGAAGAGACAAAATGGGCTTCATTTGGAAGGTGAAAAGAGAAGGGAAGTTCAAGAGAGGAGCTGAAAGCTGCATTCTACATCACCTCTGCTGATATAAGTCCTGCCCCTTATTGACAGTTATGTCCTGTGCTGCTTCAAAACACATTTCTGCCAGGGAGGAGATTTTCCAACTGGGCTTGCTGCCAAGCCTCATAAGGAGGGCAACAGCAGAAAGCTGGGCAAAGGCTTAAATTCATAGCCCCCTCTCCAGCATCTCTCTTGAGTACTCTCCCAACAATATATTTATTTATTATATTTCAACTATTTATATATCACTTTTTAGAAAGGATCACAAGTGTTTTACAAAAACACACACACACCAGAATTAAAAATAGTACATAAAGCAATGAAATTTAATAATCTGTTCTAGAAAACATCAGAATTCAAAAGTAGGATTGTACTCATTCAAGACACATCCCCTCACTCAATACCCCCACAAATTTCACATCTGCTAACACATCTGTATCTCAGTCAACCTCATCGATTTGTGAGGTTCTCTGTTTGAATAGAGAGTGTTTATGGGATCTGCAAAATGCATCTTGTCCTTATTTGCTATACCATGCCAGCAAACATTTCCAGACAAAATGAAGGCCTTTGAATCAAAGTGATGGCATGGAGACAAAACAGGTGAAATCATGCTCATTGGCAATAATACGGTTGCATCCAGTGACGTTGTCTTGAAGCCACAATGGCTTCCACTTTTGCAACAGGATTTCCTCTCCCTCTCCTTTCCCTGTGCAATAAAGGGCTGGGGGAAATCCCCAAAACAGATTGGAGGTTATGGGAAAGGAGGGGAAAAAAGCTCATCGCGCAGGAGGAAGTCCTTATGCTAGTGGGATGACTTTGTTGGATGCAGCCCATTGCCTTTCTATGAAAGGGACATTGCTTCTTTTCAAGCTCTGTATCTAGCTTTGTGATTGGTTGTCAGAATGAGTTGTGTTCATTTTTCTCATTAGTGTCTAGTGCCTTTCTGAAATCTTGGAATTAACTGGCATAAGAGTTTATTTTTCCCTTCATGATATAGTGCACAGCAGGATAGTTGACATTATAAACAAAGACATGCTGTTGAGCTGACGTTAGTACTCATTTCACTGGACTACACATTGCAAATCTTCCCAAGCCTTTGAGTTGGAATATTGATGAACTTCTTTGTTTTCAGTATCAAGCAAGTTTCTCTCATTGGAATGAAGCCATTATTAAGACAAAGAGCAGCACTTAGAAAGAATGATTTTATGTTAAAGGGTGTTTGGGGAATAATGCAAAGAGCAAATTGCCCAGTGGTGATGGAGAGTCATGCATTGACTTATTACATTGGAGAAAAGTGCAGTCACTTAAGGAAGTAACTGCAACCCCAACTGGGGGGTTTTAATTGCAAAATGCTTTTGAAACACAGCAGCTTTTTCAATCAGGTTTCAAAGGGCCTGAAGGTTTCTGATGATACTCATCATAATTAGGGTTGCTTGAGGACTTCACTGGGACTGACTTCTGAAGTGTACTCATCTGATCCACATCTACTAGAATAAGTTGTGGGTTGGACTTGTAGTCCTTCAGTATCTGGACTCCATCAAATTCTACAAGGTGGTCTAAGGGCTGGCTATTTGTTTTTAACAGACAGTAGCTGCTTGCAGTGACTCCAGAGTATATTGCTGCTTCTGCACAGTGAAAATGAGACCAAAATGCCCCTGGAACTGTGGAAGTAACTTACTTCCAGAGCTCCAGGGAGATTTTTTGAACACGTTTTCATGGTACAAGGCAGCAGTGCAATTTTTGAGCTGCTCCAGATAACTAGAACATAATTTTTTTTAAGAAAATGAAATGCAAAGCCTTGAAACACATTGTAAGTACTTTTTTTTAAAAGGAATTAAATGTGTGTGGATTTTTGTTGTGCAAAAGAATCTATCTT
Organism: Podarcis raffonei; assembly: GCF_027172205.1. NCBI lineage: Eukaryota > Metazoa > Chordata > Lepidosauria > Squamata > Lacertidae > Podarcis > Podarcis raffonei. Next base: position 60,154,480 of record NC_070607.1, read on the forward strand.
TAGTCATGATTAGTCTTTCCTTGCTGTGACAAAAGCTGTCACACAGGTTGTCAAAACTGAGGAGTTCAGAATCAAATTAAGCAGCAATGACATTGGAAGGAGATTCACGAATCAGTTCTACCTCTGAATCATGCGGAAGCAAAATATAATTGCATTATGATGATGAGTAGATACAACCACTAGATAGCTTTGTTGCATCCTAGTAGATACCATGAGTGAAAGATTCACATCCTGCTGCAGATTTAAGGTGGTTTGGTTGATAAGTATGAATATGATCTGCTTTAAGGCTTCCATCCTACATCCAATTACTTCAGATTAAGCCCCATTGAGTTAAATGATTTACTCTTGTGTAGACACATATAGGTTGATTTCAAAGGGAAGGAGTGAAGCTTGTACATGCCTTTCTTGTTGAAATCAGTGGAACCTAGCTCATGCTCTGTTTTTAACTTTAAATCTATCCACTTCATTGAGTTAATAACCAAATTACAGTTTACAGTTTTCACAGTGATAACACATCTCCCTGATATCTTTATAGGTTTTGGTTTCTAGTATTTTAACAGTTTATACCCATGGTATAGCTTTGGCAAATATATGATCTTGCAGAAAAGTATAAATATTGTTAACTAATATGTGCACATCATATTGCATCATTTCATTTACTGATCCTTGATATCCAGCAGTGCTGTGATCTTCAGGGGTTGTTATTTTTGTGTATATGTGTTTCTTTGTTTCTACTTGCCTTTTTTGCTCTTGGTTTAACAAGTTCCCTATTAGCTCCTTTCTCAATCCCACCAAGGCACAGAGCAGAATGAAATAGAATTAATTCTATGTTTCCTTCACTTTGTGTATTTTACTATTTTTATTATGTTTTAATTTTTAACGCATTCTGCTTTGAGGGGCTTCCGCCCAAAAGCGGTTTGTAACTTTCTAAAATAAAATCCACTTGCCTATTTATTTCACCTTTGTTGCTGTGAAAAATGACCAATCAGTTGTGGCTGCTTTGATGTCCCCACTGTGGAAGGATGTGTAGATCCAGAATTGGCCTCCACAGTCACTCACTGTTAAGACCCTGTTCATGAAAGACAATCTTACTCGGCTAGGAGTGATTGTCAAAGAAGAAGCTTTGATGAGATGCCTGGCAGGATGGGGGTCCTAAGTAGCTTCTCAGAGGGAAAAACTGTATCATTTTTTGGGAACATCATTAATGCTGTATGACTTTGCTATTCAAATCCATGGGGAACTTTGTGGACCTGATGAATCCTTGTGGCTGAGCACTTCGTTCCATTTTAGAGAAACCTAAGCTCAAAGTGCCTCCTTAGAAGAAAAGAAATTAGCAGCTATTTGACTACACTTGTTGTCTTATCCCTTCAGGAAGGTGTTTGACCTGAAGAAGAGTTTGAAGAAGCTGAACAGATCTTTAACCTCCTGTAGTGCAGAGATGTCAGGGTGCCAGGATTGCCTTGATAAAGTACAGTGGTGATTTTTTTCTTCTGCTGTTCAAACCATTTCAAAAACCAGCAACTTGAAATTAAATTTAACTATGTCCAGTTTATTATAGCTCTAATCCATGGGTTGTCCCCTGTGTGTGCGCGCGCTCAATCTGCTCTGAGCCTCTGGTTCAGATTTGGGAGCAATGCAGGGGGAGGAAGGGAGGGAAAGTTCTGTTGCACGAGCGGAAGTAATTCTGTGGTGGCTTGGTTAGATTCAACCCCTTATTTGTACCTCAGTTGCTTTAAGTGTCCCAGCTATCCAAATCTACAATGGAACCCCCATATGTCACTCTGTCAGGGCTGGATTTAGGTTTGATGAGGCCCTAGGCTACTGAAGGTAATGGGACCCTTTATATGTCCAGCTGTCCTTTGTCAACAACAAATTGTCACTGTTTTTTGTGTTGAATATATGCTATATGTCCATGCAGTCCATGCAGAATGTAGGCACCTTGTATATAGAACTGAGCAAACTAGTGATATTTTGGGGAGCAGGGAGGGCCCATACTTACACCACAGGAGCCTACACAACATAAAACACTGTTGCTGTATGTAGGTTTTATTTTATTTGCTTTTTATCTTATATTTTGGAAATGTACATCCAGTTTTTTTCTTTAATTTTTTTGGGGCCCCCAAGAGCAAAAGATTAATTCAGACAGGCAACTAACCAGCTGTTTATGTTGTGAAGGGCTCACATTGGGCAAGAGTTCCACCAGTGATGTGATGAAGTAATGGTTCACTGGAGAGTCGCCCCATCAAAAGCAATGGAGCCATAATTGCAATTACTGTATGCATAACATGGTTGCCTAAATCCAGCCTAATAGAGATGGTAATAGTAATAGGCCTGACACTTTTTGAACACCACCTGTTGCAAAAAGGATCCTCTTTTAACTGGTATATGCAAAGGAACATTGTACGTACTCACTCCATTGTTTTTATTCTCTGTTTTGCATTTTGCTTCCCCTGAAGATTTTTCCATGGACAGTAGGACCTTTCATATATATTAATTGATTCTGGCATTTTGAAAGGCAATTCGCTTTTCATAATTTCATGTACCAAGTGTAGATGAGAGCTTGGTACGCCTGTAGTGATCTGTGGTGTTTTTCATTTTCTTGACAGGCTTTGGATGAGTTGCCTCAGAGAATCCTCCAAGGCAAAACAACACATTCTGCACCTACACAAGTTTACATGAACCAGAAGCACCAAGACATGGTGTTTGGGTATGTGCACACAAATGTAACTGTCACGGCATATGGAGTCTGGATGTTTTCTGGGTGTGCTTCTTTTTTGCACCATTGTAATAATTTATGATGAAAAGCAACTAGTGTGTGGCACATATTTAAAATATATCCCTCACCTCTCAGGCCAGTGTGTGTGTCATGTGAGTTGATATATTATCACATTCAAAACGTGCTATGCCACCTTCCACCAGTAATTCCAGTGTGGTTTACAGCAATAGAATATGACTCCAGTAAGAGCAACATAGTGAAATTCATCACAATCCACAGACCAGCCAGATACCACCCAGGCATGGTATTAACAATCTGCAAATGCCTGGGTGAAGAAAATGTATTGTACAATGTTCTGGTGAGCATCTGCTTGGTCATGCATAATTAATAATTTTAAAAATGCATAATTAAATAAAAAAAGTTGAACTGTACTTTTTGTTGTGTGTGTGTCTTGAACAGGATGCAAGAACTTCAGGACCAGATGAAAATAGTAGCTCACAATCTCCAGCTCAACAATAGCATCATCCAGCGGTAAGAGGTTCTGAAATCTCTTTAGCAGCATATAAAGCTATGACTAAGAGAAAGTACTAAGCGTGATAAGAAAGCATTGCTCTCCCAAGACTGAAAAATGTATGCATTCAAAAGGCAAGTTGTGGCCACTTCTCTAATCCAAATCACCTTTTTATTTTCTTTCCCTAGGTTAAATGGTGTTGCACCAGGACTGTAGGGATGAGAGGAGGCTGCAGAGCCTGAAATTATAATGCGGGTAAATCCACATCGTTGAAGACTTATTGGGGAGAAAACTTCATTGTTGAGTCTTAAAGATGCCTATGCTTTCTACCTCCCTGCTGTAGCACTTTGATGTGGATTTAAGAGAGTGGTTCGTCTAACCAGCATACCTCAATAGAGAACCAAATGTGTTTGATGTGTTTGTTACGTTTTGAGAGAGAGAAATATTTTTTCCCCTACCCAAATTTTATTGTTTGCTTACTCCTTTCAATCTTCAGTAATGGAACTGGAGGTTCTTTTCCTTGGTTCAGTGAGATCTGGCATTTTGAAGCTTGTCATGCACTTTTAACAGGCACTGGAGCCTCACTGAACCAAACCTAGCTAGCCAGTTGCCTTGAAATGTTCGTTGTTAAGTACTAGAAATGTTGTTGTTAAGTACTTAACTCGGAAGCAAAGAAACTATACCTCACCGTACTGTTCCTTGGTTGACCTTTGTTCATTGATGAGCCCTTTCTGGTAGTCTAATGTAAAAAGCATCCTAGATTTGAGGGACCAAAACTTTGTCCCCCAGGCTTCAAGCAGTGACTCAGAAACTACAAAAAAGAGACATCGGAGAGTCTGGAGAGTGGGCATTATCAACCTACAGTAGTGCTGTCTGCAAACAAGCCCAGTGTAGATGCCAGTACAGAGACCAAAGTAGGATGTGGCATGTGAGAAGCTGGAATCCCCCAAGGAACTAATAAACTCTGCACTGAAGCCCTCACAGTTTCCTGCCTTTTTTGACAACTATGGCAATGAACCCATCTGGAAGCACCTGGATGGTGGTAAGAGTTGAGACGTTAGACAGGGTTGCTTTAAGAGCTCCACTCACCAATGGAGACACACGGGCTCTGTTTGACTTGATGGAACATGATGGAGAAAGTTGTCCACTTCCGGAGAGCTGTCCTTGGTGCTACAGAGCTTGCTTTGTTTGGCCATATCTCTCATTCTCTCTCCTTGGCTTGTCTGTTGGAACCTGGCCTTGTGTAGGAAGACTTACCGGGGAGAAGTTTTGTGTAGAAAGTCTTGCTCCTTGCCTGTAACTGCCAGTCAGGTGAGACCCACACCCCATCCCATTGGTTGCCACTTGTCAGGGCTGCCTAGTCTGAGAAAACAGAACTAATTTATCTTCTTTTGATCTGTTGGTTAGAGTGGTTCAAGGGGCATAATACAGACTTGGTTGCTCACAGTGCACATACCATTTTTAATAACAAAAAAAAACTTACTTTGATGAGAAAATATTTGTAGAAGGTTTAGGATGTAGGTTGTATTTTTATTTTAAGCATATTGATAGTTTTTCTTGGGATCTATGAGATATAAGGAGCTGTTGCATTGTTTAAGCGATGTGGTCACGTTTTTAAACGTTTTAGGCATACACATAAAAAGTAATGTATGGCGTGTTCCTGTGTGTCCCAGTGCAATTGTATTGCATCTCCTGAGATGAACAACAGACATGTTTACTGAAAGTACAACAGGAAATCGGTGGGGAAAAAATCTATTTTAAAACACTCAAGGACTTTTTGCCTTGCATAATGATCATAGTGTTGAGTTAAGAGTACTGGTTGTGTGTGTGCTTCCAACCCTGGGTCAAGGCTCTTATCTTTAAAATTCAGGAGGAAACCAGGGTCAGTTATGCATATCTTCTTTATGCCAAGCTAGAATGGAGATGGGAGCACTCTGGAATTCTCTCAGTATTGAGTGAGAAGGTATTCTTCTTTGTGCAAGTGCTGCAAGAACATTTTAATTATTATTTCAGCTTGCTTTGGGCTGATTTCTCTGGTGAGTTTATTGGTTGTTTTACTCACTGATTACTGTCTGGTTTTATTTGTTTTTAATCAAAGTGGCACTGAGTGCTTTAGAAGACTGGACCAAAGTTTTCTTTTCATAACCATTTGTTCCAGCCCCGTCTCCTAGTCTGCTGGATTCAGATGGTTCTAGATGTTGCCCACTAAATAGAAAATGGCCGGGATATATTTCAGGCTCGCTTTTGGAAACAAGCGAAAATTGATTAGGATAAATGGATGAGAGAGGCGGGTGTCTTGTTGCTGCATGTATGTTTAATTATAAATGTTTTCCTTTCACCCCAAAGCAGAGCAGGCAAGCAACACACTTCCAGGTTTCTGGTTTGATTTATCTTAAGCTTCCAGGCCTGGTGTGTATTAACTTTTTCATCCCAAAAGGCTGTGAGCTAAGTAAAGAGTTTTCTGCTTTCCTTTGATTAAAACAGCAACAATGAAACAGCTGAGCAGATAACTTAATGTCAGCACAGAGAAGCTAAGGCTGAAGTAGAATTGTTTGGTTGTGATCCAGGAGATTCCCCCTTAGAGATGAACAACAAGGGCTGGTGCCCTTACATTAGGGCATCTTCCTCCCCTGCACTCCCAGCAGCAGCTGCTCCTCAACCTGCCTCAGAAGTTGCTTTTGATGTACAGTCACATCTAGTACAACATTTTCTACCCTGACTGGCACTGGATCCCCAGGTTTTCAGACAGTCCCACCTGGAGATGCAGGGGACTGAACCTCGAATTTTGCTCATGCAAAGCACATGCTCTGCTACTGAGCTATGGCCCTTCCCCTCAGTTTCTGGCTCTGTTAAACCGCACATACTGAACCACATGGGCGCTGCTGCTCTATTATGCTCCCCTGCAGAGATGCAGTATATAGGTTACCTGCATATTCCTGCACTGCAGGGCGTTGGACTAGATGACCCCCAGGGTCCCTGCCTACTCTACAGTTCTATGAAATACTGCAGCCACATGGGCAGAGCCAAACACTCGGTCCCCTCCCATCCAGTGAAAGGGGGCTCAGATATGGTATACGGCACCATACCGTTAGGGGAGTGAGGGCAGCAGGAAGGCTTGTGTGATCAGCAGAGTTTGCTGTGCAGCCCTGTGGCTCATGTTAGCAATTTTGCTCTTGCAAATTAAAGATGGAAACTGGTGGGTTTCGTAGACCAGTTGAAATGAATGAACCCGAGTTAGTCATGCCCCTTGACTTCAGCGGCTCTGCTCTGAATAGGACTAGCATTGGCCACAACACAATATATCTGTGTAAGTTGAATATTTGAAGTTGACCTTTTAAAGAAAGGGGAAAAAACCCCAATGCGGTCTAATGGATGTGTAAGCCATTCAAGAATGATAATGAAGAAGACAGATTTTATTTATGCTGCAGCAAAGTGGTATGCAGGAGTGGGAGCCTTTTGGGAAAGGCATATTCCTAAGCGCCAAGCTTCTTGTTGCAGGACTAGTTGCAGATTGGTTTCCTGATTATTCCTCCCTTTAAAAAAACAAACAAACCCAGAATAAGCTACCTGAAGGTGGGTGGGATGGGTGTGGGAAGATGGCTGGCAGGGTGAAGTGTTAAGCATTTTATTCCTCCCCCCCCAAAAAAAAACCACCCCTCTGCTTCCATTCAGTGCTTCCTGAAGCAGCTTTTCCTCTTTAAAAGGACAGTGGAGTACCTTGGCATGCATTTGAGAATGACATCTTTTGGCCTGATACTCTCTGTTTTCTCAGAGGTGTGCTGTGGGGGTAAGTGAAACTGAGATGATGGGAGCCAAGCCGAGTATTTAGTAGCTGATGGGTATTGCTGAAAACAGCATTTTAGCTCAGTGGTGAGGCATGTTGGCTGCAAGGATTTGTCGTGCTCTGCACCTTTTTACCATTTTTTAACCTTGGGCTTTACAAGCCCCCGGGTAATCCTCAGAGCCTGCCTGCTGACTCAGCTGTGTGCCAGCAGCCGCAATGTGTCAAGCAGTGATATAGGAAGCCCAGGGGTCTCTGGGGAGCAAAGCATTAAGATGATATCAGGAAGCTATTTGCCATTGGAGAAGCAGATGCAGTATTCCTGCCTTGCACCCTATCCAGCCTGCTTAGTAAGTGATTTATGGGCCCAAACCCCAATGGACGGGAGCAGACATAATGCAAGGTCTCCACGCTGCAGATGGAGCAAACCATTTCAATGATAAATGCAGCGTGCAGAAAAATTGAACGGCTGCGCCGAACATGACAACACCTCCTCCCCTTTCTGAAAGCAAATATTTTAGAATTGGGAAAGTGGATGGTTTAGAAAGGAAAGGCATTCCCTTGGCTGCCCTTTCTCCCACCCCTTAGAGATAAATCACTGTCCATGGGCTGTTAATTTCCCTTCTGTGCTAATAATGCTACCTCTGCCGAGTGACAATGAATCTTCAGAGCAGGCACCTGCTACCAGGCGGTAACCCTGGTGACCGGCCTAGTCGACAGACTTGGAACTATGAAGCCAACACAGAGATGGTTAAAATGAAGGGATGGTCACTTCAAAGTATGGGAACAACAGCATATTATTTGAATATTTGTAGCTGGAGAAGCTTGGGGGCGGTAGCGCTGTTTCCTGCAATGTGGTCTCATCCTATTGGGAAGGGTATGTGAATGAAACCACCATGTGAAGTGGGGTTAAATGTGTGGGTCTTTCTTACCCAACTGGCATCCATGGGGAACCAATCTTCTGGAAAGATCTACCCATATATCTGGTCCCTACCCATATGGCTGTGCCATTCAGTATCTCTCTCACACACACCAGCACCATTGAGTTTATTCTCATCTGGAAGTGGCTCTATGGTTGCTTCCAGACAACCTGCTTGTTAAATATACAGTCTGATTTGTTTGTGGAGAATGGTATACAATGTCACATCAAGCAATTGTTATCCCACATTTTCCTGTCACCTTCTTTACTGCCCAAACTCTGTGTGTTTGTTTGGAAGTAGGTTTGCTATGCAAGAGCATCAGACCTATTCTAATTACGTAACCTGAATTTTCCACTATGCACTTGAATCCCACCTGCGAAATAGTGACAGATTGAAGACACCCCATGCTTGAAGACCTCAGATTAAAGCACTTTGTGACGTGAGTTAGGTTTAAAAAGAAAGAAGAAGAAAGCCTTGACCACTGTTCTGTGTCTTCCTAGAATCTAGACCACTGCCACATTCCTTTATTCTCTCCCACTGCCCCCATTGTTTTAATAACACAATAATGTAGCCTATCCCAAGACTTTTAAATAGCACACCTCATAATACATATTCTTGGCATGAAATGCTGACTCTACCGCATCTCTGAGCAACCAAAACTTCTCACTCTGAGGCAACCTGACAGGGCCCCTCTATCAACATGATCTAAAGAGACTTCACGTTCCCTCCCTGAATTCAGACTCGGAAGCAATGACTGAGTCTGTCTTTCACTTTCTGATTCTGCAGCTGGGCTCACATTAAATAGAAATCCTTAGAGTTGTGCTGAACTTTGTAGATTTGCTTGGTTACTTGCTCACTCTGGTTCATTACCCCTACCCAGCAAGGGGCAAACTGCATTTGGAAGAAAGAATCTGCTTACAGATTTCCCAGCCACAAGAAGTTGTTTCAAAAGCTTGAGGGGGAACCCCCAGCAGTCAGCCTCTGGGATTTCATGTGTGGTGTTTCTCACCTCAGCCCAGTCATTCCCATCACCACTTGAAAACGAGGGATCAAGGCTGACAGGACTGATCTCTGAAAGGGTGGTTCTTCACTGAGCAGAGTTGCCCTTCATTTTCTTACTATTGCTTTGGCTAGCTCTAATAAATGAATTGTTGTTGAAGGCAATGTGCAAGGGTGGTAGCCTAAGAAGCTGATGCTTGCACTCCTCACAAAGCAGCTGTTGACCACAAGCCAGTATCTACAATAGAAGCCCACTTCTGTGTCATGTTTATCCTATGATTATAGGTTGTTTGCTTGTTTGTTTTACTAAAATGTTACACTGGTGCCTGTGGGCACTCTTGTCGCAATGGAACTGCCCTATTAAAGTAGCTTCATTTGTTCTTGTACTATTGCTCCATGGAAATTAAATGGAGATGGCCAAGCTACACTGCTTTGTCGATTCCTTCCTAAGTGGAATAATATGTTTACATCAGCAAATACTTTGATGTGGAATCTCTCTTGGCCTCCCTGGAAGAGCTTTCTAAAGCACTACACCACTGTCAAAGCTAAACTGCCTTAAAGTAGCAATTGCACATTAAACATTCCTTTAATGTGCAGAAAATAGAACTCTTTTTGTCGGGTACATTTGGCTTGTTCTTAATGATTACTCTTTCATAAGAAGTATTTTCCCTTCTGACTCAGATAAACGTTGGAATGTCTGTACAAGAAACTTATAAACTGTGCATTATTGTTGTTGTTGTTGTTCTTTTATAACTGATTATTTCACAAGCTTCTTTATAATTTTTCAATATCTGATTACTGTGCTGTGTGGCTCTGCTGAGTTTGCTGGAGTACATTAACCAGAGTTTCCAACCAGTCTTTCTTGGCATGTACACAAATATGCTGACACATGGAAATGCAACCATTTCCCACTGAACAAAACATACTTTCTGCGCAGAATAAAACCAAATGACTGATCCAGAAATAAATATGAGTAGGGCTTAGGTCTTTAGCAATTATATGTTGAAAAGATAGATACATGAGGGAGGTTAGATAAGTTCCTAGATGAAAGAAGGGAGGCAACACAGAGCATGTGTTTTATGATGTGCAAGAGAAAGGAGACATGCTAAGGACCCATAGATACCTGTGTTGTGTTGATACCTGAAAATTTATTAGATAAAAAAAAATGATACGCAGGCATCTCAAAAAATTTCAGAGTGGAAATGGAACTACAAGTAGCTGATGAGTGTTTGCTAAGGAACAGGTCTTATTTTTTCTTCTATAATAAGGAGCCCAGTTTAGTGGAGAAAACAAGTAATTGACAATATTCTTTTCATAAGCTTGAGACTGGTGGACCTCTGAAGTATTGCATCCTGTTTTGCACACATTTTAGCAAAAGACAATATCCATGTGAAGAGAACAGCAAAAGCGAAAAGACTGTAGCGGGTACTGCAGTATTTGGCATAAGGCAAAACAGCCTCATTATGACAACAACAACAGGACTCATTGTGTACAAGTGAAAGGGAACTATTAATGAGCCCCGAGATGAATCATTTCAGCTAGCCAGGTAATGCTCAGTGGAAATCTGGACTTCCACACTTTATGCAACGTTTCTTGAAAGAATTGGGATGGGAAGATTTATTTTTCAATCCAGCCAAGACTGCTTTGAATAATAGTTATCCGATGCAAATGTATTAATATTTTTAGTCTGCAGTCGAAACCCCCTTTGTGTCAGGCTGGAGACAAGGAAGGGTTTGAACAGAGGTGTCCCTCCACCCAGCCTTGGTGACATCTGCTTACAGAGTAATGCCAATGACACTCCACCAGTGTGGGTGATAATGCTGCCAGCAGGATCCCTGCCTGTTGCAGTTCATGGAAATCCTGAAATAGAAGAAGAGGTTGGATTTGATATCCTGCTTTATCACTACCCGAAGGAGTCTCAAAGTGGCTAACAATCTCCTTTCCCTTCCTTCCCCACAACAAACACACTGTGAGGTGAATAGGGCTGAGAGACTTCAAAGAAGTGTGACTAGCCCAAGGTCACCCAGCAGCTGCATGTGGAGGAGCGGAGACGTGAACCCAGTTCCCCAAATTACAAGTCTACCGCTCTTAACCACTACACCACACCACACTGGGTGTTCTGGGGATTGGGGGGGGGGCTTAGCATCCCTGGATCCTAAGCCAGCCCTGTTGACATCATCTGATGACATAGAACCCATCACTATGCCAGCTCAGAGCTGGTGCAGCAGTTTGTCTGGCTGACCACCCTGGCTGGCATGAAAAGCAGGGCTATATATACAGCAGTGTCCCTGCTGCTTCATGAAGCCCTGCCACTCCCCAGCTGGGGATTGGATGGCCACCTAAATTTCCTGACATCCCATTAATGTTTTTATTTTGATGGCTGTTTCTTGTGGTTAAAAGTTTTTTTAATTTTAATATTTGGGCCTTACTAGGGATTGTTACATATTTTAACATCGTCATGGGAATGGCTGCCTTGACTTTGTTCAGCTTTTGAAACAAAATGAACACATTGTAATGCTTACTACATTTGTTACTAATTACAAAGCCGGTGTATGTGTGTGTGCGTGTGTGTGCGTGGCATGGTGGTTGTCCCATTGGACAAGGACTACTAGGGAAACCCAGCTTCAAATCTCCACTCAGTTGTGAAGCCAACTTGGGCCAGCCACGATCTCTCAGCCTAACTTCACCTCACAGGTAGAATTAACCCTGAATGAGGATTTTGAAAGGAGGAGGAGGAAGAGGAACCATGCATGCAGCCTTGAACTTGGAAGGAAGAGGGGGTATAATGAAATAAATGAACACTACACCTCTGTCCACAACCATGTTTATGGAAAACCCCTAAATCAGTGGGGGACGGGACCTCTGACTTAGGAGCTGAATACAGGTCTGTCCCCAGACTGCACCCCATGTCTGTGCTGAAATGTGCCCTTGGAGTATGATAAGGCCTCTTGCTTGCCTTGCTTCAGGAGTGCTGTGTCTGTAGAAAATTCTGACTTTTGCATGGCTGGAATGTAGCCTATTATGGTACAAGAACAGCCACTGTTCCACCCACTTTCGTTTCAGCACCACCCAACATTGTCATGTGACCCGTGAAAGGTTTACCATAAGGTATTCAGACTGAAAGGTTTACCATAAGGTCTTCAGACTGAAAGAGGTTCACCACCCCAGACCTAGAGCTTTATTATTTCAACAAAATATTAAATTGTGATTTCCTTCCTCTTTGAAAGCACCACCATAGTTTTTTTTATTTCCTTCCTCTTTGGAAGCACCACCATGGTGAGCCAGTGCGGTGTAGTGGTTAAGAGCGGTGGACTCGTAATCTGGTGAACTGGGGTCGCGTCTCCGCTCCTCCACATGCAGCTGCTGGGTGACCTTGGGCCAGTCACACTTCTCTGAAGTCTCTCAGCCTCATTCACCTCACAGAGTGTTTGTTGTGGGGGAGGAAGGGAAAAGGAGATTGTTAGCCGCTTTCATACTCCTTAGGGTAGTGATAAAGCGGGATATCAAATCCAAACTCCTCTTCTTCTTCTTTTTACATAATGGCTGTGTTTTAGTATGTTTTTCTTTCTGTGCTAGTGTCAGCAAGTTTCTTTAGTGTGCCTTGTTATCTGCAAACATCCCTGGACTTAAAAGTTCAAGGCTTTAAACTCTGTATGAACAAGGCTCAAGAGAGGGCCAGTGTGATTGTATTGCACAAGACAGTTCCTCATAGTGCAGCATCTCTTAGAAAAGCCTGGTCTCTGGAAAAGTTCCCAATTTAGACTTCTCAAATCCACATCCACCAGTGTGTGACTCTATGCTTTCACGTACTGGAAAGGAACTTCTGGAGAGGGAACTTCCTCTGGGTTGAACAATGAGTTAAGTGAATTAGTGGGAAGCGGACAGCTGGGGAAATTCCTTAACTCTCATTTGAAATAGTGAAAGAAATTGAAAATAAAACTACTTTTCCTACCCATTTTCCCAGTTAAACCCAAATTTCACAGTGAAAATAATCAGCTGGCACTTAGGCCTGTAACAGGCAGAACATCACAAGAGACTCAAAACTGCATGAATTGGATCTGGATACAATTGGGTGATCCCCCCCCCCCCCCCGCTGAGAGTTCAGGTCAGTTTAGCAGCCACTTAGAGCTCTAACCCCTTGAGAATGTTGTCATATTCATGAGGGAGGATTACATTTAGATGTTCGCTTCAGTTAGGGCTTGGAAATCCGAAACTTTCTCCGGGCTCAGGTCTCACAATTATAGTGACGACAGTGGAATCTGCAACAAAATGTTGCAGTGCGGAGGCGTGCCCCCTGCTCAGAATTCCAGCTACTCCATTCCGTTCCTCCTCTCATCTGGTTTTATCTCCCCACTTCCAATTCCATGGCCATTGCACATACTTAATTCTCATTGGGTATTTTTAGAGTTTTCCTTCTTTATGAAGATTTTTTTTTGTCTCCCACGCCCCACCCCAGCCCACCCCGATGCCTGCTAATAACTCCTCTTCTGGGTGAGTGGTGCTATTTTGGCTACATAAATAACTGCACTCTTAACCTGAACAGCAGAAATACAGGGGAACGTATTTTATATTGAAATCAAGAGTATCACCCTTAACTTTACAGTTTACTGATCACACCCCCCCCCTCCCGGAGACAGTCCAGGAGTAAATGCTGTTCTACACTTCTGACCCAGGATATAGTATACAACAGGGATCAGCAAACTTTTTCATCAGGGGGCTGGTCCACTGTCTCTCAGACCTTGTGGGGGGCCAAATTATATTTTGAAGGGAGGAAAAGAACAACTTCCTATGTCCCACAAATAACCCAGAGATGCATTTTAAATAAAAGCACACATTCTACTTATGTAAAAACACATTGATTCCTGGACCATTCACGGGCCAGATTTAGAAGGAGATTGGGCCGGATCCAGCCCCTGGGCCTTAGTTTGCCTACCCTTGGTATACGACATCTTCCTGAAGGAAGAGTAGTCCTTCTGAATTTATGTTGCTTTGGGGAGGAAATAATGGCTGGATATGAATGACAGAAGCTCATATCTCTTAAAGTTAGGCTACAAATCCTATTGTAAAACACTGAAACACGAGTTAGAGCCTAGTGGCTACTGGTACTGTATACTGATAAATGCAAATTACTATATCTTGGATAAAATATATTCAATAAGTTCTATCACATTAGCCAGTTACAGACATCCTTTTCATAGAATGATGCCCAATGTTAGCCATATTCAGAGTAGCTCCATTGGCATCAATGCATTTAAGTAACTTACATTCATTTATTATTAAGTAATGCAGGCTCAATTATCTACTCTTGAGTAAGACTAACATTGGCTAACCCATAATCTTTTCTGACCTTCATTTAGGAACAGTGAGTTTATGGTTAGGGATAAAATATGACTCTTCCTTGATCCAAAGTCAACAAATTGCTACTCTCCCAATGGTGGCCCACAAGCATATTGTCAGATACTAACTTAAACATCTGTACATGGGTGCTAACAGGCCACACTTCCTCTGTTTTCCAGAGCAGCCATATAAATCAGATTTTCTCCCTCGGCTGTCAGAGCTAATAATCTGCTCTCAGCTGTGGTCTTCCCCCTATAGAATTGAGATCTAAAGGGCAAATTGCTAATTAAAGACAGATTGTATTGAATTTGTGACTCAGTGTGAAATGGCAAACATTCTTTCAAATGTGCCTGATGGATTAACTATTTTAAAGATATTCATGCCTTGCAGGGGGAAATATCCATCTGATTTGTCTTATGCTCCTCCTCTTAGACGAACATTTACTGTGTTAAGACTCCAAAATTTGTCCTTGTCTTGGGTCATTCATTCCCTTGAGACCAGTTACCTGTGATATAGGGGAAATGGAGAATTCATCTCGCTATTCCGTACTTTACCCAGTTTGTGTGAAAGGCAGGTCTAAGAGGTTAGATCCCATTCTGAGCTGACCTTTCCAACTCTTCTCAATGATAATATCCATCGTGCTGGGCTAGAAGTGTTCTGAAATGATAATGAGTGGCAAAAAATCAGACATAAGCTGGCTGTAAGTGTAAATGAAGCATCTAGTTAGACAATAAAATCAATGTACCCATCTGTCCTATGTGTGTTTAGTCAAAACTTAATGACCAATTTTGTTATTTAATTAATTTATGGGGTTGTCATTGTGGCAACCATGAGAGCAGTGGTGTTTTTGAGGACATCCCCATGTGCCTTCCAAGCCTTTAAGTTCCCCTGCCCCACTCATTGCCCCCTTCCTCACGAAGTGGCAAATGTGGTTCTTTCTCCCCCTCACTTGAAAAGTGTACAGAACACTGAATGAAGAAGCTGGAAGTGTGATGCTGTCTCCTACTTCCTCTTCCAGCTTGTGAAGGCTCAGCAGTCAACAGAAAGTGAAGCAAATGAGGAGGTAAGGAAGGAAAAGGCAGCTATTGGGGGAACACAGAAATGGGGGCGGGGGGAGGAGTGTCGTAGGAGTTGGGGAACAGGGAAAATGTAGTGCCGCAGAGAGAAAGAGAGAGAAACCATGTGCATGCTTGCACACCCAAGTCTGATCCAGCAAAACAAAGCCTCTAGAAATTGCCTATTTTCCCCATGGGTCCAATCACCAGCAAATCACATCTGTCTCCAGCTACTAAACTATAAAAATCATGGATCTGGTGCTTTCCAGTGCTGCTGTTGCACAAAAACATGGATCTGAGGCATGGACTCTTATGGATTGTCACCATTTCCCCCAAGACTTCCCTGAAAAACCACCATCAAATCATAGGCCACCTCTGTGCTTACTTATATGTTCTGTGATGTGTCAATATGATTCCTTTGTCATCATATGTAAAAGTCATGAAGATACATGAGGACCTGTGTCTTTGTAGCGCTGGCCAGCACCAGATCTGTGATTTCCCCCCACCCCACCTGCAATCTACTAATGTAAACCTTAATTTAATAATGGTTTTGGGGGAACCCTGTGTAAAATCATGCATTTGTATTTTACAGGATATCAGACTGTTCCCCAGATCCCATGGAAAAGCAAATAATCTCTCTGTGCATGTTTCTCTCTGCCTGTCTGGCAGGAGGTGTCCCAGGGGGAGAGATGATGGAAGCAGCCAGAAGGGAGCATCCTCTCAAAATTCCAAATGTACTCATTTGGCCCAACCCCAATCTATTTTGCGTCTCTTTAAACTTGCTTAAATGGTCTCAGTTGTATTGCTCCGCTATTCCTATGAAGTTTGCTTTTATTTCTACTTATGCTCGCCTCTTTTTTTGTATTTGATACATCTCTATGTCCTGCAGCTAATACATTGAAATTGTGCTCATCGTTTAGTTCTCACAGTAGCTGAAAACATGAACACAATGTAAAGTGCAACCTCTGGGACCCAAATATATATGTTTTAAACCTTTTCTTTAAAACAATCATATTTATTGCAGGACCCAACAATGGTGATTTGAGTATCTGCTGTTTGTTCAGAGAGTGCCTTACTGGAGGAAACTCCTTCAACATGGTTCTAATCTAATGGTTCTTCCTTTCCCTCTGGCAAACTCTACAGAAGCACAATGCATGACTAGAGAAGGAAGAGACGCCAATAAAGCAGAGTATATATTCCTCATTTTGACACTATTTCATTTAATTGCTAGCCTACAGAATTAAATGAATACTTGCGCTGTACTATGTCGTATCTATGACCATAGGATCTCCCTGCACTGGGCTTGAATTGTTCCCCTAAGATGCTCTCAACAAGTAAACATAAGAACGTAAGAAGAGCCTGCTGGATCAGGCCAATGGCCCATCTAGTCCAGCATCCTGTTCTCATAGGGGCCAGCCAGATGCCTGTGGAAAACCCACAAGTGGCCCCCAAGCACAACAGCACTCTTCCCTCCTGTGGTTTCCAGAAACAAATATTCAGAAGCATTAAGGAGGCAGAGCATAGCCATCATAGCTAGTAGTCATCGATAGCCTGGTCTGCTGTGAATTTGTCTAACTCTCTTTTAAAGCCATCCAAGTTGGTGGCCGATGGCAGAAAGTGAGGAGGAATTAAAGAACCTTTTATTGAGGGTGAAAGAGGAGAGCGCAAAATATGGTCTGAAGCTCAACATCAAAAAAACGAAGATCATGGCCACTGGTCCCATCACCTCCTGGCAAATAGAAGGGGGAGAAATGGAGGCAGTGAGAGTTTTTACTTTCTTGGGCTCCATGATCACTGCAGATGGTGACAGCAGGCACGAAATTAAAAGATGCCTGCTTCTTGGGAGAAAAGCAATGACAAACCTAGACAGCATCTTAAAAAGCAGAGACATCGCCTTACCAACAAAGGTCCGTATAGTTAAAGCCATGGTTTTCCCAGTAGTGATGTATGGAAGTGAGAGCTGGACCATAAAGAAGGCTGATCGCCGAAGAATTGATGCTTTTGAATTATGGTGCTGGAGGAGACTCTTGAGAGTCCCATGGACTGCAAGAAGATCAAAGCCTGGTGTGCTCTGGTCCAGGGGGTCAGAAAGAGTCGGACCCGACTAAACGACTAAACAACAACAACAAGTTGGTGGCCATTACTGCCTCCTTTGGGAACGAGTTTCATAGTTGAGCTGTGCTGTCTGAAAAAGTGCTTTCTTTTATCTGTCCTGAATCTTCCAACATTCAATTTCTTTGGATATCTACAAGTTCTAGTGTTATGAGAGAGGGCCTTCTCGGTAGTGGCGCCTGCCCTGTGGATTGCCCTCCCATCAGATGTCAAGGAAATAAACAACTATCTGACTTTTAGAAGACATCTGAAGGCAGCCCTGTTCAGGGAAGATTTTGATGTTTGAAGTTTTATTCTGTTTCTAGTCCTCTGTTGGGAGCCATCCAGAGTGGCTGGGGAAACCCAGCCAGGTAGGCAGGGTATAAATGATAAAATTATTATTATTATTACTTTCTCCACGCAGTGCAGAATTTTATAAATTTCTATCATGTTACCCCTTACCTTTTCTCTAAACTAAAAACTCCCAAACCTTTCTTCATAGGTCATGTTTGATCCCTTATTGACTGTTTTATATGTACAAATTGTATATGATGTGACCCTACTCATTCTTTGGGAATTCTGTATCCATGACTATTCATGGAGGGCCTGTTGTGTATTGGGGGAGCAGAGAGGAAATGCAATTGTTGTTGCAAGTAATACTGACATGTGGCATTATTGGAGGTGGGGGGTCAAGGTTGTGCAGTGAGAGGTTACTGAGTGGGGTGTGTCCAGAACTGTTGGTTCTGTTTCCCTGAGAGTAGGGAGCATTCTAAGTGTGGTTGCTGTCACTCTCATTTTGTGATACAGTATCTACTTTCCTCTGCATACTTTCACTTTTGGGTGGAAAGGCAGATCCAGCATGTTAGCTCTAAGAGGCAGATTCTTTATCTTGGAATTTCCCTGAAAGGGCTCGCTTAAATCCGCAAAATTAGCTGAGCCCAGTAAGCAATTAGGTCTGGATAAAGTTTACATGATCCAAAGGCAGCACAAGCTAGAGTTAGTAAGAGAATGTCTATCCTGGCTTGGCTGATTAAGCCAAACTTGCCTGCTAGTGCTGTTAGAACACAAATGCAAACAGTCAAAAGGATCAGTGGTAGCAGGGTCACCTCCAGTGTGGTTGGGACCAGGGGCTGCTGTTTTAATTTCCCACAATGCCCTGGGTGTAACATCCCTCCAGGGCATTGTGGGAAATTTAAAATGGTAGCTCCCTGATGCAGTTTCCAAAGAGGGTCCAGGGCAGGTGTCAGGAGTGGCCTGTGTGTAGGTGCTAACTGCTGCCCATGCTGGGGTTGGTTACCTTGGGAAAGCCTATCAGCACCACAATGTTCAGCGCTGTGCCTCTGACCAATTTCTGGAAGATGTGGGCACCTGCTTACACTTCTGTGGAGCAAGCAGCACATCCTGCGAAGGGAGACCCTGATCTGGAAGTGAATAAGCAGGTTCACTAGGCATGAAGGTGAAAGGGTCTGAGCGCAACTATGCCTGGCTCCTCCATAATGCATTTTCTGCCACCTGGGCTAGAATTGCGTAAGACAAGTGTCCCTTGACGTCTCTGTCCTGAAATGCCCTCCACACTCCTTGCAGAGCCTGTGCCTTTCAGGAGAATGGGAGCTAAGCTTACTTTCCAAAGGGAGACAGGATGGGGCTCAGAATTTCTGAGAACTCATAGCCTCACCAGTTCCAGTGATGACTGCTGCCCACCAGGACTGGACGGGTGGAAGGCAGGAAGATCTACAATGACAGGCAGAGCCACCCACTGGCTGTAACTGAGAGGGCTGGCAGGTGGGGGTGGACTCAGACTGGTGGGGCAATGCCCTATTCGCCCTAACGGACCAGCTTCCAGTGCGCTCCGGAAAGCTTCCCTTGTTACCGCAGACGGCAAGGGTGTGTGTGTGTGAAAGCACTCTGCACATGCACAGAGGCGATCTTGTTTTATTACTGCTATTTTACACATCCGCAGAAAACGGGCGCTGCCGTTCTGTACGAAGAAGAGTTCCTTGCTCTTCTAGGGTTTTAAAACAACTGAGCGCGTCTTTTTCTCGGGCGGCCAGCTCCCTTCTTTCCCTTGCCGCGGGCTCTAGCTGTGATCCGCTCTCCTTCCCACGCAGCTGGCGAGGATTTCGAGGTGAGCGCCGGACTGCGCGGCGGCGGCGGCGGCGCAAAGGGCGTGTGCAGCCGGAGGAGCCCAGCTGAGAGCCGCGGCTGGAGACAGGCCGCCCGCCCTCTGCCTGCCGCTCGCTCCACCCTCTCCGCCGCCTCTGCAGGTCCCTCTTAAGAGCGCCTGCGCTGCCGGCCACCCTCCGGCAGGTCGGAGCTGCTTGGGCCGCCCGCCCGCCCGCCTGCTCGCCATGGCCATGGCTTCCCCGGCCATCGGGCAGTACCCTTACCCGCTGCTGCTGGAGAAGGAGCAGCAGCGCTTCCTGCAGAGCCTCAGCGCCAACGAGAGGAAGAAGATCCTCAAGCGCTCCGCTGCCAATGACCTGAAGCCGCTGCCGCAGCCCCGGCGCAGGAACCCTCCGGAGCCCGCGCAGCAGCAGCAGCAGCAGCCCCACGCCCAGGGGGGCAGCATGGCGCAGTGGGGCGACGACGGGAAGGCTGCGCCCCAGCGCGACGCGACGTGCGCCCCCGCCGCCGTCTGGAGGCAGCACCTCGGGAGAGCCGCCGGCCCCGAGGCGCAGCCCAGGACCGACGCGTTCCTCGACGGCGTCCCGCTCGCCCCGCCGGACGACGGGCCGACGCTCGGGGCTCCCGCCACCCCCCGCCAGGCCCCGGCGTCTCCGGGCACGGCGGCCAAGCCGGCCCGCTCGGGGCTGCCGCACCACCCGCAGCACCACCACCGGCTGCGCCTGAGGTCCGCGGCGCCGCGGCTGCTGCCCGACGTGCGCACCATCTTCGAGCAGCCGCGGGACCCCCGCGTGCGGGAGGAGAAGGGCGAAGGGCACCGCTTCGAAGCCGTCGCGCTCTGGAGGGGCTGGTGCGACCTGTGCGGGGAGGCCGTGCAGCAGCGGGCGCTGCGCTGCGCGAGTAAGTGGCTCGGCTTTGCACGTCGAAGGACTCCCTCCCCTCCCTCTCCCCGTAGACAGGGCAGCCTTACGCTTTAGACAAGCCGGCGGAGGCGAGGGAAAGGCTCGCTGGTGGGGATCTGCTCCCTCCTGACCTGAAGATGACCCCCTAATATCCCCCTTGTATGTGATAAGAGGCAGTGCAGGTAGCTGATCCTCCAGTCCTACCTAAAACGAAGGCACCCCCCTTTCCCCCCTGTCCCAGGGTAGCTTCTCCTTGCCCCACCTTTGCAAGGGTCCCATCCTTCGTGGCGGGCAAGCAGATCACCTCTGCTGGCCCAGCCTGTTCCGATTTGTACACAGTCGATTCTCCCCTAATCCCTCCTGAATTGTTACTGCCTCTTTAAGAGCAAAGGGACTCTCCAGCCTCCTCTCCCCCGTCCCACCCCGTCACCCGGGGTCGCCTCTTTGCAGGTGAGTGACCGCTGATTCTCTGCGTACATAGCGCAAAACAGCTGTTGCAAATCCCCTCCTCCACCATGGCCGGCCAAGGAACCTCCTTTTGTAGGACACTGGAGATATTCGTGCCTTTAAAAAGACATTGATAATTTATTGTCCCGAGGTAGATAATAAACGTTGTAACCTTGTTGGATCCGATCTGCATTCCTATCAAAGCACTTAGGAGTCCTGGAGGAGAGAGCGCAGCTTTATGGGAAGTCTGGCGCAGGCACTGATTTATGTTCAAGACCTGAGTGCTAGAGCCCTTTTAAAAATTTCATGAGGTGTGTTGGACTATTTGCTGGCTTCTATTTGAGCTCCCGCTATGAGAATTTCAACCCTCTTTGATCCTAATTAGCGAATTGGCTTACACATCCTTTGAGTATTCCATTCTGAAACTGCAGCACATCAATCAATTAATAAGTCTATGCAGATGTGTTTTGCAAGCCCTCTTATCATCTGCACGTTGTTCATCTAAAATGCTTAATCTTGTCAACTTCGTGTTCACCATTCAGTCTCCTATTGGGATATTCCTATGTAAACACACCAACGGGATCGATCTGAACATTGGATGTACGGACTTTAGATAGGTTACTAGCTGTTCAGATGAGTGTCAGCTGTGTTCCCTTCCAAGGTGCTTATTTGTTAGGGAGGAGAAATTACATTTTACTTCGCTGTTCCGCCTCTTAAACCTTCAAGTGGTTCCCTTCCTTGCTCTCTGACTTGTGTGATCATTTACTAACCTGTTCCACTGCTGCTGTTTACCACGCTGTTGCCAGCCTTTTCCATAGGAGCCTATCAGTAAATCACTTGATGATAGTTGGGTGTTCTGTGCATGACTTGTATATGATTTGGTTAGAACTGTTGTGCTTTTTGATGTTGTCTCTCCTTTGCAGAGTTATGACTTGTATGCCATTAGATTTTGCCACTGGAAGTTTTACATGGCAATTCTGTTTTTAATTTGAATGTGGAGTTTTATTTCAAAACGGGAATCTTCGAAACTTGGAGTCTGTTGATTGCTTTGGCAGGAATTACATGCAAAATCTTAAAAGCTATCTAGTGCAGCCAGTTACATGCTAGCAAACAAAGACAGTTAAGTACTAAATAGCTGTTGCATGCTGCCAGCTATAAAATACCATTACTTGTCAGCTGGTACAAGTATGAAACACTGTTCAACATTGAATTAAAATATCAGTCAAATGTGAATAAATTAAAAGGCCTGTGCATTCATAGCTAGTACTACAAATCAGGTAGGCAAATGCCAGGATAGACAGAACAGGGTCTGCCTTTTATTTTTTAATCCCCCCCCCCTAACCTCATTGGGGGCTCTTCCGATCACCTGCTTGTTGAGCATTTGTCCTGATTTATTTTATTTGAAAATGTATTCTTGGCTCTTTCATAAAATAACAAGGACATGTGTCAGAAATTGGCTATTTCACAAGCATTAACTCTAATTTGTTTTTTTGGAGGGGGCAGGGTAAATGACGTTGCATCAAAGCAAATGTTACCATACACTTTCTAATGCATTTTCTTGTCACTTCCCTTATCACAAAAGTCCAATCTTTCGGGGAAGTGTGTTGTGTAAGACATGACAATCGACTACAATGACACAACCTGAATTTGCTGGTGTATGATTTGAATATGATTGGGCTTGTGCCTCCTGGCCCCATCTCCAGCCTCCATATGTTCATGTGTATCGTTTATACAGAGGCTGCATGTCTACACCTGAATGCACAGAGGGTCATGTGATCCAGGGCTCTGAAAAATGAGGGAGGGGCTCCATGCAAACACTGCACTTGCACGTGAGGAGGTTGGAAGCAGGGCTAGCAGGCAGGACCCCAGTAAGCCCCTTCAAGATGCCTAGAACCAGGGGTGCCAACTTGAAAAAAATATTGGGGGCACCAGGTAAGCCCCACCCCACACAATCAATCACATGACATGGTACACACACACACACACACACACAATTTGAATGGCAATGCCCATTAACTTTGTGGGGGCTCTTCAAATATTTTACTGGGGAAGCCAAAGGGACCTCGGCCCCTGAGAGTTGGTTCCTATGCCTGGAATGAATAAACGGGCTCATGATATGCATGCGAAGACTGGAGCAGCGTAAGAGATACCTAGGTTGCTTCACAGCTGTATCCCTTGCCTGTCCCAGACTTATCTGAAATACATTTTTAATTGGATGGGGCATCTAGTGATTTGAAATAGGTTTGTTCAGATGTGATGTGTTTCACTTGCAAATCATGCCAAAGCACCCAGTATTGCGGCAGTGGCCTCTGCACATTTTATAAGCCATTCCTTATTTGTTATGATGGCTGGATGAGCATGTGAACATTTTCCTGCGAGCAGTGCTGCTCCTGGCTGAGACCTCTTCTATGGCTAATACACGTTTCCTGTTTTAGTGCTGAATTTTCACTTGTCTTAGAGGTAGCTACTGACTTTACTCCACCAAGTAGTTGAAAATGAAGGCTGAAATTCTGTACACGCTTACCTTGGAGCAAGTCCTTTTGCATTTAATGATACTTTCTTCTGAGTACACATACAGGAGGTTGCACTGTGAATAGTGCCTAAAAGTGAAACGTGTTGCTTTCTTAAATGGCTAATAGAGTGATGTATGTTGTCTGGCTGACTGTACTTCCTAGTTGTGTTCATGCTGTAATTCGGTCTGTGTGCATTTGCGTTGTGGTTTATTCTTTTTCCTGTGTGTGTGAAAAGTTGAATAAAAAGCACTGGCAATGCTGATCCACTTCAGGCATTTCAGTTCCCGGTAGCTGAGCCACAAGAGCAGACGTGGGAGACCTTTTGTCTATGGAAGGTGGGGTCTTTCCTGCAGTAGCATCTCCATGATGGAGTCCCCTCGCTGGGGAAATCTGTCAACTTTCCCTCCCTTTGTGCTTTCAGACACACTTGGAATACTTTTTTATTTTATTTAGAAAGATGAATTATTCAGGAAGGATGATTTGGGGGTTTTTTTCCCCATCTTTGGATGCTGGCTAGCTTTCATTAATCCTAAATGACACCCATTAAGAGTGGCCTAAAAGATAACACTTTCCCAGAAAAGCAATCAGCAGAGATAGATAGGTCGGATTAAAGTCTTTTATGTTCCAAGTTTAAACAAATTAAATTGGGTATGTGGTACAGGTGAGTTTAACAAGATTTTCCTGTTGTTTTTTAAAAAGAAGATATAAGATGCATTTTCTTGTTTGCCCTGGCAGAAGTTCTGATTGTCATAATTGTCATAATAACTTTAGCATATTTACGGGGTGTGTAAGGGGTGGGATAGGCGCCATTTTCCTGGCACCCCTGCAGAAATGGGGCAACTCTCTGCCAACCCTGGGGCTGGTGTGGTTAGCTTCCTCTCCTGGCTGCCCTGGGCTTCTTTGGAAAGAAGGGCAGGATATAAATCAAATAAATAATAATTGTTGATGGGAGGGAAAAGAAGAAAAACCTGTGTCCACACCCCCCTCCTGTTCTGCCCACAGCAAAACAGCAGGGCAGTGGATTTGCCCATGTATGAAGTGCCGTATTTTTCGCTCTATAAGACACACCAGACCACAAGACGCACCTAGTTTTGGGAGGAGGAAAACAAGAAACAAAATATTCTGAATCTCAGAAGCCAGAACAGCAAGAGGGATCGCTGCGCAGTGAAAGCAGCAATCCCTCTTGCTGTTCTGGCTTCTGTGATAGCTGCACAGCCTGCATTCGCTCCATAAGACGCACACACATTTCCACTTACTTTTTAGGAGGGGAAAAGTGAGTCTTATAGAGCAAAAATACGGTATTTTGGATTCCTCTTCTAAGTAAGACTTTCAACACACCTATCGGAGAGGGCATTATTTTCCTTGCGTTAAGCATGTTTGTGTGTATGGTCAGCACATTGCTAGTGGTTTTCAGCTGAGAGTGTGTGTTTTGCCTAAATCTGTCCCATAAACTGACTTGGGATTTGAACTAGGAGCTCTCAGCTCCTGGTCTCCTAATCATTAATCTGCACTTAGCAGCCGTTACATCTCAGTGCAGCAGAGGAGGGAAGAGAAGGGATACAGGGCTACTCCACTGGCACAGCTGAGAGAATAGAAACTTTTGTCAGTTTCTCCTCCTCAAACTTTCCCACTGCAGCTGGCTATTAGAAGAACTTGTAGCAGTGGTTGCTCATTTCTTCCTCCTCCCTCTCAATCCATTTTCCTTTTGTGTTGCCACTTTTAGTGGGTAGGGACTGCTTGTTTGTTGTGACTATGATCTTGCACTCTTGTTGCTAGTGCTAAATTTAAATTGATCACATCTCAATACAGGATTCCACTGTGCATTTCATAATTGTCTTGGACTACCCTACATTCCTGCATTTGACGATGTGTTTGTGTGTTTCCTGCTTGATCTTCCAGATCCAGTGCAGTCATTTTTATTGTTTTCTGTTTAAGGGAGCCCATTGCTGCTAATGTAGTCTTAAATGGATTATAATCGAACCATTATTTTCAGCAAGCATAGTCTTTAATACTTCTTTTGGTTTGATCCAACATTTGCTAACATTTGAAAGCTTATCTCTGCAGTTGCTAAATAACATCCCCCCATGAGGATTAATCTAATTAATCCAACTTTCTCCGCTTTCTGGACATAACTATAATCTTCTTGGGGGACTCTGCTTTATTAGAAGTGTTTTTAGAGTTAAGGGTGGCTCTTAGAAATTAAGAGTATACCTTCTTGCTGTATTAGGCAAGACTAAACCCATCTTTCCAGCGTCATCTTCATGCCCAGAACTGGGTGTGGTGTTTAAATTGTTAGCATGTCATAGATTTATAGAGTAGGATGTGAAAGGATATGTTTCTGTTTCCTGTTCTTTCTAAAATTCCTTAGGCTTGCCTGCCTTTCTAATACTGCAGTGCCTTGAATTGTATTTCCATGCACCTAATCACAGTCACTACAAGAACTATTTGTTGAAGAGTAACTGCTGGTTTATAGACTTGGTTTGCATTTAATACTCCACGCCATGGCTAAGCATGAATGTGGCAGCATGTGTGTATTCACAGTGAAAACCACAGCTGCCTTGCTACTCAGAACTAAGCCATGGTTTGGCTTAGACTTGTGCTAAGACTGTTGTTCTTGACTTACCATTTATGGTTGGTCTGGAGCTGCCAAACCACAGGGCTGGGTTTGGTGATAATGCAGAACAGCCAAACCATGGCTTGATAGCACTGCTGGAGCAGCACTGAGTGAGGAGAGAAGCAGCCACATTTCTTTCCTGTGAATTATCCAGGATATCATCATGCTTAGCTATGGTTTGTCTTATCTTTAGCTTAGTATGAACTGGACCATGATCTCTGTGTGAGTGGAGAAACGAGTATGTTAGAAACATAATCCCATTAATTTGCCTTAAGTATTTCTCTCTGTGTGGGGTTGCAATCTTTAATCAATTCACTGGGGTCATGAGGTGCACAGAATCATAGAGTTGGAAGGGCCTCTGAGGATCATCTAGTTACGTTCTAGTCCAACCCAAATACGCAGCTGTCCCATATGGGGATCGAACTTGCAACCTTCTCGTTCTCAGCACCATGCTCTAACCAACGGAGCTATCCATGACTGACATGTTTTTTAAAAAACAAAAGCTAAGAGAACAGGAGCACTGTTGGCTTTGGGACAAGTACATGTGTACCCAGCCTGTTGGTGACCCTGCTCAAGTGCAGCACTAATCTCCAGTTTAGCATCTAAATGAGCCATTTGAGTGCTGCTGTGGTGGCTGCATGGGTGCACCATTTTATTCATTGCTGAGATGGATTTGATGAAAAAAGATGTGTCAAAATGCTTTCCCCCTTTCAGCTTGTATCCTAAGCTTAAGCAGACAGGTTTATCCTGCGTTGCAAGCTATTGTGGTTCTCTCTGTCTGGGTATGAAGGGAGCTGATGCATCTCTTGGAAGCCATAGGCAAGAAACCACAACACACACACATTATAAGTGGACCTGAGAATTTCATCCACACGTGATCAGAGACTTGGTGACGGTCATCTCTGAGTTTAGGATTCCAGCAAAACATGCAGTCAGACTATCGCTGTTGCCCACTAGGAAGATGTATAGCTATTTTTTTTAAAAAAAAAATCATTGAGGCAGCCTGCCAGCTTGGATGTTGCTGCTTAATAAGCTCTGCAGTCCAACATTTTGGCAAGGCATAGAGCTGGCACAAGCCTCAGAGCATCTCTTCTTCTAGCCTGACAGCGTTGCAGTTTGTTTCCCTGTGTGGCGGGAGAGCTTTCCTGCTCCTGTAGCCAAGTGTTCGTGTGCTGACCCCTCTTCGCTGCCATCCTGATTTCACATTTTGGCTTTCCCTCCAATTTCAATCTCCATTTTAGTATTTCTCTCTGCGATGTACGCAGACACAGAAGAGTGACTGTGGCTCAAATCTGTTCTTTCAGAGCCATTTGAAAATGAAGGGTGATTGGAAGAGACAGTAGACACCGTATGGTCCTGCTGCATCATATTAATGCTGCAACATTATGCACAGCTCTGTGATTTTGTTGCAACAATATGTCACAGTTGGTCAGTTTTTTCCCATTGAATTTTTTGTGCAGATGGAATGTTCACAACAGCATGAATTCCACCCCATCTTTCCAGCTCTGGCCCTTTCTGGACTTGGATACCCTGGCCACAATAATCCATTCTCTAAACCTACTGTTTAGACTCTTGGGGCTGCCCCTTGAAGACAGTCCAGCCACGGCAGCTGGTTCAGAAAGTGGCTGTGAGAGTTCTGAGCAGTGTAGCAATGTGGATTCATATAACACCAACTCTCCGGGAGCATCTTTCTCCATATGTGCCAATTGAATACCTGAATTGGGCCGAGGAGGTTCTTCTCTCCTGTCAAGGACAGAGTCTCCTCTGTGGGGCTACCCTGGCTGTGGAACTCCTTCTCCTTAGAGGTACACTTGTCTCTCTCACCCATAGAACTGAATGGTCCCAGAGCCTTTCTAGCTTTCTTTCATGAGTTCCCCTTAACCATTAACCATGGTTAATGATTGCCAGGTTTCAACCTTAACAAGAAATTGCAATTGCTGAAAAAGAAACCAGCTGTCTTATAAACCTGGTGCAAAAGTTTTTCGGAATTCCAGCTGAGTTTTTGAGTTATGTATATACAAATATACATTTATAGTCTCTTTATAGTGAGCAGTGTGGTATCCGCAGCAGAATGTGTATGTATTGTCAGTAATTGCTTTTTCTTATCAATTGCATGCAGAAACATATTTACATAGACAAATTCCATATCCTGGATATATAAGCACTGATGAAAGTCTGTATCCGAAGCCGGGGAAGATTTAGTGCCAAACATCTTAACTAATTATTCTAAGTAATTCTCTAAATTGTTAGATTGTGCTCTCTTTTTAACAGAAGAAAAGCAGCAGCAAGTGCAGACTCTGAAAGGGGTTTTTTGCTTGGTGGTTTTTGGGTATTTTTAATGGGAACTAAAACGGTTCTCTTTAAATCTGCACATCATAACAAAAAATCCCTTCTTGATGCCATTCTTCATTCAGCAGACACTCCCTTTCCAAAAGAATGGTGTTGGGCAGATTCCTCTTTTGCTTTTTGTGCTACAATTAAACCTGGGTGTGTACTGATCAGAGAGAACTCATGTCAAAAGTGCAAATGCATGGTTTCCTTTCGACTTTTTGCTTTCTGTAGGCTTTGGGGGAACAAGCCTATTTCAACAACTCCTTCAGATACAGTGGTACCTCGGGTTAAGAACTTTATTCGTTCTGGAGGTCTGTTCTTAACCTGAAACTGTTCTTAACCTGAAGCACCAATTTAGCTAATGGGGCCTCCTGCTGCTGCTGCACCGCCGCCGCATAATTTCTGTTCTCCTCCTGAAGCAAAGTTCTTAACCCGAGGTAATATTTCTGGGTTAGCGGAGTCTGTAACCTGAAACGTATGTAACCTGAAGCATATGTAACCCAAGGTACCACTGTACTGCTTTTGAGGCTGGCCGCTTACACTGTCAATGTTTAGTTCAAATCCTGACCAGTTCAGAGAGGTACCGGTACATCTGAGACAAGGTTTGTTTGCTGCAGAAGGCAGTAGGTCCTAGCAGGCAAGGTGTTAAACTGGGCTATTCAAGTTCACATAGCCAGCCTGCAAACTCCCATTCACTTGAACCGGCATCCTCTTGCACCTGTTGTGGTGTGAGAGGGGGCTTTCCCCACAAAACCAGTTGCTGAGTCCTGTATGAGGAATATGCACCTAAAAATAAATAAAAATGAGCTCCTTTTTGTGCATCACTGATATTTAAATGTGAATCACCAGGCGTGAATTTGTTCATTATTAATTTGTACAGTGGTACCTCGGGTTACAAACACTACGGGTTATGAATTCCGCTAAGGTTAAGAACGGTTTTGGGTTAAGAACGGACCTCTAGAATGAATTAAGTTCGTAACCTGAGGTACCACTGTATACTCTTTAGGTTATGTTAAGTACTATAGAAATAAATGACAATATTAATGATGATGTCCAGGACACATCCATTCTGCTTTTCTTCTGAGGGGAAGGGAAAATCCCTTGTCACAGCTGCTATAAGGAACTGAGGGTCCACAGGGTAAGCCTTAGGATACAGTGGGAAGGGCCCAGGGTGGGACCACTCCCTAGGGAAAAAAGAGATATATTTGTGGTGGGATTTTTTTTATTATGCCAGGACATGCATGGAAAGGAAGTTGAAACAGATCTGGCAAATGCTAAATTGTCAATTTATTCAGCAAGTGAAGTACAGGCAACCCTCAGCTTGATGCTGGGGTCTCATAGAGTCAAAGCACACTGGATTCAATAAGTGGGTGGGATTGCCAAAGTTTTTTCCTGGATCCCTTTTTATTTTTTAAAATGGCCAAGCGTGTAAAGCTGAATGGGCACAAGTTAAATGTGGGCAAGTTGTGAGTTACTTGTAATGTAAACTGGACCACTTCAGCTTTGTTTGTGAAAGGGGTTGTGTAATTATGGTTCTACATAGGGTTGGCAAGGCAATATAAGTTCCCACCTGAGCAATTTACAGTGTCTCAGCATATTCTAGCGATGTCCTTATTTAATAGGAGGACTCCATTTTGAGAAGCTTGGAATCTTCTGAGGCCTTCAGGTGAAAGGGTCTTGGAGTTGAGCACCTTTTCCCCAGCCCTGCTCCTGAAAACTGGTTGAGGTATTGGGCATGTTAATGTTATTTGAGTTGTTGCAGCTGCTCCATATATACACTCTATTATTATTCTAGGGTATTGTGCTGCTGAGTAGAAGTATGTGTATCACTGCTACACCTCTGCAGTTGAAAACTCTTCACTATGGCCTACTGAATAACACTCTCAGTTGCCCAGGCTTTAAAGGAGAACGAATGATTGTTATTGTCTTGAAAGAATACTTCCAGAATTGAACTGCTTGCATTTATCATTTTATTAGCCTTTCCATTTAAAATAAAGCACGCCTAGGCTCCCCCACCCCTCATTTCTCCTCTTCTGCTTTCCTGGTTAGTGCATGCAGTGATTTGTTTCCCCCCTCAGCAGACCCAGATGGCTGGCCAGCCAGGTGTGACCATTGCATTTTCAGAGACCATAAAATGCTGATTGCTCCACTTGAGTGTCTGTGGCATGTTGCTTGCAATCTAACCCCAAAGCAGCTGGTAACACAACTTGATGTGCCACTGGAATCTCAGTCAGATCAGACGGTGGAGCCATAATTCTAAGTGACAGAAGCAAACCTTTGGTGTCAGATGCTCTCCCGCATGGATATCTAAATGATCCTCTTCACTCTCATTTTAAGGAAATCTGTGTGCTGTTATTGATAGGGGAGAGTCATGGAATGTATAATGCCTAGAACCTACTCTCATAATAATGTAATAACATGTGGGATGCTTCATTGGAATCAGGCATTGGTTACACCTGTACCTTTGGCAAGTGAGTTTGCTTTCTGGTTAGGTATTATCCAAACAAGCCGCCTTGAAATTGTGTTTGGAGCATAAGATGTTGCCTTCGACCACTGGTCCATCTAGTTCAGTATTGCCTACAGTCCCTGCTCTGCACAGGCTGTTAGAGGCTCTCCAGGATTTCAGGATTTTTGCATTTACTACTTTTATAACCTACGTTTCCTCCAAGGAGCTCAAAGGGGCATACATAGTCCCTCCACCCCCACCCTACCCCATTTTATCCTCACAATAATCCTGTAAGGTAGGTCATGTTGAAAAATGATGACTTGCCCAAGGTTGCCTTGTGGGGTTGATGGGTGAGGAGGGATTTGAAACCACATCTCCCCAGTCTCGGTCCACTGCTCGAAACCATTGTGCCACATGGGCTCTTGCGGTTGAACCTGAGCTTGAGGTTTTTAGCATGCAAATCATGCTCTTCCCAACAATTATACAACCTGAAATCCAGCCCCTGGATTTGTTCCTGCTGGAACACTGTATATTTATTTTAATTTGCACAACAGCATCTATGGGGAGAAATTCAAATGTAATAAGTGTGTTCTGTTGCAAACACTCTTTGGATTGTTCGCAGTTGACTGTGTGAAGAGTGAAATGTGTGTTTTGTCCCTAGCTGAAACCAGAGAGAGACATTGGGTGGGAGCTAAATTGGCAGGTTGTCAAGAAGCTGCTGCTAAACCAGCACTGTGGCTGAGGCTGACTGTGTAACTTTGTGAGAGTTCAGTTATGAGAGTTGGCAGTAGGATCCAATTGGTCAGGATGTTACAAGTCCTTCAGTGGACGTTCTAGTCAGAAAAAGCGCAGGCTCCTGCTGTTTGAAAGCTCAGTTGGGCAACCTTTGGGAGACTGAAGAGATTTGCCAATGAACTAAACAAGAGATTCTGAAAAGCCTTTAGCAAGCCTGTGAGAGTCTGGAGCTGCGAAGCAGCCAGAATCCAGAGAAGAGAGGAGCTGAGGGTTCTTTGTGGCAGCAGACAGCTGCTGAAAAGGAAGGTGCCAACATCTCCAAACTTGAAATCACTGAAGTAAGAAGCTAAGATGGCTTGCAAAGGAAAAGGACCACACTAGCACTAGTTCTTGGGGAAAGCTAAATTCATAATACACTCACAACAACCCTGTGAGGTTGGTTAGGCTTGAAAGACTGTGACTGGCCCACTGAGCTTCATGGCAGAGGGAGGATTCAAGCCCTGTCTTCCCAGTTCCTAGTCTTACATTCTAACCATGATACCACATTCCTTCTCCATTGAGCAAATCCATTGAGCAGGCTCTCTTACAAACAACAACAACCTGCTTAGTCCAATTAGTTGCTTTGGTTTTTAGGATATTGGGAAGTTGCTTCGCCACAAGGCTTAAGAGGTAGCTGTGGCTGCTTCTTCTTTGCATCAGTTGCTGTCCTTGTCTCTTGTCTGCCCTTAAAAGCAAGCCCTGCAATTCTTGTCACACTTCCCTATGATTCACGGAACTGTGTAAATTTTTAATAACCCCTTTGTCTTTTGTAAGTGTTTGTTTTAGGCAGCTCATACCTTTAGTAGGTGTGGGCATTCTTTTGACAGTACTATGCAGGAAATAATAGCTATTAGAGAATTTCTGTTCTGCCATTGCTCCTTCAAACAGGAGTGGGTAAGATTTATTTTTTTTACCTGCTGTGGCTGCTTTTGAATCTTCCTGTCTTTAGTAACACACACACACACACACACACACACACACACACACACACACAGCCAGGTCTCCTCCTCACGTTGTTTCAGATGTGATATCTGCTACTCCTCATTTATGGCATGCTAATCTGCTTGGTTTTTTAAGGTTTGTGGGCTTTTTACACTTTTAAAAACTGTTCTGAGAATGGAGGTGGCGGCTTCATGAACAGGGGCGGAAGAAGGGGGTGCGGTGGGTGTGGGCCACCCTGGGTGTCATCCCTTGGGGGGTGACATCGCAGTGCTGCCCCCCTGGGATGCTTGCTGTGTGGGCGGCGCCCCCGTGGGCAGCTAGCCCCGCCCCATTGACATCTAGCCCCACCCCTGTGGGCACAGCATGTGCACCGCTCCGGGGGCCGGAGCAGCTAGCTCCGCCTCTGTTCATGAGTGACATAGGGGCCAGTCAATCAGGGTTGTGTATAATGCTGCTCTGAGGAAGGGAGAGGCGTAGCCAATCAGGACTGTGTACAGCTCTACTCTGAGGAGAGGGTTAAATGTGGTTTCATGGTTGACACAAAGTGTAGCCAAAAGTATGTCCAGAACACAAGCTCACTTTGTGTGTATGAAGGGGTAAATGGGACTGTGCCACCGGTCCCAACCCCAAAGTAATGTGGCTTCCCCTTACTCACCACCTGACACCCATCTGCTAGGCATAGACACCCGACCCAAGGAAGCCTATAAGAGTTGACATCCTGATCACAAATGGTTCCAGTTCCCAGGGAAATGTAGTCTTTGGCTCAGGCATTCGTGACTTATGTAGGAACAGCCAATCTGTGACCCTCCAGATGTTTTAGACTACCCCTGGCATGGCCAGTGGTGAGGGATGATGGGAGTTGTGATGTAACAAGGGCCACAGGTTAGCCACTCTGTCCTAATGCATTGGCAGTGTTTGAAATTAGCCAGGCGCCTGTGGCATTTTGCACCTGGCTATCGGCCACTTGTGACCAAGTGAAGATGCCTGGATGCCAGGATGGTGCCTGATATTTCCACCATCTGGAGGTACATGCCTGGGGATCATTGGATCTTGACTGTTTTCACACACTAATACTACATCCTATAGAATTCTATCAGTTATATTTTATTTGCACAATCAGAATGAATTTCAGGAACCAAAATGCTTTTTCTGGGCAGCCTGAGCAGGGGCAATGAACAATGTTATAGTTAAATGTTGTAACTAATAATTAATAATTACTTATTTATACCCCACCTATCTGGCTGGGTTTCCCCAGCCGCTTTTGTCTTCACTTCCCCCACCCCACTGCCCTGCTCACAGTTGTGAAGAATATTCCTGGGTTATGAATGGCCTATGTCACAATTAATTTAAAAAGATAGGAACAGGCCAATGTACATGTGGACTGCCCGTGAATAAAGTGACTTTTCTTTAAGTTCTCTAAATTCTTAACCTAGCTCAAGGTTGTCATTTGAACTAGCCAGATGTTTAACTGGTAATCACAGTCAGTTCATCATTTGAAAAATAAGACTTTCCTTAAAATGGCAACCAGACATTCTGGTTTGGGAAATGTAACCTTGGTTTAAGGAGCCATTTTGCACCTAGCTTATGTATCCAAGTTTCTAACACTTCATTGTTGTCATCCTACCCATTTCTGCACACCTTGGGACCTGGATCCTGGAAGGCTTCTTCCATGCAGACCGTCCATATTCTAAGTTTATTGGATGAGGTGGTCTTGATTGTCGTTCAGGCTGCTGAGATCCATCTTGTGACAACATGGAGGAGGGTCTTTTGCGTTGTAGCACCCAGTTTATACACTTGGATTGAAGGGGGCTACAATACTTACTTTCCCATAGTAGGTTTCCTGCTAACATTATGGACACCTGCAGCACTCTTAATGTAATATGGGCATTCTTATCTTGCAAATATTTTTCAGGCTTATTGTTTCCTGTTACAATTGGTGTCAAGTTCAAGTACACTGCTAAATACTAATAACAAACTTCCAGTTAATGTTTATAGGCAAATAGGGCTTTGTTTTGTTCCTGCCTTTTTGTAGTTTGTTCAGAAAAAAACATTATTCAGTTTTTAAGAAGCCAGATATTTAAATGCACAGAGATCTTCCATTCGGTCTATTGCTTGTTTGAAAACATAAGGCCATAATGAATGTGAGCATTGAAACAAAAAGGAAATATTGGTGTATTTATATTTGATTTTACATAATCAAGGTATTGCAAATAGTTGTTTTGACTTTCAAAAGGCAATGGAAGGACATTTAATTGAGATAACCTTATCACTTCATAGCCATTATAGAAATTGGTCCTTGACGGCTTAATATTTTCTGACCAAGCTGTTCAGTAGAGATTGGATATTCTCATCTAGGGCAGAGAAGGTTTAATGTCCCCCTAGGGGTTAGGGTGAATGTGATTGCCTGGAGAGTGAACCTTTTGTAAGCCACAAGAGGTTGAACCTTTTGTCCTACAAAAGAGTAGTAGTTAGGGTTCTAAGGCTGCAATCCTTCAGTAAGCACCACTGGACTTAATGGGACTGAGTTAGTGCGTAGGATTGCATTCTAAATGTATTTCATGGGTGTCTGCAGGTGTTTTTCTTATGGGGGTGGGGAGCACATAAGCCAGTCAAATGTAACTAGCATCTGGGAACAGGTCTACCAAGTCTGGTAGATCTGATGGCTGAGTGGAAGTGAGGTCTAGGTAGATCTGTCACCTGAGAAACTTGTATTACTGGCCTGACCTTTCATTGCATCTCAATGGGTAGGCCTGCTGTCCATCAATGAGTAGACCTAAGTATGCCACTAGACATGTCCATACCGATTAAAGCAATGCTCACCAATATTTTGACAGTCTTGTTCTTTATAGCTACTCCCGACAACTTTTAGGCTACTTCCAACAACT
Organism: Podarcis raffonei; assembly: GCF_027172205.1. Lineage (NCBI taxonomy): Eukaryota > Metazoa > Chordata > Lepidosauria > Squamata > Lacertidae > Podarcis > Podarcis raffonei. The sequence continues at coordinate 60,189,868 of NC_070607.1, forward strand.
TGTGGGCAACCGGTAGGGAACATAATTTGAGGCTGAGGGCCACATTCCATTCTGGGCAACCTTCCAAGGGCCACATGGCAATGGTGGGTGAGACCAGAGGCAAAAATGGGTGGAGCAATGAATGGAAATGTTGCCTCTTTGTACAGGAAACTCATTTTTAAATGCATTCAAACGCCGCTCTGCATCCTCCGTCTAGGCATGCATGAGGCACTACTGGAGTTCAAGGACCCATTCCAACCAAGGAAAAACACTTGTGGGGCACAGCAGGCCAATATGGGGTGTCCCCTGGGGAGAGTTTGGGAGCTAGTCAGAGAAGCCTGCAGGGCTGCTTTTGTCCCTTTTGTCGGAGGCTCTGCACTCCAGCTAAGTACACTTAATTAGACTCAGTAGGACTTACTTCTGAGGAATCCACTAAAAAAACAAAGGGGGAATATCATGCCATGTAGCTAGTTCTAGAACAGTGTGAAGACATATATTTCTTGCCACAGAACAGCTGGCCTTGTATTTGTAGCTAATCACCTGTTTTAAACTTATTAATACCTTGGAGATGAAGAAATAGGTTACTTGGCATATTAAGGTTACTGTTTTTATTGTACTCTAAAATAATATTGAGATTAAACTAAAATGCTGACAGAAAATAGGAGCCAGTGGGCTGAGAATATTTGAAAGAAGCTTTGCAAAGAAAGGGATGGTTCCTGTTCTCTCTCATTACTGTAGCCTCTTCCGTTAGGTTGCGTTATCTTATCAGGCAAAAAGCCCCAGAAATAGAAAGTTTTCCATGCATTACAGGAGCAGCCGTGGAAGTTTGAGGACTGTGGTGTGCGCTTTTTAAGAAAATGCTAAACAAAAAAGTGAAGGGCAGGAGCTAAAAATTAACACTATATTGAGAGCTCTTCATTTTGCAACCTTAAGTTCCGGTGAACATGCATTTGCTGCTCCCAATAGCATTCCGCATTCAAGCACTGCCTGCCTGCCTGGGTTGCGTTTGCCAGAGGAGGCTATTGATCTTATGTTAGAAGAATGACAGAAGGGAAAGCAGAGGCTGCAGCTTGCTTTGGATTAGTAACAAAGAGAATACGCAAGATCTTCAGGCATTTCCCTAAGTCAAAATCATGGTCCGAGGGTCTCCACCTTCAACTCAAGAGGCCCAGCAGAGAGGCCTTGCTGGCTAAAGGTAGGTTGAAATCATTCCAACAAACTTCTGCACCGATTCTAATAACAAACCACAAGATAAGGGTTAGTGGCTACCAGTAATGTGTACTTTAGCTTTATGGTGTTAGTGCCAAAATTTTGATGCAATTGGGCAGTCCAGTCATGGGTATAACAAAAACCTACAGTAATGAGAACTTTTTTTTTTTTGTTACAGCTCATACCAGTGGTGCCTCAGTAATGTAGTACATCAGTAAATGACTGCACTTTTGCTTTGATAATAATTTGGTTTCAAATGCTAGACTTCTAAATGTAATAATGTGTCCCTTAATAATTTTCAAAGCATAATTTTGGTCCTTTTACCTATGTTGTTTTTTTCAGATCATACTTAGGCAAGTGGAGTTACCAAGGCATTTTGTATATGGACTTTAATGCTGTAAGCAAATGTTGTTCTGGTGTTCCATTTGCCATTTAGAACTCACTGCTAATGAGTATAAGAGGCTGAAAAACATTCAAAGTCATGGAAAATATATTAGACATATTTCTGTGCTCTGTTTTATTGCTCATGCTAATGGCATCCTCCTGGATTCTGTTATTTTGAACATCAAACGCTGAGTAGATACTATTTTTTTCCTTCCGTAGTCTGTACATTAAGAAAACCATATGAACCTTAGATTTCTAAATATTTTGTATAGGGAAATGACCTGTAAAATGAAGCCTAACCAGTTCTTTAGGGTGAGGTTGGCATGTTTGCTTCTACCTACCCTTGTTCATCGGTGACCTTTCAAGTTACTCAGAATCTCTGAGAAGGGGAAAAGACTAACTTTAGAGCCTTTCTAAAGGATAGGTAGAAGGGTTATATACAACTCTAAATATGTTAGAATTATGTCGCTTTACTCTTCAGAGTTCGTATTGATTCCTTGCTGCCCCAATTTCTTTCTTTATTGTGTGTAAGACTGCATAAGTGATGTATTCAGGTAGAAGCCTGCCCATAATTTTCATCATTATGGGTATCCCATGACCTTCACAGAAACCAGGTTTAGCAGCTGACAGCATGAAATGGGGACTGCCTTAGTCTTTCAAACAGGCCAACAATTATTCAACAATCTTTTCCCTTCTTCATTTTTTGCCTCTGAATATGAGATGGAGTTATGGATTTAATAAAATCAATCAAACATGGATAGCCTAACTGAGGCCAGTGGGATAGATGTACTCAAGTGATATCCTGCTGTGCAGTCTAGTAGAAAGCTATCAGAATTTTCACCAACTAATTTTGATTTGAGGGTCTCAAGTAAGTGTGGGGATTTATTTATTTTTGGACTCTGTGGTTGAATTCAGCTTATTAGATCACATCCTTTGTTTAAATTGACAAAGAGGAGACCATCAATCCTAGAAATATGGTGTGATGATGTCTGCCATTTTACAGCAATTATATATATTTCAAGCCCAAATAATTGTTTTCCGCAGCCTTCTTTTTACAAGCCAGGGAGAAACCTGTCTTGGAATAGGTGCTTCTGTCTAGTAGTTTTATGTACTTACTTCATTTTGGTTTGGGTTCTACAAATGTCATTATCTTAACAGAGTTATGTATGCTGTATCTTAATAAAAGTTGGTTTAGTCAATATTTCTGTTGGGTGTGTTCCAACTCATTGAGTTTTAATGATTTATGACAGAGAATTTATATGTTGACACCAGACCTCAGGGCCGTCTTACCCATAGGCGCTAGGGGTGTGAGGCACCCGTGTGCTGGAGTCTCAGGGGCGCCAGGCTGAGAGTCCGGGGCCTGAGAGTTGAGTCCGGGGAAGAGCTCGTCCATCCGTTGGAGCGCCGCGACGGGCTCTTCTGCTGCAGGCAGCTTTGTGCTGCGAGTTCGGAGGCGACCGAGCCAGTGAGATGCTGAGGTGGCCAGCTGGCTCCGCCCTCCTGCACGCCTGGGACTGGGCAACCAGGGGGTGGGGCGCTGGGCAGATTTTTGCACCCCGGCGCCGTATGCTTAAGACAGCCCTGTCACACCTTCAAGAACAGATTTTCATGTATGGGGTGCATAAAGGCTTTGCTGCCACTTCCAAATATGAAAATAGACCCAGGTGTTGCTACTTTAATAAACTGTTAGCTCTCCTGATTGTGCTAAAATGTTTCCTTGTTGCATGGTATATTTACATTGTAGTATATTGAAGACCAAGATTCCCACAGACAGTATAAAAAGGCCATGGGATATTTAGTTCCCTGTTTTTAACTGGGAATGCAGCTTATTCTATTGAAGTTGCATTGTGAAAAAAATTATTGTTTTTTTTAAAAAAATAAAACAACAACAACACTTGAATATCTGTGTACAACGATATGTCTTGCTTCCAGTGGCTCTTTGTGAGCAATGTCATGTGGCTTCATTCTAAAGCATAGACTGAGTTTCTAAAATTAGCTTTCTCAGCAAGTCACTGAAGTGATTATGGCCATTCAGGAGGTGATAGTGACCACAGGAGCTTTGCTCTTAACCCCCTCCCTCCCCCGAAGAAATGCCAAATGACTGCAAAAATTGATCACTGACACAGTAATGAAAATGTTAGGGTTTCGGGAGTTGCTGTTGTTGTTTAGTCGTTTAGTCGTGTCTGACTCTACAACAACAACTCCCGAAACCCTAAGATTTTCTTTACTGTGTCAATGAACAATTTTTGCAGCCATTTGGCATTTCTTCATTTTGAACTAGTTGTTTGCACTGGAGAACAATAAAACCCAGATTCTTGAATTTTGGTTCAAGCTTAGTTAGCATGTATTTTAGCACTAGAATATATAAGGGAAGGTTTTGCACATATGAACAGTAAGGAAGACTGACGAGCACTAAGACCAGTACTAAGAATGTATTTGCTAGAAACTAAATGGAGTAAAGGAGAAAGGCACTATAAAAGTGCCCTATTCATTAAGTGTGGAGCCATAATGTGACAATTGCAACACTGACTTTTAAACCAGACTTGGTGTTTTAATTCCATGGCATACCACTTTCCCCCTCCAATTGAGTTATCATTCTTAATAGCTTCTCAGACTTAATTAAACACATGGGTTGCTTTGTCACAAGTTGCATTTCTCTGCAACCATGTATTATTGAATTATTACTTTTTATGGGAATGCTTGGAGAGAGAAATGGCGAGCTTTCATTTGAGTTGTGAAACAATACCTGTGCGGAAATAAAATACAGTGATGGCATGCAGGCCCTTTCAAAACAGAAGAGCATGTTAACCAAGGAGAATATTTAGAAAGCTGTGCATGATCATGCTTGAAGTAATATCTTTCTGTAAGGTCCAGCATGGTGCAATCAACTCAAATTATAACACATCAAATAAAGGATTTGCATTTGGTATGTAGTTCCTTACAGAGGCACTATCTTCTTAAGGAGATTGAGGGGGCCCTTGCATGATGCTGTGCAATGCTGCACAACACTACATGATGCTCTGACATTGTGTGTGTGATGCCAGGGGGCAGAACCTAACACCTCCTGAATATTGAGGGGGCTCAGCCCCCTTAAAAAATACTTTGGGGCCCCTAGAAGTTGGTATGCCTGGTTCTTTATATCCAGCTTTTCCTGTCATTCAGTTTGTACAGTTCTAGTAGCTGCCTCAGGATTTTTTCTTGGGGTATTCTCATGCCCTGCCCATGCCTGTACCCGTACCTGAATATTTTTTGTCTCTTTTGCTACTTCCATGATTTCTGATGAAGCAGTATCTTCTGTTTATGTCTGGGGCTCACTAGCTGTCTTCTGCTGTTTGAAGTTGTTGCAGGTATCTATAACTAAACAAACAGAAACAGCTCTGTTTCTTGCCTTTCTTTCTGTGGCAACCTTATATTGACATCCCATGTGCCATTCTCTCACCCTTCAACCAATGAAAACAGCAGCACTAATTTTTTGTTTCCCAGTTTTTCGCTACTGATTTACCAAATGCTGTCATCACTTTTGGTTTCTATACCGCTGGGTTACTTTTGGTTTCTAGTCCTGGCCACCCCCATCCCCACTTACCCCTCGAAAAGCAGGTTCAGGTCCAGCAGGCTCCTCAACTGATCATAAAAAGGTGCTGCAACTCTTTATATTATCATTGTGTTTCTAGGGTATCCAGATCTTACAACATTTCCACAGCATCATTAGATCTGAACAGGTAGCATTCATCTGACTTGCCTGCTGGCCCAGGAAGGTTTTCCTTCAGAAAATTGCAAAGAGTCAAAGTCTGGCAGCTACTCTTAGTGGGATCCCTAAACCTCTCATAGATCATTCTAAACCTATTGTTGACTAGCTGGATTTGTGTGTGTTTGTCTACATTAAAACAAATAAGTACATTTAGGATTTGAGGGGGCAAATGCCCCCCTGCAGAAACCAAATTGTACAAACTAACCACTCAGGGGCAGGGACCCAAGTTTCAGGGAAACTGCATATCTGGTTTTATGGGAAAGTATCATGAACATGCAGGGTTATTTCTGGTGAGGTGGGAATTATAGAGAAGGTTTTGCTCATCTCTAATCTTAATTCCTTGCTAGATGGAAATCTAGCAAAGGCAAGCGACATTAAGCTTTGCAAAGGCAAGCGGAATTATAGCTGTCATAAATATAGACCAAGTGGGTTTGGACTGTTTATGTATCTTACATACATTGTAGATGTCAGGAGAGAAAATAAAGAGGATGGACTAAAATTATCATTTTGTGTGTGTTGTTGATGCTAATGTGGCACAAAGATGGTGTGTGATAGGGCAGCCAAGGAATCTCATATCCTAATGCACTAGGCCTCAGATTTCCTACTCCTTCCTCCCAATTTTTGATTCCCCCCCTTTGCTTATAAGACTGTTGGGCATGTCTCACAGCTTAATGCCAATGAGACCTCTCACTACCTGCTGTCTTAATTTGCACCTCAGAGACATAATAACTCAGCACATGCAAACTTATGTCATGCCATACCCATATTTTGATTGCTTTAAGTACTTAGCAATACCCCTGGTGTGTAAGGATGGGAATGAATTTCTGTGTGTTGGAGTAAAAATGTTTATTTACTGTCTTGTTGCTGTCTGTGTGTGCTGCTTTGCATCTTCTATACATACTAGTGATGTGTTAAAATAACCCTGAAATGGACATTCAGCATACATCAATGAATATGCCCTACTTTTCTTCATGCTGTTCGTTGCTGCAGCTGTGATACCATATGCCACTTGGTGCTCCAGGATAATTGTTTTAGGATCAAGATGTTAATGCTCATCAAGAGGTCAATACCATGCTTGAGTAGGCTGGAAGACTTTTGAATAAAGATGGGTGATCACCCACTTGCTTGTCCCCAAAATCAGAAACATTCAAGTCAAATACTCCACCAATACCACCTTTTGATTATTATTTTTTCAAATGTTCAGCTGGAAACCTTCAGTAATTCCATTTCCACATCCCTCTAAGTCTCACCACCTCTAGTTTTCCTTTTTTTAGGTGAACCTAACTCAAAGTGGGGCTCAAACTTCTATCCTCTTCCCTCCTCTTCTTATCAGTCCTGCCCATCTCCAAAAAAGAAAGAATAAACTAACTCGATGGAAGTAGATGCCAAGTGGAAGAGGACCAGAGATTGGGCCAAGAGAGGTTATATGGATGTTCTCCTTGGTGGCCTGTGATGTGCTCTGTGCATCACTTCTTGATGGTGATTATGAAGCTTAAAAGTCAAGTCCCATCACCCAGTGGAAAGTTAGGCAAGGAGCATGTAATTTGTTCCGCGGGGCCTGTTTTGGTCTATTCTATAACCCCCACCACATGATCCATTTTACCCAACACAAGGGAATTTCAATGGGACAAGCAGGCAAAGGGGGAACATAAGCCCCTTTAAGTTTAGCCTGGTTCTAAGGAAAGCTGGATCCTACTTGAAATGCAGTTGATCAATATGAGTGGAGAAGAGCCATATTTTAGGGGACTCTTTTCTTTTTTAATACTACTTCCAATTCCTACCTCTGACAAATGGAAGGTGAACATGTGGCAAAGCAATATCATGTCCAGAGTTTATAAATTCACTTGGCTGAATGTTACCTCCACTGATGGTAATTGAGACTGTCATTCAAATGACCTTGAGCATTTCTGATTGGTTGCCATGTATTCCATGGATGCCTACCTTTTCACTTACCAGCAAACTAACACAAATCAACCTATTTGCCTTAAGCCTCTTAGTATAGTTGGCTGTGGAATGAAGTTGTTTTTTGAGAACATGGTTCTGGAAGTTTAACGGTTTATTTGAATAGAGACTGGTGTGCCCAGTTACCGTGAGTTGAGTGGGTCAGGTGAGTGCTGCTACCCTCCTCTTTGACTACTACAACAATGCAGGGTGTTATATGGATTGTGTTTAAGATAAATAATAGCAAAGTGGTTGAAAAACATGTTGCTCTTAATATAATGCAAGCAGCTGCATTTCCTTTCACCCCTTAAATTAATTATGGACACCACCACTGGTAGATATCATTGTTATGTTCAGAGGTAGGATTCTTAAAAATAAGAATCTGGGTTCAGGCTATGTTTAGTAGATGTGCAGTTTTATTCTAGAGTACCTTCCTTATATAAAGTTTCACCAAGGCTTCTGTTCTTCCTTCCAGAATGCCCTTTTTCTGTTAGCCTTCTACTGGTCCTGAGGTGGCATAGTCTGTGTTTTGTGCTGAAATCTTAGTCTGGAGCAAATAATGAATCTGCCATAAACATTAGAATCAGGATTGCAGCATACAAAGAGAAGTTAAGCCCCACTGCCTACTTCTTCAGGGGGAGAACCACCAGTCTCTTATTGGAAGCCCTACCACTCAGGGGTTACAATCCTACACCCCAGCCCTCTCAGAGGGTTAGTCCTCTGCATTACAATTATGACTCCAGCCACGCAAAAGCCAATGATGATATACAGTGGTACCTCGGGTTACATACGCTTCAGGTTACAGACTCCGCTAACCCAGAAATATTCCCTCGGGTTAAGAACTTTGCTTCAGGATGAGAACAGAAATTGTGCAGCGGCGGCAGGAGGCCCCATTAGCTAAAGTGGTGCTTCAGGTTAAGAACAGTTTCAGGTAACCTGAGGTACCACTGTAATAAGGTGAGGCTACTTTAGCCAGCCAGCCAGCCATCTCCTCCAGGCAGGTGGACCCTTCCACATACATTCCAGGGCTTGTTAGCCTGCACAAGGCTTCAGTTGATTCTCTCTGCAGAGACAACATCTTCTGTAGCAACCTCAGGAAGAGGGCATTTCAGCCTTCCGGGCTCACCTGGAGCTATCCAAGGTCCTGTCCTTGCCTGCTCTCTACTTATTTGTTTCTCCTGCAAGCTTCCGGCTACCACCAAACTGGACAGGGGAGGGTAAGCCCTCTCCTCTCCAGTGCCACCCCTCCCAAAAATCATTAGATAAGTTGGAGAGAAACAGGCGTTTGGCTCTTCAGGTTTTGAGTTGGCCCAGAAAGTTGGGAGGAGTGCCTTGAGCTGTTAGTTTGGAGAAGACCCTCCCCTGGATGCTGGCCCATACTTCCCTATAAGTAGGCGAAGGGCCAAACTACACATGACATTACTAAGCATCTTGTTTGCCCTGGAGTGAAAGTTTTTATTTCATAGATTGAGTCCCCTGCACTAACAATCAGGAACCTGGCATGGTGGGGTTGGGGGCTTAAACTTTTATCTCCCTGCTGAAGTCCCGATCCAGGTTGGAGTGAATGAGAGCTTCCCTCCCCAATGCAAACTGCATGTGCTGAGGCCACAACAGGACTGTCCAAAAAGATATTACTACAATCCACCCTTTGAAAAATGGGTGGAAACAAAAATGGGAAGAGGAGTTAACTAGAATGTATAACATGCTGTTGAATAGCCAGAAGGTGGATGGGAAAGCATATAGAAGGAAGTGAGATAAAGATCTAAAGAAAATAGCTCTAGAATAAGTATTGGAATTTTTGCATGCACAAGGCTCGTGGTTTTCGGTGCTAACTGGATCTAAAGATAATTTCCTGAAAATGAGTAAACAATAGAATTTAACATCATGGAAGATGTGAAAAAAAAGAGGTAAAAGGAAACTGTTGGGCATGCCAGCAATCCCAGAGGTTTCTGCAACATGTGGAGTGTAAAAAAGAATATTAAAAAGCTGCTAGATTTTGGAAGATGGTGCTATAATTAGTAGTTGTTTCAGGCAGAAGTAGAAATGGACCCAGTTAAATTTTGTTCATAATAGTGCACTAGTGAAGAGACCAATACCCATATTATTTATACCTTTTACTATAGCAGGAATTGAATATTCAAGATATGAAATCTTCTCTATCACAATACTGATGGGGAGAATATGGAAGCTGATAGAAATTAAATGGACTGTGCTTGTGAAAGATTCTGAGAATTAGAAGAAAAAATTAAATAGCTGGGTTCTGGCAGTTCAGTAACATTAGACAAAAGATTGGATTAAAAGGTTCAGAAATAGATTTTTTGTTATTATGAAGTATTGGAGTAATAAATAAGAAAGGAAATGTAATGTAAAAGTGTTGATGGATGTTTTCCTTTCCTTTCTTACTTTCCTTCTGATTAATGGAAACCCATTTAGCATTAGTGTGTAATTAAATAAGGAGATGCTATGTAGTAAGGCAAAGAGGAAGTTGCAGTGCGTGTTAATTTTGTTTCATCCTTCCAGAGTCTCACATTCCTAATATGTCTGCTGTGTTACTAATCATACATTTATAGTGATCTTATCTGGACCTTAAATATTCTTAATACCTTGCTTCTACCCTGTTGGTGTTCTTAATATTTCTAATGGTACTAATACTTTTTGGGTTTTGCACTTGCATCTTTTGTATTTTATGAAGCGATGCTATATGTTGACGGTTTTGAATTGTACATATAATTATAATAATTAATTTAAAAATACATTAAAAATACCTTTAAATGTGCATTTCTGTCTTTGGCATATGCATACTTCAGCAGGCAGGGAGAGATGCTGAAAAGCACTTGAAGTTTTTAAGGTTGCCAGAGGCACCAGAGGCCTTGCACCATACCTGCCAAAATTCCTTCTTTGGTCTAGCAATTAAAGGTGCAGTAGCCTTGCATCCTGCCACCCTCGAAGTGGCACATGTGAAATACTTAGCTTCGGACAAATGTTCGTGATTTTGGATATTTTTTTCATTTTCTTTTTTCTTTTTTTGCACAGGTGGAGCAAAAGCTCAACAACTTTTTGTTTCCGTATTTTTACCTCCTGGAATATGGCAACCCTTTGTTGTTGTTTAGTCGTTTAGTCATGTCCGACTCTTCGTGACCCCATGGACCAGAGCACGCCAGGCACTCCTGTCTTCCACTGCCTCCCACATTTTGGTCAAACTCATGTTTGTAGCTTCGCGAACACTATCCAACCATCTCATCCTCTGTCGTCCCCTTCTCCTTGTGCCCTCCATCTTTCCCAACATCAGGGTCTTTTCCAGGGAGTCTTCTCTTCTCATGAGGTGGCCAAAGTATTGGAGCCTCAGCTTCAGGATCTGTCCTTCCAGTGAGCACTCAGGGCTGATTTCCTTAAGAATGGATGCGTTTGATCTTCTTGCAGTCCATGGGACTCTCAAGAGTCTTCTCCAGCACCATAATTCAAAAGCATCAATTCTTCGGCGATCAGCCTTCTTTATGGTCCAGCTCTCACTTCCATACATCACTACTGGGAAAACCATGGCTTTAACTATACGGACCTTTGTTGGTAAGGCGATGTCTCTGCTTTTTAAGATGCTGTCTAGGTTTGTCATTGCTTTTCTCCCAAGAAGCAGGCGTCTTTTAATTTTGTGACTGCTGTCACCATCTGCAGTGATCATGGAGCCCAAGAAAGTAAAATCTCTTGCTGCCTCCATTTCTTCCCCTTCTATTTGCCAGGAGGTGATGGGCCCAGTGGCCATGATCTTAGTTTTTTTGATGTTGAGCTTCATCCCATATTTTGTGCTCTCCTCTTTCACCCTTATTAAAAGGTTCTTTAATTCCTCCTCACTTTCTGCCATCAAGGTTGTGTCATCTGCATATCTGAGGTTGTTGATATTTCTTCCGGCAATCTTAATTCCGGTTTGGGATTCATCCAGTCCAGCCTTTCGCATGATGAATTCTGCATATAAGTTAAATAAGCAGGGATCAGTATACACCCTTGTCATACTCCTTTCCAAATTTTTAACCAATCAAGTTGTTCCATATCCAGTTCTAACTATAGCTTCTTGTCTCACATAGAAATTTCTCAGGAGACAGATGAGGTGTCTCCCATTTCTTTAAGAACTTGCCATAGTTTGCTGTGGTTGACACAGTCAAATGCTTTTGCGTAGTCAATGAAGCAGAAGTAGATGTTTTTCTGGAGCTCTCTAGCTTTCTCCATAATCCATCACATGTTTGCAATTTGGTCTCTGGTTCCTCTGCCCCTTCGAAATCCAGCTTGCACTTCTGGGAGTTCTCAGTCCACATACTGCTTAAGCCTGCCTTGTAGAATTTTAAGCATAACCTTGCTAGCGTGTGAAATGAGTGCAATTGTGCGGTAGTTGAAGCATTATATGGCACTGCCCTTCTTTGGGATTGGGATGTACACTGATCTTCTTCAATCCTCTGGCCATTGCTGAGTTTTCCAAACTTGCTGGCTACCCTACTTGAGCTTAATTAGTTGTTGAAATGGCTAGGTATTTCAGACCAAGGTGGTGACTTGAGCTCCGGAATGAAAAGCTTGCTTGCGTTGCATTAGTCCTGGAAGCTCATGTAATGTGTACATTCATGTTTGAGTGTATACACTTATTGTTTGACTTGGGAATGCGCTTGCACCTTATTTATTGATTTGAAAGTGGATGTTGTGCCCATTCATGCTGCAAAACTCAGAGTTCATTATATGAATCCATATAAAGTGGGTGAGGGAGAAGCTGTCTTTAATTTATTTTTACAAGGTTTCAGTTAAATGTGTGCTCATATTGGGGTAAGTCTGGAATTGATGCTGTTCTCTGGATTTGATGCACAGATAAGCCCTGCAGCATACGTGAACAAAATCTCCCTGAAAAAGTACTTGATAAGCATCTCATACTGGATAAATTAACTGATGCATTGCCTCTCCTCTTTTGAGTTTGTGAATGCACTAGTCAGCTTCAGAAGTTCCTGATGCCAATTTGGCTTTTGGTCCCCGAGTGAAAAATCAGTAGAAGCATAATTAGTAACGAGACTGCAAAATTCTCTGTTTAAACCAGGGGTGGAGAAACCCCTTTTAGATGGCAGACCAGATCCAATGACGACCAACTCTCAGTGGAACACATTTGACAGGTAGGTGGGTTGCCCACCTGTCCATTCCAGCCAGCATGTCATATGATGTCAGGTGGATGTGCCAAATAGCTGAAACAGTGCAGCATGCATTTAGTGCTAAATTTTAATGGCGCTGAATGAAAGCCACACTTGCAAAGGAACAAGTGGGAGTGCTCCCTAAGGCTACCAATTGTTCCTTTGCAGCTGTGACTTTACCCAACACACACCTGATGATATGGCTGTGGGGTAACAGTCTCTTGAGCCAAACGTTCCCCATTCATGACTTAATAATGTATGTTGGATGGAGGCTGAGCTGACTTGCATTGGGACGCTTAGAGCTGTCTCTACCACTCTCCCTGGCTCTAGGTCCACATCAAGGCATGGCTTTGAAGAAAGTGGAGGGTGAACTGTACCAGCCTTCATCCCTCTCCTGCTTTCTAGATATTCCCTGGTTTGGGAAGTATGTATATGCCACCTTGGGGCAGGTAACCCCAAAGTGGTATAAAATAAAATAAAGTAGATTGGAAAACACAGTGATTCAAAGAAACACCAACAAACACAATATCCCAACAAGAGTCAGATATAAGCTTACTATTCGGCCTGCCATAACACAAACAAACAAACAAACCCTGCCCATCCGGCTGGGTTTCCCCAGCCACTCTAGGTGGCTCCCAAAATAATAATAATAATAATAATAATAATAATAATAATAATAATAATAAAGGGATAAAACATCAAACATTAAAAACTTCCCTAAATAGGGCTGCCTTCAGATGTCTTCTAAAAGCCAGAAAGTTCTATAAAGTGGCCTTCCCTTCACTAGGAACTAGGGAGCTCTCCTGCAGAACACTGAAGAAAGTGTCCAGGCTGGTCACAATAATTTAATTTTAAATTTTAAATTATATCCAAAGTACAAAAACAAAGAACAAGATGAAACAAAGTAAAGGATTGTATCTTGATAAATTGAGCAGTTGATCAACGTATTAAAGTGAGAATTCATTGGCGTAGACCTGGTTGCCCAATGTAGGCGTTCCCGTAATACAGCAAGGATGGGGAACCTGGTACCCTCCAGATGTTGTTGGACTTCTGCTCCCATCAGCCTGAGCCAGCATGGTCAGCTGTCAGGGATGATGGTGTTGGAGTCCAACTTGGTCTGGAGAGCTACAGCCTGCAGGTTCCCTATCCCTGCATTAGGAGGATCATTAACATGAGAGAATCTTACCTGAGCAGGTTCCTCAGATGAGTCATGAAAGATTCATGTCAAAATGACTGCTTTAATTGGGAAATGATTACTCTTCTCCCCTACTGGCTAGGTTTTGCTACCTTGTTTACCAGCCAGCCTATTTCTCATACTACTTTAGAATATATTAATTTGCTCCGAGATGGCTGCTCTAAGTACAGCAAAGCTTTGTAGATGATGTTGAGTTTCTCCGTCCCTCACACCTGCTTTTTGATACCTTATTTTCCACCCTTGGAAAATGCCTTCTCGCCACCTGGTCTCTAATGTTCATAACTGAGTTGTTTACAAAATGCTCACAGTTTGTTGAATATAGCAAAAGGACTCCTGATACCACAATAAGCGCTCGCTTCTGTTCTGTGGCAGCTGCATTTTTAACAGCACTTTGCATTCCAGGAGCTAATATGCATTTCTGAGAACAGACAGATAGAGAAATGCCTGGTAATTACTGTCTCGCTTTTGAAGCCTCCACCACGATATACTACAGTACTAGAGTACATTATACAGATTTAGTGCAGTGGTAGATGCCAAGCACAATAAACATTTTGCATTCTGGAAGGTATCTGAATGCTGAATAGGTTCATTTTGTTCCTTCACCTTTCCTACTCTACAGCTGCTCCATGTGCCTGAAAAAACCCACATCTGATTGTTCTGCTGATTTTGTTCATATCTAAAGCAAGTGGGGAACATATTCTCTGATGGGAGCCCAGCTCCTCTTTTTGTCCTGGAAATATATACATGTTAATAACTTGATCCTAAACATGTCTACTTGGAAGTAAATTCTGAGCTCTGTGGGACTGATTTCCTAGGTGACGTGCTTGGGAGGCAGTATGGTGTAGTGGTTAGAATTCTGAACGAGGACCTGGAAGACTAGGGTGCAAATCCCCACTGAGCCAAGAAGCCCACTGGGTGACCTTGGGCCAGTCACTCTCTCTCCCTGCCTAACCTACTTCATGAGATTGTTGTGAGGAAAAAATGGAGAGGGGGAGAAGTTTGTATGCCACCTTGAGTTCCTTAGAGAAAATATTAAGCAATAGCGATTTAAAAACCAAGGGTGTGACATTACTCCAGCATAGTTTCTAGTTTTATGATATACAGTTTACTTGTGTGTGAATGCAGCTTAAGTACCCATATTCAGTGAGATAAATGTTGGTTCCCCCACACTTCCAAAATAATATTTTTTACAAGTGTATGCACAGTGGTCTGTGAGATTTCCTATTATCTGCAGCAGTACATTAAAGAATTACAGCTTTTCTCCCTCCTCAAGTTATCACTTTTGCGTGAGAGGAATTGCTTGCTATTCCCATGAAAGCAGCGTTTAATGGCCTGCATATACCGTGCCCAGCTGCCTTTACATTTTCATTTTTAATTACAGCGCTTTGCAGGCTTTTGGGTTTATTGATTTCTTTACTTCTCCCCCCCCACCTCCTAACTGTGAATCCCAAGTGCTGTCTCCTACAAGCCATTTGACTCCCTAGCACAGCTTCTTTGCATAAAAGGAATAATGTTTTATTTCTACAGCCATGAATTTTGATGACAATGAGAAGGCAGCTGATGCTCCACAATATTAACTGGAGGGCTGTGTGCTGTGTGTAGCATGTTAGGCTCTGCTCATGGTAAGAATTGTGCAGTGCGGTTGGTGCAGTCCCCCAATATATAATGTTGCTTTGTTGTTCAGTAATTTTCACTGATTTTACTGCCCCTGATTTTACTGATGACCCGTGCACCTAAGAGCTTGCTCAGATCACAGCTGCTCATGTCAAGGGTATTGTAATAAGATCATACCTGAACTGTATCCACTGGGTTGATCGAATGTCATGGATTACCTCCAAGGGATTATAGGAATCATAGCTTGGTGAGGGGGGATGGAACTTTGTGTAAGGCAGTGGTGGGGAACCCAGAGGTTGTTAAACTCCAATCAGGCATAGCCACCATGGTCAGTGATCAGGGATGATGGAAGTTGTAGTGCAGCAACATTGCCGTCAAAGCACATCAATGCTGTTATAGGGATGGAGGAGAATTTTGCTCTGTCTGCATTTTTAAGTGCATTGATTTAATTCATACCTCTGAGATTAATACACAGATTGGAAAATAATAGCCTTCAGATTTTGCACTTCTTTGAATTTTTCGGATACAATGCCAAAATGCATACTTCAGTAATTTTTATACATTTATTGCGACAAATGCCAGTGTAATCATGCCACGAAAAGCCTCAAATTTGTAGTCTAAATGCTACTTTAGATTATGAAGCCTGTCCTGTCAACTTGATTTCCAGAAGGATTTTACCTTTGCGGATGATTGGGGAGGCTGTAGCAGCTCCAAATGAGACACTAACAAGGGACTATATGCTGAATAACTATGGTGCCCTTGGTTATGGGGTGTATGAAAGACTAGTAATTGCTTCTTTATCTGTAGTTATGTAAAATATGTGTATGGGATGTTTCACATGACCCCTATTAGGTTTTTAAGACATTTTTGTGAGATAATGCAAATTTCACCATGTATTTCTATGTATTCTGAAAACCTGATTGCTCGGTTTGTGAATTCAGTCTTTAGATATCTTGGCTGTCTTCCCCCTCATATCCCTCCACACATTTTCTCCATCTTTAAAACTTCAAAATACACACATCGAATGAACCTGTTGATTGCTATTGAAGCCATGTCCTAATTTTGGTTCAATTTGTTTTTCCTCCCTAGACTGCAAGTACACATGTCACCAGGAATGCAGAAGCCTCATCCAGCTGGATTGCAGCCAACAGGAAGGACAGACTCGCAGCAAACCTTCTCCAGAAAATACCCTAACACAAAACTACAGCCAGGTAAGAACTGCAGTGTCCCCATGATGCTTGAGGAAGAAAATGGAACAAAGTGATTTGCATCTCTGGAAGCCAAATGGTGCCAGCATGCAAGAAGAGCTCATTGACAGGTTTTTGCACACACACTGTGAATGGTATCTCAGCAAAGCAAGGGGCCTCTAATTTCTGCCTTTCCCATATCTGTTTGTTGGGCTGGCGTTTCTTCAGATAGATAAGGCAATGCTTCTGAATGAGGCAATCCTAAGGCTTGCCTTCACAACAAATAGCCTTTCTATGCTTAAGATTACACATAAGGTCAAGTCAGACAATTGGCATCTTACCTGCTGTAGCACCTCCTGTTTTAGAAGCTAAGTACTAGTGTCAATGTGAAAGTAAGTAGGATTCATCCTGTTACATTGGTAGCCCAGGTATTTTGTTTCATGGGCCAAGCAGCATGCAGAGTAATAAGATCAAGAATCACTCCTTCGCTCTTGCAGCAATCTGGTAAAAGTAGCATGAATGTCTTTTGTCTTGCAGTAAAACTAATAGGGCAAGTTGCCTTCATACAGGGTGTTGATCATGGCAATGGGGCTCCCACTGTAAAATCTCTGCTCTAAACAGAGGGTTTTTGAGGTCAGCCTGTCATTAAGAGGTGTGCACACCACATGCAGATTTCTCTTGAGATTGCACTCCCAAAATGCAGTCCCAAAGCATCCTTGCTATAATGGAGAATGCAGCACTTTTCTAATGGGGATTCAAGGATTAAAAATACATGAGTCTTATTGGAACGAGGGAGATGGAAACATAAATTGGAGCTTTAGACATTGCCCTCTTCTGTTCCTTGGAGCTGAGTATAGCCTGCCCTTTTCTTCATCTGTGGCAGGCCTTGCTGAAAATGAATTTCTTGCCTCATGGGAAATGCCAAATCTCTCCTAACACTTTTCATGCAGTATCAGTCTGAAATATTCAAGTTTTGATCTTTAATATTCTGTGTATGGGAAACCCGAAGCCTTTTGTTCCTGTGTCCTTTCTTTGGTGTGTGTTTTGTTTTACTGTGAACACAAGGATCTTCTGCTCTGTGATTTCAATGCCTTTCAGTGGAGTTTGGGCAGGAGAAAGTTATGGGCGTGAGCCTAATGCAGCTGAAACTAAACCTTTCCGCCCTTCTCTGTAACAAATTGCTTATCTCATATTCTGTTGTGAATATCCAGCATGTCCGATACAGGCTTTCGTGTTAGCTTGCTTGCATACACATACTTTGTGATGTGGATAAAATGTGCATTTTCAGGGTTGTTTTGCAGATTCTTCAAAGGAAGTGTTTCTCCACTCCCTGCCAGTGGCAAAAGTATTCTCCACTCTGGTTTAAATGGCATATCTACATGATCAATGCCAAAAAGGCACTTGGTCTTCTTTGCATAAAGCACCTCTCCAGTCTTTTATCATCACACCCTGAAGAAGTTCTAACTCCACTGGGAAATTTTTAATTGTTCTTTTACAACAAAGAGCATCTTACAAACCGAAGAGCAGGGTGCTATGTCAAGATCAAAGCTTTTCTATGAGTACAAATGGAATGTCATTGCCATGCCTGTAGTAATTTGTTGTTACCCAGGCATTCTGAAAAAAAGCAATGGAATAATCTCCAATGCGGCATAATTTGTCTAACGTAGTTGTCTGTTGATTTTGTATGGTCCTACATGTGAAAGCAACCCAGCTCTGAGTTGTTGCTGCACCTCTTGAAAAGGGTAGTGACATCTTTGATTGGTACTCGATCTGGGATATACCTGCAACTTTAAAAATCTGTTCTGGTTAGCAATATTTACACTCACACTAAGCATTTCTGCCCTTTAATGCAAGGATGGTGAACGTGTGTCCCTTTAGATGTTATTGGCCTCCACCTCCCATCAGCCCCAGCCAGCATGGCCAGTGGTTAGGGATGATGACAGCTGTAGACTAACAACATCTGGAGGCCTACTGTGCTCTAATGGAGAAATCAGTGGAGCTAAATGTATTTCTTTAGTTTGTTATATGAATTTAGAACAAACTGAAGTGAAAAGTCATCCAGTAGGTTTTTGACAGCAGCTGTGCAACCCAATTTTGAAAACACTTGAGGTATCCCCCCAGAATATCCAGCTTTTGGCTTGTTTCTATGAAGTTCAGACATTAGGAGGGTGTGCACCAGATTTGGACAAATTATTAATCCCAGGCAGAAGCATTGCATTTTGGAAGGATTCTGGGCTTCTTGGAGTGAAGTGTGATCCGTATAAGACACCCTGAACCAAACAAGGGTCCTCAAAGTACCTTGCAACACCTTGGTGATTCAGACACACACTCACACTCTGCAGACAACTTGTCTGCTGAAAGCAATGCTAATGTCTCTAAACCTTTGCTATATAAGGGCAGGGGTGAGGTTTGGTGAGGTTTGATGGAGGGAAAATGCCAGTGTGAGAAGGCAGAGGAGGGAGCTCTGCTGTGACAGACAGATCAGACATCTTGTGATCAAGATTATTTTACCAGGACCTTTCAGTCCCAGTCCTTTTTGAGGGATGATGGTGGTGGGATGTTGAAGTAAATTATATTGGTGCGTTTGCTCTTTCACAAGTTTGGATGGATTTTTCCAATTGTCACTCCAGCTTAAATCAAAATATTTTGCTTACCTGTCTGTGTGCAGTGTTATGTGGGGCCCCTACCTAACACCATTGAATCAGTATCCACAAACAAAAATGATAGAGGAGGGGAAGCAAATCCCTCTTAGTTTCCCTCCCCCCACCATCAGTGCTAAGACACCTAGGATGTAGATTGGAGGGGGGTATCAATCATAGCTGTCAACCTTCCCTTTTTTGGCGGGAAATTCCCTTATTCCAGCGCTGTTTCCTGCTGCTTCCCGCTGCTATCCCGGATTGTTAGATATCCTGTGGACTGTTCCTGGGACAGGTGAGGCTGCTGATCCCTTATTTTCGAGGCTGCTGATCGCTTATTTTCAAATCTGAAAGTTGACAGCTAGGGTATCAATGGCTACCCAGGATGGAAGGCCTGGAAGGCTCTGCATACAGAAAAATAGCCCTGTAGGAGGTATGGTCTGCTACAGCAACTGAGATTATTTAAGTAAATCTGAAGTGAAATGAAACTCAAATGGATTTCCCCCCTCCAGCTTTGATACCAAATCATGTCCCTGACCAAAAGCCACTGAACAGAACCAGAACCAGTGGTGGTGGGTAACTAGGTAGGTCACAGAATTGTTGCGTGTAAAGAAGCCTGACCTAGATGCCTGAACTGAGCGTGACTTCTCCCTCAGGAAATATTCATCTAAAGATGAATTCTCCCATGTTGACGTTGTTGCTTCAGAAATGTTCTGAACAGTCTGATTGGATTATGCTGGAGAAAGTGACAAACTGTAAACCCTGGGTGCTTGTGTTTGGGCGTCAGGTAAGCCATGGCTAATGGTTCACTGCAAATGTACAGATTATTCCTCCTCACTCGTGAGCGGGATCCATCAACCACATCCTTGACTTAATGTTATACATGAACTGGGGATTCTGTTTTGTTTCACTTGGCAAGCTGAAAACACACCTTGGTTTCAGATTGTACTTCATATGGAGCAAAACAAACCATAGTCCCTGGTTCGGATATCATGCTAAGTCAACCATGGTTTGTTGCTTCTGCTCACTAGCAGAGATAAGCAAAATGTGAGTGTCCTGCATGTGCATGGTGAATCATTAACCACAGCTTAATGTGACATGTGAATACCTTCTGTCTGTCAATCTCAGTATTGTCCACCCTGACTAGCAGTAACTTTTTCCAGATAACAGATAGAGGTCTATCAACTTATCCTTCTTGCTAGAGATGCCAGGGGTGGAATCTGTGGCCTTCTGCATGTAGAAAACAGGTGCTCTATCATTGATCTATATGCTGCCCACTGATCCATACACACATTTTTCTCATTTATGCTCAAAAGTAAGCCTTCACTTATATAGTAATATCCCAGGGCTTGATTTTTTTAGACCTCTCATGCTGGTGCTAGGATTTATCTTCTTTTTTCCCCCAGTTCATGCTCCATAGCTGAGACTGTAAAAACACTACAAACATGCAGAGAGATGGGTTATAAAAAGTGACCTGTGGGTTAATTGTTTATTATATTTATATTATGCCTTTCCTCCAAGGAGCTCAAAATGACATACATTGTTCTCCTACTTGTCAATTTATTCTCATAACAACCCACTGAGGGTTTTTCTTGGCTGAAAGACAGTGATTGACACAAGGTCACCCAGTGAACTTCATGGCAGAGTGAGTGGGGATTTGAGCCCCCTGGTCTTCTAGATCCTATTCCAACGCCTTACCCACTAGGCTGCACTATATATGTCGGAGCCTCCATTTGTGAAAGTCATGTATGTGGCTTGTTCATAGAGCCAGATTTGTTGCCAGGTAGAGAGACTTGGAAGCTTGGCCTTATAAGGCCTCTTAAATCTTAAGAGATATAGACATGCTAGGTCACATTTGAACAATTTGCTTTCAGGCTCAGTCTCCTCATCCATAAAATGGGAACAGTGGTGACCTGCCTCCATAGAGAACAAGCCAAATAAAGACTGTATAACATATTGTGCATTGAAAAGTCTCTGTGAGTGCTGGAGTGGAAGATACTGGCTTTGGATCTTGCAAACTTCTGCATGTGCTTTGGGGTCCAAGATGCTGAAATGGAATGAAAAAATAGCCATGTGTTTGATGAGAAACTTATGGACATGATACTGCCTTGAAGGGGAGCTATTTCCGTGGGAGAAAATGTTTCAATTGCATAAATTTTAGAGGCCCTGCACTCCTCAGTCAAGTTAGATGTTGACTCACTTCTGACAGGCAGCTCTTATTTTTCACTGTACACAGTAGCTAAATGTTTTACCCAGAAGCAGCACTTGGGGGAGCTGGAAGGCAAATGAATGAAGTTGCAGGCAGGTATAGCTTAATGAGGAAGGTATTGTACACTGACAAAGGTGTCTTGGCAGCACTGGGGAGCAAAGCAGACTTTTGCAAAACAGCTTTTGCAAAACCACAGAGAAATGTCACCTCACTAGTTTCTATTGCATTTGGAATTTTCCCATTTGATGTTGATCAAACCTCAGAATGCATCATTGGAGTTCAGCTGTTTCTATAGTATGACTGCTTGAATCTTCCACTCGACTAGACAGCAGGTGGCTATCCATTGATATGTCCAAACGCAAAGTTGTCAACATCTAAAAGATACTTAGCCTGTAATTGAAACCCCCTTTTTGCCAGGCCGGGGTGGGGGGGTTAGGAATGGATTAGGCAGAGGCGTAGGAAGTACTCCTGGTGAGGTCCCCAGCGACGTTCTGGGGGTGGGTAGAGGGAAGGACTGAGGCAGACTGGGAGAGTCACTGGATCCTGATCCAGCCCCACTGTCATCCCTTGATGGTATCGGAAATGTTCTCAGCTTAATCACTTGATGAAATATACTTGGAGTCGAGAGCGGATTTCATGCTCTTTATTCAGCTCATAGTGGTGAGGAGGAATGGAAGTTCCCCCAGGATGTCTGCTTTATATACATTATTTACACAATGAGCCCCATGTGATTGGCTAATTCCGGGATTCTCCTGTAGGCCAATCAGGTTGTGGATTCACTTCCACCTGGAGCTGGATTGGGTGGCTTCTGTGGACCAATCAGACTGCTGCATTCAGAATCCTATTGTTGTAGGGCCCATCAGACTGCTGCATTTTGGATCCTATTCAACTCAGTACATAACACTTGATTTGCCTGCCCCCCCTCCTTCCACCCTGGCCAGCATAGGCAGTGGGGGCAGTGGGGGCTCTGCTCCTCCATCATGCTTCGCCACTTCCTGGCCAGGGATTGGATTGTTCTGTTACGGGCTGCCACTTGGTTTCAGTGTGTAAAGGTGCATTGCTGTATAAGTTGTTACTTCCTGCTAGTGTTTGAGAGGGACTTAATTATGAGGCAGGCTTATAACTAAAAACCAGCCTGTAGAGCTAGAAATACCCTTCATTTCAGTTTCACCTGTGTCTTGCCAAATTCTGTAAATTTGCACTTTTCTAAGAGAATCTTTGGCCTGCCATAGTTTCTGTTGAGGGTGTTTTAACTAATCCTCTGTTGGGTCGGTCAGATAATTTTTTAAAAAAACTTTATTTGATGTTTATGTTCTGGATAGAATGTGGATGGTGGTACTAAGGCTACGATTGATGGGCATGTTTAACTAATGGAATACTGGACAATACCGGGATGTTAAAATGTACTGTTTTAAGTCCCGATGGGATCAGAATGAGAAGGGCAAGCTGTAAGCTATGGAAGCAGTAGGAAGATCCATTTTCTTTCCTATTGTATTTATATCATACCATGTCTTTCCAGCAAGGAACTCAAAGTGGTGTTCAGGATCCCCTACTTCCCCATTTTAGCATCAGAGCAACCCTGAGAGGTACGTCAGGCTGAGAGAAGATGACTGTCCTAAGGTCATCCAGTGATCTTTATGGCTCAGTGGGGATTTGAACCCAGATCCCACAGGCTCTGGTCCAGCACTCTATAGCTACTCCATAATGTGCACTGGTTAATCCATATACACAAAGGGGGTAGTATCTCGTGTGCTATTTTCTTGCCTGAATGTTGCTGAATATACAACTGAAAAAATGAAAGAATTATTTTTGGTTCCCCTGCTCCTCCCCACATTTTACTAATAGATCTGGCACATGGGAAGCTGAATCTGCTGCCTATCATATTGACATGTCCCGTCTCAATGCCTGCTGTACTCCCCCATGTCTGTTTTCCAGTCTGTATCCTTCTGCTTTATTTCATACTATATACTGTAAGACTTGCCTGGGACAACAAGAACCATCTTGTGTGTTGGGCTGGTGCTTATTGCAGCAATACCCGCCTGCCTTAAAGATCACAGGTAGGAGTGGGATTGAAAAACCAGGTGCAGTTGTGGCTTGGGAAGGAGCTTCCAGGACATGTAGATGCCTTTTATAGACAGGCAATGCCTTTCAGCTATGTGCATCTCATAATATTTTATTACCACTGTGCCAGTTAGGGATCTTTTTATCTGATCAAGCACGCAACGATTTGTGGAAAGCGGAGGGTTTGAAGAGAATTGAATCTGAAGCTGTGGGTGTTTGGAAGCAGAAACATAAGATCAGACCTGTACAATTTTTTACCTATGACTTGCTTGGGATTTTTAACCAGTGTGAGTCTCATATTTCACCTAATATATCCATTTGAGATACTGAGATTTTCAGGATAGATCAAAAATCTGTTTTCCTTCACTACCACTCTTCCTTGGGCATACCTAATTTAAATTACAAACATTCACCTCATATACTACTATGCTAGTCTCAATGTGATTCACATCAATCAAGGTGGTCAGACTTGACTTTTTAAAATTTAACATCCCCTTTAGGTATTTATATTTGACTGTGAGAGAGACAGACACACGTAAAATTGGCAATAGATTTTGTTGTTGTTGAGTTTCACTGTGTAGAGCCCATCCGGCAGAGTGGATGTCAAGTTTATTTGATAGTTGTCAGAACAGCTAATGACAATTATCTCCAATAATCAAAAGTTCATTAATATGGTATCAGATTTATTCTACAAGTATGGCCAAGAGATTTAGGCCACAGTAAAGTGCATACCCTGGAGTAAGTCCCATTGAATTCTATGGGGCTTACTTCTGAGTAGACACATATAGGATTGCAGTGAAGCTCCTGAATGGGCAGCTTGATGACTCCACCTCTATTTCTAAGTCATCAAATATGGTTGCAAAATGATTTATGATTCCCCTCAGACAGTCAGTTCTCCTCAGGAAGACGAGAATATCCATTAAAAGTACATTATCATTCTGCTGACACAGGAAGATCAAATATTAAGCGCTGAGTTGGTGTGTCAGGACAGGATGTGCCTGAGATCACAATACATATTTCAGAACATCTGTATTATTGACTGTACCTAAAGCAATATCATGAACTACCGGTATGTTGTCACTTCAGAACATTGGTTGCAGCTGTAAAAAATTGACTTAAGTGTATTGTAATCTTTGCTACTACTAAGAAAAATTCTCTTCAACAATAATAAGCTGATAGCAGAAGGCTAAATTTGTGGTCCCTTTCAACTGAATGATATTTGAGCTTCAACTGCTGATACATGTTTTTTTTTTTTTTAAACTGTACAGTTTTGGTGATTTAAATTGACTCATTGGCCAAGGTAATGAGTGTCACTTTCTGTCATGGCTTTTGCTGTCAGTAAGAATTACACCAGTAATTTCTATTAAGTCACTTCAGTCAACTAATCTATTTACAGCCTGTTCGCAGGTCCTTATGTGATCACTGAAAACAGTTGGTCCTGGCAAGTATTAACCGCTCTCAGTCTTAACCTGATAACTGCCATTTGTCCAGATTTTAATTTGTCTGAATTAATTTGAAGATGTATTTTAATTAATTGATGCCTGTTTTTATGTGTACTGTGTTGTTTATGTGATGTTAGCCGCTCTGAGCCTGGCTCCAGCCAGGGAGGGCGGGGTACAAATAAAATTTATTATTGTTATTATTTAATTAATCGTACATGTTTACCTTGCCTTCTTTTGAAGACTGGGGTAAGTAATATATGAAAACTATAAAATGAAATTGTTGGTTTTTTAAAAAAAAAAGTTTAAATGGCTCAACCACCCAGCCATTATACATCAGACTGAGTCAAGTGGTGCTACATCACTTCTGGAAGATGCTGTAATGATGCCAGACTTTCCAGAGTATTATTAGCCTAGAGAAGAGTCACCAAGAATGCACATCATTCAGCACCTTCAAGCTCACTACTCAGCACTTCCATGAAGCAGCTTCTCTCTGATAACCAGCAGTGGTCAAAGTCAGGGCTGGTGAACGTATGCCTCTCCAGATGTTGTTGGACTCCAACACCCATCACTCCTAGCCAGCAATACCCATTGGTGAGGGATTATGGGAATTGTTGTCCATCAACAGCTGGTGAACCACAGGTCCTTCATCCCTGGCCTATGTAATGGGGTGCATCTGCCATAATCAGTCAGGAGGGCAAAATGGGAAAGGACCCCTATATGTAAGGTCTGTCATTGCCAGAAGGCAAGCAATGATGTGTAAGTTGACAGTAGGTTGTGTGCATGCTCTTCTGTGTAGCAAGACCAAGGAAGATGGTGGCTCAGCGCTGGGCACTAAAGCTGGTTGCTAGAGTCACTGATGTGAAATTCATAGCAGTCTACAGTTCACCATTAACAGCAATCTGGAAAAACATATATGTACTGACAGTTTTCCTGCCCCAACATGACATTTCTTTCAGGTTATTTATCTCCTGTAATTTTGTCTCAATTTTTCAGCAGTAATGGGTTATGTC
This sequence comes from Podarcis raffonei, assembly GCF_027172205.1. Taxonomy (NCBI): domain Eukaryota; kingdom Metazoa; phylum Chordata; class Lepidosauria; order Squamata; family Lacertidae; genus Podarcis; species Podarcis raffonei. The sequence goes on from NC_070607.1 coordinate 60,215,636, forward strand.
AAAATCCATTATACCAGGACTATTAAATTCATGGTTTTCTACAGTTTTTTCCCCACCTTGGACTCATTTTATGTAGATAGCTGGTGCAGCATAATCTCAGGGACACAGTAGTTGTGAATTGGTGTGTGTGTGTGTGTGTGTGTGTGGATGGATTGAAGGAAGGAAGAAAGGAAGGAAGGAAGGAGAGAGGGGAGGGATCACAGCTAAAGACCTGACACATGGCCATCCAACCTTTGTTTAAAGAACCTCCAATGAAGGACAGTCCACCACTTTCTAAGGACGACCATTCCACTGTCAAACAACCCTTACCATCAGAAAACTATTCCTATTAGTCAAAATCTCATTTCTTGTAATTTGATTCCATTGGTTTAGGTCCTGCCTTCCTGAGCAGCTGAAAAGAAGCTTGGTTTATCTTCCCTGTGACAGCCCTTCAGATATATGAAGTTGGTTACCATGTCATCTCTGTCTTCTATTCTCCAGGCTAAAGATAACCAACTTGCTCAACCATTCCTCTTAAGGTTTGGTTTGCAGGCCCTTGATCATTTTGGTCACCCTCCTCTGCACATGTTCCAGCTTGTTAATATCTTTCGTAAACTGTGGTGCCTATAATAGAATAGCAGTAGTGCAACTTTCCTTGATGTGGACACTCTACTTCTGTTGATGCAGCCTAGAATAACATTAGCCTTTTTTGCAGCTTTTGTGTGTGTGTTTATGTGTGGACTTGCACACGCGCACACACAAACACTTATGTATACCCCAATATACGTTTTTGCCCTGAATCTTTCCAAAGGGTTTAATAATTATTTTTTGTTTAATCACTGAAGTGTCACAGATTGTTCTACTGATTTTTCAACACTACCTTCTTCTACCCATAGTGCGGAGGTTGTTAACCTGGCACCCTGAGATGTCCAGATGTCCATGAGGTCCCCTCCCATGCAGCTCCCCTCTGCTTAAATTAGGCTTGAAAGAAACATCATGTTGTATCTGATAGAATAGGATGTGGTTTGTGCTTGGTTGCGATTCATGTGTTTCTGCACAGTTTCTCTGGTCTTCTAATGCGCCCATGGGCCCCAAAAAGCTAGCAATCCCTGCCACAGGGTCTCAGCAGAGAGTATACACCCTGATGGAGTCTGATACTTCAGGTGCTTTGTGGATTTGTAAATTCTAATTCCATCTCAAATGAGGCTAAGAAAAGCTTCTCATATATTTTGAGCTCACACTGTATTCTGCATTTTTGTTCAGTTCGAAAGTTCAGACCTGGCAATCATTCTGAAAAGCAAAGAGAGACTGTGCGAGAACCTAAATTTAGACATAACCAACTGCTTGCAACGGGATTTTTGTTTTGTTTTTTGCTTCCTATTCCTTTCCTCCCTCCCCAAAGCTATGCGTTAAAATAAAATTTTAAATAGAACTACCATTGAGACTTGAATTGTTTTGACAGCACAGGGGAGCCATATACATACATATGCAGAGATTCTGGTGTGTGTTCCTAGCATATCAGAGATTCTTCCCAAGCAGAATGTGTATTAAAACGGCCTGTTTCATCTTCAGGGTGACAAAACAGTCAATACATTATTGATGGTCCCAATAATAAAAACACAGGCAGTGAGGCATTCCCATTCATCATTTTGACACTTCCTTGGTGTGCTGCCTGGTCCAGCCCATGAGGGAGGAGCCTTCTTTGCCAAATGTACTCTAGGAAGGAGGAAATGCCAGCAGCTTCAACAAATGCAGAGAGTCCATTTCAGGGGGTGAATGGTGCAAATCAGGCTTTATTTCCTATGATGGCTAGTTTAAGAACTCTTGAGCAGCAAGACTGTGCCTTGTTTTCTGTCGTCCATTTTGCACCAACTCATTGGTGCAGTGACCAACTCATCCTTGTCAGAAGATATGAAACTTGCTCTCTCATATCTGCATATTGTTCTGATGTACAGCCTAATATTAGCCGGTGTTCTGTCCTTGATCAAAGACCTGAATAAATCAAGATTCATTTCCATTCAAACTCTCAGGGAGAAGACTTTTATGGATTAACATTGTCCTATTATAAACTTATGCCTTGCTTCCCAATTTTGTACAGCTGTCCAGTGATATAACATAGGAACTTGTTTGCAACTGATGATTACAGTGCATTAATTTCCTTGCCTTCCTATAAAAGAAAGTATGTTAGGCAATTCTGTTTTTATATAATAGTATTATGTTCACCCCATGTTTCCAAGAGATATGAGAAGTTTGGGGGCACAACACTTGTCTGGATTTGATTGGATTCCTTTGGAAAGAGGTTACTGTAGGCTTGCAACATTCTGTAGTATGAGAATTTGTTCACAAATGTACAGTTTGAGCATAGGTCTGGTTTAAGGAGGCATACCCTAAACCAGAGTTCACCAACAGGGTGCAGACAGCCAAACTCCCCCCCCCCAAGTTATCTAGGAGAGAGGCAGTGTCAGGGGCAGGAGCCAGGATCAGGTCAGTAATAACTCACACAGTGTTGGTGAAGTTAACTCTTAATTCAAAGAAACAAACAGCTCAGGAGGCACAGGAGGTCTTCCCAGTAGCTCTTGCCCCAACAAGGTAGTTAGGAGGACTGGAGGTTCCCGCCTTCCCACACCTCCCTAAGTCGTCTCCTCCCCCAGTTCATTCCCAAGCAATCTGAGGCTTCTTTGTCTTGTCTGTCTTTGCTCCACCCTTTTCATACCTCTCCAGATTCTGTTAGACCAGGAGGGAGGGGAGCTAGTCACGGCAAGGGGGGAGGCAGCTTGGCTTCTTCACCAGCCTGACTCATTTCTTCCTCTTGCCCCCTCCTCCTCCCCAGCCGCCTCTTCTGCCTCTGATTTTGGACTGTCACAGCTTCTTCCTGCTCACTAAACCCTGTTACCTCTTCAGCTTCCAGCACCACCACCTTCATCTGTTCCCTTTTCTCCCCCTGACCACTCATTGTTGTCCCACCATCAATCCCCTGGCTCTGAGCCATCTTCCCTTGGGAGTTTCCTTGGGGATTCACCAGCTGGTGCCTCCCGCCATCCCTCTGCATCCAGCCAGTCCATGACAGACAGATCTTCCTTCCCATGTTTCCTTTTAGTTTTTCTATGTCTCACTCTTCCCTGAACTATAGTCTGTCCTTTTTATTCTCTTCCATAGACTTAAATTCCTTGGTCCTTAACTGGGTGTGGTAGAAGGCATGCCCACTTTCAGGTATTTCCTAGAAGAATTAAGCTACTGAGAGCAATCATCCTGTCTGGGGTAGGACTACTGGGTTTCCCCATATTGTAGTTTGGGTGCTCCAGTGTGTAATATCACGGTAAATGTAAGTGCTGTCAGGAAAGTCAGCTGGAGTTTCCACAGCAAATGAGTAACAGCTGTGCGTTTACTGCCCTTCTATAACTGATTGATTGCCTGGAAAGGCCCTTGTGGTCCCAACTCAGTCTAATCATTTCAACTGAAAACAGATTTAGTCCCACTGATGCCAACTGGAGTAAATCAGTGAGAGATTGTGCCACATTGTCGGCTTTGCCAGCGCAAGAGGATCTGATGCTGAAGAGCTGTTGGAAAACCGGTACTTGAAATATGAGCAAAATTATGTGTCCTAAGGGCGAGCCGACAGGCCTTGCTTGGGTGTTCCCCTCAACGCACAAAGACTTTATGCATGGACATGTGGGGGTGGCATGCAGGCCCCACCCTCCACCGTTCCTTGGTGTGTAGGCTTCAGAGGCAGCTCCCAAATGTGGAGATCAGCAGAATACACTTGGAAACCCTCTTCAGACATTAAGCATGCATACGTCTGAAGAGGAGCTCATATCCAGGAATGTTAGAGGCAGGCCTTGTGTGCAGGCCTCCTGTCTCCCTCTACATATAAAGCCTCCACATTTTCTGACAAACACTTCAACAAAGCTGCAGGCATGTTAAAGTTTGGTGAAAGGGATTTTGAACACCCGTATGCAGCATCCTGAGGCATTTGTTTTGAGGGTAGAGAATGTGTTAAAACCACTTCCACTTGTGATAATACTGTATGTTTCTCTTCACCCAAAGTTTCAAAGCTTCTTTTGAGTCTGGTTTCACGTGTTCTTAAGAGCATAAGAAGAGAATGCTAGATCAGGCCAATGGCCCTTCTAAACCAACATCCTTACAGTGTCCACCCAGATGTCTATGGGGAATCTGCAAACAAGCCCATAACACATGGGCCCTCTCCCTTCTGGTAGTTTCCAGCAACTGGTATTCAGAAACAGTACTCTGACTGTGGAAGCAGAACATAGTCATTGAAGCTAGTAGCCATCAATAGCTATTTCCTTCATGAATTTGTCCAGTCCTTTAAAAAAACACATCTCTAAGTTGGTAGCCATCACTGCATTGTACTTTTTTTAATCTGTCATGAATCTTCCAGCATTTTATGAGGGTGATATAGATTTTTACACAGTTGTAATTGTCTGATTTAGGACTCTCTTTAATCTGTATTGCTGGACAGTGGTGTGTTCTGCCTACCAGCTGAAGTATGAAAAAGTTTTTTTGCAGAGGTGTTTTTGCAGTTGTCCCAAGGTAGTAGAACAGTAGAAGTGATGGTTGGTAATGTAAATAACTTGGAGGACATGGTCATACAGAGGAAGCTGAATGCCAAAAAAAGAAAATTCCTCAATCATTCAGCTGCTGTGAACCATATTGATTTCAGAGGGCTTAAGCATATTTAACCCAATGTTGGATTGTGGCCCAGGCCTATGAACATATTCTGTGCTATGTCTACTCATCTCTCAAACTGAAAAGTTGATTTATTTTAGCAGCTCTGAAACTTGAACCCTGCTTTTGAACTGTTGTTTGCAGCTTTCATGCTTATTGGTGCCTGGGACTTTCTTTTATGCAGCTATTTGATCTCATGGATGGCATGCATGCGCTACTTAAAATTTTCCATCTAAAGATGGCAACCATAATCCATCCTTCAGAAACAAAGGCTTTCACTGGTGCCCTTAGGCCGGCGCCTCAGACTCTGAGCTTTCATTAAAACAAACAAGCAAACCCTAATTCTCTAGCCCTCCTAGAAAGAAAGTTTAGGGGGCAAAACTGTTCATGTACCTTCTAAGTGATTTCTGTGAAATGTGAGTGTGGTGTGGCTACCTTCTATATATTTTCTGGTACTGAGGAAGGCTCCCTATTGCTACTAGAAGGTGGCAGCATCAGTGTGTGTAAAATCAGGATTGTGCAATCTCCACAATCGGGACCAGCGGGACATCGCTGACTTCCCGTGGAAAACATAAGGTTGTTGTTGTCTCTCTAATTTTGTTGTGCTACATTCCCCATGGCAACCATTTGACATTATGCCATTCCCCTGCTGCTCTACAACTATTTTGTGACTTGCACCCTTAATACTCTCAAAATTTGAAATGTGCCCACTGGTTTACTTGCTGTATGGAGTGATAATCATAGCTGGAATTGGAAAGGATTGAGAAGCTTGGCTCTCTTGCTGTGAGTGTTTGGATATTTCATATTGCTCAGGAGTGCTGAACCTGTGGCCCTTCGGATGCTTTTGGATGGCAGCGCCTATGTCCCTTGGCCAGCTTGGGCAATGAAGAGGGATGGTGGAAGATGTGGACCAGCGAAGTCTGATGGGCCCCAGGTTCCCCACCCCTGCTATAGTTGTTGCTTCATCCTCATATCTTAATATGGCTTGTAGTTGGGATACACTATCCCATAAGATGGTTGGTGTACATATGGCCCTAGTGCACTAACCATACTGTCTTTGTGAAGCACTGCAATTGGGCTAACATGCTCTTTCTAATATCCCACCATGACATGAATTGTGCAGCCTTTTGCAAGTTGTAGAGGTCATTGATGTTCACACACTCTTGCCAAAATATGATGTCTTTGAAAGCTGTCACCTTTTAAAGCATTTTGTCTGCCATTTTTCTCATGTTTTTGTTGCAATTAAAATTTAAAGATGGATTAGCTACAACCTTGATATACTTTCATGGAGAAAAAATCTTAGTCATGTTCCAGCGCTGATTCATAGATTTACCAACCCGGATGTTTGGAAATGAAAGCAAAGTAACACATTTTAAGCCTTAATTTAGTTTTGAGTTAGCTTCTCATGGTGTATTCCCATTACAGCACTGTCTTCAAATGGCCTTTGCCAAATTCTGCACAGCTGTTCCGACAGAAATGTGTACTTCACACAGCTCATCTTACAAAATGGAGCTGCTTGCATTCAAGAAAACTTGTGTGAGAGAGAAAGGCAGGCAGTGCACATTAAACATGTTAGCATATTCAGATTTTCTAATTATGGGAAGCATACACTTCTGAAATGGTGAATTGTTATCTAAAATTATCTGGGTCTACACTGTGAGAGTTTTAAGGCAGTCAGGTGTTTTGTCCATTAAAAATGACTTCCTGAAACATCTGTCTCTTGTCCAGTATCCAGTCATATAGGTATGTCATTCTTGGCCTAATTAACTGTGGAGTTGATCTGCATATGTATTCCTGCTTCCCTGGACGAAGCTTTGGAGGCCACAGTCTGAAGCAGAAGACCTTTATGTAGAAGAGAGGGTTTTTGTTTTGTTTTTACTCATTCCTCTCTGTTGATGTTTATCCTTAAAATCATCTGCCATGAAAGCTTCTTCCTGGCCTACTCCATCCCCTGCTTTCACATTTTGGACAGGGACAATTTTAAGTAAGGTGAAGAAATCTATTCATATTTTCCACATCAGACTGCAGCCTGTTCAGTTGCATTTTGGAAAGAAAGAAAGGAAGGAAGGAAGGAAGGAAGGAAGGAAGGAAGGAAGGAAGGGTAGGGGAAACTGACTTTTGGAACAGGAACATTTTTAACAGATTCAATAGGTGAGAGCAGAATTGTCCCTAAGAAGGCCATATTCCTTTTTGCCCATAGCCTAACCTTAGACAATGAGTGAGGTTTGGATCTCCCCTGACTCTGTGCAAAGGCTGGTAAGGGAGATGAACTTCCTTGAGGGATTATTTTTTTTAAAAAAGTGCCTTGAAGTGAATGGGGAGCCAGCTTAACTGTTTTAGAACTGGCATAATATGCTCGCTTTGGCTTTTTCCGGTAATTAACAGATCAGATGCACTTTGAGCTAATTAATGTTTCAGAGAAGCTTTCAAAGGCAACAAACCCCACAAAGGGCACATTCACTTGTCAAGCCCTAGAGGTAACCAAAGCGTATATAAAGAAGCTTACTCTGGAAAGGGCACTTTGGACTGCAGCCACCTCTTGGGAATCCTGCAGCAATCCTGAGTCCTACACCAGCCCCTTCAAGACTTGCCTGCATGGGATTCCTTGACTGAAAGCATCCCCAAGTCAAGATTGTGATGGTCAGGGAAATGGTTTGACCAGAGGCTTTCTCCAACATGTGCTAGCTTGGGCCATTCTGGGAAATAGTGACATAGGGGTGTTTTAAAATGGGTGATTCCCCCATGTACATATTGAGATGATAAAGCTCCTGTCCCGATTCTTTGCTTTGATTTTTTCCCTTGCCCTGTAGGGGGCTACAAGAGCATAGCATCTCCAAATGCTAGTTTGGGAGGAAAGAGTGGCTGGGCCCAGAGTGGCTGGGGAAACCCAGCCAGATGGGTGGGGTATAAACAAATTATTATTATTATTATTATTATTATTATTATTATTATTAATTAATTTGCACACGCTATTGTGTACTCTGCACCCAGTGCACTCCCACTGCTGGTTTGGGAAGCAGAGTGCATGCAGATAATCCATACCTATCCTGTTGCTACTTATGAAATATTGCATCTTCAATCCAAATCGAGTATAGAACGGCACAGCTGTATTTTAAGCTGGTAATCATTACCATAAAGTATACGCAGGCGGTGTTTCTGACCCCCTTCTCAGGGTTTGGTAGATGGGTTAAGTTTGAAAGAATGAGGGACAGGTCTGAAAAAAATCCAGTCTAGCCCCACTTCCTCCACTGACCTAAGGCAAATGCATGTGGGGTAGAGGGAGGAATAGGGGGGAAAGCTGGGTATTGTCTTCTTTCTCCTTCCTGTCAAACTTGGCAGGTCTTTATTTAGCTTTATATGCACACAGCAGATTTTAAAGCTACCAGGGCATCTTCACCTTGATCTGTGACTTTCCCAGCCTTACTCACACATCACTCTGTGTTCTGGCTACATGTGGTGGGGAGCAGGACCCCTTGCTGCCTCAGCTGATGGCGGTATGTATAGATTAAAGGCCTGCATTTGTACAGTCCATGCATCTAGGTCTGATCCACACAGTTCGTCACCTGTGACTATTGCTGATATTGCATCTTGACTTTGCCAAAGTGAGAAGCTTAATTTGGATCATGGACCTTCATCCTCTACTTCAGTAGCTATGACTCATACCATTCTCCTACATTGACAGTTGCATTTAGCTAGAAATATGTTTTATTTAATTGCTAAATGCCCATGCTTTCATGTTCTGGCTTGAATAAAAGTCTTTACTTTAGATATTTTTAACTTCTAGCTTGGGTCATTTTGAAACACCTACACTCACCTGCTTGCTGTTCTGGTCTTAAGATGTGGAGTTATAAAGTGATTTCTCAGGAGGCTTGGAAAGATGACCAACTCTGACTAATTTGGAAAGGACATGGGCTGTCAAACTTCAGTTAATGTGCCACATACACCTGATCAGCACCTTCAGTTTTCTCCTGGGTGTAGCAAACTAATAGAAGGTGGCGGTGATTGAAGTGCCAGCATTAAAACTGATGACCCTAATCTGATTTTGATCTGTGGAAAGTCACTCCAAGGCTGCGGTTGAATGGGGGAAAGTGGAAACCTTGCTTGGACAGGTGGGGCACCTGTCAGTCACAACAACTAATCCTGCAGCAGTGGATGGCATTATCACTGGGTAGCAGCTATTATAGCAGGTTGCCTCAGTGCCTGTGATGGGAAGCAGGGCCCATTCCATCAGCTCTGCTGACAATCTCCACTGGGTTCCTGCTCCTGAACTTCTTCTGCCTCCGTTCTTCCCTCCCCATCACTTTTCCCTCTTGTGTCATGTCTTTCAGATTGGGAGCCAGCAAATAGGGACCGTCTTGTTTTCGTAATGGTATGTAAGCCACTCAGGGAGCTTTTTGCTGAAGAGCAAGTTAAAGATATAAATAAATAAGACATATCATAAATATAAAGCTTGTTTTGAAGAAATAAAGTGCAGCACCAGAGTAATGTCATTGTTTTAGTGTTGCTGAGCTGACAAAGTGGTTGGGACATCCCATCCAAAGCAAGCACTTGTAAATGCAGGAGTGGCAGGTTGGGATTGCTAGCTAGAAATAATAACAACAATGCAAATTGTGTATGGGAGAAGTGGATGTTTTGCAGCTGATGAGTTTCTGTTGATGCAAGGCTGAGAACATGAGAAACCAGGCTGCTCCAAGGAAGATGACAAGCTTGTGCAAGTTTGCAAGCTGTGCCATTCTTGTCAACTTGAGCATTCTAGAAATCTCTACATAGTTTTGCTTAAATACTGTGTGTGTCCTTATCTGGTCATCTAATAACTTATTTAACTCCTTAGAAGTTTTTTTTAAAACAACAATACAAGCTTCCTCTTTTGAAAAACAAACCCTATAGAAGTTCCTTGCATCTGCACCAGTGATATTTTACTGTCATAGCACGTTCCAGCTTCACACCTAGCCCAGTTTTGTAGATAAAAGTCTGCAGTTAATAATGTAAGAAGTGGATCAGGTCATGGCTCCATCTATCTACTCAAGTATCCTGTCTCCTACAGTGCTCAGCTAAATACTTTCAGAAAGCCCACAAGCAGGGGGCATGAAGTCAGCAGCCTTCTTCCACTGTCCCCAGGTATTCAGAGGTACACTGACCCAGAACAAGGACAGTTTCTTTAGCTATCATAGCCTTTGATATACCTCACTTCAGTCAATTATGTTTAATCCCCATAAAAAAACTACATGACACACTTTTCAGGCATTATGTTCCCTATGAGTACAATCATATTGACCATAAGAGCGGCTGGCCCTACTCCTGCCATTGCATCTCCAGTGACCTAGCTCTGCTACCATCCTTGTTTTCAAAGTCTGAAGCAGGGAATCTGTTCTGTGTGCAGAGACTCCCCAAACATTTGACAACCCTGCCAACATAGGAGCCAACTCCTAGGGGTTGTGGGGGCTTCGGCCCCCATAGTAAAATATTTCAGGGGGTTGGGCCCCCAGAAAGTTGATGGGCATTCCCATTCAAATGGTGTGTGTGCACTGCATCATGTGATCAATTATGTGGGGCAGGGCTAACCTGAGCCCTCACAATGTTTTATTCAAGATGGCACCCCAGCCTGCCCATGTGGGACTGCAGTCGGGTGAATGCCCAAATAGGGGTTGATTCCATATTCCTCTCCGCATTTTGTGGCAGTGATTTGCATGTATTAGTTATGCATTTTATTTGTATGTTTATTAAATTTTATATGCCACATTTTCTTCCAAGGAGTTCAAGGTGATGTACATGGTTCTCCCCTCTCTATTATCTTCACAACAACCGTTTGAGTTAGGTTAGGCTGAGAAATAGTAACTGGCCCAAGGTTACACAATGAGTTTCATGAGGCTGATTCAAATCCTGGCCTCCCAAGTCAAAGTCCAGCACTCTAACCATTACACCACACTGTCTCTTATTATATATGGAGAAGAACTTTATTCTGTCTATCCCAAATCTACTGCTATTCAATTAACAAACACCAGGACAGCTTAAAATATTGAAAACAGGAAGTATACTACCTCCAGAATCAGTGGCAGCATGGCCACTGGCAGAGGAACAGAGATGCAGAGGGAGCGGACCGCCCCCGGCACCACTATTTCAGTAGGGTGCCATCGCGGCGCTCCCCCCCGTGCCACACACCCCCACGCGCTGGGCGCCACACCCCTGCAGGCAGTGTGCCACGCCCCCAGAACGCGTGTCACGTCCCTGCAGGCGGTGCGCCACTCCCTCATGGGCGGTGTGCCACACCCCCATGATGCACACCACGCCCCCACCTGATCTCCACCACCCCCAGTAGCAGAGCATGCAGCTTCGCCACTGAGCATGGCTCTGAATACCTGGTCCTGGGAAACAAACATCATGCCCTGCTTTCAGGCTTCCCATACTGTAGGTATCTATTTGGCCACTGTCAGAAACGGGATGCTGAACTAGATAGGCTTTGACCCTTACCCAGCAGGGTTCTCCTTGTATTCTTAGATGTAGCTTCAGTTCAGCTTACAGTACAAAATGGAAAAACTGAAAGATAGAAATATGAAAGATAAACTAATTATACAATCTGAGGCAGGGGAGATCAACTTGTAAAACCAAGTGAAATCTGATAAACAGTGAAGGCAACAATAGTCACAAACATTACTAACAGCTAATGATATGGGAGGACATGATAGGTTTTGTCTGGCACCTAGAGATTGCAGGGAAGGCAACCCAGCACATATATCTTTTTTTTTGGGGGGGGGGGTTCTATGGCTTGGGCACTGCTATTGAAAAGGATCGAAGTCTAACTTCTGAAGGTGGCACCGCTCAAAGAAAGGCCTCTGAAGAAGCCTCAACCTGTATACAGGTTTATTTGGGAAAATATGGCTGTTTGTAGATTCCTGGACCCTAAGGCAGTTAAACTTCACTACTTAATGGAGTGGTCCAAATATAGCAATACCATAGATTTAGATTAATGGCAGCATGATACTGGTCACTGCATTTTTGACCCTATTCCACATGCCTTTTTTGAAAGAAGCTGCACAGTATAAACTAAGACTTTTTAATTGAGCTGTCAACCATCAATTCAATATTTCTTTCCTGTATAGCCACTGCTATCCCATCAATGTGTACAAGACTTACTGATTTTTTTGCCCTGGTGTGTCTTGCTTTAGTACACAGGTTCTTGTTGGTTGTCAAAGTATAACCATAATATTGCAAGATGCTGAAGAACGTTTTTACACCTGCTCTCTGAGCAAGAAGGATTAGCTGTGAAGTGGAGGCTGGTGCCCATTAGGACTAATAGGGTGGAAGGCAGGGAGATCAACAGCAGGTGGTGCCAGAGGCAGTGGCGTAGCGTGGGGGGTGCAGGGGGGCCGGCTGCACCGGACGCAACATCTGGGGGTTAGGGGGCGCAAATCCACGGGTTAGGGGGCACAAATTACTTGCCTTGCCCCGGGTGCTGACAACCCACGCTACACCACTGGCCAGAGGAAATAGCAAGTGAAGCTGGAGCCGATGATAGATGGAGCTAACTCATTCTGGTTTTGTTCCCATCCTCCCCTCTGTTAAGGGGGTTAGGGTTCTACATGGGCAACAGTGAGCTTGAGAAGGAAGAGGCGGCTGGCATCCAGTGTCAGCCACTGGGCTGGTTGCAAGTAAGGAGGCAGGTAGATGGGGGCTGGTTGGGGGCAGGCTGAGTTTGGCAGGACAGTACTCCATTTCCCTATTGCACCAGCCTCCACTCATGGTAACTGAGTAGATCCTATAGAAGGCTTTGTGTTAAGACTCCTTAGATTTTCAAAACGGCTTTTCAAAATGAGATTATATTTCATAAATACAGTAAGCATAATTTCTTAGGAAAGTTAAAGAATGGGAGAGAGTGCTTTTAGTTTCTCCTTTAGAATGCATCCAAACACTAAGTTCAGGATACTGGGACCCACCTGGCATGAAGGTGGAGGGGGTGGCCGTTGGTAGTTCCATGGCAGCAAATCTGGGAGCTGTATTTGGCTCTCCTTAAACAGGAGTGAGAAGTGGCAGCTAACCCTGCTGCACTGGGAGACTTATCTTTCCTTCGACAGCATTATTAGGTGTCGGGTGTGGAAGCAAACAAGTGGGAAAGGAGGAGCATGGCAGGTTGTACAGAGGGAGTGCACTTATGTGTGAAGAGTGACCGCAGACACATTTTAAAATGCTGTTTTTGCAAAGGAAGGCGCATGCTGAACTTTATGTAACTGGACAGGTGGCCTGTGGAGAATTTGGGGGTGGGGGTGGGCAGGGGGGTAGGCTTTTGTTTCAAAGCACATGCCAGTATTCTTGGAGACAGTTAACCTGGTGGCTCAGATGCTGAAGGAAGGAAGGTGGTTCAGAGCAGGACTTCAGCCTAACCTTGAGAAATCAAAGGCAGTAAAATATTCTAGGCTTTCTGACTTATGCTCAAAAGAACTGAGCTTCAAGTGCCTCTAACATAGCAATAGGTGACAAATGGAAAAGTCTAACCTGATGAATGGCGATTGCTAAGGTTATGATCAAAACTGCCATTTCTTTTTGTGCCAGCTATGCTGAAAAATCATCCTGACTGTTCTAAAATTAGCTGCAGAACACAAGAGGCACTGGCTGGTTCCTTCACTGGTGTGTTGCTAGGGGAATCTATCCATCTCTCTCTCATTTTGCACCAATCCAACTGGTTAGTTTTTAGGGCTGGGACTGAGTGTAGAAGCACCATCATGACAGGTGGCATATTCTGTCTCTAGAGATTAGTATTTTATTTTTAAATATCCAATAGATGTCTAACTTCTACTTTTAAAAGTGAATGGGAGGTGCTGTTTGTAGACTTCTAAGTAGCCTTGCTCTGCATCACCACAACCCATGACCATTCCTAGCTTTTACCACTGTAAGGTTTGTTTGTTTTTACCAAAACTAGCTAAAACAGTTTCTGGGCAAAGATGAAATGGATGAGGTTGGTTTTGGACAGCTTTCGTGCAAGATAAGGAATGCATTAAATTACCAAAGGATATGCACCTGGAGAGCAGTGCATTGGAGGTTGGTTAAGTGATATATTTTTAATCAGCTGCTCTCATCTCTGTCCCTACCTTTTGTGAATGTTGTTATGGACACTGAGGAGCTAGGAGCAGGCTGTCTCCTCCCCTGATGGTGTAACTCGACTTCTCTCTCTGCGTTCGTGTCTCAAACGGTGCCAATCAAAATCAGCTGAGATGCTGACAGCCTCCCCGTTAAGAACCCGCTGCAGAAACTGCGTGAGAAATCTTGCAAGAGGAAGTGGCTCAACTCTGCTCGACAGAAAGCAAGCAGGAAGGGGTGGGGGAGAAGGAGGGAGGTGATGCCGTTCTCGCAACCAGCCTCCGTGGGCTGCAGGCAGGAGAATCAAGCTACAGATAGGGAATGAGTTTGTGAGCAGCCACCACCACCACCAGCAGCAGCAGCAGAAGAGAAGCCCCTTGGGGTCTGGCACCACCCTCTCCACTTCTGGCAATGCTTAGTCCGAGAAGGGAGGTTGGTGGCTGAAGAGAGGAGAGGTGATCCCCAGCAAGGCTCGTTTCTCCCTTAAAGGAGACGTCACCGGGTTTGCTCAGCAGAGGAAAACTGTTGCAAAGCATGGCAAGTGGGAGCTGGAGAGGCTGAAGCCGTGCTTGCTTGCTTGCTGTTGCTGCTGCTGCTGTGATTGCCTGGAACTGGATTGGGAAACAGCGCTGCTGCCGCAGTGAGCGGAGAATCCGATGGTTACCTGGTTCTCTGGCTCACTGGAGGGCTTCACGTGCGCCCAGGACCCGGGATCCCCTCTCGGATGACGGTCGACAACAGCATGAGCAGTGGCTACTGTAGTTTGGATGAAGACTTGGAGGACTGTTTTTTCACAGCCAGGACCACCTTGTTTAGGAGCGCTCAGAGCAAATTTGCCGCAAAGGTAACGAGCTGTATGGCAATTCTGTAGCAACCCCCCCCCTTAAGAATCTGTATGCAAAACCTATTTCTAGCTATCAGCATTTAATGATATTCTAGAGGCATTCATTCATTTGCAGTGCATGGGTAGCCTTGCTCAGTTGCAATGGCTTGAAAGCTTATCTTTATGTCATTTCCGTCTTTCAAACTCTGATCTCTTCATAGTCGCCCAAGTGCTTGACTTTGACACCTGTTAACTCTGACATTCAGGGAACAGCAGTCTCGCAGAGACCCTGTAGTTGTCCTTCACATGTAATATTTCTGAACATCTACCTTCTCAAAGGGTGTGTGAGATCGGTTGCTAAACTGAATGAATGACATTGAACTGTATCGTCAGCGCATTAAGTCTAGTGAGACTGTGCCACTGTTTTGTTTAATTAAAAAAAAATGCATTATTGCTTGGAAGATTTTTATCCTGGTGTGGATATAATGAGTCAGAGACTGTTGGCTAACTTGCATATACATGTAATTATGATTCTCAGAGCTGATGGGCATATTCCACTTCTCCATATAGTCATGTAAATCTAATATGAGGGAAATTTTTGTCTGCTCCTCTGGTTTTACATGGGTTTTAGAATTATGAGGTTACAACAAAACAAAATGAATTAAGCTGATCTTGCCCTTTTTGCTTCTACCATGCAGTGTATTTGCAGTGACTGTAATGACTAAATGAAGGCTTAGCAGGGTGGATTCAGTTTAAATCATGGAGATTTAAAATTGCCACAAAAAGAGCAATATAAATCCAGCTTCCCGTGTTGTAATCTGCATATTTCCTGAATGTATGCAGCAGCAAATTAGTATGTGTGACAGTTAAAACACAGTGGTTTTTACTCATGTATGAGGAAAAGGGGACAGTTGTGAAATTAATGGGTTCCTTTGCACACATGCATTGAGCGAGATCACTTATTCTGAGGATTAAGTGCTCAGAACTTTCCAGAAGTAATGGCTTATAGTTACTGGGCAGAACAGTGAAAGCAAATGCTGAAGCTGTTTAGCTGGTAGAGTCATAAATATTCATAATTTTGAGAAATGAACACTTTGCAGAACTCAAGCTTTTTTTGTTGCAGGAGGTGGGGGGGCGGTAAGAAAGAAGAGAAGAAGAAAAAAAAAGGCCCAAGAAGGGTTTTGGGATGATTCAGGATTGTGTCTCCTGGGTCCTAGCACCTGTGTCAGTCCCCGGGTCCAGTAGGAAGATCACAAGAAGAGCAATACATAAGCTTTTGTTGTGTCTATAATGCTCAATCTCAAAAGTTAAAACTTTTTTCCCTGCCACTCCTAATGCTTTTATATAAAATATTAATGAACACATTGATGGAGAACCACCCATTTCTCTTTAACAGACGAGTCAGATAAATGTCAGCATATTTCTATTAAATTTAGGTTTCATTTTAGAGCTGGATACTTTTGAACAGAAAAAATACCATATCTGAAACAAAACAATGTTCTGTTTTATTTTATTAAAAAAAATACTTAACATTTTATCTTTAAGGATCAGTTCTTCTTCTTCTTCTTCTTCTTCTTCTTCTTCTTCTTCTTTATTGAATTTATATACTGCCCAATACCCGGAGGTCTCTCAGCAGTTCACATAAACAGATTACAGTATGTAAAATTAAAATAAAAGCAACAACCCAATAATACCCCCCTCCAAAGAGCCACATCTTAAAAGAGTATGGGATGTAAACCAGATCACCCAAAGGCCTGGTTGAAAAGGAACATTTTTGCCTGGTGCCTAAAGGTGTATAGTGAAGGCGCCAAGCGAACTTCCCTGGGGAGAGCATTCCACAGATGGGGAGCCACTGCAGAGAAGGCCCATTCTCGTGTTGCCTCCCTCCAGACTTTCACCCTGAGGCTTAGACTTTCAGCCTTAGGCTTTTAGCAAGAGGTCAACAACCATATACTGTCCAGCCTTATACAAGCACTCCTCCCCCACTTAGGCGTGTTCTACTTGCATGCTACCACATATAGGCATGGTGCTGGGAAATAAATAAATAGAATCATGCCAGGAAATGGTGGGAGAGAGTTGAAGAGTCCTTGTAGCTTGAAAGGAGACTCTGAGGGCAGATGAAACCCCAAAGACACCTGAGGTGCAGTGGGGCTGTCTTTAAGCTGCTCAGCCTCCCTGCCTAGTAGCTGATGGGCGAGGTGGCACAGCCACCGCTGCTGCTGCTTTCTCACGCCTTCTCCAGTTGGTCCCAGAGCTTCAACTCAAGATATTTTGGTACCAATTGGAGAGGGAGCAGAGATAAAGCTGGAGAGCTGGGGGCAATAGGCATTTAGAGGCATTGTAGAAGGTGCTCCCCACTTTATGCAATTTTACTTAGGCGCGCGATGGCCCAGAACATAACCCCCACATAAGTGAGGCGACGCCTGTGTTACTCTCAGGACTATATCTATTCCAAAAGAGAATGCTATGAAGCAATATGAAGATTAGGCACATATTTGCAGTTGTTCCAATTCTTTCAATATATTTGCATAGCTGTCAAGTGTCCCTTATTTGAAGGGACAGTCCCTTATTCCAGCGCCATGTCCCGCTGCTGTCCCTTATTGATGGATGTCCCTTAAATGTCCCTTAAATGATGTCCCTTAAATTTCAAAGGAAGCAGCTCCTCTCCCTCCCTCCCTGCCGGCCAGGGAGGAGGAAGGCTCCAACTGTGTTGCTTGGCTGTGTTGCTCACCCAATAAGAAGTCTAAGAACGACTGGGGGGTGAAGCTTGCATGCCTTGTGTGTGGCTAGTTAATGCAAGCTGAGGGGGTTTTTGAATGCTGGACGCCATTTTGCTGCATGTGCTGTTGCAAACTTTGCAGTGCAAAGCCAGGCTGGGGAGCCATCTTAAGTTGAGGCTGGATAGGCCTTGTGGTGCATGTGATTCAGATTCTATTCAGTTGAACCTCTGGTTACAAAGTTGGTTGGACAGTGTTCTCGAAGCTACCCAGCATGAGTTTGACCAGATTGCAGGAGGACAGGAAGACTGGAGTGCCTGGAGCAGGTGAGGCTGCAGGTCCCTTATTTTGGCTGCTGGTCCCTTATTTTCAAGGCTGCTGGTCCCTTATTTTCAAATCTGTAAGTTGACAGCTATGTATTTGTGTTTATGATATGATTTCAAGGACTTGGAGGTAATAGAGGCTTCTTTGCCTTGTCATATTCCACCCCTACCTTTCATGTCCCATCATGATTAAAACTAGTTTTGCAAATTATGATAAATTGTACCATGGAAAATTTAAATGTAGGCTCAGATCCATACTGCTATGACAAATTATACGTGCACATCCATCCACATCAGTGTGACATTCCCAGCTATATTCTGGATAGTGTCCATGATACTTTTGTATCCTGGTGCAGATTTGAAACTTTGCTTAGCCACACGAGTGCTCATGTAGTCATTTTTTTTAAAGGAAAAGATAGCAGTAGGGCTACACTCTTGCGCACAACAATGTCCCTGACTTCAAGAATATTTTCACATCTTTACAAGCCCATTTTAACCTGGGCAGTTGGCTCTTGTCCCTCCAGTACCAGAATGAGCTTCTCCAAGCTTGTTTGCTTTTATAAAAAGGAAGTAAACAGGTTCTTCTGCCCGCAGTGACCCTCTCCTTCCCCTTCATTATCATTACATGGTGACCGAGGCACTGAAGCAGGTTCAGGGTTGATAACTCTGAAGCAGTAAGAGGGAAGTCACTCCCACAGAAAGGATTGTTTCTATACTACGTTGGTTCACCAGCCAGCTAGGTTTGTCTAAGGGAAAGACATTTTAGACAGGAGTCTAGTTTTGCACCGGAAAAGGAACCCTAAAGCACTGAAAGATTTGGATCAGTGTAAAACAAGCATTGGGTGAAATCCCTTACATAGAAGTTTGAGCCTAAAGCTGCTTTTAGCTCTAGAGGAGGAAGTGATGTCATACCTCAGTGGTCGTCTGCTTCTGTCTGTGGAGAAATGTATTTCAATTGATTTTTGTGCCCTTTCGGTGCCAGAAAGAATAATTGTTTGGGACTCATCTTTCTAAAAAGCGTTGCAAGCATACTTTACAGATCTATTCTTGCCACGTGGTTTGGTGCTGTTCCACAGTGCAGGCCTCAGTCTCCTCTTTTCCTGCTTCTTTCCTCCCCCCACCCAACTATTCTCTTTGGATTTCCTGTGAACCAGAAGGGATTTCTCTTTAGGTTAGTTTAATAACCTGCCTCATCTGCTGCCATTTTTCTTTTAAAAAAAGCCTTGACTGAGTCATGTCTGTAGGCAATCTAAAAGATCAAAATCTTCTATATGTTTCTACTCCAGTGCACATGTTGTTCCTTTCTTTTTGTGTGGAGGCTAGAAATGTAGAAACAGCCAGACAATATCAATGAGTTGGCCTATCTAGCCAAAATTTCCTCTTTCTGAAATGACGGCTAGCACCAGATGCTTCAGAGGAGGGTGCAAGAGCACACAGATAACTCACACTCCATTATGTGGGATAATTTGCCTCCGTTTAAGAAATTCTGAAATCATTAGTGACTTTGGACTTAAGCCTGGAACATGGGGGTTGGTTTCTCTCTTTCACTGATACCAGGAACTATTTGCATTCTGTTTTGTGTGAGAATTGCTGAAAAACTGAAAAGTCAAGTTTGGGGCAAGGTCAATTAGACCTTGACTGTCTTTGCCAGAGCTTCATGGCATTTCTTCTATGAACATTCAGTATGTATCAACAAGCTTAAAGGTAAAGGACCCGTGACAGTTAAGTCCAGTCGCGAATGACTCTGGGGCTGCGGCACTGATCTCGCTTTAAAGGCCGAGGAGCTGGTGTTTGTCCGCAGACAGTTTTTCCAGGTCATTTGGCCAGCATGACTAAGCCGCTTCTGGCAAAACCAGAGCAGTGCATAGAAACGCCATTTACCTTCCCGCCGGAGCGGTACCTATTTATCTACTTGCACTTTGACGTGCTTTCGAACTGCTAGGTTGGCAGGAGCAGGGACCGAACAACGGGAGCTCACCCCATCGGGGGGATTCGAACCACGACCTTCCGATCGGCAAGCCCAAGAGGCTCAGTGGTTAAAATACAGCACCATCCGCATCCCTATAGTTTATTCCTTGCTCTCCTTGATGGCCAACCTAAGAGAAATATCTCTGGAAAGCAACAAGACAAGTTGTTTGAGCTTATGCTGGTATGAATAGACAAGTAGAGTGGAAGGTCTTCTATGTTGCTGTACCAGTGCCTGATCCATGCTTCAACCCTGGTGGCAATGCAGTGCCATGAGTTGCAGCATTGTGCTGATGGGCAATTCCTGTATCTGGCTGAGTCCCAGCTGCAAGTGAACCCTATGCAGGTAGATTCAAATGTAATTGTGTACAAATGAAAAAGTAGATGGGGTTGTAGGTGTTAGGATATAGTTCCGTTCCACCTTAAAAGGGTACAGGCATGACTGTTGTGTGTCACATGCCTGTTTACTTCCAGCACAGTCTGCTGGGAACTTCCGTTTGTATATAGCTTTTGTGTTACTGCTGTTTTGCTGGAGACGAAGGGAAGCTGACATGTTTTGCTCTGTTCCTGAACTACGCTGAAAAAATGCTGTACGTTATGCTTACACATCTCTCTGTCCGCCTCTTCTGCTGTGAGATGATTTACACACTCTGCTGACAGAGCGTGCCCGGGTCTCTAAACATATCTGAGGCTCGTGTCGCTGTTTGATGCTGTTCCAAGGGAGACCGGCTGCCGGCCGGTGGCTGGAGCCAGCTGGGGGCCTGCCTGATGCCCCTGTCTTCCCAGCAGTATCCCAACAGTAGGTTCTGTTCTTTTCTAAGATGTACCAGTCTACAACATTTGATAGATAAAATTGAGTATTTGGCTTCTTGAGAAACTGAAGAACATCTCTGAGGTCCAGGCTTTGAGCATCCAAAGCTGTGTCCAGATTCTGGGCTACAGACTAGCGTTCAGAGCAAAGCTCCCTGCCTCCATTCAATATTGTATTAATATTCTGTTTGCTGCTTTGACGGCCTTGAGTCCAAAAGGTGGTATATAAATAAACCATAATATCTTCATTCATGTTATCATGCAGCTGAACACCTTTGGAGGAGAATTTAAGAGCTAGCTACAGATCCATGCTCTCCTCATCTGCCATCTACCTAGCCAAACAACACAGCTGTATTTCTCTGAATCTCCCCAATTCTAGGAATCCTCAGGGCCTCTTCTCTATCATTTGATGATCTGCCAAGGTCTGTCCCACTTCTTCTCCACATTGCGCTCTCTGTCCAAGATGTTGCCATCTCCTACAGTTCTAAAATTGAAACCATATGCTGTGATCTCTCTTCTTCCATTCCGCTCTGCAAATTGCCCCTTCTCCTCCATCTTCCTCTTCCTTTGTCTCACTTGAGGAACTGACTGGCCCATGTGCTCATCTAATGCCTCAACATCCCACCTTAATTCTATCTTCTTCCATTTCCTGATTGCCATCTTCCTCCTCACCATTATCCCTCCCCTCCTTTACATAATCAACCATTGTCTCTCTTGTGACTCCTTCCACATTGCATTTAAGTATGCCATTGTCTTCATGTTCTCAACATACAAACCACCTCAAACCCATCTTCCCTCTCCAACTAATGTGCCATCTCGCAACTACCTTTGCCTTCAAACCCCTGGAGTCTACCGTTTCAATTTTCTCTCCTCCAGCCAACTTCTTAATCTGCCCCTAATCTGGTTTTCACCCTTTGCACTCCACTGAAACTACTCTCGCAAATGTAAGTGAAGATGTGTGTTTGTGCACCTGCGAGTGAGGATGTGTGTCTCTGTGTGCATGACAATGAATGCAGAGGACATAAAGGTTGCCCACCCTATGCCTTATGCTTTTGAACACTTTTCACATGTCTTTGTCTCATGTGGAAAAGTCAAGATCTTCTCAGTGTCATCCTGTGACAACGAGTTCCACTAGATTATAAAGGTTGGTTCATTCTCTATTCTATACCAGAAGTACGCTGAACATATTGTAAGTGAAGTACTTATTCACTTCTAACTTTCTTTACTAATAATGACTTTTTCTGTTACAAACAGAGGTCATCACGGCATATTTTCTATAAAAAAAACACCCCGCGCTCCCCGAATTCCTGTGTTGTGGGAACTGGCATTCTTGATAAATTGCTATCTGTGGGTAGCATCACATTGCATTTAATGGGAATTGTAAGTAGCTAGCTTCTCCCTCCCTTGGCTTTTGGGTGGCTGGAGGGTATAATTTAAGACTTTTAAGAAATTGTTGCCGTCACCATTAGAGGGACTGTTAAAACTGTATGATTACTTTTGGCACGGATTATTGTTGGAAGGTTTAACAGAATGACAGGCATGGCATGTACTGAACAGTGGGAGTAACTTGCCCCTTGCAGCACCCAGCATTCTTAAGGAAGTGAATGTCAAATTATGGTAAAAAGGATTTAGGAACAAATCATGTCCTAATAGGGTAAAAGAGCAGATGATTTACAAAAGGGTAATTGATAATCTCAAAAGCACTTGATCACCTTAAGAACCTCCTGCTGATTGCTGGGCTGTTGGAATGAAGCTGATTGCCTATGGTAGGAAGGGTGAGAATAATTGCATATTGTATGTAACAAATAGGAAGCTTTTCCTATTTCTGCCACAATTGTAAGTCACATAAACTAAATGCTCCCTGACTCCAGGTTTTAAATGCAAGCTGTTTGGTTAAACATGGGTCTCTCGGTGTGGATGGAGTTTTTCCTGCACCTCCAAGAATCTTCTGGGATTGTTATTGGAGGGGGGAAACAGGTGCAGCCTTTAAATATGGCCTTTGTACAACTCTTGTGGAGACACACAGAATGCCAGGAGCACCAGCTTTGTTTGGGGAGGTTCTGCATACAGGAGACTTCTGAGAAGAAAGGAAAAAGCTGTATATATGGGGGATGCAAATTTTCAAAGATCTGTAACCTCTCATTATTTCAACAGAACTGTGCAGGGGAAATCATGCTGGCTTTCCTAGCACTTGACCCTTTTGTCTCTCCAAATGCAGACTAATCACCGGGGATGTATGTTACAGTGAAACTGAACCTGCAACCTAATACTAAGGTCTCTTGTGGGTGGTTGTGTGGTGCTCTGTCTTATAATGAAATTCAATAGGGAATGTAATTCTGAGATGCATAGGATTATGGCACTGAATCTTCTAACACAGACTGATGTACTAAGGGTTATATGATGCTTCTTGACCAAACCGTAATGTTATATATGATACTTTATATAGATCAACTCTCTCTCTCTGTGTGTGTCCATTTATATATATGATATTTTTAATTTGCAGGTACATTATAGCTAACTTTTCTGTTCCTCTCATCCCGTCGTCTTCCTTTTAGTTTTCCTTCTGTTGACTTTTTTCTTCCAGCAATTATTTTGAGCTCCTAAAACAAACGTTGGGAACTTTAATCCTAGTGGAAAACTGTTGGTCCACATTCCAGTGCAGCCTTCTGAGCAGACTAAGGGCAATGGTTCCTCAACAACCCTGGTCTATGGCTGCAATTGTATCAATTTCTGTTTTAAAATAAATCAACAATTTATGAATCTGTTGTAAACAGAGGCCAGATTCAAAAAATAATTTACCTGCTAGGACAAGAATGTATAAGGCTTGTGAATTTTTAATATTTATTTATTGAATTCCTCTCAAGGGAGCTTAGGACAATGTACAATAAAGAATAAAATAACAAAATGCATCCCATAAATAAATATAACCAGATATAGCACTAACATCGCCAAAATAATAATCAGAATTAAAACACTGACACAGACCAACCTGCAGCTGTTGAGAATTAAACTCTAACTTAGTAGCCTGGTTCACACATGGCACACTCAGCCACTTGAAAATTGCTGAGGGTTTTGGTGGACAATTTAAATATTTTTCTGTCTATTGTAGCAATTCACTGTGCTAGAAGCTATATAATTCTAATTGCATTGCTTCTTTTGTTTGCTTTTATTTGTTTACTTCCTTTCGCTCTGTCTTTCGTGTACCTAAGCCTCCTCTCTGCTCCTTTCCCTCTACCCCTCAGGTCATTTCTGGTCACCTTGTGGATGGACCATTGGGTTCATAGAACAATGGAGCAGCTGCTATACCCACTGCTCTTCACAGGCAGCCATGGACCACCTGAGTGAAGTTCACAGACCACCAGGGGCCCACAAGAAACAGTTTGGTGACCCCTACATTAAGCCAATCTATGGCTTAGCAAGATCATTTGTGTGGTCCTCTTAAACCATACTTTGGCTTACTGTGATGTGCAAACCATCCCTATATTACATTATATTATATTAACCTCACCCCAAAGACTCATTCCTCCATTGTCTCCTGTGACAGATGGATGCCAACTACTGAGCCAAAGCGCCATAGCTCCAGTCTGATAGTATTTGGCACCATAGTGTGAGACCAGATACAGAAAAAGTGTGTGTGTTTTCCAGCAAATGCCTCATGTTGCCAGAAAGATGAGTCAATTAGCATGTTCTAGTGAGTTATTTCACACAGGAGCTTGTTGAGACAGGTAACTAATCAAATATGTGGAGGAGGAAAGGAACTGAAGAAATCCTGATCTGGCAAAACTGTGAGGGTGGGGAGAGGAATTAAACAATATTTAATCTGGAAAAAATAGGGAATTTAATCTGAAAAAATAAGGAGTTAACCTTAACATGAGGGGTCCAATGGTACACAGAACAACATCCTTCAAACCATTCTCCCCCTGTTTGAAAATGTTTGCTATGTTGATATTTCTAGCAGTGTTGCTATGGTACCATGTAATACTGCAGGCAGACTGAGTTCCTGGCTTGCTCTTAAATTCGCAGCAGATAACTTAAAAGTTAAAACACCTCACTTGTGCAGAGGAGAGGCTTTCTTGCATCTGCAAATCAATGTTGTTGTTGTTTAGTTGCTGAGTCATGTCCGACTCTTCGTGACCCCATGGACCAGAGCACGCCAGGCACGCCTGTCTTCCACTGCCTCCTGCAAATCAATAATAGTGCTCATTTTAAACCTGAAGGTAGTGGTTAGTCAGTTTCCCATAAGAGTGTTAGGTTTGGAGACTGAATATAGGACTAAGATTTCCACTATTCTGTAAGCAGTATGCTTAGTGAGTGCTGTAGTAGTAATGGGTGTGATTTTTCATTTTAGCTGAGAGAGTATTGCAATGGAGTTTCATACTAGTTGGGGTGTTCTCCAGTCTGGGGCCCTGCAGCTTCCATCTGCCCCAGCCAGCATGGCCAATTGTCAGGGATGGTGGTAGACTAGCAACACTTGGAGGTCACCAGGTTGAGGAAGGCTGGTACAATTCTGTTATCACAATTTACAGAATTATACTGAATGGGTGCACTCTGCTTACATTGTGACTAGTCCCCCATTTAGAACTTGGTTTTGTGAATGGGTTTTTCATTAAATTGTCAACCTGCTGTAGTCTCAGTGAACTTGAGTGTATGCAAGAATGCCAAGTTCCTTATTGCTATGTTTTGCAAGAATAGTATATGCAATAACAATGTTAATCAACATGTAATGGGGGCAGGAGGGGAAAGATGGCTGTTGACTTTGCCCTAGCCAGCAACATCTTACCTTCACTTTGCAGTGGTGTCCATGACATTTGACAACGTGGAATGAAATGGGAGAATTCGGTTAAGACATTTGCATGTTATCCTATACTTTTTTGTCAGAGCAGAAAAAACCCTTGTGATAATTGCTATGGTTACTAACCTCATTTTTAATTTATCTAATGATTTTCTGTACTGAGTTACAGGTGAGCAAAAATCCAGGTGCTTTTTCAGTCCTGCTCCATTTCTTTCTGCATGGGCAGTCTCATGCAACAGGAACATGGCATTTAGCATGGGGGCCTCAACTGGTCCAACGTGTTCATCATATAGAGTCCAGTATATAGACTTAAGCAGTATAAAAATTGTAGAAGTAATCTGTCTCACTGTCATCCTTGATTGATTAGGTCTAGTTCCATCTCGTGCAACATCTTTTGGAAAGAATTCCAGCCACAAGCAGGTACTGGTTGGTCAGGTGCATATGAGCAGTGGACCACCAGTGAGTTGCTGTCTACCTATCTTCTGGTATACTAAGGCATCAGATCTGCTACTCTGGTTTTACTATGGACAGGCACTTAGAGTAAAAATCCTTACCAAAAAAAACCCATCCAATTTCCCCCAACACCAATACTTGGGACGATCTCCAAAGAATTATTGTGGCGCCACTGAACGCAATTCGGTTGAAGCCTCATTATGACTGTGATCTACCAGTTGAAGACCTGCACACTTGGAAGTGACCTTGGCAGCTAGGAGTACAAGCCAGTCTTGCTGAACAGCCAGCCTAATTTAGCTTAGAACGGTGCATTGTGGGTGATGTAGGAATGCTCTTGCTTAAAAGGGCAAGCTCACCCCAAGTCCTCCCTGTAATGTGGTATCACTTCCCCATGTTGTGATGATATTGCATGGTGTGCTTCCCCACCCATATTCCATCCCATTGGCCACTTCTGAAAGTAATCAAGGAAGTGCACAATCTATAAGCTTTACCATGACAATTAAAAATGGTCTTAATGAGGTGGAGGTGATGACAATTTGCTGTATGTTGCTTTTTCTCAGTTGTTGCCTAGAGCAATAGTGCAGTTTTCCTTAGTTTGATTTTGGAAATTTCCATAGCCCAGTAAGTCTTCCTGGCTAGAAAGGGGCTTTCAAGACATTGCGCATGTTGCACATGTTGCTGTGAAAAGCACTTAAAGACAAAGAGGCCTGGAATTGGAACCTGGAGTTTCTAACGCCCACTGTAATATCCATTAGCAGGCAGTGTTTCTTTAGTTTTTCTCTGCTGCTTGTATATGTCCCTGCAGGCACGTCCCTGAATTATTTAAAATATTTACAACGCCATGCACCAAAGTTCTGAGCCTGGAGCTAAATTCTGAGCAGACAGTTAGAGTAATTTTTCCATTTAATTTCTAGTGGATTCTACCAATAACAATGCAACATTGTCTGGAAAAATATTTTAAACTGCAGTGTAGTGGTCATCAAGGGAGCTGCTTTTGTGAATCTGGTTTATAAATTGCAGTTCTGAAGCATATTGCTTTATGAGCCAAGTCAGGAACAGTAGACAAAATTGAGATAAGGCAGCTTACATTATCGAAACTCTGGTTATGGAGTCTTGAATGAACAAACGTACCTCACAGTTGTTCTAAAGCAGTGGTTGGCAATAGAAGGCTTCAGAGTCCAATTCAGCCCACTGAGGAATTCCAGAGGGCCCCTGGGTTGCTAATCCAGAGGAAATAGTGGGAGGGAAATGGTGAGTGGGAGGGAAATAGTGGCTTTGACTATTAGACATGCTGGCAGTCTAACACCATCTTAAAATGTCCTTTCATAAAACTAGTTTCTTACTAGGTTTCCATGGCTTCTCTTATGCTTCCTTTAGTGGTACATTTGTTTGCATCAGTAGAATGTTGTTGCACAAGTGAATTCATAAGCAGGTTGCTGATGACTTGGTTGCACAATCTGTTGTGCAACAAGATTCTGTTAGTGCAACTATTGCATTAAAACCCACCTGTTTGCTAGTGTGTGAGCACTTGTACCAGCAAACAGAGAACGTTGGGAACAGCTCATATTTCCTAGCCCTCTCCCTGCCCCCCACCCCCAAAATATCTCTGTTATGACATCCCCTCCCCCCTCTTTCTCTTCATCTTTTGTTAGGGCAAAAGAATTTATTGTAGCAGATTAGGAGAAGTGCAAACAACTAAGTGCTCCTAGCATTCATGAACCAGCTGACTGAACAGCAGTCAAGACAATTAGCCTTGATGCATCTCTGTTGCAAAGTATTTGTTTACTGTGCCAAGAGGATTTGTCTTGAAACATGTCCCTAAACATTAAGTCCTTTGAGAGTATAACATTGAGGTCCAGATATGGCAAAGAATTTAGTGACCTTCTGGGTCCCACTTTGCTTTAATATGATTATGAAATCCAGAAAGTCTGAAGTAGTATTTTGAAAGAATACGGTACAGTGGTACCTCGGGTTACATACGCTTCAGGTTACAGACACTTCAGGTTACAGACTCCGCTAACCCAGAAATAGTACCTCGGGTTAAGAACTTTGCTTCAGGATGAGAACAGAAATCGTGCTCCAGCGGCCCGGCAGCAGTGGGAGGCGCCGCTAGCTAAAGTGGTGCTTCAGGTTAAGAACAGTTTCAGGTTAAGAACGGACCTCCGGAACAAATTAAGTACGTAACCAGAGGTACCACTGTACTGTAAAATGCCAACTTGGTGGTTCACAAACTAAGTGTTGGTATTTAAAAGAGATAATAGGTATGACTGATCTAGAACGGGTGAATGAACTTTGGGTGTTACTCATTTTTCGTTTGTAAAGGAATATACTAATCCAAGTATCTAAACTATACCTGATGGGTTGAACACAGATGTACTCTCCATAGCTTAATCCACAATAATTATTGGAGGCAAAAAGGGTTTCTTAGCATTTAAAAGTAGCAGGGCTTTTTTTTCCCAGCTGGAACTCAGCAGAACTCAGTTCCGGCACCTATCAGGTGGGTGCCTTCGCAATTATAAGAGAAAAGGCGTTCATGGTGATTTCTGGCACCTTTATTTCTAGAAAAAAGCACTGAAGAGTAGCGTTTAGAACTAGAGGCCCCATAAAATATGTTCTTCTTTCTGTGAAATAGGTAAATTCATGTGTAGTGGAGCCAGCGTGGTGTAGTGGTTAAGAGCAGTGGACTTGTAATCTGGTGAACCGGGTTCGCGTCTCCGCTCCTCCACATGCAGCTGCTGGGTGACCTTGGGCCAGTCACACTTCTCTGAAGTCTCTTAGCCTCACAGAGTGTTTCTTTTGGGGGAGGAAGGGAAAAGGAGATTGTTAGCCACTTTGAGACTCATTAAAGGGAGTGAAAGGCGGGATATCAAGTCCAAATTCTTCTTCTTCTTCAAATGGAAATCTGAAGCCTCCTTTCCATGTGAAAAAAACAACCCATGGTTCAAATAGCAAAGTTAACAGAAGTCTGTTTTATTCTATGGTACTACAGTATTTCAGCAGCAAATAATTTGGTGGTCGCTTCCCCCACAACAATATTTTGATTGAATGTTCACTGAAAGGAAATGGGCTTTCATAGACCTTTTTTTGATGGAAGAATGCACCTTAACCTCTCTGACTAAATCCCATTAAGTTCAATGTTTATAAGAAGATGTTGAAGGCTGGGTGCAGTGTATGAGGGTTTTGTAACTGTGCATGTCTGTACATAAGTTTTCTAGGGTGGTGTTTGAAATCTTCTTGAGGCATTCTAGACAACAATGCCCTTCGTGCAGATTTGCCACAGGAGGCATATCAATGAGTCACCTCAGAGCCAGGTATTTTGAGGAGACACCCACTATTAAGAGTTGCAGCATGAAATTTGTTCCAAACAAAGCTTGGTTCTGCCAAGCCACACAAAAGGAAAATGCATGGTTACATAAAGTGTCTTCCCCACTTCCAAAGACAGAGCACCAGATTTTATGGAAACAAGGTCTCCTGGTTTTGAAATCAGTAAGAGGAATCTTCATTTTAAAAAAAGAACTCATGCTATCAGTTTTGTTGTGGTGCTTGAGTATTCTACAATAATGGCTCTGCTGACAGCTTTCCCCTTTGTCCATCAACCTGATCAATATTTTTGCTTCTCAAAATAATGCCTAGAGAGTCCAACATCTCCAGTTGGATGTCTTCTTCTCATCCATAATAGATATATACTACCTCAAGGATCAAAGGAAGCATGTCAGAGAGGGCTACTGTGCTTTCCACAGGCTTCTGTGTGACTATTGATGGAAAGAGGGAAATGAATTAGGTAGGTCTTTGGTCTGATCCAAAGTGGTTCTTTTTACATTCTGAAATAGTTAATTTGTGGGACAAAATTCCAAAGATGATACAGGCAGCTTTGTAGACAAAATGGCAATAGAGTGTTTCGTAAAGAACATAATGTAGGAAACAATATACAGGTGAAGTAAAGGGTCCTAGGCTCTCCAGTGTTTTGAGATCAAGTACATCAGAAAAATTAATAGTGGGCTAGACACTGACCCTTCATTTCCACCTCATAGTCTGCCTCTTATGCAAGTTAAGTAGCAATAAAGGCTTGAATAATAGTATTTCTGAAAGATCTGTCAATCCTCTTCAGGAGTAGTAATTCTGATGAAGCAGAGTTGGGTTTGGTTGAACTAAAGGTTGAGGTGAATCTAATGACTTTCACCAACAGACTGTCATCTCTGTCCATCTCCTTGTCAAAGCATGTGGCAGCTTTCACAAAAATTAAATTATCAACGTTAGTACGTGTGTGTGTGTGTGTGTGTGTGTGTGTGTGTATGTGTGTGTGTGTGTGTGTGTGTATATATATATATATATATATATATATATATATATATATATATATATATATCCTCTTTAGATTCAAGCTAAGCTTGTGCCTACTGATTCCAGGCAACTCTAATTTTAGATGTGTGGCTTTTGGCCTGGAGCAAAAAGCCTTTTTCCAGTCGTAGGCAACCCAGTTGGGAGTTGTGGGAGTTCTTTCAAGTAAAAATGATTGGGGGCCACATAACTACTGCCAGTGATCTAGTCTGAAGGCAAAGCGGGTGAGGACACCCTTTCTCTTCCTTCACTTCTGTCCCCCTCCTTCATTCATTCATCCGCTTCTTTCCATTTCCATTCATCTTTATTTTGTCACACAGTCGCAGTGTGGCTGCCCTCCACCTTTGCTCAAACCATTCAATATCCTTCTGCTGAACTAATGGGAAGAATAGTCAAATTTTCACTCACTATTTGAACTACAAGTAGGGCTTTTCCCTCCCTTCTCATCCTGTCAAGATAGATAGCTTGCTTGATCCTGTTGGGTGGCTTCCTTTAGTTCCAGAAAAGCCAGCCCCCAAGCAAACAACTATTTTTGAATCTCCAATACATCTAATTGCTATGTTTCAGATCTTCTTCCCCCACATACTTTTGGAAGAACAGCAATGGGAGGGAGATAACATTGGATCTTTATATAAATAAACTACACAGCTGCTGTGGGGAAAAGAATAAACAGTTTTTCTTAGTCATTGGCTGAATCTTTTATGACTTGTGTGACTTGTGTGTTTGGCTCCCCCACTCTCCCCATCTTGGCTTATATAAAAAAAGAGAACAAGCAATTTCAGATTCAACAAACTTCATAATGTTCACACTAGAGCATAATGTGGATACAGATGAGCTTCTGTTTCATAAAGATGTGCAGCATGGTTAAAATATGAGGCAACACGACTTAATGTTGGGCAGTTTACACAGATTAATAGTTTCTTTGTTCAGTGTCACTTTAAACTAGTTGAAGCATGATGATACAAGGGTGCAAGCTCATTTGCATTAAAATAATGATGCCATTTACCCAGCCAATTTGTCTTGAAGCAAAGTTCCCAAGCAGTTTAGCACATAGGCCTCTTTGTGATATGTTCATGACTGTCAGTGATCATGTAGGAAGATCACAAATGCGTTGAAATTGCAGATACTTCAGTGGCAACCTTGCAAAACCATCACTTTTCTGGCCTGAAAAGTACCAGGGTATAATCTGCATGAAACCTATTTGGAGTTTGGATAAATTCATTCAGCATATCTCTTTTCCAAACGTGGCAGTTCTGCCTGTGTTGGCCACCTGTCCATCGGCACAGCACATAGGAAGACTAACTTGGCCATTGTGAGCTGCCATGTCTGGACAATCAAAGTTGCAATAAAGTTTTAAGCTACAGCGTGTTTCTTCATTCCCCTCAGCTTCTCGCAGAATGCTGAGCTGAAAATGGGAGGTCAATACATCAGTTTGCTGTAAATAACTGAAAGTAAACAAATATGCCTGTATTAATTAGCCTTTATGCTAAGCAAGCTCTAGAAGTGGGAGTTGAGCCATGGGACACTAAGTGCCTCTGTGTTTGTTAGAAGTTCCTTTTTACCCTGTTTATGGATCCCTTAAACACAGGATTGGCATACACCACAGCATGCCCTTTCACTGACCACTAAATAAGTTTGTGTCCATTTTTTATTTTTATTTGGCAAGCAGGTGATTTGCTGTAACAGCATGCAGCTCATGTTTACTGTGAATGTTTGTACGTCTTTTAAAAACAACCCTAAAACCACTAAGTTTCCAAATGGTTTGCAACAATCATAATCTCAATCAGTTAGCTGATAGCCATGATCACTATGGGATAAGACTTTGAAAATGTTAAAGGCTTACTAATCACACAAAAAATGCAGCCCTGGGTGTTAACTTCCTAGCCATTCAGTTTGTTAGTCCCATGCTTCAGTAATCACTGTAGCTCATATTTTCCAAGCAACCACTCTTAATAACTCATATCATGAATTTATGGCTTTTTAGGTAAGTGCTATACTTCGGTTAAGAAGCTCCTATGGCTAACTAGGCCATGAACTACATATGTCAAAACCATGAGTATCCTAGAATGATAATACACATTGCATGTTTGTGCTGTTTTGTTCCTATCATGCCATGTATTTGCTTTTGGGTGGGTGCAGGGTGGGTGTAATGGAATGATATATATCAAGAATGCTGGGACCACAGACCTTAGGGAGGGTCGTTGTGTTTAGCGCTAATGAGCCCCTGTCCTGCTCTCTCCACAGAGGACAGTTCCTTGCTGTGGCTGGGGTTCAGAGACGACATTTGAAATACACATGTTAACGTAACAGAGATACTGATGACTTAATGCATAACATGTTGGCTCCTGTCTTCTTTATCTGCTCCGATGTGAGTCAAAGGATACAGTAGCGGAGCCCCTCTTCAACAACTGAAGAGGACCGCCATTGCTGTTTCGCGCCGCCTCCGGAAGTCCAAGGTGGCAATTTTAGAACATGGATGGTGGAATATTCAGAAGTTTAGAATTTGCTGTAGATGAGGGATGCTAGGTGTTATATTCCCAAATTGAGGCCACGTCGTCTTAAGATGTCAAGTCTATATATGCAGAATTACCATTTCCATTGTTTTGAATCAGGTGGCCTCTGTCTTGGCAAATCAGAGGGGCTGTAATGATCAGAACTGAAGTGTTTAACACATGCACACATGAACACACACATATAATGTGTGCTGGTATATTTTAGTGAAAATACTTTAAATAAAACTTTAAATGTTTCTCATATTTTAAATCTTGTTGATTTATCAACTATTACTTTTTTCAAATAAAACTAGTTTCAATAAAACAAGATTTTGACTTGCTACATAAGTGTTGAAGCTCAGAAGTATAGAACCCTAGGAAGAGGAAGACAGATTGGTGGTAGCATTCCTTCACGAAGCTAAGATGTTGTATATAGTACGATGTTAAAAGTAGAAGAATAACTGATGGGTGATGAACAGGTTTAGGTACTTGAAAAGCTTTATCGTGTGATTTCCCCTGATCCTGCCCTCTAGATACAATTGTCTCTTATATGGCTGGGAATTTCCCAGCAGGACTTTTTCTACAAGTAAGACTTGGGGGGGGGGGAATTATGCAGATTACTGTACTGAAACTAAAATATACGGTAAATCACATACATACTCTTTCTCACAGATAGTTGCCCTAAGTTTTCTCACATATCCTTCCATCCTTAAATCAAGATACAGTATATTTGAACTTTCTTGATGATGGGGTGTGCAATATTTTTTCTTTCATTTTTCCATTCATTTTAAGTCTTTCATTTTGTCTTCATTCCTTTCGGTTGCATTCATGTTTTGTGCTTTCCATTTATTTCAATTAGAGGCTCATCTGGTCATCTGCTGCCTATAACTTTGTTGTATTCCATCCAAATAGCGTTATTTTTTCTGGTATTCTGTAATTCCCCCAAAGGATCAGGCCTTTCAGATTTCAGGTGGGAAGGACTAAATGTCCCAACTTTTTCTGTTTGTCTATTTCATTGCTTTGTCCCTTCCTCTCTTTTTGTAACCGGAAAAGTAGCTGCACTGGGCTGTTGGTTGACTGGCTGAAACCCAACTGTGTGCACCAGTTTCTGTTTTTCTCAGGAAATTATAAGTCCATTATATGAAGATTTGTACCTAGATTTATTTCACCAACCTCAAATATACATGTATCTGCTGTGGTGGAGAGTAGAGTTAACTATGGCCTCTTATCTTCAATCCATTTTGTTGCCGAAAGTTCCAGGGAGAATAGTTTCTCTGACAGAAACTAATACAACTGGATTGTTTTAACATGGCAAATGTTTCAGACTCACTAGGAGCAAGGATTTTATTTCAGCCCTATTCCTGTGCCCGGAGTGAGGGGCATTGTGCAAAAGCAGGCAGCCTTTCTCATGCCAGAGTTTGCAGAGCAGGTGCTAATGACATCCTGTTTTAGTTTTTGGCTATTAATAGCAGGGGTACAATGTGGATATCTAAAGAACAGTAAAAGATGAGGGCTGCCTCCTTGAGATGTGCATGAAAATAGCAAAATCAGAAAATGTAAGAAGAACTAGGAAACTCACTAGTGTGTTAAGCTAAGTATATTTTTGGTGTAACATGCTGAAATTTTAGTGTAATGCACTGCTGGATTTCACAGCCTTGTCCTCAAAATACACAAACCATTTTGTTTCTCTGCAAATATTCCTTTCCTGAGGAGGGACTCCCGGTGTCACTAGGCTGCATTTCCAATTGAGATGGATAGAAGAATATAGCATAAAGGAACTGGCCTACTATTGTAAGAGTCAGACCTTTTGGTCTGTCTAATGGTAATCTGTGATTCCCTCTGATTTCTGGGACAGTTCTTTTCTCTGCATTTAATATGAGGTCCTATATGGGGATTGAACTTCATACATGCAAAGCTGAATGACCCCTTTCTTGATGGGGGAGGCGGTCTTGTGCAACAAACAGAGCAGGTGTCCCATCGTATACCCACACCCTGTGTTTATGGAGCATGCTATTGGCAATGTCATGGTCATCACTAGAGTTTCTTAATAGAATATTTCAAGTATTCGCTGAAAATTGGAGTTTGATCTCCCCCTCTGTGGTGTGCTTATTTTCAGTAGTTCTAGTCTGATTTTGCCCTTCATACCTGCCAGTCTTTTTTTTTCTGTTAGGAGATCTCAAACCATCAAAAATTACTCTCATAACAGCCCAGTGATGTGTGACTCACTGACTCAAAACTGCCTAGATTTTTTTTCCATGTTTCAGCTTTTTGTTCTCTTCCTTCTATAAGGAGGTCAGGCTGACATCCATCTTTCCCCCATTAGGTTTTGTAGGGGAAAGAACCCACGTCTCCTTTATCGATGTCCAGAGCTATAACTACTAAACAACCATACTAGCTGTTTGCATATAGTTGAGGAAGATAGGGCACTTTAACCAGCAGTAAGTGGGTTATGGAAATTACAGGGTGGGTTAACCAAGTAGCAGGTGAGACGTTAGGATTGCAGGATAGGGAACGTAAATGAAAATTGTGCCCATTAAAAAGAAAGGAAAAAGCCGCAGGCAAAACTAAACTGTAAAAACCAGACCATTGTATCCCACATAAAGGAAGGCCTGTTTGTCATGTGTGTGGCACACACTCAGTCCATCAAATGGAGGATTGCCATTTAAGAAGGCAGTAAAATCAACTCTCTGTAGTTTCTCATTCTTTGTGTGTTTGCTCAGGGACCCGCAGGCAAGCTTTTTGCTGCACTTTAGGTTACATTAAAAGCAGAAGCTGTTACCCTTACAAGATTGCCACACTTCCTGTTTTCAGAGTGACAGGATGAAATGAGCTGTTAACAAACATTGTCTTGGTAATCTCTTTGTCAGTATCTACTAAAAAAGAGTAATACTATGATCAGTTCCATTTGCACCGAGATGCTAAAAGAAGGAGCCCTCAGGTTTTTAATGTGTGCATGAGGAGAGAGGACCCAGCCAACAACATACTGTGTATGTGACAATGACCCAAGTACCTACACAAAGACTAGGGAAGTAGATGGGATTAATGCAGTGTACCTTTTAACAGTGATATGAAAACAGGCACGCTTTTTCTGTTGGGGATCAAAGTACAGTAGGTTCATAAGGTCTGGTACGTGTGTACTGAGTTTCATGGGTGCTCAGACTGACTGCCCAGCTGGTGGTGGATTTCTTCAGTGACCTCATTTT
This sequence comes from Podarcis raffonei, assembly GCF_027172205.1. Classification (NCBI taxonomy): domain Eukaryota; kingdom Metazoa; phylum Chordata; class Lepidosauria; order Squamata; family Lacertidae; genus Podarcis; species Podarcis raffonei. The sequence goes on from NC_070607.1 coordinate 60,251,283, forward strand.
CCTCATTCCCTCCTTTGTGTGCTTCTTGGCACAAAAGCTGCCCAGGTCCCATGGTGTGCTTTGAAAAGGCTGCTCTGCCCCTTGTTTTGCTTTGGTGAGCTGCTGCTGGGACTCACTCTGATCAGGAGGAGGAGGAGGAGGCAGGGCATGCTGCTGAAATGAAGAGTGTAGTGCAGCCTGCCCTGTTGCAGCCGCCATCTCAGCCATGTGGCTGCAGCCCTGGGAGTTTAGCAGTTTCTACCTGGGGAAACCCCCTGATTCCAGGAAAGGATCCAAGCCCATGAGGCTGAGCTGGAAAAACCCAACAAGTTCATTAAATTGGTGCTCAAGGAAAGCAAGAACCTCACTGATACCGCCACAAATATTTTTACTGTCCAAAGAAAGTTAATCCATTCTGTTTCTGCATCTTCAATAAACATTTGGATAGATGAACTCTCCTAACTTTCTGAACAATTTAGAAGAAGAACAAGAGATACCGGCCCTTGGTGTTAATGAAAGTCTGCTCAAGTCTCTAGAAAGTTTAAGAAAACAGCAACTTAGAGCCGTAAAGGCAAAAAACGAGAAGTGTGATAAAAGAAACAGAACTACAGTTCGCCAGTACACAAGCATTTAAATATATTGCCTAAGGAAGAAAAAAACCTTCAGCCATTGGTGACAGACTACCAAGTGAAACAAAACCGAAAACATTTTTTACAAGCTGTCCCTGGATTAGGATATGTGTACAAGTTACAAGAGTACAAAAACAAAACAAATTTGAATTGAATCTGTTTTGGATGCTCAATTTCTACCATCAGGATTGCAAGCTTGCCGAAGATTTGACCACTACAAAGTGGCTCTGCAGATCGATATCCAGACTACAAGAAATAAAATAATAAAATTAATTGTTTGGAAGGAGCAGGGTTGGGTGTGGGTGACCTGGAAGTTCTCACAAACAAAATCAAGCACAGTCCCCAATAACAGAAAACAGTAAATTAGCCCGAAGTTGAAGATGCTTCTTTGTTTTCATGATAAGAGTTTTTGAACACACTTGCAAAGGCTGCTCAGAGTGACCCACACATCTGATGATTGGCATGGGGAGTCAAGATTACTTTTTATAGTCTGGCAATAAATAGATAAATATACCAAGGCTCTGGAGAATTGTCACTGCTGTTTAAGAATTATTGGCTTTTGATTTTATTTTTGAATTTTTATCTTCTGTATACATCATAAGGGTAGGGTGAAAATAGTCTGAATAAATATTTTTAACAAATTAAAGTTGGGTAAAGGTAAAGGACCCCTGACAGTTAAGTCCAGTTGCGAACGACCCTGGGGTTGCGGCGCTCATCTCGCTTTACTGGCTGAGGGAGCCGACGTTTGTCCGCAGTTTTTCTGGGTCATGTGGCCAGCATGTCTAAGCCGCTTCTGGTGAAACCAGAGCAGCGCATGGAAACGCCGTTTACCTTCCCGCAGGAGTGGTACCTATTTATCTACTTGCACTTTGACATGCTTTCGAACTGCTAGGTTGGCAGGAGCTGGGACCAAGCGATGGGAGCTCACCCCTTCACAGAAATTAAAACTGCCGACCTTCTGATCAGCAAGCCTTAGGCTCAGTGGTTTACAGCACAGTGCCACCCACATCCCACTTAAAGTTGGGTAGGTGCCTCATAAAAGAGTGAATGAACAATGGGTGTGGAAGCACCCTTGGACTGGAAAGGTTCTCTCATTAAACTTGTTCTTTTAAAGGACTTATTGGGCCACAGAAGCTGCCTCCAGGATAATGTCAAGAAATGCAGCCTTTGCAATAATCTTGAATATGTCCATTTGCAAGCTCTCTTAAATGCTTAATGGGAATGGCAACTTAAATTCTGTCTCTGATTGCAGACCAAGGGAGATTATTTTCTAATGCACCTTAGAGCCTGAATTGCTGTGAACAAACAGACACCCCCCCCCATGTATACCTGTTATTTTCTTTTATTTCTTACCATGGGCTATTTGCAGGATGATGCTTGGTTGGCAGCTCCCTGATGCTCCAGCTCAGAATTATGGTGACATCCTTGCTGGGTGACAGATCAGTTTCCAACACAGGTCAATTCTTTTCTGTGTATCTTTACATTGTTTGCTGGCAATGGAACAGTTGAACCATCTGTCACTAAGCACGGAGGTGCAATAAGAACAAATTAATTCCACACCACATGCAAGATGACTTGCTGAATGACCCTCTGGGAAGTGCTAGGACTGCTAAAACTCATATTTGTTCAGTGGCAAAATGCAGTGCTAAATTTAAAATGTCTGAGAAAGGAAATGGATTTGTCTGTAAACTGGTCAGTTACTGCCTTGTATTCTGAGGCAAAGCAATCTTGCAAGCATTTTTAAATTGATATTGGGGATGTATTGGTTAAAACCTGCATGAAACAACCCCCCCATTTAATAACACGGTAACATCTCTACTTCTTGACATCCCCATGCCTCTTGTTTTCTGTATGTAATCTGCTGTAGTGTTGTCTAGAATCAAAATGAATTCTTGCTGTTTTAGGTTGGGTTTACAATTTATTAAGGATGTGCAAAAGCTTCTAATGATTAGAAGGACTAAAATTAATGTGTGCAGCAGAGTGAGGGGAATATGTATATTTATTAGAATGTGTTTTTATACAGTGTACATACTAGGAGTGCCAGCTTGGCTCTGCCACCATGGGTGCCTGGGGCCATGGCCCTGGCACCAAAATTTTCAGGTGCCCAGCCCCTTCATGGGGAATTTTGTGGATGCTCGGGCACCCAGGGCCCCAGGGAGCTGGCACCTCTGCTACGTACCATGACTGTCCACACATATATCTATGAATGTGAGGAGGAACCTGCCATTGTGCTGCTGTTTCCCTCTCCACATGTTCACTTCAGCCTTTTAAAATGTCTGGAAGAGGCTTATTTTCTGGATAGAATAGGCACTGTGTGACTTGGTGCCTACATAATGCGAAATCAGACCATGAGTTTACAGCAGATTCTGCTTGTTACTGGTAGAAACTAAGGTTAGGAACCCAAGTATGCCATGAGTGACAGTGTGGAAAGAAGCAGTTCTAGAGAACACACCATCAAGATGAGGAAATCTAGAACGTCCATTTTATAGCAGAGCTGCATGAGTTGCATTGTGTTAAAAGTCCCTTCTTTGCATGATCCAGTCCACTGCCTGCAGTGTTTATAAAGCTTTCAGCAGCAAATAATTGCACTAATTGTGGAGATTATTTTTCCTCTTTAAAATGGGGACTTACCTACTTGAACAGGAGTTGTGAGGGTTATACTTATAAGCTAATTTGATACTGCTGTGATAAATATAATGGAAATAATTTTATAATAGGGAGTCTTATGGGACTGTCACTAAAGTATATGAATTGGAAGGCAAGGGAATTAATGAGGGATTTGTAACTGAATTATCCTAAGGAGAGTAAATGAAGGAAATGAACTGCTTTGGAGCACTTCATACATGTCGATTCCTAGTAGAAAATGTGTCCTTGCAGGCTAGGATAGTGACTGTCCCAGGGCTGTCCAATGAATTTCATGACAACATAGAGATTTGAACTTGGGCTCTCCGCATTCAGATACCCTAGCCACTAAATCATGTGGCCTTCTGTACAGAAATATGCCACAAAATGCAGGAAATACCAGGAAGAAGGAGATTAGCAGGACAGACCATCTCATTTGTTTTTTCTGTCATATACCAGCATTGAAACAGTTTTAAAAGTCATTGCAGACCATGTTAGTTTGAGGTTGGTTTTGTGGGATGTACTGTTATGTGGTTCTGTTGTAGCACTTCCACTTAAATGAACAAGTCATAGATGGTAATCTGTGGTCCAGGAAATATATATATATATATATATATATATATATATATATATATATATATATATAAAAATTATGTCGTGAACCACCCTGAGATCTACAGGTGATAATAATTTTCAGACATGGCCTGAAGAGAACAGGTAAAGGCTGCTTCCAGACGGATGGTTGTTGTGGCATCAGTGCTGCTTGTGTATGCAAGTTTTTGTACCCACTGGCAGAGGAAGAGGAGTGCGGAGGGGAGCGCACCGCCCCCGGCAGCATGATCCTGGTGGGGTGCCATCGTGGCTGCCCCCCCCCCGCGCTGGGTGCCACACCCCCGGGATGTGCACCAGCCCCGCCCCTGCCTGCTCTCTGCCTGGAGCTCCGTCACTGTTTGTACCTTCCTCACGATCAATGCTTTTTTTCTGGGGGTACTCAGTGGTACTCATTACTGGCACCTTTTTTCTAATGATAACGTGGCAATTACTGTAACAACTTCATGGCAAGTACCAGCACCTTTTTTCTTTTTTTTCTTTTTTAAAGCACTGGTCCTGATACTGTTATCATAGAAGTGTCAGCACATAACTTAATTTTTTTTAATATGGTTCTCTTCTTACTGAATAAAATCTCTTAAGTAAAAACAAAATGGCGCAGTTGTGCTCAGGTGAGGAGGAAGCAGGTGTAGGGGTGTGGCATTAGAGCAGTGGCGGAGCTTCATGCTCCGGCACCGGCGGGCGGAGAGCAGGAGGGGGCGGGGTGCGCTGCCCAGAAGGCAGCCGCGATTGCACCCTGCCAGGATCACAGTGCCAGGGGTGGGACGCTCCCCCCGCACGCCTCTTCCTCCGCCAGTGCATTAGAGACTACTCACCAAAATGATAACACACATCTGACACCCACCCCAAAAGAAGAAATGCTAAGGAGCATGTACAGTAGCAGTGACAGGAGTTATTTCTGGTGGCCCAGTCTATACAAGGATGCATAGTTTCATCAGTTGTCCCATGCTGAAGGCATGTCAGAATAACAATCCAATTTGGAGGAGGTAGCCTCTCAAAATCTCAACACCTGTGGGGGATTACCTTCAAGATGGTCATCTCAGTCCAAGCACCATGACATAAAAAATAATAATACAGAGGTCTTGCACAAGACTTTTTAGCAGAAGCTTGTGGCCTTGCACAAGACTTCGGTGTTATTCTTTTTAAAACCAACAAGTGGAAATAGATGTTGTGCCCCAAAACCTCCATTTTGCCTGTGGTAAAACATGATCTACAGGCAGCTAATGTTTTCTTTTACACACTTTCAGTTAATTTTTTGAAAGGTGTGCACATAGAGGTAGAGAAATACCTGCATGCATGCCAGGAGTGGGTAAGGCAGTGATGGAATGAAAGGGAACACACAACCAGGAAATAATTTCTTAAGAAACACCCACTGGCATTGATTAGACAAATTCTGGAGGCTAAAGTGCCTCTGCATACCAGTTTCTGGGAACCACAAGCGAAAAGAGTGCTGTTGACCATAGGTCCTGTTTGCAGGCTTCCCTTGAGTATCTGCTGGCCACTGTGGCAACAGGATGCTGGACTAGATTACTGGCCTAATCCAATAGGCTGTTCTTATGTGATCTGGAAATAGCCAACCGCATTCAAATGCGAATTGCACATACAGAAAAATGGATCTAAATCATCCCTTTGCAGCATCACTGGAAGCAACCTGTGTCAGTTGCACCAAGATAATGCCTAGAGCTATGAATCCTGGCAAGTAAATGCACTTCTAGCATCTCATTCTGTTACTCTTCATAGTCACAGCTGTGGTGTTTTTCAGTACTTAAAGTGAGGGGGTGGTAGCCTCAGACAGGATGTAGACACACATTACAAAGAAAATGGTAAATGGAACAAGCAAGAGGTAAGCGTAACTTTGCTGTCCAATAGAAAAGAGAGTGGAAATGGAATTGTGCTTAGTCACCTCACTGCTGAATAATGTTTGGGAGACAGAAATTAAAGACTGGGGGCAGTGATTTATTGAGTTCTGTTGGAATCAATTATTACCGGTATTTGATGGCCTGATGGTATGAGCTCCTGTCATGAAATAGTGCCTTATTAAATGAAGCAGTAGTGCCCCTGTTCCATTCTAGAACTGGGTCTAAACTGTAGATCCATTGCTGGAGGAGTAAATCTTGCCACTAGCACTTTTCTGTTTGTTGATGTAGGTTCTGAGCTGTAAGTTTAAAACGTACTACTAAGGAAACGTATACAATCTCTGCAGATTTCCTTTCTGTCTTATTTGTCAATGTTGTGTAAAGATAATTAAAACGTTAATATAAACATGAAATAACAAGCCACATTGAATCACAGTAGAAAGATGCGTGCCATATCAGTTCTTAGTTTTCCAGCATCACATTTGACTAAGCAGTTATATTTGTTTTTCTTCTGTCGTATGAATATACTTTGTAAGTTACACATGTACTTTGTCCTCATTTCCCTACAGTCCCTATGCACAAAGTGGACCCGCCTGAAGACAAATACTACCAACCACCTGAAAGCTGAAGGGGATATGATAGAGCCACCTTTGCATGTGCCCAGAGACCTAATTATTTCTCACGTAAAACCCCTGCATAACCTGTTCTACCAGTAACAAAATTGGGACAAAAGGGAAATTTGCACTGTGACTTGGAGAAGCTAAGTAACAGCAGTTATCTTCTCCAAACAGTACAAATGAGATAAGACTCCACCTCTCCCTCAAACCTTCTGGCAGTCACAGAGGGATTGAGGGAGAGGCAGTGATTTCTGTCCTTTGTGCTGTGCTGTGGAGAAAGTATGAAACGGAACTTATGGGGAGGGAGTTGATGGAAAAAATGAATAAATGGAGCCTGGTTAAAAAGCCAGATGACTATTTTTGTGGACTTCTGTGAAGTGTCAAGTGTACCAGAGGTAGATGAGACCAAAACTCTTAACAGAGTAGTGGGAAACCTCTGGCCCATGGACCAGTCCAGGGGGTCCAATTTGGCTGAGGGAGGGATGCTGTGGACCTTTGTGCCTACAGAACGGTCAGTCATCAGCACCTGTCTTGCGCCTGCTCATTAACACTACAGACTGCATAGAACATATTAGAAGCTCTAGGTCCAGTTACTGGAAACAAAGTGATACTGTTATTTATAGAACATGCTGCCCTTTTAAAGATTAATGTGCTCACCAGTATTAACAACCTACTAGCATACTGATGCTAGAAAATAAGAAATACAAAAACATTCAGGGTTGTGTATGTTCTGTGATTGCACTGTGCAAGAGTGACATTTGGTACTAGGAGCACAATTTCATATTCTGAAGAATTCACCCCCCAAATCAATTTCCCAGTCCTAAGAAACCTGTGAAATTTCAAGAAGCTTGACCAACTTTCCAGTGCATATGGAGCATGGCATCAGTGCATAATAACATAAGGAGAACCTGCTGCATGAGGCCAATGGGGCATCTTAGTCCAGCATCCTGTTCTCACAGTGGCCTCTTAGTGGGAAACCTGCAACAAGACCCAAACACAAGAGCACTCTCCCCTCCCACGATTTCCAGCAACTGGTATTCAGAAGCACACTGCCTCCAAGGCTATCTGTTGACAGTCTTATCCTCCATGAATTATCCACTCCTCTTTTAAAGCCGTCCAATTTGACTTTCCCTTATTCTGTAAATAGGAGAAACATAACAAACTATTCAAAGTAAACAGATAAATATTTGCACATGTTACAGAATTGAGCTTTTGTGATGCAGAATTTTTTTGAGCTATATTTAATGCACCCGGTAAACCGTTCTGGTAATAACATGTCTAGCATCATGCCTCGTGGAGGATTCTGGGTAACTAAAAGACTTAAACACATCAGCAGAATTCAGTTCAACGGAACTGCTCATTTTGGTTTCCTTTTTCTCTGGAATCAGTACTGTAAAAACTAATTGTATAAGGACTGCTACGATTGCTAATGTATTTGAACCATTAAGATCTATACTAGAGATGAAGCTTTTCTATTCTTTCACCCATGAAAAGTGAGCTTCAGTATGCCAATCACTGCTGTAAAACTGGTCCTTTCCATGGCTCCAATTTGAAAGAAATATCATCTTTATCTTGAGGCATTCCTGTATTATCTACAGCTTGCCGACTCTTAGTCTTATGAGCTCCGGGACTGGGATGGTCTTTTAATAATAGGTCATTGCCCTTTCTAAGAATAAAGCATTCATCCTGCCGTTCCTTGGCTTTGTTGCTTTTTATGAGCAGGGTTTCTTTTGAGGTGACATCTGTAGCATTGAGGTTTGGATCTTCTACCTATGGCAAAAGGGGCAATCAGATTACAGACAACTTCAAACATTCATCTGTTTGTAATTTTAGGAGCTTGGTCTCTCAAAAAATTTATTTCACTAGAAGAATCCATCAACAGTGTGGGGCATAACACAATCTTATACTCCTACAGCATGGCTGACATTTTAGTGAAGGTGAAGAGGAAGTAGACTTCGCTTTGAACGCAATGACATTCAGATGCACACACCTTGATATAATTTTATGCCTGTCGCCTTATCATCATGTCCCTGTTGGTATGTTTCTGTTTGCTTTGAGCAGCCACATGCAAAGGGGTCATAGTTTAAGGTGTTACTGTAAATCTCACCTCATAGTAGGATGCAGTGTTCCCTCTCTCTTAGTTTTTGCTCATAAGAATGATGGAGTACTTGATAAGGCACTGTATTGGGACCCAGGAGATTGTGAGACCTTCCTAGTGGGCTTGCAGCCTTCCTGTTCATCTTCCAGTTCTTTGGGCACTTGGGCAGTTTGCTTTTTCTTCTGTCCCAGATTTCCGTCTGCAAAATAATATTTTATTACTGAGAGGAGGGTTAGGAGCTTAAAATGTGCACTTTTTTGTAGCAATCTTTCTTGGATTTGTCCTACTCTCTAGATTTCCCAAATTTGGGTCTCCATCTGTTTTTGGACTACAACTCCCACCTAGCTAGCAGGACCAGTGGTCAGGGATGGTCCAAAAAGAGCTGGAGACCCAGATTTGGGAAACATAGGAATAGGGAACCTGTGACCCTCCACATGTTGTTGGACTCCAGCCAGCGTGGACAGCCATTAAGAACAATGGAAGTTGTAGTCCAGCAACAGAGGACAAGTTTCCCATTGCTGCTCCTGAAGCAATGGTGTGTGAACATCAGTTTTGTATAGTCTATTTAAAAACAAACAAACCAAAAGCCAGTTAAGATGCTTGTGGCAACATAAAAGTTAATAGCTTCATTATGGCTTAAGCTTTCATGAACTAGATTGGATTTTAGTCCAGGAAATTTATTCCATAATAAACCTGTTTAGTCTTTAAGATACCACAGGCCTCTTTGTTGTTTCTCCTGCTCTGGACAGCACAGCTACCTCTCCAGGAGTAGAAGCAAATATTGAATCTCCAGCATGGTTGCAAGAGTAAGAAGCTGAATTTACTACTAAGGACATGCAACAGGGAAAAACACCAAGTCCATATGGCTGCCCACTAGACTAGTATAAAGAACTGAAGTGTGTTGTTGTTGTTTTAAACTCAAAGCTGTTTTTATAAAGAAACCTATGCATTTGGTGGTTTCTTCCAAACTCAGTTGTGAGATTATGAATTACCGGTAATTAGTTCTAAACCCAATAAAGAACATACTCTGGGAATGATAGACTTATAAATACCTTTAATTAACCCAGGTGATAGCCTAGCAACTGTGTTGGCAGAGAGAAGTCAGAGAGTTATCAAGACAATTATCCACAAAAATCAAGTTGCTTTGATTTGACAGTGGCATAGACAAGTTATTGCTTTGGTTTCTTTGATGCTTTTTTGGTTTTTGGACCTACTTTCTCTGCAGAAAGTCCCAGTTTAAATCTGCCACATATCCAGGTGAGTCTGGAAAAGACACCAGAGTGAAACCCTGGTGAATCGATCCCAGTCACTGTAAAGCAGTCCTGTAACTGTAGAGCAGGGATGCTAACCTGTGACCCTTCCAGTGGTGCTGGACTCAAACGCAGCCCCACCCAGCATACTAATGGTCAGGAAATACATGAGCTCTAGTCCAGAAAGGTCCAAGGAAACCATTCTGTAATCTTTTAAAGATAAAACCCATCTGCTTACCTTCTCCCACGGCTATGTGCTCCTCCTCTGGCAAGCTGTGTTTTTCTTTCCAAGCCCCAGAATGGAATCCATGACACGATGGTTGGGCACTCACACTGCTGCTGGGAGTGTTTTCATTGGCTGAGCATGGGTTGGTAGTCTATGCCCTGCCCAATTCAGCATCCCCACAGGGAAGGGTTGTTAGGAACTGTCCTTACGGTCGGTGGCCCCCGTGGCAGGGTCGCTTCACATGCTGAGGCCTCTGACATTAAGAGGATTTGATAACCATTCTCCCCTTCTTTGCCTCAGTTTTTCAACAGGTTATATTGGTTACACTCCAGCTCATGTAAGTCATTGTGAGTTTATTGATTTCATTGGAGGAGGTAAGGCTGGGCCACTTACCCTCATGGAGTGCCATTGTCCCCAGTATTGATGGAAAAATCAAATGCATTAATAGTTTGATTATTTAGCACCTGCAGTTCCATCACTCTGGTGACACACTGCACATTGTTCATTTAATGACTTGCCTCCATATCTCTACTGTGTATCTAAAGTTGTTTATTTCCCTTCTAAATTCTCCAAAGCTCCTAACTGCATTTCTCTTTGGTGTCCCTGTCTGTGACAGGTCTTGATTACTGGTGTGTTTGATTGCATCGAAAGATTAATGGGTGGATTTGCATAAGGCCCCACTTGGGAATCCTCCCCTATGTTCTGATTTGGCTTCCTTTAAAAATACATTGAAATGAGAGAGAAGAGCCTTTGCCTCTCTGTGTGTTTCCTGCATGCAGTAATTGCTCATTCAGGCTGTACATTCATTGATCTAATTCCTTTTGTGACTGTGAGAAAAGTGATTGGTTAGGAAGCATGCAGGTTGTTAATACTTCCTGCAATTTTTGCAGTTGGCAGGGAGATTTGTACATGTATTATTTGCATGGAGAATGCACATTCATATATTAAATACTGCTGCAGAGTTTAAAGTTACTTGTGGCTTTCAGTTGCATCCTGTGTTGCAAAAATGAACTTGCAGGTAGGACAGGGTTTTTAAATTGCTGCACTAATTAGAGCAAAGTCATGAATCATTAGTTCTTTTCCTAGTCTTCCACTGACTGACTTATGACCCTAGAACTTCTCTGTACATTGATTTCTTCCAAACTATAACACAGTGGTTATTATCTCTAGCTTCAGGTAGCCTAGGCTTGACTGGGAGCAGAATGATATATTTGGGTGCTTTCAAATTATGCTTTCCTCAGTGATTATCTTACAAAACATTTATGTGTTTGTTTAATAAACAAGATAAAATAAACTAAAATTTATAACCTGCTCTTCTAGTGTCCACCAGGGCAGCTAACAACAATTAAACTATAAAATGGTATTGTACTTTTTATGCAGAGGAATCAACTAGGTATCAATAATATTATTGCTTTGTACCACAGTTGCTCTGCTATCCACAGTGATTATACTTAAGACGAGTGGTGGCCAATGTTTTGCCCTCTAGATGTTGTTGGACTCCAGTGCCCACCAGTCCCAACAGCATGGCCTAAAGATCAGGGAGTGTGGGGATTGTAGTTGAGTAGCATTTTAGGGCACTACATCAACTACTCTTGTGCTAGACTGTTTGCAGCAGCTACGATGAGCATACTTCCTGTGTGGACTGAGGTTATCATGTTTGTTTTGCCTCCCATCCAAAAGCACTATCACTGCCGGGAGAAATGACTATCCGCAATTTCTCTGATAAATTGCATGGTGATAAAAATTATCAATCCTTCTGTGAAATGAAGGATCTTGATTTCTGCAGTCCTGGAAACCAAATGAAACAAAGCACAAAATTTCTACCTCATCCAGAGTCCGGAGATGCCCATGGCCCTTAAGAGGGGTTTCTGTAGTGAAAGCTCATCAGACTTGTCTTTACTGTAGTAGTTTGGCTCACGGTTGTAAGAATCTGTGCTGAAATCCAAATAGAGTGGGTTCTCAACGCAACTGCAGGGCCAGCCCTATCCTTAGGCAGAATGAGGCACCCTCCTCAGGTGATAGACGCTGCATGGCAATATTGGCAGCCCCTTAGTCATTCCCCTCTTTGGAGGACAGAGCTGTGTGTGCCCAATGGCCTGTCTTCCACCCTAAACTTGCCTGCTGTCCATGTACCATCCCATCAGCACCATTGAAGTAAAATTCTACTGCCAATTCAGTCAGCTTCTGTACACAGAATCGGTGTGGACATGCCATCATGTCTTTTGGCACAGGCAGCAAAGTATATTGACATCGCCCTGCCCAACACTACCCACATTCTGCAAAGAATACTTCTGTGGCATCATTGGCAGTGGGGACTCTCATTTAGTGTGTGAAAGGCTGCGTTCTATATGGCATTGCTTGAGAAGTCTCAGCAATGCTGCCTTTACATCAAATGCAGTGAAGTATCTCCTTAAAAAAAGAACTTAGTATGTGCTTTACTCACCTCTGGGGAATATATTTCCCCTATGCAAGCTCAGGTGGCAACTTAGGCATCACCCCATAGGAATGATATCACCAAAAAAAGAGGACACTGACTTGCATAATGTGCAGATTTGTATATATGCAAGCAAATTTAGATGCTATCATTGTAACTTAAATAGAAATAAAATGCAGTTCACCATAGTGTGAAGTGTAGGTGACCTGCATCATCCTTCACCTGCTGTCTAGGTGTTAACTAGTGAAGGGGACCTTCGGAGCACCTGCTCTCCTTTCTTGTGTTCTTTATCATTAAACCAAACTCAGCAAATTGAAGACTCTGCTCTGTAAATTAGCATACTTGGCTACTCTAACGCATTTCACTGGTTCTTATTTTGGTCTTTTCCAGTTAAAACAGGCTGGTACCCTGTCTACCTTGAACACTGCCAGTTCCCTTCCCCTTGCATCTCACACCCACTCGGGGGGGGGCGCTTCTGTTGAGAATTACACACATAGAACAAGTCTTACAAGCCCTCTGGATTGAATTTGTGCTGCTAAGCAGGTCTGCTAAGTCCTCCTGTGCCACAGATAGATACATTTAACAGTGTAAAATGTACAGGAAAAGTGTGCTGGGCAGTAACCACCTCGGGGCCTCTGAAAAAGGCTATGAGCAACATCTCTGTTGGTTTTCTGCTTTTCCCATTTGGGGAATAGGCAAGATCCCAGAGCAGCTTGAACCAATGCATCACTGAAATGTCCACTTATCAGATCTGCAACGACGATTCTGTTGTTATCATCGACTGCTCAAATAGCAACCTCTCATGTATCGTATAAGACTTATATTGTCACAGTAAATGGCTCAGTGGGATAATGGTTCTTACAGGCTAGATGAAACCAGAATGTCACACTAAGAACCATTCTGTTTAACTGTTCAGAAGAGTCCCACCAGAATAACCGAGTGTTCCTCAGAAGATGCCTTTGGGGAGACTTGTCCCACTGTTGTTTCTCAGCATCTGGTATTCAGTGATACATAGAGTCAGGATGTGGAGGCTCCGCTTAGCTATAATGACTAATTGACATTGATTGGCATGTCCTCCGTGAAAGATGCTGAACACTACAACAACTGATCAGCCAACAAAAAAATTTTTTTAACATCTTTGTAAAAGTAACTTAACGTGATTTAAGTACTGAACTGTGTTTATTCCATTGGTAGAGAAATTGGAAGGGATTTCATACAGTGAACACACCCACCCCTAACAGCCAAGGTCATTCTCTCCCCTCATGGTCTTCCTTTTGGTTAGCACATGGGGAAGGAGTTCCCATTCATGTACATAACTTACTTTTAACCTATTTGTTGAACTTAACAAAACTTAGGCATTTTAGAAATGATTGTTGCTACTAGAAAAGCTGCTACTACTACTGCGTGATGGTGATAAATAATGTGTAGGCATGTAAGAGCAATCTGCATCTATATTGGGATTGTGTTTAAGGTGTAATATTGCTTTATTGCTTGCCATCCTGGGTTCCTTTGGGAGGGTGGGCAGGATATAAATTTAATTTTAAAAAGCAATAAATAAGAATAAAACATACAAAATGAAGTGGGATGTCATAGGATCATGTCAAAAGCTGCATGAGCCAACTGAAGTGTTCTGTTTTCTTGGTGTTCTAGAATGTAACAAAACCAGTGGAAGAAAAAGAAGAAAAACCTAAAGCTCCTACTGTCCAAGAGTTGAAGGAGAAGATTGACAATTACAACTCAAAAGTCAACAACTGCTTGCTGATGAAGCTGGTATGTACTGCATTTTCTGTATTACTTGTTACTTTTAGGACAGTAGTGTAGGCTCTTGCCATGCAAGCTACAAAACAGTATATTGAAGCTGGTCTTCTTTCCCCCCCTGTGGCAGTTGTAGTGGAGGTATTCCCAAGTTCAAAGGTGAACCAATCTCTACCTCATGCCCCTTGTACTCATCGGGAAAATGTACACTTTTTTTGTCCACCAATAACACATACAACAAATGAAACCCTGACTTCTGAGAGTTGCCATTTCCCCAACTGGGGCGGCCACCTAACTCCTGTGGCGATGTGTGGGGAGGAACTCATCCACAGCTGATGCTTTATAGAGCTGACCACAAGGACAAAATATAAAAAGTATTGATTTTTACCTCTGTCCTGCCCTATCTTTTGGGTAGTCTTATTATGAGAGTACAGCATAGCTCAATGATTCATAATCAATAAGTTCATTAAGAATGGACCAGGGCTTCACAAGGAGTAAATGGGAAAAAGAAGCAGCGTTCACGCTTATCACAACTCTGCTTTTCAGAGGTAGAGTACTTGAGCTCCAGTCTGTGTCAGTTCCTCTCACACCGTGTTCGTCGATGTGCATGATTGCGTTTAGATTGTACATTACTTCATGGATGCTGCTGTGCTTACCGGAACTGATCAATACAGCAAAGCTGACATAACATCCCAGCCAAACGGATATATAACACCCTGAGCAGTACAGCTGCTGCCATCAATCTGTTCAGTCTTTTGGTTGACCATCTTTCATATCAAAACATCTTCTGGAGCAGATTTTTGAGGGTGCATAGGAGTTGGGGCCAGCCCAAGGCATTTTGGCCCCTGAGCTGAACCACAAAATGGTGTCATCATCCCCGCCCCCTGGGCCAGGGAAGAAGGAGTAAGTGAAGATCTACACCAGGAACAGGGGAGGAATAAACATCTACCGTATTTTCCCCTCTATTACACGCAGATTTTTTCTCCTAAAAAGTAAGGGGAAATGTCTGTGCGTGTTATTGAGCGAATGTGTGGGGTCCCTGGAGCTGACAAGCGTGAGTGAAGGCAAAAATCAGGCAAATATCAAATCGTCCGGAGAAGGGAGGAAAGGAGGAAGCTGCTGCTTTCCTGCATTCTGCCTCAGGGTCTTACTGCCCACCCGCTTCTGTTTCCTTACTGTGTTTGCTCAAACGGAACAAAGAGCAGAGAAAACCCCTCCCCTCCAGGCAAGCAGAGTGGAAAGCAGAGCGTCCTTCCTTCTAATTCCTCTCCGTGGGTCTGGGACTCGAAGGCAACATGCAGGTTGGGGGGGGGGAGAGAGAGAGAGAGAGAGCTGGCTGGCTTGTGGGGGGGGGACTTTTGCCTTCCTTTCCTCCCTCCGGTAAAACCCCTCTCCTGCATTCTTAGCCAGCTGCTTCTCTGCACACCCCTCTCGTTCTCCTTGTCGCTTCTATGTTTTTCCTTCCCTCCCTACTTAAAACGTGGTTCTAATCACGGATCCACATGGATCCTCAGGATCATTGCATTGAGTCACCCCAAATTCACCATCAGATCACATAGCAATGATCTGATGCAAAAACAGGGCTGCAATGGTGCAAAAACATGGTTACAAAGCACGGATCCACATGGATCCTCAGGATCTTTGCATTGGGTCACCCCAAATTCACCATCAGATCACATAGCATGTCCATGGCTACAGCCTGCACCAAAAAAATCACGCACCCACTGTTGCCTGGGGCTGCAATGGTACAAAAACGTGGTTACAAGGCATGGATCCACATGGATCCTCAGGATCTTTGCATTGGGTCACCCCAAATTCACCATCAGATCACATAGCATGTCCATGGCTACAGCCTGCACCAAAAAAATCACGCACCCACTGTTGCCTGGGGCTGCAATGGTGCAAAAACGTGGTTACAAAGCATGGATCCACATGGATCCTCAGGATCTTTGCATTGGGCTACCCCAAACTCACCGTCAAATCACATGTCTGTGGCCGCAGCATGAAGCACAAAAATGATACATCCACTGTTTCATTCAGAATTTTTTTTTCTTGTTTTCCTCCTCTAAAAACTATGTGCGTGTTATGGTCAGGTGCGTGTTATCGAGCGAAAAATACGGTATATTGGGACCAAGGGTGGGAGGCCAGCAGTGCCTTCAAATCACCAAGAGGCCACTGTAGACGCAGCATGGGGGGGGGGCTGCTGAGGAGATGGCAGATCTGATCTCCAAGGAGCATGCCACAGCTGTTGGTGGCACTACAGTGGCAGCAGCGGGCAATGCATTCCTTGGAGGCTGGATCTGCTGGATCTTGCCACCTGATGTGGTTGCCCCACCTTGCCTCATGGGTGGAGTCTGCAGTAGGGGCGGGAGAGAGAAAGGGAAGTCTCTTTCACTAATGGACGGGCAGCATGGGATTTCACCATTGGCTCTAGTAATTGTGCACAGGTCTTCTGGTAAGGAAAATAACTTGAAGTGCCTCTTTTAAGCAGCAAGTCCAAAGGACAGACACTCTTTGAATACAGGATTTGGATAGATCTCCCCATCAGCAGAACTCCTTCGGAGCTTATTTTGTGAACCTGCGGTGTAATTGGTGTGAGCCATATAGCAGCTGGGCAAAACTGTTCTGTAGCTAATTTTGAATCTTCAGCTTAAGCATTCTGTAGCCACTACAGCAAATGATTTTCCACAAATAGCTCTATTGTTCTAGCCCAGATGAGTCAAGATTAACACAGCCCAGCCACCTCCCACTGTGGTTCAGCAGCTGCCCCAGATCTCATGCCCATATGGAAGCAGAAATGTTCATTTTTTCCATCACAGGAAATGTACCATCCAAGGTACGAGGACCTTTGATAATTTGCTTTCAGTTGGCATCCTTGGTTATGTTCTCATTTGGAGAAACAACAGCCTAAACTCTGCAGATACACAAAGAGAAGTCCCATTCAGAATTGGCCTGTGGCCTGTGAGTCTTTCAACAATGACTTTGGCTTGCTAAGCCTTGCTTGTGGCTTAGAATGCCCCCAGAGAATGTCTAGGAGTCATTGCTAATGCAAGTCAGTAAGTGATGCTCACTCTTGTCGCTTACCATCCTGTTTCCTGGCCCTTGTTGCTCCAAAATATTTGTCAGGTCACAAGACTGCTGGAATAATATAAGCCATAAGTGGCAGAATTAAAAAAAATAAAGTCAGAAGACTTAATAACCCGATATTCCAGGGTTGGGGAGAAACTGTGGCTCCTCTGGGATGATGGGAATTGTAGTTCAGCAGCACCTGAAAGTCCATGGGCTCTCCAACCCTTCTGTACTTCTTGGTTCACTCCATTTGTCTCACTTCTTTCATGCTCCTCTGGTCTCTAGACCCTACATGTACCCTTCTCCTCAAGCTAGAGTCTGTCCTCATTTGCATATAATGCTAAATTTCTTGTAGGTTTCATAGCATCAAAAAGCTAAGAAAAGAGCTTATTAAACTAACATTTTGTTTTAAACCAGGTTCCCTGTTTCACATGTAACACTAAGCCAACATCCTTTAAAATAAAACTTATCTCTGACAAACTCCTCTTATCAGCTGTACAAGCAGAGGAGAGCTCAATTTTTCACTTGGACTTAAACCAGGGTTGTCAACTTAACACTAAACCATGGTTTGGAGTTACCTGCAAACACAGCCTATGTGTGTTTTTCCTGAGGGAAGTGAGAATTCAGAGCGATTGCACTAGCTCAGCCCATCAGTACTGAAGGTTTCCCCCATCCCATTCAGTTGTTTCTGTCAATAGTCAGTGAATGGCTCTGAAAGCTTTCTGTTAGCTTTTATGGAAATAATTCCTGTGTCCCATATTTCAAAAAATTCAGCAAACAAAATAAATGCCCCCAACCTTGCTTTTTAACATCTTTTCAACCTTCATTTTAATTCCATCAGAATGATGACGGCACTTACACAGGCTTCATCAAAGTTCACCTGAAACTTCGCCGGCCTGTGACGGTGCCAGCAGGGATCAGGCCGCAGTCCATCTACGATGCCCTCAAGGAGGTCAACATGGCCAACATGACAGAGAAGAGAACATCCTTCTACCTGCCACTGGATGCCATCAAACAGTTGCACATCAGCAGCAGCACCACTGTGAGTGAGGTGATCCAAGGACTTCTGAAGAAATTTATGGTGGTGGACAACCCACAGAAATTTGCACTTTTCAAGCAGATGCAGAAAGATGGTCAAGGTGAGATAGTGTTCCCTTTTGAGACAGTAATAAGAATAAAGTGATCAGGCTTCAAAGAAGAACTGCTTGCTTCTTGGCCGAGTCCTGCTCTCCACCTTCTCCCACCTGGCCTGGGAGGGCAGGGCCCTGACTCACTCCAGCAACAAAAGCTGAGGCTGCTGAACAGTTTCTTGAGTTGGGGTTTGTTTAGGAGTTTTTTTGTTGCTGCAGTTGATACTAAAAATTTTTTGTATCTTTAGATCATATGCTTTATATGGAAGTTGTTCAGTTTGGTTGTGCACTCATTCATGTGTTTCATTTCTTGTTTATAGCTATAATAATTTATTATTTATACCCCACCCATCTGGCTGGGCTTCCCCAGCCACTCTGGGCGGCTACCTTTGTTATGTTTGTAATTTTGTAAATCTTTTTATGTTGTAAGCTGCCTTAAGCATAGTTTTAACTGTGGGAAGGCGGCATACAAATAAAATGATGAAGACGATGCTAGCCTGTTTCTATCTCTATGTTTCAAAACTGTTTATGTTTATAATGGTAAAGGCCAGAGATGCCTCCCCAGATCTGGTGAGATCCAGGTGTTCTGGGCTGCAACTTCCACTACCCCAACCATTGAGCTGTGTAGTCTAAATTATCTGGAGGAAGGTTGCTCTGTAAGCCCCATTTGTGCTTAGAGTACTCCCCCCCCCCCAGGCTTTTACAGAATGGCCCCAGGTAGTTGTAGTAGGTGGCCATGGAGAAATTATGACTCAAATGGATACAACTAGATGCTTGTAGTTTGTCTTGGAGTCATCTAGAAGTGTTACTAACCTGCCCTATTACAGATTTCCTTGAGGGATATACTGTAAATGGCTGGCGCTAACCCTCAGTTCTGGAGAATTTAAAATAAATGTTTATGAAATACTGTAGTGGTTCACAGCTAGCCACTCTTTTGGGAAAGGGAGGGAAAGAACTGCAAAACATCACTTGGATGCTGTAGCCTTTTTTCTTTCTTTCTGTACTCTCCTTGACGTTCTGTGGGCCTTCACAACATGGAGAGGTGTGGAAGGGCTTTTTTTTAATAGTTGAAATATGTGCCCTCCTTTTCAAAGGCCTCAGGTGATTCTCTCATGTTTTTGTCCCCTCTGCAGTTCTATCCCAGAAGCTCTCGGTAACAGAGTACCCTTTGTACCTCCGGCTACTAGCAGGTCCTGACACAGACATTCTCAGTTTTGTGTTGAAGGAAAATGAAACAGGGGAAGTTGAGGTAAGTCTGGAAGCTGCTTGCCTTTCGAACCTGCACAAACATGTTCTGCTCTCAGAAAGCAGGCAGTCACATCGCACAAGCAGCCATTTGCAGTGGGTGGAAAAAGCACACTTCCTGCTCTTGTGGTTCCCTTCTTTGTTACTGACGATACGGATTATTCGGTGCCAGCATTTGAAGATGGAAGGAATAGAGGCAAATAAAAGGCTCCTTGAGCCAGGAGTCTTTTAAGGCTACATTTGATTCCCCTTTCTTTATTGTTTACACTTGGCTTTCTTTAAAGTTTGACTGTACCTGAAACAAGTCAGCCTCTTTGCAGAGTTCTGAGCCTTAAAATGTTTGTTTTCTAAAGTTTAAGAAGAGGGAGCATATGGTAAATCTTCAAAAGGTAGATGAGCTTGGTACAATATTGCAGATTAGTCATTTGCATCCATGGATTACCTAAATACATGCTTTCTCCACTCTCACCCTACCCTCACATCATCTGGATGCACAGAGACAGCAATATAGCAAACAGATAATTCCACTGTGTTTTTAAACTAGAGGACTGAGCTATAATATGAAATTACACTATCTCCTTTTTCTGTTGAGCACGAGAAACAACTTCAAAATTAAGAATAGGCATGCCTTCCAGAACTCTGCCATAAGCTGCTTTTCAAAATACAATTTGCTGGCAAAATGGAAGTTCTTAGAGGAGCAAGGATTCCCCGTAAAGTACACTTGCTTAGAAACCTGATCTTTACCTTCTCTCTTCATTCTTCCTCTTATGGCAAGAATGCGGAAGCTGTGGCTATTGTTGGGAGTCCAAACTCCCATCAATTCTGGCCAGCCAGACAATGATCAGGCAATGTTTATCTCAAGGCCCACAGGTTCCCCATTTCTACCTGAGGGCATCATGTTCTGTAGACCCAGCTCTTACAAAGCACATTGGTAATACAAAATGTTGAAATTCACGCACAGAATGGGTTTTTTCTTAGGGTCATAATATCTCAAGAATCTCATGTATTTTCACATTTCACTCAATCTCTGGATGGTGACTGTGATTTAAAGGGGTGCATATATACATTGCTTCTTTTTTACTTTATTTTGCCGTGTCTCTAGTTCAAAACATGCCATCACTGAAGCCCCAAACCACTTTTAATACTCCAAAGCTGAAAAGTGGATTGGGTGGTGTCTTTGAAAGGAAAACTACCATCGCTTAGGATTTTTGCCTTGAACTGCTGTGCTTACAGAATTATTCCCCAACTCATTCTTTGAACTTGGGTTTTATTTTTTTGAAAAAATCCTTGGAGAATTCACCCTTTGAACTGCGCGAAATTGCAAAGTTTGGGCACCTGGATTTTTTATTTTATACCACCACCTGGCTTAGCAAGTCAGGATATGAACAAGCGCTGTTCACCTCCACACAGCCCCATCGATCCTCCCTGCAAGCGAGCAGCAAAACAAGCCAGGATTCAGCTCTTAACCATCATTTCAGGGCTCACATGTAAGGGGAAGCTATGATTAATGTCTTATAAGGAAGCCAGGATATTAAACTACACGAAGGGAGAAGCAAGAGTCCTGAGCACCCACAAGCAGTTAGCGCATAGTGTGGCTTATTAAGTGAGGAATTGATTGCATGAACTGGAACCTTTTTGAACTGCAGCTATTGAATTAAAGGGCGATCGATAAAACCTAGCAAACTCTATTCTAGAAAGCCACCCCTTAAGCATATTGGAACTCTTTTTTTGTGGTGGAAAGCCAAGTTGGGAAAATTATATAGGGACTGTAATTTTTCCTGTGGGAGGCTTCTACTTTCTGGGCCTGAAGGTTTCAGTGTAGCAAATGAGGTAAAATGAAAGACTGGGGAGGATGAGTTATTTTGTGGGTTTTTCCTGCAGAAAATCATGTCAGTTAGTCAGGTCACATCTAGCATCTACCCACAGACTTGGAATAATGTGTATTTTCTGTCTGCCAATCTAAAGTTTGTTTGTTTGTGTGTGTGTGCTTTTTCTCCACAGTGGGATGACTTCTCTATTCCAGAGCTACAGAATTTCCTGGTGATACTAGAAAGGGAAGAAAAAGAGAAAATCCAGCAAGTGCAGAAAAAGTATGACAGGTTTAAACAAAGACTGCATGAGGCCTTGAAAGAAGCAAATGGGAAGCCTGGATAACCTGAACTTGGAAGTGTGGCTAGGGATAAACTAAATTTCAAAAAATTATATATTATTTAAAAAATGGAAAGAAACCCCACCCAACCAAAACCTTTTTTTCCTCAGGATACTTTTTCAATTGGTTGTAGTCCATGGTGTGTGCTCAGAACTGGCAACTATAGAACAGGAAATTAAATGTTCCAATCCACTGACCCTCCAGAAACCAAAAATGAACACTGCTTCTTCCCATCTCCCCTGCTTGTACAGAACAGAATAGACAGGAAACTTTGCAGTGAATGCTGAATATCCAAGGAATTGGGTTGCTTAAGGTATAACCACCCCCTCCCCTTCTCAATGTATTTCAGTGTGAGTTTGACCCTACAAACTAGTTTTGAAATCTTTCCTCTTTGAGGCTAGCTTAAGGATGAGCTAGTAGGTCACACAAGCAGTGGAAGATGCCTTGTCTTCAATTGTACTACCTTCTTTTCTTCTCCTGCCATCCCAGTACCTTTCCACGTGGATTTATGTATGTGTGGCAGCAGTGAGTTGAACGTGTTCTCTGTAGTAATTTAATCACATGGGAGGGTTATTGCTCTGGTACATGTGGACACTGTAGAGGATGCCAAACAGACTTGCACAGAATGAACAGAATGAATGAACGAGATGTCAAGAAATCTGTAGAAGTAGAGCAGGTTTTGATGAGCTTTAGAGTGCTTTGGCCTTTGAGCAAAAGAGTTTATATTTTCACACAGGAAAATAAGGTCAGTTTTATTTTTGTTTTGGCAACACTTCAGGGTTGTTTTCTTGTTTATGCTTCCAGCCTAATATTTTCAACTTAGAGCCCTTCCTTCCAGTATACAGTTTCCTCTTACCCAGTAGGAACTGGGACCAGGGTGCAGGTCTGCTAATGAGCCAATTTGGGGCTCATCTCCCAGCACTCAAAAAATTGGAATTGATTTTCTATGTCATTTGCATTGCAAAACTGTTTCGTAACACCAGAAGGCCCACATCGATGTTTTCAGAACCTGGCTACCTTCTATGACGTTGTTCGGAGCAAAGCTGTCTTTGGGAAGGCAAAGGAAGGAAGATTTGTTTCTTTCTCAGGGCTGAGTGCAGGGGTTCTACACCGCAGCTGAAAGGGCACAGAGCTCTCGGGTACCTCCAAAGTTATCTTCAGGAAGTCCACCACCACAGCTCCCCCATAGACAGTTACCCAGTCTCTAATACCGCTGTACAAGATGTATTAGCACAGCACAAGGAAAGCAAGACGCAGATCCAGATAAGCACATGCAACTATTGAACCCAGGCGAGAAAGCACTCAAAACTCTTCCTAAGCGCTGTTGAAACTGTTGGCCTGGCACACTGAGGAGGGACCCCAGGATGTCAGCCTCCTGCGCCATCACCAAGAGACAAGAACAGGAAACAGTCTTTGTAAGTCACTGACTACTTCTCCCTAGGAATGTTGAGTATATATAAATATATATAATGTCATGTTTTATTTTTATTTTTTTAAAGAACTGCTTTTCAATAATGGCACTCTTCCTTTCCCTGCTCCCCTCACCCCCATCCCATAACAGCATGTCTTGAACATTTTTAATAGAAGGCATGGCTTCTTATGCAATTTATGTGAATGCTGCTGACCAAGCCACCTGCAAAAACAGGCGGGCATTATTTTTGTTTTGTTTCTTTAAAAGATTATATATAGCTAAGGGGCATTAAGAGGAGAAGGGGGGGAACCACCACGGAGCTTGGATTTTGAGAGAAAGCTTAGCCACTTCAGCGGTGGCAGAGCAGACGCCTTAGAGAGAGGAGTTAGAGGAGGCCCTACCTTAAGAAGCGCAGACTACTGCTGGCAGTGCCTTTGTTAGTATACTGTGTTGCCTGCATCATCTGTACGTGTGTAACTTTTTTTTCTTTCGAAATGGGTCAATTGTAAAACATGTACAGTCTGTAAAGAATGGAATTAGTGAAAAGCTTACGTGGTAAAGTAAATAACATTTTTGCCATGCTGGTAATTTATTTTTACTACTGTTTCAACCCTATGACATTTTGTTGAAAATGTCACCTTCCTTCCAGCTTTTTTTTTTTTTTAAAGCTCCTAAAGAAATCTGTCCATGCGATACAAAATTGTGTTAAGAGAAGCTATCGAAAATAAAACAGCCTCTGATGAAGCTAGGAGTTGAGTCGGTTTGTGTTCTTCATGCCCTCCTGTGGTATGCGGCGGTATTGCAGTGTGTAAACAAAGAAGGCTACTACAGTGGTACCTCCGTTTAAGCAGGTAAAAGCGTTTGGGAAGGGTTGCCGAGGGAGAGAACAAAATCCACAATCATGGGAGGGGTAGAAACTGTACCTCACTATTCTTTTGAGTCCTGTAAAAAAGAAAAAGAAAACCAACCCCACAATCTTCAGCGGATACCCAATAGTTTACATTTGAACCTATTTGTACTAGAACAGTGCTCAGCAAACATGCTGAGGTGTTCCACAACAAGCTATGGAGATAGTCCAGCAAAGGTTATTGGGAAAAGTTTTATTTATAAATTCCATTATTTTATAGGTAAGGCAGCTGAATTAGTCATTTCTGTTGAATAAAATATTTATAAATAACAAAGTTCTGACTTTGATCTTCAGACCTGGCTACTTCTTCCGGCCCATCTTTGGTGCCATCTCAAGACCCTTGATGTATTTGCGAGGTATCTGGTAGTCCTCTGGAACAAAGTCAACATGTAATCAATCTGTCTTTGACAGCTCAAAAGCTTAACACAATAGGACCTGCAGCTTACTAAAAGAGTAATGTGCTCTGAAAATTCTAAAGCATTGTATACTTAGGGCACTCGCCTTACTAAAAAATGTACTCCTGTGCATTTTTAATTATGAATAAATATACATAGGAAGACATTGCACTTGCTGTATTTACTCAAATGTAATGCACACCATTTTTGGACAAATTATGTCATGAAAATTAGATTTGATGGTGCATTAAATTTGCGTAAATACGGTAATGTGGCAGCCCTAATTAGCCACTGAATTCAATCTGCATAAGGTTACACATGAATAAAATAACTCTGAAGGGAAAATAGCACTTTGCTTTTTAGTTTATGTATAACTGTTTTCCAACAGCCTCCTCCTCAGAAGAGCACATCTTAGAAACTGATCAGAATATTGTAAAATCAATTTAGGCTACAAGTAAAGCACTACTGAATTCAATAGGATATGCTCCTGGGAAGATATTCCTAGGATTGGACTGTTAATCTAATAAGTGACTAAACCTTCAAAACATAATAAATGATGTTATGAGTTTGCCATGGATTAGGGGTGGAGAACTTCAGGCCTGGCAGCCAGACTTGCTGGGCCTTAGCCCTTTCCCTACACCACACCTTCCATTAGTGCTTTGCCTGGCTGGTATGTCACCTTGTGATGACGTCTCTTCTGAGCCTGAATGGAGACCGTGTGTGTGTGCATGCACATGTGCCAACATCTGGCTTTTGCATTGCTGGAATATAGCCTAATGTGCAAAGGTATGTCCATTGCTCTTCCTCTGACTCTACCCACCACTGGTGTGCTGCCCTGGCAGGTTCCCTACCCCTGCTAAAGATACTTACCCACCAGCAGCTTAGCAAGGTGGTGGATCTGATTGCCTTGGACCTGGACCTGGGCTCTGTCCTTTGCTCCTGGAAGTGTGGTGACAGTGGCACTCGCCTGAACTTTTAGCTGGAGAAAGTTGGCAACAGCCTGTGGGTCTAGCCCATACAGCTCAAGATTCTTAATTATGGTTACCTGCAAACCGAAAGGAAAGATGGTATTACTTGGTTGCACTAATATACAATGCTCAATCATTAGTGTGCAATTTTACTTTCTTACAGGCTATGTGGTATCAGCAAAGTTATTTTCATAGGGCCTTTGCCTGTGCATATTAATAATACCTATGCTTGGAAATGAATAGAAGCAGTGCATGTTTGACAGCAAGCATATTGCACAACCTATGTGATTTAAGTGAAAGGCATACATAAATGCAAGCGACTAACTGAAGCACTGGGGTAACACTATCAAGGTTTGTCCTGATTGGTGGGGGGGACGGGACGGGACAGTGTAGCAACAGACCAAATCTTAAATGATTAGGTCGTATGTTTTGCCCTAGCAGCTTAGGAGGAAGGGATGTTAATTAGGAAAGCTGGGGGTGGGGATAAATGCTAGCCAGCGGCCTGGTCAGATTCACACATCACCCATTAGGGCAAAAGCAAAAGGCCCAGGCCAGGAAGCTCCTACAGAGACCACCCCACAACCAACCAACCAACCCTTCTCTGAGGCTACTTCAGGACTTCCTTACCCAAAGGCATGCTAGCTTCTGCCCCTGGGGTTTGAAGACAGCACCACCAGCTGACTACGTTTTGAAACACTAATATAAATGAAAACTACTTTCCATTCCTTCAGAGAAAGGCAAAAGAAATGCCAATGTTAAAACAGCACAAGGGCCCATTGCACCTCTTCTGACTCCCAACCCCTGGCTGAATCATGTATAGTACTGGGCTGAATTAATCATCTCTACCTGAAAAAATTGACAACTTTGTATTGGGTTGGTTTATTCCTAGGGTCTTGCACCCAAGCATGTCGGATACCATCAACACCCTGGACCACCACCTTCAAGCCATAACGCTGCATCTGCGAGCTGCAATTAGTTCAGGTCTACACACACACAATTACCGTATTTTTTGCTCTATAAGACTCACCTTTTCCCTCCTAAAAAGTAAGGGGAAATGTGTGTGCGTCTTATGGAGTGAATGCCGGCTGTGCAGCTATCACAGAAGCCAGAACAGCAAGAGGGATTGCTGCTTTCACTGCACAGCGATCCCTCTTGCTATTCTGGCTTCTGAGATTCAGAATATTTTTTTCTTGTTTTCCTCCTCCAAAAACTTGGTGCGTCTTGTGGTCTGGTGCGTCTTATAGAGCGAAAAATACGGTAATAGAACTATTATTCCTGTGGAACTCCCTCCCATCAGATGTCAAGGAGATAAATAAGTATACACCTTTTAGAAGACTTCTGAAGGCAACCCTGTATTGGGAGGTTTTTTATGTCTGATATTTTATTATGCTTTAATATTTGTTGGAAGCCACCCAGAGTGGCTGGGGCAATCCAGTCAGATGGGTGAGGTACAAATGAAATTAGTATTAGTAATTAGTATGCACACACAGGGAACAAAAAGCTGCTAATGACCCAGGTACACTTCCATGCAGCTCTGCCCCAGTCTGTTTTAGCTTCCCCTACTGCACCTGCTTGGCTGCTCCTCTGGAACAGGGATACAGATCCATGAGGGCAACACTCATATTAAGTTGCCTTCTATCGCTTCAGACTATTACTCTATCCAGGTCAGTAGCATCTACTCTGACTGTGGGCAGCTCTCTAGTGCCTCACTCGGAGATCTTGCCCATCACCTGCTATCTGATCCTCTCCACTGGAGCTGCCAGAGATTGAACCTTAAGACTTTTTGCATGTGAAACATGTGCTGCACTCAAGCTATTGTTCCTCCCTTAGGTCTGCAACATGTGCCTTCCATCTTCCCGGAGTAGCACTTTGGTGACACACTTTCAGAAGTCTCTGTGCAATGTATATCTGACTCAGCTGCCAGTAGGTGCTTCCTACTATCCTTCTGAACTAGGGCCAACAGATATCAGATAAGCTCTAAACAGAGAACTTCAGTTTATCTCCTGATCTAGCCTTCTCCGCCTTGCCCTCTTCACCCCCGGGTGGTTGAAATAAATTACAAACCATGCACCAGTGGCATTGTAAGGTGTCAGTGTAACATCTGGACCTCCTACCTGATACCCAGGGGTTCAGAGAGGAGGTAGGGCTATGACTTAAGCCCAGGAATGCTCACCTGTACAGGCGGCACATGATAGCCCAGTTGTCAATTGTTTTCTGGGGCAATAACTGCAGCTCTGGTACCGTATTTTTCGCTCTATAACACGCACCAGACCATAACACGCATGCAGTTTTTAGAGGAGGAAAACAAGAAAAAAAAATATTCTAAACAAAATAGTGGATATATGATTTTTGTGGTTCATGCTGTGGCCACAGACATGTGATCTGACAGTGAGTTTGGAGTAGCCCAATGCAAAAATCCTGAGGATCCATGTGGATCCATGCTTTGTAACCATGGAGGAGGGAAGGAAGGGGAACCATGGATCCTCTGCTCACGACTGCAGCAGATCCCCCCCGCCACCCGCAGGCATTCCCTCCATAACACACACAGACATTTCCCCTTACTTTCTAGGAGGAAAAAAGTGAGTGTTATGGTGCAAAAAATACGGTAGTTATAAACAGCCTTCCCTGCTCTCCATGCCCAAAAAGTAGGATCATGGGCTCAGCCTCTTTATTTTCCTCTCTCTGCAAAACAGGGCTAGGAGACTGCTCTGGAAATGGTGTTTTCAATGGGCAAACTTTCAAAAGATAGTGCAGTATTATAAAACATTTCAAAAGGCAGACATACAAAAAAAAAGGCAGCACAGTTTGGATGTTTCCACAGAAGACTACTTCTCTCCTTGCCCTTACCTTTTTATTGCACGATCTTTGTGCTATGTTTATATCAATGGGATCATTGTTTCCTTTCCTCACGATGGGGTCATGTCCAAAAAAAGTCACCTGATGGAAGGGCTGTAGTTTATCCAGACACCTGCCACAAAAGCAGCGCTAAGATTAAGCTTATCCAGGACAGCACAGAGGGATGGCAGCTTTCTGGCTTAGCTATTCCTGCTATACTTAAGTACCAAGAACATCTATTCAAAGACTCAAATCTGATACAGCTTGCCTTTATTCACCTCAGGGTTTTATTTATTTATTGAGTTTAAATTATTCTTCCCAATGGAGCCCAGGGTGGGAATCACATCCATCATTTTTTTAAAGCATTCTAAAAACAGTTACAGTTAACTTAAGAATGTAAGAAAGAACTGTTATAGACAACTGCCAGGAGCAGTATTCTTCAGCCATCAAATGCCTGGGTGAAAGGTTGGTTTTAAAATTCCCTCTGAAAGTTAATAATGATGGGAGGCTGATTTGCATCCCATGTGTAGGCTGTATACTAGACAACCATAGGGAGACCGACAGGAATTAATTATACTTCATCTAGCAGCCTTCATCTATGTGATACATGATGCTATTCTGTAACAGGATTATTCTGGGAAATAAAGTACAATCAATATTATGTCTTAAAAGGTTTTTGTGATTTTTAACAGACGACACTGCCAGACAGACATAGTTACATTATTATCTTTGTACCTCTCCTAATTCCAAAGACTTTTTAAAAATAAAATATTATGATCCTCAAAGTAAGAGAAGAGAATGGGGAGTTTTAGAAGGTCCCAAAGAAGCCAAGCTTGTTGTGTTTACTTTTACGGTGGCCATGCCTGCACATCATGGGAAGCAAATTATAAACCATGGCTTACCAGAGCAAGCAGCTGCTCACTTGCTCCCACTTTATTCTGACCCACCTGGAGCCAGGAAAAACAAACTGTGAGGCGAGGCTTAGCATTACCAGTGAACCAGGACTCAGGGTTAGCTTCTGTCCCCAGGAAGCCAAGGTTGGTTCTTGGTCTGTGGCTCGTCATTTGTTTGGGGAGAGAAACTGCAAGTGTTGGTTCGCATGGAACACTAAGCAGAAGGTGTGGGGGGAACCTGAGCGGCCCACTCTCTTCTGGGCCATGGGCCAATTGTGGGCAGAGTCAGAGAAGTAAGTGCACATTTCACTTTTGCATGGTTTATACAGGCACTCGCATACTCTCGGCATCCATGCAAGCGAAAAGCACTATCAGCATTCAAGGACATGTTCCAGCCAAGCAAAAACACTTGGGAGTGCGATGGAGCAACAGTGAAGGGTGTGGCTGAAGGAGAGAGGGTGTGCTCTGGAGTCCTCAGGGCTACATTTGGCCCCCATGCCTGATGTTCCTCACCCAAGCACTAAGCCAAGCTGTGCAGTATGCTTCTCTCTTGGCTGAAGAGTGAGTGGAGAAAGGCAAGGGGTCACTGAACAGCATGCAGTAGTAATCCATAAGCTATGGCTTACCATGATGTGCAAATCAGGCTACTGTGTCATAAAATTCCAGTCCGCTTACATAACACAAAGCAACACAGCACTAGACCTTAGTGACAATTTTAACCTTTGAATGGTTTGGGCTTAACCTCCTTTTGCAAACATTAAAGATACCATATTACATAGTGGCCTGCATTATAGGAAATACTGAGGCAAGTATATGAAGCAGCAGTAGGAATCACTCCCCCCTCACCTGCTCAGGAGATTGTCCCATGTGAGCTTTGAAATTTCATCCTGCTCAGATTTGTCCAACAGACAATCGCACAAGATAGGATCCACCTTTATAAAGCTGTAACAAAGGAAGGCAGATTTAAAAGTCTGTTCTCAGCGTGATCACTCATCACCTGAACTGGAAATGCACCAACGTCAAGAATGTGTAGCACTCTACAGATTATAAAGATCATGTTTGTCTCTTTAGCACTTTGTTGTTAAAAGGTACAAAAGGATTTCCAAAAGTCACACTGCACTTGCACTATTATGTGGTAAGTTGGGTGCTAAAAACCTTACTTGACTGCTGAAAACTTGAGAAGGGGTTACATAAAACAACATGTCCTCTTTGCTTGTAGATTATGTCTGAATATGTTGCTTGTCAAGTGCTGTTTTTGCATGTACCTCTCTTAAAGATAATTTAATGTTTCAAAATTCTTTGCCCAGTTAATCAAAGGTCACCTGTTTAGCTAATCGAAACTTTTAATGATTAAGCTAACAGATCAACCTACAGTATCATATCACAAAAAAGTGATATGATTAATCAACTAAGATGTCTTTAATCTTGTGGCACTCCTAAATTATCCACGAGATTACTTTACCCTACATGTGCCCTCTCGACTGCTTCGATCAGCGGAATTGGCACTCTACAGATGCCACATAATACCCACTCCATGTGTGTAAGAACTTGATCATTTAGTGGCAGCACCTACACTTTGGAACTCCCTGCCTATTGATATCAAGCAGGTGCCTTCACTGCGTTCTTTTCAGCACCTGCTAAAAAACATTCTTGTTTAGGCAAGCCTACCTAGATGCTTAGAAAGTTGATGGGAATCCTAACCAGTGGCGTAGCGTGGGGGGTGCAGGGGGGGCCGGCCGCACCGGGCGCAACATCTGGGGGTTAGGGCAAATCCACGGGTTAGGGGGCGCAAATCCACGGGTTAGGGGGCGCAAATCCATGAGTTAGGGGGCGCAAATTACTTGCCTTGCCCCGGGTGCTGACAACCCACGCTACGCCACTGATCCTAACTGGTTTTAGTATTTAAACTTCTTGTTAAACTATTGTTGTACAATTTTCCTGAATGGGGTGGGGGAGTTTTAATCAAGTGGTGTATACATTCTATGAAATAAATAACAAAATAAATCGGGAAAATGACCACTAGTTTAAAATTCTATTAGGCATTCTATGGGATACACCTGCACAAGTTTGTGTGTGTGTGTGTGTGTGTGTGTGTGTGTTTGCACACAAACACTTTTTGAGGTTGGACATACATTTGAGCACAATCAACACTGCACTTGGGCCCATCTATACTGCAGAGGTAAATAAGAGAGGGACCAGGACAGGGTGCATGGTCCATCTGACCTGAGTGTTAATACTTGGCATAAAGGGACTTGTGAGAGGAAAGACTGCTTGCCCTTTCCCACATGTTTTGACTTAGCGCTGTAATGGTGAACCATGAGCACAGGAATCTCCTGTGCAAAATCATGGCTGCAACTATCTCTTGCTATCAGTACAGAGCGAGGAGAGTAGTGTTGCGATCTCCCTACTAAACAAGCTTTGGGGTTTTACATACTTTTTGTTTGTTTCATCAACCAACTCATTAAGCTTCACATAGTTGATAACAGCACTTCTCACTTCACTGCTGGACAGGGTGTCACCTTTCCTGGAGGAAAATTGAATCTTTGTTACTTTCTAGGTTGCACTTCGGAAGGAACAGCAAATGATCAGCTTTTGCAAATTGGCTATTTTAAGTGGGGGAAACACTCCAGTAAGGAAGCTGTTCCCTTCGTTTAGAACACCACTACCACCATACAGGAGAAATGGTCCAACCAACCCAAACTATTGAACTCAGCACCCAGAAACATTCATGTTTTTAGATTCAGTTATTTTTCTGCCGGGCAGGCCATTCCCTCTGAAGTCTGCTACACACTCACCCACCCCTTTAAGGACTTCCTTGGCCCATCATATTCTGCAAGCAACAACAAGAACAGCAACGTAGGGAACAAGTCAAGTGGTTCATTTTCTTATATTACTTACTTATATCCAGACTCTTGGAATAAGGGAGCCATTTTGGATGAGACGCCATAGAGTGGTGTGATTTCAGGACAGTGGTACGGCTGTTCTCCATCACCACTTCTGCTATCCTGGACAGACAATTCAGATGCTGCTATTTCAATAGGTACTACAAAAGACCTAATGCTGAAAATCAAAGCAAAATATTTCACAGAGTTTATTACCATTTCATCATGACGGCTATTCCCGTTCATGACTGAGAGACAAATGAGTATAGTGCTGCGTCCTAGGACATAGGCACCCAAGACCATTCCTCTCATTACAATAACACAGTGCAAAATCCCTCAACACGTTTGCTTACACAAAGTGGAAGAACATTTCTGCCTCTGCTTCAAGATGGTCTACAGAACAGATCATCATCTTGAAGCCATATGCTCCAGCAGCGACCTAGCGTTCAATACTGGAATGCTGTGGCACAATATGGTGTCTTGGCCTGGCCTCCCATCCTACTCTATGCTGCAGGGCTTCCAGCATGAAAGCCAGTGTGGCATAATGGTTAGTGTGTTGGACTAGGAACTGGGAACGCAGGGTTCAAATCCCCACTCAGCCATGAAGCTTATGTTGGGATACTGCCAGGGAGATAAAGCCCATCATGGCCCCCACGTCGCCTCCGGACGTCCATCGATCTCCCGTAGATACAGTATCAGCAATTAGCGACATGAGCTCCAGAAAATAGCTTGTGACATTCCAGAGCTGATGCACGCTCTATCAGCAGAATTCGCACAGCGAAAGATGCACGCAGGAGAGCATATTTACAAGTTTATTCAGCGTTGGTCAGAACAAAGAAAAAACATGACTGCCTGCTTCGGTCTGCTCAGGCACAGAGAGAGACAACAGCTCTATCAAAACAGAAACATCCTGTGAACAGGAAATACGCAGACTCTGTGACTCACAAAGCCTGCTCCCTTTTAAGGTGGAACGGAAATATCCTAACAGCTCACTGGGTGACCTTGGGTCAGTCACCATCTCTTAGCCTAAGCTACTTCACAGGTGAAGGATGAAAAGAAGAGAACCTTTGAGATCCTTGAAAGATAAAGGTGATATATAGATGTAATAAATACATAAAGCCATGGAAGACCCAGGGAAGAGAATTAGCGCATAACCCCAACCTTCTTAGCAGCAAAGGAAGATAACTGATAGCTTAGAGTAAGTATCTCTGCATGTGTTCTAATATGCACAGAGGAGCCATGCAAGGACATAGGAGTGCCAGGTACATTGTGCAAAAGGAAAGGCAGAGTTGGAAACTGTTTTTCAGCCTGTGGGCCACAGTGCCTTCTGAGAAATCTTCCAAAGGCCACTTCTCAGGGGTAGGTGGGGTCTGAGGCGAAAGTGGGTGGAAATTGTACCTTTGTAGAGTAGGCTAGTTTCTACATACGGTTGTGCACCCATCTCGATCCTCCATCCAGATAAGCAAGAGGCATTCCAGCCAGGAAAGAAGAAATAGTGTGAATCATGACCAGTGGAGGATGTGAGTGGGGAGCATTAAAAGGGTTAAACAGACAGATCTGGGTGGCTGCATCTGGCCCCCTGGACCTGAGGTTCCCTACCCCAAGGAAATGCATCGCACATACCCAGGTCAATCTGATACTGGTCAGGGACAAATGGACAGCAAAACATCAACTAGCAATGGCAGTTCTTCTGAAAGTTCTCTGAACAATTCTAAAGCAAGCCAAACAGAGCACCCTAGACCTGGGCTCCAAAGAAGCCAATCTCTGGAGGAGAGAAAGCGTGGAGAAACGATCCAAAGTCTTAGGTGTCTCTTTGGGCTAAGTTCCTATGTAGACCTAAACTAAAGCCCACCCGCCCCCACACACTCTGCCAAGCCTTCTCGACATCACAAGTGCCCATTGTGACAGAGGAAAGGCACAGACCTGCCTGTTCCAGCAGATAACAGCAGGAACCTCGCTGTCCAATCTACCAAGGAGGCACACAAATGAGACCTTGTAAAAGATACTGTAAAATGCGAGCTTCACAATGCTATGTGTATGTGACATCATAGATGGGCGGGGGAGGAGACAGTGTGGAACCCCCCCGAGGGAACGAAGCCCAGCAGCCCAGCAGCAAGGAGCGGAGCCCAGACATGGTCCCCAAGGAGAAGGGAGACGACGGGCTGCAGTGCATCTTCATTACCACCAGAGTGTCACCACTTCTGGTGGAAGTTGGAGGGAGGCTAGCAAAGCGAGCATGGGC
The DNA here is from genome assembly GCF_027172205.1 of Podarcis raffonei. NCBI lineage: Eukaryota > Metazoa > Chordata > Lepidosauria > Squamata > Lacertidae > Podarcis > Podarcis raffonei. The sequence goes on from NC_070607.1 coordinate 60,285,484, forward strand.
AGCGGCAGGCAGAGAGGACAGGTAAGCACAGCCAGTCCAAATTTTTAAGAGGAGTTGGAGTGGGACTTCTGTGTGGGGTGGGAAGGAGACAGAGCAGGACGGGCCTGTAGGCCCCACCAGTCCCATCAAGCACCTCCCCATTCTCCTCCCCTTTCCTTTGCCATTCCTCTGCATCCTTTCCCATTCCTAACACTTCAGTATCTACAGGTCTGCTGACAATGCAGCCACAGGTCAAGTGGGTGGGCCCTTCCAGAGGCAATGGTGACTATAGTGGTAATGAACTGTGTCGCTCTGGATACGATAAACAGTTACGGAAGGAAAGTGGTTGGGATTGCCAAAAACTCTTCAGTACCTTCAACAAGTGAGCATCAAGGAGAGGTTTCAAAAAGGTGTGCCCTTCCCGGTTGCAGCAGTCGAGAGAAAATGAAAGCATTGCTTGCTAATTGTTTCCCTGATATGGTGCACGTCTTAAAAGGCACAAGAGTCCTAATTAGGCCTGCAGTGGTCAAAGCGGTTATGCCAGGGGTTGCCAACACATATGCCCACAGACCCCTTCCTTGGCACCCACATCCTTCGCCTGCTGACATTAGGCTTGAAGGAAGCATTCTACTGTACCCAAGAGAGAAGCTTGCTGTGTGAGCTTAGCTGTGGTGCCACAGAAGCTTTTCCACTTTGCAAATGTGCCTATGGGCCCAAAAGGTTTGGCAACCCCTGGGCTTTGCCATGCAGGCATTATCGTTGGGCTTGTTTCTTCTCTAGCAGTGATGTAATAGTATGACTCAAATGATGAACTGTGGAAGACTGGAGCAATGGTAGAAACATTACACCTTTTTCTGAATAAGGAGAAACTAAACTGTAGCAATGGAGTTTGACAAGAAAAGGCAATTTGTTTTAGAAAAGTGTTCTGTATTTATGAACTTGACAGTAAAGTAGTGAGTTTCTAACAGCTGATGCAAACAATACCTTGGCTCAGTTTTAAAATGTGGATTTAGCAAGGGATAACTTTGTAAGTGAACATGTTTGACAGTTAAGAAACCAGGATTCTAGCCACAGCCTGGGTGATTAATGCAAGCTACTGCTGTGATGTCTCCGGAATTACCTATTAACTCAGAGTTTAAGAACTGGCTTATTTAGGTTGCAACACTGGAAGTAAGTCCTACTGAATTCAAAAGGGTTTACTCCTGTTAGATCCTTATAGGAGCAAGCACCATTGGAATCTACAGATTCCGCATTAAACCAGTAATGAAACACTCCATTTGTGCACAGCTTCCAGCAAACAACCTCTCTTCATTATTGCAGATCTTAATATCTGTACTGATCAAAAGTAACATGAGAAGAAGCAAAGAGATGCCTGGAGCATTAGGATACATGCCCAACAACCACTGATATTTTAGTCTCCATTAATGTCCTTAATGCCTTTTGCCAACTAACTTATTATCACATTATGAAATGATACACTGTTAGCGGGATATGATTCACCACCTGCAAAGTGGGGCTCGCTAACAGCATGCCTTCAGAGGGGCTTACTGACAGCACACATCAACTTATTGGTGCCAAAAGTGAGCCTTGTCCACCTGCCAAATTTCCGGCTTGCCGGCTAGAAAGCATAACTTTACACCTCAATGTTTGCTTCCTTTGCAAGCCATTAACAAACACACAAACACCTTGTTCCCTAATTGCATCTGCTGTGCATTAATGCCATCCTCATTCCTATAGTGCTTCCCAGCATGCATGTGCGCGTGTCAACATAAACACAAGCACCCCTCTCATCCGTGGAGCTTATTATTAAGCATGTTGGATTCTTGTAAGGACATGCACATCTTTGCTCATAAATAGATCTTTCTTGTACTGCTCTTTGTGGACAGCAGCATGTTTACATTTCTGACTTCTCTAAATCAACTTGAGAGATAACAGCTTATCTAGGATATTACCTACAATTACACATCTTCCACGCGAGAGATAAAATACCTTTCAGACCAAAGAAAAAGAGCAACATCTCTTCTAATTAGCTATTGTGCTCTTAAATGCAGCTCAGCTCATTAACCAGCATCATCACAGGAACCCAAACCATCCATTTAGATCTTCTCCCTCAGTAATTTGACTTTGTTTGCACAGAACTGAGATTCTCTTACCTTTCATGCCTCCAGTCCACATTCACAATGCTCTCTACTCCCTTATTCAGTTCCTTCACCTGGAGGATATTTTGTTGCTGCATTGACTGCAGGAACTTGGAGAACTAGAAGAGAGAGAGGCAGTTAAAACTGGGATACAATGGTTTTAATGGTAGGTTTATTGTAGCTGTGAGAGACAGAATAACAACAGGAAAACCCCCCAGAAACCCAGAAGACAAATGTCAGAGATTGATGTGCATTATAATGAATGAAATAAGTATTTGATCCCCTATTAACTAGCCAGATGTCAGGCTACTTGGTATCTTCACTGTATGTAACGAGCTGAGATTAGAAGCACCTGCTGTAAGGGAGAGGTCTTACCTGTAATCTCAGCTTGTTACAGTACCTGTACAAAAGACACCTGTCAACAGAAGCAATCAATCCAGCAGATTCCAAACTAGCCACCATGACCAAGACCAAAGAGCTGTCCAAGGATGACAAGACTGTAGACCTGCACAAGGCTGGACTGGGCTACAAGACTATTGCCAAGCAGCTTGGTGAGAAGGTGACAACAGCTGGTGCAATAATTCGCAAATGGAAGAAACACAAAATAATTGTCAACCTCCCTTGGTCTGGGGCTCCATGCAAAATCTGATCTTGTGGAGTTGCAATGATCGGGAGAACGGTGATGAAGCAGCCCAGAACTACACGGGGGGAAACTTGTCAATGATCTCAGGGCAGCTGGGACCATAAACACCATGAAAACAGTTGGTAACACACTACACCATGAAGGACTGAGATCTTGAAGAGCCCGCAAGGTCTCCTTGCTCAAGACAGCACATGTACAGGCCCCCCTGCAGTTTGCCAATGCACATCTGAATGACCCAGAGGAGAACTGGGTGAAAGTGTGGTCAGATGAGACCAAAATCGAGCTCTTTGGCATCAAATCAACTTGCCGTATTTGGAGGAGGAGGAATGCTGCCTACGACCCCAAGAACACCATCCCCACCGTCAAACATGGAGGGGGACATATTATGCTTTGGGGGTGTTTTTCTGCTAAGGGGACAGGACACCTTCACCGCATCGAAGGGACAATGGATGGGACCATGTATTGTGAAATCTTGGGTAAGCACCCCCCTCCCTCAGCCAGGGCACTGAAAATGGGTTGAGGATGGGGATTCCAGCATGACAATGACCCAAAACACATGGCCAAGGCAACAAAGAAGTGGCTCAAGAAGAAGCACATTAAGGTCCTGGAGTGGCTTAGCCAGTCTCCAGACCTTAATCCCATCAACAACCTGTGGAGGGAGCTAAAGGTTCCAATAGCTGCACATCCAGTAGCTACAAATCTTACTGACCTGGAGAGGATCTGCAAAGAGGAGTGGGACAAAATACCTCCTGAGATGTGTGCAAACCTGGTGGCCACCTGCAAGAAACGTCTGGCCTCTTTAACTGCCAACAAGGGTTTTGCCACCTAGTACTAAGTCATCTTTTGCAAAGGGATCAAATACTTATTTCACTCATTATAATGCACATTAATCTCTGGCTTTTGCTTTCTGGGTTTCTGGAGTTTTTCCTGTTGTTATTCTGTCTCTCACAGCTACAATAAACCTACCATTAAAATTAGGGACTGGTCATTTCTTCGTCTGAGAGCAAACGGGCAAATTTAGCAGGGGATCAAATACTCCCCCCCCACTGTATTATGCACATGAAAAATGAAACAAGCAGTATTCTGGTGTAATTTTTAAAGTTTGGTTTTGTTTGGATATATATTATGTTGTAATTTTTTTTTAAAAAAACACCTTATGTTTTAATGATACCTGTATAGTGTTTTTTTTAAAAAAAATAAAAAACCTGCCAATGCAATATTAGGCCAGAATTTTACAGTTGTTTTCAAATTACTTACACTATAAAGTTAAAGGTAAAGGTAAAGGGACCCCTGACCATTAGGTCCAGTCGTGACCGACTCTGGGGTTGCGACGCTCATCTCGCTCTATGGGCCGAGGGAGCCAACGTTTGTCCGCAGACAGCTTCCGGGTCATGTGGCCAGCATGACTAAGCCGCTTCTGGTGAACCAGAGCAGCGCACGGAAACGCCGTTTACCTTCCCGCCAGAGCGCTTCCTATTTATCTACTTGCACTTTGACGTGCTTCCTAACTGCTAGGTTGGCAGGAGCTGGGACCGAGCAACGGGAGCTCACCCCGTCACAGGGATTCGAACCGCCGACCTTCTGATCGGCAAGTCCTAGGCACGGTGGTTTAACCCACAGCACCACCTGCGTCCCTTTCCACTATAAAGTTACTGTCAGTTAAAACTAAAGGATAGGTACACTTAATCCCTTCAATAAATCCAGGTCTCTGTCTCTAAGGCTGCAATCCTATGTACACTTACTTCTAAGCAAACATGTATACGATTGTGCTATTAACCAGCAAAATCATCTGAAGATTTCTCACACATCAAGGATCTACATGCACAAAGTGCCTTTGTAGGAAGGGGTCACAGCGTTGGGGCAGATGATCTGTGGTGTATGCAGAAAATCCCACATTCAATCCAACGGTTCATTATTATTTATTTCCTCAACCTTTCACGGTATAGAAAAGGACAACAACAACTACTCACTTTTTTGTAGCTTGATTTCTTTATGTCTAGTTGTTGACCTTGTGGACTGTTGGTAGATTGAAAAGGAAAAAAACACAATTATATGCAAGAAACAAGAGGAAAACAAGAGGGCCTCTCTCATTTTTGGTGACATTTAAGAAAAAACATGTTTTGTTTTCAGGCTTCTCCAGCTAAAATATTCTTAAAACATGGGCACAGATTGGAAAGAATTTAAATGTCATATAAAGAGAGCAAATGGAGTCTCCGTCTCCATCACAAATTCAAGCATAAGTACTTCAGAAGAATCTGCTGGATCAGGCCGATGGCCCATCTTGCCCAGCATCCTGTTCTCACAGTGGCCAGCCAGATGCCTGTGGGAAACCCAAAAGCAGAACCCGAGCACAAGAGCCTTCTTCCCTCCTAAGGTTTCCAGCAACTGGTATTCAGAAGCACTAGTGCCTCCGACTGTGGAGGCAGAGCTGAGCCATCATGGCCTGTAGACTTTGATAGCCTTATCCTCCATGAATCTGTCTAATCCTCTTTTAAAGAGGTGGCCATCACTGCTTCCTATGGGAGCAAGTTCTATAGTTTAACTATGGCATTTATTTTATTTTCGTTATGCTTTTACTGGAAGATAGCTTTAGCTCTTCCTTATGAATCATCAAGAGACAGGTGAAAACAGAATACCTTATCAAAGTTAAATCAGGCCAACACGTGAACAAAAGTTTAACCTGTGTTATATCTTGAGTACAATGGTACCTCGGGTTAAGTACTTAATTCGTTCTGGAGGTTCGTTCTTAACCTGAAACTATTCTTAACCTGAAGCACCACTTTAGCTAATGGGGCCTCCTGCTGCTGCTGCGTTGCCGAAGCACGATTTCTGTTCTCATCCTGAAGCAAAGTTCTTAACCCGAGGTACTATTTCTGGGTTAGCGGAGTCTGTAACCTGAAGTGTATGTAACCTGAAGCGTATGTAACCCAAGGTACCACTGTATGCCTTAAAGCAGACTCTGACCCATGCAGAGTTCGCCTACAAGTTCATACAGTGACAATGGCTGAGGCACAGAGTCCAGCGTACATGCAAGGCTTCTACTCCTGACTCTGGTGAACAGTGTTCTACAAGCACATTATGCTCCATTTCCACATTTCTCAGCCAGCAACACAGCAGCTCTGCCAGCTTATAGAAGATCTTACTACACGTACCAACATGCGAACATGTAGTTGCGGAGAAAGGTGCTGGTCAGTAGAGGGAGCTCCGACTTCTTCACTTTACATTTTAAGGCGTGGAAGAAGCATTGGTGAAGCAATGCATCCATTTGCTCTAGAAGAAAAGACAGAACCGTTTGTTCTCTACAAGCAGTGCTATTTTTCTAGAAAAAGAAGTGCCCTCCCTGCCTATGAGCCTCTGCACAGAACGCAACATGGCCTAGTTCACAATGTGTCCCTGCCACCTTGTGAACCTCTCAGCTCCTGCCTATGCCTACGTGTTGTTTCAGTGTTGAACAGGGAAACAATTTCAGTGCCATGCAGCGTGGTCACAAGCTATGAACTTCCACATACAAGCCTTTTGGTGGCTTATCCCTCTTCTTTGTCTGTCACGAAAATATAGCCACATGAGGCAATAAATGAAAGGAAAAATGTTAAGTTCAGCATTGTCTCTACCAACATTCAGTTTCAACGGAAGAAAGCTGACACACTAGCAGTGAGCACAGAGCTTAATGAAAGCTTCTTTCACATTACAAAGTTAGTAACAAGGTATAATGCCCTATACAAGACATGGAGTGTGAAGGGGATACATTTGTTTGGATTTTGTTGCTCATCACATGCACCATCAGTGCATATGCTGTAGGGAATCATGGTTACACGTGTCATATAATCTACACACCTTCCATCCACCCCAAAAGACTTGCATTAATCTCATACATTACATCAGGGATGTGCAGCCTACAGCCCTCCCAGACACTGTTGGACTTTAATTCCCATCAGCCCCAGCCAACATGGACAATGGTCATGGACAGTGGGAACTGTAGTCCATCATTCACCTAAAATCAGGATAGAGGGCATGTGGTCCTTCAGATTTTGCTGAAGGACCATCTTCCATCATCCCTGACCCTGCCCATCCTAGCTGAGGCTAATATGAGTTGAATTCCAAAGATTTCTGAAGGGTTACTGGTTCCCCATTCCTGCATTATAGGGCACATTGAAAATGCACAGAGTATATATGTTTAAGTTTGTATAAATGAGCAGTTCTGATCAAAAGGTTGTTACTAGACCTCATCTAGAATGCAAATCCCTGTATATAACCCTATAATTTTACCTTGTGGACTCCTACTGTCTTCTACCTCCTGAGGATCATCTAGGTTGTCCTCTTCAGTAGTTTCAGCAGCACCATTTTCATTAGGTTCCTCTTTTTCTGTCATGTCCACACTCTGAATAGCATCTTCCATGTTTAGATTTCTAATCCCTGTCTGCAGGCATGGGTCAACAGGGTGGCTGTTTTCCTGTGATTTGCCTTCCCCTTCTCCAGCCTCTTGCTCCTCCTCTTCAGCATCCATCATCTCTGAAGACTCTGCTTCTAAGGGGACTATTGTTGGTGGGCATGACTTGTCACCAAACTCCCTTTTTCAATTTAAAAAGAAACAACAAAAGCAAATGGCACAATAAGACTTGCCCCAAATTTCAATTTCAGCAAAACAGAAACTCAAAGCAAAAAGTCTAGACAGGGCCAGTTAAGCTATGAAGTCGTGGAGAACCACTTTCTTCACTGTAAAGATTATGAGCGAAACAATATGGAAAAACTGACCACACCATCACATTTATTTAGTGCTATGCAAGGGGTCAGCTGACTGCCGTAACTCCAGCAGGACCTTAATAATACAATCTCTCTCAAGTCCTTAAGCTGACTTTCAAGTAGTGTGTGGCCTAAAGTTATATTCATTCATTAAAAGTGTTTTTCAGGATGCACTATAGAAGAGTTCTCAGTGTCGCCACAACAGAAAAGGTTCAGAGTTTTCTGATTTGGTGCTGTGGAACTGAACAGTTTTTCTTAAGTGCTTGTCAAAACCATGCACCTATGCTTAGTTTCTACTTGCATCCTTCTTATACTTTGCTCAGGGCTCACCCTTCTCTAACCTGAGTCTTCGATTAGCATGGGGGCAAAAGCTAACCATGCGCTATTGTGTAAACGGTCAAATAGTTTTGGTGATACACCTACCATAAGTGATCCATATATGTATGCAGCACTGTGAAGCCTTTTCCTTTCATTCCAGCTGCCACCATCTCTGCAGTGGACATGGTAGCTATGCCAATGGCCACAGGGGCACTGAAAAGTAAAGAGAGTATAGCATAAAGCAAACAGCTAAATTCTTACTCCAACTAAAGCAGCTCCCAGCTAAGGAATCTCTCTCATTTCAGACATGACGACCAAACCATGGTTTGGCTGTGTTGATAACATACTTAAGGCTCTTGTGCCCCCTCTTCTGCTTGCACACCACAGTTCAATCCTGCACTTCTTGGATTTTGGTTACCACTGTTTGCAAAGTCATAGATTTCCTCTAAACAAGAATTGTTCAAACCGTGGTTTCCACTTCAGCTTTGGAAGCAAACAAGTTTGCCTGAATCAGCCATCCAAGCAAACTACGGTTACTGGAAAACAGTCTGTGTTCCAAAATATGCAAGAGAAGAAGTGAATACACAACCCTTAAGCATATTCATGAAGAGCTGAGATGTCTGAACTGGCTAATGAATAATGCCCCACAATGCGTGAAAATCAACCCTGCTGCTGGAAGCCCCAAATTGTTATGGTGAATCCATAGAAGGCATACACTGTGGCACACAATCAGAGTCAAAATAAATGGGAGTCTCAGAAGGCATCCCTGTTTTCTACTTGCCTTCTTTTGAAATCCAAGAGGGATGGGACAATCACATACCTCTCCATTCAGGCAAGCAAAAGCCAATGGCCCATTGTAGTCAGCCAAAGGCTCTCGAGAAGGGCACAGGGCACAGCTGATGAGGGGTGCAGCCTAAGTGGGGTGCAGCCTAAGGAAAATCGTGAAGGCCAGTATGACAGGCCTGGTGGGCCACATTTGGCTGATTTTCCCACCTCAATTTCCGGTCTCAAAATGCATTCTAAGAACCCCTTCAGAAAGATGTAAATCTTTTTAGCATTAGCCTTCAGGAGAAATCATACCTGTTTCCCACCAAGGTGATGGCACAGAGAGTACCCCGATCTACCTGAGGAAGACCATAAGAGGGCACTACAACCCCTGGAAGCATTAGATCTGCGGAAAAGACCCTATATTAGCATCTTAGCAAAATCTTAAAGACACCAGTCATCCCCTTGTCCTCCACTGCTCTTTTAAAAAACAAAATTTGACAAAAATACTGCTTTCAATGTCTACATGAAACAAGGGATTCTCTTGGATGGCTTCAAACCTCGGCCCTAATTGCCAGTGCAGCTCCGATCAGCCCTGCTACCATCAATTCTGCCGCCACAAAGCCAAAATGTATCAACTAAAATGTCAATTACACATTAGTTATAAATCACAACTTTTTCTTGAGCTTGGAACATTTTTATTAGAAACCAGGACTGAGAGATATAATACTAGCTTTCTACTTCAGGCAGTAATAAAACTGTCAGTGTTCTTTTTAAAAATAGTTAATAATAATAATAGTAATAGTAATTTATTATTTATACCTCTCCCATCTGGCTGGGCTTCCCCAGCCACGCTGGACGGCTTGCAACAAAATATTAAAATACGGTAAGGCATCAAACATTAAGAGCTTCTCTAAACAGGGCTGCCTTCAGACGTCTTCTAAAAGTCTGGTAGTTGTTCTCTTTGACATATGGTGGGAGGGCGTTCCACAGGGTGGGTGCCACTACCGAGAAGGCCCTCTGCCTGGTTCCCTGTAACTTAGCTTCTCGCAGTGAGGGAACCGCCAGAAGGCCCTCGGCGCTGGACCTCAGTGTCCGGATAGAACGATGGGGATGGAGACACTCCTTCAGATATACTGGACCGAGGCTGTTTAGGGCTTTAAAGGTCAGCACCAACACTGAATTGTGCTCGAAAACGTACTGGGAGCCAATGTAGGTCTTTCAAGACCGGTGTTATGTGGTCTCAGCAGCCACTCCCAGTCACCAGTCTAGCTGCCGCATTCTGGATTAGTTGTAGTTTCCGGGTCACCTTCAAAGGTAGAGTGCATTGCAGTAGTCCAAGTGAGAGATAACCAGAGCATGCACTACTCTGGCGAGGCAGTCTGCTGGCACATAGGGTCTCAGCCTGCGTATCAGATGGAGCTAGTAAACAGCTGCCCTGGTCACAGAATTGACCTGCGCCTCCATGGACAGCTGTGAGTCCAAAATGACTCCCAGGCTGCACACCTGGTCCTTCAGGGGCACAGTTACCCCATTCAGGACCAGGGAGTCCTCCACACCCACCCGCCTCCTGTCTCCCCAAAACAGTACTTCTGTCTTGTCAGAATTCAACCTCAATCTGTTAGCCGCCATCCATCCTCCAACCGCCTCCAGACACTCTGACAGGACCTTCACCGCCTTCACTGGTAAAAGGTACAAACAGGTAAAAGGCCTGCAACGTTAGAAAAAGTTTTGCTGGGTGTCTAAAAGAGTTGGTTAGAGGCATTCCATAAGCAGAGCACTACAGCTCTGGAGGCACTTTCTCTCTGGTTGTCACCCTCTTCATCTCTGATGGCAGAGGTACCCAGAGAAGAGCCTCAGAAGGAGATTCTAACATTCAAGCAGACCAGGCTTTATTTAGACATTATTTTCCTTCCTAAAGGGAAAAAAGGCCTTGAATATCTCAGTTTAAACTGTCATGTCAATGACAAAATCAATTTATTTACCTGGAAATAAACCTCACTGCCTTTCAAAGGACCTTACATCCAAGCAGCATGCTTAGGACTGCAATATAACAAGCCCAATCATGAGAACCAGCTCCACAAGGCAAATGTGCAGTGCCATGCAGAATGGCTTTGAGATCCGTTCCCTTACCTGCTCCTCCTGCTAGTTTGTGCAACACAGGTGGCCATGTGGAAAAGGCGGGGAGAAGGTGAGGATGAGACCACAGGGTGTACACTGTTCCAAAAAGAAAACAAAATGCTTGTGCAATTCCAGCATGACACACTTTACCTGCCTCCATTCCTCAGAACTGATAACCATTAATCTGAATTTAAAATTAGGAAGTAGAGCCTGAGACAAAATATTGCAGTGTGGGAGTGCTCGTGCTCAGGATTCTAGCCAGGATTCATTTTTCAGGATACTCCATGCTGTTCCCCTCCCCACCTTATTTTCTATTACCCTCCCCTCCCACTGCCAGCAATCAAAACAGCACTCCATGGCATCTCAGTGCAAGTAATTCCCATTGGACTGTTCCCCTTCCCCCTGGGTTTTCCTCCCTTATGTTATTTTTAACTTCCAAACCTTGGGGGGGGGGAGTCTGTTGATATCTCCCTCTTGTCTATTAAGAAATGGCACACACAGCCTCAACACTGGACATTTTCCTTTACTTAAAAGTATGTCTTTTTTCAGCCAGGAAAAAAATCCCAGACTGGCTTACACACATAAATAGTAACAGTAATACTAAAAGGAAAGGGAGTTCATGATGGCTGGGAGTTTGTTAAGAGGGAGATAGTAAAAGCACAACTTCAGGCAATACCAATGAGACGGAAACATGGAAGGTGCCTAAAGAAGCCAGGGTGGCTATCTAAAGAACTTTTGACTGAGTTAAGATTAAAAAAGGATGTGTACAAAAAATGGAAAAGGGGGGAAACCACCAAAGAGGAATTCAAACAAATAGCCAGCACGTGTAGACACAAAGTCAGAAAAGCTAAAGCACAGAATGAACTCAGGCTTGCTAGAGAGGTTAAAAGCAACAAAAAAGGCTTTTATGGGTATGTTCGTAGCAAAAGGAAGAACAAAGAAACAGTGGGGTCACTCAGAGGAGAAGATGGTGAAATGCAAACAGGGGACACAGAAAGGGCTGAACTCCTCAATGCCTTCTTTGCCTCAGTCTTCTCTGATAAAGAAAACATTGCCCGACCTGAAGAATTTGGAGCAAATGATTCAGCAGAGGAAACACAGCCCAGAATAACTAAGGAGATAGTACAAGAATACTTGGCTAGTCTAGATGTATTCAAGTCTCCAGGGCCAGATGAACTGCATCCAAGAGTATTAAAAGAACTGGCAGATGTGATTTCAGAACCACTGGCAGTCATCTTTGAGAATTCCTGGAGAACAGGCGAAGTCCCGGCAGACTGGAGGAGGGCAAATGTTGTCCCTATTTTCAAAAAGGGGAAAAGAGAGGACCCAAATAATTACCGCCCAGTCAGTCTGACATCAATACCAGGGAAGATTCTGGAGCAGATCATTAAGCAAACAGTCTGTGAGCACCTAGAAAGGAATGCTGTGATCACCAATAGTCAGCATGGATTTCTGAAAAATAAGTCATGTCAGACTAACCTGATCTCGTTTTTTGACAGAATTACAAGCCTGGTAGATGAAGGGAACGCAGTGGATGTAGCCTACCTTGATTTCAGCAAGGCATTTGACAAGGTGCCCCATGATATTCTTGTAAAGAAGCTGGTTAAATGCGGTCTTGACTATGCTACCACTCAGTGGATTTGTAACTGGCTGACTGACCGAACCCAAAGGGTGCTCATCAATGGTTCCTCTTCATCCTGGAGAAGAGTGACTAGTGGGGTGCCACAGGGTTCTGCCTTGGGCCCGGTCTTATTCAACATCTTTATCAACGACTTGGATGATGGACTCAAGGGCATCCTGATCAAATTTGCAGATGACACCAAACTGGGAGGGGTGGCTAACACCCCAGAGGACAGGATCACACTTCAAAACGACCTTGACAGATTAGAGAACTGGGCCAAAACAAACAAGATGAATTTTAACAGGGAGAAATGTAAAGTATTGCACTTGGGCAAAAAAAATGAGAGGCACAAATACAAGATGGGTGACACCTGGCTTGAGAGCAGTACATGTGAAAAGGATCTAGGAGTCTTGGTTGACCACAAACTTGACATGAGCCAACAGTGTGACGCGGCAGCTAAAAAAGCCAATGCAATTCTGGGCTGCATCAATAGGAGTATAGCATCTAGATCAAGGGAAGTAATAGTGCCACTGTATTCTGCTCTGGTCAGACCTCACCTGGAGTACTGTGTCCAGTTCTGGGCACCACAGTTCAAGAAGGACACTGACAAACTGGAACGTGTCCAGAGGAGGGCAACCAAAATGGTCAAAGGCCTGGAAACGATGCCTTATGAGGAACGGCTAAGAGAGCTGGGCATGTTTAGCCTGGAGAAGAGGAGGTTAAGGGGTGATATGATAGCCATGTTCAAATATATTAAAGGATGTCACATAGAGGAGGGAGAAAGGTTGTTTTCTGCTGCTCCAGAGAAGCAGACACGGAGCAATGGATCCAAACTACAAGAAAGAAGATTCCACCTAAACATTAGGAAGAACTTCCTGACAGTAAGAGCTGTTCGACAGTGGAATTTGCTGCCAAGGAGTGTGGTGGAGTCTCCTTCTTTGGAGGTCTTTAAGCAGAGGCTTGACAACCATATGTCAGGAGTGCTCTGATGGTGTTTCCTGCTTGGCAGGGGGTTGGACTCGATGGCCCTTGTGGTCTCTTCCAACTCTATGATTCTATGATTCTAAATAAGACAGACATAGGAACAATGATGGTAAGGAACCAGAACACACAACCTAGCTTCTGTTTCAAGATATTTAAAGCCAACATGTAAAAATAATGTGCAGTGAGAAGATAGATTGGTCTAGTTCAGACACAATAATCTTCGGCCAGTAAGCCATGGTTTTTCTGCCTGAGAACAAGCTGCGTACCTCTGCGCTCCTTTATCAATCCTCTGCTCAGTATTAACTTGAACCAGTATTAACTTGAACATAGCAGGAATTGTACACCTGCTGCTGCACTCATAATTCTTTCTGAACAACCAAGGCTGGAAAGCAGAATCACCTATCAACTCTTGCCTATGCAAAAGTTAAAGAAGAGAGCCCTCTGCCTGCCACCCCATAGCATGAACTACATGAGCCCTATTCAGGCATTCACTATCCAGCTTAACTGAACACATGAGGTGGTCAGCTTAGGCTAGCTCCCCTCCCCTCACTATTCCTGCCACCCTCCACAAATTCAAGGGTGACTATCTGTAGAAAGGAAACAACTCTGATTATGCCTTTGAAATTGTGGAGTGAGAGTGAGAGTGAGATAGAGATGGAGGAGTTTGTGTCCACTCTCCCACTCCCTTCATGTTTATTTTAGCGAAATAGTGAATGCCTAGACAGAGCTGTACTAGCAGTGTGTGTTTCAGGGAGGGACAATTTATGAATCAAAGACAGTAAGCTGCCTACCTCTGATTGAGCACATTTATACCATAACTGACACTCTTCTCATTTTAGATATGGGAAATGGAGGCTTAATATTATTTTGCAACTTGGCCAAAGTAAAACATCAAATTAAACTCAAACCTCCCCAGACCCAGAACAGCAAACTGCCTGCAGAAACATATTTCTGTACCTGTTGGATACAGTCTCTTCTCCATTTCAAAAAGGACTGGTATTCTGCCATTAGCATAGACCGTGAGAGCATCTCCTTTGTGAGCATACAGTTTAATGATATTCAGCTCTTCTTTATTCGGCACAATTTCAGATAGCTGTTCAGATGTGAGGGTGGGAAAAGTTGCTGCGACATCATTTCGTAATTTCCTCCTGCAAGGTCAACGACACAATTCCATTATCTAAATGATTAAAATCATTTTAAAAATCATTTTAAAAAAGGTGCCCAATTATCAAAGCCATTCCATTATCTTAAATCAAATTTGCAAATTTGTCATTTAATATATTCTTATTTTTGCTTGGTCTCAGTTTATTATGTCTAGGGAAGTTTTTAATGTTTGATGTTTTATTGTGCTTTTAATTCTGTTGGGAGCTTCCCAGAGTGGCTGTGGAAACCCAGCCAGATGGGCAGGGTATAAAATAATAAATTATTATTAATTAATAACAACTCTATTACTCTAAATCTTGGAGGAAGGCACATATTCAAGTTTTAAAAGACCAAAACCTTAAAAAGACCTTCTAAATATGCATGCCAGAGAAATAAAACAAAGCAACTTATTTATATCCCAACAATCACTGTGAAGCCATAACCCAAGCACTGAGCCCGGCCTTGGCTGGGGAGGGCGGGGTATAAATAAAAATTATTATTGTTATTATTATTATTACTGATCAGCCATCAATCTCTGCATTCCACATGATGCATAAAATTAACACATACCGAAATTGCACTCTGAGGAAGGCATAACGTCATTTTTTAAAGTGTATGTTTTCCGCTAAATGTAATTTTAAGTAGCATCCTGTAAATCTTCATCATGCTTGATTAGAAAGCATGGCTCTCTACAACTAGAGCCAGTGCTACCACTAGGCCAGCTAAGCAACCACCTAGGGCTCAGGCCTCAGAGAAGTGCAGTACTGACCTTTGAAGGGCAGAGTTTTATTCACAAGATTGTTCGATATAATTTATGTGCTAAAACATCTTCTTTTGTACTTGAGAAAGATAATCAAAGATTGTTGTATTACTCAACCTTGCCATTTGAAATAAATTTAGCTGTTTCGAGTTTTGTGCTTTTCATTTTTTTTTCTACAAGGCATCCATTTTTGAAAAGTGAAGTTAGCAATTATTTATTTATTTATTTAAAAAATAATAATTTGTGGGGTATTGCAAGCAGTGAGCGTTGCCTAAGGCGCAAAACAGCCTGGCACCGGCACTGTTTATAACGGATTAACGACCAAGGTAAATGCCTTGAAGGAAAAGGAAACAAGACAAACTTACCTATCAGACCCTTTGATAGCAGTATTGGATTTAACTCTGAAAGCTTTGGCAAACATGGCCAAAGAAATCCCAAGGCTTCTGTTCTGGCAGGTAAAGAAATATCGCGGTTTACTGTCCGGTGGGGCGTGGGGGACGCGTTAGAAAACAACACCCATTAAAGCGGCACTTTAACACGCAGCTGCCATAGCGTTGGTGCCGCAGCAAAATGAGTCCGTGGGGCAACAGCTTGATCTCTCCAGCCGCGGCTGCTTCCTGCTCTGGTGACGTCAGAGGCAAAGGCAGCGCGTGATAGGCTGCGCTTCCTGCCGCTTCGTTTTTGCTCCACGTAGAAAGAGAGGCTGGGCGGGATCAAGGCATCGTTTGTTGCAGCGCGAGCTCTGCTGGAATCAGGGAAAGATTCAGAATTGAACCACGTGGTTTGCTTTGAGCAGCTAGTTGCAGGATCAGGCCTTGGGCTTATTGGTGCTTGTTTGCATTCCGACTTTGCTGGTAAACCCCATTGGTTCCTGGTTTGAACTGATCTGTCGATTGGCCGGCATGTCAACCGTATACTGATTTCTAGTTATTAGGATTTTATCTCAGGGCTTACCGTATTTTAAAGCTTTCCTCAGTTGTGAAACGTAAGTAATTACATAAAGTCGTTGTATAGTGGCTAGAGCGTTAGAGAGTTAAAGTCCCCACTTGGCCATGAATCTCACTGGGTGACCTTGAGCCAGTCACCAACTTCCAGCATAACCTACCTCACAGGGTTGTTTTGAGGATGATATGGAGGGGGGCAGAGTCATACACTGAACTTACTGGTGACATGCAAGTGCAATAATAAATAATATATATCTTAGTGCTATCAGGCCACAAAGATATTCTGAGCATTTTTTTGCTAGTAGTTTCATCACTTGGCATTCTTTTTTAACAAATTTGTTGGCTTTTTTGTGTGTTTCTTTGTTTTTTGTTACTGACTAAAATTTTGTTATTAAAATTAATTTGCTATGGTTGAAGTTGTAGCTAAGGAAAAATACATTTCAATATCTGTCTGTCTTGGAAGACAATGGAGGAGTGTGCCTTTGGGGGTGAAGATTAGAAAGTTACACACCTGCTGTGGCCTTAGAGACTAATATGGGAGAGATGTGTTTTGTTGCAGCTGGGGCAGATGAATGCGTTTGGTTGTGCTGCTGCAGATACACCATGGTGTGTCTTCTCTGCGCTCCTCCCAACAGTCATTCCTCCTCTGGTCACTGCTATGGATGCATAACCTGTTTCAATGCACTGCAGCCATCCGCAAGGGATTCCCACACGATGGGGTTGATGATGCCAACCTTTATGTCACATTTGCAGACATCTTTGTAATACAGTGTTGATCTGCCAACAGGCCTGGTGCCTAAAGCCAGCTTCCCATAGAGGATGTCCTTGGGGATCCTGCCATCTTCCATTATTTGGACATGACCAAGCCAGGGTAAATGTTGTAGAGACAGGAGTGCAAACATGCTAGGAATGTGGGCTTGGGAGAGCACATCTTTGTTTAAGACTCTGTCCTGCCATGTGATGCCCAAAATCTTTCTGATGCAGCGCATGTGGCATTGAGATGTCACGCCTGTCGACTGTATGTTGCCCAGGGCTTTTATAAAGCAGCATGTTCAGCACACAAGCCTGGTAGTCCTTCATCTTAGTATTGTTAGCATCACATTCTCCCATACCCTTTGGAGAGGCGAGCCTTGCCAGTACGCTTGTCCAGTTTAAGTGTCGATGGAGAGGTTGCTGGTTATGGTGGAACCCAGCTGAGGCATGGAGTGCTGGTGATGTCCTGACTCGGGGTGTTGGTCTTTGTCAGGCTGATGGTAAGGCTCAGCTCCCTGCAGGCTTGGGCAAAATGGTTGATGAGTCTCTGTAGATCTTTCTCAGAGTGAACTTCAAGGCTGTGTCATCTGCAAACAACATCTCTCAGATAAAGACCCACCAGGCCGCCACAGTTTTGTCTTAGCACAGAGAAGTGCGAGGTTGAACAGACCCCCATCACTCCTCAAATGAAAGTACAAACCGCAGACTTTGACTACAGTATATGTATACTGTACTGGTTTTGCTGAATGAAGTGTATCCCTATTAAATAGATGCAACTGGGCTTTCTAATCATGGGGCTATTTAGTATCCATGTTACAATCACTTGACATTTGTCATGGACTGCTTTCAGCATATCAGTAATCTGGAGATTAGTATTTAAATCCTGAAGACTCCAGGACAATCATAGGGTTTTGGCAGCATTCCTAAGGTAGCAGACAGTCGAGAAAACAAGATGTTCTAAGAGGCTGCAAGTGGCCTATTATTTAATTATTCAGACTGCTGCTTTTCTAAGGAGGGTACAGGGACTACAATCTGAGTGAGTTGTGTGTACTGAAGATGGCCATGAAAGCATTAGCAAACATAGTGAATGGCGTAAACCCAGAGCCTGTCATGGGCAAGATTCTGTTTCCTTAGCTACAGGGTTGCATCATCCTGGAGATGTAAAATACAATGTGGCAAGGAGAGTCCAACTGTCCATGGCAGTGGGGCTGATATCCTACATTATTAGGGGTATCAAAAGTCTAATGAGCTAACAAAGCAGGAAGTATATGCGAAAGTGGGGAATATGTACAAAGGATCGCTAGAGCAGAGCAGTGCAGACTTCAGGCTTGTGGGATCTGTTTTGAGTTTTACTAGAACCCTGAGATCAACCAACTAGAACCAGGTGCAAAGGACATAAATTTAGAATTAAAAAACGTGCATCTGATGAGAACAGGGGTTTTGTGTCGGAAGTGAAATGAGCTTACAATCCTCACAAAATTCTATTTCTGGTCACTCCAAGTTTTCTTCATTGTACTTAATAGTAGGGTGGATACATGTTGTTGTTGTTGTTGTTTCTGTTACTTGCTGATCTGCTGCACATCACCCAAAGATCTACCAGTAGATCCACATCTACCTTTAGCTCACCCCTGACCTAGAAGTCTTCACCTCCCTAGGATTTCCCCTGAGGCTTTACTGGAATGAGCAAGCTTACTCAAAGAAGAGCAAGGTCAGACTTGTGGGCAGCCTAAACTCATTCTGAAACCATATATCTGATGAGGGTCATCCTCCTGTCATTATAACGATACCATAAGGAAGATTTCCAATATGACCCACATAAGTAGCTATAAATGGTCTTACTTTCATTTGGAGCTAGTGCCACATTGATCTGTGGTCCAGGAGTCGCATGTCAAAGTCGGTGTGGCCAAAGTGTAAGGTGGCCATAGACATTCTTTTAATTTTGGAGGTTGGGGGTGTAACAAAAACCTTTTGGCATCACAGTCTCACAGCAAGGGACTTATGGGAGCATTCATTCTTAAAAAACCATGCAAAGCAGCAAAACACCTTTTGGCATCACAGCAGGGGATCCATGTGTTGTTTTTTTTTAATGACTTGGTGGGAGGTCTTGTGGGACCACAAAACCCAGCCCATGGGCTCCTTTTAGCTACTATTTGTTTTAAGACATGCACAATTTTTCTTTGCCAAAAGCTGAACTTTTACATTAAAGAGGTAGGCGGATTGTGAAGGTAGGAGAAACTTGATGGGCTATTGTCTTTCTTTAACTACTGTCCTTCTCATGACACTTTCCAATAAAATAGTGTGCATTTATGCTTGCATCAGAAGGTATAGCAGATACAATAGTCAGGTAAGACTGTGCTCCTGTGCATACCTTTTGGGGATAAGCCCCATTGACCTTAGTGGAACTTCAAAGTTAAAATGAATAGAATTGCACTGCAAATGTTTAAGGTTCCTACCTGTCATGATCTATGCAAACTACAATCCTAAACACACTCATTAAAGAGTAAGTCTTATCAAATTCAGAGGGACTTATTTCTGAGTAAATAGACATAGGATTGTGTGGGCCAATAGCCTTCTGCATATCCATAAGGATGAAAGCCCCTGAATCTCTGAAACTACTATCTAGCTGTACCCGGTTGCAAGATTAGAGCAATTAACATTTAACTCTTAATTTAAAGCTATTTCAACATTTGTCTGGCTGCTGCTGATTTGCTTTAAAAAAATGATTCAAAGCCCAGGCACATCAAGCAAAAATGTGTACAATATTCTAGGAAGAAGCTATTTCATGGAAACTAGAGAATAACTCTCATACTCTGAAGATTATTCATTAATATCTGGTACATGTAAAAACAAGATAAGTAAATGTTCTGGTTTTATTCTATTTCTACCTTGAAATGGAATGTATGGTGAAATACTATGGCTATCACAGCATGGTGTTTATTATTGATTAATATTATATATATATATATATATATATATATATATATATATATATATATCCATAGACTGAATTTGTATAAAATATTTGCATAACTGAATCTTTCTACATAAAGAAAGGAAGCAAAAATGGAAGCAAATACGCCTACAATGTGCTTGTTGTATGTTCGCCTCAGTGTAATGTAACGTGAATTGAAAATCACATCTCACCAATAACTCCTGTGTAAGGAACAAAGTTGGACAGCCTTCTTCAAAATAATCTTGAGCAGAGGAGAAATTCAGCTTTTCCAACCTGCTGCCTTCAACATATTGTTGGGACTACAGCCCCCACCATTCCTGAACACAGGCCATCCAGCTTGATCGGCAGTAAGTTTGCAGTTCAACAACTGGAGGGCATAAGGTTGAGGAAGGCTGGATTAATTATACAACTTATTTGCTTGTTTATATCCCATCTTCATTTCATTTTCATTTTTTATTTCTATGTCACTTTTTACTCACATGAGTCACAAAGCGGTTTACGTACAATAAATAAGAACATAGTAGAACATCACAATTACAACATAAATCTTATAAAATAATTAACAAATCTTCAGTAAAACAACAACCTACTATAAAGCACCATTAACAAAACAACTTTTAAAAAAACAGGCTAAACAGCACAGCCGCAAGATAAGTGATAAAATTCACAAAGCTTTACAGCAAACATAATCCACAAAACGATATTAATGTTAACAAACTAACAATCAAAAACAAACTAAGCACTCCCATGTGTTCAAAGTAGTATACACAATCCCCTTCCTCATTTCATTTTATGGCCCAAAGTCACCCAATGAGCTTCATGGAGAATTCCAAATATACTTCACTGTAGTCTACATGACATAGTTATTCTGCTATTCTTTACACTGACGATATGAGAATCTGTCATGCCAACAAATAGGCAATATAGGCTTTATGAGGTCCAAAATCCATACTGAGGCAATACCAATATTAGGCTTTTTGGTTCTTTGTTTTTCTACTATTGTAGGAAAAAGCTATTTCACAACTTGTGTCAGATATGCATTCTTAATTATTTGAGAGGTAACCGAAATGCAAACCTCAGCCGTGCATCTCAAGGGACAACCTGACTGACTTGCCTCCATAGTCCAAGATAGAGCACAGTTGGACTGGAATAATTCACGTGGAGGGAAAATGTGGTTTTGACATGAATCTACACAATATTTTTTTTAATGGACCATTCCCTGTGAGACTACAAAGCATAGAAAGCAATTAGAATACAATAAATGGCAAACCTGCTAAACAACTAAAATGTGATTGGGGTTGGGAGGCAGCAAATATTTATTGTGACCTTTGCTTCCCTTAAGGAAAATGGCATGGTACAGCACATATGCCCCAGAGACATGAGGAAGGCTGTGATCCCTGTTAACAGCACCAGATGGCTCTCAGCATTGCTTTTGCAAAATTATTCGATATCCTTGAAAAGAAAACCCAAATATTTGATCATGGGATATTCATATAAAGCCTTATTCATAAACCCTTTCATATAAGGAGGGTAACATTCCAAATTAAACTCTGATACACACCTATTAGTGCTAATGAGAGTGTTGTTGTCTAAAGATACAAGATTAGTCAACAAAAGGAATAATTTTCAACCATGAGATCAATTGGAGTTTTCAGCCAAAAAGAAAGAAAGATTCTAAGAACTGAAGGATGGATAAAAACTCACTTTAGGTATCATGAGAAAGGAAGGCATATTGAACACAAAGTTTGTTTATCCGCAGTTTGGTTGAAATTATGTCAATATTTTTCATTCTTAGTACAAAATCAAATTTTATATATGGTAACAGGGTGTCAGCAAATAATTTTTTCTGCATCCCAAGCTCTCATTATAACCAAGCACAGAAGCTCTACACAGAAACCCCCAAAACCTTTTCTTGGTTGCACACAGATTGCATTCAACACATTCTGTTTTATTTTGATTGGCATAGGCGTAACTTAAAGACAACTTGTAATGTGTAAACCTATAAACAGGTGGACAGACTTCAGGTGTTGCAATCTATTTTGTTCTGCTGTACTGTTTTCAGTGCCTGCTAAATACTTTTTTGTTTAGGCACAACCTGTAATGTAAAGTTGGAATGTATTTTAATATGTAGAGTTGGAAGAAACCCTAAGGATCAAACCTGCAACCTTGGTATTATTAGCACCACACTCTAAGCAACTGAGCTATCCATATATTTTTAACTGCTTGCTTTATTTTTATTTTTTGTAGGTCTGCTTGCTTTTAACTTCTTAATTTTATTGATAATTTCAATGTATATTATATATTTTATGTAAGCTGGTTTGAGGTTTCTACACTGCCTCCCACAGTTTGGTCAAACTCATGTTAGTAGCTTCTACAATATAGTGGTGTACAAATGTTGTTAAATAAAAACAAAACAAATATTAGAATCCTGATGCCTACCAACTGGAGTGAGGTACAAAATATGTGTGGGTGTTCCTCCAGGGCTGACCCAAGACATATTGATGCCTGAGGTGAAGAACAAGATGGTGCCCCTGTCTAGATGGGCAGTTCAATCTTCAGTACTGGTGACAGCATTGTGCAGTACATCTTGGGACAGCAGGTTGCATTGAGGGAGTTTATGACCCACCGTTGGCATCCTGTAGGACATCACTTATATTAAAAAGTATATGAAGCTATATCAAATTTATATGAAATCCATATCAAGCAATGTCAAATTTTTATCAAAAGACAGGACTTTTGGGGAACAGGGTGGGGCACCTGACACTTTTTGTTTGACATAATGTATGTCCCATGTTGTGCTGCATTCCCTTTCCACCAACCTGCCAGGGGCCATATGTCAGCAAAAGTGGGTGGAACCAAAGCCAGTTCAAGACACCTGGGCATCTGAGGTGAACCACAAGATAGTGTTCCCCTCCCTGCCAAGGAAGGGGTGAGTGAAGATTTAAATCAGAACCCCAAGGTGGGGGGATAAGGATCTACATCAGGATCTGCTGCCTGTGGGTCCTGCTGTCTGAGGCAGTCACCCCACCTTGCCTCACTGATGAAGCAATACATGTACATTTTGCATTTGTACAGGCTCCATCCAGTCAAGCAACAGGCATTATCAGAGTTCAAGAACACAGGGAGGGCCTGGGGAGAGATCCAAGAAACACATTTTGGCCACTGGGTCTGAGCTTCCCCACCCTTGCCGTAGACAATCAGGAGCCCAGTTTGTCAGGCATTGTATATTCCACTCAACAAAACAATCCTCTGTTACAAGTAAGTTCCTAACCAAAGCTTGTTTAAAACACAGCTTAATGCTGAAATCCTATGCACACTTTGGTAAAGGTGCCCCTGACAGGTCTAATCGTGGACGACTCTAGGGTTGGGGCACTCATCTCGCTCTATAGGCCAAGGGAGCCGGTGTTTGTCCGCAGACAGTTTCCAGGTCATGTGGCAAGCATGACTAAGCCGCTTCTGACGAACCAGAGCAGCGCACGGAAATGCCGTTTACCTTCCCGCCGGAGCGGTACCTATTTATTTACTTGCACTTTTTGATGTGTTTTCGAACTGCTAGGTGGCCAGGAGCTGGGACCGAGCAACGGGAGCGCATCCCGTCGCTGGGATTTTAACCGCCAACCTTCCGATTGGCAAGCCCTAGGCTCTCTGGTTTAGACCCACCAAACTCAAATGTTCAGAGTGGGCAGGCATACAATTACACTGGAAAGAAATGTAGCCTAGTTTTAACTGGTTTGTCAGATTGAATGTGTTTTGGATCTTCTAGTGTCACGGTGGACATACACTTGGCCTGTTGCTGAAAGTATTCAAGCTTGGGAGTTACACAGAACTGCTTATTAGGCAGAAAGATAAAACAGGAGCAGGGGAGCTGCCTTTTATCAAGCCAGATCACTTGTCCATCTAGCTCAGTATTGTTTACCGTGATTGGCAAGTGGCTTCCCAGGATGTTAGGCAGGGGTCTCTCCCAGCCTGACCTGGAGATGCTGAGTGTTGCCCTTGAGACCATCTACGTGCAAAGCAGTTGCTTTATACCACTGAGCTGTGGTTTTCCTCCTTAAAATAATAAAACCACGGTTTCTTGGAAGACTTATGGGTGAAGACGTATACCCATGCGTTGCAAGCGTCTTGTGGTGCTGCTGACACCTTAAAAGATCTGGCAGCTTTGTTTAGAAGAACACTTGTGTCAGACCAAGAGCTTGCGGCATAATAACTGTTAGGGCAGCCCATGCTGCAATAAGCGCCAGCCACAGTGAAAGTCCATGAAAGCTCATGCCATAATGAACGTGTTAGTCTTCAAGGTGCCACAAGGCTCTGTGTTGTTGTTATTCGCATTCGACGTGGCTTCGCTACAGACAAGAGGCGCTTTTTGAGGTCCCGGCAAGGTTCCTAAGGCGTGGCCCTAAAACACACACGCACACATTGGGTTGCTCAAATGATTTTATTTACCAAGCCGCCTGCCAGCAAACGACCCCCATCCCCTTTCCCCCCTCGGCGCCCTCCCGTTTCCTTTCTCTTGTCCCCGCTCGCCTCCTCCTCTCACCGCGCAAGCGCATAGAGGGCCAAGCAGACGTTCCCTTAGCAACCGCGCCCTGAGCACTGCCGCGGCCCCGCCCGCCGTGCTACAGCCTCAGAGGAGAAAGAGGCGAGCGAGCGAACCAGGCAGGCAGGCAGGCAGCGCGAGCCGGAGTGTGGGCCTGGCTAGGGTGATGGGGCGCAGGGCCCGCGGGCTTCCACCCCGCTACCGCCATGATGCTGCTGAGCAGGAAGCCGGAGGGTCCACTCACTGCAGGTAATAACGGCCCCTCCCGGGCGGGGAGGTTAGATGGGGCTCCCTGGGTCTCTACCTCGGATCTTATTCCTACCCCCCCCGACTTGGAATGGATCCCTCCACTCCTCGAGGCGAGAGGGCCTTTGGGCCCTTCGAAGACTCGGAGAGGGGGGTCCCGCGGGGCTTCTCGCGGAACAGGACAAGAAGAGAGGCGAAGTATCGATCTGTATTATTGCATATGCAGCCGAACGCACATGCCGCGCTGGCCCCGCTTCCTCGGAGAGAGGCCACGTTGCGCCTGCCTCGTCCACCCCCGTTTTGTGCAATGGGGATTTTGAGGTGGGGGCCCCCCGATCCGCCTACATTGGGAGGGGGGGCTGTTGCGTTGTTTTACGAAGGAAAAAGAGTCTTCCAAGCGATCCCGCGTCCTGCCCTGTGTGTGCGTGCGAGTGTGTGAAATCCACTTCTTTGTTGCTCCTTTTTCCACCCTGCGCCCTTCCGTTAGATCGATTGCGAGGAGTTTAAAGGATAACTCATCCGTTTTAGGGGATTGGATCCGCAGTATAATGCAGCGGGGGGCATATTGTGGAGGGGGATGGCGGGGGGGAATCTAGCACCAGAGAGAGGGATGGTGGGAGAGAAAGAGGCAGACATGAGGTTGCGGCAAGCTTGTTTTGAAGCTAAGGGCCGGCCGGGTATTTTTTTTGTTTTTGCAGGGGTCGCGATGGAGAAAGCACCGTCGGCAAAAATGCTAAAAGCCCGTTCCTGTTGTGGGTTAAGCCTCGTTGCGGGATTGGCCGCCAAGTAAACATGCACACGATTGCAATCGGAGCTTGTGGGTTGCATCCAACTAAGTTTTACTCAAGGGTAGACCTGTCGGAAATAATGGGCCTGGTTAGCCACGTTCCTTGTTTTCAGTGGGTCTGCTCTTGAGTAGGACTATCAGTGGATTCGGCCCTACGTGTTTTCGCTGGGGTGGTGGTGGAGGATGGAGTCGAAAGAGAAAAATGCGGATGGAGCCTCGGGAAGCGTGTCGGGACGGGTTCCCCAGGAGACCAGGGGAAAACTCCCCATTGCACGAGAGGTTTAAAATGCCAGTCGGGACAAAGCAGCCGGCGTCTGATTTTAACGGACAAGCTGGCCTGAGTTGGGAGGATTGTGCTTCACCATAGGAAACGATGTCGATTTCTTTCTTTCTAAGGTTCTGTAACAATTGCTTTGTTAGGTCTGGGCGAGTTTAACGCCAGGGGAAGGTTGATCAGTATGGATCTGAAATGGTCTCATGTTTCAGAGCACTTTGTGTGTAAACGCATATCCAAAATACTCTTTATGACTTTAAGAGACTTAGACGCAGGCAGGCCAGATTCCTTCAAGTCGCTGCCAAATTCTGCATAAGGAAGAATTTTTATTTTGACATTTTTCCGTTGGCAACTTAGTTGACTTCTTTTTAACTGTTTTCAATTAGGACAAGGAGCATTCATTTGTTCAGATCAGCAGTACTCCCCATGTAACTATTTTGTTTGTTAGGTTTGCAATCCAAGTTTTAAAAGAAAGGCAATTTTTTTAGTGATCAAGTAAGGCAGGGTGAGGAACCTATTTCTTTTCCTTCACACCACTGATTTTTTGTTTCACTGTGTCTATAGAACACATTTGTTAAAACAGCATCTTCAGGAATAGAATACAGTGGTACCTCGGGTTACATACGCTTCAGGTTACAGACTCTGCTAACCAAGAAATATTACCTCGGGTTAAGAACTTTGTTTCAGGATGAGAACAGAAATCGTACTCCCGTGGTGTGGTAGCAGCGGGAGACCCCATTAGCTAAAGTGGTGCTTCAGGTTAAG
This sequence comes from Podarcis raffonei, assembly GCF_027172205.1. Taxonomy (NCBI): domain Eukaryota; kingdom Metazoa; phylum Chordata; class Lepidosauria; order Squamata; family Lacertidae; genus Podarcis; species Podarcis raffonei. Next base: position 60,311,955 of record NC_070607.1, read on the forward strand.
AACAGTTTCAGGTTAAGAACGGACCTCCGGAACAAATTAAGTACTTAACCCGAGGTACCACTGTACTGTTTTATAGCTATGCATATATGTCAATATCAAACTCTGGTCTGTGGCATTTATGGGGGGGGGGGTGACAATAAATGCAGCATTCACGTGAAAATATAACCATTTGCATAGGCCAAGGATAACTGGTTGGAATATAACTTCTAATTGGAGATCAGTTTAAAACAAAAATGTAGAAAATTAAGGTAATTCATTCTTTTGCATGTTTGCTTGGAAGCAAGCTCTACCGATTTCAGCCTTAGTGTAAGTAATGTTGAAGGTGGTGTTTTTACAGTTACATAGCAATATAATATTTGTAGACAACTGTATTTGTGACCCAATACACGTATTGATTTGTGTAGTAATTTGTATTTCTGGAACTATTATTCTCTGTCACATTAAGCATACATTGATTCATAAGTGCTGTGCAACACATTTGCACTTTCATTTACTTTAGAAGGAATTTTATCTATTTATTGGCTTATTTTGCAACCTTTAAATAAAGATGTTACAGAATTGTGTACTCCTCTCAGATAATTTTCTTTAAAACACATTGCTAGCTAAAAGATTTTAAGATTTTCTTGATGCTTGTGATAAATGGACCTGGTTTGAGAGTTTGATCCATAAACAAATCCTAAAGCTAAGTGAACATTTAGCCTAGTGATGTGCAACCTGTGGCCCTTCAGATGTTGCTGGACAACAATTCCCATCATCTCTGACTTGGCTATGCTGGCTGGGGACAATGAGCTATGGAGTCCTAAAACACGTTGAGGGCCACAGGTTTCCAATATCTGATCTAGCCTTAAGAAACCGGTTTTTAGCTGTGTTACAGTTGCTGCTTTTTTGTTTCGTTTTTTCATCCTGTGCAAACTTAAGTGGCTTACTGAAAAATAAATTAAAAATAATGTTTATATGAATTAGTGTTAGTTTTTACTGACCATCTTGTTATTTCCAGCCAGGTTTGGAGATGGCTTGTACGATTCCTACATGAGAATAGATCAGATTAGATATACAGATCCTACAAATGAAGAATGCACCCCTTCTGGACTTCCGTCACTGGGGAGACCTAATGTAAGTAATTTCAGGAATCTTGGATTCTGTCTCCAGTGTTGCAAAACATTAATACAGCTGTATCCATGAGGAAGGTCGTTTTGTTCTTACTGATTTTATTCCAGGCCATAGGATATGCTGTTTAGCATGATCTAGAATGTTACTTAATAACTGGATGCAACTCATGATACTAATGTATGTGTGTTTTATTAGTCAGTAACTCATTCCTGTCTTAACAAGTACAGCCTTGCGACTCAGTTTTCTGGGGGTAGTCACCCCACTGCTGCTCTGCCTGCCTTACTGCTTCTCTTTCCCCCTCCCCTATTGTAGCATAGCCCCAGGAGGTGCTCATGATGTGGGAGAGGGCCTGGTGACAACAACAGGCATGCCCAGGTAAGGGAACAGAGAGCAGCTTTAACATCTCTTGACAAGAGAGCTGAATTAAGAAGTGCCAAAAACCTGCCTGTCTCTGTGCAGACAGCACACCTAGCACTTTAGAGGTTCTCTGGTCCTTTCTGCACTGATGAAAAATACATTTAAAAGCTGTCTTCTAAATTTTCAAGCTTGTTCTAGACATCCATTTGTGTTCCTCAGGGGAAACATCAATATATAAAGTTAGAAATAAACTATTTATTTATTAATTTATTGAATTTCTATACTGTCCTATACTCAGAGGTCTCAAAATATTATTATTCATTCTCTTCCAGCTTACATGAGAATAAGAGTTGCAAGAGCAGCTCTTCTGTGACTTTATTCTTCTAACTGTTAAATAAATCAACTTTCTCTAGGATAAGACAGAAGTAAAATCTGATTGGTGAAGAAGCAAGCCATAGATAGTAGAACTGATAATTGTGTTTGTGCTCTCTTTGTTGGTCAGAAGTGAGAGAGATCACACTATAGGTGCAGCAGTCTGCTGTGTTATCTGGGGAGCTGTGTCTGTTGCATTTATACTTGACACTTGGCACAGGAGTACTAGGACTGCACCTGTGTGTATCTGAATATACTGTAACTTTTAAATGCAACAAGGCATTTATAGGGCTGAAATAGTACTTTTGTGTTTATGTATTATGGGTGTTGTTTTTATTTCTTCATATGCTCCCAGTAAATAAGGAACCCTATTTCTTTTTAGAACACCACTATTCCCTGTCGCTTGAATTCTATTTTTATAGACATGATAGATGTTTTAATCAGAGTTGTATTTCTTTGGAAGCTGACTGAAGTGGCTCATTTGGGTTGCATCAATTATATCCAGCTGTGGCAATGATCTTAACTGTAAGATGATGTGTAAATACTTTCCAGCAACAGGGGAATTCTATTCTGAGTGAAACCAAAGATTCCCTGCATAGTCTGATCACTGAGAGAAGAAACTGGCATGTACAGTTTTAGCATTCTGTCATGCCATGATTGCTTATTGGAAACTTGTGGCTAAAAGCCAGAGGGGAGTAATGGATTTGAATGTGACATAGAGATGTGAAAGCAAATGCATTGGGTCAGATCATGACTGTTAGAAACGGGTGTTTGTCAGCTTGTGACACCTAACAATACTTCTTGCCCTCCCCCTGTCTTGGCAGTGCGTGTATGTGTGTGCATACACACATATTCAAATAATTTATGAATGTATATAAAAGAGAATACTGTTTTTCTAGGCCATCATTGATTTTGAGCCCTTTTAAAAAAATAATCAAATACCCATGTGCCTGTTCAGATTATTTATGCTATGTTTTCTTATAAATCCTTTCAGTCATGGATTTCTTGCTTTTTGAAGTACAGTCCTCTGTACACTTATGTGGGATTAAGCCCATTTGAAATTAGTGGGACTTGCTTCTTGGGAAATGTCCATTGATAATTCTGTAATTTTAATATCCTGTTTCTGAAATCTTTGTGAGCTGCCATATGTAGTTGCTTCTTTAAAAAGTATAACTAAAATTATATTGAAATCTATAAAGGCATTTGCCTTATTGACCCAAGTGAAAGTGAGGAATATTTAAATAGCTTTAATGTTATTCGTATTATCAATCAGGTTTAGGAAGGAAATAAAAAACGTCCAATGTATGCAACCAGCATCTGCTTTAAACTTTACCTAATGTAAACATTCCTGAATGTAGTCAGTTAACTAAAGGTTCATACCATGGGTTTTTATGGGGGGTTTTTTGTTTGCCTTTCCCCTCAACCCTTCAAATACTTCTTCATTCTGAGCATGTGTGCAAGGTTCTTTTCTGCACCATGCGCACATGCAATAAAAACAAATCTTCCAGGAAGTGCACAACAGTGTACGACCAAACGTTACTTGCTTTAGTTCTCATGTTTCACAATGAGCAAAATGAAGACTTGTATTATTTTGTGGGGGACAATATCTGTTTCCATTAAAAATAAAATTAGTACTCAGCTCTTGCATAAAAGTGCCATTTTCCTGACTTGGTATAGTTTTTGTGCAAAGAGTGTTAGAGGTCTTGTGCACAACTGCCATGTTACTTTTTAAAAATAATTAAAAAGTCTGATATATGCATTGCAATTATAATCTCAGAAGTAATCCACCAAAGTTACTGGGTGGAGGTCTACAGAGAATAATTCCTGAACTGTGCATGCCTTCAGCATGTGGCAGTCAGTGGAAATAAATGTTTTTGTTTGGCATTAGGGGTCTGCCTGAAACAAAAACTGGCTAGGTTGTGATTAGGTGAGGTTCAAACAGAAGGGGCCACCCACTGAAACATCATATACATGACAGATTGCCCCCAATCCACACGCAAAAATGCAACTAGCTTCCATACCAGTGATGACCACTAATGTATAATAGGGCAATTTTTGCTTACTGGATTTTTCACAGTGAGGGAAATCCAGATTAATTGTAGTACTATGGACTGGTGTTTTGATGCTGACAAATTTGTATGGACACTCTTGAGAAACCTATGTGCACAAGCAGCACTGAGTCTACAATAAACTGGAAATGCCCTTGTCTTCTAATACTGCAATCTTAGTGCTCTAAGGAGTTAATCCTATTGTACTTACAGACAGTCCTGAGCATGGTTGCTCAGAAGTAAATAGCGCAATATTAAGAGAACAAGCAATCTTCCAAGGCTAACCTATATTGGGAGTATTCAGAAAGCTGATCTGAACAACACACCACATGTGTTGTCACTCATTTCTCTTGGCTGCTAACAGCTAGTCTATGGGCTAAGTAAACTATGTAGTCCAGCGCTTGCAAGAGGAAGTGTTGGAAGCAGAGTGACAGGTTACTCTGAAGTCATCTGATTGGAAATGGAACTTGTAGTTAAAATTGTAATGTGGGTCAGTCTGCCAAAAGTCATCTGATCATTATCCAGCTGGCCATTCTACTGGAGAGAGGGTTCTTTGCATCCCAGCTGTCTCAGGGAAGTCAGGTTACCAAACCTGAACAACAGGATTTGGAATTCTAACCAGGTGTGAAATGTGTTGATGGATGGTTCCAGTGGGGAGAAAGGGAGTTCTTTGCTTTCCAGTTAAGCCAATCCAAACTATAGGAAAGTGGCTTCTGACATCCCTCAGTCTAAGCACACTTACACCAGCTGGAGCACCATATAATTTGGCATGAATTATCTGTACTGGCAACATTGTACTAACATCAGGGTTATGTTGGCATAATATCACAAATTAACCAGCTTTACTTCTGTTGTGGTGTGACATCCTGCTGGTGCAGGGACCAATAAAGGTGGTGTAGGATATGTTGGAAAGGAGCCGTCTGAATCATAAACTCTCTCAGACTCTGCTCCTGGTGCCTATGTCAGTTACACTGACATAAAAATGGTGAGCCCATTCAACTCAGTGGAGAGTTGAAACACACTATAACTCTCCTGCTCTGGCCACAGCTCCACAGACATAGGATGCAGATAACGCTGCACTCAATTACATCACACCTACAGCAGTATATAAATCCTGACAGGCGCTATAGCTCCGATGACAGCATGGGGCTTTGTTAGGAATACTTGGAGCATGCAACGGAGAACTTTAGTAATGGGAGCTATGGAGAAAGGGCACTTTACACGAACAGGCTCATCAGGACACCTCTAGGAAGAGCAGGTTGCTAACACCTTCTTGCAGCCCCTATAGGTACTCTGTCTCTAGTCTCCACACACAAACAGCAAGATGCATGTTGATTCTGCCACTATACCTAGGGATGCACACACACCACACAATTAAGCATGGGAAGGGTACCGTGCCTCATAGTGCCCCCCTCACTCCCAGCTACCCCACTTCAGTGTTGTTTACTGTGTATTGGCTAACCATTCTTCCTCCCTCCACAGCTAGTAGCATTGCCACCCACACAGGAGAGGTAAGTACATTCAGTAAGGGAGGGGGAGGCCAGTGGCCATGAACCCCCACATGAAGGTAAGCTCTCTGTTGATGAATGGCAGGAACTGCACTCTAACCATTGCTTGCCAAACACTCACGATCCCTTTTGCAGTTGAGGGCATGGAGTAGAACAAAACACTGCAACTTCCTACAAGAGATAGGTAAGTATTGTCTTGGTGATCGCAATCCACTCCCCATTGGGGGTTGGGTGAAGGGAGACAGCACTCTCTCACACACACTTGATCAAAAACACCAGGTGAGCATTGCGGTCCAGGAACTATGTACTGTAGCTGCTGACCATTGTTCTCTATTGTCTGTGTGCCCCCCCCCCTGCCTTGGCGCTCCATAGTCTGACCTTGAACAGAAGCTGTAGCTTCTTCCTTACTCCCAGCACCATTGCAGACCAAGTGAGGCCTTCAGCATTACCGGCCTCAGTAACCTGTATGATTCTGGCTGTTTCTCTGTGGGGTTGCCAACTTTCACTTTTTCCAGTGCATAAGTTGCATTATGGACAGTTGCACACTCTGGTGACGGATGGCACTGCAGAGTAAACCACCTGCTATCCTGTTGTCTTCTACAACTTTCATAAAAGTCTGCCAACCACATCCATGCGTCTTGGATGCTGTTTAGTAAAATGTTTGCCTTTTGTTATAGCTGTCAATTTGTTTGTTACTGGAGGTGAGCAGGTTGGGATCATTTCCACACCCCAGAGTATGTTCTGCTAGCCTCAGGAAGGGACTTTAAATGAAAGGGTCTTTGGGGAATTCTTTGCTATCAGGTCTGAAGAGATGCAACATTTCCACCCGCTTGCCATTTTACCTCCAGTGAGGGTAAAAGAAGAAGAGGAGGAGTTTGGATTTGATATCCCACTTTATCACTACCCTAAGGAGTCTCAAAGCGGCTAAAAATCTCCTTTCCCTTCCTCCCCCACAACAAACACTCTGTGAGGTGAGTGGGGCTGAGAGACTTCAGTGTGACTAGCCCAAGGTCACCCAGCAGCTGCGTGTGGAGGAGCAGGGAAGCGAACCCGGTTCACCAGATTACAAATCCACCACTCTTAACCACTGCACCACACTGGCAGTCTCCTCTGCACTCACAGGCAGCCTGGTCACTGCCACCGTGATCAGTGAGGCAGGCAGTTTGGAGGTGGAGGAGATAATGAGCAGACCTGGGCAAACAAGCATGAGGGATGTTTGACTAGATGGGACCAGTGATACAAAAGGCAACCTACGTCATCTGAAAGCCAGGCAATTGACTCATGCAACACTCCTCTGACACTGCACTGTTTTCCAGAGGAAGATTGCATCTTGGTTTTACCCTAGAAGCTCCTGCCTGTGAAATGTGTGCTATTCTGCTGGGTTAGGGCTCATAGAAAGCTGCATCATACTCAGACCATCTAGTTCAGTATTGTCTAAGTGACTCTTCAGGGTCATATGTGAGCCATTCCAAGCCCTATATAGAAATGAGAATTGAACCTTTATCATGTAAGCATGCTCACTGTGATAGGACCCTTTTCCTCATGTACCTTCTTTGCCCTGGTATACACAACTAGTAGCTCAGGAAGGACACAGTGACCACAGTCACATGGAACACTAAACTATATTCTAGTGCTACATGCACAAACCTCTCCAAGCCCAAGTAAAGCATTGAGCTCATGCACTCTCCCTCCTCCTGACACCAAGTTTGTTTTTGCTAGTAAAGAATCTTGGCTTAGCATTTTGTACAAACCAAGGATCCTGTTTTAAAACAAATCATGGTTGGTCTCTAAGCAAGCCGAATAGGGCTGATGCAATGCATCCTCCTGTCTCCTCCTGTGGCTAGGTTATCATCTGCTTGGTAGAGTGTACCGTGTACGTTCTAGTTCTACCTACTTCCTCACTTTTGTATCTGACATGCCTGTTGCAGGTAAGACATGCAAAAGGTGAGTCTGACCATGTTTCTGCCATCCCCTAGTAGGGCCCACTTCTTTTGTATTCAGCAACTATGCTGTGAACCATGGCACTGTTTCTGCTGTTCTGCCCATGCTCTCTTCCATTTTGTATTGGGGAGTCAGAAGGGTGATTTTGTTATAGGATGATTTACCCATCTTTTCCCTCTAGAAGGAGTGCTCAAGCAGGCTTACCATATATCTGTGCCTGTGAACACACAGTTTTTATGCTGCTGTTGCATGCCTCCAACTTTTGGTTTAAGAATTGATCCCATTTAAGTTACATGGATACAACAGCAATATAAGTTTCTGAGACCATATGACCTTGTTTCAATGTGCCATAGCTTAAGGCCACTAAAAATATAGCATAACTGATACATCTTGCAAGCTGAAAAATTTATTTTATTTAAATGTATCGGTGTGAAGGAAGTTTACTGCATGGAAATGCTCACAAAATATTTACATGACTAGAATAGCATTAATTTTGCAGAATTTTGAGCTCGAATTTAAGGGGAAATGTCAATGAACTTTAAGTACAGCTACTGTAGAGTCTGGGGGAAAGAGTATTTTGCCCTAAGAATTCAAACTCTTCTCTTTTATCGAGAATTAATCTTAAATAAATTAATACTATGGGATACAGTTGTATGTAGTTCTGGAAGTGCCTCACCAAAGACTCCTGACTGAGCTTAGCAGTCATGGAATAAGATAAGAGGCCCTCTTGTGGATCAGTAACTGGTTAAGAAACAGAGAGCAGAGGGCAGGAATAAACGGACAGTTCTCCAATGGCAAGATGTAGCAAGTAGAGTACCCCCAGGATCAGTATTGTGCTTTTTAATTGGTTCATAAATGATTTAGAATTAGGATTGAGCAGTGATGGAGCCAAGTAAGCATATGATACCAAATTATTCCAGGTGGTTAAAACAATAAGGAACTGTTTACTATGTACCGTATTTTTCGCACCATAGGGCGCACCGGACCATAGGGCGCACCTAGTTTTGGGAGGCGGAAAACAAGAAAAAATTATTCTGAACCCCAGAAGTCAGAACAGCAAGAGGGATCTGGCTTCTGGGATACCGTGTGGCTGTTCTGGCTTCTGGGGTAACCGCGCCAAGCCTCTTCAGGGCAGCGGGATGAAGGCTCCCCCTGCCCAAAGAGGCTGCGCAGGGCTAAAGCAGAAGCCAGGACAGACGCGTCGCTGAAGGGGCACTGCGCCTTCTCTCTCTCTGCGCAGCGCCCCTCCTTCACAGGAGAGGTGCTGCGCAGAGAGGGAGAAGGGGCAGCGCCCTTCAGCGAAGCTGGAGAAGGAACAGAAGGAGACCCTTCTGTTCCTCCTCCGGCTTCGCTGGACAGGCGCGTTGCTCAAGGGGCGCTGCGCCTTCTCTCTCTCTGCGCAGCGCCTCCCCTTCACAGGAGAGGCGCTGCGCAGAGAGGGAGAAGGGGCAGCGCCCTTCAGCGAAGCTTGAGAAGGAACAGAATAAGACCCTTCTGTTCCTCCTACGGCTTCCAGGACAGGCGCGTTGCGGTGAAGCCAAGGAGCCTGCATTCGCTCCATAGGACGCACACACATTTCCCCTTCATTTTTGGAGGGGAAAAAGTGCGTCCTATAGAGCGAAAAATACGGTAAATGGGCAATAAAATGGCAAATGCAATTAAATGTTTTAAAAAGTGTAAAGTGATGTACACCATATACATGCTCATGGGGTCAGAACTAGAAGTGACTGAGCAGAAACAAGACCTTGGCGTAGTGGAGAACTAAATGAAGATGTCAAACCCAGTTTGCAGCAGCTGTGAAAAAGGCGACGTGTTAGGAATGCTTAGAAAATGAATTGAAAATAAAACTGCGAGTATCATAATGCTGTTATACAAATCTGTGGTGCAACTGCACTTGGAATACCGTACACAGTGGTGTACAGTCACAGGATAGGTGGACATGGCTTACCCAAAATGGCTTGGCACGCCTAATTGGGCCAACAGAATGGAGGTTCGCCACCCCGACGTAGACTAACAATGTCTGTGTACAGTGATACCTCCGGTTGCGCATGGGATCTGTTCCGGAGCTCTGGTCGGATCCCGAGGTGTTCATATCCAGAAGTGCTGCTTCTGCACATGTGCGCAGGGCGAAACCCAGAAAAATACTTCCGGGTTTGCCACGCATATATCCTGAAGGTGAACATAAGTAGAGGTGCCACTGTACTTTCCCAAGTAATCTTATACAAAGCATTGTTGAAAAGATATCATAGTTAAATTTTGATATTTTGTTTCATTGACAGTGTATGATGGGGTCCATTTAGTCCCTGCACCCCTTTTCTTCAGTCTAGTCTCATATTTGATAAGTTTGTCAAATTAGATTTTGTTTTGGAAAATGCCTAGCCTAATTCAGAGTACACAGTGCATGTAATGTGTGTGTCTGTTTGCAGACTTTTCATAATAGAACATTGGACTTTTTCTGAAACCTGCAACAGACTTTCCTGTTCTACATTTTGTAATATATTGAAAGTATTTTTCTAGGTCTTCTGGATTGTTACTGGTTACTTTGTGTTATAATTGTGGTCCAGTAGATGAGATCTAGCAGTTAAGCAGAGGGCTAATCTGGCTGCTAATTACAGTCTTAAAATGTGTGTTTTAAGAGGCCCTTGAGCTCCACTGTTGTGTTTGGATGCCTTTTTGACAGTTCTGAAAACAACAGAAAGCAGACGTGCTTTTTACTGTAGCTTGTTCAGGAGAGAGGAGAAAGGTTACCTGTTGGACACTGTGCTACGAAATGGGTGAATGTTAAAAGGATATTAATACTTCATAGAAGTTGAAATTCTTTGTTATTTCCTTTTTCATTTTCCCCACCAGCAGGAAATGACTGAGTAATGGGAATTAAGCAAAGAGTGGCATAGCTGTTTGAATTCTAGTGCGTTAAATGGTTGCTTGATGTCGGGAGGCCCAGGTCCATACTCAGAGCAGTGCAGAGAAATGAGAGATAGAGCTTTCTCAAGCTAATTTCTTCCTGTGGGAGTTTGTTGCAAGCCTGTGTGTGTGTGTTGTCTCTGTGTTCGTACAAAAGACTAATCATTAGTCCTCGGTTCTTAAAAACCAATCAAACCAAACCCAAATAGTTTTCTAACTTTCTTCTTATCAGCATGACCTCAGTTTATTTCCTTGTAGGATCACTGTCAAAACAGAGAATGTGTTGTGAAACAAAATACTGCCCTAGGAGGTATGAGGCTTAATCATAACATGCATTTCTTTCAGAGCAGAGAATGGGGAAAGAGCTATGTCATGGAATCAGGTGGTCAGTGGCTGGGAGTTTGCTTTCTTTTGGAAGGGAGGAGGCTTTCCTAGGCAACATATATAGCAGATATGAAGAAGGATGTAGCAGGGAATTCACCTCAAACATATATGTCCATTTACATGCTTTGGGAAAATAGTTGTGGAAAACTAACTTGATCATGGTTCTCTGATGTTTGCAAAATATGGGATTTTGATCACGCAAAGGAAGTTAGGTCCTGAGGTTGGGTTTGTAGGGAGAGGTGGCATGTCTGTGCCACGTAAATATGTTTCTGTTTCTGGAAAAGTGGTTATCACTCTATATTAAATTCCTCTCTACAAATCCTGTTTGGTTTTTTGAGCCATTAAAACAATGCTTCTCTGACACTTGGCAAGTTTTATATTTTGGACCATGAAAGCTGGAAACTTGGGTTTACAGAACACAAAAGCTGAACTCATTCATTGCCAGCTTCCAAGTACTATAGTTTTTAGGCACATTACCCACCATCCTTGGGTCAGATGGGTCCAAAAATCTTCCTCATTTATTAGTCAGAGGGAAAAGTCTGAAATAGTTCAGTCTGTGGCACCATGCAGCTTTAAACTTTCACCTTTTTTTTAAAAAAGATATTTATTGAGGTTTTACAAAGACATAGGTTTACAAAATAAAAAAGGTCATATCAAGAGAAAAAGATACAAAAAAGAGAACATAGAAAAATGCATAAAAAAGAAAAAATAAGAATAAAAATACAAAAGACAAATAACTAAAAAAGAATTAAAAACAAATCAGTTCTTTGTAACTTTAAACTCATTAACTTATTTCCTTGGCCTCCTCACACTTCCCCTTTTTGTATTCCCATTTGAATAATCAAATCAGCAAATCCTTACCCTCTTTCATTTATCTTAACTCTGTATCTTAACATATTATAACTCTATATTTTCATCCATTATCAATTCATTTTTGCATATTCTTATTAACTTTGTTGCTAATGCCACTTATTTTCAATCCAACATCATTTTAACATTCATTAATTTTACAATATTTTAAACTTTCACCTTTTTGTGCTTGTCAGTTGCCAAATCTCTTCACCTTTAAGTGATAGCAGAATGTCTTTTCAGACATGTGCCTCTTTGTTATTGTGTGTTAATCCATAGCAAGTATCAGTTTTTAAATGCTATACTTATTAACCTTTTAATTTCAAGGTGTGACCTTTTAGGTTGCAGATAAACACTGTATGTTGTACAAAATTGCAGCTCACTAAGGTTCAATTCCACTTTGCTTTTCTCATTTTGGCTCCTTAACTTTACCGTAAAATGAAGAGAAGAATCTGTCTGGAATTCCTCAGGCAAGCGTTGGATTGGAAAGCAGACATTTCTGAAAATGGAGTTTCCCCTAAAACCTGGATTTCTTACTGAGTTACAGAGAATTAGTGTCATTTTGAATTATTTGCTGCAAGTAGCCTTCTTATTCAGAATTTTACACCGTCTGTCATTCTTTCTCTGCAGTTCAGCCATAAGCCCAGCGAAGAATGTGTTACTAAAATGCTAATTCTGTGGATCATATTTTCTATGAGTTCCTGGAAAGGTGTGTGTCTCAAAATGTACTGTCTACATTTTCCAGGCAGATATAGCAGTTAAGTAGTAATCAGGAAGAACCAGAGAGCTTTATCTCTTAAAACTTTTCTTCTTCTGAGCCAATGGGATAAACTGTGTATTGGCATTTCAGCGGAAAGATATGCAAGTTATTTTCCATGAGTTGTTATTTTGCTGCTATGTTGGGATGATAGACAGTAACTTGCTATACAGGAAATGGATAGCATCACTCACCAGTTATCTTCAGACATGTGTATATTTTTACTGAAATGGAAGTTCTATTTTCAGTTTCAAGGATTGGCTATCTTTATTTTGAGATTAAAGACTAGAATGGAAAGCAGATGTTTCTGCACTTTCCACAATTGTTGTACAATATAACACAGCAGCTTGTAACTTCCTTGCAGTGTAGAACTAAAAGAGGTATGAACTTTAAGTGCGTTTGTTGCCTTTCTCCTTGGATAGAATTTTAGGTCTACCTTCGTATATTACACTGAAATCTTGCAGAAATGAGAAACTCCTTTATTATGTTTTCTTACCAATTTCAGTTTGCTCTTTTCACTGCGGAAAATATTTAGTCCCTTATTGGCACAGGATAGCAAAAGTTCCTTTCTAGGACAGATGCAAAATGTGTTCAGTTCTGCCTTGCTATACAGCTTCAAATAAAGTAGATGAGAACTGTGGAGAGACATATGAGAGTAGCATGGAGCCCTTGGTAACAAAATTAGAATTCACCCATTGCCCTGGCCGCCATTCCATTTGCCCTGTGAAAAGGCTTCTATCATAACCTGCTTCTGCTTTGCATCCCCTCTGTGTGCCTATTTGTGGTGTTTTGTATTTTTTCATCCTTGTAGTTGGCTTCCTGTGGTTCTAAGAAGGCAAATATGCATACTTCAGCTATGGCTTGGCTTATGCCAGGGGTTGCCAACCTGGGCCTATGAGCACATTAAAAACTGGGAAAACTGTCATGGGCAGTACATGCATAGCAGAACCCGAGCACTCACTGCAACCTATTATGTTGACTACAATGGAATGCTGCTTCAAGACCAATTTAAGTGGGGGTGGGGTGGGTGCCTGCAGACACCAGGAAAAGCTCTGTGGACTTGTGTGCTCATGTGTGCCCATGAGCAACACATTGGTGACCCCTGGTTTAATGCTAAACTTTCAGCACCTGCCCACATGTTGGGTTGAACAGTAGGTGTTGCATAGCTGCTCTTGTGCATGCTTGTGCGATTGGTTGCTTCTGAACTAGATCAGAATACGTGTATTTGTAAATGCGCCATCTGAAAAGCTTGTCTTGTAGCTTCTTTGCTTCCCCGTTGTTAAAATGAGAACTGAAACTAAAGATTTGCTTTGTTTCATCCTAATAGGTAACTACTAACCCAATCACAATGAAGGACCATCCTCTGACAGGGAGCCAAGTCAAAGTGGAGCAGTTATTTGAAGACTCTGGCAACAGAAGGAGCAGTACTCTCCAGTCTTCAGGAATAAATGCCTCTGAGAGGTCTTTTCCAACTCCAGCAAAAGATAAAAGCATTGATAGCATAAGTACCAACAAAAATAGTGGCAGCTTGACAAAAGCACACAAAACCGGAAGTCAGTCCCCAGAACAAGCACTGAAGCAATACAAACAGCAGTTGTCAGCCTATGAGCAGCAAGAAATATTGAACTTTCCTGAAATTTATTTTGTGGGTGCAAATGCAAAGAAAAGGCAAGGAGTCATTGGAGGCCCAAACAATGGTGGATATGATGATGAACAAGGCAGCTACATTCACGTGCCTCACGACCATCTTGCCTACCGATATGAAGTACTAAAAATAATTGGAAAAGGCAGTTTTGGCCAAGTAGCTAAAGTTTATGACCACAAACACCACCAGCATTTGGCCTTAAAGATGGTACGTAACGAAAAGAGGTTTCACCGGCAAGCAGCAGAAGAAATACGGATCTTGGAGCATCTCAAAAAACAGGATAAGACTGGTGGCATGAATGTTATTCACATGCTGGAGAGTTTTACCTTTAGGAATCACATATGTATGACCTTTGAACTCCTGAGTATGAATCTCTATGAGCTGATCAAAAGAAACAAATTTCAAGGCTTCAGTGTGCAGCTGGTACGAAAGTTTGCCCACTCTATACTGCAATGTTTGGAGGCTCTTTATAAAAACAAAATCATACATTGTGACTTGAAACCTGAAAATATTCTTCTAAAACAACAAGGGCGGAGTGGAATCAAAGTGATTGATTTTGGATCCAGCTGTTTTGAGCACCAAAGAGTCTACACTTACATACAGTCTCGATTCTACAGAGCCCCAGAAGTCATTTTGGGAAGCCGTTATGGGATGCCCATAGATATGTGGAGTTTTGGCTGTATTCTTGTGGAACTGTTGACTGGTTACCCTCTCTTTCCTGGGGAGGATGAAGGCGATCAGCTAGCTTGTATGATGGAGCTCCTTGGAATGCCCCCACAGAAGCTGCTAGACCAATCCAAGCGAGCCAAAAACTTCATCAATTCAAAAGGCCATCCTCGTTACTGCACTGTAACGACACAGGCAGATGGGAAAATGACTCTTAATGGCAGCAGATCACGTAGGGGGAAAATGCGTGGTGCTCCAGGCAACAAGGATTGGGTCACAGCATTAAAAGGCTGTGATGACCCCGTGTTTATAGAATTCCTGAAAGAATGTCTTAATTGGGATCCTTCTGCACGGATGACTCCTACCCAAGCTTTGAAACATCCTTGGATTTGTAAACGAGTACCTAAGCCACCCTGCATGGATAAAACTTCAGGCAAACGGATTGCTCATTATACGAGCTCTTTCCCAGGGATAGGTTCCAGATTACCCCCAGTTGTTGGGGTAGCCAACAAACTACGAGCTAATCTAATGTCTGACTCAAATGCCAATATACCTCTATGTACTGTGCTACCCAAATTGGTCAGCTAATAGAGAATTACATATTCCCAGAGTACATATGCTGTGTTTTTAATTATATCCTTGAAATATAAAAAGATGACAGAATGCGCAGAGGTCTTGGAAAAAGAGAGAGAAAAGAAATGGATTTTTATTGAACACTAAATCTTGTATAAACACCCCCCCCCAAAAATCAAAACATAAGCATTTTAAGGGCTATGATTCTTTTATCAAGTTGTTTCAGCTAGAATGTGGTGCTTGTTACATCACTTTTGATAGGTCAGCACATTTGTTTTGTTCAGTGAAGTTACGCACTATGTAACAGATGGATTTTATAGCACTGTTGTAATAAAACTCAAAAACCACTGCTCATGCGGACAGTCTCACTTAGCAGACAGTTTGCTGCAAACCACTTCAAAGATAAATAAACTATGCATTTAATTAGCCACAAGTGAATACATCAAAGAATGATGGTCAAAAAGCACAATATTTTAATATCTATTGGTTGTTGTTGTAGTAATTTCAATGTACTGAGTGCCAGATTTTGGTGTTTGGGAAGTCTTTTGTCTTTGCCAGGAGCCCTCCTTAAATTTGCTTGCAGTCTGTGGCAATAAAACACTCCTAAGAAGAGTGGGTGCTGTCCTAAGGCTACAAAGATACTGGTGTTGGGACTCTAGGTATAATGTGCTTGGTTCCTTTCCCTCATCCATTCATCATGCAAAATTGACTGAACTAATCTTTACAATTTAGCATTTGTTTGTGGAGGTAGAAATGTCTCCTTGCCTTTTAGTGTCATTATTTCCCCGAAGGGTAGTTCTTTTAGTGTCTTGCAGCAAAAACAACTAGAGTCTCATGGTAACGTAAAGACTACACCTAATTTATTGTGGCATATGGTTTTGTGGATTATAATCCTCCTCATCTGAAGAATGCACCTGATGAAGTGCACTCTAGTCCATGAAAACTTTTGTCATAAAAATCTTTCAGGTGTCATGAGACTCTGTTCTTTCAGAGTAAGCTGCTCTTAATTTTAGTGAATTGGTTTCCAAGAGGTTGGGGCAAGGTTAAAATGCCAGTAATTAAAAGTTCATTGTTGAGGTGGGTGATTTGCATAATCTGATTGAAGGTTCAGAAGTTTTGTACAGTAAAATGTAATGAGATGTAGCAGTGTCTGATTACTGGAAAATAAAAGGTGGAAGATGTGTATTAATGGTTAAGATAGAGAGAAGTTTGCTTCTGAGTTTAAACCTCCAGACTTATATTATTTGACAGTCACACACTTGTTAAGTCTCACAGCAGTTTCACATATACCTGAGGCACATTTTATAAGCACTACAAACTTAACAGATTACTCTGACTGAAAGAAGTCTCCCAGCCAAAGGCGTTGTTAGTGTGAACTTGTGTCAGATGTTGATCAATCAGTTAAGTCAATGAGTATTTTCGTTCAGGGTGGAATCCAGCACTGCATGAGCAGGCTTACCCTTCTCCACCCTGGAGCCACCCACCGAAAATCTTTGTGGAGTTGGGGAACCTTTCAGAACTGGTTTGGGGAGGAGGAGGAAGGGATACCTGTTTCACTTGTGCACCAGTAGTGTTGGAATCAGTCCTGTTTCTGCATTTTGTCATTTGTTGACCCATTCTGTGAGGTTGTTAATACTTGATAGGAAAAGAGCCAGTCACCGACAGACCAATTTGCATCATCCTTCTGTAACAAATATTACATGCAGGATACAATACCAGCATTTTTTCTACTCTCCAAATACATTTTAAATTAAGATTGTCTTTATCTGTAACTGTAATGTATATTCCAAATTGCATTTGAATTATTATTACTATTGGAGTTATTTGTACACTCAGAATACTCATTCCCCACTTGGGCTCAGATTTTTAAGAATTTGCATTCAGTACCTGAAAGCCATGCTGCACCTATCCACAACCTGCCCTGATTCAAATTAAAAACCCTATGTATAAGTCAACTGGGCTGTACTATGATCCATATATCCACATGGGATTCTTATTTGAAACGGAATTTTAAAACCTGCAAATATAACAGTAGTAATGGTCACAATGCCAGTAAGTCTTCAAGATGGTTTATAGATAAAAGGCTACTGTAGTATCTCAGTCCTTGGCAGCAGAGATTGTGAGTGGAGGAAAAAAGTGCATAGACTGCAATAATTTAGTTGAAATAAGCAAATAGGTCATTAATAGTGCAGATAAGGAAACAACAGCCAGAAAAGAAAAGCAGTCTTCTGTTGGACACTTTTCTTTGGCATATGGTTCAGTTGCATCCCCAAGCTCAGAGTAACTGTCATCTAACTATCATTTTTCTTTTGCCATCCTTTCTGTGAAGAGAGGCAAACTTAAACTTCTCTCGAAAGATATCTAGAAGCTGTTTAAATTTCGTGTAGCTTTATCTACAATGGCAGTGAATATTCCGTTTGTGTTTCTGTGATGCTAATTCACCTGTGCTTTAAAGTTAACAGGAGTGAAACAGAGGCAACTTCAGAAACTGAAATCAATCATCAATAAAGCCTTTTTATTACCCTTTAGGTTAGTAATTGTAAACAACCCCCCCCCCAATAGTTATTGTCTTCAGAAAGTCTTTAAATTAAACTGTGGGTCTTTTTAAACTAACATCCTGTCCCCTCCCCCTTTTTGACTGAAATGGCTCATATATGATGATCTCAGCAACATCTCCACTAATCCCAGGAGGACAAGCAAAAAGCTGATCGTGCACCCAGACCTTTGTACTGAAAGATCAGCTGAAAAGTTCACTTCTCTAGAATAGAGTAATAGCATTGTGAAGACTAAGAGCTTAAATATATTGAACAATTTGCACTACTTAGTTATTATGGTTACACTGTGTCAAGCATAAAGTGCATGCTTTCCCTAAAAAAGTTGTGTGGCTTTTTTGTTAATTTTATTCTAGACTTGTTTGGCCTCCTACCAGCCCCATTGGTAAAGGAAATCAATCACTTTGCAAACATTTGATTTAGTTTTTAAATCTGTAATTAGTGATTTCCTAAATCAAACAGGAGAAGGGATTCAGTAGGCTACAAGGCCTCTACCAACATATGATTCCATGACTAAGAATATGTTGCAGATTGTTAATGAAAATAAATTTCTCTCTACAGGCAGCCCTCCATTTATGTGTGTCCAATATGCATGTGATTGTGTATATGCACATCACACAGAACCCGGAAGTGACTCAGACACATCATATAGACATTACTGAAATGTCACTAAAAGGGCACAGTGGATTGTTTGCAGGCTTTTCCAATGGGTTTCAATTATACACAAATGGGGGGCTGCCTGTACTAATATATGTGCTCTGTTGGATAGAGCTGTGTGCCTGAATTAAAGCAGCATCAACAGCATCACTTGGCTAATTAACTACAGTACCTTTTCAGATGGGGTAACTGATTTAAAATACGCTTTTTAATGTATGGTCTGACTTCTTCCACAAATTTCAGTCCTATAAAAGAACTCTAGCCTGAGAGTGTTAATAACGTTACCTCTCAGGAAACATTGGAAAGATTTATTCCAGCCATGTAATGCAATTACCATGAGAACACTTGCCTAGGTTAGTACAAGATTCCTCTGATGCTAGTCATATTGTGTACTGTCTCTTTCAATCTCCGTTATAAAATGAGAAGTATCTGAAATCCTTGGAATAGTCAAATGCTCATGGAAAATGTTTGCAAATATTTGGATGTAATCAGTTTTACTACTAAGACATCTATCAATATTAGAACTATGTAAGAGGTTCATTAGTAAATATGCACTGCTAAAACTACAATTTAATGTTCCCACTTCTTGTCTGTTGTGCCATGCTTTACCATCCTGCATCTATTTCCATGCAATATTGCTCAAGGGGCAGTATCCGTCTCCATAATTTCAAGGATTTTCACTTGCACAATGGAATTGCGCCCCCTCCATGTGTGTACACCACACCCTCCCCAAAATGCTTCCAGGGTGTTGGGGAACAGATTTCTGCTCAGAACAGGGGCACACAGGAGAAGGAGAGGGTGGAAGTTACATTGTGCAAGCAGAAATCCTTGTGCTGATGGAACTGAGGGAGTTAGTGCTACATTGAATGCCATGCAAGGTTTCCAGTATATTAAAATCTGTCTAGAATACTTGAGTTAGTTTTGAAAGTTGTTGCATCTTTAACAAGGTGAACAATGCAGTGAATGTTGACCTGCATGATAGATTCATCTCTATGTGTGAAGGAACACTTGGGAAATGTCCAGTTTTTAACTTTATTTAAGTGGGAATGAAAAATATTTCCTAAAACTGTAATTAATGTATTCTTTTTAAAAGTAGTTTTCTTTTGCAAAAGGCTGTATGTACTTCCAAAGAAAAAAGTTGAAACCAAAACAATTTGCTCTTACTATTTAGCAGTTAGTGAAATACCCATCAAAAGGAACCAACATCCACTACTTTGTAAGAAATATCCTGTAGCCTAAATCAGTATTTCCCAACACATGTACCTGAAGATAAATCCTGTGCAAATGGGTTGTGGGCTTTAGAAGTAAACCCAAAATAATTATTGCTTTTGGTTCTTAACTGGTATGATGACATCTCCTACACTGTTTTGTTTTGTTGTGTTGACACAACTGAATGTCAGAAAGGCTCAAATCTTACAAATAACACTTGGGAACAACTCTCTGGCAGCTGGTGGCAGATCCCGTAGCAGTGACCATTACAGCTTGCCTCATGCATAGGTGCTGCTTTCAGCAAATAGTCATTCAAAACATCTCCCTATCTGAGCACCTTGAAGTGTTGCTTGATCTGCTGCTCGGGTTAATTAATCGGATGACGTTTGCTTAGACAAAATTTGTCCAGTACTTTTGTGCTGAAAAAACAATTCTGAGTGGGTGTGAAACCCATTTGCAGCTGATGTCACACAGTTGTTTGTGCTAAAAGAACAACTCATTGAACTGTCATATGATAGGACCCTCAAAGATAAATTTTCAGAAGTGTGTTTATCAGATTTTTGGCTTCATGTTACTAAAATTGCTCAGTTACCACTGAGTATCCTGAGCTTACGGATTAAGTGATGCCTGTGATGCTGCCATTTGGTAGCACATAACTTTGTAAGACAAGCTTTTCAGCAGTGATTGCTCTGAAGATGAAATATGGTAGCGGGCTACGTATCAGTAATGATCTGAAGCTACATCTGACAACCAGCAAATCCTGCACCGACCTACTCATTGGCAAAATACAGGCTCTGACATCCTGATTCTTGCCAAAATGGACTTAACATCACTAAAACTATTTAAAATCCTCATACTTCCATTTTATCTAACACTGCTTATGTAGCTATGTATTCACAATAAAAAAAATTGTAGCTTGTGAAGAAATAACCTACAACGAGACATTTGGTGTTCTTACATTCCCAAAAACAAAACTAAATAACCTCGTAGGTACTATAAACATGTCCACAAATTCCAGTAAATTTGGGGTTCTAGGGCAACATACCAAAAAGGCTGGGAACCACTGTTTCAGATGGTTCGTAGATGAAGCAACAAATGAATAGGAGTAAAATTTTACCTAGTTTTGTCCCTAGCACCATGCCTTTTTAATGAATTTACTATGCTGCATGAGTGATGGGTCAGGGAGGTTATCAGCCACTTATGACACACATGCACCAACCAAGGTGTCCCGTTTACTCCCATGAACACATTTTATAGCTACTGGTATTCCTCAGTATTATGACTATTGCTTGCTTGTAAGTATCATTGATGCTAATAGATCTTTCAAGCACTGCCATATATAGTGTAGATAGATACAAACATCTACAGAAGGTAATCTTCATGTTTAAACTCTTGGGCTGATGTATCCGTCTTGGAACTTTGTTTCTAGATCTTCACATCTCCACTCAAATTTGAGTCCACCCTTCTTCCTCCATCATCTTACCGCCATCAACATCTGTGGTTCTCTTGAGTTTGTTTGTATGTATTGTCCTCTTTGACCCATTAAAGAAAGTGTTGTACATTAAAGAAAATGTGCTATGATTTCACCCTGTGGTTGCTGAACGTGAGCTCTAGTCAGTGTTATGGAACTGGACATCCTAGAATCTTGCCATAGCATTCTTCTGCTGTCAGTCTTCAAATATAACTCACAGAAACCCAGCATGCTTTTTTTATCTCTGGACTGGAAAGGAAAACCCAGCACAAATCACTTAACATTGATTTTCTTTGAATCCAAGCCTGTGCTTCTGTACGGTAGGTTACCCAATTAGATAGTTGCATAGTTTGGAGCTGAAGTTACAGCCTGTAAAAAGGCCACCTTCACAGCTGCAAAATACAAGATGATATGCTCAAGAGATTTTGTGCAGAAGCAGTTAATCTTCATGAACTCAGTCTACCAGTAAGTAGCCAATGTAACCTCTCTGAAGGAAATGCATCCATTTTATGCTTAAAGGTACTTTCAAACATGCATTCCTGGGTAGAAATGGGAAATAGAGCACCTGTGTTTCGAAATATATATTTTCTTTTTTTTGGGGGGGGGGGGAGAAAGAAATAGATATCAGAAGGGTCCTCCATCCCATGAGGGATAGAGCTCCTTTGCTGCATTGCAGTTCTTTATCTTATGTTTGATTGGTAAGGCTCTCCTTCAGGTAATGAACCTGAAGAAGTAGAGACGCATCATTCTGTTCAGCTTTGATCTTTCCTTCTCCTGAGCCATCCAGTGTAGGAAGTGTCCCTTTTTGCATTGGAGGCAGAGATGGACTTATTTCTCCCATTCTTGGCAGTGGATGGAAAGGGAACATCTCTCAAGTGCATTCACTGACAGGCTTGTCAACTTGGGCAAGAAAGAGACTCCTATTGAACCACTAGAATAAATATAATTTATATAGCAAGCAGAAATGCTCATGCTGATAGAGCAATCTCCTTAGCACTTCATTGAATTCCTCCCATGGTTTAGCATTGTATGTGTAAACCCTGCCAAACTATGTGGTTTGTTGACAGTAAAGAAAACAATTTGAAGCTATGTTGTTATAGAATCATAGAATCATAGAATTGGAAGAGACCACAAGGGCCATCGAGTCCAACCCCCTGCCAAGCAGGAAACACCATCAGAGCACTCCTGACATATGGCTGTCAAGCCTCTGCTTAAAGACCTCCAAAGAAGGAGACTCCACCACACTCCTTGGCAGCAAATTCCACTGTCGAACAGCTCTTACTGTCAGGAAGTTCTTCCTAATGTTTAGGTGGAATCTTCTTTCTTGTAGTTTGGATCCATTGCTCCGTGTCCGCTTCTCTGGAGCAGCAGAAAACAACCTTTCTCCCTCCTCTATGTGACATCCTTTTATATATTTGAACATGGCTATCATATCACCCCTTAACCTCCTCTTCTCCAGGCTAAACATGCCCAGCTCCCTTAGCCGTTCCTCATAAGGCATCGTTTCCAGGCCTTTGACCATTTTGGTTGCCCTCCTCTGGACACGTTCCAGTTTGTCAATGTCCTTCTTGAACTGTGGTGCCCAGAACTGGACACAGTACTCCAGGTGAGGTCTGACCAGAGCAGAATACAGTGGCACTATTACTTCCCTTGATCTAGATGCTATACTCCTATTGATGCAGCCCAGAATTGCATTGGCTTTTTTAGCTGCCGCGTCACACTGTTGGCTCATGTCAAGTTTGTGGTCAACCAAGACTCCTAGATCCTTTTCACATGTAGTGCTCTCAAGCCAGGTGTCCCCCATCTTGTATTTGTGCCTCTCATTTTTTTTGCCCAAGTGCAATACTTTACATTTCTCCCTGTTAAAATTCATCTTGTTTGTTTTGGCCCAGTTCTCTAATCTGTCAAGGTCGTTTTGAAGTGTGTTCCTGTCCTCTGGGGTGTTAGCCACCCCTCCCAGTTTGGTGTCATCTGCAAATTTGATCAGGATGCCCTTGAGTCCATCATCCAAGTCGTTGATAAAGATGTTGAATAAGACCGGGCCCAAGACAGAACCCTGTGGCACCCCACTAGTCACTCTTCTCCAGGATGAAGAGGAACCATTGATGAGCACCCTTTGGGTTCGGTCAGTCAGCCAGTTACAAATCCACTGAGTGGTAGCATAGTCAAGACCGCATTTTACCAGCTTCTTTACAAGAATATCATGGGGCACCTTGTCAAATGCCTTGCTGAAATCAAGGTAGGCTACATCCACTGCGTTCCCTTCATCTACCAGGCTTGTAATTCTGTCAAAAAACGAGATCAGGTTAGTCTGACATGACTTATTTTTCAGAAATCCATGCTGACTATTGGTGATCACAGCATTCCTTTCCAGGTGCTCACAGACTGTTTGCTTAATGATCTGCTCCAGAATCTTCCCTGGTATTGATGTCAGACTGACTGGGCGGTAATTATTTGGGTCCTCTCTTTTCCCCTTTTTGAAAATAGGGACAACATTTGCCCTCCTCCAGTCTGCCGGGACTTCGCCTGTTCTCCAGGAATTCTCAAAGATGACTGCCAGTGGTTCTGAAATCACATCTGCCAGTTCTTTTAATACTCTTGGATGCAGTTCATCTGGCCCTGGAGACTTGAATACATCTAGACTAGCCAAGTATTCTTGTACTATCTCCTTAGTTATTCTGGGCTGTGTTTCCTCTGCTGAATCATTTGCTCCAAATTCTTCAGGTCGGGCATTGTTTTCTTTATCGGAGAAGACTGAGGCAAAGAAGGCATTGAGGAGTTCAGCCCTTTCTGTGTCCCCTGTTTGCATTTCACCATCTTCTCCTCTGAGTGACCCCACTGTTTCTTTGTTCTTCCTTTTGCTACGAACATACCCATAAAAGCCTTTTTTGTTGCTTTTAACCTCTCTAGCAAGCCTGAGTTCATTCTGTGCTTTAGCTTTTCTGACTTTGTGTCTACACGTGCTGGCTATTTGTTTGAATTCCTCTTTGGTGGTTTCCCCCCTTTTCCATTTTTTGTACACATCCTTTTTTAATCTTAACTCAGTTAAAAGTTCTTTAGATAGCCACCCTGGCTTCTTTAGGCACCTTCCATGTTTCCGTCTCATTGGTATTGCCTGAAGTTGTGCTTTTACTATCTCCCTCTTAACAAACTCCCAGCCATCATGAACTCCCTTTCCTTTTAGTATTACTGTCCATGGGATCTCACCCAGCACTTCCCTAAGTTTTATGAAGTCGGCTTTCTTAAAGTCGAGAAATTGAGTCCTAGTATGCTTGGCTGCTCCTTTCCGCTGTATAGTAAACTTCAGAAGAGCATGATCACTCGCGCCTAATGATCCTTCCACTTCTACCCCACTAACCAGGTCATCAACATTGGTTAGGACCAGATCTAAAATGGCTGTTCCTCTTGTAGCTTCTCCCACTTTCTGGACAATGAAGTTGTCTGCAAGGCCAGTGAGGAATCTGTTTGACCTTATGCTCTTGGCTGAGTTTGACATCCAACAAATATCCGGGTAATTGAAGTCCCCCATTACTACTATCTCCCTTCCTTTTGCATGCTTGGCCATCTGTTCCAGGAAGGCATCATCTATGTCCTCCGTTTGGCTTGGGGATCTATAGTAAACTCCCACAATGAGGTCACTGTTATTCTTCTCTCCCTTAATTTTGACCCAAATGCTCTCACTTTGGCTTTGAGGTTCTAAATCTTGGATCTCTTCACAGGTATACACATCCCTGACATATAACGCCACTCCTCCTCCTTTCTTGTCTGGTCTGTTTCTCTGAAATAGATTGTATCCCTCCATTATTACATTCCAATCGTGGGACTTATCCCACCAGGTTTCAGTGATGCCTATTATGTCATATTTAGTTTGCTGTACCAAGAGCTCAAGCTCATCTTGTTTATTTCCCATACTTTGCGCATTAGTGTACAGACATTGAAGTCCATTAATCATTCCCCCGTGTCTCTTATTTAAGGATTTTTTCCTCCCACCACTAGGTCTGCGTGCTGTTTGCTCCATTCGGTCTATGACATTTGGATGATCATCTTCATCAATTGATAGACTCCTACCTTCAGGAGCACTGTCTCCCTCCCCCACATTAGTCAGTTTAAAGCCCTCCTGATGAGGTTTCTGAGATTTTTTGCAAAAACATTCCTACCAACCGTTGTGAGGTGCAGCCCATCGCTTGCCAGAAGTCCATCTTCAAGAAACTGCATTCCGTGATCTAAGAATCCAAACCGTTCCTGTTTACACCATTTGCGAAGCCAGTTGTTCACTTCCACTATTTTTCCCTCTCTCCCTGGGCCACGTCGTTCAACTGGGAGGACAGATGAGATGACAATTTGTGCATTTAATTGCTTCAATTTCCTGCCCAGAGCCTCGTAATCTCTTTTGATCTTCTGGAGGCTATTGCTTGCAGTGTCATTGGTTCCCACATGAACCAAGAGGAAGGGGTATTTGTCAGTGGGTTTTATGATTCCTTGCAGTCGTTCAGTTACATCTTGGATCTTAGCCCCGGGGAGACAGCACACTTCCCGAGACATCTTGTCAGGCCCACAGATCACTGCTTCTGTTCCCCTCAGTAGGGAATCCCCTATCACCACTACACGCCTCCTCTTAGGTCTGGTCGGGGTTCTTCCGTGAGCTGTCCGTTCCAAGGTCGCCTGCACATTCCCTGAAGACTGCCTTTGCTGCTCGTCTTCATATACCTGATCGACTGTAATGAGGGAGAGATCCTCAAATGGAGTCTGCTCTTCGTCTTCCATGCTAGGGGAAAGGACCTCAAAGCGATTGCGTATTTCTAAACAATCAGAGCGAACCCTGGGCCTCCTACTTCTTTGAGTCACGTTTCTCCATATATCTGGCTCCTGTGTTGGTGAACTAGCCTCCTTCTCAGGGGAGTCCCCTGTCTCCTCCTTGGTGGAGACGGTGTGCTCTGTTGCTTCCAAGAAGAGCTCCAGCTCTCTAATTCTTTGGAGCGTAGCTACACGTTCCTCCAGTTGCTGGACTTTGTCTTTTAAGAGGGCAATCAACATGCAATTGTTGTTGGCTTACAAACCTTGGTTGATTTTAACTATGACTTGGTGTTACATGTGAACCCAGCAGCCTTCCTTAATCCTGGTTTATTTGGCCATCCCGCTCCAGACACTCACCAAACTACAAAGGCACAAGGCAAAAGATTCATAGAATTGTAGAGTTGGAAGGTACCCAAGGGTCATCTAGTTCAATCCCCTGCAATGTCAGAATCTCAACTAGCTCATACATCACAGGTAGCCCTCCAACCTCTGCTTCAAAACGTCCAAGGAAGGAGAGTCCACCACCTCTTGTGGGAATCCATCCCACTATTGAACAGGTCTTACTGTCAGAAAGTTCTGGTGTTTAGTTGGAATCTCCTTTCTTGGAATTCGAATCCATTGGTTTGAGTCCTACCTTCCTGAGCAGGAGAAAACCAGTTTGCTCCATCCTCAGTGTGAAAGTTCTTTAGATATTTGAAGATGGCTATCATATATCTCTGTCTCCTCTTTTCTAGGCTAAACATACCCAATTCCCTCGAACTTTCCTCATAAGGCTTGATTTCTAGACCATTGATCATCTTGGTTGCCCTCTGCAGGAAAACAAAGCAAACTTGGGAGAAACAAGCTACAGTTTGTTTGATAGACTGTGGTTAAACTTAGGGTTTGTGTGAACCAGTCCATTCAATCTAGGAGGACTGACTTCTGTGAAGAAATAAAAATAGACTGTTAATGCCATAAAGGCAGCTACAATGAGTGCTTTTGTTTATGCAATGTATGCATATTACAGAATTGTACTCCGGGCTTGCAGTTTGCTTTATCTTGATGCAGAAATCTCTCTCTTAATGCAGAATACACATCACTTGTTAGAGTTGCATCACAGGGTTAGTAGTGGTTGGTTCAATAAGTGCTATGTGCCTTAAAAATATTGTATGTGCTATGCATTGGTGGAGAAGGGGAAGAAGTCTGCCTAATATCCATTTTAAATTCCACCTCACCCCACCTAAATTGGAAGGCTTTGGCTGATAAGCCAGCAAGTGATTTTGTTAGAAAATAATAGGATAGCCATCAAAGTATTGGCCCATAAAATGAATGCATTCAGATTTATGTTCACGTTATGACAGTGGGGGTATCTTTTTTTTTTTTTTTTACTCTTCTGGAAAAAGATCTGTAGTTACTCAAAATGGTTTTGCGGACGGGAAAGCAATCTATGACCCCTCATTCTTTGGGCAGAATAAAACAGCTGCATCCTCAACATTTTCTCACAGTGTTGTCATCAGGCTAAATGGAATGTACACAAAGGTAATAAATGTTCAGAGAGCTGCTGCTGCTGCTTGCTATACATAGACGCAGCCAACTGCAGACTTCTGCAATGCAAGTCTGTACATATAAGGAGTGAAGGTGCAGTGCAAGAGAATTAAAAGCAAAGGAGGACTCCTTAGTCTGATGGTGCAAAGTTGCACAAGAGGGATTACTATAAACTCATCAACCAGATACTGACCCAAATTTGTTCTTGGTGTGAATTACTCTCATCCAATGATTTATTTACACAACCTCTGATCAATCGGAGCTCTGATCATTCCTTGCTGCAGCGGGCATGCGGTGACAAATTCATGAAGGATCAGTTTGGCTATGTGCAAAGGCCATTATTCAGAGCCCAGTGCTTGCAGGCTCTTGAGGGGAGGGCCTAGGACAGAATGTGCTCCTATGTTTACTACTCTATTTAGATACTCTATTCACTCCACTGTTCAGGCTCTGCAGAATGGTATAAAAATCAGACAGTCCCTGCTCTCAAACGTACAGCCTAAAACATGCAATGCAAAAAGGAAAGGAATTGTGAGGGAAGAGGAATAAAGCAAACTTTAGCAACAGATCATCATTAGAGAGTTACTGTAGTGACCAAATGAAATGCAAAGAGCTAAAGGAGTGGAAGAGCCAGAAGTTGCAGGTTATGTCTGTAGATTTATGAAAGATGGAAGAGTAGGTCTGGCGAAATAGGTTGTCCTATTTTCACAGAACTTACAGAAATGGGAGTCTTTCTCTGGAGATGTGATGCTGGATCATGAGAACTTGGTCAATTTCAAAGAAATTAAAACACAGTGTTTGTGAAAAGAAATGTCAATCTCAGCAATCTGATCTACCATGGTATTTGCAAGGGTTGCCTGCCATTAAAATAGTGAATGCTATATAAAAGCCCATGAGCTGTAGTGGTACACCTCCCTCCCATGTCCCTCTAACATAATTGTGAGTCTTGGTAGACTCAGGTGCCACCAATGGCATTTCTAAGAGACTTGGGATATAGGCCCATGACTCAATTTTTTTATAAAACTTGCACATGGTAGTTTAAGTCTCTGGGGGAACACAGATTCACCTAATGGATCCTGCTACTGGAAAACCCATGCAGGTACTTCCACTAGCACAACAGGGCTCCCCCCCTCACTTCTGCCTGAGAACGCCACCCCCTTGGCCACCTACTAACACCTACTAACCTGGGTGTCAATTTATTTGGTTGTCATTTTATGTCAAAGAAGAATTAAGCACTTATGCTAGGCACTGGAGTGTGAAGTGGAAACTTAAGGGGCCGTGGCTTTTGAGTCTTAAGATTCATGAGTAACTTTTTATTGAACTAAACTGCATGATAATGCTTTGCACTTCATGGACTACTGAATAACGTAATAGGCTTCAGGGGAATCCCTCACACATTGTAAGCATGATTGAGAGGGTCATGAGTTTGTGCTGTATGAGTCTGTACCTCCATCCCCTGGCGGATGTGACTGCGAGCCACACCCCCCCTCCAAATGTTTGGTATGTGAAGGGGCTATATTCCCTTTTGCATCGAGAAACCTGCATGCACACATCTCCTTCACATGAATGTTGGATGCATGGCTTGGGTGATGCTTTCAACACGTGAGGGGTTCATGTGACCCTATTCCTTCGCTTGCCATGTTAGAGCCTTTTGTGATAAATAGATGAAACTGTTTACATATGTGACTGGCTGGATCTGAGTTTGAACTGTTTTGGAGACATGCTCACAGATGACACATCTCATAAAAGTCCAGCACTTCCTATTTATTTTCTGTCCCCCTCACTCTTCATTCCTCTCTTTGACCTCTGGCTGCCTCACCTCTCTTGATGGATGAGCATCTCTGATGTCATAGATGACCTGTGTTGGAAGGGTGAGGTCATAGCCTCTCTGGGTGTCCCTGCTTTATGCTCTGAAGTTGCAGGTGGCCTGGGTATTTATTTATTTTGGGATAGTAATGAGAATTGAATTCCAAGTTTCACTGTCAGTTGTTAATTGAATTTAAAAGTGCATAAATATTTGGGCCACAGGCTTTCTTTCTTTTTTCATAGAATCATAGAATCATAGAGTTGGAAGAGACCACAAGGGCCATCGAGTCCAACCCCCTGCCAAGCAGGAAACACCATCAGAGCACTCCTGACATATGGTTGTCAAGCCTCTGCTTAAAGACCTCCAAAGAAGGAGACTCCACCACACTCCTTGGCAGCAAATTCCACTGTCGAACAGCTCTTACTGTCAGGAAGTTCTTCCTAATGTTTAGGTGGAATCTTCTTTCTTGTAGTTTGGATCCATTGCTCCGTGTCCGCTTCTCTGGAGCAGCAGAAAACAACCTTTCTCCCTCCTCTATGTGACATCCTTTTATATATTTGAACATGGCTATCATATCACCCCTTAGCCTCCTCTTCTCCAGGCTAAACATGCCCAGCTCCCTTAGCCGTTCCTCATAAGGCATCGTTTCCAGGCCTTTGACCATTTTGGTTGCCCTCCTCTGGACACGTTCCAGTTTGTCAGTGCCCTTCTTGAACTGTGGTGCCCAGAACTGGACACAGTACTCCAGGTGAGGTCTGACCAGAGCAGAATACAGTGGCACTATTACTTCCCTTGATCTAGATGCTATACTCCTATTGATGCAGCCCAGAATTGCATTGGCTTTTTTAGCTTTTTAAAAGTATAAATCAGATGAGTGATTCTGGAGGCTTCTGATGTCCAGTCACTCATCATGGATATATGAAAGTTGCTTCTGGTAAGAGAGATATCACAGTTCCCTTTTGGTTTCTCTTGTTTTTAGACTGCACAACTGACAACTCTTGGGTTTTGCAGAATATTTTTCATGGATGCTTTTAACAATGCTAGGTGCATTAGGGATACCTGAATAATTTAGAATGGTGATGCATTCTGATCTTGCAGCTTGCTATGCTGTTGCAATGTTTGGTTACATTTCTGGAATGAAAAAAATCATCCTCGATCAATGCATGGTGTTGATAACAGATAACATAAATGGAAAGATATTTGAGCTCTGGGTATCCAATATTCTTGCTATAAAGTCATCAAATTTGAAAGGTTGTGGATGTAATTTTACACCAAGAGTGTTCTGCATCAACTTGCCACTAATCATGAAAATAATTAACATGTGCAAGTGGAGAATGAAAGCTATAGGCATGGAATCTCCCTTCATTGTTCTTGTTATTACAAGAGCAGTTAATCTCAAGGATAGATCTACTGTCCATCTGCTCTTGCCTGAAGTTATTAGATGTATCATGGGAAAAGTCAGTGACTTGACAAAAGTATTATTTCCTAGGTGTAGTCTTGAATGCCTCTCCTTTGTTTGATTTTTTTGCTTCCTTGTACAGTCTATAGATACACCCTCTTTTGAACACCTTTCTGTGTAACTACTGAAAGAGAAAGAGACCGTGCGTGAAATAATGTCCAATAATAATAATAAGGATAAGGCCAACACTGATGGTGATAATGAACGAATAGATGCCAGTTCAATAAATTTTTGAAATTAAATATTCAAAGTGACTTTTTGCATAAAACTGGAGCATCAATCAAGTACAAGCAAGATTAAGTTCATGGGCCAGGATGGAGCCAGCTGACTGTATCTTGGCCAAGAGGCAGTGATGCATCCAGATGTAGACCTCGTACTAAGGGAGACTGAACCACATTATCATTTTCGAGAGCAAGGGATTTCCCATATAGGCCAGGCAAAGGTGTAAACTGTCTCTAGCAAAGGGTAGAAGCTGAAAGTACATGAACCTAACGTCAAATGAGAATCCTAAACTGCAAGAAGGAATTTCCTGATACTATGTCTCATTCTGACTGGGTTCTCTGCTTCGTGTTATTGTATGCTTCCAGTGCCCACTCTTGCAAAGCTCCCCACAAACATTGCCAATGTGTGGTTGGCTGTGTCCAGCTGTCTAGAAAGTGTGTTTAGGATTTGCAGCCTCAACCTGCTAATTTCTCTCAGTCTCTATTTGTGCTGCTTTACGATGCCTAATGCTAATTTACAAACTGCTATCAGACTTTCAGTACATTTCAGCCAACAAGAGAGTTTCATTTTTGAGGCACACTACTTTTTTCCTGGGGCTCAGCTGCTGTTAATGACATTGCATTGCCCTCTTGATAACCCCACCCTGTCTTGAAAAGAGCAATGTGCCAAATTACTCTTGTGTGCCTACCACACAGCCCAATAATGAGTTTGTGTGGATTATCGCTCAACCTAAGTACAGTTTAGATTAGGCTACAGTTGGCAGAAATATGGTCAAGTCAGGTTACAACAGGAGATCTCATTCACTTGTAGTGAGAAATGATAGGCTGGAGGCAGTTGATTTCGCTCCAATGTGTTGTTATGTCTTCATAGGACAAGAGCATATGTGTTTGTGGTCCATGACAAGGAGGATCAAGCCAGATTCCCTTCAGCATTTAGCCTAGAGTGATTTCTCTGGCACATTAATGGCAAAGGTATTCATTCTCTGACAATCTCTGCCAGCTTCCTGAAGCCATTATTTCTTTAGAGCTGATGTCTCTCAGCATCATAGGCAGCCAAGCATTTATTAAGTTTGGTGAGTAAAACAATGTTTTGTAGAAGAACACTATGCCCCCTTGAGCAAAATCTCTACTCCCAAACAGAAACTCCCTCACCTATAGAAGTTTACACAAGTCTAACATTATCTGAAAAATACAAAATACAAATGAACAGGCAAGCAGTGATGCACATTGTTTGGAAGTGGTAAAACTAGCTATGCAACTAAATTGCATTCCCTCTTTCTATGAATGGTAGTCAACACTAATCCTGCTCAGAGTAGATCTATTGGAATAATTTAGGTTCATTAATTTCAGTAGTTCTATTCTGAGTAGGATTTTAATGAATACTACCCTGTGCTTCCAGGGTGAAGGTAGGATTATGGGGAGATGGATAAGGTGCTCTTGTATCTATGCATCTGTCCTATGGTGAAAGCTATGAAGCTCTCACCATCTCATATGATTTGAGAAGCATGGAAGAGGAAGCATGACTTGCTTGTGCTTCCTGCCTTGGTACTGGCATATATGAAGAGTGGGTTAATTCTGTTTCTATTGAAAAATTGAGCACATAGAGCTACTATAAAACACATTTTTCTGTATTTTCCAGCAACTCTAGTATGGACTTCCAAAAATTCATGTGGGAATTGGAGCTAATCATACATTCCATTGCTAAATTTTGAAGAATGCATCCCTTTGCCATTGTAGTCACAGAATGGGTACAGCTACTCAGAATGTTTTAGGAGGGATCATGTGCTTTTACTAATCCTATATGGTTATGGTAAAAGGCCCCATACAGGCAATGTATTGGGCTCATTGTGGTATCCAGTGCTTTTTTCATCGGGGTACTCAAGGGTACGCAGTACCGGCACCTTTTTTCTAGAAGAAAATCACTGGTGGTATATACAATATTTGTTCAAATTCACTTGATGCTAATGCAGAAAACTGGGAGCATGGATACTTCCAGGAAGAGGTACCTTTTGCTCCCCAGTGTTGCTTCTCTGACCATTCAAAAGGATTTTCAATGTACTCCTGCTGCAAAGAGATCTTTTGTGCAAAACGCCAATTAAAACAATTCTGGGTGAGCACATCTTTATAACAAAAGTATATTCAATTTGTCTTGATTTAATCCCTATTCCATTGTCTAATATGTATTTGTTTTATTGGGAGTCACCTTGAGTACATTTTGGTGTAGCAAATCAGGATAGAAATGACTGAAATATATTTAAAACTTAGTAAGCCCTTCATAGCAAAGTGTCTTATATATATATTTGTCTACTTAAGTGTATTTCCACCTTTAAGATTGAGAATGTACAATTTAATGATCATCTTCCCCTTGTTGCTAAGCTTTCCTTGAACTGGCAGCTGGAGGCTCATAGACATCCGACTCAGATAGTAACCAACGAATCTCTCCAAGTAAGAGGAATCAAATGGTCGGAGACACAGGCCCAAAGGTACCTGGAATTCTTTCAAAAAGAAATCCTCGGGCCCCATCCCAACATAGGCCCTGCCTCAGACGAGCATAGCATAGTGTTGAAGCGCTTCCACCATCATATGACTGATCTTACGTCCTTCTTCAGGTTACCACCCAAAAATTTAAATCGAAACGAGTATACTTACGGTGCCCCCTGGTATAATTCTCAGTGCAAACAAGCAAGACAGCGCCTCCGTGCTATATATAATGTATACAAGACCTCCAATGCATCTACTCTGCCAGCTAGCTATGCACATGCCAAGCAAGTTTACAAATGCACGCAGAAAATTGCCAAGCGTGAATGGCAACATAATCGTTGGCAGGCTTTGATCACTGCTTCAAAACCACACAGATCCAGGGAATTCTGGTCTTTGATTAACAGAAGGGGGAGGAATTCCCCAAGGGCAGTCATCTCTGCACCGACATGGGAACTGTTCCTGAAGAGATGCTTCTCACAGGCAGATGCTCCCTCCGACCATCTGATGCACCTGTTTACCCACCTACCTATTTGGCCTCCCACCGATCCTGACGAAATAGCCAAGTTAATAGCTCAGCTGAAACCGGGCAAGGCCCCTGGGCCCGACCTGATCCCTGCTGAAGCCATCAAACTACACCCAAAATGGTGGGCCGGCATCTTGGCCAAAACCTTCAATGCAATCAATGCTTCCGGTCTCATCCCCAAAATATGGAAGGAGGCCATAATAGTACCAATTCATAAAAAAAGGTTCTCCAACGGAGCCGGAAAACTACCGTAACATCAGCCTCCTTTCGATCATAGGGAAAATCTATGCCAGCTTTTTGCTGACTAAATTATTGCGATGGGTAGACGAGACTAACCAGATTGGTCACGAACAAGCAGGGTTCAGAACTAAACGCTCTACAATCGATCATGCGATAGTTCTTTATCACCTGGCACGGAAGTACTCCTCCCCTCCCCGGGGCTACCTCTGTGCCGCCTTCTTAGATCTAAAGGCAGCCTTTGATAGCGTTCCTAGAAATATTCTTTGGGAGAAACTTGCGAAACAGGGCATTGATAGAAGACTCTTATGGCTCATAAGCCAGCTCCACGAAGGTACCCTTGCCAGAGTGAGACTCACTCCTGCGGGCGACCTCACAAATTCGATACCAATAAACAAGGGAGTGCGCCAAGGATGCATATTGGCTCCCTGCCTATTCAACCTATTCATCAGCGACATGCGAGCACCCCTAGTTAACTCATCTCCAAGTATACACGCGCCTAGACTAGCGGATTACCGCTGTCCACTCCTCTTATATGCGGACGACGCGGTAATTCTATCTTATACACGTGTTGGACTAACCAGAGCTCTGAAGATCTTTGCCACGTATTGTCAACTCAATCAATTAACCATCAACCATGCTAAGTCCAAGATTCTGATTTTCTCCAGAAGCCGGAGATTATACAAATGGAAGCTTGGTGGAGCAAAAATAGAGCAAGTCCTAAAATTTCAATACCTAGGAGTTATTTTTCAATACAATTTGGGGTGGAAAGCTCAAATTCAACACCTACTTAACAAGGCCAAAACCTTGTCATATGCGCTCCTCCGATTCTTCTTTTCAGATGGAGCTTTGCATGTTCCCTCGGCCCTAAAGGTGTTCAAGGCAAAAGTGGTTGCTGTGCTTGCTTATGCTGCCCCGCTCTGGGCCGTGATGTCAGATCTTGCTCCCCTCGAGACTCTGCAAAGCCAATTCCTACGTCGGCTCCTAATGCTCCCCCTGTGCGTAAGCAACGCAGCCATGCGACTAGAATTGAAGATCGCATCCTTAGAAACTTGTCTGTGGAAGCAAGTCTTCAATTACTGGTTATCACTGTGGCATAGATTACCAAACCATTACCTTGTCCAATGCTTATGGCGAGATGAATTCTCTAGCCTTTGGACTAGTAGAATTCATGCCAAACTCCTGAGCTATGGAATCTCTCCCTCAGATTCCCTAAAACTAGACCAAATCACTGCTCAAAGATTGATCCGCCAAAGACTGGATGACATCGACTTACAGCGAAATTATATGCTGGGGGGAGGTGTTTGCTCGCCCCAGAACATTGGTATCACTTTAACTTACTGCGTCCCATCATACCTCTCCTCCCTTTCGACTGTTGCCCATAGACTGGCCTTCACCAAAGCGAGGTTTAACGTTTTCCCCTCAAATGTCCTGAGACATAGATTCTCAAAGGGCCAAGCCCCCGCCGTGTGTGAATGTGATAAGGTGACGCCGGAGTCGCTCCAGCACATTATGTTCTTTTGCCCCTTGTTCAATGTGCCACGGGCAAATTTGCTGGGACCAATCATTCAGAAACTAGAGGGTACCCCACCAAAATTCCACCTTGCCCAAATCTTACAGGACAAGGATACCCACACGACCCTGAAGGTGGCTAGATTCCTGGTCGCTGTCCTTTACCAAAAGCGACGACAAGGAGCACTACAAGCTAATTAAGGCGTAGTATGCCTTTCCATCTTATAGTATTTTATTGTTATAGTGGTGTTTTAGCGACTGTTTTTTGTTTTTGTTTTTCCCCCCCTACGGCTTAAGCTGTCACTTATGTGTTGTTTTTACCTGTATGGGCCTATGGCCGTAATAAATGAAATGAAATATATATATTTGTCAGTTTTGTCTTTGGTATCTTTACTGGGATATAGTTGAAGGATTATTTCCAAGCAGCACAGCTAGGAGAGAACGCTTACCTGAGCTGCTACCAGCCAGAGTAGACTGTTCTGGATTACATGGACGAGTGGTCAGATTTAGTAGCTCCTTAAAGAATTGTTTATCTAGCTCATGGGTGGGTAAGCTTTGGCCCTGTGGGATACATTTGGATCCAACCCATAGCCTCACCTTCTCAACTTCAATGCCGGCCTCAATGATCAATCTTAGGGGAGAAAGGTCCTTTTTCTTCAAATGGGATGTTTCTCCCAAGACTAATTGCCACATTGTAAGTATGGGGGAGGCAGCTGGTCAAAGAAGTCTCAAGTGCTTAGGATGTCTTCAGTCAAAATATTTGGGGGGGGGTACAGAAGAGGGTCAAGTGCTAAGCCATTTAGCTGGCACATTATCTATAATGAGGTGTCATCACATCCTCAAGAAAGTTCTTCTCTCTGTCAGTGTTATAAATAAGTGTACACTTGAGCTCTGGTGTAGTTACAGCTATGCTAGCAATAGCAACCAGCTCGACTGAGGAAGCAGGCACAGCATGCGCTCAGCTCAAGGCATTTCCCAGCTGAGTCAACCCCCATCTGGGTCATAACAGCCCTCAGTGTGTCAAGAAATGTGGGCTCATCTCAGGCCTCGATTATTTCTGTTGGCAAGAGCCTTGTGGCCTTCCACACCTAAGAACTTTAGAGTTGCGTTTGAATTGTTGGTTGCTGAGTAACTAGGAGGTGAACAAGGAAGCAATGACACTGTGCCTTTGTTTTATTTATTTTACTTTCTTTTCTTTAAAATGAAAATCTTAAGGAGAGCTGTAACGGTCCATGTGTTTTTTTTAGAAACATCCACCGGCAAAGGGAATTCTGAGAGTTAGAGAAAAATTTAAAACTGGCTTTCTCCACAATTGAGTCTAGGCGGCAGCTGTAACAAACATCTGCCCCACAGATGCCGACTTCCCAAAATCCAGATGCTGGAAAAGCAGCAGCAGCAGCATAAGGATTGTATGCTTAACTCTTCCCCTGCGTTCTGCTCCATCACTCTGAATTGGCACCCGCACTTGGGTGTTGCTAGGTATTTAAAGGACTCAGGGCACAGGGCTATGGTGCCAAGGTACAGCAACTTTATATATGCTAATTTATATTTATAAATGCCTTTGGGCAATTCTAAAATAATGTGTGGCTGGGATCTCACCAGCACTGTACTTTGCAGAGCGCCCAGCCACCCTGTAAGCAAATTATTGTTGTTGTTTTTAACTTTTAAAAAAGAGAAGGAAAGGGGCAGGAGATTTGGGGCCCAATGTAAAAGACAGAAGGCTCAGCTCTGCCCCTCCATCAATGCCTCTGCCTCCTCAAACTGCTTCCCCACCCTAGAAGGCTTCCCAAACATGTGTTTGCCCTTGCAAACACTCATTGGAATGCTGGAGGGGTGGGAGTAATTTGATGTAGCGAGGCATCAGTTAGTTAGGCACTCA
Organism: Podarcis raffonei; assembly: GCF_027172205.1. NCBI lineage: Eukaryota > Metazoa > Chordata > Lepidosauria > Squamata > Lacertidae > Podarcis > Podarcis raffonei. The sequence goes on from NC_070607.1 coordinate 60,349,392, forward strand.
CTCCTGCTGCTGCAAAGCAGTAGAACGCTTGCTTAAAGTGTTGGGGTTTAGTGATGTGTGATTCCGCATGATATTCCGTTAGCCCCTAAGGTACCTGGGAACTGCAGTTCTGCAACAGTCCCAAGAATTCCCTTTTAAAAATGCTTAGCTTATTTACAGAACCAGAATCCCCAAGGTGCCTTGAAAGAGAGTTTAACAGCACAGAGGAAAGAAGGAAGATGCCTTGCAGTGAGTCAGACCAGAGGTACATCTACTGAATTACTGCCTACAATACAGTGGCTGCCACCAGTTCTCCAGTGTCAGAGGAGACTCCTGGCCCTACTTGGAGATGTCTGGAATTGAGTCTGAAAATCTCTGTATGCAGAGTATGTGACCTATTACTGAGTCAGGTCACTTCAGTTAAACAGGTTGAGATTCATGAGGCCCAATGTCTCTCAACCATACATGTTTTAAACAAGATTCAGCAATAAGAGGATGTCCATGCGGATTTTGGCATGAGCTCAGAAAGAAACCTGGAATTTTGAACAGGCAGCAGGACTTTATATTCTGAGAATTTCTTTAACTGAGAACATGCATTTAATTTTTGTATATTGTGAAGCTAGATTTTTTTTTTTTTAAAAAAGGTTAGTACTGCCTGGTGAGATTTTCTGGAGTCAGAGGATGCGAGATAAGATTTTCAGGGCTCAAGGCATAGCTGTTCAATACTTTGTATTGCTGCCCCATGACTACCAGAGGCAGTTAATTTTGCAAAAGGAGAAAGAAGGAAAAGTAATCTATTTTCCCTTTAACTTTTTTCTGACGTAGTATTTGCAGTATCTTCAGAGAGTCAATGTTTTTATCAGAGAGTGTGCACACAGGAACATTCTGCATGAGGGAGAGATGAAAGAGCTGAGTCAGATCTGGGAAGGGTGGTTTTTCTTGTATATTTCTGCAAAAAGGCATGCTCAAATTGAATTTGCTAATTTAGTGCATGCACTGAAGAAAACACCCATATTCTTTATGCCAGTTTATTAAGAAAGGGCATATGTATGCCAACGCCTTTCAGGTCCAGCCGAGCTTGTACTTTTTTATTATATGATATTTATAAATGTATTTTTAAGCCACTTTATTGTCTAGATTATGATAAATCCTGTATAAATTTAATAGGCCCGGGTTGGGTGTTTTATGGATGAGAAACATCTGTGTCCAGGGCCAGTTCCAGTTCCAGTGTGTGTTTCTTTAATTTCATCCCTAGGGGTGTAGAAGTGAAGGCAGAATATTATGTCATTGCTTTTCATATGATCACATGTGTTTAGTGTCCTATAGAATCGGAATTACATGCATGCTAGGTAGCAGCTGAGCTTTATTTCAGATGACACCTTGGGTGTCAAAATGATTAAGATTAAACCAGATTTCTTGGTTTTATTGTGTATGAGACATAAAAAAGACAGAGTCCTATTTGCTTTAGAAGCGTCAGAGAAAGGAAGGATTGAATAGTGGCAGTATTCATCGCTCAGCCAGCTGGTGGTGTTTCATGTTTTTGGCAGTGACAATTGTAGAGAGTTAAGCTGCCATGGAGATCCAATTTGATGTGACTGGGGTCATTCCAATGCAAGCAGTGCATGGCTCCAAGTCCTTCATTCCTCTCGGTGTGAGACAGATGAGACCAATTGGTGAAATAGCACAATACCAATGGATTGGGTGTGTGTCTCCATACTTTTCTCCCTGTGATGATATGCTTATTCACAAATGTTTCCATTTCCCTACTCTGTTTCTAGCAACCAAAGGGTAGAGCTGGGTTCAAGCATGACCTGCTGACACAGCTCCATGGGACAGAAAGTTACAAGAACAGCAGCTTTGAAAAAATAGCCTTTGATTCACATTTGCCAGAGAACAAAACTCCCAAGTCACATATTTACTAAGGAGGGCTGGCTAAATTCTGATCTAACAGTACTAATTCTACCTACCACGGCCGCTAAACTGGTTATATTTCCCCAAAAGTTCTTTAACATTTTTGTTCTGTATGTCAGAACAGAATTTTTTACAAGTGGAGTCTTAGAATCAAAGTGGTTTTTTTATTATTGTTATTACAACCTGGTTGCTTAAGGTAAATTTTTAAAATTTGAATTAAAACCAGAAGGTTGCATATTTTTGTTGTATGAATATCAGTTCAGATTCTAGCTGTTAGCTGTGAAGTGGACAAGCTGGTTGTCATGCTGTATTTGAATTGTTTGAGATTAATTCCCTAATCAACTAATGAATCTCTGTGTTTCTCAATTTCTTCACTCTGTAACTACTACTTAAAGGTAAAATCTGTGCCCTGCTTAATGGTTAACTGGGCAAAGCACTGAGCAGCAGAATAGTCCAGATAATCAGTTCCAGTTGTTGGCTTGAAACGGGGACATTAAGCTTGTATAAGGCTCCATGAGCTCTTAAAGCAATTTCACTATTAAAGAAACAGATCTTCAAACCAATCTTTTTGGTGGTGGCTGCGTAATGCTCTCCCCCTAAGGAAGTTCACATGAGAACTTGTTTTTAAGTGCCCTTGGAATGACTGGTGGTTTTAGATTAAGGTTTGATGGAATTGGATGCAGAATCCAGAACCCTGGGAGTTTGATTGTGATTGTTTTTAAATCAGAGCCATAAAAGATCCTTGTGGCTTTTAAGAGTCTTGTTACATTGTTAGCAGTATCTGGTGAAATCTCGGAATCCAAAAATTGTGCTAAATAGGATTTCCAGTCAAGAGGGGTGAGGGACGGGGGAATCAATTTGTTTTGTAGGCTCTCATTGTCCATCAGTATGTTCAGTAGAAACTGAGTCAACAGTGTGATGCAGCAACGAAAAAAGCTAATGCTATTCTAGCGTGCAACAACACAAGTATAGTGTCCAGATCAAGTGAATAGTACTGTTCTATTTTGCCTGGGGCAGAGCATACCTAGAATACTGTCCAGCTCTGGGTGCCACAATTTAGGGAGGATAGTGACAAGCTAGAATGTGTGCAGGGGGGTGACCAAGATGATCATGGGTCTGGAAACCAAGCCTTATGAGGAATGGTTGAGGGAACTGGGTAAGTTTGACCTTATAAATAGGAGATTTAGAGAAGATATGATAGGCATCTTCAAATATCTAAAGGGCTGTCACACTGAGGATGCAGCAAGCTTATTTTCTCCTGCTCCAGAGGGTAGGACTTGAACCAATGGATTCAAGTTCTAAGAAAGGAAATTCCAACTAAACAGCAGGAAGAACTTTCTGACAGTACAAGCTGTTCAATAGTGGAATGCACTCCCATGAGAGCCAGTGGACTCCCCTTCCTTGAAAGTTTTAAAGCATAGGTTGGACAGCCATCTGTCATGTATGATCTAGTTGAGATTCCTGAATTGCAGGGAGATGGGCTGGATTACCCTTTGGGTCCCTTGCAATTTTATGCAGAACAAACATCTATATTCCAATTCACCATCATCCTCAGCTTTTCTTGGCACAGAATTTTGAGAGGTGTGAAGATTTTCCATCTGCTATTTCATAGTGCCAGACTCCCAATTTATAAAATTATACATGGTGCATGTTGTAGATTATGCTGTGTTAATAAGTAGAAAGTGGGGCATGCAGCAAAATGTAGCAGTGTAAAGAATGCCAGCCACATCATCTTCTATGATACTCCCATTTCATTCCCACTCCCAGAAGATACACTCAGCATTCTCTGGCCACTGAACATGCTTAGAATTCAATGGGCTTGTCCAGATTCCCTCACTTACATTTTCCCCCTCTTTAAAGTTACTGGACCTATGCAAACATTTGGGTTTTCCCAACCCTGCTGATACCCCCTTCCTGTGCACAGATGATGCCATTTTGGCTATACAGTGGTACCTCGGGTTACATACGCTTCAGGTTATATACGCTTCAGGTTACAGACTCCGCTAACCCAGAAATAGTGCTTCAGGTTAAGAACTTTGCTTCAGGGTGAGAACAGAAATCAGGCTCCGGTGGCGCGGCAGCAGCAGGAGGCCCCATTAGCTAAAGTGGTGCTTCAGGTTAAGAACAGTTTCAGGTTAAGTACGGACCTCTGGAACGAATTAAGTACTTAACCCGAGGTACCACTGTATAAATACAGGCCTTCAGAGCATGAGTTCAATGTTAAGATACAGGATGCTGATGTGGTGATGCAGTTCAGGTGTATGACATTCTTCATGCCTTACCCAGTGCTCATTGGTCCATGGACCCAGAACTTAAGCTATGATCATGTAGATGTTTCTAACTGGCTCTTCACAAGCCAGTGTTCCCGGTGTCTTGCAAGATCTTAATTGAGTCATGCCCCAAAGAGAAGGTGAATACTTTTTTATTAGGTCTCAATGGGTTTGAGCCATGAGCTCTCTCTTAGTCTGTTGATGACTGGTCTGAACCAGACCAGAGATGTTTTGAAGTGGCCTGGGGAACTGTCTTGGGGACACAAGGTCTAAGAAGGTGAAAATGCCTGTTTAGCCCCAACTTTCGCACAAGGAGTCTTTTTTAAAAAAATATGCAAAGTACACACAGCCCTACCCAAACCAAATGTAAACAAGCTAGCCTTTAAGAAACAAACTGGAGTAATTGTGGGGGAAAGGAAAGATTTGCCTCACCTACCTAGCTGTTGCTATTATGTTGGTTGCTATGTAAACAGTTTTATTTCTGGCTCACACGGCATACCAGGTTGTAGGTCAGGGCCATTTAATCCTACATTATTGGTTTATGTTTGCTGCAGCCTTCGTCCACTTCAAGTTAGGATGAAAGCTTCTTCAGCATTACTCAGGAGCAGCTGTTCTGGCCACCATAATGGCAGTTGCTGCTCGAGATCCATTGCTGGCATAAAAGTTTTTTTTGTCAGCACCAGAAAATAGACAGTATTCCCTCCCTACCCCTCTCCCTTCCCCAGAGCTGAAATAGCTGCCACCTGCTAAGGAATGCTGCTAAGACAAGCCGATGACAGGCCTGAGATGGACGTAGGAACGTTGTCCAGCAGGGTGGAGATTACTAGAAATCTGACAAAATCTTTTCTAATTTTATGTGGTGGTCAGGAGCATGGAATGGAGTGGGGGAGCTGTTCCTGTTCTCTTTTAGCTGTGAACAAAAAATGAGTAAATTCTTTGACAATCTTATTCTTCTTCTGCCATGTAGATCTTTCTAACGAAAACAGTTACACATCAGTGCAGTGAAACATTACAGTATTGTTTCAGCAGGGGTAAGGGAGCACAATATAGGTAACCAAGTCCCCCTTTATTATTTCAGTTGCTAATTTTGGATGTTGCACCTTCATACAGCACAGAGTTCAGTCCTGCTGTGTTTTAATTCTTAAATCTCTCCATCTGGTCTTTTATATTCAACCTCACACTACTAAGAGGGCTGGCCCAAACCGTTTTTCTGCTTGTGGTAAAGGACAATATGATGTGTGCCACCATTCCATGTTCAGAAGCTAACTGGGCTAGCAGTTGCATCTTATTTCAATTCTCATAATGGGGCCATGCCCTCGATGATGACTGAGGTCAGCAGGCTAGTTATGGGTGTGCAGAACAGGCCATGTGATACACATAGTTCTGCCTTAAAACAGAAGGGTAAGCCAGCAGGCTTCCACCACTGCTCCCCAGCGACTTCCACCTGAGGCAGTCACCTCATTCTGCCTAATGACAGGATTTGTCCCAATCACTAAGAAGCCCCAAAGGCCCATGCAATGCCATATAGGGTTGGATATAGCCTGTCTCTTTTTGCCCCTGCAAATGTAATGCTAATGACCTTGCATGTGGCTAGAGTCCCACAGGGGTGAGGGCAGCTGTTGGCATAGTAATGCTGTTAGCTGTTCCAGTATAATCACCAGGTTACATGCTTTAGCCTTGTCCTTGAGTCAGAAATTGATCTTAATATTTTGATTCTGTGAGCTGTTTTGCCAGGGCACTTGCAGCATTAGTTCTTCTGACCTAGTTTTTTAAAGTACTGTACCACAAAAGGGATGAAATAGTATATATATGGGCTGCGTTGTTAATGCAGCACCATAAAGCGCTATGCTGGCTTTGTAGGGAGGTTATGCTGGCAATGCAGATATGCAGACACGTATATTCTTCACTTTCCTTAGTAGACTTTAGGAACCTAAAAGTTATCTGAGGTAAATTGATATTACTTATTATTATTGTGCTGTTCTTTCAAGTGTTCAAAGCAATTCACACACACTATCTACATGTAATTCTTCCAGCACCCCTGTATGGTTTATTGGTATTATTATCCCCCATGTTGTAGATGGGGGAGGGGAGGACTGAATCTGAAAGGGAACAGGGGCCACCAGTTATTTTGAGTCACATAGAATCATGATTTGGAATTTTGAGTGTTCTTGGTGTCAGTCACAAAATGACTGCTGTGGGGGGCTTAGCATAACACAAAATGGCTGCCACATCTAATGGAGCACAAAATCAGACAGAACCACAAAATGGTGCAGGTATATCTCCCCACCCCACAGTCATTGATTTGGGAGAAAGGCTGGCATAAGCAGTCTCTGTACTCAATCACTGAGAGAAGCTCTTTGCACTTCTCCTCTGTTCACAACATCAGGGAGGGTGCTTAATCCTGGCATTCAGTGAAATATGGGCATGTTGCATGGCTGTCAACGTTTCCCTTTTTTTAAAGGGAAATTCCCTTATTCCGAATAGGATTCCTCGCAAGAAAAGGGAAAAGTTGACAGCTATGGCATGTTGGGGGTGCTCATTGTAGGAGTGGCTGAGCTAGTGCAAACATGAAGTGAGCAAGAAGAGCAAGCAGTCTCTAATGCATTGTGGGTTTTTGAGGGAATACCTACTCAGACTTTGCATGGGTATCTTAGGAGGTACTGGTAGGCATATTGGTGTGTGCCAGTACCACATTGGCAGACACTGCTATTGATTGCATTCACATGGCAATTTCTTCCATTTCCCTAATTGTAAATTTCTGCATTATATTTGAGCTTTCACACAACGTAACAGCCATGTTGTTATAATTGGATTACTTCTGGAACTGTTAAACATGGAAATGAGTGTTAAACATGGAACTTAACTGCCACTAGATTCTTTTAGATTTCTAAAAGTGGCTTTTACATCAAATGAAAGATCACATATAATACGGAAATTAAAAGTTAGAGAGACGGAATGAACTGCTGCGTGAATGCAGCCCTAGTGAGTTTCTGGCAATACCAATATTCCTAATTCATAGCTCATTCTTTTAGCCCCTACCGCTACACTAGTTCTCCAACTATATGCCAAACTACACTCACATTTTGGAGTAGTGAAGTGGGACACAAAATTACCCTGGTACAAATCAAATTATTTGCAAGTTCACTGGCCTTTGGGACACTATGCCACAGAGACTTTTTAAAAAAAATACGGAGTACATCTTCTGATCCTCCGCAGTCACCAATGTAATCAGAACTTAAACGGAACCTGAGTGAGGTTTTTTTGCTCCTGCCTAGGCCAAGAAAGTTGCTAACAGAAAGAAAAGAAAAGAAAAGAAAAGAGAGTTCAAAAGCTATTTTGACCCTCTTGGCTCTTTCAGACAGAACTACTCTGGGTCTGGGGGATCTCAAGCCTCTCTCCTCTTTAATGGATGTATATGTAGAGAATCAGGCTGCCTGCACTACTGGATGGGCATGACCAAATCCAAAGCAGTACCTATTCCTGCAACTTGGCCTGTTCTTCCTGAGCAGAGGATGTTCCTCCAGAGTCTTCTTATCTGGGTTTGTGCCTTGGCAAAAATGTTCCTGACCTTGCACACAACTGTTTTTTTACTAGCATCGCTGCTGGAGGCAGACTGACCCTAACCCCAGCCATGGTCTCAGACGACGACTGCCTTTGCTGATGCTGAATGGAGTTTGTCAGATCTAAATACTCAAATACTATGCTGTTTTTGGCTTTGATTACAGTTGCATAATGTGTGCAATGTTTTTCTGTTCCGTGAAACTGCAGAAATTGGCTCCCTAGGTGGCAGAACACAGGGGTGTTGATGTACAGTAAACCTGAGAGCCCTGCTAAGTCGGCATTTGGATTAGGCTTTTTAGAGAAGTTGCTGAGGCAGAAAGGTTGGAGCCAAGCATAGCCTGCATCAGCTGAAGGGGGAAAGGGACGATAGGCTCTCTGCTCAAACCCTTTTACCCTGAAGCTTAGAGCCAGAGGTGCAGTTAGATAATTTTAGAATCCGGACTTAATGGCATTGCAGGGTGGGGCTGCTGCTAAGATGGTAATGTGCATTACTGTACTTACGGTAAGTACACTTAATATTCACTTAGAGTTAATGATCTAAAAGGGGCCCCTCTTTAGATTATGCTATGCATTATTTCACTTACTTCAATATATAGTAATAGGGCATGTCACTCTAGGGAGTAAAACTTTTTTTTTTGCAAATTTCTTCAGTGAGCAGTCTTAAAAATACTTTTTTGGGTGTGAAGAACTCAAATCTGCTATTACTTTTATGACTGGACAACATTTATCGTGGTAAGTCTATGCCCAATGAAGCACATAAACTGCTTTCGGAAAACCAAAGAATTTTAATTTTAGCTTCTGAAAATGTCATGTAATACTAAATTAATATTAGTATATAACTGCAAGTACTTTGCAATCAGTTTTAATTATTTCTGTGCAATTTTAAACATATTTTACTTACCAAGCAAAACTAAATTATGTCAATTTAAACAAAATATCTTTGGAATTCCCAAGTCAGGTTACAACTTCTCAGAACCCCTTATTTTTGGAATCTGAAAGTTGAAAAATTCAACATGCCCTAATATAGTAAGCCAGCCAAGCTGCATTGGGGACCCCTGGACTTCTATCCCATGGTCCTTTCCTGACAGCGTCACTGCCTGGAATGGAGATGGAAGGAGCTAGCGGAGTATGAACAGGAAGCAAAAATGGTGGGGACAGGGCAAGCTCTATTACAAATGAGTTGGAGAGGGCAACAGTCAATGCCTGATAAAGGGCCCTGAATAAATCAGCAGCAGGGTTAGGATTTCATTTTCTAAAAGTTGCTGAACGGAAGGCTGATTCCTCATTACTTCAACACAGCGAAGGGAACAAGTAAGCATTCAAACAGATTCATTGTTGAACTCACTATCATTTTTCTGGCATAACTTGTCTTGCTTTCAGTTAATGGTTCGTATTTCGGGGTCACTCTGAATCTGGAAGCCATGCTTGGGAAAAAACAGTTGTGTGGAAATCTGCCCAATCAACTGCAGTTCTGACCATGGACAAATTTTGAGGCATCCATCGCCCTACCCAATAAATAGCATCTATTCCAACACAAACCTGGAAGCAGATGTTTTGTTTCAAAACCTGGAACCTGTTCATTGCAATATTTCACAACATTTCTTTATTTCATAGAGGTTATATACTGCTTTTTGGGACGTGGGTGGCGCTGTGGGTAAAAGCCTCAGCGCCTAGGGCTTGCCGATCGAAAGGTCGGCAGTTCGAATTCCCGTGGCGGGGTGCGCTCCCGCTGCTCGGTCCCAGCGCCTGCCAACCTAGCAGTTCGAAAGCACCCCCGGGTGCAAGTAGATAAATAGGGACCGCTTACTGGCGGGAAGGTAAACAGCGTTTCCGTGTGCTGTGCTGGCTCGCCAGATGCAGCTTTGTCACGCTGGCCACGTGACCCGGAAGTGTCTCCGGACAGCGCTGGCCCCCGGCCTCTTGAGTGAGATGGGCGCACAACCCCAGAGTCTGTCAAGACTGGCCCGTACGGGCAGGGGTACCTTTACCTTTACCTTTATATACTGCTTTATTATAATGAAATCTTAAAGCAGTTTCTAATATTACTTTCCTTCATAGTGTTCATTTAGCCATAAAGTTAAAGGCATCCCTTGTTTGTTCTGTGACCCCTTAACTTTGTGGGATTTACTATAGCAGTCTGACACTTAGCATCTTGGCTGTGAGACCTGGAAAACCTGCTCCCTGCCTTGCTGGCCTTTTCCCACCTAGCCTGGGAAGGCAGGCCCTTGACTGACTCCAGCTATAGAAGCTAAGGCTGCTGAAGAGGCCAGAGACAATCTTGGCTGACTCTTAATGCAGATCCAGGTCATGGAGCCTGTGCTTCCACAGCTGCTGTCCACCATGAACTACCATTGGAAGGATTAGCAGGAGCAGCAGATATGTGCTACGCTTACAATAACATTTCATTCTCTTGCTAATTATGCTGTTTTAAATTTGCATTTTTTTTACTTGACTCCCTTTAGTAATGTCTTTAAAAATGTTTTAAGTTTTTTTGCATGCTGCATTAAATGTGCAGTGGGCCTCCTTTGTAATGTTTTGTTTTTAAATATTTAATATTATATTTTAGTTTCCCATTGATTACATTGCTTTGAAAGTATACTTTATATTTGACTTTCTTCAGTAATGTTTTATTCTGGGTTGTTTTATTTGATGTTTTGATGTGTTGTAAACCACTATGAGATACAATGCAGTATAGAAATCATCATCAGTTGATATGATTTTGGTCACATCCACACCATATGTTTAAAGTGCACTGCTTCCTCCAAAGAATCTTGGGAACTGTAGTTTACATCTGACAGAGCTACAGTTTCCAGTGCCCCCAGGAAACAACAGCTCCCAGAAGTCTTTGGGGGAAGCCATGAGTTTTAAATGTGTGGCACAGGTGTTGACCTTAGCCCTTATTTAAAGTAATGCACAACACAGTAGCATTTTAACAAGCTAAAGAATAAAAATCTCTGGCCGTATTAACTGCTCATTGACTAGTTGGAATAACAAGATGCGGTTTATTTTAAAAATTCAGATGGCCACCTGATTCTCCAGGCTGCTGCCAGACCAATGGAAAAAACTTTCAGCCCAGCTGTGCCCTGGAGGACATGTCAATAGAAGCAATAAATGCTACCCTGTGGGTCATACAACTTGGCCTGCATATGCCTCTTTGGATTAAGGCCAGTGGCTGGAGCTGCTTATTGCTAATAGAGTTAATCTCAGTAAATCTTGTCAGGCAAATGCCCTTTTGTTGCTGGCAGAGGGGCAGAGATAAGGATTTCAGACTGCATTGCAGTTGCCAGCACACACATCCTTGCTCTTTCATGCAACTGGAAAAGCTGGGAATGAGCTGTTAGATTTATGCCGGAATGATGTTGCTCTGGGCACTTATCATGAATCATGAAATGATGCCGAGAATTCTCATTTAGGAAGTGTCTTGCAGGGAGAGTAAGTTGTCATGCTGCACACCTAACCTGTCCTCAGTGATCTGTCTTGCCCTGAATCACCTTGAACAGTTGACAGACTGTTCCATTACTTCTGTAGTCGTTGGCATCAGCCCAAAGAAACCCATCAAGGATGCCAATAGTGTTCAGTTTCGATACAATGTATTAGCAGGGGTTGATGGGTGGGAAAGCTTTAAGTGGATTCTGCAATTGCCTTTTACAAAAAGGCGGTAATAGATCTAGAGGGTTATCTTAAAATTCCTAAAGGAATACTACTGGAATCAGCCAAGCTTATGTCAAAAGGCTCATATCACAATTAGACTATCTCATTTACAGACTGCTGCCCAAACAGCAAAGTGCTAACAGGATGAATTCTATAATCAGCAGTCCATCTTTGCCACTTTTCTTTTCTGGAAGAGTTTGTGCTTTTGAGAGGTGTGAGACGGGTAGAAATTCAAGATACTAGTTTTTGTCTAGCAGCGCATAGGTAGGAAAATGTTCCCCTGCTGAATTTCTGTCTGACAGGTGATTCGTAAGAGAAGGTTGGAAATCTTACTCTGGAGACTGCTGAGAGGTGTTTTTTTTTTTCTTCTGAAGGCCTGTTAATCATTTTTAGAGTCAACATATAAAGAAAGCAATAAAATGAAGCACATTGGGAAAAATGTCAGTATAGCAAATAATTCAACTGTTCTCCTCTGAAGCCCTCTGATTCCACCCCACACCTCAGATAATGCCCTTCAGATGACAGCCCAGTATCTCAAATGACAAAGGAAGAAAATCAATAATTCAGTGAAGTCCATCCTGGAGGTTAAGCCCAGCACATTTGTCCTGACATCCTTTGTTCCTGCACATTTTTGAGAACTCTGAATGGAGACTCATGCTTCAGTGCTTCAGAATTGGCTCTTGGCATGCTAGGTGTGAGCAGAACATGGTTTCTTCCACCATAGCCTACCAAGCCACTGCAAGTTGCTTACAACAGACCAAACTGTGCAGTGTAGACATTCAAAACTGCAGATCAGTTTGGAATGTCACTACAACTTCTGTGTCAGGGTTTCCAAACAATTTGCTTAAGGTGGCAACTTCTTATTGCTTTTCTAAACTTGAACTTCTTCACTGGAATCATGCAGAGCTTTAGCATTATGAAAAGAATCTCAGCTGTGCCCAAACAGCCTTTGCTTCCTGCAGCTGTGCACTGGGCTGTGGATTTACACTCACATGGCTGGCATCTCTTCATACCATTCCAACTGCCCCTTGGCATGCACGGTAATGCGCTAGTCATAGCTTTGGCCGCTTTGGGCTACTGCCCGGGAATGGGCCCAACAGTTTTCCAGGCAGGTAAGAGAATCACCAGAGGCTCAGTCATGGAGGCAGCAGAGCTGTATGTCCAGACAACAAAGATAAATGGTGCTGAGCACTATTTACAGTTTAATGACCAGCAGGGACAAGTTAAATGTGCTTTCTCTAACTGTTCACCCCTGAATTACCGGTATTCAGTTCTCAATATTCAGTTATGGTATTTGTCTTCAAGCCCCAGCTGCTAAAATAAACATCTGAGCATACTTAGAAATAAGTTGCCGATCAGTTAATAATTCATAAAAGCTTGAGTGTGTATTTTAGTGCAGCCTTAGGCTGTTCCCATAAGCTGGAAATACATTCATATGAACCTGCCTAATTGTCAGCCATCACTGGGTGCTCCTGCCTGTGGAGGTGAAGTGAGTGGCATATGGAAGGCCTGCAAATGCCATCTTGGTAGCAGGGGTGCCAACTTGATTAAAACATTGGAGGGGCCCAGGTAAGCCCCACCCCACATAACCAATCATATGATGTGGTCCACACACACCATTTGAATGGCAATGCCCATCAACTTAGGAAGGGGGGGGTCCTGCCTCAAATATTTTATGGGGGGGGCTGAAGACCCCTTGGCCACTAGGAGTTGGTTCTTATGCTTGGTAGTCAAGATAACCCCAAAACTAATTGATTGTTGTTGCAAAAATGACCTCATATATGTTTATATTCACTTGCTTTGATATATGCTAAGTGGCTTGTTTTGAAGCTGTTCTGTTCTGCAGGATGCTGGGCTCTTGGCCCAGAGAGAGGAGCTATCTTTAAGCTTTGGGTGGTTGCCACCTGCGGTCTTACCAGGTGAATTGATGGGAGGTTCTGGCCAAACTGACTTATACTGCTTTGTGTATAAAGAATGTATAAATGTTTGCTTGGGTACAGACAATTCACCTGTACCAAACCACTCCCACAAGCCTTCCTTTGGGCTGGTGGATTAGGACAACCCCCCAGTGTCAATGTGTCTCCCTTTACTTTCTCACATAGGTCAGGCTTCAGATCCCATACTACTGTCATAATCTTGAAATCACCTATCCAAGGTTTATGGGTTTCCCAAACTAGTGGGGAAGCTTTTAAGTGACCAGCAAGTCACCTGTTATTTTAAGTTATATCCACTTGTAGGGAAGGCATGCCAATTGCTGTGTATAACTCCAGGCCATTTACCCTCTTCCCACAAGGAATCCTCCCCAGCCCCTCATTGTGGTGCCAGATGGCCAATCGTTCTCAAAATATGGCCGCAGAGAAGGAAGGAGCTGAAGTCCTTCTGTCTGCTCCTCGCTATGAGTGCGCCAGTTTGAACAACTGGCATGTCACGAGGGGGAAAGCAGATGGGCACAGTTGGCAAAAGGCATGGAAGGAACTTCCAGCAGAAAGCTGTCAAGACTATCCTTTCGGTTCCCCCACCCATTCCTATCTCAACACCAGCCTGCCTGCCTTGCAGATTTGGTTGCATTTTGAACATAAGAAAGTCACCCTGTTTTTAATATTCCTTTAGGAATTCATACAAATGGTTGTCCTGACTACAAGACCCTCAGCCCCTGAAATTGCCTCAAGCACGTTTTACTCAGTGGCTGAGCTTTCTAAATCCCTGAAAAAATGAAGCACATAATGGAATTGCTGACATGAAGCAGCCCAGCAGACAGCTACATGAAGAGAGTTACGGTCACCAGCTGGGTTTATTACTGTCATCACCTGGCTTAGTGAATAGCCGGCTTTCCTGACTGCTCATGTGGCTGGGCCAAGATTCTCCTTTAGCCCACTGTGTGGAATACACAAGGAGGGGAAGCCCTCTTTTATAAATGGTCTTATTTCTTGACTTCCCAGCATAAGTAGTTGCCCATGTTTATGAATGTTATAGTAATTCCATGAAGAGGAGGAAGAACAAGCGTGTGTTCGTGTTTTGAATTATCACTTTATTAATGTAGTTACTTGTTTATACTGTTTCAAGAAAGAAAAGGAGTGAAAGGTGGATGAAGAAAATAACTTCTGGCATGCAAAAGAAGGACAACAATGACTTATTTGTAAGGATCTTCCCTCCCACTCACTACACCTCCAGGCAAAAAGTATTGTTTCTTTTTTAAAAAAATGGGTACACTGCATTTCTGTTCTATCAAAGCTCTCAAGATGATTTTATCAAGGCCACTGGTCAACATATTAAGTACAGTATCCTTGGTTCAGATGCAAATATACACATAGCACAGGGAGGTAGGAACACTTGACAGATAATACATGCACACAACTCAGAAAGAAGGTATTAAGCTGGAGTAAAGAACGTGAGGCAAGTTCGGTTTGTCAGTTTAGGGCCCGACTAGACTGGTATTTTATTGTGGGTGCATTCTGCAACATGTTCATGATGAAATAACATCATGGTGGGTTTATTTTGCTTTATTAGTAGTTCTGCAATGCTTCCCCAATGCTACCACATTATTGCTGTCTGGAGTGGCTATAATGCAATAAAAGTGGGACAAAAATTAAGCAGACCTTATGTGGTAAAAAAAGTTACTGGATATCAGCATGGAGTTATAAGATATGCACTGAAAATTAAGCATTGTGACCACTGCAAAACTTCTGCGGGTGCTAACAGTATTGAAAGTGGGATTATGCATGACCACCCCAATACAGTACCATCATGAGCAATGCTAATAATATATTGTTTGTTTTTAAAAATACCTGCTCTTAACCAGCAGATCCTAGTGAAGCTTACAACAATTTAAAATTCAGTATTAAAAACAGTTAAAACAAATTACAGTCACTGGAATTGTGGAGGGGATGTCCTAAAAACACATCTTAGGTGTGAAAGGCTGGGGCAAAGAGGTGTGTCTTCAGCATTCCCAGAAAGCTGCCGGACATACCTCTGGTGGGAAGAGAATTTCACAAATTAGGGGCTGCTAGAGAAAGTGCTCTGATGCACTGCTGCCACCTCAAACTTCTAAGGGCTGAAGAACTAACAAGAGATCTCCCCCCCCCCCCGCTAATCTTAATACCTGAGGTGGTCTGTAGGGAAGGAGGCAGTCCCTCAGATATTTTGGTTCTAAGTTGTTCATAGCTTTCATCAGTGATCTACTCAACTGGCAGTGGTCAAGTGGTCACCCCTTTTTTGTGGTTCAGGTCAAAGTTGTTAAGCTTTTTTTAGGAAGGAAAGCCCTGTTTTTTGATGTGCCTGTTTGGATGTACCTGTTGGTCGTGCCTGGCTTTAATCACTAGCATGAGCTCCTTAAATTAGGCACAAAAGCTAACTGGCACCTTGCTTTTGATCAAATGCCTGGTTTTGCATGCCTAGAAATCTTAACTGAGAACTTGGTGGAGAGAGGGGCTGTGACACTGTCCCCTTTGCTCTGTACACCTGGGTCCACCCTTGAACTCTGTCTTTAGACGATGTTAGGATTAGGCCCATCTTTGTGTGCCCCCTCTGACAACAGTCTGGAGCATGGCAGAACAGGATAGACCTTTTCAGTGTTAACACATACAGAACTTTATGGGATGCTCTTCCCAGAGAAGGTTGCCTGGTACCAATACTGACATCTTCTTGGCACCAATCCCAGCTGTTTCTTTTTCTTCCAGAATTTGAATGTTAATCCCTTGCTGTATTTCTTTCTTCGCCTAGGTAAATATTTTGTGAACATGCTGATGTTGGGGAGGGGTATTTGTTTTGTGGCTTAATCACTTTCAGTTGTGGTGTTCTGGGTTTTTTATGTATTAAGTATTGGCAGTTGGGAGGTGGGGGTAAGTTACTTTTAGACTCCTTGTGGACAGTGAAGAATAAAATGAATGAACGAGGAAGCAGAGGATGCTGTGAAAAGATGCAGGTGATCTGCTAATTTGTTCTTCATGTGAAGTCTGACCTATGGTTATATAATGTGCATCTATCAAAGCAGAAAAGGTTTGTTTAGACAAGTTAATGTCCAAATCTTTGCCTGTTAGGCAGCTGAGCCCACAAGACAATCCATGCCAGTTTAAAAAGATGGGCAGTAGTGCAGAAGCAAACAACTGATTCGGGATTTGCTTTATCATTATGTTGAGAAGGCAGCAAGTGCTAGTACAAAATGAATGTGCACCCTTATTTGCATAGATATTTAGTTGTTTCTGTTTCATCTATATTGGAAACAAATTGCGGACTTTTAAAAACCCCACGAAGCTCCCGTGTTTATTGCAGAACTCCAATCCGCTCACAAGCTATTCATAGGCCCTAATTGGGATTAACAATATCTTTTCAACTCAATTACCCTTGCGCTAAAAGCAGCATGCAACATTATTTAAATGCTTTGTAGAATTTTAAGCATGAAAGACCGGCACTTTGAGGAATAAGCTGCAGGCATGCAGTCTTATCTGTTCTTATCCTAATCTATAAGGTAATTTCCCCATCCTCCTGCCTCATATCACTTATAGAAGCCAATAATGATGCAATTTATTGCATGCTGAGCAAAAACGCTTTAGCTGATAGGTGAAGTTGTGCTGCAAGAATGTAGATGTGAAATGGAGGCCATCCACTTTCTTTTCTTAACATGATGGTGGGGGCACAATAGCTTCGACTTGCAATCCACATCCTTAAATGGTTATAATGGGTGCTAAGTGCAAGCCTTCCTACTCAGTTCCTGAATCAATCTTGACCATTTAGTTAGACTTAATCACACTTCATCATTCCTGCACAATCTCAGAACTCAGGTAGATACAATACTTTTAAAAAAGATAGTTAAAAGTTTATATAAGGATTATTGTTAAATCTTTCTCACTATTAAAAAAAAATCACCTGCCACTTGTCGGATATGTTGTTTAGACTGTGTATTATTAAAATCCCACCTATTAAGATTTGTGTATGTTTTTGCATTCATTTTAGCTTTAGTTCTCAGCAATAAACGGGCTCATTAGATCTTATCAGTGTCCATAGACAAAGATATCCATACAGGTTGCTACCCTCATAAACTACCTAGCGGTATATGTTCAATAGCAGCTTGACAAGCAGAAACTGAAGAGTGATACCTTTCTCATCACTGCATTTCCATTTCCACTCACCATGCAGGTGTTAAAGGCACAGGAAAAGAGGGTAACTAATATATTGTTATGCATTCCCCAGCCTGCAAGTTCCAGGGGCAGTGCTCACCCTGGCTTGGTTTCCTGTGTAGGAGACACTGCTGGAAGCCTACAGCATTTTTAGCTAATATTTGCATATATTTAGAAATATATGTGTTTTAGCATAGGTGAAGGCAATCACCACAGCACTCCTAAAGGTAAAGGTAAAGGTAGCTCTGCCCGTACGGGCCAGTCGTGACCGACTCTAGGGTTGTGCGCTCATCTCGCTCAAGAGGCCGGGATCCGGTGCAGTCCGAAGACACTTCCGGGTCACGTGGCCAACGTGACGAAGCTGCAACTGGCGAGCCAGCACCAGTGCCACACACGGAAACGCCGTTTACCTTCCCGCTATAAAGCGGTACCTATTTATCTACTTGCACTTAGGAGTGCTTTCGAACTGCTAGGTGGGCAGGAGCTGGGACCGAATGACGGGAGCTCACCCTGCCACGGGGATTCGAACCGCCGACCTTACGATCAGCAAGTCCTAGGCACTGAGGTTTTACCCACAGCGCCACCCACGTCCCTTACAGCACTCCTTCAAGGCAGCAAATCCACTACATACATCAGATTCCCTAGAGGGGCATCTCAGAAGCTTTCGAGTGTTCTGCCCAGCTTTCCCCTGGCTATTGAGAAAACACGCACTGGTCATTCTGGGCCATTAGCCAATAATCTGCTTAACTATGGATGGCCATAACTATATATTCACAGCTAGCTTCTGATTCAGGAAAATACTCTGTGAAAATTCAAGCCACCATGTATGTAGCAACACAGATCTATCCTGAATATGTACTTGGGAAGAAACTGCATGGAGCTTTTATTCAAATAAATGCACTTGGGACTGCAGTCCCAGTCTTTAAAGGTCTCTTCATATTTTTCACATTTTAATTTCATTTTTAGACTCCAGATCCTGTTGAAAGTGAATGAGTTGAGAGCTTATTCCCACAACCATCTTCAGACCTGTGTACTGATTGTCTCAGTCTGTCTATGACATCCTTTCCCCTTTGATTCCCAACTGCTTTGACTGCACAGAAGTAGCACCTGCTGCTATTCACATGCTTCAGTCAATTCAGGTTTTGTCATATCAGTGGTATGTCAATAACCTGTATGTGCTGGCGGATGCATCATGTCACGTGTCACTGCCTTGCCATAGGCTGGAAACTAATATGGACAAGATTTTCCTGTGAGGTTTCATGCACTCAAACTGATATACAGCTAGATTATTGGAACAGACAGAATGGAGGGGCTGAATACAACAACTGAGATGGAAGAAAGCTGTCATAAGAGGAATAGCTGCCTTCAAGCCCCTTGTCGACTTTATCACTTTTCTAGGATTTTCTACTCTTTGGCTCTTTTGTCAGGTTATGGGTACAGGCCAGTGGCAGCACATATTGTGATTGTGATTTCATGATGCCACAGTGTAAGCATCACCATTATGTGTAGCATATTAGCCAAAAGGCAATCAGCAGTGAAGCAATGTTGCTCTCTGGGGGTTGAGGGGCTGAATTGCAGCTTCTTGAGAATCACTGGGGAAGAAAATGGAGCTGGCAACCTTGCTGTTATTTACGCTGATCAGTAAATCTATTGTCTTGTTTTCTCTGTGATTATTCTACATAATCACTGGCTTATTCAGTTTACCAGCCAGTGCTGGAAGATGCTGAGTCCCATGAGGAAAAAAGGTGGTGTGTAAATAAATAACATCACCACCACCATCATAATGCTCAGTTTAAATAGTGCCAAGCCAGCAGAAGACTAGTTTGATTAACCCACCCAATTCCCCTGGTCTCTCTGAGCTCAGAGCTAGTGCTTGTGTATGCTGCTGACAGGGATGCTTCCCATAGTATGAGGGGAGTAGCCATTTCCACCCCTCATGTGAGCTGGTTTTGTGGCCTGGAGTGAAGGCCAGCAAATTGTTCAAATATCCCCCAATTTTCTGCAAGGATGGGGTCTCTACCAGCTCTCCTGCCCTGCCTCCTCCCACTGCATGAAGACACTCCGTTTTATAAATAAATATAAATATATAAATCCTTCACTTCATTAGCACCAGATCTTACATATTGAAGAGAATATAGCTAAACTCACATGTTATGGAAAACTATGAGGCAGCGTGCAACTAAATAGTTGTGCTAGCACAAGGAGTTGTGCGGCTGCAATGGAATCCCCCTTTCCACTACCTCCAAATTTTCTACAGAGGGCTGGGAGAGTCCCCCATCAGATTTAGGGGCTGGAATAACGTTAGGGGACAGGAATAACGTTCCATCGCACAAGGAGAAATCCTTGTGCTAATGGAACTTCCACCTTAGTGCTATGTTGCATACAAAGCATGGCTTCACACTTTGACTACACTCCCACTCTCTTCTCTTCTTTCATGCACTGTCCTCTGTGATGTCAAAATTTGGGGAGCAGTGGTTTGTTTAAGAATTCGAGAACCAAACCAAGGTCAAACTGTAGTTCTTGGCTTATTCCCAAACCACAGTTCAAACAAACCACAGTTTCCTGAGTTCAGATACTGTGAGAAACTTTGTTTAGTTTGATATCAAAAGTGGGGCAATACAGGAGAACAGAGGGATATGGGGTATGCAAGCGCAAAGTATTCTGAACCTAATTCTCAAAACGAGAAACCACGGTTTCCTGTTATGTCTGAACTGAGCCTTATTCCACTGCTCTTTTCCTCCCTGATGACATCTTGTACAAAGGCTTCTCAGAGTGTTTGATTTTCTCTGTGAACTATATGCTCACTTGCAGGCAGTTCTGTGGAAAGCCCCTGTGCTCAACAAAAGGAGAATTTAAGCAGCTTGAGTATAACTCTGAAGTCATCGTGGAAATATTGTGCTTGATATTTTCCCTTCCCTTCTCCCCATTTTTGAGCCCCATGGATGCCTTGAACTGAGACTGACTTTGATGAGATGACTCTGGTATAATCGCTTGGGTCAGTGTATTCCATTCACATCCACACCGTCTCAGTCGGGAAGACTACTTTGCACATTACAGTGCACTTTTGCCATCACATATGCACCGCTTAGGCACATGTGTCAGGGACAAATTGCACAACGTTAAATAAAATTTGTTCTGTGCTTCAGTTCGCCTGTGGCATTGCTTTACAAAGTTTGAGTAAGCTAATACAACACTGTGTCAGGAGAGAACATGAAAGTGAATGTAAAGATGGGCCAGTTAAAAACTTCCAAAAAGGTTGGTGTGCAGACAAATTGCTGCTGAGCACTGAAGAAAGGGGAAGCAAGTTGTGCTGCACTGCAAGTGGAGCAGATAAGGAAGGTGAGAAGTTTCCGTTGGTGCGATGACTTGGAACAAAACTGTATGTCAGAAATAGGGAACCATTTCCAGCCTGAGGATCGCAGGAGGGTTGCCTGCTCATAGCTCCTCCTTTGACCCCATTTATCCAAAGAGCTGAGCTGCAGGGGAGCCATGAAGAGGCAAGGCTGCACTCTGATCACCTCATCAGAAGTGGGGAGGAAGTGAGCGGAGCTGTGAGAGGAAGCAGCTCAAGTGGAAACTTGTAACAGGCACCAAAGCTTGTGGTTCTAACTGCTGCAGAGCAAAAGGGGACCATGGGCCATTGGAGGAGGACTTCAGGAGGGCCTGAGACTTAGATGCAGGGCCAACTGGAGGAATGGTGAGCCAGATGAAGAAGCCCTGTGGCTTACATCAGACCCATGGACCAGAGGCTCCTCACCCCTGCTTTATATGGTGGAAAACAATGCAAAAACACACTTTAACATTTATTTATTTTTAAAAGCTTTCCAAAATAATTGGAGGGGTTGGGGATCAAGACTATGACACATGGAGAAAGTGGTTTTACTATACACGTATGATGGTCACAGTCAAAAATTTCTGTCCCCCTCAAATGATGTGAATTCATCCTTTCAGGTTAAATACAGTATCTGCTTGCAGGAAAGCACTTTTTGTGGGATTGTGACACTGGAGGAAATGGTTCACCACTTTGTGTGCTGTAGTCCTGATCCTGATTGGGGTCCAAAATAGCATAGCTGCTATTTTGAAAGTTTTTCTTAAAAAATGACACATTAAATGAGCTTATGTGTTTGATGTCAAGTCTACCTAGGTCCAGCTGAAGCCAGGGAGAGGATTAATACATTTCATTTTGATAACAATGTGGGTATCAACTTTTGATTAATAGATCTGAAACTTATTGTGCTCCTAGAAGAAAGGCATAAATGAAAGGCATAAATTATTCACCAGAGTGAAGAGCATCGACCCACCAGTAACTGATTTGAAGCTGTTTAAAAGACTGCATGTGTGGGCGGTATAAAGTCAGCCAGACTGAGATCCAGGTTAACCTGCATGCAGTGAATATATGTAGGGCACAGGAAGTAGCTACAAAGCAATCGAAAGGGCTTAGAATAGCAGGGACAAAACAAAACTGGATGCAAAGAACTCTTAAGACAGGCAGCCTTGGACTAAAGCAACCCCCCAGCACTGGCAAATACTCTAAACAGAAGGAAGTGTCACTTGCAGAAGTGGCAAAAACTTACAGCAGGTGCGGCAAAAACCATTGCATAAATTCCTGCCCAGAATATGAGAAAGGAGGGAAATAGTATTTATTTATTTATTACAGTTATCTCTCACTTTCCTCCATGGGAAAGGAGGCAGAAAAATATGGGAAATGTTGCTAAAATGTGTAAAACTATAATGTTTAAAGTTAGGGAGGGTCAAATCTCAAGGCAAATATATAAACTGGCAGAAACAGGTGAATACTCACATGTTTTCTTCATCAGTCAACTGAATTCTTCAGTTGTGGAAGACAAATTGTATGTGGATCTTCTCATAATTGATCACAAACTGATTTATTTTAAATTGTACACAGGGGCATGCCTGGTTAATGCAATAACATTTTTTTAAAAATCTCATCAGTTCTTGCAAATCAGATTAGTACCATATCTAAGAGAAAGACTGCACATAACTGATAAATGTAATCTGTGGGTGTTTCCCAATGGATATTTACTGTGGGATCAGTGCTTCTCATGCATGATTATCCCCCACACTTTGTTTGGCAATATGTATAAGACATTGTTGGTATCAAAATGCCAGCCCATACTCCCTTGCCTGCCCGCCCCCCCAATCAGCAACCTGTTTGGAAATTAAATACCGATCTGGAAGCAGCCCTGAATGGGAAGCCTGGACTTTGAAAGTCATCTAATCTTCCTTGCTGTACTATACTGTATTGTTTTAATTAGTGTTTTTATGGAGCAGTCGAGTAATTTCGTTGTCCCTGAGAGGGGGCAATGACAATAAAGATATTATTATTATTATTATTATTATTATTACAGTGGCCATAAATGATTTAAATTTGAAAGAGCCAATTTAGTAAAAGGAGATGCAGATGTTTTCTATTTGAACACGGATCTGTTGACAGCGCTTCAGAAACATAGGCAACAGTTGACCTTTTCAGCAACAACACAGTAGCATCTAATCTTGCACAGTTGACATCTATTAACACAGTTAGCTAGAGAAAGAAACACGGGCGATGATATTGAGATGCATAAGGTCTGACTCATACATCCGTGGAAAAAACCCATAATTGTAGAAGCACAACAGAAATCATTGGAGGAAATTTTCAGAAAATGCTTGCATAACTTGTCCAAGAATCTTAAGATGACCACTAGTCCTAACACCACTAATCCTAAGGCCAGGCTAAGGGTTTTCAGTGCTGATGCTCTGTATAGTGCACATATAGAACAATTTAGTTCAAAGGGAATAATGTGGCTGTCTATAAGAGGAACAGAAGAGATCTGCAGAGCATTCAAAGCCTTGAGCCAGTGATGACTGAAACAACGGAAAAAATGTAGACATGTCTGTCAAAAGATACAAGCAAGCTAGACTAATCTCAAGAGAGAACAGAAGGAACTGCTGCAGGTCATGGTGACAGTGAGACTCACTTCCGAGCAGCTTTTGGGCCCTGAGAGGCCTAGCGCTACACCAAGGATCAGAAGAAGGAAAGCTATTATTAGAAATAGAGACAAATATTTCATTTTTAAAAGGAGGCTAAATAGGAACACTTGGGTTCCTACTGTCTTTATTTAGCCTCCTTTTAAAAATCTCTAGGGAGTGCTGGACGAAGGAAAACAGTTCTGGGAAACCCTAGCAGAACACGGAAACCTAAGTCAGTTGTAGATCAGTTACAATTAAAGCTGTACAGAGTTAAATAAAAGTTTGTTTTCTAGTATCAGTCTCCTGTGGCACCAAATTACAAACTTTGCCACAGCAAATGTTACAAATGGAATGGACTGCAGCTCCCTTCTGCATGGGTGTGCTGTCATTTCATGGGGGTGGGGAGAAAGAGTGTGTGTGAAGTGACCGTCAGGAACATATATCCTGGCTCTTCATAACATTCTGTGTTTTTCAAAAAAATAATAATAATAAACAATCCAGATCTAATCATAATCTTTTCCGTTTTTGATTACTGGCTGGTACTTTTTCCTACTGTTTGGCGCCACCTAGTGAATTGCAAGGTGGTGTAACAAACGCAACAAACAGATGAGATTTGGCCATGTTCACCAGTTGCCTAATTCGTAATACATATCATAACCAAACACATAAATTGGTGTAATGCAGGAGTTGTGTGATCCGATCTCTTAATGCCTCCCCCCATTTTAAAGCAGCCCAAGGAGGGAAGTGTTCCAATTCTGACTGGAGCAGGTGGGCTAGAGGATGGCGGGGGTCTTTTAATCCTTTCCACCACCCTCATTTTTTGCTATCTAATACCCCCTCTTTTGAAGCTGATATTAAACAATAGTAGAAAAAAGACAGGTGCTTGTGTCATGCCTGCCTTTTTCTCTCTATGGGTCCAAGAACAGCTTCAGGAAGGTAATTTAGATTGGGGAAAAGGATTAGCGCTGCTTTGAGCAAGATTGGACAGACAGGCAGCTGCTTCAAAGTGGAAAACCTGACAAGAAATCAGATCAGATTGTGGATCTCCCACATCCCATCTTCCCCCTTCCCGCATCTGCCCTCAGGGGTTGTCCACCAGATTATCTCTCCAAGCTGACCATGTAGCCCCCCCCTCTTCCATGTTCTTTCTTTAAACTCCCTGCCCCCAACACAAGCTGTGTACACATTACTGGCTTAAAATGCTATTAGGATGCTCTGTTTCTCAACCCAGTTCAAAGCTGGTTTGGGGAAATGACAGGATGGATCAGGACTGTAGTTAACATCATGTGTATACCCCAAACTGATGGTGGGAGAACACGGGATATGGTGTAAATGGGAGTGGTATATGGTCTCTGTTAGTCCTGTGCAGGGTTCATTAGCTATGGGCTCCACCTGGTTTTATGGAGCATTTTTGAGAGTCATGTCTTTGTGAGCACACTGTGCCCTTGTGGGCTGGACTTGCAGCCATCTAATGTGTCATTTCCACCACTAATAGCTGTGGAACCTCAGTGTTGTTCTGTTTTATCGCCTGAGTCAACAGTCCTTGGCCTTTCACAGCACAGACCTTCTCTTCCTTTCCATCATGTGTAAATCTCTCAAGCAGGCCAATATTTGGCCTTTTGGGGGGGGAGGGGAAAGTCTTCTGCATTAGGTTGTTGAGAGACCTCTGCACCAGAGGGAAAATGGTTTGGGTTTTTTTTACTAGATTTGGTTGTTGTGAGACCCTTTGGGGCACTTCATAGATACCTGGACTGGCAAAGGGCTTTGTTTGGTAGAGGAGAGACCCTGCTGCCTCTCCCCTAAACACCATAGATAAGATTACTCTTAAACTAGCTATCACCTAGCAGCAGACACTGCTGCAGAGTAGAAGGAGATAAGAGAAGCAGGGCTATCCCATCAGGTTTTTTTGCTGAGAGACCAGCTGCCTTTGGCTCTCCCAAACTGTCACCAAGCACCAGCCATTCTGTCAAGCTACCTGAATGATTTTCATTTCAGCTCAGTGCTATAAGAACTGTAACATCGCTGTTTATTTGTTTGTTTTGTAACACAATAAAATCTGTAATAAAAAAAAACTAATTAAGGAAGCGATCTGTAACTTTTAAGAACTGGTGCTTATCTTCCTTGTCCCTTACCATCCTTTTTTCATGTGTGCTGTAGGGTTCCCCCCCCCTTTCATTTTCCAGTTGAGTGTGGTGGTGGTGGTGGTAAATGTAAAGTTCCCATGGAAGCTTATTTGTATTCTTTTGAAATCTATTCTTGATTATTGTATAATTGTAAATTGCCTTTAAATTTATATACAATGCAAGTCATGAATTATTATTATTATTAGTAGTAGCAGCAGCAGCAGGAGTAGTAAACCTGAGGATATGGACTGCCCTGGCTGTAGTTTTGTATAAGCAAGGCTCTGAGAGCCTTTTCAGCTAAAGAGTGGGATACAAAAACCCTTTAAATAGGTAGATAATAAATGCTCCACCCATTAATGTTTAAGGAAAGAATTGCATGGATCATATACTCACAGGATCACATAATCACAGCTTTGTGCAAACCCAAATCTTATCACAAACCCCTGATTCCTAGCCAAATCTTTTTTAAAAAATAAAATATTCCCATCATCAGATAGTATTGTGAATCTCCTCAGAAACACTTTATCAAATGTGCACTCAAGTAATCCATGTTGAGTTGCCTGCTCCTTGTTCTCCTGCTGCAATTGGCATTCTTGTGTTATCTTGGTTTTTCTTAGTCCATACTAGCAAGGCTGGTCCAACTGCATAACCTCTCAGATTCTGTGATGTAGCTATTAAGGGCACCAGAATGGACAGCCTTGCATGGAAACGGACCCTTCTCCATAGAGCCTTCTCTACCCACACTATAACATGAGATCTTTGGAACCCTAAATGAGAAATGAGTTTTTGACTTCATAAGCAGAGAACCGGATGCTCCTACCCATTCCTGCTGTTCTGCACTGCAGAGCTTGATTTTGCTTGAATGTTTTGAAGGAAGGAAGAAGGAATCATATTCTGCATAGCTATCATTGCTCCAAAATCCCATAAAGCAATTCCATAAAAGTGTGATAGCTTCATTAAAGATTCTACCAGCAGTACCAGTGTCAGGGGAGGCTTTGGGGGCAGACGTCCAGGGCCCCACTCAGCAGGATGGGGGCAGGAAGACCCCAAACACAGCCAGTACCGTCCACCACATATTGAAGCAAGCAGAATAACAGACATTACCATCTAAAGAGATGGATGTGTCTGCGTGCATGCAAATGAGACCATTAATTTCAGAGACTAAAATTACCTAATTGCACCACCAAGAGATTCTTTGATCTTTTATCGTTGCTTTGTGCCGGTCTTTTAAAAAGCAACCACGTACAGACTTAACACATGTACAGTTTCAAACCCCATGGTGATCAGGGCAAAAGGATCAGAAAAAAAGACCTCATTTGTAACAAGGATTTCCTGAGATGCTGCACGCCTTGTAATTAATGAGGTTTCTTGGTAGGAGAAATATTAACACAAACACTTAAGAGCTAACATAGCTGGAAATGGGTAATAGGCTCCTGCTGTTCTGCAGATTCCACGGCCTTCCAGGCAGAAGACATTGATTCCCTGGGAAGATTTTTGTAATTTATATGAAATGCTGCCTGGCAACTGATAGATTTAATCGCTTTGTGATCCGATGGATGCTACTGGCGCCAAGAGATAGCTTCTGAGCCTGTCATTCATGACATCTGGGTGGTGAATGGCATATAGGCACGTAAGTGATTGCATTGGCTAGTCATGAACCAGTATACACACCAAAATGCAGCCTTATTAAAAATGCCATGCATGAACAAGATGGCTTCCTTCCTCCTCTACCATCAACCCTCCTTTCCTTATGCTTTTTAAGACTTTAACACTGCCGGCAGGGACCCACTCTTTATCTCTTTGTACAGTGCGTGGTAAATATTGTTATGAGTTTGTGATGGGGGTCAGACTCCCCTAAATCTCCAGATTCAGTAAAGGGTTAGTATTTAAGAAACCCCCTAAATTCCTGGATCTAGCAAGGGTTGGAAATAACACAGGCCAGCTTCCTCATGAGGTAATTACTTGACAATGGCTGAGTCACAGACCTAACAAAAGGTAGGGCCACAAGGAGATTCAGTGCCTGCCATTCCAATGGGTGAAGCCCCTCCCTGGGCCCTGGTTTTAAACTGTAAGACAAAAGGGCAGTGTTAAGGGGTTTTTTTTAGGATTGCAGTTGGCAGTGATACGCTAGCAAAACTGTAACAGGCTGTAAAAGGGGAGAGATAACATGGCTGATTTCTGTTTGGGATCCAAGGCTGCTATCCTATGTGAGAAGCAAAAGACCGTGCTGAGAACCTCTCCATTGTAGGCTCAGGTTGCATATATGTGTAAAAACCCCCCATATTTCATAAAGACACCACAATCTCCGCTATGCCTCATTTCCAAAAGGAAACACAAACCCTGGGTAAGCACCTGAACTCCTGGGATCTTGCACTTCTTGGAGACTGCAGTAGTGTGTAACAATGTTTTATAAAGAATAATGATGGTAGTGGTGGTGATGGTATATTGGTCTAGTTTTGGATAAAACAAACTTAACATTTTAATATTGTAAAAACCAAGGTTGAGAGGAAAGGTAAAGATGCTTGAATTAAAAGGCCAGGAACAAGAGGCACAAGAAATTCTACAGTGATCCAATGAATAAAAAATCTGTTTATGCTGCCTAAACGTTGCACAATTTCTACACTTTTTCTGCAGGAGAACCACATATGTTTCATCTAGGTAGTACAGTCATACCTCATCTTACAGATGCTTCAGGCTGCATTTTTTTGGGTTATGGACCGCCGAAACCTGGAAGTACCGGAACGGGTTACTTCCAGGTTTCGGCGGTCACGCATGCGCAGAAGCACCGAATCGCAACCCGTGAGTGCGCAGATGCACCACTGTGGATTGTGGACGCTACAGGTTGCGAACGTGCATCCTGCATGGATCACGTTTGCAACCTGAGCATTCACTGTACTTGCATTGCATTTTACTATCATTTGGCTTGATCACATTTTACTATTGTTCATGCAATGTCTCATTGCTAAAAAAACACAGTTCATGCATTCTGGCGGTTATAGAAATGGGAAGGGCAGCAGGTGGCCCTCTGCCTGTTTTCTCCGAAAGCTACTATAAGAACACCTCACTAATTTTGGGAGTGTGCCACTATATAACTATTCACCTGCCCACCAGAAAGGCCCTAAAATCCTCTAATAAACCGAAACACCCAATTAACTTCTTTGTATTTTTATCTGACTTAGCTCTTTAAATTATCTTCCACACTGTTTATTTTGTTTATTATACTGTTCAATTGCAACCTGGAACTACAGCCCATTGAATTTAATGGGACCTACTTCAGAGTATGTGCATATAGGATTCCGCTAGGTTCCCCCCCCCCCATTGTGAACTGCCTTGCATAGAAAGACCAGGATATGTAAATTATAGTGATAATGTCTTCTGCTTGCACAACAGGGCTTTCCCCCATGCCCCTGAAATTGGCTCAAGGGGGAGGGGGTCACCAGAATTCCCAGAACAGCTTGTGGGGAGAGGGGAGGGGCCTTGTTTCATCTGCAATACCTCAAGGTATGAGGTATGAATGGACTTGGACCCTGCAGTCACCATCTGAGGCCCTTCTTCATGTGCCCTCTCCGCGAGAGGTCCAGAGGGTGGCAGCATGAGATTATTTTATTATTATGCTCTGTATTAATATACTTTGTATGATGTTTTTATTATTATGCTGTATGTTCTTAATGTTGTACACCACCCTGGGATCTTTGGATAAAGGGTGGTATGTAAACTGGAAGAAGAAGAAGAAGAAGAAGAAGAAGAAGAAGAAGAGGAGGAGGAGGCGGAGGAGGAGGAGGAGGAGAAGCCATGCAGACACTCTGTGAGTTCTCAATCCCCCCCAGAAGTTCCCCCTTTTTTTGAGAGGTGAGTAGTCATATGTATATACAGATATATGCAGGTACCTGCTGTATTACACACTATATTTATCTACAGTGTAGAACACATGAATGGTCCTGCTATCCTCAGAGGCAGATTTAGGGGAGCACAACCGGTTCGTTCTTACTGGGCACGGAGCCTCAGGTGGGGGGCACAACTATGATGTAGTAGAATGGAAGGTGAAAGGTGGAGGGCACCAAATTTTGGCATCACACAAGGCACCATTGAAATTTGGGGCCCCAATGTTCACCACTGCCTCAAACAACACGTGCAGAATTATTAAAACTAGTCATTGTATGAATGCGCAAATACCATACGCCTTAAGAATCCTGGGGAGCAGCTTTCCCATTCATTGTTTAAAACAAAAACAAAAAACCCTTCTCCTTCTACCATGCCTGGAATAACAGGTTTCCACTTGGTTATGTAGTTTTATTTGAATTATTATGTTAACTTGACTATGGATCTGTTGTTCCCTTTTGCTTAACCAATGCTTTGTGGAGGCCTGATGACTAACGTTTGAATGAACAAATCTGAATCTAATCTGAATTGGGCCCTAACAGATGCCAGGTTTCAGAGTGATAAATTGGCTCTGAATGATTGTCCCTTATCTTTGAAGTCCAGTTCTGGGGATCATTGGTTTCTTTATTGGATTCAGAGCTGCACACGGAAGACCGAGTTAATTTGCCGCTGCTGGGATGTGCTTTGTTCTTTGCAGAACTCATTCTCACCTCTTGGCCTTTCTTTGACACTCATCCTCCCTGCTCTGTTATTCATGTCCCTTCTCTTCATGGGAATTGATTATAGATAAACACTCGTCAGGAAAGAGGAGGCTTAAGCCAACGTAATGATTAACTCACTTATGTTTTTATTTGCGGAATTAGAGATGTCTGATACAAAGTGACTAAAATGGAGTGAGGTTTCTTAAATGAAATCACCCTTGAGAGGAGATTTCTTCTTTGCATAGAGGTTTTGCTTGTATGTTTTGTTTTGGACAACACAATAACAAAGCCTATGCCACTGTTAGTCTGAATAATAATAATAATTTATTATTTATATGTG
This sequence comes from Podarcis raffonei, assembly GCF_027172205.1. Lineage (NCBI taxonomy): Eukaryota > Metazoa > Chordata > Lepidosauria > Squamata > Lacertidae > Podarcis > Podarcis raffonei. The sequence goes on from NC_070607.1 coordinate 60,379,890, forward strand.
GCCCATCCAACTGGGTTGCCCCCGCCACTCTGGGAGGCTTCCAACAATAGATATCTCTTCCTTACCTACAAGTAAGAATCGCTGCCACTGTGTTTTGGAATGGAAGCAGACTTGGACCATGGCATGGGTGGTGGCTAATTAAAATTGCCTCCTGAAGCAACTATTTGACCTGGAAGGGAAGATGCTATTTTTACCTCTTGTGGCTTTCCTGATACTGGTGTGACTTGGTGTGTGTGCGTGATTGATTTTAATTTTTAAAATGGTGCATGTTATCACATTTCTCAAAGCAAACCAAATGGTTCCTCTATATTCCATTTCCAGTTGAGAATATGATGCTATCAACTAAATTGCCAATAATCTATGCATACGTAACAAGGGTTAAACCTCCGCACCATACTCTTGCTTTGGATCAGTGGCTCTCAAGGATGATATATTTCCATTGTTAAATATATATGAAGGTGATCACGTATTTAAATGTACACATAGTGAAAGGCTGAATCTGTGCTCAGAGAATAAAAGTCAAGCCATGTTCTCGTGACCTTTGGGTGGATCAAGTGAGGAGGCCCATTTGAAGGGGAAAACACTGCCCAAACCTATACAGACCCCTCCCTCACCTCATCTCTTTCAGCTTCAGGGATAGCTGCAGGTTGAAGACAAGGATGCTGCTGAATCCGACTGTCTGTTGCAGCATTTTTGCCATTGTAGTCTGCTAGAAAACTCTAGGATGCTTGCAAGGTGGGTGTGAAGCATTATTCTGCCTGTGGCAAGGCAGTAAAAGATGCTACTCTCGCCCCTCCCCCCACTTCTAGTTAAGGTGCACAATACTCAAGGCTAGTCAAATTATTTTGGCACCTGAAGCAAATAATTCCACCTCTCCCCCATCCACAGCAGTAATAATGCAGTCATAATAAATTAAATAACAGTTTGCTGCCTGTTCACAACATCCACAATCAGCTGCCTGGCTCTGTCTAACAGTAGGGCTGGTTCTATATGAAGCTGATAGTACATTTATGTCCAGGGGCTGGTATTCAAAGTTATATGGTCCCTAGATTCCATTTAGCTATCGTGGTGAACAGCCTTTGATAGGCCTATCCTCTCTGAATTTTTCTAATTCTAAGCTAGGTTTTTGGGTCTCTGGGCATGAGAGGAAAAGCACCACCATTGGCCCACCCTATGCCTACAGTTGCTTCAAAGAAAGGGAACCAGAACTACTCATCTCCACAGCTGATCTGCATTATAAAAATCCCCCCACTGTTGAATGTGATTTTGAAGCCTTGATTTCACCAGTCATATCTTTGCAGCATAGAAAGTGAAATAAAAGATCTCGCAGGAGCTGCTGTGCTGAGGGTTTGTTTCTGCAAAAATCGGAAATGGGATTTATGTGCTAATCACAAGGGAAAGGGAATGTGAAGAGAGGTGGAAGAAACTACAGCTTGCGAAACATTTCAAGGTTGTACTTTATATAATGTCAATGCCTCTTGGCCAATAGCAGTATTGAATGTATGTTCTCCTCCATACTCTGCATTAGTTGGACAAATGAATGAAACCATTATCATGTTGGTTTTCAACAGTGCAAATAAATTTCCGATCTGCCTTTTGGGGTCTTTCTTGACAGCATGCCAAAAAACCAGAGTTACATAAGATGGCTTCATTTAAAAAAAGAGGTGTATTTAAATTCAAATAAAAATATTACAGAACATAGTGTGTGAAAATATGTAACTTGGCACCTAATTGTTATTTATTTTAAAAGGAAGTTGCTAAAAACTAAAAGCATGGTCCAGATACAAATATATCCCTCCTCACGTGGTGGAATGAAGAGTCCATAGATGAGAGGACTATCAATGGCTACTAGCCATGAGGGATTTGCTCTACCTCCACGGTTGGAAGCTAGATGGGCCATGGACCCGATCATGCCTGAGAATGGGAAGCTAGGGTCAAAGGGGGTGGGCTTCAGAAACCTTGAAAGGAAAAGGATTTCTAGTACAGGAAATTCCATTTTCATATTTATTTCTGCTCCATCCCACTGTCCCTCATCCCAAAATACACACTCACACAGCTCCTCACTGCTATTGATCTATGTGCCTGACTTCCAGTAAGAAGGAGAAGGAAGAAATTTCCTATGCTGGCCAGTCCTTCCTCCCTAGCATTCTCCTTCCATCCTCAGTCACATTCCTGACACCTTGGACTCTACATTCTTCTGGGCTTCCACAGTTGTTGTTTTCAAAATGATGACATATGGGAAAGCCCTCAAAGCTTTCCTAACCTATCACAGTTTGGGAATTACTGCTATAAAGTCTTCTGCCAAGCCTGGGTTTTGGAAAGCAACACTAACATGATAAACCAGCCTTTTGTGTTGAAAATTCCCTTAGTTTCAGAAGTATTCTCATAGCTTGGTAAAATGCAGCAGGTTCTAAAAGCAGATTTTTCCAACTGCACACATTCCCCATCAGACTTTAAAAAATAAATAAAAGCTGAACGAGCACAAAGTGTGCTTTGATCCTTGCTTATACCCTGTATCAGTGGTGGTGTTTCTCCATAGGAGCCAGTAATTCTTATCTACTATACAGTGGGAATCCATGTATGAACCTGCCTTAGTTCAGTAATGAACAGATGCGAAACCAGGAGTTATTTAAGGGTGTTTACAAGGATGCAATGACCTGCTGAAAGAGGAAGGCAAAAAAGAGGAGGCTCTGATGAGAAAGAGGAATATAGTTTGGGAAGTTTAAGTATGGGGAAATGACTGTGTACATGCTGTCATTTAACTGCTTAATATGCTTAACTGCTTAATATGCTTAATAAACACTGGCATCTCTAATACCTCCCCCCAAATATTTCCAATAGCTTCTTATTAGCTTTCCAACTACCTCAATTTTTGTGCCCAACTGCACACTAACAAAAGCCTTAACAACATGAGCTTTGCTAGATCAGACCTTCGGCCCATCTCATCCAGAAACAGTGGCCAACTAGATGCCCATGAGAAGCCCACAAGCAGAACAGGAGGGTGATAGTTCTCCCCTGCTTTCCTATGCTACCTCTGATTCTGGAGAGAGTAGCCATTATGACTAGTAGCCACCCTGTATGAATCTGTCTAATCCCATCTTTTTAGAGATTGCAAAAAGCCAAAGATCCACTGTTGATGTGTAGGATGCATACTATATTCTGTACAACAGTGATTTCCATGTAGAAATTTTGCCTTCAAAATCTTTGAAATGCCCCTTAATATCACAGAATCATAAGATTATAGAGTTGGAAGGGACCCCAAGGATCATATTATTATTGGCCTCATTGGCTTGTCAAAAAATAAATAAAAGCTTCAAAATATTTCTAGGCCATCTCTCCAGCAGATACTCCTTCAAGTTTGAACTTGGTCACATCAACTTGATTTGTACAGCCACACAGCCCAGTGTAGGGCCAGCCCAGTTTTACCTAGTCCATGTTTATGGTGCTTAAACTTTAGGTCTTTTTGGACACAGAATCCTGAAGGAACCAACACTAAATTTCTGTAGGCACCATGCAGACTCTTACATAGTGATGAGGCCAGATATCCGCATGATATGGCTTAGGAGGTCACACTTTGCCCACTTAGCTCTCATGATGCATACTAGCCATACTCCAAAGGACATTTGGAGACCTGCAGATGTAGGGTGCTATAATAATAATAATTATTATTATTTTTATTTTCCTGCTTCTAGCTCCCCATGCAGAATAAGAGAGCGTCTTCCACCCTGGTGGTATGCTCTTTTGCATGCCTGTCGGCAGCCATGTAAGCTGAAAAGTACTGTTCATGATGGCTAGGGTCATCCCAACCTCCCTATGAAGAACACGAGAAATGTGTGCTGTTTTATTTCACCCTTCATTCTAACTTACGTCAGAAACGAAATTGGCCTTTTAGAAATGCCAAAGGCTGGCCTGACATAGCCTTTAATATTTGCCTTCTGTTTGCTTTGTGGGAACAGAAGGGAAGCATCTACTCATTGTTGGCATTTTCTGCACCAAATATCTGCGTTTTCTTAATCAACGCACTTCAAGTTTGGAACATTTCCATAATTTGTATTGACTCAGCTGTCTCTGTCCATTCTGCTTCTTTTACGCTTGCAAACTGAGCACATTCATGTACCCTGGGTGAACAGAAGCCAAATCCCAAAGGGATCTTTTTAAAGCCTTGACATATAGAGCAACGTTATAAAGTACTGCACAACCCACAGCTGCTTATAGGATTGTGTGACTATATTATGGTACAGTAGCAAGCTATGGCACAGTTCCATTGGTATCTTGTGCAATGGTGATTACATGACAGTTTTACAGAAAAAGGATTTATGTTGCTAGTGGATGCAGTAACTATCAGCAAATGTTAAAGGCACTGAAAATATATTCTAATTGGTTCATTTCAACCCAGGGATTTTACACAACTGTATACTGAATATTTTGTTCTTTCCTGACTTTTCTCATGCAAATCCACAAACATTCATTTCAGTTCTCAAGAGGATGATTTTCCTTACTTCAAAAACCTTTAAAGAATCTCTACATCTCTCAGCTATTGTTTCTGGCCCAGGAGATCTCAGTCATAAAACCACTTTCCACACTTCCTTTCTGATCTGTGACTCCTGGTAGCCTATCTGTTAGGGAAGGGCCATAGCTCAGTGGTAGAGGATCACCATTACATGCAGGAGGTCCTAGGTTTATTCCCTGGAATCTCTGCATACAGCTGGAAGAGACCCCTGCCTGAGACCCTCTGCCAGTCAGAGATGGATGGATCAGTGCTCTGACTCAGTATAAGGCAGTTTCTCAAGTTCCTATGTTCCTGTCTGCACTGGGGCAAATGTGTACCTGAAGCTTCAATACCTTTCCTGTGTAATATTGTAATTCTCATAGGATACAGGACTTTTTATCCTTTAGTCACCATGGTTTACATTTTTAATTTGTTGTTTTAAGCCACCCAGAGAACACTGTTGTGGCGAGTCATACATTATATTATATATTATAAATAAAGTCTCTGTAAGTACCTTAAAAAATTATTTAGGCCAAAGCTGTAAGTCTTCTGAGATGTCACAGCTTCTTCACACACTGTACGTTCATTTCCATTAATAAGAAAGGGTAAGTAAGTCTCACCGTGCCTTTGCTATGATACCAGAGAGTTGAGCCATCAAACACCTGCTTGGAATTGATGTTGTTTGATGACCAGGGAGAGATCAGCTGCAATAACAACATACTTGATTTTGTACGCTTTCTGGGGGACTCTGAAATCTGTTCGTAAATTCTTGGGTCTCCCAAGCTTTTTAACCATGTAGGAGTACTATACAAATACCTACGAGGCTCAGTTAGTGGAGATTCAATGGAGCTTTCAGCAGCCACAGAACGGATAATAATAATAATTTATTATTTATTATTTATACCCTGCCCATCTGTCTGGGCTTCCACAGCCACTCTGGGCGGCTTCCAAAAGAATATTAAAATACTGTGATACATCAAACATGAAGAGCATGATATGTACCTTTTTAAGTGGCAATGTGTTATGTACATATGTACCTTTTTAAGTGGCAATACTTTCTAATGCCTTTGCATTTAGTAGAGTGGAGGTGCATAAGGGTTTTTTGTTTTTTTTAACTGAACTGAAACCGACACCAGCAGTCCTTGAAACATTTCCTGAAAATAAAGGAATTATTTACTGAAACTATATAAATGCCAGCTGTTGCTTACTGTTGGGCGCCTTCAATACAGGAGACTGACTGCTTCTGCCCAGCGTGAATCCACACAGCTTGGTCACCATGCTAGGCCCTCATTTAACTGGGGACCCGCCAAGTGTTTAAAACGCTGGTAAGCAAACTTCCCGGCCACACAGAGCTCTTCTTCAGGCCTGGTGTCCACAGGAAAGGAACAGTTGCTCCGCCAGGCTCACTTTCCACCCAGCAAAGCCTGCAAACCAGGAACGACTCTGAGGGAGGGAGAGAGAGAGAGAGGAGTCGCCTTCCAGCAGTTCATCCCAAAGTGTGGCAACTTTCCCTCAGCCTTCAGGCGCCTCGCCTCTCCTTCACTATCCCACACACAAACTCCAGGCCCCGCCTCCCTGGACAGGCCCCGCCTCAGGCTCCTCCCACCCATCGTGGCGCAGCCAGTCAACGCGAGGCTGTGACATCAGCGCAGGGAAGCCGACCGGGGAAAGGAGCGAGGTGGATACATTGTAGCGATTCCTTTTCCTGTCTCGGCGCTTGAGAGACGTTCCGCGAGCAGCCGGGCGCTGGGGCCAAGCTGGGGCGGGAGGGGAGCCGCGAGAGAAGGGCGGGCGGCCGCTTCTTCCGGCCGGGAGCTCCGGCGGGCGCGGGTCGTAACAAAGGAGGGATCGCGCCTTTCGCCAGCGCCCAGGAGGATCGGGAAGACCCCTGAATTTCCGACCCGGCTGCCGCGCGCAAAACTTCATACTGTTGGGGGAGAGGGAGGAGGGCGAGAAGGAGGGGCGAGGCGAGGCGGCCCGGGAGGGAAGCACTGCTGGTGGCCTCGGCTCCCCCGACGGCACGATGCTGTCCAACACCCAGAACCAGAACCCCCAAATACTTTTCCCCAACCCGCCGCCGCCGCCCCCGCCGCCGATCCAGCCGCCCCAACAGCAACAGCAGCAGCAGCAACTGGCCCAGCAACAACAATTCCCCCAGTTCCACATCAAGTCCGTCCTCCCGATCAAGAAAAACGCCATCACGGATGATTACAAGGTCACCACGCAAGTCCTAGGGCTGGGGATTAATGGGAAAGTTTTGGAAATCTTCAACAAGAAAACTGGAGACAAATTCGCTCTGAAGGTAAGGCGGGTTGCCGGCGGGGGGAGCGGAGCGAATCGGGTCGAGGTCCCGGGAGGCCGATTCTGATCCTTTTCTTGATTTGAAAGTTTCCCCTGCCCTAGAAGTTTTAAATTCCTGTGGGGCTGTCATTCCCCATGAAAGCAACCGCCGAAATGAATAGTGGACTTGTTTCCGAGTAAACACCATTAGGATCGGGCTCTTGTAGACCCTGCCTGTGGCAGAAGATCGATCCGTAGCGGCGTAGAACAATAAAACTTGCTCCATTTTGGTGCGTGACGTGTGTCTATCGGGGGCGGCTGATCGGGGGTGGAGGTGGGGGTGGCGGGTATTGTGTCTAGTTTAAACCCGCAGGCTGGCGAAGTTGCAATGGAGGCGCCGCGCTTTACGGCCTAGGCAGGAGTTCCGCACTTACTCACCAGTGGAAAGTTCTGCCCTTTTTTTTAAGGGATGGGGGGCAGCTGATGATGTAATCACGTGGCGGGGTTTGTTTGGTTTACTCTTACTTCTTACTCCTCCTTACCAATGCCGCCTTTTTCAATCGGATCCCGCGTTTGAATGAACTGCGAGGAGTTGCCGGGGGTGGGGGATCCCCAGCGGCTCAGGAGCGCGGGGTGGCTATAATCCTAGCCCCACTTACCTGGGTGTAAACCCCACTGAAATCATGGGGGGTGGGCGCTGGCTTCTGAGTAGGAACGGGAAAGCTTATGCTGTCCAGCCTTGGAGCCAACTCCTAGGGTCCGAGGGGGCCTTCGGCCCCTCCCAATAAAATATTTGAAGGGGCTGCCCCCCCAAGTTGATGGGTATTGACATTCAAATACTGTGCGTGCACCGTGCCATGTGATCGATTATTCGGGGCGGGGCTTCCCTGGGACCCCGGTTATTTTATTCAAGTTGGCAACCCTGTGCCCAGTGTTGTCAATATAGGCTTGGCACTTGACCCTTCTCTCTCTCTGCCCCCCACCCCACCCTCTGCAGGGGGTTGCAATGTGTTTTGTGACCAGTCATGTCCTAGGACTGAGAGAAGGGCTTAGCTCGTGTCTCCGGGGCGGGGGGGGGGCGACGAACAAGAGAATCGAAAGCCAGGCGTGGACAGCTGCTGCATCTCACGTGGGGCGGCCGCAGACCGCAGCCCCCGGTGTAGAAGTGTAAACGAGGCGGAGGGGTTAAGGACGACTCCGTAACGACTCGGAGGTGGACCCGCCACCCGCACTCACGAGCCATTAATTTTGGGTCCCGTGGGGGGTTCCTTTCTCTCCCACTCCCTCCCCCGCTTTTATTTAAAGTCCCGCTTCTGTAAAAGCCTCCCAAAGTGGTTCGGGAGGAGGCAGTTCCTGGTCTTTAGGGAAACGGTTAGTTTCGCCATCGCCGGTCCCTCCCCCTCTTTCCCCGCAGGTCTGAGTAAAAGGAGGAGGGACGAGGCGAAATGGACCCTCCGCCGATCTCTGCTCGGCAGTGAAAGGAAGGCGACCGCGTCGGGGAGGAGGGGCTTCCGTGGGGAGTCTTCTCCTCAGGCTGGTCGTCTAGTCACGACAAGGCTTTTTAGAAAGAAAGAAAAAACGCGCCGCCCACCATGAGCAGCGAACCTCTTGGTGAGGAAAATGGAGATTCGCCAGTGGTCCTCTTAACATGTATGTTGACAGCTCACGTGTTTCCTCAGCTTTGACAAGGGAAAGAGAGCACAGGGCGGCTGGACTTCCTTGGCTGCCCCCTGAGTGTGTGTGTGTGTGGGGGGGTCCTTTTCTGGTAAATGCTCTCGAAGTCATTTTCAGGCACTAAGGCCGCAATCCTAACCCCACTCACCAGGGAGCAAGCCCTACTTTAGTTCAGTGGGGTTTACTTCCGAGTAAACGTGGTTGGGCTTCTGCTGAAAACCGCCCCCCCCAACAGACACACACCACTTTGAGCCTCTCCTGAGTTACTTCTAAGCACATGTCAATTTGTGTAGGGGTAAAACGCAGGAGATTAAAAAAAACCCAGTGTACATGTGCGAGACCATATGCGCTACAATTGAAGTGCCCTTTGTATTTCCTATAAAGTGAATGTAAAAAATCTAGCTCTGTGAAAATGTGCGCCCTGTGTAAAAAAAGCATAGCTGTCAACTTTTCCCTTTTTTAAAAGGGAAAGTCCCTTATTCCGAATAGGATTCCTCGCAAGAATAGTTGACAGCTATGAAAAAAAGGGGTGAACCCCCGCTTCTTTCTGTCCTGCATTCTCAACATTCAGATTTCCACAAATATAGCAGGTGAGAGGCTAAAAGATATTTACAGTGTTATATGTAAAAATCCTTTTGTATTATATTAGTTACAGAGAGCAGCGTCATTTGTGAAAGCGTGCTACGGTTGTGGGTTTTCCTAATACAGTTTATGTCTGAACTTTTTATTGAGAATATCTCATTTTGAGTTTAAATGTGAGTTCATTTCACAGGTGTGTGTGTGTGTGTTAGGCTGTGTGTGTGTGAGCGACTTGTCTACCTAGATAGGAGAAGCATGACTACCTAGATACTGGACCTGAGACTCCCTGTTCCACATCCACCCATTCATCTATGACATCAAGCTGGCAGTGGCTGTTCTGGGAGGTCCACGTGGTATAGAGTGTTGGACTTGGGAGACCTACATTTAAATCCCTGCTCAGCCATGAAGTTGACTGGCTGGCCTTGAGGATGTCTGTCTCAGCCTAACCTTAATACCAATTAATAATAAAGAATACTGGATGGTAACAGCCAAAATAGCTTTGCAACTAAGACTACAGAAGTTATTAGCTCACAATTATCCAGGAGAGTGTGTGTTTTTTACCAGCTTGAGCTAAGAGACAAAAATTTCAGATAGTGGCTGAATACTGTGTCATTATGTCTCTGGTTTTTGTGAACTGAAGCCTGGAAGAATGAGGTGAGAATGAGCAATAGAATCCTGAAGTGGTCAAATGACCTTGGGCAGCAACATCTTAAGTGATAAAAAGATGCAGCAGAAAGCTAACACATCGGGGAAATGAGCTGGAATATATATTGTTTCTCTGATAGCCCCCCCCCCCGAAACTTATAAAGGTTGTATTTTGCCTGCAATGAGATTCAACAGGTAGATCCCTCAAAACCTCCATTTCCCCCCTGTGCTTAAAATCGTACAACCTCAGGGTTCTACTGCTTCATTCTGTTGCATATAAAGATCAGCCCTCAATGGAATGCCAAGGGAGACTGCTGTTTTTCCATCCATGAAATGGAAATAATGCAAACCTACCTTGCAGGTGTGTTGTAAGGGCATAAGAAAGGAATGTAAAGCGCTGCGGTGATTAGTATTCTTCATCTTCTTGACCTCCCTCCTGACATTGGTTTGAATACAGTGGTACCTCAGGATGTGAATGGGATCCGTTCCGGAGCCCCGTTCGCATCCTGAACAGAACGTAATGCGCGCGTGCGCAGGTCGCGTTTCACCGCTTCCGCACATGCGTGTGACATCATTTTGACCATTGCGCATGCGCGAGCGGTGTAACCCGGAAGTAACACGCTCCGTTACTTCCGGGTCACTGTGGAGTGCAACCGGAAAATACTTATCCTGAAGCGTATTTATCCTGAGGTATGACTGTAATTTACATTCTGTGTGACTGGCTGACCTCCTCCAATGGAAACATTTTAGAAGTAAAACTCTCCACATGGGTCTGAATGATCTCATAATACTTTGCATACAGGCAATGTTTGTTTTGTTCTTTGTTTCGAAACGTACCTTCTCATCACTAGTATTTGTGTAATATTTCTGCGTCAGCTGTCACTGCCTTCTCACTTCAGAAATATTTGGGTGCATGAGGACAGTATGCCATCACAGCACTACTGTCGAAAGGTGCTGGCTTGTGTGGCTGTTGCATATAACTAGGGTGTGCCTTTATAAATCTCCTTTATGATGAACACAAATCTAATCTAAACCAACCATGAACAAAAGGCTTAACAAGACTCAAACCCACAGCCTTGTGAGATAAAGTTTAAAGAATGGAGTGAGCGATTCCATAAGATTCTGCCAGTAAGAAAATGGCACCTTCATTGATATTCCTTCATGTGATTCATCATATAATAATAGTTATCTAAAAGTTAACCTGTAGAATGCTAATTACCCTGACCATTCTCATTTCTAGAGACCCCTTGGGCTTAATTCAATAAGGCTGATTCAATAATTATGTTAGACAGCATTGTGGTGTATTGTTCATTGTGACATAGGTGGTACATATGTGCTTGGAGCATGAACCCTTTTCTAAATGACTTTGGAAGTGGTGAACGTGAGATGGATACATCTCTGCTGCCTCTTCCAGAAATTTGGAGCAGCCTGTGTCTTAGACATAAATTTGCTCCCACACATTAGCTGTTCAGAAATGCTATACATTATCTTGTTAATTGTAAAGATGGAAAAACAAGAAGTCTCCTTCTGTTGCAATTAAATCTTATTTCCCCTTTTTTTGAAACATCCGTTTTACAAGCAACTGGAAAGAAAAACCCCGGCAATTCTCATGCAAAGCAAATGTCTCTATGTAGCCATAAATGCTGAGCTTAAAAAGAGCCTGTGGAAAATGCTCTTTTACCTAATCAGCTGAATGGCAGATTCCTGCATTTTGCCGGAGAACATGCACATTTATCACTATTATTATGTCTGAGACACACTAATTCTATCCCCCCATCTAAGCTGTAAATGAATAGGCTCAGCTTCTATTTTGACAGAACACTCTTAATCAATTCAGCAGTTGCCACAACCACTCTAAATTGTAAGTTTCTAACGCTCCCCTGTGTGAAGCAGGAGGAAGGAGGGTTGGGGCAGAAGAGAAGGCGTGCACTCCAGTATCTCCATGACCACTCTGCGTTGAAAACATGGGTTGAGATAAGGCATGCAGGTCTCTAAGTGCCATTTATCTTGCCGACAGCAAAGCACAATGCCACAGTCATGCACTGTATCTCACTTTGACTTTTTTAATAAACTGGAACCAATTAAAGTGACGTTTATAGGCTGGGAGTAATACGTTAGTGGTGAATAATACGTCACACAATATTAAACTTTGTTCTTAGAACCTAGGTCTTTTGTTATTTATCAGTATGAGACCTGTACAGATGGAAAGTATATGGCCAAATGTGATATTGCCAGTGTAGACCAGTGGTTAGAGGAGTAGACCAGAGACTTGGGGTGTGTGTGTGTGTGAATGAATCTATCTCCAGTATTGGCCTGCAGATCAGTTCACCTCATGTCTGTTACCTTCTTTTCTTTCCATTGGACAGAAATAAATAATGGCATCTATCTTTGAGGGTTCAAAGAGATTTACTTGTGTTGTTTTGGTAATCCAGTTTACATAGGAAGCTGCCTTATACTAAGTCAGACCAGTGGTACATCGATATTGACTACATCAACTAGCAGTGACTTTTCAGGGTTTCAGGCAGGGGTCTCTCCCAGTCCAACCTGGAGATGCCAAGGTTGAACCTGGGACCTTATTCAGGCATATGTTGTGCCACTGAGTTAGATGGTCTTTCCCTAACTGGTGAGGTCATGGCAGGGATGAGATTATATTGGGGGGCTTGGGTAGACACATGTCACTCATACTAGCCAGAGTGATCTACTGTTGCTAGGACTGATTATGGTTAAAATGTTTTGTAAAATCTTGGCTTTCACTGTTTGTAGACATGACATTCTGTTTGCACTTCTCTCTAGGGGGGGAACTCTTACTCTCCTCTCCCTCTCCTTGTGAATGAGCTTAAACCATTTATCAAATGCATCAATTTCAGTGCAAAGTACAGGTCTGTGACCCTTTCCAGTTTCATTTAAACTGTTGAATTAATTGTTTGAGAGTTTGAGCAGGTAGAGCTACCTGGTTGTTTACTGATGCCTGGAGTTTTCTTCCAAACTCATCATTTGCCAAACAGGGGCTGAAGTGGGGCATATATACAGTACATTAGAAATATATTGCTTTTGTTTGGTTGATATCCATATCTGTATATAAACTAAAGGCGACTATTTAGCAACGTCAACACAAAAAAACAAGTAACTGAACAAACCAGATATCTGGAAAGAATTGCAACACAGCTTGTCTTGCTTCCGGTAAGGTTACAAAGGATTGGACTGAGTTGTTGTCAGGAGCTAAAGCTGAAACTTTCCCTGCAATTCTGCCCATTTGACTCTTCCCATTGGTGTTTCTTGTTTCCAGCGGTCATGGAGTATAAATGCAAACTTGGCTCAAAGGGGAAGACAATTGTAAACCTCATAAATATTAGAGTACTGCTTCTAGTTATGCTTGGTCCTGTTGGGAATTCCCTTGAAAGGGCCTGTTGCTAAATCTGCCCTCATTTTAGGCGCTCTTACATTATGATTTGATGATTACTTATCTCCATGATATGAACAGGGGGAAATGGTTTCATTTATTTAAGAACATGGGTTACTACAGACATATCATCATATAACATTAAGAAGAAGAAGAAGAGTTTGGATTTGATATCCCGCCTTTCACTCCCCTTCAGGAGTCTCAAAGCAGCTAACATTCTCCTTTCCCTTCCTCCCCCACAACAAACACTCTGTGGGGTGAGTGGGGCTGAGAGACTTCAGAGAAGTGTGAATGGCCCAAGGTCACCCAGCAGCTGCATGTGGAGGAGCGGAGATGCGAACCCGGTTCCCCAGATTACGTGACTACCGCTCTTAACCACTACACTACACCACTACCCAATCAAGCAATTCAAAGCAAATTGAAGGGTGTACAGCAAACAATAGAGGTCGTTTCACAAAAACCACACAAATCTTAAAGGTGAGTGGTGCATCTTTAGCACATGATAGAAGCTACATAATGAGGCTGCTTGACATGCCACCTCCTCTGGGAACTCCATGTTTTGGAAATTGTATTAAGTCCATGTATGTTTAAGCTGAATGAATCTAAGTTTCCCAGCAAAGTGTTTCAAGTAGCCATGGTATATAGGACATAGACAATCTTGTCTATGAAATATATTTAGAACACAAAACAATGCAGGTCTACTTAGAAGTAAGGTCTATGGAGTTAAGTTGGGCTTACTCCCAAGTAAGTGTGAAGAGGATTTCAGCAGCCATTCATTAAAGAACCAAAACTCAGCAGTATGATAAAATCTTGCAGGTGACTGCCTTTAAAAGATGTTGGCTGGTCACTGATTTCTGCTATACAAAATGAAATTGGAAAAGCACTCAGTAGTAATTAAACCCCGGCAGGTTGAAAACAGCAAGTTGTCTCTGTATCCATTCAGACCTGGACACCTTTTCCTCTAGAAATCAATTCTGTAAAGTGGAAGGAAACTTTCCATTGACAGTGGCAAGTAGCTCAGGAGAAGCACTTTGGCAAGATTTGTACTATACTGTCCTCGTCAAATGGCAGCTTGAAGGTCAATGTTTGTGGCCAGTTATTTGCAGAAATGATTGCTTCCCCCTCAAGCTGCTGAAACATCTTGACAGACAGGAATAAAGTGTATGAACGATGGGAAATCTGGAGTATGTAAATCACTGCTGACTTTATACCTGGATCTGTTTATTGTTAATGAGGTCCAGGCATTATGTGACACAGATTGCAGAACTGGGAAAACAACACCTCAGACTGAAAATTCAAACCTGATGGTGTTTACAGCTTTATATGAGATCCAGAGTCATGATGTGACTGGCTTCCTTAATTCAACTTTTTATTTTAAAAAAGACCAGGTGGCCTTCATCTTGGTATTGGTTGTTAGCATCACATTCTCCCATACCCTTTTGAGGAGGTGAGCCATTGCTGTAGCTGCCAGTACGCTTGTCCAGCTCAGTGTGGATGGAGAGGTTGCTAGTTCTGATGGAGCCCAGGTAGACAGAATCGTCTACAACCTCAAGTGTGTGGTCACCAGTATTGATGTGTTGAGTTTGGGCAATGTTCTGACCCTTTATCTGCAACAAAACATGTCTCTCCCATATTGGCTTCTACAGCCACAGCATGCTTTGTAACTCTCCAAAGGTTTGACTTTATTTGTGGCAGCACCTACACTTCGGAACTCCCTGCCGATTGACATCAAGCAGGTGCTCTCACTGTACTCTTTTCAGCACCTGCTTACAAACATTCTGGTCTAGACAAGTATACCCAGATGCTTAGAAAATGAGGTACTTTTAATCTGTTTAGTACTGTATTTTAACTTTTGTATGTTCTAAAATGTGGTTGTAATTTTTTCTTGTTTTATCTTTTTGTAAACCGCTTTGAGGTTTTCGGTTGGTTGTTTTTTTACCATCGAGCAGCGTATACATTTTATTAAATAAATAAATATCCTTTTTTTAAAAAAATTGAAACAACTGATGAACTGTTGTCATCAAAAAGCCTTCAAGAGATGTCTGAAAGTTGGCAGTGAAGATGCCTGCCGAATCTCTGCTGGCAAAATACTCGGCAGAATGGGACCAGGGACACTAAATGTCTGACTTCTTCTTGAAGCCAGAGTCAGGTTTCTGAAACATGAGGAACAACTAACAGCCCTGTTCTGGATGTTCTCAGTAACTGAGTTGGAATATAAGGGCTCAGAGGGTCCTTAAGGCATCCTGTTCAGGGCCTTGATTCTTAACACAACCTGGTGGCATAGGGGCAGCCAGTGCAGATGTTTCAGCAGAGGTTTTTCATGCTGTCAGCCATCTCTCTTGATCAGCAATCTACCTGCTCCATTCTGTACTAGCTGGAGTGTACTAGCCAAGGGCCACCCCACCTAGAGCATATACAGCAATCCAATCATGAGGTTACTAAATGCATGGACCGCAGTTGTCATCAAGATATGGCTAGTAAAAAGCACTCATAGCCATAGGAGTCACTTAGAATCATAGAATCGTAGAGTTGAAAGGGAACTCAAGGGTCATCTAGTCCAACCCCCCCGCATTGTAGGAATCTCAGCTAAACATGGGTCTCTGATGACAATGTATATCCGTTTGTACCCCAAAGCTATGTACCTGCTTTTTCAGAGGGAGTGCAGTCCTATACAGAACAGGCATCATTTGTGTTCCTTTGAATATGGAAAAACAAAACCTGGCCATTAGAAGTGTGCAGATTTTTACCCTCCACCCCCATTTTGACAGCCTGAGAATAATTGCATTGTTCACAGTGATGGGTGTATGCGTGTTTATTACTCCTTAACTTAAGAGAATCTCATTTAGTCCAGCTGAAAAGATTTTTCACTGGTGTGGTTAACGCAGTTGCTATTGATCAGCCTATTTAATGCACATCATAATGGCAGCCAGCCCAATCTATTTCAAAGCTAAGGTACTCTGATTTATGCTGGTTTGCTTCAAAGGGGATTCAATCCATTTAAATCTGAGGGCATCATCACAAAAGAAGCAAGGACTGTGTTTTTGGTCTGGAATAGGTCACAAATGTTGTCTAATGTGAGGCAAGCCATTTTGAATTCAGATGGACATAACAATCAGGGCAGGTTTCTTATTTGATTTTGTCATTGGGGAAATGCAAAAAAACTGTGCTGTAGATGTCATCTGCATAAATGATGTCACTGTTTTGGCTATGCTGGGATTTGGATTGAACTGCTTCTGATTTATTTTATTGGGAAGTTTACATTTGAACTGGACCAAAGTTCAAAGCATTGTTTAAATATCACAAATTTATATAAGGCTTATATACTCTCACCTCTCCTCACTCATGCAAACACCCCTCTCCACATTTTGCTGTAACCATGTTTTAGTGTTCAGAGATTTGGAACTTCACATCTGAACTCAGTTTAGGCAGTGCAATGGGATGGGCTGTTCCTGTCTTCTCCTTAAGTAAAAAGAACTAGAGTTCATTATTCAGATTTCCCTCCCCGCCCCCCTGCCCGATATTCCTGAGTTACTACTTTGGAGCCTGTTTGGTCATTTCTTTAGGAAATTATCTGGATGTCTGCTTCGTATCCAGCTTGAGAACATGGAATAGGTTCAACTTCTCATCCCTTCATCATCCATATTTATTCTCTGTATGCCCCTCTCCCAATCATGTACTTGGATAAAAGAAGCATTGTGAAATATGATCTGGTCATTCTCTTGTAACCACAATTAGTTTTCAGGACTTGGGTCCTTTTTTTAGCTGTTATATGTGGAATGCTAACATGAAGGGGCCACCTCTGGTTGTTGTTTATATCTTCTCTGGGAAGAATATCCAAGCATGAGCTTTCTAGTATAAGTGCTTTCAGGCAGGGAGAACCACCAGATTTAGGGCTCAAGTTAATCATTAATTAGGGCGTGTGATTAGATCCCATGAAGACTTCTTCCTAATATATTGAAGCTTCTGCTCTTGGCAGGGTTCAGAGATTGCAAATGGGACAGGGTATGGGCTTTGACTTGTGTTGTTTTGATCTTCAGTCAGAATGATTTGGGTCAAAAGCAATCTTGGTTTGCGCAGGAAATGTTGCTGCTACTTTCTTTTCTCTCTTTTGCTGCTACTTTCTTTTCTCTACTTTCTTTTCCCTCAAATGCTAGCTGTTGTGCTT
Organism: Podarcis raffonei; assembly: GCF_027172205.1. Lineage (NCBI taxonomy): Eukaryota > Metazoa > Chordata > Lepidosauria > Squamata > Lacertidae > Podarcis > Podarcis raffonei. Next base: position 60,397,122 of record NC_070607.1, read on the forward strand.
GATACCTGGACAAATGGTCTGACTCTGTATAAGGCAACTTCCTATGGCTTTAGCTAAAAACTTAATGTAGACCTTGGGGTGTACACCTATGTTCAAACTACTGTCAGGGGAAAAAAGTGTCTTATTCTCTCTCTTGCAGTAACTCCAACTGAAGTGTTAAACTCTACCCACCTAAGTGTTCACCTGGATTTATGCATATTTCACTATAGTGACACTGTCAGTTCTTCAGATAACTCTTTCTGTTGCCTGTTGGTTATGTATACAGCCTTTGTCTTTCTGTGGCTACATGGACTCTTCATGTTATCTTCAGTCACAATTTTTCCGGAGAAGTCTAAAGTGGGTCCTTATGCAGCAGTTAAAACATCGAAGCAAAATGTTACCAAGGAGACTTTTTTTGATGACTTTATTTTCCCCCACCCCCTCCAAAGGACACATTTTTTAATTGGCACAGTGTTTGTTTCTGTCTGTACTGGTTTGGAATAAAAATTCCCTGCATTTTAAGCATCTAAGGCAGGCACCCCCAAACTCGGCCCTCCAGATGTTTTGGGACTACAACTCCAATCATCCTTAGCTAACAGGCCCAGTGGTCAGGGATGATGGGAATTGTAGTCCCCAAACATCTGGAGGGCTGAGCTTGGGGATGCCTGATCTAAGGTCTTCATTATTGGAAAAAACAATATAAATGCAGATCCCATGAGTTCTAAAAGAGGCTTCTAGGCTGAGTCAAGTCCTAGATTGAGTGTCCCTGTTGTTTCGTCTGTGTTCATGCATAATTTCCCTGTTTATTGTGTATTAATACAGGGCTTCTGTGTAGTGTTTTCCACCTGTGGACCTCAAAGTGCTTCACAGATAGCAGCAAGCTTTCTAGAACATGTGCTGTTGACATTCATTCTTGTAGCACTTTGCTTCATGTAATGAGCCTTCTTCACTCAAGTGCATAGTGAGGCCTTGCCACCCTATGCATCTTTAGTCAGAACCAAGTCCCATCGATTCAATGGAATTACTCCCTGGTAAATGCACATAGAATTCTTAGCTACACGCTCAGCCCTTCATAACGCAGTGGCTTTCTAGAGTTCTACTATGGCGCAGCTATATAAATTAAGTAGGCAAATAAATATAGGGAAGTAAGCACTGTAGTTGAGGACACAGATATGGTGCATAGGCTGTAATCTTGGCTTCCTCAACCTCGGCCCTCTGGATGTTTTTGGCCTACAACTCCCATGATCCCTAGCTAGCAGGACCAGTGGTCAGGGATGATGGGACTTGTAGTCTCAAAACATCTGGAGGGCCGAGGTTGAGGAAGCCTGCTATTATCATTCAAGAATGATGTGGGAAATGCATCAGAATGGTAATGTTTGTGTGTGTGTATTTGCCAGGGAGATCCAGTTGACTGTGGTCCTAGTGACACAAGGTAACAGTGCAGGGAGTCTGAGACAGTGATACAGTGGATAGCAGGTAGGGAAGGGTTTAACGAAGGCTGCAGCACAGGTGAGTTGTAGGGGGTCAGGAAAGACTTTGTGGAAGAAGTCAACATTGAGGGGAGACTTTGAAGGAAGAGAGAGGAACAAGTTTATTCATTTATTTATTTACTGCCATTTATATACTGCAGTCCCAGAGTGTTGTACAACAATGAAATGTAACATAAAACAGTACAAAACCATCATGAAATGACTGACCAGTCAAAAAAAAAAAGTTTCAAACAGCTGCCTAGGCCTGTTGGCATAAAAAAAAGGATTAAAGAGGCACCTGAAAGTCAAAAGTGAGGATGCCCCCTGATCCTCAGCCAGAAGAGTGTTTCACAGCATGGGACCAGCAACACTAAATGCCTGGCTTCTGCTTTAGGCCAACTGAGCTTCTGTATTTTTTTGGAGGGGGGCAGATTTGCTGCTGCTGCTGGTAGATAATCAGTCCATTGTTTGAATTAGACACTGATTATCGCTCTAGTGGAAAAACAGCCAATACGGAAGAGGGAAAGAGAGCTGTAGAGTTGGTTGACTTTTTACTTCTATATTTGACAGTTTGGACTCCAGCAGTATTTCCTGCTAAATGTCTTCAGCTGTGGTTCCAAAAATAGCCCATAGCAAGGTCTCCTTTCCTTGGCATCACAGAGACCCTCTTTATTTATCTCTTTGTTTACAGGCTGCAGTGACGACTTGCTATGATTCCAGCCACTTAGTATTCTAGCCAAGGAATCTTGGAATTTGTGTCTCCTGTTTTCTTTTTTTTTAAAAAAATGTTCTGTTTGGAAAGCCTTAGTAAACACTGCCTTTAAGAATGTGGTAAATCTGTGAGTAGGAGATTACCCTAGAGAAGCATTAACATACAAACAGAAATGTCGCATTGTGGTTTGAGATTGCTGGCAAGCAGCTATGAACCTGTTTTAGAGCAATGTATAAGGTTGACCAGGATTTTATATTTCATTCATTTTATTTGGCTAAAATGGCTACTTTGGACTAGTGTATCAAAGAAGAGACTGGGGTTTGTATCCTAAGTAGTGGAAGTTAACCATCCTGTTAGCGCAAGGATTTGCACTTGTGCAATAGGGCTTACTGCCCCCCATCCTCCCCCCATGAGCCCATTAAATCTGTCCTGGGTTTTCCCCAAACCCTTTAGAGCAGATTTGGGAAAGTGCAGGAGGAAGAAAGGTGGGAAGTCCTGTTGCATGAGGTCACCTTCAGACTTCCAAGAATAACTGTCCTGCCTGACGTGTATCTTGTTCTAGTGAAGGGCGGTCTGAAAGGGTAATATCAACAAGGAACTGTAATTTGAATCTGTTTTAGTTTAACTTTTGTATGTTTTAAAGTAGGGTTGTGAATTTTTCTTGATTTTACTTTTTTATCTTTAGTAAAAGGCTTTGATTTTTTTTTAAAGCAACAACAACCAAGCAATACTCTTAGATAGGAGTTTTTCATAAGACCTATTCAGACATTGTCAAAATGTGTAAGCCATCATGGAAGGGTGAGGCAATGGGGACCATCATCCTAGCTTTTCCTCTGCCTCATATCTTTTTTGTTGTTGTCTTATATGAGTTGGAATGTGACTGTTGCACTGGGTAGCCCTTTGTCTCCATTGAGATTCCACCTGGAGATCTTGATTTTCCAAGGTATGTAGTTACTTAACTGTATCAGAATTTGGTTACGCATTTCAGTATACTTATTTCCCTGTAAACAAATGCATAGACATGCCCACTAATGCCCTGGAGCAGTTGAACTCAATGTTCTCATGTCGACTCTCCTGACTTAACAGCTAGGTGTGTTATGTAACGTAATTCATTTTCTTTCATATGCCAGAGAATTGAAACAATTACCTTACAGGCGAATAGTTTTAAAATATGGAAGGCGCAACAGGCAGATGCTGTTCCTAATTTGTAATTTGTTTATGGTAGAATGAAGTGTGAACAGTGCCTTACATAGTATTCACACACAGTAGTAACTCTGAGGCCTGTGTTTTAGGCCCCATCTACACTATACAATTAAAGCAGTTATCAAACCACTTTAAACGGTGATTACCTCCCCCCCCAAAAAAGAATCCTGGGAACTGTGGATTGTAAAGGGTGCTGAGAGTTCTTAGAAAATCCCTATTTCCCCTCAGAACTACAATCCCAGATGGTTTCGCAATCACTTTCTCTTCCCAAGGAACTCTGGAGATTGCAGCCATGTGAGGGGAATAGCAGCCTATAGTGCAGATGGGGCCATAATTACCCATTGCAGCACAGTTGCTATGGCACCCCACATGCTCTCAACTTAGACCATGTTCCAGAAAGACATCAGCAGGCAGGGGGCAGGGACTCTTAACATGCCTCGTAGTGTTGTCCTTTGCTCCCATTAAACCATGTTTACACACACCATATATTTAAAGCATTCTTACACTGCTTCAATTGTCATGGCTTCCCACGAAGCATCCTGGGGACCAGTAGTTGTTAAGGTTGCTGGCAGTTGTATCTTTTTGCAGTGTTTCCTAACAATTCCCAGCACCCTTAACAATCTACAATTCCCGGGATTCTTTGGGGGAAGCCATTAGTATTGCCATGGTATAAGAATGCTTTAAATGTGTCCTGTGATAATATTGCATCTAGTTCTCTAGCAATAAATCACGTGAAACAGTCATACTTGCTGGGAAGATGGAATTATTGCACCAAAACTTGCTGATCTGATTGCTGAGAAACCACTGTTCACAGACAACAGGAAAACTTCCTGGGTGACATCATTTGGGCAGATTCATGATGTCATGGTAAAAGGTGGGTGTTTGGAAAGCCCTAATATAACTACACTTATCACTGCACCTCTCAGAGACCCCACCATTAGGACCACCAAAATATGTGAAACTGAATGCCCGAGAGCTGCTGTAATTGAGTTTTGCTAAGAATGCACAAAACATAACAATGTTGATAATGACTATCGGGCATAGAAAATAGAAAGAACTGAAGGAAGGGGTGGAGTGCCACTTTATATGTTTTCTGTACGCACATATAGAAATGAATGAGTTGATGGCAGTTGCACAGCGTATGGTTGATCTGTAAATAGAATGGACCAAGCTGGGTGCTTCGTTAAACAATTATTTCCTCTTCTATGTTTATGACTCTGAAGACTAAAATCATGCTCAGGCTGTGAGTCTCTTTCCAGCTACTTTCTAAAAGAGTTTTGTCCTAAGACTTGGAGAACCTCAAAGCTATGCATCTGTCACCTCCCATGCACCCATGGGAGTCTTTCCTGGCACCCAAAGGGTCCCCTCCTCCTGCTGCAATTTTGCTTAACGAAGCTGTTGTTTGGGGTGCTTACATTTGTTCTCCTGTTTGCAAATGTGTTCATGGGCCTGAAAAGGCTGACAACCCATGCCTAAATTCTCAACAGAGTGTGCCTGTTCACAGAGTGACAATTTCTTTAAACAGGCTACAGTTGAAATGAGTTTAATAACAATAGGGACATCTTAAAAGATCCTTCTGTGAATTCAGAATCATCCACAATATTCATGGAATTACTTCTAAATGTGATTTCAGGGAAATGCAGTGATAAAACTCCGCTATGGAAGTCTAACAGTATATATGTATTCAGCTCCATTTTAAAAATAGGGTCTATCAATAGATTGACTGCCTGGATTCAAGATTCTGACAGAGCCCTCGTCTCAAACTGGGATACAGCGATATTGTTTTAGAAACCCAGCAAGTAGCCTTTGCATAGTCTAGCAAAATCAATCTCTCTTTCTTTCTGTTAAGTTTTCTTTTTTCCTCTTTAAAATGTTGGTCATTAAACAAGTAGTTCAGCAGTCCTGTTAATCTTAACAAAATGAAATACTTTGGAGCAACACTGAAAATTAAGATTTTCGTTATTGGGATGGTCTTAAAGTGAGCTGCAGAGGCATTCACCAGCACAGACGTTCCGGTTCTCAGTGTCTCTTCTGTATTGCCTTACCTGTTAGAGGTTTTCATTGGTGCTTGTGAATGCCGGTGATGTCAGTGGGTGTCTGATACTTAAAGGCAATCTGACAAGCATGGTTTCCTCCACTGATTTGAGGGCAGAATCAGTAGCTGAATGGGACCAGTAACTGAATGGTAATGTCATGTCTGTGGAATTGCTCCAGCAAGTTTCACCCATGTCTACTTTTTGGTGCTAGATAGATATATAATCCTGGTTGTTGTTGTTTCTGCCCTTCAACCTAAGTTCCCAGGGACCTTAAAATACAGTATTTAAAACAGCTTAGGATAGGATAGGATAGGATAGGATAGGAGACCCATTTCATTATGGCTTGCCAAAAGACATACATTCAAATAGCTGGAGAGAAGACCTGTTCTTCACTTAACACCTGTTTTATGTTTTAGTTGCTTGCCTTACAACAATCAGTGGCAGGATCCTGCTTGTTCAAACAATGAGCTGAACTTGTCCTTATCCTTTGTTCCTCCTCCACTGCATTTCCTCCTTCAGATTTTGTTTCACGTACTTGGTCTTTGCCGCAGTTGCTGGCATCCATCAGATTTTCATTTTCCTTGGAAAGAAGATTTGCCGGAAATAATCAGATTGGGATGCCTCTTTTAAATCCTCGGGACAATGCAGCCAGCTTTCTTTTTTCAGATGAGTAAGGCAAATGCCAAAGTCTGTCTGTCTGCGTGAGCCAGCAAAGCTTGCCAGCATCAGCAGCTGTGTAATTATCCAAATGACATCATCATCATAGTGAAATTGTGACTCAGCAGCTTTTAGCTGATGGGCTTGCCTGCCTTCATCGTGCTCAAGGAATCCAGAATATTGGACTGGCTCTGCATTGTGGATAAGAGCCATTAGGGAGTAGCCTATACACAGTGCCTATGTTGCAGCAGCAGTAGCACACAGTTGGATTTCCTTCAGAAGGGCTTGCTTTGTGGTAGAGAGTGGCGTTTCCATTACCGACAGCAGTACTTTGATCTTCCAGAGCCATGGAATCTGAGACTGGGACAGCCTAGATTCTATTCTTGGGTCTGCCAATATACTATCAGATGACCTATATGCCACCCCGCCCCCCTCACATGAAGTGAGTAAAATGAGAGTGACTGCTGGATGATCTGAGCCGGCTGTCTTATTGCTAATTGGTTTAGTAAGAGTTCATTTTGAAGGTCAGGGTGTTGCTATACAGCACACTGGGTTGTATTCGTTGTGGCTTTCTTAGGCAGAACTGAGCAGTATAGTACATGCTACTTGCTGCTTGTACATTCAGCAAAGTTCTTCCACTCTAGCAATCAGAAAGTTTCGCTGCTTCTCTTGCCGATTTCAGCACTGAAATATGACCAGCCTCTGAATATGAGCAGAGTGTCCACTATTGATGTTCTATACAGATCAGATGATTCTCAGTGGCATTAGTGGAATGAATGCCGAAACTTTCTCTTTCAATTCTTTCATTTCTTTCATTTCTTTCCTTTTTATTTTTTGTTTCATCAGACTATTCAGACAAATCTGTTCCATAAAAGCCCTTTCTTGTTGTATCAGTTCTAGGCTACTGTTGCCTGGTGTTGGTTTGTGTTGTTTCTTCTACTTCCCTTACTCCTCAGCAGGTAAGTGTAGTGAAAACAAACAGAAAACAAACAAACAATTTACATGTAAATCGTAACGCATACCAAAATATATTAAATCTTCCAAAAGTGCAAGACGTCCAAACCCTCATATAATGTGAACATAAGTCATTAGTTTTATCATTAACAAAGGTGGCGAAATGAAATGGTAGTTCTGGTCTCGGAGTGCTTTCTGTGAGAGGTGGTAGATTTTCATGCACACTTATCAGTTCTATGTGCTTTTATCTTGAGAGAGCCCTCCTAGTATTATCTGGCAGGAGGAAGGCATGTGTTCTGTTTCTATTTTGTGTCACACAGCTGTGAAATCCTGCTGTATCCCATGCTTGACAAAGGATGCCCTTGAGAGAGTCTGTCAGATGACAACAGGTTGCAAGTCTGTCAGGTCATATTAGGATCTCATTTCGATCAGCGAGCTGAACACCTGTAGCTTGCTCTTAAAAAATACCATCTTCTATTACCTGGATTTGAAAGGAAGGAGACAAAGACCCAGATAAAGCTGCAGTAAATTTTAGATTTTTGGTGTTACAGAATGTTACCAGCTAATATCTCTTAATAAATCAAATGTGGATTGAATTGGTGGTTCATACAGCATTAGAACTGAAACATAACTAGCCTTTAAATTTGTATGTTTTTGAAAGCACAACACAAACGATAGAGATCCACATACCCAACTAATTAAAAATGCATAGCTCCCCTAATATTACCATATGTTTATTTATGAATGTCTTCCCATGAAACATATTGAAGTGAGTCAATACGAACAGAGGAGCATTATGACACAGTATGTACTAAGTATACAGATTTTGCAACTCTCTTAATCCATTCATTATTGGAATTACCTGTAGCAAAGTATATTTGTTTCAGCAATCCTAATGCTGCTTAGAGTCCACCACTTGTTTTGGTGTAAACTTAACAAATCCTACAAATGGAAATAAGGAATCAGGAGTTGGAGCTGGTGATCACTTGTCTGTCTTATTTTGGGAGATTGACTGTAGTTATTTCTGATGTGCAGGTAGCTCAAATATATTAGATCTTCCCATAAATTGTAAGGCTTTGCTTAACTTCATGCGTCTACTGTCCAGGATTCAGGAGTCACAACTTTCTGGCTGCCCTCTCCATATACAGAAGTACAGGTGTCTTATAGTCTCCAATATATTAATCTTCATGGCTCTTTTCATACAGCTTGCTAGGTCATCATCATCATCATTTTATTTGTATGCCGCCTTTCCACAGTCAATAACAATGCTCAAGGCGGCTTACAACATGACAAGATTTACATAACTACAAAAGTCATAACAATAAATAAACCGCATCAAAAAATACACAACCAAATGGAAAACAATTTCCACATAAATCAAAATCTAAAACTAAGAATAGAGCATTAATATCACAGTTTAAAACGACATAGGTAAAAAAATAACAGCAATTTAAATAAATAAAAACACAGAGCCCTCTCTACCCAGCAGCAGCGGCAGCAGTCCTTTATGGAGCCCATCAGGCCCCGCCCTAGGCCAGGTGGTGAGTGACAGGACTGGGGCCCTCAGGCGCTCAGCAGGGGAGTCCTCCTGGCTAGCTTGGCTCCCTACCAGTAAGGGGGGATAGAAACACATTATCGAGCTTGTCAGTGGCAACAGTTGTGCAGCTGGAGTAAGAATGCATTCATGTCTGGTTTTTCACACTCCTGCTGGTTATGTGAAGGCCTTATGAAGCAAAGTTGCAGTACCTGCACAGCAGATTACCACCACCACTCTGGGATGAGCTTTAAAAAGGTAATTTGTATCTTGCTTCCTCGCCCACAGTGCCAGATCTGGTACTTCAAATGCTGTACAGAAAGTGCTAGGCTTTGAAGTCACTTGTTGCAGATCTAAGTCAGCACTGAGTAATGCTTTTAAGGTTTGCATACCCTTTTGAAAAGGTCTTTGCTTCTTCTAAATCCCTGAAGTGTTTGACTGGCAATAAAGCTTTCCATCAAAACACACAAGGGCTGAAGCAAGGAGGGTGAGAAGGCCCTTTTGAAATCTCTGCTTAGCACGTTGCCAGCATGCAGACAAACTTTGGCAAGCCCAGGTGACATTCCACTACAATCTGTTAGGTGAGGGTTAGTCCTCACAGCTGTTCCAGCTGCCATATTTGGCTCTTTGATTGTAGAAAAGTCCTTGGGCAGAGCAGTGCTATGCCTCAGGTACACTAGGGTGGGAGAAGAAATACCACTGAGTGACCTATACATGCTCAACCAGGGAGGCAAGGGGATTCAGAAACTCTGGAAAAATGGCTGGCATATCCATTGACACCCTGGAAACCTCAACAGTCAGGGACAAATGCTGACAGTGATGCCCACATGCTGCTCTTATTGGTGGTGGTGGGAAGCCAATTAAATCATGACAATCAAGACTTTTTTGTGCAGTGATAATGTTATTAAAGGGACACGGGTGGCGCTGTGGGTTAAACCACAGAGCCTAGGAATTGCCGATCAGAAGGTCGGCGGTTCGAATCCCCGCAACGGGGCGAGCTCCCGTTGTTCGATCCCTGCTCCTGCCAACCTAGCAGTTCAAAAGCATGTGAAAGTGCAAGTAGATAAATAGGTGGGAAGTGCAAGTAGATAAATAGGTGGGAAGGTAAACGACGTTTCCGTGTGCTGCTCTGGTTCGCCAGAAGCGGCTTAGTCATGCTGGGCGCATGACCCGGAAGCTGTACGCCGGCTCCCTTGGCCAATAAAGCGAGATGAACGCCGCAACTCCAGAGTCGGTCACGACCGGACCTAATGGTCAGGGGTCCCTTTACCCTTAATGTTCTTAAGTATCTTCAGCATGCCAATGGAATTCATACCCAATAAGTGGTAATCAGTGTTCTTCCACGAGTAAGAATGAGGGAGGAAGATAAGAAATGCAGGCCCAGAGTTCTGCATGATCAGACCCCTCCCCAGGTCCTTTGGCCAATTATGGTGAAAGAAGCCAATTAGGGAGCTTTCTGCAAATAGGATTTCCCAGCAGGAGGAAAATGAATTATCACTTCCAGGTCAGCGTGGCCTCAAACTCCCATAGCAACAAGGTTGATTGGCATTTGTATGAGGGAATTCCAGGAGAACAGGTTTCTAGTCTCCTAGGGGATGCACATACACAAACATCTTCCTGGAAAGGTCTGGTCAAGGAAAGAAATGCAACAGCCCTGGATGGTTTTTGGCAGTGAGCAGCACATGAAGGAAGTGCAGTGCGCGCGCGCGCACACACACACACACACACTGCTTTGCAAACTTTAGATTGGAATTTGAGCTGTAATAAAAATGGATGCTGGCCAGACTTTAGAAACCTGGGCTAATAAGGAGGCAGCATGTGACGAATGCATTCCTCTCACTACAGTGGCAATTGAATTAAGCTAGAGCACATAAATTGGAATCCAGCATGAGCAGAATAAGACCAATGTACTGCACTTACAATGTGACATTTGCAGGAGTGGTTTATGCTCCCAGCATCTACCCAAGACATGTTGTTTTCCTAGATCTACAGTGCATTGCCAGAGAGGTGTATCCTAGGGACTCTTGCTGGGTGGTATAAGATACTAGGCCACAATTCCTGGCTTACACACAGAAAACATTAGTGAAGCAGTGTCAGGTTTTGTTTTTCCATGGTATTGTCTGTGATATCTCAGGGGATCCTGATATACCCTTTCTAGATGCCATGTTGTGTGGGCTTCCTTCGCCCATTATGTACTGAGGGTTAGCTAGTCTCTAGGGGGGACTAGCCCCTACTAGTCACACTGGCCTTGTGCGTACTGTGATAAATGTTACCTAGCCTCCTGAAAAGGGTAGACTAAGCCCAGAAGCTCATAGAAGATGGATTGTTTGAAAGTTGGCTGGGTCCAACATTCCTCAGGCCCTAAGCTCTTTTCATAATACTTCTTGTATAACTGGGATTGGAGAAGCTTAAATTCTTACAGTGCAAGACCTGGGATTTCTCTCTGTCAGCTGGGGAGGCATTTAGGTTGTGCCCTCAGGCTGTGAGAATCTGTGTTGCTGTTTGTAACCTCCTGGGACAACTCTGTCTAGTTAAATGCTAGTGCAAATGCAAATAATTAATTGGGTGTCATAAGGCCATCTGTCAGGTTTTAAAAAAATATTTTTAAAGGTTACTTATTGGTATTTCTGAGACTTGGTCTCTAGTGGCTAGATGTTGTTGTTAGCAATCTGGTCTGCTGGGTGGCAGGGGTAGACATGGAGTTTGGGGACATATCATTAAAAATAAAAGATTTCATGCATACCCACAAAGACATGCAGTTAACCTTTGCCAACAGCAAAGAAAATAGGCTTATGCTGGCACGAACCAATTAGTCACATGCATTTGAACACATTCCTTTTAAAGAATTGACACATAAAGTACTTCCTTACGAAGTTCAGTTGACTACATACCTGTCATAGTAGCTCACTGAGCAGGTGCAGGAACACATTAAGAGTGCAGCTGGAAAGGTTTGGGAAGGGAACACTGCTCAGTAGTAGATCATGCATTAGGGACTCAGGTTCAATCCCTGGCCTGTCAAATTAAACACACACACACACACACACACACACCAGGCAACAGCTAATGAGAAACACCTTTGCCCAAGACCCTGAAGAGCCAAGACCAGTCAGAGTAGAGAAGAATCAGCTGAATGGACAAATAGCCTCAACTGATATAACATTGCTTCCTGGCTTCTAGTGTTTCTACAAAGAATGAATTAAATAATATAATGTAAGGCCGCTGTGAGCCCAGAGCACCTGGTCACACTTAGGATAAGGCTGCCCACTGCATCTCTGAATGAGTTGCTGCTTTGGCACTGCCATCTTTACCATTGGCCTCCATATTCTACCAAATCTTTGCATTGGGTGTGCCTCTCAGGAAATGCCCACCTGAAACTTCTTATGCCAGGTATGCAGAACCTGTTACCCGCTGGATGTTGCTGGATCACAACTGATCATTGGCCATGCTAACTGGGGACTGAGAGCAGGTGAAGTCCAACAACACCTGGAGGACCATAGGCCCCCCAGCTATGATCTAGTGGTACCAACTCAGGTTTCCTCAACCTTGGCCCTCCAGATGTTTTGAGACTACACTTCCCATCATCCCTGACCACTGGTCCTACTAGTTAGGGATCATGGGAGTTGTAGGCCAAAAACATCTGGAGGGCCGAGGTTGAGGAAGCCTATACTAACTGAACTGGTTTTCCCATATTCTTCTCCCTCCACTTACTCTCACTGTGGACTGCTTCTCTCATATAAAGTAAAACACACACACTGATTTCAGCTGAGAAACCATCTTTGGTTCAGAAACCTGCCCGTTAAAATCTGCACCTTGACTTGTATTTGGAAGGCAGCATATTATTTTTGGTCTCAGAAGCATAAAACAAACTATTTGGGAATAGATGTTACAATCAGGAGGGGAAAATAATATTCCAGGAATATGTGGCAATGTATAAAAAATACATTGTGTTTAGATTCCTGCAGACTTCCAGACACAATTCAAGGTGCTCTGGGGGGCTTTAACCCTGAATATTCATGTGGAATCTCCAGAGATTTTATATAACTGATGATAATGAAGTCCTGTGGGTTGCATAAAATTAAACACTGCTATTGAATACAAGCTATCAGGGTCAGGGAAATGTATCATAGCTTGTATAGCTAATAACATTCCAAGGCTGGGTCACATAAACTTGTCCATGTAGTACAGCTGCATGGTGTGCCATCAGTAAGAACTGCTATAAAAATGGTCCCCATATGATCTTATATGTTTGAGTGGAAGGTTTGGAGTCATGCTGATACAGTGGTACCTCTACCAGAACACCTCTGGATATGAATGCTTCAGGCTATGCATGCAGCAAACCTGGAAGTAACGGAAAGGTTTCCGCCTGGATGCAAATGTTTCGGGGTATGAACGAACCCCCGGAACAAATTAAAGTCATATCCAGAGGTACCACTGTAATGCCTTTCGATTTAACGAATATTCAAAGTTTAAGAATTACAAATGTCAACCTGCCACACACCTTGGATGATCTGGTGATTTCTTAAAGTCCTTTATGTTTCTTTTGGTTGGGTTCACAGGGGGATAGATAGTGCATTGACTCAAACCTGTTGGCCAATGTCCAAGGGCAAGACTAGTTTCAAAGTCCTTTGCTTCTCTTCACCTTCTTTGGATCCTCTCCCTACTTCCCTGCCTTTTGTCACTTCCGTTCCAAGTTCCTGAAACTTCCTACTGAGTTTGGAAAGAGCATAATGGTGACTATCTGAGCTGCTTCCTCTGACAGAGAGAGAGTAGTGAAAGTGGAGTGATTTATTAATATTATTTACTCCTGGTGGTGCTGGAAGGTTGGGAGGAGAGGTGCGTGCAGCCATCATAGCACTGTACTGCAATTTCCAGCCCAGTGGAAGGGTAAAGGTGATATAACTGCCCTCTCCACCCTGATCTGGTTACTACACAAACCCAAAATGCTGGGAGAGCTCTCTGAAGAATACCTCACCTCCTCCATTTAGGTTCAACTTCAGGGACAGGGCAGGGCTGCATGCTCCATTCTCTGCTGACCAGAAGGACACTTCATGGCAAGGCCAACTTTCCCTTTCAGCATGATGGCGGCAGTCCATGCTATAAGTAGTTGACCTGCAGTCAGGATCTCCCAGGGATCATCACATGGTGAAGGTATTGGGCAGGTTCTCCTCTGCCAAATGTATGGCACATGTTCTTTAGTGAATTTGTGTGTGTTCCTTGCACACACACCCCTTGCATGTGCAGAGGACATTTCCTGTGATGCTGCTGAAGATTTATTATATTTATATTATGCTTTGTTAGATCAGTACACAAAATGTAGAGCCAACCACCGGAAAATATCACCATGGGAACGGGGGGAACAGCTTATTACAAGTGATTACTGTATAAATATTATGCAGCTGAGTTACAGAGCCTTATGGCTGCCTGAGAACAAAACAAAACTGTCCTGATTTTAGCCTTGCCAGTTGTTTCTATTTTTACTTTTAAAATTTATATCCCTCTAGACTAGCCAAGCATAGGCTCTCAAAGCCGCTAAGAAACATAAAAACTCAGACCTAGATCTATTAGTTAAAGTTAGGTCCCACTGAAATAAATGAAATTAAGTTCAACCAGCTTACTTCGGATCAAATTCACAGAGTATAAAAATCTGTCTTAAGAACAATACAGAAAACACAGCAGAAACAAAAGTAGTTTGTGTAATCCATAGAACCCAAAAGTTGACTGGGTCAGATCTTGCTGAGCTCATGATGGCTTTGCATAGCAATAAGCATTGGAAGGTGTCCTAGCTGTAAGGCTTCATTTGCATAGGAGATAGGAGTGAACCAGAAACTTTCTTCAAATTTAGGAAATCTGGCTATGAGAAATTAATAGTTTTCTTACTGGTATTCCCCAGTTAATCTTTTTTACTGTACTTTACAGTGATCCATCCTTCACTTACAACATGAACAAGAATATATATGTGTGTGTGTGTGTGTGTGTGTGTGTGTGTATAAAATAAAGCACTGCAGTACACAATTTTTATGGGGCTAGTCCCAAATGGATGAAGAGTACAACACAACTTGTGCTAATTTCTGAATGGGAGAATGGTGTTTACTAGGGCTTGGCATCAGCTTTGTGTACTACCAGAGTTACAAAGCAGCTTGTGTTGATTCAGATGAGGCTTTCTTGAGTCAGATTACACAGCTAACAAGGCTTCTCAAGTTGGATCAAAGTTCTGAGTTTCGGCATTTTACAAGTGATCACTTTAAAACCAAGCTAACTAGAGAACTGTGCTAAGTTTGAGCGGGGAGGCAATGGAAGCTTGGGTAAATCTTTCATTTTGACAGGCAGGTCTAGGCTTTTAATCACAGGAAATTATTCTCCCAGATCGCAATTATTCTCCCAATCACAGTGATTTGGGAGAGAGATTAAAAGCTGTGGGCCGGATTCAACTAGCAGAAGTAAGTGCACCAAGTCCCATTAGTGCAACAGGATGTCCCCCACTGATTTTATCAGTCTATAATTTGGTAGGCTTAATCTATTTGGGAAGGAGGGCTGTTATACCTGCAAATTTTATTTGCTTCTGTGAAGAAAAACAACAGGAGAGGTGCCTTAGCTGATTTTGGATTCCCCATCATAAAACTTCATTAAAAAAAATATCTAATTCAGTCCCAAAATACTGAGTCAAACTGGAAAGTCATGCAGTGACTCTGAAACAGATCAGGCTGCTTTCCAAAGCTACAGAAACAAATTGAATCCTGTGGCTGGTACACACCCCTAGTGTTTACAACCAGTGCCTATCTCCACTGATATATCACTGGTGGTAATCTTATTACGCTGTATAATATAGGGTTAGAACTTCCTGATTTATATCCTGCAACTTTTATGCATGCTGTGAACAAAAATATGACTCCCTTATCAGAGGTGTTTGGACATTTACTGTATGTCTCCGATACGTGAGACCGAGGTGAGACCTTCCATTCATATCAGAGCTGCCACTGTTCACGCAAGAAATCTTCAACAGAAATACAAATGAAAGGGGATTCATTTGCTACAGACCTGTGGTTCAGCATTTATAATTTTAGACGAAAAGCTCAGTGTGCTTAAAAAATGGTTGTGTTAAATCTTCAGCCAAACTAGCTGGAATTATTAATATGATTTGCTCCAAGGTATACCCACACATTACACATTTGTGGGATAAGTGACAGCTACCTCTATATCCCAAAGTGTTGTAGATGTATAGCTTTGTTATTCAGTTTAGAGAGGGAAAACTGATACAGCTAACTTCCTGACTCATGTATCCTTTCGCTGTATACCTGACTGGTTGCAGATATGACTAACATAGCAGCACTGAGGGGAAGGTGTGTGATGATGAGCGTCTCATTAGTCATGCAAGTATTGCATGTAATGTTGAGCCTGTCCTTCTTTGGGGATTGTATGCCTGGGTTACAAATAATCTCTCCATAATATTTGGATCGGAGCCAGGGGAATTATTGCAAAGCACCCAGTTAGATTCTTTTGCATTTCTTGCTTTCCTGTTGAAAAGTTACCTTTCAAAAGCAGGCCCTGAGGCAGGGAAAGGTTTGCATCAGAGCAAAATGTTCTTATAAGAAGAGTGATATAGGCTTGGGTGCTTTCTTCTACTTTTTAGTGGAGAGACATGGACATGCTTTGAACATCTTTTGTATACATGACTTTTCATGTGTACATTTTTGGCTTAGTTTGTCTGAAAGGCAATGGTGACAAAAGGCCGCATTGGAATCTTTAAATGACTTTCATCCCCTTTATGCAGAAAGAGGGGGAAAGAAGCCATATTTATATTTCACTATGAAACCCGTGATGCCTGCGCGTGTCACTTTAAAATAGTTTCTTATAAGGCTGAATTCTGTTCACAGAGATGTTGATCCTTCTTCTTAGTCTAGGTGCTGGTCTTCCTCTCCTATCCCCATTATGGTAGCACTGCCACAGTTCTGATCATGCTCTGTGAGGCTAGAGTAAGATGAGAACAAGTGTCAGCCAGTGTCTAACATTCCCTTCCAGAGCAAAGTGCTTGGGTGTGTGGTTGATGACCAACTGAAAGCTCTCTTAGATTAAACTGTTTTCCCTCACCCATTTCAGTTGGGTTTCAGGACTTGTTTTGGCATAGAAACTGCCTTAAGAGTTGCTCTGTGGGAGGACTTCTACCAAGAAAGAGTGACAGTGGCTTTTGATACAATTAGCCATGGCTATTTTCTGGAGAGACCATCCAAACGGGGTGGGGGGTGGGGCTACTCTCCAGTGGCTCAGACCTGGATCACCATTTCCCGAAGGTGGTACTTTGGGTCTTGGCTTGGCTCCTTGGCATTAATGCTCTTGGGTCTCACAGGGTTTTATTTTACTCCCCATGCCCTTTAATTTTTACATGAAACCACTGAATGAGGTCACCTGAGGATTTTGAGTGAGGTGTCGTCAATTTGAGGATGACATCCCATTCTGTTTCTTCTTTATATCTAATGTAGATGAGGTAGCAGGAGAACTCAGTCAGTGAGCCAGCAGTGGACTGGATGAGGGCCAATAAACTGAAGTTCAGTTCAGACAAGATAAGTGGGTAGTTTGTCTGTTTGGGTAAGTGATTTTCAACCTCTTGCAGAAGGGACTGCCCTCCTGCTAAAGGATCAGGTTTATAGTCTGGGAGTGCTCACTGAACCATCTTTGTCACTGGAGATACAAGTAGCCTCTATTTCCCTTTTACCAGCCTAGACTGATATGCCAGCTCAGACCCAACCTGGACAGATATAGAGCCTTGCTTTATTTGTCCATTCCCTGGTAACCTCCCACTGCTGTGTTTTACATGAGGCTGCCTTTGAAAATAGTCTGGAAAATAGTCCAGAATATTGCTGTGAGACTGTTAACTGGGCTGGTTGATTTGGTATTATTTTGGTTCCAGGTAAATTACCCTTTTATTTCCCCAAGCATTAATTTTTTGTCTTTGCTTTAAGCAGATTTTACTCTCTGGGACTGTTTTTATTCTGTATTTTCACTAATCTCCATGCAGTCCAAGCACCCCGTTCTATTGTGGTATTCTCCCACTAATAAAATGGCAAAGTGACTGCTTATGTAGTTGGATTGCACTTGAGCTTGTGTATAGGTTAAAGAGAGAGTGAATAGAGATGCACATGGCCAGGCATAGGTTGTGTGAATCTATATCTATCCACCAAAAACATGGGTTGCAAATGTGTTGTCCACACAGCCCATGTGCTGGTGGTTGAACCAAACAGGTGTTGGAGAGATCAGCTGCCAGTTGTACCATATGGCTCATTTAAATTAGACTGTACTCAGCTTGGCTGAGGCCACATGGAGAGGATTGGCATTCACTATCACAAAGTTTAGGTAGTTTAAAATGCTATAGGAGTCTCTGGTTTTGAGAACATTCTTTCTTGGATTCTTAGGTGTTCACTATGTGTTGGGTGCAGGGGGTGGAGCATAAATTGTCCAACATAGTTACAAATCACCAGGAGTCTGCTGTCCTTTTTGTGCTATTTGGAAGGAACTAGTCTGTGATTCATAAAACATGTACAAAATCATGAGATCTGAGTTGCGTCAGCTGCTCCAGTCAGCAGTGGCCATGGGTGAGTGATTCCCACTTCTCTGTGCTTCTCTGTCCCCAGCTGTAAACGTAGCAGGTGGGGTGGGGGGTGGGCAGAAGAAAAACACAGTGCCTTCCTGTAATGTACGTAAAAGAGATTGTTCAGTTGAGAAAGTTGCCATGGGAGCAACAAGTGTGGCATGCTGGCTTGAGGAAAGATGTAGCCTTTGCTCCAGTTAGTTTGCAGTCTGCAGGAATTGAAGTTGGACAATTGTGTTAAGTCATCTTGAAATACTCCTTTGCTCAGTTGTCCATTTTGCTTGAACATTAAAGTCAGGTTCTTTGGCACTGAATGCCTTGTCACTTTGGGAAAGAAATTTGCATTGCAGGTCTGAGTTTAGGCCCACTTGCATATGAGCAGGTATCTCCAAGCCTAAAAAGCATTGAACTCTTAAGACCAGTGATGTAGCAAACCTTATGTACTAAACTGACTTGAAACTGGAAGTTTATCAGAAATTTACTTGAAAGCAAGTGTGATTTATAGGAACAGAACTTCTGCCCAAGGATGCATCGGGTCACAGCATGGAATGATTGACTTAATTTGGCTTGGTATTCAAACAGGACCTTTCAGATTAACATGCACAAGTCTTTGACTTTAAATGCATGATAGATGATGCTTATAAATTGTGGGATGAGACACTCTGCAATTTGGGTATCATCCAGTCATTCTCATGCCTTGTCACATAAAATCCAAAAACACCCCTTCAGCCCCACAGCGAATTCAACCCTGAAATAAGTATACAAATGCTTGACAGTTGGTGTTTTTGAATGTATTCCCCAGTTTTGCTGTTTTAACTAAATAAGGTCTTCTTCCTCTGCCTAATACAGCTGTTAAGGCATGTCAGTGAAATACTAGTTTCAGGTGAGGGTCTTAGTGTAAAACAGCAGACAAATTTTCTTCAAAGCGGTATGTGAGGAAGAATCCCCAAACACCTCTATCTCCCTAGCAGCCTGGGGGTTACTAATAACATGGCTGGAATTTCCAGTAATTAACAGTTTTGGACATCATGTTGCTGAGGTTTGCTGCAGCTAGTAATGGCTGTTACCTGATAGCTTTGCACAGACTTCTTGTTAATGCTAAAGGGATTAAAAAAACCCTCAAGTAAAGCACTTTAGAGCATTAACAATAATATAATCTTGTAACACCAAGTACCTTTTATCTCACAGGTGAAGTTGCGGTATATACTCATGAATTATCCATACAAAGCTATCATTTCATGTATACATTATTAAAGTGTTCAGCGTATTAAAATACAATACATACTCAGTATATAAACCATTCGCCTACCTGTTCGCATGCCTAGCCTGTTATAATATTGTATTACATTCCTGCTGAGAAGACTGATTTTTATAACTTGAAGTATCATTACAGTGAAAGAGAATGTGCCCCGGTTAGGTATGGCCTTGCTCTGTGAATCTGCATCATTCTGTGTCTCTGAAGAATATCCCACGTATGTGTGTGTGTGAGAGAGAGATCTTTACCTTTGCATAAGCTGTCTCACTGTAAGACTAGGAGTCGTGCTGCCTCTTAGAAGCCCACCTCACTATGTTTCAATACCTCTGTCAGGCATTCCTTGTGTGAAGAGCTAATGTGAGTAGAAAGGAGCTGCAGGGCCGCATCTCTGCCCTTGCCCCCGGCCATACCTTCTGTGTCGTCATCCCCCCGACCCCATTACTGATCTCCATGCATTAGTGTGGATGTCTAAGTCTGGCAAGCTTACTTGTGCAGACTTCCTTGGATCCGAGAACCCCAATTGTGCAGGACCCAGGAAAGCCTTCTAACATAGAGATGCATATGTATAGGGTCCCCTGTCTCAGTCATCCATTCCAAATCTACGGGGAGCTGTGCATTACATCTGTGCTTATGTGCATGTGGCTGGGGGGGGGGGGAGCAGAGGCATGGTCCCGCAGTCCCTTTTTCTCTGCATCGCCCTTTCACATGAGTAATGTGTGAGCTGTTGTGCATGTTTTGAACCTATTTCCTTAATGGAAGAAAGTAAACCCATAGTGTTTGCTATTATTGTTAAAGGAGAGCACGTGTTGCGGATGGGGCCAGGCAAAGCACCCCGTAGTTGCCAGGCAGGATAGATTGAAGGGGCCTGGCTTGGATTGGTGGTTGGTGTTGCTGGGGTAAATTTGATGTTGCCAATTTGGGGGTGTTATTTAAACAAGGTTCACAGCAAGCTGCTTTCTCTTTCGCTGTGGGCAACGGATCACCCGCCCTCCCTCCCTTGTTTGGGCTTGTGCTTTGACCTTGCTATGCCTGTCATGGGGTCGTCCGCCTTGGTGCGGGGGCCTGGTAGGAATTTTTCCATTTGGCTGATTAGTGTGTGCCATTTGGTTTTTGCCTACTGCGTAGCAAATCGTCACAACTTGTAAGGTTGGCGGTTAGGCATTGGTTTAAATTGGTTGGTGAAGGAGTATGGATTGGCTGTGCCTGCCCCTCCAATGCTGCTGCTGCACGGGAATTCTGTTAAAGGAATTCAGGGGCTTACCATTCTTTCGTCCAAACCCCTGGAATCGGGTGCGGGCCGCGTAAGCCCCTGGGAGCATGCGGGGAGAAGCTGAGGGTCTGTGTCGCAGCTCCAGTTATCCCTGATCTTGTTCCTCCACACTGGCTTTCGCTGGAATCCGGGAGTCAGTGCTGTCCCCCAAGGCGGGGGGGACAGATAGTCATAACCAATGCCTAAGCAACCACTCACAATTTGTATGTTTAATAAAGTTGTGGCCAAAATTATGCCAAAAACCTTAAACAAAAATTTATGAGTGATATGTGAGTTATTGGGGTAGGGGTGTTTTGGGGGACCTCAGCACGCAACTACCTTCCTCCTCACCATCACTGCCATTGCTTCCATTGAAGACTAAATTATTTTGCCAAGCCAGTGCTCCATTTTCCACTTCTCCTTAGCACCACCCCACACCATTCCACATAATGAAGAAACCACTTGTACTTGTGAGAAGGTGGAGGTGGTGTTGGTGATACTGGTGGCAGTGTTATTTCCATATTATGACATTAACCAAGACTGATCCGGGATGGAGCTGTGCAAACACAGCACCTGCTACCAAAGCATAAGAGTACAGGCCTTTGTCTAGGCTGTAAGAAGTAAGAACCCATATGTTACATATATTTAAAGCCAAGAAATGTTTATGCTTTTGCATCTCATTTTGCACACTCCAGACATGCTGTGTATTTCTGACTTGTGCAGGTACCAAAGTGACTTCTTTTTAAGCAGCTTAAGGCTATTGTGACAAGGCAGACGATCTCGTACAATTCTTTATTGTGCCAGGCTAAAAACTGGTTTTGCACATTATCTGAAGAGACAAGGGAAATTGCAACAGGATAATTCCAAGAACAGTAGGAAACAACGCCTACTCGTAGACGCACGGGGAGGGCTACTTTTAATCCAGTCTGTGGAGTTACTTAATGTTTTCAAATTATTTAAAAGTGCATATGTAGTAGCCATATGCCTGGGTTCATTTTGGCTTGGTTTAATAACCACTATTTTTTTATTCTTCCCTTCTCCACTCCGGCATATGGTGAAATTGGTCTCTCCGTTTGCACCAGGCACTACGAAGAATGAGAAACTGTAAGAGGGAACGTGTGCTGCTTCTTGTTTCCAAGGACCAGTACAAAGAGAGTGAGAAGACCCCAGTCCTGTGCACAAACCAGATGACTCTGAGAGCAATGGAGCTGGTCTCTTACAGCAGTTAACTTTAGAGCAAGTGTTGGGGAACTTGCTACCTTCCAGTTGTTGTTGGACTCCATCTCCCCAATGGTCAGGGATTGTGGGAGTTATAGTCCATCAACATCTGGAAGGCCAGAGGTTTCCCACTCCTCAATTTACAGCACTAGGCAGAGGGAGTATCAGGGCAACTAGAGCCGTGCTGTTTGCCACTGCTTGTTCTCTCTTGTCTTGTGATGAGGGATCCACCAGGGTGCCTTCCCCAGGACTCTGTTATGATGTTGTCCTTGTTCTTGTGTCCAGTGCAAACATCCTATTTATGCTCTCTATCCTGTGTGGGAAAAGTGGGAGTAGAAGAGGGATCTTTGTACATCCATGGCTTCAGAGGTTG
Source organism: Podarcis raffonei (assembly GCF_027172205.1). Classification (NCBI taxonomy): domain Eukaryota; kingdom Metazoa; phylum Chordata; class Lepidosauria; order Squamata; family Lacertidae; genus Podarcis; species Podarcis raffonei. Next base: position 60,419,341 of record NC_070607.1, read on the forward strand.
CCTGGAATGGAGTTAGGGACAGTCCCATGTAACAAGCTGTGTTTTAGACCCCTGCAAAGTGATGCTTATTGTGCTCCTTACTTAAATTTAGGCTAGTCGGTGACATGTAAATCCATATCCTCCAAAGAAAGCACATTCAGCTCTCAGACACGAACTTTTTCAATTAGTTGGACTGCTTCAGGCAAATAAGGAGAAGAATAAACAGCGATGAGCCTCAAAGGATTGTAGACTTGGCATGGGATAAATTAGAGGAAATTTTGCTTGAGACAAGTTCCTAGTATAGGGGAAACCCATAGATTCTACTGATTCCCCCCCTCTCCCTCCCTCTGACAGTTTAAGGAGCCTTTTGATAGTTGTGCAGATTAAAAGGGGACTAGCACCTAAACTGGAAATAAAAGACTCTCCTTCTTAATCCTATTGTAGAATTCTGTTGTAAAATTCAACAAAGTTCTAGCATCAGAATCTAGACTAGATTGTAGGTTATTTCTGTAATGTGAACAATCTTTTATTTGGATGCAGTGATCACTTTGACTCTACGTGTTGCGACTTTCTCTTTGCTTTTCACCTCACGTTCCCCAGCTCTGTATAACTAGGCAGAATGGTCTTCTGACAGTTCCTCTGGATGCCTTGCCTCAAAAAAGGATATTGTAGAACCCGGGAGAAGGTCAACCAAAATTATCAAGGTGCTGGAGCAACAGCTGTATATGGAAAGGTTACAACATTTGGGGCTTTTTAGAGAAAAAAGTGACCATGGGGAAACATTACAGAGCTTTATAATATTGTGTGTGGTATGGAGAAAGTTTCTCTCTTTCATAATACTAGAATCCAATGGAAGCAGAATGCTGGAAGTTTCAGGAAGTGCTTCTTCACACTGTGCATACTTAAACTATGGAATTTGCTCCCAGGAGATGTAGTGAGGAGGACCACCAACTTGGATGGCATTAAAGGAGGATTAGACAAATTCATGGAGCATAAGGCTATCAATGGCTGCTAGCTATGATGACTATGTCCTGCCTCCAGTGACAGCAGCTGAATACCAGCTGTCTGGAATCACACAATGTGGGAGGGGTGCTGTTCCACTTGGGTCCTGCTAGTTGAATCCCCATTAGCATCTGGTTGGCCACTGTGAGAACAGGATGCTGTCTTTGGCCTGGCCCAGCAGAGCTCTTCTTTTGGTCTGATTTTACACTTCTTTATGGTCTCCCATGTCTTTGTGCTTCGTCTGACTTCTATATCCCTGTGCTCTTCCTTTGCTGACAAACTTTCCTTTAACTGTCAGATCCTGACATGCACTGGATGGTCAGCTGTGTCCACTTCTACAAAGTTAAGTGGCTTCTTCCTCCTCCTCCCCCCCCCAAAAAAATTCTGTGCCAAAGTAGCACCAGGTTCCTTGGTTATCCTGACCTGTTTAAAAGCTGCCACATTTGATCCTTTGTTCAGATTTATTCTCCCAAACCCTTTATTCCTAGGGAATGTCATAATGCCACACAGTTCACAAGATCTGCTTTGCAGTGCCATTGTAGTGTCCTTGTCTGCTTCTTGAAGCTATTATGATAGCTGAGGAAGTCATTGGGTTCCCAAAGAATTGTGGTATTGGGATTGGAAGGAACACCTCACTGCTGTGCCTGCAGCTGTGTGTGCTCTTATCATATCACCTTAGTAACTTGGGTTTATTATTTCCTTATTTCGTCCTCCAAAAACAGACCGGCAAACAGATCCTGTAAGCTAGGCTGCTGCACTTCTTTTCCACAGATAGAAGAGAGGAGTTAGCTGATGCTTCTTGCTTTCCTTGAGTCCCTTGAAGATCTTGATTTAAAAACCAGTGGGGAGCAACGGTGCCCAAAGCTGTCAGCCAGGAATGACGAACTGAGGCCCCTCCAGGTGTTGTTGGACTCCTGCTTTCACCAGCCACAGCTCTCATAGCCAATGATCAGTGACAGCACCTAGAGGACCACAGGCTGGCCCCCCTGCTGTTAGCCATGGTAGCTAAACTGAGCTTCTCATCTTTCAAGGGCACATGCCTCTGAATACCATATGCTTGGGGGCAAATGACAAGAGATGGCTGTTTGTGACTGGTTTCCAACTGCTGGAAACAGTGCTGACATTACTGGGCCTTTGGTTTGATATAGCTGGGCTTTTGTTTATAGTCTGGATATTTTATCTGTCTGATAATGCACACTAGCACAGCTAGAGGTTATCTGGAGTGCATACCTTTAATGCTTTGATTGTCATGTACATAATTGGCAGACGGAGAATTGGAAGATCTTCTTTTTCTTCTTATCTTCCTTTTCTATTATCTTTAATCTTTGTTTTCTCTCTATTAATTTTATCTATATTTATGCTTTGCTTTTTGAAGTTTCCTATTAATGAAGATACACGCAGGAGGGTGATGGACAGAAGGTGAAGGGTCCTGAGTGAGAGGCAGGGTAGAGAGGGTCTTCCAGGGTGGGAGGCTGAGGGAAGAGAGAGAAGCTCCCCCGCAGGTGAGGGAGGTTTTCTCTGCATGGAATAAAGATTAAGATAAAATTGTGATAGAGGGCCTGGCCTGGTGTTTATTCTCTCTCCCTTCTTTTCTTCTATTTTTCTTTCTTCTCTCCTTTTTCCTATTCTTGCTTCTTACCTATTTATCTTCTTTAGATTAGTTTGGCTTTTATTTTATGTTGAAAATTCTTAATAAAACTTGATTTTAAAAGAAAAGAGCACTATAAAGGAGTAAACTGGCAAAGGAGGCTCAGATGCCTTCCCCATTGTTCACATTTGGCCCTGACATTGCTTCTTCAGTGTGTGTTCGTACAAGTGTTCCATTTTTCAGGTGAATATACCTTTCTAAAATATATGCTCTTGCTCCTCTCCATTTCTGATTGCCACTCACTAAGTTACCAGCTGACACAACAGCAATTCAATTATTCTGCCTTTGATTGAGACAGTTCCTCTTCCTTTCCTTTGATGGCCCCAATTTGCTCTGATCTATTTGTTTTCCCTGCCTACTGCGTCCTGTACTATTTCTCTGAAATTTTGTTGACTCATAGCCACCTCTTTTGTGTGTGCTCAAAGCCTTCCTACGTAAAATCCACTTATATTGTGGCTGCCTGCTTCTTCCAGGGAAGAGTGATGAACCCTTTGTCCTCTTCCACATTTTACCTTTTTATAGTTATATATAACTAATCTGTGGCTTAGTTACAACTTACAATACTTTGAGTTTATCCGTGTGTACATCTCAAAGATCCTTCAAACTGCCCCACCACTGCTTCGCAAAGCAATATTATACTGTTGCCTACAGTGAATATCTTCCATTACCAGCAATATATGTTCCCTCTGACTGGTCCCAGTCAACTTTCTGGCAGCTGTATTTTGAAGGAATGGAAATGCATAAACAGTTTTCAAAGGAAGCCCCATGTAGAACACATTATAGTAGCCAATCGTAGGTGTGAGCATGGATGGCTGTGGGCAAACAATATCTGTCCATGAAAGAGCACAGCTGGTGCACCAGCCAAAGCTGATGAAAGGTACTCCTTGCTATACAAGCTAACTAAGCTTCCAGTGAAAAACTGGATAGAGGGTTTATCCCAGATTATGAATTTGACCCTTTTGTCCAAAACAGGTTTAGAACCATCCCTCCCACTAGGCAAATCACTTACTCATAGAACCTCAGTCTTTCCAGGACTGAGTTCCAGTTTGTTTGTTTGTGAAAGTTTTTCTATACCACCATATCCTAAAATATTGGGGCAGTTTACAATGTGAAAACACAAAATACCATTTAAAATACAAATGAAAAGATAGATAATCACTAAGGTGACGGGCCAACAAAAGTAAAAATTAAGCAACTGCAAAGGTTTGTCAGCAGACAAAGGTCTTCAAGAGATGCCTGAAAGTCCAAAAACAAGGATGGTTTCATGGTTCATCAAACATCCACTTGCTGATTTCAGATACTGGTTCAGCATTTCCACTGCCTCACCTGAATACAATGAAAATGAGGAACAGAAATGCCATCAGCACCTGAGTGGTACCTCCCTCCAAATCCCTAATTGACCTCACATAACTGTTAAAAAGCAGTAGTCCTCCAGCCCCACCTTCTGGAATTAGCCCTCGCTGTGCCTCCACCTTCCAATCCAGGGAAGCTATCCATAAAGGAGTAATAGACAAGGGTATTGAAAGTCACTGAGAGGTCCCAGGGAATCTAGAAAGACTCATTCTCTATCCTACAGGGCAGCCAAGGCAGTCTCTGTACCAAACCCAGGCCTTAAACTGCATGGAAATAGATCTGGATATTGTCCATTTCATCCAAGAGCAGCTGGAATTGTGCAAGCACTACCTGCTTAAGTAACTTGCCCAAGAAGGCAGGGTGTATCTCTGTTGCATTCACGTGACTGGGGAAGGGCAGGAACTGAGCTGGAGGAAAGTTACTGAATGGAGTCTTGAGTGCAAGTTGTCTCTTTAAGCCAAAGAACCATGGCAGCAGAAGCTTTCCTTCCAATGCAAAAATCAGGGACACCAATCTGAATTAGGACTATAGGTGGAAAGGTTAAAGCCCCCTTCCCTAACCACCAGGGGCCCTAATTCAGATCATCCTTCCCATAGCTGATGGTTGAACTTATTAAAGAACCATTCGTGCAGCTGCTAATTGCATCACTGATGTCATGTTTAGTTAGGGATGGAGGAGAATTACATTTGGTCTTCATTTTTCACTGAATAGGCCATGTCCACTGACTGATACATGGATTGGAATATAGTTATCCTTCAGATTGTTGCACTTCTTTTAAGATTAAAAAAATTACCTAGATGCATGACAAATAGGATAATGGATAAATTGCATTTATAAATGTTTTTAAAGGGATACATTTGATGAAATACATATTTAAATACTATTTAAATGCATTTTTTAAAGAAGAATGTTCATAAGCATTTATTTATTTTTAAATCAGATTTTTGCAAGAAAGGGACAGAACAAAATGGGCACAGAATGAAAAGAGGCTGATCTATCCATCCCTACGTATGTTTTTTTCCTAAGTGGAGGTGGTGGAGGTGAGAGTTTATTGGGGCAAGTGGCTGCAGCATTACATCATGTAATCTGGTAGAGCCCTTGTCAGAAACTTGAGAATCTCTTTTTAACTTTGCTTTCAAAAGCGCAAGTTCTTGATTATTGTCCCTTCTATCAGCTGGATAAGGATAGTCTTGTCATCTATGCTCTGGTAACCTCTAGATTAGATTACTGCAATGTAATATGGGGCCGCCTCTGAAGATGGTTTGGAAACTTCAGGTGCAGAATTTGGCAGCCAGGTTGCTCACCAGGGCAAGACAGTTTAAGCATATAATGCCAATTCTGGCCCAATCACACTGGCTGCCAATTAGTTTCTGGGCCCAATTCAAAGTGCTGGTTTTGACCCATAAAGCCTTAAACAGCAATATGAGAGCGAGCCTTTTCTGCAGTGGCTCCCTACATGTGCAGTGCTCTCCCCAGGAAGGCTTGCCTGGTACCTTCTTTATAAATCTTTTGGTGCCAGGCATAAACATTCCTCTTCTCTCAGGACTTTGGCTAATTAAACAATCCATGGCCTTTTAAACTGGGGGGGGGGATTATTGTTTTAGTTTGTTATTATGGTATGTATTTTTGTGTTTTTATATTGCAAGTCACCCTGTGATCTTCAGATGAAGGGCAGTGTAGACATTTAATAAATAAGAACAATAATTGTGCCCAAACAACTTGAAAACATTTTAGGCAATCCTGTTTGAAGACTCAGACATGAAAATGTAATAGGGAGTGATGGCTGAACTTGCTTTGGCTCAATTCAGAATAGGCTTTTGATACTTAGTAGTTCTTAGTAGGAAGTGCTTAAGGGTGGTGAGAATTGTCTGTTTTGGAGAGTTCCCTTCCCTGCACTGATGGAGCTGTGTACATGCATTTCCTTTTGTCGTCCCCTGCTTGTTTGCACTAATTCACAGAGAAATACAATACTACATAAATGGAGGTTGCCAGTAGCACTTCCATGTTACGAAGATAGGAGGAGTTCTTCTGGCTCAGATCAAAGGCCTGGCTAGTCCTGTATCAAGATGTTCTCCACAGTGGCCAACCAGATGCCTCTGGGAAGTCCACAGCCAGGACATGTGTGCTATAGCCCTCTCCTGCTGTAGTTCCCCAGTAACTTGTATTTAGAGGCAAGGAAATAGTACAGAGCCATGGATCATGGAAACAGTACAGAGCCATCACGATTTGCAGCCTCTGTAAATTAATACAATCCCCTTTTAGGTCTGTCTATGTTGGAGGCCATTGCAACATATTGTGGAAGCATATTCCATAGTCTAACTATGCACTGGGTGAACAAATGCTTTCTTTTATTTGCCTTGAATCTCTCACCATTCAGCTCCACTGGACTACCCTGAGTTGTGGTAGTACAAGAGAAGGAGCAAAACTTTCTCCGCCCAATTTCAGGTGTGGTCTTACTACGGATTTGTCTAGTGGCATCATGATAGGGGCAGTTTTGCTTCCAATCTACAACACAGAATTTGCCTTTTCACAGCTGCAGTGTTTTCACTGAGCTATCCACTATGACCCCAAGATCTCATCCCTGGTCAGTCACTGCCAGCTTAGAGCCCCATCTCTGTATAGGTGATGTTAGGATTTTATTTTATTTTTGCCCTTAGCCTATATTGCTTTACACTTACCGACACTGAATAACATTCTTAATACCCCTTCATCCAGTTCAGAGAGATAGTTTTGGAGCTCTGTTTTTGCCACCCTTTTGAGTCAAACATTTTGACCTTGTCATTTTAACACTACAGTTTTCAGCCCTACCCACCTACTTCCTTTTCCTTCGGGTGAAAGTAGATGTCATAATCTTCCTTCAATGATTGTGTCCTCTTTTCTCGCCTCCCACAAAATGTTCTTGCTAACCTTTTTGGAATTATGACGTGTAGTTTGTTTGCTTTTACTTTTAAGATTTTGGTTGGAGGGGGGGGAGAAACCAATACAGGATGATCTTTGTATGTTTTAAAAATATGACTAATGAGTTTTGTACTGAAGCACAGCTTGGACGGAAGCAGCGCCTTGTTTACACAAGCTGTTTTCAATGCAGGGATGCTGGGTTCCCCCACCCACACACCCACCCAAATGAAGGGGGGGCAAGCAAGGGGCCCCTGGCAGGTGGCTCCTATTTAAGCACAACTCACTTTCTGCCTTTGTGCTTCTGGAGGGGGCTTTTGTTCCCAGCTGAAAAGCCTGAATAGCTGCCACAGCTGTCATTCTGGAAGAGTGACCATTTGCACTTGTTTGAATAAATACACAGCAGATGCCCTACTTGGCTGAGGGCCTCCAAATTCCCTGCGTTCCATGTGCACCTTAGGGAGTGTATGCTTCACTGTGTGGAGGCAGGAGTGCCAGAGCTTAATATTGTGCCCTTATCGATACTGTGGATGCATCTCTGCCCCTTTACGAAGCCTATAATATACTTCAGCTACCGTGTACCTCTCACAGAGTGTGCTGATTCTGGGCACATCAACATGAAGTTGAAAACAGGTGCACATTAAAGAATTTGTATTAGGCTGACTTACCATATGCTACACCATGGATATTGTTGTGGTCCTAAACCAAGGGTAGCCAACATGATGCCCTCCAGATGTTGCCAGATTACAATTCCCACCCTCCCTGAGCATTGGACATGCTGACTGGGGATGATTGGATTTGGAGTCCAACAACATCTGGAGGGCAATACATTGGCCACCCAGCTCTACACAGTTCAGATGTGCATGGTTAAGGCTTCTCCCCAAACTGAGATTAATTAGGTACTGTAGTTCTTAATTCTAAGGGAAACATAGGTTGCCATTCCATACAAACTGGCAATGGCCCTCCAAACCCAGATCTCAAGCGATGTTTTAAAGCTGGTTTGCAATCCTGATTTGAAGAGCAAGTGTAAAACCATATAATGCAGATTTCAATGTAACTGCAAATTATTCATTGCTGCAAGCCAAAAATGAACTGTTTGGAGGGAGGGGGGAATTAGCATGTTCATTGCCCTCTGCTTGTTCATGTAACTTCAAATAATTTTGGGGAGTTTGCAGGCAAATTGACCTATTGACAAAAGGCAGAACTGACCTAGGATGCAGTGTTGGACCTTGGTTCTTATCCTAGCATTCTAGCTTGCTAGGTGGTCCTGGTAAATGCATCTCTCTACCTAACCTGGACACAGAGTTGCAGATGGTTGCAAATATTAGAGAGAAACCCTTATGAAACTACCCTGAACACACTGAAGGAAAGGTGCAAAACAAATGCAAAACTTAAATAGACCTTTGGAGGCCTTTATAAGGAAAGGAAATAGGAAATTAGAAATTATCACTGATGAGACAGACATATTTTAAGGAAAAACTGTAGCTAAAATGTATTTTGTTGGCAATTATGTAATCACAGATACCTAAAGTAAAAAACACACACCCATGGAACTGTTATTGTGCCCCTCAAATAACCAGTGAATAGTATGTTCCAAGACATGGGTATGAATATCTAGGTTGCACTCCTTAACATTGCTAGCTGACCTTGAAAGAAAACTGTGGCTGCGGTGGGTGTGAGTGCTTCTATGCTCTGCACAAAATAGACAAGAAACCCAAAGCTATGAAAGAAAGATAAATGAGAAATGACTTATACAAGACAGATAAGCAGCATGGAACCATGATTCCCTGACTATGAATCTATCAGCCTAGAAATTTCTCAACAGCATTTACTTTCAGTAAACATTGGCCGGTGAGTGGGGGGCTGTGCTGAAATCTTGCTATGTATGCATTTGACAATATTCACCACAAAAGCCACACTGGTCTGGCAATCAGCATCTTGCTGCTAATAATAATACTTTATAAAAAATTAAGCTTCTCCTAAATGCTCCACAGATATCCGAAAGTAGTGGAATCCCACATAACACACAATGGTGCTACTGAACCTGGCACACCGTGGGTTGTTTGTGGTTGAGATAAGGTTTCAACCAGAGAGCCTACAGCCCCAAATCACTATGATACACACTTTCCCGCTGTCCAGTACTATATCAGTTCAGCAGATAACAGTGTGGAAAGCAGATAGCATATGTGGGAGAGGGGTCCCACTTACAATTCAACCAAAAAGCAACAAGAGTCAGACTTCACTTTTCTGAGCATTATGGGAGAGGTGTTCAGCTCCATCAATCCTTCTTTGACCCAAGTTGGAAGGCTGAGTTCTGCTTCCAACTGACAGTCTTGTAGTCAAACATTAGGTCTCTTTCCCTGAACGTGATCTGCAAGCTCCTGGTTTATGGGCCAATGATTTAAAATCTCTCTCTTGTGTGACATAAATAGGAGGATTAGCTGGAGCAGGTGAAAACATTTACGTGTGGTAGAACCCACTTGCCTTTACCAAAGAGCTGTGTGTGAGAGAGAGATGGGGGATACTGTGAGTTGATACATGGTAGGATCGAGTTTGTACAGACTCTGCTGTGAGCTCTGAAAATATTAGTTGGGTGTTGGCAAAGCTACTTTTGCAGTACAGTGGTACCTCTGGTTACGAACTTAATTCGTTCCGGAGGTCTGTTCTTAACCTGAAACCGTTCTTAACCTGAGGTACCACATTAGCTAATGGGGCCTCCCACTGCCACCACGCCACCGGTGTGCCATTTCTGTTCTCATACTGAGGTAAAGTTCTTAACCTGAGGTACTACTTCCGGGTTAGTGGAGTCTGTAACCTGAAGTGTTTGTAACCTGAGGTACCACTGTACTTACTGCCTGCCCATCTGTGCTGCTGAATATTTCTGCTGCTTTTTACCTATGCCCACATCAGCCTGTCACCTTCTGAACATATAATCTTTTAAAAGGAAATTCCCATGGATGCTTTTTATGCTGCTAAGCCCTTCCTGATAGATCTCCCCCCCCCTTCTCTCCCCCCCCCCCGATCTTATCAAGCCTGATGGTGACATCAGCTTAATTTATCATATACTTGTGTTGAAGTTGTTTTGTGGTGTTGAAAAAGATGTTGAAGTCTGATTTTTGTTTGTGTCGCTCAAGATGATATCTTATCTATCTTGCGGATGTGAAAGCCCTTTATCTGCCTGTTATTGGATGCACCAAGAAGTCCAGTCTTAACATTATCAAGCTATTGCCCAAGTGTTGCCATATGAGGCTGCTTCCTCTTAAAGCCCTATACTTCCAGGCAACCTCAGTGTCTCAGCTACCCTTCACCTCTTTGTGAAATGTCACCACCATTTATGGTAACATGTTAGTAGAGGGTGGGATTAAACTTGGTGAAGTGTTGCAAACTCACGGTTTGGTTGTGGTGAGACCAAGGTTAGGTCAGCAACTGTGGCTGCATAGGTTTTTATGCAACCCCCCCTTGCTTCCCCCCAATCCAATCTTACACAGAGATTCTGGAGAATCCTTTAACTTCAGACTTTTGCAAGCTGGTTCACACTTACCCAGCAATTGTTTTTACTGAATGAAGCTCAGTCTTTATGATGGTGACCATTGCAGAGTGTCTATGGTGGACACACCTACCGGTACACCTCTCTCTCTCTCTCTCTCTCTCTCTCTCTCTCTCTCTCTCCCCTGGGTAGCCACAATGGGCTGCAGTTCCTTGTTGCATTTCTGTCCACTGCATGTTTACAAAACCTGCATCTTCCAATCAGAGGTTTGCTGTAGTGAACACCCAAACATCTGTGAACACATGAGGAAAATCTGGTGCAGGTTGGATTCTTCTAATTTCTTGGAGAGGTTCCTTTGGGTGCTCTTCCAGAGGCTAGCATCATATATGTCCCTGGAGCCATCCACTACTGACATGGAGCTTTCCAGGTGATGATATGACATTACAGATGGGGATATATCAAGGCACCATACTTAAGCAGCCTCCCATACAGCTAGTCTACATGCTACCTTAAGAGTGTATATTGCATTTACTAATAAAAATACTTAGCACTTATACAGAGCATTCAAGTATTCTCAGCCATTTCCAGCATCAAAGGGAAGCTGCTTTCGAGATGCATACTCTCAGACTATGACAGCGTTTCCAGTAATCTGAGGGCCACTTACCACATGAAAGTCAAATTGTACATAGTGATTCCCCGATTCTATAATATGAGCAAATAAAAACATGCACCATCCTTCAGAAGTGAACAGTGTACATGATTCCTCCCCCCAAATACCTATTTCTGTCTAGGAGCACATTTTGAATGAGAAATGGTCTGAGTGCTAAGTTCTTCTTCCTGAGATGTGAGGTGTTCTTTCCATCAGCAACGGTTGAATCATAACCTTTTTTTAATGGGAGAAAAGCAAACAATAGCACAAAGCCCTGTAAACAGCTGTTGCACCAACATACGGCACCTGATGAAGTCACAGCAACCAGAGAAACAGGAAGCCAGAATGTGCTCAAGCTGCCTGTGCAGATGTTCTACTTGGACAAGGGCAAAGTGGTGGCCTTGGCCATCACATGTCGGAAGAGAGGAAGACTACCTGCTGCTCCAGCTTGCTTAGTATTGTCTACACTGGCCAGCAGCTGTTCTCCAAGGTTTCAGGCAGGGGTCTTTCCCGACTGTTCTTGGAGATACCAGGAACTGAACCTGTGACCTTCTGCATGCAAAGCAGTTGCTTTACCACTGAGCTATGACCCTTCCCCAAATGGAAAATGCTGAACCTTGAACAGCTGCTTCCTTGTATTTTAGTGCAAACCATCTTCATATTTGTCATTTTTCTTCCCTGTCCTGTCTCTCTACCCTTAGCTCGGGAGGTTATTTATGACACTCAGTGCTTTTCTTTACATTCCACTCTGATGCTGGATCGTTTGTGTATGTACACACCTAGAGTGCCTCATTTCTAGCCAAATGTGAGATGTTATGAGAGCTGATATAGTGTAGCAAGAAAGAGTGGCCCAGTTTCCACATCACAGTAAACTGTAGTTTAAAATAAATTAGTGGACCCCTCCTCCCAATCTACAACATAGGAATTGAAATGCTGACTGACATGACTGATTTGTTGTATGGTTTTGCTGAAAGAATGTTTGTGAAGCACTATGAAAATTCCAAACATATATACATCGGTCTGTCTCACCAAACACAAAGCATTCCCTGGAAATTGTTAGTTAGGCGAGTGTTCACATAACAAGCCCACGATTTCCAGTGAATTCTATGGGAAATTTTCTAATGCATTCCTGACCATGGAATTTTGATACACACACACACACACCACAAACAAAACAAAACAAAAACCCCTTTGGGAAACCCAGGAAAACTGCTTTCTGATTTGTCCCAATTGTCCCCTTCCCCATTCTTCAACCAACCAGCAAAAGGCAAACATGGAAGTAAAAAAATGTTCTCTGTACAGATATCTGAATCTGCTGTGTGTATAGCATGGTTTGCATACTAATTCCTCACGTTTGGATTAATGAATTTAATGAATGTTGATAGAGAAGGACCTGCATGTATAAGATACAACATATCTTATGGAACGTGTTGATCATTAGTGGGCTAGGCTGTTAGCATTTTACCATCATCTAGTGAGAAAAAGTATGTTGTGCAGTCTTTAAAAGTGGGGGGTGGGGGAGGTGAAGATGTGAAGTTGTGTATTGAGGTTATGTAGTCCAACATATTAAGTATTATGCTGTCTTTTGATATTTGATGATGTAAACTGCCTTGGGAGAGTTCACTTTTAAAGATGGCCTATAAACCTCAAGCAGGCAAACCAACATTCTTATGTTATTAGATCATGTATGAAACTATACGGATCCCCACAGTATACATAGAAAGATGCCATGAGCCTTGAGAGCTCAGAAGGAACCAGAAGTAATACCACCACGTTGCATGGCCCAGTCACTTTATTTGTTCAGCGTCTTATTTTCAGCTTCATTTATTGCTATTGGAGCTTATTCTGTTAGTATCCAAAATAAGAAGGGTGCTCATGCTTTAGAGACACAAGATTGAGGGTGAAAAAAGATTGGTCCAGAGTGACAAAGAGTAACTGTCACTTTACTATACTTTTCTGTACAGTGGTACCTCAGGTTACAAACACTTCGGGTTACAAACTCTGCTAACCTGGAAATAGTACCTCAGGTTGAGAACTTTGCCCCAGGATGAAAACGGAAATCGTGCATTGGCGGCACGGCGGCAGCAAGAAGCCCCATTAGCGAAAACGCGCCTCAAGTTGAGAAGGGTTTCGGGTTAAGAACGGACCTCCGGAACGAATTAAGTTTGTAACCCGAGGTACCACTGTACTTCAGAAAGGGCCTGTGAAGCCAGTAAGCCTCATAGCTTTTAGCATAGGCAGAAATGTTCTTATCTTTTATGTCTCCCATGAAACTTAAGAGGAATTAGCAGAGTGACTAGCCCTGTTCAGGGGTGCTGTCCAGACAGGGACTGTAGGCATAAGTTGGGCAAAAGGGCCACATACACTGTGTATGACCCCAGCACTCTGCTCTCCACCCCTGACCTCCGGTAGAGTGGGAAATTTTGTGAAGGCTTGGGAAGGAGTGGTTTGGAGCAGGAAACATGGTGAATCAGTTGAAGGCTGCCTGCCTCTGCGCATTTGTTGTCAAGGATGTGGTCTGAGGTTTTTCTGTAGGAAGCCTCCTGAAAAATCCCCATTTGACTTTTGCTGATTTGTGACCTGATGTGTTCAAAGTGCACTGAGGTTGAGGATACGAGTAGCAGAGCATGGCTGACCTGTGGCAGAGGCATTAGGAGAGCATCTAAGAATAGGAACAAGAATGGCAGGAAACTTGCTAGCAAGATTGCTATCCCTTTTGGAGTTCAGTTACATCCGGAGGCCTTTGAGATAATGAGTGTGCTAGTGCTGTGATGGAATCCAGAAGTGTTGATGAAAACAGGTTGTGTGACAGAGAGACTGGACACAAGATGCCTCAGTTTCTGTAATACCTAAGGAATGAAGAGCCAGTTCTGCATGCCATTTCCTTAGGGAATGCAACACTTTTACAAATAGGCAACTGAAACATGAGAGGGAGGAGAAAGGGGCATAAGTCTGGTGTAGATTTAAGCTAGTTTAATAATTATTTCTTCTCCTCAAGGAACTCTGAGAGATGTAGCTCTGTTAGTTTGGCTCTATCAGCACTTTCACAAACTACTATTTCCAGGAATTTTTTTTTAGGGAAACCATAGCAGTTAACTCATAATAAAACCAATATACCGTATTTTTCGTTCTATAGGACGCACATTTTCCCCTCCCAAAATTAAGGGGAAATGTGTGTGCATCCTATAGAGCGAATGCAGGCTGCACCGCTAAGCCCAAAGCCAGAACAGGAAGACGGAGCACTGCGGAGCGCTCCGTCTCGCTGCTCTAGCTTGGGGATGGCTGCACGCACAGCCTCTCCAGGGCAGCGGGGTGCCTTCACCCCGCTGTCCTGCAGAAGCAAGCAAGGCTGTTCCCAAGCCAGAACAGTGAGACGGTTGCTGCTCTAGCTTGGGGACGGCTGCGCGCACAGCCTCTCCAGGGCAGCGGGGTGCCTTCAACCCGCTGTCCTGCAGAAGCTAGCAAGGCTGTTCCCAAGCCGGAACAGCGAGAGGGAGGGCTCCCTCTCGCTGCTCTAGCTTGGGGGTGGCTGCGCGCACAGCCTCTGCAGGGCAGCGGGGCCCTGCGCTCCAAAGGCTTCAGGGATCTTTGAGGCTGGCGCTGGGGGAAAGCAGTGCTTCCCCCCACCGCCAGCCTCACAAGCTCTGGTGAATGTACCTTGAAGACACCTTGTTTTAGAGGGGAAGAACAAGAAAAAAAAATTTTTCCCTGTTCTCCCCCTCCTATGGTCCGATGTGTCCTATGGTCCGGTGCGTCCAATGGAGCGAAAAATACGGTACATTTATAGTGTAGTTATAGCCAAAGTGACTCTCCAAATGTCCATCTAACAAGTCTTGGCCACTTTGTGGTTACAAAATGGCCTTATAATTAGACCACACTCTCTTCTGGTTCTGGCTTGTTCGTAACAGTTCACCTTTTACTTTTTTTTACAAATTCCTCTTGTGTTTGTCATTAGGGAGAAAGCTAATTTTCTGTGCTTCAAAGCCAATTAGTCTCAAAATGGGAGCTGTTTCTTTCACTTCCGCTTCCAGCTGGGCTACCATCCACTACCACAATAAAAACCTTGACTGAAAGATAATGGCATTAATGTGTCTCAGAATTTAAGATCCCGCTGTTTTTATTGTTTAGTATATAATTTTTATTGAGTTTCAATATAAGCAACACACACACACACGTCTACAATCAAAACTTGTTTGTTTGTTTGTTTTAAATACACATTACAGTTTCCCAGATCCTGATGTTATTACTCAGTTTGAGTTATGGGCCGAGGACATTCTCCTCAAGAACAGCAAACATTGTCACAAGGTTACTATTGATGATTTATATCTGGTCCCCTCCTTTTTGGGCTGGATTGTTCCTCATTCCCCTGGCGAGGCAGGAAATTGGAGAAGTATAAGTATTTGTTTTATCTCAATTGCAGACTTTTAAGAACTAGTTGTGGGAACTTGTTGTTTTCTGCAAAGGGAGGGGCTGAGGATGAAGCCCTGCTGCATGTACATGCTCTAAACATGCTCTCCGGACATGTTTGGAGGAGGTGTTGATGTTTGAGCATCCTTCCATAAAGACGTCTTGCTCCACCTGTGAAGGTAATGGTGGCCTATGTCTTTCAGTGTCATGAGTAACTCACTGTGCTAATTCAAAAGAACCTCTGTGCTAATTCTGAAAAACCTCTTGAAAGCAGAAGTATGTTCTTATTTTATCCTCTTTATGAGGAAGGTAATTAGATTATTTCCTGCCTTTTGATTTTTCTAGCTGGGAAATGTTGATTTGTTTGCCTGCCCTGGGTAGTTCCTTTGTTCTCTCTCCACCCCCTTTTGAAAATAACTAGTGGTATTAATTAAGCTCTTGACATGTAGGCCCACACAAATGCCGTACTGATGAAAGGAAATGCAGTGCTTTAAATCACTAGGGAAAATAAATATGGCTATGAAGAGACATTTCACACTACATATATTTATTGTACATAAGTAGATGTATGTATGATGTATGTGAGAGTTGTACCATAAAGAAGGTTGATCGCCGAAGAATTGATGCTTTTAAATTATGCTGCTGGAGGAGACTCTTGAGAGTCCCATGGACTGCAAGAGGATCATACCTATCCATTCTTAAGGAAATCAGCCCTGAATGCTCACTGGAAGGACAGATCCTGAAGCTGAGGCTCCAATGCTTTGGCCACCTCATGAGAAGAGAAGACTCCCTGGGAAAGACCCTGATGTTGGGAACAATTGAGGGCACAAGGAGAAGGGGACGACAGAGGATGAGATGGTTGGACAGTGTTCTCGAAGCTACCAACATGAGTTGGACCAAACTGCGGGAGGCAGTGGAAGACAGGAGTGCCTGGCTTCCTCTAGTCCATGGGGTCATGAAGAGTCGGACACGACTAAACGACTAAACAACAACAACAGATGTATGAAGGTACTGACAATGCCTCTTACTTGGAAGAAGGGAGGGTTGTGTGGGGCATGTATATACAGAAAGAAACCTCTAAAATTGTGTGGCTGGAATATAGTCTACTGAACAACGGTTAAGAACCATGGATGTTGCTGTTTCCAGTTGTTACCTCTGGCCCTGTCAACCATTGCTATGTGGCCCCTGGAAAGTTAGCCAGGAGAGAATGTGGCCCTTGAGTTGATAAAGGTTCCTCAGCTCTTACTCATAGGGTGTTTTCTAACCTGCACATGTAACATTCAGGGAGGCTTAAAGCAATTAAAACCACAATATCATAATATAATATACAACGGATAAGTACAAGCTTTAAATAAAATGATCATGTGCCCAGCAGGGCAGAAGCTTCCCAGAATACATAAAGGCTTTACTAGAGTAGCTGGCAAAAGATGATTTGAGAGGTGGCACCTGAACTTCATGAGGCAATGATATTTAAGCCAGATTGTTGCACACCTGTCTGACAGTACTATATTTGAGAGGTGGCTGTCAGGCATGCCACTGTGACAATGTGAATGGCTGTTGGCCATATCCTCGACCACCCAGTCCACTTGTCTACATGACTCGCCCACGAGACTATGTGCCCAACCAGAAAGATTGGGAGAGAGGACAAAACCTGTGAAAAGAAACTGGTCCTTGAGTGACTTGTGGAAGGTTGCCCAACTGTTGGCTGGGGTTGATAGGAATTTTGGCCAAAACGTCTGCCAGGCATCAAGCTGGCATAGTCTGCAAAAGAGTATTAAGTTGGGAAAGAAATCTAAATAAAAAGGAGGGCAGGAATGATTTCTTCAGACTTTCATATTCTTTTGTGACCACCGAACTACATTTTGTCCTGTAGTTTAAGCTCTTAAGTGATTTCATAGAGTGGCTTTTATACATAGTGACCTGTAGCGTATTTAATTAATGGCCTGCAATACTGAATTAAAGGCCCTAATGCTGGCAGCTCCCGAGGGAGAGATTAGCAGTGGTTAGTCTACCTGATGCAGCGTTTTGAAAATAGGTTCCCTGAAGTCTTTTTCTGTGAGCCTAACTGCTTATTAATTGCCTATGACAGCATTGTCAAAACCATCTCTCTGCTGAATCTGACTGTAGTAGAACTGTCTGCAGTGTAAGTCCACTGTGTTTCCTTAACGGTATTTTCTCTGCAGACTTTAATACAAGCCAGCATCTCTTCTCCCCCAACAAGTGAGCTATCTGTTGTTTCTGGATTTAATTGGGCAAATGCCTGTTTTCTGTCTTTCCCTTCAGAAGAGAAGTATGAAACATGCCATACCAGTCACCTGAGAGTTAAGGACCAAAATTTGGGCTGCCCTGCTCACTGCTGCCGTGCTTTGCATATTTTTAATGGAGAAAAATAGACCCGTGAATCTATAAATTCTACCCTTAGGTCTGCATTGCCTCCCCCACTACACCCCCCTGCTGCTGCTGCTGCTGAGAGTCATGGCAGCAGGGGGTAAACAAAGGTTGAGCCTGAACATAAAGGAGGAGTCAGCACCCCACCCCCTGACAATGGCGCAGTGTGGGAGAAAGAGAAGAAAGATGCACTGCAGGCTTGCAAGCACACACTTGGTGACTCCTTATATTCCTGGTATCTGGAATGTAAGGAGGCACCAAGGACTCAGCTACACAGCTGCGAAAAAAACCAAGCACGTTTTAAATGTGTTGTAAAGTGCAATCTACAAATGTGACACTAGATGGCGAAAGTGAGCTATGCAGAATTCTATGTTCTTTCCAAAACTTTTTTTTTAATATATAAAAAAGCATTTTCAAAGCGTTTTTTATATGTGTGTAGATTCTACCCAAATGTGTGCTGTGGCCCCAGCACATCTCTCCCCTCTCTCTCATGGAGGTTGCTGTTTTGCCATCCCCCTACCTGCCACCGGGGGCATGTGCTCCCTCTCACCCTCCTTGATCTAGGTCTGGAATAGACCCTGGTAGAAAATGTCACAGAGCTTTTTTGCTCTTAAGAAGCAACATTTTTTTTTTAATGGAACTGTCTTACCCTTGAAATAAAACAACGGAAAAGATGCGCGAGCGTTTGAATAAAAGACATCTAGCAAGTTCCCTTTCTGAAAGGGACACTTTGGGAGAACTTGTTCAGTTCCCATCGTGTTCCATTTTAGAATTTAAGCCTGACAAAGCTTCAGAAAACAGCGAAGAGCTGGCAATCCTGTTTGGTTGCAGCCAGTTGGTTCAAGTGTTATACTGTTTAAGTGTTAATTGCCTCCAACCCATGTCACTGTATAGAAGTGCTGCTGGCTGATTATTCTATTCAGCCCCTGACAATATAAAGTATTCTCCTCATGTTTTAGCAGTACAAGGAACCTAGGCTTAATAGAGTTATCCAGTGATAGCATGCTGAAAAGCGTTTCACCAGGTTTGGGAGACTGGAGTGTTTGGCTGCTCTACTACAGTGGTACCTTGGGTTAAGAACTTAAGCGTCTGTAACCCGAGGTACCACTGTATTTGGTTTGGGGAAAATGCTATGAATATGGTTGAAGAACTTCCCCTTTGAGTAAACTTCGTCCTTTATAATACGGGCTAGGGCTTCCACTCCCTCTTTACCCCCTCAAATGACTGTTATGACTTTGGCTTGTACACTATTAATATCCAGGGAACTATTCGGACAGCGTGGGCTTCCACTTCAAAGGTCATACTTTTCAGGTGGGGATCTCCATGTTTCGCAGGCTGTTACAGGACTATTAAATGACTTCCTCAAGCCTCTTAGGACTTTATTGTTTCCTTTTCTGTTTATAGTGTAATGTTTAGAAGTACTTTGAGGGAACACCATGTTTATCTTATTTACAGGGGCTGCATGAGGGCAAATGTGCTTCATTAAGGTTCTTTAATATAACATATGACGCAAAGGTCCTAGAATTGCAGAGTTAGATAAAATGGGACCACCCATACCCCCCCATGTTAACCCCCTTCCCCATACAGTGGTACCTCGGGTTAAGAACTTAATTCGTTCTTGAGGTCCATTCTTAACCTGAAACTGTTCTTAACCTGAAGCACAACTTTAGCTAATGGGGTCTCCTGCTGCTGCGCCGCCGCTGTACGATTTCTGTTCTCATCCTGAAGCAAAGTTCTTAATCCGAGGTACTATTTCTGGGTTAGCGGAGTCTGTAACCTGAAGCGTTTGTAACCTGAGGTACCACTGTAGATGTATTTCCTTGAACAAAATCATTTTCGGTTCTGCTCATCCAGGTTCCCACTCCACAGATGCTGTTCAATGACAGCATTGTAGAAGCCTTTGACTCCCAATGAAACAGGTAGTTACTTACTGTAGTGCTGCTGTTTTTCCCCAATGAGTGAAGTCAGTGTTGCTTCAGGAATGGAGAAGGTTTGAACAAGAGTCTTTGGTGCAGCTGTCATAGTGCTTTCCTGTGATTTTCTGTCTTAAGAAATTAAGTCCATGGTAGCACTGAGAAGCTACAATCTGCTTCTCTGTTGCTCTCATGCCGGAAAGTTGTTGTTACCACTGATGGGAAAACAAATATAATGTCAGGTTTATAAAGATTAACCATCAGTCCTATATGCATGTTCCCATCTCTTAAACAATGGCCCAATTCACACATAATACTAAACCATGGTTTAGCATAAATGAGGCTCCCAGAGAGAAGATCTTGGTGGGCTTGCTGCTCCTCCTGTGAGATTTTACTTAGTGTGACATCCGCACTCAGGTGTGCAGTTCGTCTCCCTCAGACAAACCACAAGCAATAAGCTACAGCATGTGTAGGCAAACTAAGGCCCGGGGGCTGGATCTGGCTCAGTCGCCTTCTCAATCCGGCCTGCACACGGTCCAGGAATCAGCGTGTTTTTACATGAGTAGAATGTGTCCTTTTATTTAAAATGCATCTCTGGGTTATTTGTGGGGCATAGGAATTCATTCATTTCCCCCCCTTCAAAATATAGTCCGGCCCCCCACAAGGTCTGAGGGACAGTAGACTGGCCCCCTGCTGAAAAAGTTTGCTGACCCCTGAGCTACAGCTTATGGTATGTCTTGGAGCAAGGTAAACTGCAAGGCTGGGTGTGGCCGTAGCACTAAGATAAACAATACTGGCTTTAGCTCACAGCAGCAGGAAAGGAGGAGAACCAAAGCTGCTGCTATCTTCTTTCCAGGAGCCTGCACATTCAGAGTAAGCCATCGTTTGGCTTAGTGTTACATGTGGACCAGGTCAGCGAAGGAGGATGGGTATGAGAACACTCACTCTGCTTCCCCCCCCCCTTTGAATTGGAGGGATAACTGCTGGAATGGAGCATCACACTACTGTATCTGAATGGAGGATTATTAAAGGCTATTTGAGCATGCATTCACTGATTGTCTTGATAACCTTTTGATCCAGAGGAACTCTTTCTTTCATTCTCCCTTTTGAATTTGTAGCAGAGACCTCTCTGCCTTGCTTGCCCATGAAGTATCCAGTGTCTCAGTGTCTGTCAGTGTGTATCTCTAGCCCTGTGTGTGGTGCCAGTGCTTTGCCTCAACCGACACTCTCCTTCCTTCCTCTCTTGACCCTCTGCAGATTGTACGCCTGGTGGCTGGCTCTATCTCATGCATACTCGGCTGGCCATGTGCTGCATTCTTTCCACAAGCTGTCATAGACTTGTTGGTCTGGCATTGCTGGTTGCAGTTTGGATTCCAGGGAAGCCTCTTTATCTGCCTTCAGGCAGGGATTTTAAACAAAACCTTTGGGGTTTTAACAGTAGCACCAAAAAAGTGGCAGTGTCCTTTGGTCAACAAGAGAATGCAGTTGCCCTGTTTTCATTCTCCCTGCCCGCTCAGCCATCTTCCCTTATGAACTTAACATTGTGAATGTTTATACAGTAACTTGTACAAGCCTCATGTGCCAGGACCAAGGAGGGGGATGAAAAATCTATTTTCATGTGCACAAACAATTTTTAAAAAAGAAGAAGCTTTTTTTCTTTTCTTTTTGGGAAAATGCTGGCTGAAGTGTGGTGGCACAAGCATTAAAATGGTTTTCAGGGTTTTCTTCCGGTCATTCTTTGGGCAGGTAGGCATATGCTATGGGCAATGTTGGGAAACCTGCATTTTTGAGGGAGGTATTATTCAGGAGTCTTTGATGGGAAATAATGGTATGGAAAGTGTGGTAGGAGCGGCTTTGGGGACTTCTCAAGGCACCAGCATACGTGATCCCAAAGAAATCTCATAGGAACTAATCAACATAGAACAACAACTCACAAAATCTGCCAAAAATTGTGGTTAGACGAAATCCAGAAATGGAGGAGTGGCTATCCCAGTATATATATCTGTATTGGATTTGAAATTGTTTTTAATTTCATTTTTTTCCATTTTCAAAGAACATAGTTATAATTGTTTGAAATAAAGATTTCTGTAGTTGTTTTTATTGATGATTTTATTGTGACATTGCTTTGAGATGGTTTGTGGGAAGTTATGCATAAATAACTAAAAGTGTAAATTGAGCAATCCATGGCGCAGTTGCAGGCTTGGAAGTGACATCTGAACTAGGCCCGAATCTCCCTAAGCCAAGGAAAAGTCCATTCCCTTTCTCCTGATGGTCCCTTGGCTAAATCCACTTCCCCCTCAAGAGCATACTCTCATCTGGAACCAGTGGCGGACTTTGGGCTTTAATATTTCAGTAGTGCCCTGTGCAATGCCAAAATTCAACTTGCCCCCTGCCTCTCGCCTTCCATTGTCCATCATTGTTGCAGCGCTCCCTGCAGCGCTCTCTCGGCTCAGCACACGGGTCGCGCTCCCCAGAATCCGCCTCTGTCTGGAACCCAGCTGTCCTAAAGGATAAGAGGACTATATGGAGGGAATGATCCATATAGTGGCCTGTCTGGGGAATGGGAGTGGAGACCTGGCTTATTCTCGTCAAAATAGCCCTTGAGTAAAACCAATGTAAAGTCTTTACATTTAATTGTGTGGTGGCTATTGCCATGTGATGAGTTGCTTTTTATGTTGGTGTGGACTATTTTGGGCATCATCTGGCAACCTTCTATATAGCTGGAACAGCTTACAATGTGGTAACAGAGGAACATTTCAAAGTTACCTTGGCTTTGTCAGCTGTCACACATGAAATGATCCTATTGGCAGGCATATTGGACCATGACACTACTTGTGTCATAAACTATGACTGCTGTTATGAACTGATTCCTATAAGATGTGAGCAACTTGGTTGCCATGATTGACAGATGTGATTTATGTGCTATTTACATACTGCCACCTTATGCATGTTTGTATGTGCAGTAGAGCATGGTGAATTTCCCCCTTCAAAGCCATAAACAAATGCTTAGAGATCTGAAGATAAGGCAACATTTCCTTATATGTGCATCCCTCTCTGTCTCTTTCAAGTGCTCCATAAACAATGTAGGGTGAGTAATCTTCTATTTCTGTTGCTGCAACTTTGGCCTAATTCTCATCCAGGTAGTAAACCTGTGTCTGGACTCTACCACTTCAGACTTTAGTTGAAAAAAATCACATAATCTATTGCTTCTCCATACTCTTCCCCCCAAAGAGAGTCAGAGATCCCTAGTGAAAACTAGCTTAAGCCACAACTCTTCTTCCTTGACATCTTAGTTTTCTGTATGGAGGGGTGTGGAGAAGCATCCAGCCCCGTGAGCCCCCCCCCCCACATACAGTCTGAAGTGGTACAGCCCAGCAACAGGTTTGCTACCTCAGTGATAAGTCGGCATTTGTTGCCAGGTGAACAACATCCTTCCCGGCTAAAACCAAGGCATGAACAGAAAATCTCTTTTGACAGTATGCAAGTCCTAGTCTCAGAGATGATGCAGTTCCTTAAGAATGGCTCACACCAGGGAAATAAGCAAATATTTTATACTATTTTATATCACTCTCTTGGAGATTTCTTAAAATTATGTGGCATGTAATTCTTGCTAAATGAAATAAAAATTGTCCACATGTGTTTGTGGAATTGGGGGTGGGGGAGCAATATTTTCATTGCACCTAATAACATAAACCAGAGAGCAGAGATGACATGCAACAAGCATTTTTTTAAAAAATTTACCCTTTCATCTGCATGGGTTTCTGCTCCATGCTGCTATAGCACTGTGCTGACGTATCTAATATTTTAGCAAATATTCTAGCTGTTTTTGCTTTTGAAGTACAGGCTTTATTATTTTGCATCTTGAGAATCTAAGGCAAGCACTACCCCATTGCATTTCTGGCTAGGGTATCAAAATACATGCTTAATGAAATCCAGGAATTTAATTAAATCCACCTTTTGCAGATTTGTAGAGATGCTGGCTGGTAGCACTCCTGTTTTGGGCTCACAAAGTAACAGTAGGAGAATTCATTATGCATCAGTATTTCAAACAAACAAAGAAACCCTACAATCTGAGGGTCCTGGATAATTTTCATATGAAATCTCATATATAGCCACTTGTTCATCTAGCCTTGTTTAGTCTCTTCCAACTGGCAACAACTTTTCACAGTCTTTCCAATTTAACCTGAGACATTTATGTATTGAAAGTGTGTGGTTTATCCCTGCTCTATTACTGTAGCTCTCTCTCCATTTTAACACTGTATTCCATGCAGAAGTGAAAACTCTGGTTTCTAGCTGGTAATTTATGACAATATCACATGTGAAATGTTGATATTAGGTCAAGGATTTTAATTAAAAACATATGTATGAAAGGGACCTTTCCTCTTTAAGCGGGGAGGGGTTTTCCGTCTTATGACAGGCTGTGTAAAACTGTCCCTCTGAAGTGTTTGATTAAAAAAACTGAAAGGCAAAATACACTTGAGAGTCTGGGTGCAATTGCAAAGCATTTGACATCTAGTCTGGGCTCCATTGGACAAACGTCAACAGCCTCAGATGTAGACACCTTGATGCTCTGTATTTGCAAACATGCAGGGTATAATTAACACTGCCTTGTTTATGCTCCCCAAGGGTAATAAACTGTTAGCTACACACAAATGATGTAAGGAGGAGGGGTTGCTGGGCTGAGAAACAATTCCTCTGAAAAAGAAAGAAAGTGGTGTTGTTTAAAGCAATGGGCTCCTCCTGCTGGAGAAGTTGGGAAATGTATTCTGCTGCAGCCTAATAAAATGACAAATAAGTATTCTGTGGCAGAATATGAAATGGTTCTAGGGTTGGGGTGAGCAATGGGGTGGCCAAGTTTTCCGTCAACACCAGATTGCTTCAAGTGGTGAAAAAAAGGAGCTCCAAAATGGTCTTTTCAAATTGAATCTTTTCAAATAAAATAGATGAATAGATTATAAAATGAATTTATAAAATAAACTGGGTGAATACATAATGGCAGTTTCAGTTCAGTGTAAAATGGCTCAGGACTGCAATGCTTCAAGGACTTCCTCCCCATATGAACCAACCCAGACCCTGCAATCATCCTCAGAGCCCCTTCTTCATCTGCCTCCACGAGAGGTCCAGAAGGTGACAACACAAGAATGGGCCTTTTCTGCAGTGGCTCCCCACGTGTGGAATGAACTCCCCAGGAAGACTCACTTGGCACCTTCATTACATATATTTAGGTGCCAGGCGAAAATGTTTCTCTTTAACTGGGGGCCCTGTTATACGGTGGTTCCGCTCCTTTCTCCTGGGCCGTGTCCAGAAAGTGGTGGTGGGGCATGAGTGTTCAGACCCCTGGCCCTCACTTGTGAGGTGCCTCAGGGTTCCTTCCTCTCCCCCATGCTTTTTAATATCTATATGAAGCCGCTGGGAGAGATCATCAGGAGGTTTGGGCTGGGTGTTCATCAGTATGCAGATGACACCCAGCTCTACCTCTCCTTTAAATCAGAACCAGTGAAGGCAGTGAAGGTCCTGTGTGAGTGCCTGGAGGCGGTTGGAGGATGGATGGCGGCTAACAGATTGAGGTTGAATCCTGACAAGACAGAAGTACTGTTTTGGGGGGACAGGGAGCGGATGGGTGTGGGGGATTCCCTGGTCCTGAATGGGGTAACTGTGCCCCTGAAGGACCAGGTGCGCAGCCTGGGAGTCATTTTGGACTCACAGCTGTCCATGGAGGCGCAGGTTAACTCTGTGTCCAGGGCAGCTATCTACCAGCTCCACCTGGTATGCAGGCTAAGACCCTACCTACCCGCGGACTGTCTCGCCAGGGTGGTGCATGCTCTAGTTATCTCCCGCTTGGACTACTGGGGTATAAATAATAAATTATTATTATTATTATTATTATTATTATTATTATTATTTAATGAGGTGTTGGGCTAATTAAACATTCTATGTCCTTTTAAATGTGTTTGTAGGAATGGGGTTATTGGTTAGTTTTTGTTTTTACTCCTCTTTTTGTTATGCATTTTTATGTTGTGTACAGTGGTACCTCGGATTAAGTATTTAATTCGTTCTGGAGGTCCGCGCTTAACCTGAAACTGTTCTTAACCTGAAGCACCACTTTAGCTAATGGGGCCTCCTGCTGCTGCCGCGCTGCCAGAGCACGATTTCTGTTCTCATCCTGAAGCAAAGTTCTTAACCTGAGGTACTATTTCTGGGTTAGTGGAGTCTGTAACCTGAAGCGTATGTAACCTGAAGCGTATGTAACCTGAGATGCCACTGTACTGCTGTGTGTTCTTCAGGCAAATTTACAAATTTAATTATTAAGGTCCCATCTGAATTATACATTTAAAGAAGCATCAGAGGGATCACCGAACAACTCTCAATACCCTTTACAAACTACAGTTTGTAACTATAGGATACTTTGGAGGAAAGCCTTGAATGCTTAAAGCTGCTTAGTCATGCTGGCCACATGACCCGGAAACTGTACGCCAGGTCCCTCGGCCAATAAAGCGAGATGAGCGCACAACCCCAGAGTCAGCCATGACCGGACCTAATGGTCAGGGGTCTCTTTACCTTTACCCTTTATAATGTAACTTAAATAGAAAACTATCTTTAAAAAGATTTTTCCTCCAAAAGCATTTTATTTCAAAAATCTGATTTAAATTTTAAAAATCCGATTCGATTTTTTAAAAAAAAAATCCATTGATTTTTATCCACCCTGAATCATCATCATCATCATCATCATCATCATCACTAATATCATCTGAGCTGGCAGGGGCTAACCAAGGAAGAAGGTGGTGCTGCACTGTTACCCTTTCAATAGTGATGCTGCTTCCACTTACTAGGGCCGGGCAGTGGTGCAGTCAGGGATGTGTGAGAGCGCTGGATTGGCTCTGCCAGTGTATAACCTTTGTCTCCGCTGCTGCCCTGCCCTGCTACCTCACAGTAAGAGGCAGCAACAATGACTGTTAGGAAGGCAGCAGCACAGCACCAAACTGTTGGCTTGAGAGAGAGTGACTGGTCCAAGGTCACTGTAACATGTGGTGAATTCAACCTGGTCCGTCCGTCCCCCCCCCCCCCCCGGACTTACTGGGCTGAGGGGAGGTCTGGCTTACGTTGCAATTCTAGGAGTGAAACTTTTTGAATAATCTCAGCCACTAGGTGGCACCACAGGTCACATAATCATGTTTTTCAAAAGAGGTAGTTTTCAATTCATTGCTCTTTTGTCGCTGCTGTTGATAGATATAGATCAGGGGTCAGTAACCTAAGGCCCATGGGCCGGGAGCAGCCTGCGAAGGTTGTTTGACTGGCCCACAAGCCACAGCTGAGCTGCCTGCTTGCACGCGGCCCTAAACTGATGCAACGCGGAGTGGGGACTCACTTCTGCGGCACTGGAAATTGCGTTTGCACATGCGCAGATGCCAAAAAATGCATCTGTGCAGACACAGACACCGAAAATGGCCCATGGAGAGATCTCCACAGGACCAATTAATTACTTAAAAGAGTTTCTGATTGCTAAATGTTTCTCTAAATGCATATATAATTGCTATTTGCTGGACTAAATTAAGCATATTAATTTCTAGTATTGTATCCAAGCTGGAATTTGCATATCTGACCCATCTGCTGCTGCTTCTTTGGCGATTACTTGTAGCCAAGTAAGATTGTCTTCCATGAACAGGGTCTTAACAGTTAGTCTGTAAGTGACTGTGGAGGCTAATTCTGGATCCACATGTCTTTCCACAGTGGGGACATAGGTTTCCGGGCAGGAGTTGATAATGGCGAGGGTTTGCCAAATGTGCATTCCTTAGAATCATAGAATCATAGAGTTGGAAGAGACCACAAGGGCCATCGAGTCCAACCCTCTGCCAAGCAGGAAACACCATCAGAGCACTCCTGACATATGGTTGTCAAGCCTCTGCTTAAAGACCTCCAAAGAAGGAGACTCCACCACACTCCTTGGCAGCACATTCCACTGTCAGGAAGTTCTTCCTAATGTTTAGGTGGAATCTTCTTTCTTGTAGTTTGGATCCATTGCTCCATGTCCGCTTCTCTGGAGCAGCAGAAAACAACCTTTCTCCCTCCTCTATGTGACATCCTTTTATATATTTGAACATGGCTATCATATCACCCCTTAACCTCCTCTTCTCCAGGCTAAACATGCCCAGCTCCCTTAGCCGTTCCTCATAAGGCATCGTTTCCAGGCCTTTGACCACTTTGGTTGCCCTCTCTGGACACGTTCCAGTTTGTCAGTGTCCTTCTTGAACTGTGGCGCCCAGAACTGGACACAGTACACCAGGTGAGGTCTGACCAGAGCAGAATACAGTGGCACTATTACTTCCCTTGATCTAGATGCTATACTCCTATTGATGCAGCCCAGAATTGCATTGGCTTTTTTAGCTGCCGCGTCACACTGTTGGCTCATGTCAAGTTTGTGGTCAACCAAGACTCCTAGATCCTTTTCACATGTAGTGCTCTCAAGCCAGGTGTCACCCATCTTGTATTTGTGCCTCTCATTTTTTTTGCCCAAGTGCAATACTTTACATTTCTCCCTGTTAAAATTCATCTTGTTTGTTTTGGCCCAGTTCTCTAATCTGTCAAGGTCGTTTTGAAGTGTGATCCTGTCCTCTGGGGTGTTAGCCACCCCTCCCAGTTTGGTGTCATCTGCAAATTTGATCAGGATGCCCTTGAGTCCATCATCCAAGTCGTTGATAAAGATGTTGAATAAGACCGGGCCCAAGACAGAACCCTGTGGCACCCCACTAGTCACTCTTCTCCAGGATGAAGAGGAACCATTGATGAGCACCCTTTGGGTTCGGTCAGTCAGCCAGTTACAAATCCACTGAGTGGTAGCATAGTCAAGACCGCATTTTACCAGCTTCTTTACAAGAATATCATGGGGCACCTTGTCAAATGCCTTGCTGAAATCAAGGTAGGCTACATCCACTGCGTTCCCTTCATCTACCAGGCTTTTAATTCTGTCAAAAAACGAGATCAGGTTAGTCTGATCAGGTTAGTCTTATTTTTCAGAAATCCATGCTGACTATTGGTGATCACAGCATTCCTTTCTAGGTGCTCACAGACTTGTAGCTCATTTCTCCTTTCCGCCCTGAGTTTGTGCTTCTTCAAAGTCCACAACACCTTTGGTAAAGGCTCTTTTCCAATTGGTGCGCTCGTAGGCCAGTGTTTCCCAGTTTTCTGTGCTTATACTGCATTTTTAAAGATTTGCCTTGAGAGCATCTTTAAACCTCTTTTTTTGTCTACCAGCATTACGCTTTCCATTTTTAAGTTCTGAATAGAGTAGTTGCTTTGGAAGATGATAATCAGGCATCCAAACAACATGCACAGTCCAACAAAGTTTATGATTAAGAATCATTGATTTGACACTGGTGATCTTTGCTTCTTCCAGTACACTGGCATTAGTTCGCCTGTCTTCCCAAGTGATGTGTAAAATTTTTGAGAGACATTGTTGGTGGAATCTTTCAAGGAGTTTGAGATGGTATTCATAAGTGGTCCATGTTTCACAAGCATACAGTAAGGTTGGTAGTACAATAGCTTTGTAAACAAGCATTTTGGTTTCTCTGTGAATGTCCCAGACCTTAAACACTCCGTGCTTCACTTGGGAGAAAGCTGCACTCGCAGAGCTCAGGCGGTGCTCAATTTTGGCATCAATGTGGAAAGATAACTGCCCAGGTAGGAGAAGTGAGCAACACTTCCCCACGTTACACCATTAAGTTGAGTTTGGTGCAGAGGGGTTGTTTTGTGCTTGTTGGTGCAGCACTTGGTTTTTTGGATATTGATCGATAGGCCAAGCTTTCCGTAAGCTTCTGCAAAGATATTTAGGATGGTTTGGAGGTCATCCTCTGAGTGTGCACACACTACGTTGTCATCAGCATATTGAAGCTCTATGACGGAAGTTACGGTAACATTCCTCTTTGCTTTCAGGCTACTCAGGTTAAAGAGCTTTCCATCTGCTCAATATATGATTTCTACCCCAATGAGGAGTTTCCCTTCGACAATGTGTAGGACCATGGTGATAAAAATACAGTGGTACCTTGGTTCTCGAACTTAATCTGTTCCAGGAGTGAGTATGACTCCCAAAACTGTTTGAAAACCAAGGCGCGGCTTCCATTTGGCTGCAGGAGCTTCTTGCACTCAAGCAGAAGCAGTGTCAGATGTTTGGCTTCCGAAAATTGTTTGCAAACCGGAACACTTATTTCTGGGTTTGCGGCATTCAGGAGCCAATTTGTTAGGGAGCCGAGCCATTCGAGTACCAAGGTACCACTGTAATAGACTTGGGGTGATAATATATCCCTGTTTAATGCATGAACCCACTGTGAATGGTTATCCACAATTGTTGCCATCATATTATTGTGGAGGAGCCAAAGGATGTTCACAAATTTATTTGGGCAGCCAATTTTGGGAAGGACAGTCCACAGGGCGGTACGATTTCCAGTGTTGAAGGTCTTAGGTCAATAAACAACCATATATAGGGGTTGATTTTGCTCCCCGCATTTTTCTTGACGCTGTCGCACAGTGAAAATCACATCCACTTTCCCGTTAGAAGGTCAAAAACCATTTTGGGATACATCTACAATTGGTTGCTCCAGCCAAGTGGTGTGAGTTGCAGTTACAGTATTCACCACAAGATGGCAGTGCATACCTTGATATTTTATTTGTTTTGCTGGCTCAGAAGATTCGTAAGGGATTCAAATGCAACTTCTTCTGAACATTACATCAGACTTCATGGTTTTTTGCCTGGTTCAAGCCCCTGCTTGTGAACTTCTCAAGGTGGCCTTGTCCATTTTTCATCCCATTTTGTGGTGGGTTTCTTGGGCAAAAATAAGAAAGTATACAGTAGTATCCTGAAGTTCTTGGAAGAAATTGGGGGGTGGGGAATCTTAATGTGATAAAATGTCCAGTGAATTATTGAATTGGGTCCTGTTAATGCACTTCATGTTTGTCACTTAAGCTAGGAGTGGCTGGCCTAGTGGAATGGTGCTATGTCATTCTACAGAAAACAGTGTCTCTGCCACTTACCAGGATGATATAGGGACAAGATAACAGTGCGGTCAGGACTTTGTGGGCGCACCAAGAAAATCCCAAGGTGCAGCTCCCATCTTGCACTTACCGCCTCAGCCACTCCTGACTTGACTATGGGAGGTCACTTAGTTCCCAATCTGTAAAATGGGACTTAGGATCTGCCTAGCTGTTGTGAACATGACAGATGCAAAGATTTGTTAAACAGACTACTTGAAAAAAGGAGAGAGAGAGAGAGAGAGAGAGAGAGATTGTGTTCTTTTGAGGGATTGTGTAAAATCTGAGTCCCACGTGTGGTTCATGACGCAAACTTTATCCTACTGTACACTGGGGAAATGATTGCTGGCAAGATGTTAATTGTTAGGCAAAGATGATATGGACAAGCATGCTAAGCTCACACTTCCTTTTTCTCTTTCCCTTTCCAGATGCTGCAAGACTGTCCGAAAGCTCGCAGGGAGGTGGAGCTGCACTGGAGGGCATCTCAGTGTTCTCATATCGTGAAGATTATAGACGTCTATGAAAATCTTTACCAGGGTCGAAAATGTCTCCTGATAGTCATGGAATGGTGAGTGTTGGGGTTTGATGGGACAAAGCGAGTTGTGCAGTTGGCCATGCTTAACCACTGCTCACAGCTAGAGAGCACCACACAGAGCTTTGTAGTCAGAAGTGCTGTTTTTTCACTACATTCCCTAAATGTGGATATGACCCACCCACCACAACCCATATATACCATTCATTTTCACTGGAAATGGCATTTAGATCCGCATTTGAACTCATAAACATATGCAACTATTACAGTGCCGAGATAATTTATTCCCAACCATAAGTTTGCTAAAGATAGGGCATCTTCCTTGCAAAGAGTTAGCTGATACAGATTTTAAGTGTTTCTACTTGGGTAAATTGGTACTGAAACTGGCAGAGTTGTGGATGGGTGGGCAGGGTGCGAATCAGGGAGAGATTATAGAAGTTGTGGGGTGTTTTGTTTTGTTTTTAACTCATTTCCTGCTTTCTAAACTTTTCTCTTGGGTAAAGTGCTCCAGATGACTTTTTTGGGTTGTTGCTGTAATTTACTTTTAAAAAAGAAATTCACAATTGCTACCCTTGCTTAAATCCGGGGGTGGGGTGGGTGCTTTTATTTTATTTATTTGCTTAACATCTGTACGCCATGCTTTTTGGAGAGAAATGCCCAGAGTGGCTTAACAAAATTTTTTGGGGGGACCACATTCAAAACAAGAAAAACCATAGTAAGGAAGTGCAACGCAGTAAGAAAGAAATAGCGAGATAGGAACTAGGGCAAATCATCAGGTCTTTACTGAGTGTCTAAATACTAGCTGTGGATTTCTTTTAGATGTATGGTAACACAGAAGAACATCCCTGGATATTTTGTGGGATACAGCTTTAGAGGATATGGTGGCACGGTGGAAAAGAGACAAACACCTAATCTAATGCAGATTTAAGTAAGCAGGCAGGCTTCTATGGAAGGAAGCAGTTTTTCCAGATTCCTTGGACCTAGGCCATTTAAGGCTTTATAAATCAAAACGAGCATTTTAATTTGGAAACACAACAGGAGCCAATAAATATATTGAAAGATGAATGCAATGTATTGATTTCTGGCTGTTGACATTAGCAGACTTGCCGCTGCATTCTGAACCAACTTGAACGTTCTGAGTGGTCTTCAAAGGAATTGCAGTGTGCAGTGCACTGCAGTAATCCAACCCTGACATGATTAGATCATGGCAAGGTCATTCCTATCCAAGAAGGGAAGAGATTGAACACTAGGAATCCTGTCCTGCTGCTGAACTAAAAGCAGGGACGGGGGAGGTGTCTGAATGTGAGCTGAGGGAGCTTCCACCAGGGGGAGCTCTGCTAGCAAAAAAGTGCTCCACCTGATGGCCATCCCCCTACACCGACTCCCACCTTACACTGTGTGACAAAGCCCTACTGATTGTTTGGAGAAGATTATTGAGTTATGAGGGGCTGCAGGATGGGGTGATACAGGTTGTGTGAACTGCTTGGTGCTTCTGTAACCTTTGGCTGCCATAGGCAATTGTACAGGACAAGTCAAAGTCCTAGGTAGCTTCAGAAGCAGACAGACAGAAGAAAGCTCTTCAGTGTTTTATGTGACAAAACATCTTGAACAGTGGGAAACTTCTAAGCAAAGTTTGAATCTGCATTAGATGCTAATAGACCTATTACTTTATTAGGATTTTGCTCTTTTGTGCAGCCCATTCTGCCCCCACCCTTTTTTCTTCATATATATATATATGTGTGTGTGTGTGTGTGTGTGTGTGTGTTCCAAAGAGATTCTCATCAAGATAGTTAAAGTCAAATTGTAAGCCAGTTTAATATGTTTCTTTCTTTTAATCTCCAATCTTTAAAGGAGCTTCAGTCTTTTAGAGCTTGCCTTGTTCTTCTTTTCGTTCAGAGACATTTGAGCAGATATATCACTCCATGCTTATTAACTGCACTGTGGCCGTTGCAAGCTTCTTGGGATGGGTGCTGACTACATGGGTTCACTGCCACATTTCTGTTGAAACAATCTATGCCCTAAATAACTTTATTGATGTCTTTCCCTGGTGCCCACAAACCCTCTGAGCCCCTGGTCCCTTGGTCATGATTGTGGTGATGGTAATTACCCTTTTCTCCTTGGAAAACTACATAGAGCTGCAGGAGGAAGAGTGACACTCTTTCCTACTCTCTTTTTCAACTCTATATGTGCTTTTCAAGGCTCAGATTAATTCCAGATGGATCTGAGTTTCACCCAGAGGCCTTGGGAAAGTGGTGTGTGTGTGTGCGCATGGAAATGTACTCATAGCCTGGTGGTGGTTTTGCTTAGGCAGTAATTCTTGTTGCTTCCATTTTCGTAACTGCACTTGTTTATGACTTTCAGCTTGGATGGTGGGGAACTCTTCAGTCGAATTCAAGACAGAGGAGACCAGGCGTTCACAGAAAGAGGTATGAAGGGATACAATAGATTTCTTAAAGCTTAACAAGAATTGACAATTTAAGTCTTCAGACTTCAGGCACAACTGTTTACTTTTTAAGGCAGAGAAGGGGGACCACTGGTCCTCTGTATGTCAAAGGACAAACAAACTGGAACCTGCGAGTAAAGGACTGAAGTGGATTTCCGATTCTGGACTAGTGTTCAGTTTGCCAGTTTGGATGTCATGACAAAGTATGACTAAAAATGACATGGAAAGGAAACCATGAGCTCATACTTTTGTTTCTGATCACCTGAATTAAGTCTGTGGTAAGGAACGTGGTGCCATGTTCTCTTGCTAACAGCACCCAGTGATGTGGAAGAAAGGTGGGGAAACATCAAGGCGGGTGGGTAAGTTATGTAGGTGCTGTGGTGGAGAAGAGGAGGACCACACCATGGGACAGCATCAACTTCATGTTCTTCCTCACATTTGTTTCTGCTCTGAAACCTGACCAGTAATGTTGTTTGTTCCCTCTAACTCCTTGTAATCTGGGTATTATGTGGCGGTTGCCTCTTTGGCTGCAGAGTAAAATGACCCGCTTTGTTTTCTTATCTTCCCCAGAGGCTTCTGAAATAATGAAGAGCATCGGAGAAGCCATTCAGTATTTACACTCAATCAACATTGCACACCGGGATGTTAAGGTACTCTTCTTCTTTTTAATATAATTTTTAATGGTTTTTACACATGTTTCCCAAACATAACATCCCATTTTAAACAACATAACAAACCTTTGGCTACCACAGCCTAGGACTTCCATGAACCTCGACTGATGGTTTTCTAACTTCCTGGATGTGGTCCACACAAGACTACTAATTCCAAAGACTCTGACCAAATGAAGTTGTCCCTAAGGTCCAGACACAATGCTGTTCATATCACTTGGCCTTGTGTGGTGGTGGTTTTGAGTGCATAACCAGCATGGCAAAAGGTGTCCTGATTAGGACCATGGTAAGGAGGAGGATTGAACTATTTGCCCCTGCCATGGTTCTTATTCAAATTGCTCTAGCCTCCCAGCTCCTGAAATTCATTGTTATGCCAATGTGAGCTTTCTTCTGGTTGCAAATTGAAGGCACTGGCGGACTGGGAGATTGGGACTAGCGCCATGGCAGGAGCAAAGAGTTAATTCCCCCTTTCCTCACATGCCTTGAGCCCAGTCTGGCTCCCCCCAATACACTGGCTATTTATTAGGGGGGAACTCTGGAAAGCCAAATGTCATGTCTAATTTGTTATGTCAAATAATTTCATGTCCAGTTTGACCCTAAAAATCTGGGGTCATGCATGTGTAGTGGTTTGGTGGGAGTAAGATTGAATTATTTCATTGCAACCAATCCTTACACTTCACGTGATGAGTGTAATTCATGTGGTACCAGCAGTAAAATGCCAGCAGCAGATGGCTTCTAGAATAGTACTAAATTTGATTTAGGAGGTCTAACATTTAATTGAACAGTGGCATAAAACAAATACTACCTACCTCTGATATCAGCAGTGTCTGCCAGCAAAGGAGGAAATATTCCTTTATTTTTATGATTTGAAAGCATCCTGAGAATATGTAGATTCAAACCCACCCTTCCACCCACACACCCTTCCACCTGTGTTGGTCTCTGAAAGAGGACCCCCTTCATCTTCTCAGTGACCAGTACTGGCAGCCATTGGTAGAGAGTGCTGTAGAACTCTCTTATCCCCTTGCCCTACTCAACTGTTCTGGTCAAGAGAGACCTGCCCTGCTGCATCTCAACCGTTCATGAACTGTGAAAGTTAATGGAACTTATTTGAATGCCTACATAATCCCCTTTCATGCTAACTCATGGAGGGCAGAATGGGATGCCTCCTGGCTCCGCCTCCAGTGTCTGTACGTTGAGTGTGGGCATCTGTGAACAGGTGCCCTGTGCATTACAAGCTGCACCTAGATGCTCTATCAAAAGGGACTCCTTGTGACTATGCACAAGGAGTTGTTCACATACACAGAAATTAATGCTTAAGGTTAAGGACCCCTGGACAGTTAAGTCCAGTCAAAGGCGACTCTCAGGTTGCGGCGCTAATCTTGCTTTCAGGCCGAGGGAGCCAGCGTTTGTTCGCAGACAGCTTTCCAGGTCATGTGTCCAGCATGACTAAACTGCTTCTGGTGCAACGGGACACTGTGACAGAACCAGAGTGCACAGAAATGCTGTTTACCTTACCATCGCAGTGGTACCTATTTATCTACTTGCACTGGTGTGCTTTCGAACTGCTAGGTTGGCAGGAGCTGGGACGGAGCAATAGGAGCTCACCCCATCACGGGGATTTGAACCGCCGACCTTCCGATTGGCAAGCCCAAGAGGCTCAGTGGTTTAGACCACAACGCCACCCATGCTTTATGAGTGGATGGTGAGGGCACATGTTTGTCTGTGCTAGTTTAAATAGGCAGCCCTTGCTTGCTTGTCATGTTAACAGAGAGGGCAAAGCAAGGGTAGCATATTTAAATCAGAGCAACCCCAGTTTAATTCCTGAAGAGATTGTGGGTAAAATTAATAGCTCCAGCGTAATTGCACTAGGTTCATGTAGGCAGGTGCTCTGAAAGAATCTTCTCTGGATGTGGTTTTCAGCTAAGCAGGGACACATGAACAAAGTCTAGAATGCAACCACACTGAGGAATAGCAATTGTGCAGCTCAGCGTGGTAAGGGAAAGCTAATGAATTCCTGGAAGAATGCTAATTTGGTTAGGTGGTTCCTTTTGTATAGAACCCACCCCCCAGGATATTTGGACTAAGAATCCTTGTTAACAGAAGGGGCTCCCAAGCATGTTTTTTTTAAATAAAAGGTAGATTCTTTGTTAGATTTAGGATGAGGCTGGAAAAATCCAATTGCTGTAATTATAATCCACTCCCCCTGCGGCAATAGGATGGGCTTGAAAATGTTTCCCTTTCCCTGCCTGTTACATAATTCTACATCACCTGCCAGCACATTCTTTCTCTCCTAAGTGATGAAATTTCAAGTCCTCAAAGTCTATGGAACCGTATTTTTAGTCTTGTTCTTTTTGGCTCTTCTCTTTTATGGAGATGCAGGAACAGACGCATGTTATTTAGATAAAGAATATCAAGAAGGGGGTATTCATGTGGACAACTTGAGCCTTGGTTTCACTGCACCACTGCTGAAACATCTAAAAAATAACACACACACCCCCACACCCCGCTGAACAGGGATCTGGTTGTTTGGCGTCATAATCTGTAGCTGTGAATAGTGAAAACAGAGCTCTAGATACATATTGGCTCTCGCCAATGCACACACATGCCTGCTGTGGATCTTGATCTATATTATTAATATTCAAGGTGCAAAGTATATGTTGATCATTTTATGCTTTCTGAAACAAAATATATACTTGCATACACTGATAGAAGTTGAGGTGTGGGTGGGTTTACACTCTCAAGTGTGAAGGGTAGTTTTAGGTTCCCTCCCCCATATATCTTCTCAATCTAAGCCGTTCACATTCTGGTTTACTCTTGCTGCTGCTGCTACTACTACTACTACTACTACTACTACTACTACTACTACTACACACACACACACACACACACACAGAGAGAGACATTTGCAATACTCAAATTCAAATACACACACACACTCCATTAACATGCCACTTGCATAGACCCAAAGATTTTTACATACCGACCATGTTCCCACCTAAGGCAAAACCATAGTTTAGCAGTCTGTGGCTGAGCCTGAATGAGCCACAGGGAAGCAGCTGGAGGACTTCAACAGGTATGTGTAGCGGTTTTTCAATGAGGCTCATCCATTTAACACTAAAACATGGTTAGATGTCAAAATCGAAAACTCTCTGTAATGCTGCCTACTTCCTTCGTGGCTGAACTCCTGCCCACCAAAAGTTCACAACCTTAAGCTTTGTGCTAATAAACATTACATAACATTTCATTCGCTGAACAAATGGGCTAGGGAACGTTGCATTTCAATAAACTGGTCAAGAGCCTTGTGGCCAACACTTATAAAGAGTTCAGAGACTATGTTTACTTCAGGTATTTATTTAATTTGGGAGGGTAAATTGGCAATACCACCATTTCCCCTGTAAATATGTGTTTAATTCCTCTGTTCCTCTATAAATTCCTCTAATGTCCTAGTCTCTGCTGTAAAAGACTCTCTGAAGCTTTGACCTTGCAAATATGAAACGCATCATGTCTTGAGGACTGCAAATAAACTCAGTAGCATAAGCATTATAGGGAATTGTCAATATAATCTGGATCATATACCTAATGTACACAGATGTGTAATGGCATCTGCATAATTGCAGCTATTGAGAGGGCCTTTTCAGTTGGGGATGCTTGCCGGTCACTATCATGCTTTTCTAGCACCAGGAAAAGACTGTTTTCATTCCCCCAGGTCTTTAAAAAAATTCATTTGGATTGTTTTCACTTGCCCCTGTTAATGCTGTTGTTTCTTAGTCTGTTCCTGTTTTTTATTCATAGCTGTGCTTCATTTTACTACTGTCTTTAAATGTCTTTGAAATGACTGTCAGGCTTCCTTGGGAGTAATTTTTACTGCAGATGCATGAGGAAATGGTATAAATCAATAAGCAAAGGTTAATGGACACCTGATCATTAGTTCTTACCATGTGCCCAGCCTAGGATCTGCAAGGTGGTGCAAAATATAGTTTTCTCTTAAGCTGGTTTTGCTTATTATGTCTTGCAGCCAGAAAACCTCCTATACACCTCAAAAAGGCCCAACGCTGTATTAAAACTCACCGACTTTGGATTTGCTAAAGAAACCACCACACATAACTCTCTAGCTACACCATGCTACACACCATACTATGTGGGTAAGTAAACCATTGGAGAGCATCACCCGCTTCTGAGACATAAGAATGGCAACCTCCAGCGCCTCTCTTTTTCATAGAAATAGTGATGGTGAGCTTCAGGGCACATGTACACTGCTGTTGCGTTTTGTAATAAGAGCAGGGATGGGTTTTTCAAGATTTTCAAGCAAGCAGCCCAATCATTTTATTTCATTTGCTACATCATTTAAACTAAATGGCATCTCTCTCAAGTTTAAAACCTCAGCACTGGGCTGCAGCTGATTGGGCAAACAGGTGAGCATGCTTCAAAAGCTGGTCTCTATGTGCTTCCAATAGATTGCTTGAGCTGCCTACTTAGTATTCTGGAAAGAAAAGGGATTGGCACAGGGTGAAACCTTTAACAAAAGCAGCCAACACAGGTGTCACTATCATGTGGCGACCAGACTGAGGTTGTGCAGGTGATCCCCCTCATCCTATAACAGTTTCTGGCCTGGGAAAAAGTTGGGAAATTATTATTATTATTATTATTATTATTATTATTATTATTATTATTAGTTTGGGGATTTAGTTCTGGTCCATTTTTAAATGGAAGAGAGAAAAGCAATGCATCATTCAGTTTCAAAGGCTAAGACCTCTGGTCACTTTTAAACGCCGTATTGGCCTGAATATAAGTCTCACTTTCCCCCCAAATTCCAACCTTGAAAAGTTAAAGTGCGGGTTATATTCACGACCTTACAGTATGCAGCCAGGAGTGTGAGGCAAACAGCAGCAGGAGCGTGGCAAAGCGGTGCCCGCCCCACATGTAGTCCCCCGTC
This sequence comes from Podarcis raffonei, assembly GCF_027172205.1. Lineage (NCBI taxonomy): Eukaryota > Metazoa > Chordata > Lepidosauria > Squamata > Lacertidae > Podarcis > Podarcis raffonei. The sequence continues at coordinate 60,458,657 of NC_070607.1, forward strand.
CTCTCCCCCAAGGCCAGGAAGGGAGAGAGCGAGGAAGGGGAAAGGCTGCCAGCAATGCAGCGTGGCTCCCCCCCCCCCCCCAGTATGCAGCCAGAAGCAACGAGGAAGGGAGCCGCTTATATTCGGGTATTTTTTCTTTTTCCCTCCTCCCTCCAATTTTAAATGTGCAGCTTATATTCGGGCCAATACAGTACTTTTCTGGGACCCTTTAATGTCCTTCGCTGGCCGTTTTATAAATGTTCTATGGCAAACAGCCTTGGTGTCAGAGGTTTTCCCATGAACTGAGAACTAATATCAAGTGCCAGGTAAACTGTATCCAAACAGCATATTATTTTGCAAGTGTACTCCGGGCACAGTTCCAAGGGTAATAAGCTCCCCAGAGAGGGGGACAGCCTGTCCTCTTGAAGTGTAAATGTCTGAAAATTGTACTGATAGCATGTGACAAAGTTGTACTGATGGCATGTGTGACAAAGTTGACTTTGCATTTTGTTTTCATCTCCTTTAGCTCCAGAAGTACTAGGCCCAGAGAAATATGATAAGTCCTGCGATATGTGGTCCCTTGGTGTCATCATGTATATTTTGTAAGTCTATTCTTCTGCACTGTACTGTACAGCACAGTTAGTTGCTTTGTATATTCTCCTCTGTGTGTACTTGCTCCTGGCAGGATTCAATAAAGTTCCAAAGTTAGGGATGTTCAGTCTTCTTCTGGGATATTCTCGAGCCAGTTAACTAGGAAGGGCTGTGCTTCCGGCATGTTCTGTTTATTGAGTCATTGAGGAAGATCCTTTGTCAATATCAAGGAAAAAAGCACAGATTATGCTGGCTGATTCAACACACTTTAGGAACAAGCCCTAGGCGGTAGAAATAAAATTGGATGCATTGATTGTGGGGAAGATGAAATTGGGAATATTTTCCAAGGCCGCTGCCAGAGGAGGAAGATACCCTGCCTCCCTTGACTGCAAGACGAGCGGCAAAGCGGTGGAGGCAGAGGAAGAAGGAATCCAGTTCTCATGCCTGCAGAAAGGAGGAGAGAGGCAGGCAGAAGCTGCAGTTTCATTCCACCCATTTTCTTCTGTCTGCATCTCTCTCTGTCTGCCTCCCTCCTCCCTTCTGCCTTAGTCTTTCCTGCAACTGTGCTAGGAAGGCTGTTGCTGCTGGAGCCAAGCTTTTGCAACTGAATTCGTGCAAGAAACATGCACATGTGATATGATTACGCTGTACTTGGAGCACTGCTTGTTTTATATGCTGAGTCATTGCTAAAATGTTTGTCCCAGTTGATGAGGTACTAATGCACTGAGACAATGGCTCATAGGATTTAGGCCAGGCATATCCAAAGTCCGTTTCGGGGGCCTAATCTGGCGTGTCGGTCGATTTAATCTGGCCCCCGTGGCAGCATATGTCCTGGGGTAAAATCCTAATAAAGCTCAGCAATTTGAAGCCTAAAAAAAAAGCTCAACAACTTTGGTCAGCCCTCACACATGTTCACGTCATCAAATCTGGCCTTCTTTGAAAAAAGTTTGGGCACCCCTGATTTAGGCAGGTGGTTTGCAGCATGCCACACCTCAAAGTGATTTTAACATTGAAAGTACCTTGGAACCTGTTTTTCCTAATGTCCTTTTAGTTAGTTTGCTGCTTGGAGCGCATTTGTGCTGAAGAGAAGGGCAGGAAACATGCTAAACAAATGTGTACAAGAGAACATGTTTCCTTATCCCACTGATGCTGGTGCTTTCTTGCTGCTCCCTGTATAGCACAGCTGTGCCCTTAACCTGTCTCCCCAGGGCCCTTCATCATCCAGGTTCACAAAAGTTCACAATTCAGCTTTCCATGTTTGCCATGGGGAGTGCTCCATTGCTTTCTGTCAACAAGTGTAACAAGAGGGACCTCAGCCTTTCTCTCCGATATGAGCTGTGGGTCAGGGCTAGTTTCCCAGTGTTGCACTGCGCCTGGAAGTACAGTGGAACTACAGAGATGATTCCCCAGGTCCAATAAGCATAAAGATCAGAGATAAGTCTCTGTTTGCTCTTTGATAGTAAACAGCAGGAGCAGGGTGTTCTCTCTGACGTTAGGACTGTGGTCTCACAGCACTAAGGTGGAAGATCAGGAAAATGCTGCCAGCCCTGTGACAACTTCCTGTTCAGAGAGTGAGCACAGAGTTATCTCTCATCTTAGCACTGTATTGTTTAGATTGGAGATAACAGATGCCAAGTGACTGACAGATAGGCGTGGTTTGCCAAAAATGGCCTCACAGGCCTAAGGCAGAGAGGCCTAGCAAACCTAACTTAGAGCCTTAGGCTAGAGGTTCCCCACTGCCGTAGTGGACTCTCTTACCTGACAGCCTTTTATAGTACGAACAATAAAAATGATACCATTTTGGGGGGGGGAAGCACATTAGATCAGTTTGGCATTCAAAATGGACTTCTCCTCTACATGTCATTTCTCTATTTTTCTCTTTTGCCCAGGTTGTGCGGGTACCCCCCTTTCTATTCCAACCATGGTCTGGCCATTTCTCCGGGCATGAAGAAACGGATCCGGATGGGTCAGTACGAATTTCCCAACCCAGAGTGGTCAGAAGTATCTGAGGAAGGTAAATGTTTGTGAACAGAAGCTGCTATTCTCCTCTGAAAGGGTAAATGGGATTTCAAAACCTGAAAAAATGTGATTCTCTGGGTTAGGGTTGGCTAACCTGTGGCCTTCCAGATGTTGTTGGAATACAACCCCCAACATTACCCACCCCTGCACTAACCTTATTCATTCCTTGGCTCTCTTGCCTTTCATGAGTGGCCTTTTTACTCATGACTAGGCTATGGCTCAAGAGGAGGCCTTGCTCTGGTTCAGAGAAATTGTTCTGGGCCACCATAGCTGGAGTGTTTTGCTGCCAGGGAAGAAAAAGTGCCTGCTGCCCCCATAGCATGGCTTCTGTTAAGTTGTGGGTGAACATATCAGACAACACAGCGATTCTTCAAACAGCTCTTGTTTATTCAAAGGCCAGAACAGAACTGAACTGAAGGGTTCAGTCAGCCTGCTTATATAGAGCTCCAGTACAACGTAACTGTAACAATTTTCTAAAACTATCCAATCACTGAACGTCACTTTCGATCCCTTATTTGCATAACTATTTACAGTATCCCCCTGCTGGCCCAGGGTGAGAACTTCAGTACATAACAGCTTTTGCTTTTCCTTTGCCCTGCCTTTCTCTTCTTCCTTTTCCTTCCTTCCCCTACGGGATTCTGCTCTTGTGTTTGGAGGCTTTGGCAAGGGGAGGGTTCCCCCTGGACCTCCACATGGCCAGTTTGACTCTCCCCACTCCCTTTGTTATCTTGTGCATGCATGATATAAAAAGGTTGCAACATGGAGAGTGGGAAAATGAATAAAAATAAACACTCCACCCCCCCAAAAAGGCCAGGCCCCACAATGTCACACATGACAATTCTTTCAAGTACATTACTCATCATATGTACTAAAATTAATTAGTATTAAGAGTCCTCAGAGTACTTTTCATGTGTTATCTCCACAAGCAACGTATTTGCTCAGGAGAAGTCCCTTCAGGTTTTTATATGAATCAAAGCATGTTCTCCTTAAAATAGACCCATCCCTTTGTGTATATTGTCTCTCCTTTTGCCGTGCAAGCTTCAGGATTTCTGCAACATCTGAAGAGAGCTTTGGAATGAGGTGGCGAGACACAGTATGTGTTGTTGTTAATGCTGTTGCCTTTCCTCCACCTTCAGTTAAGCAGCTGATCCGGAATTTGCTGAAGACGGATCCAACCCAGCGAATGACTATAATGGAGTTCATGAATCACCCTTGGATCATGGTAAGAATCCACCTGTCATTTCTCAGGAAGAAAAACTGGCGCAGAAGTCTAGGCTGAGAAACAGGAGTGCAGGGAGTCTGAGGTAGCTTTATAGATAGAGGGGAAACATTTTTCAGCTCAATCGCCAGTTCCATTGTGAGAAAACTCCTGCAGCTGCATGCCAGTAAGGGGGCAGGGGAGAGAGAAGAGAGGCAAAAGTGGATGGGGACAGAGGGGAAAGTGGGCAGAGCACTGGGTGGAGGCTGTATTCCAGCCATGCAGAAGTCAGAGGCTTCTACAGTACACACACCGCTACATCCGATCAGGCAAGGGGCATGATCACCACCCAGCCAGTCAAAGAAGGACAGAAGAAGTCTTGGCAAGTCCCAAGGACTGGAAAGAGAGTTTCCCAGGCCAGAGGCTCCCCAACCCCTAGACTAAAGCTCCATTTGTCTTCCCTCTGCAGCAATCAATGCAAGTGCCACAAACCCCGCTGCACACTAGCAGAGTTTTGAAAGAAGAGAAAGATCTTTGGGAGGACGTTAAGGTAAGTTGTCTGGAAGTTTCATCTCACACACTGCTAAGCAGCATGGATGAAGGTTATGCAACTCCAGGTGTAAGTGATTGTGAGCCTGTCCATCAGTGCTGCAAGCCACTCCTAGCCTGTACAGTGGAACCTCGGTTTTCGAGCTTCTCGGAAGCCGAACGATTCAGAACCCAAATGCCAAAAACCCGGAAGCTTTCGCTGCGTGTTTTTCCTTTTTTTCCAATGGATTTTGCCAACTGCCCATTGATCCTCGGTTTTCAAACATTTCGGAAGTTGAACAGTCTTCCGCAATGGATTACATTTGAAAACTGAAGTTCCACTGTAATAGGTAATGCCAGATATGCAGGCTTAAAGGCCCTCCTCACTCTACCACAGTCTGAACTTGGAAGTAGTCTTTTGTGCCCACTGTTAAGTTACGAATAGGATCTTTCCTCTGGATGACAGTAATGCCTGAAGCTAGAATAATTTGGCTAGCCAGATGTTAATTTGTTTCCTCTACCTCACATTTGTAGGAGGAGATGACAAGTGCCTTGGCCACCATGAGAGTGGATTATGAACAAATCAAGATTAAGAAAATCGAAGATTCATCCAACCCGTTGCTTATGAAGAGGCGGAAGAAAGCAAACCCCGCTGAACCTACAGCACTCCCCCACTGAGGATTCAGTAGAGCCAAACCTGGTGGTTGTGAAAGCAATAACTATATCTATATATTTTTTAAAACAAATTGGAGATAAAGACTGTCATATCAAACACATGGAATTCAGATCTTTATACCAGACTAGTTTTGTTTTTTTAGCTGCCTCTCATGGTTCTGACCTTTCTGAGGTCCAGCAGGAGACAGCTGCTCTATGTACAAAACATACTTTTATGTTATTTCCCAGCCCCTGGTCCTGTAGGGAAATATTTCTGGTAATCAGATTTTGTTTGTTTGTTTAGTAACATCCCCCCTTGGTTTTTTTCTCCATCAGAGACACTGAAATTCCTGTGATCACCATTTAAAGGTTAATAATATAAATAAAATATATATAATCTATATTTTTAAAAACTACTGTAGAGCTGAAATCAAGATAGCAGTCCTGTGCTGAGTACAGCGGTTGTTATTTTAGCGTTAAAGGCTTTCAGTTTGTGTCGACAACAACAACAAAAGGCCAGGGCTGTTGAAGAATTCCACCTGAAAACAAAGGCACTGACGATACTGTGGTCTTCATTTAACATCAAAAACTGTTCCTTGGCTGATGGACCTTAAATTCAGTTTGGGAAGTTATTGTCCCAAGTACAATAGGGCTCCTTAAACTGAAAGCCTTCTGCCTCTAACTGTGCAATCACAGGATTGACTTCCTCTCACTTGTGTGTTTGTGGATTGTATGTAATAATGTGATAGGATGGATATTGTAAGTATAGGCAGGAAGGCCCACCCCCTTCTGTATTCTACCTTGAATTTTTGAGGGGTAGTGTGTGGGGAGGGTCTATGAAGCACCCAGAATTCAGTTATGATCTCAGGGTTATTTGGGTGGGTGGGAGGGATGGAAAGTAGGTGTTTGTTGAGTGGAGATGTTCATGATTGATCTGTTTCAATAACTGATGCAGCCTTCCTGGAGCACTACATCAGAATATGTCCTGTTGCCCAGTTTCCACCACCATCTTGTGCAGTGTTAAAACTTAAGACCTTGATGCAGTTCTAAAGATCTCATGCTGCAAGGTTGCAGGCTCATATCCAACACCCCAGCTGTTTTGTTGTGGCTCTTGTTCTGTGTTGCTGTTCACAACCATCCTGATCTTTTACTTTACCAGGAAACTGCAACTATTTGGAGCACATAGCAAAAGGCTCAAATCTGATATTTGCATCTCATTGGAATATAACTTGGAGCTCATGTGGGACAGAACCTGCCACATGCACACTCTGATATGTGAAGAAAAAACAGAAACAGTACCATAAAAATGAGTCTTTTTTTGATGGATTCCTTAGCATCTTTGGGTGTTGAATAGCCAGTTGGCACAAATGTTAATATGGGAATATGATGATGGGAATTCTGCCTAGAAAACCAAAAAGTCTCAGCTGAAGTTTGAAGGAGGGAATTGACATGTGCTGCAGACTTGGGCACATATGTCTAAAGTCAAGCTCTCTTGAGTCTTACTCTACCTGTACCTTAGGGAAGAAAAGCAGGAAAGTATTCCTTCACATAAACTTTTGCCTCATTATGCTGGTGGTCAATCCCTTTTTCTGCCTCTTTCTGTATATCTTTAGTCCATGAATGAATATCTTTTGCCACGTTTGTTTCACTGGCATACTAGTGTTTTAAAAACACACACTTTCCCTTTTTTTTTTAAAGAAAGGTTTAGCTTTTAGGTGGCATTTTAGACACTGTATGAAATTTTAATTTGTAAAAAAAAAATGTTTTAATTTTTGTTGTTGGTGGTGTCTCATTGCTGGAAAAAAAAAATTATTTGCTCTGCTTTTTCCCCATTTTGGATTAAAGACACCCAATACATCAGAGTTTGTGTTTGTGTGATCCCTGGTGGGGGGTGGGGGAAGCCAGAACAGGCTTTGCCTCAGGAAGGGCTGGCTATATCTGTGGCACAGACCTGTGATCAAAGAGTTTTCTAGCTGTTATGATTTTAATACAGATCAGCTTTTCACATACAATGAGTTGTGGATTGTACTAAAGACGGCATGCAAGCAGGGAGTTTCAGACATACACCAGCAGTGGCTACTTGGAGAATATTGGCATGGAAGAGCCACATGAAAAGAATCGAGCATCGTATATATGACACTTCAATAATATCTATTTCAGATATCTACTGCACTATTCAGTTGGGGAGAGTATACGATGCTGCCAATGAGAATCTCCTGAGATGGCATTGAGAGAGCAAGGCCTCTGACATTGATCTTAATTCCCAGGCAGACCTAGTGGTGGAACAATGTGCCACTAACTTCAGTCTGCCCCTCCATTGTAGGCTCAGGCTGTATACGGTATATGTGTAAATAAACTGTATATTGTAGAGTCTCTGCTGTGCCTCATTTCCAAAAGGAAACACGTGCCCTAGGCTAAGCACCTGGAACCTCTGGAATCTCACACCAGAGATTGGAGTGATGTGTTACACTGGTGTCAGAAGTGGGACACTCCTACCCACCCCCCAAAAAAAGATTTATAGAAACTGTTTCATTAAGGGTGCTGGGATTTGTAGCTTTGTGAGAGGGAACTACAGTTCCCAGGATTCTTTGGGGGAAGTTCTGTATTTTAAATGTATGGTGTGCATCTGCTCTATATTGACAGGAAGCCTCCACTAGACAGAGCCAGTTGTCTAGCTCTGGTGCATCCATTGCCCTTAAACTGGCTTTAAGTTAGCATTCTGGGTTTCAAAGAGAGTGCTTCCTGGATTTTGTGACACTGCTGCAGTAATGCCGATGTCACGTGCAGCTTTTAAAATCTGGCCAAGAGATTTTAACATGCGAGCACACAAATAGAAGGGCAAAGGTACCAGACAAATTTAGGCTTTCTCCAGCACATGCATTGTAATTTGGCCTTTGCAACACTTATCGGTATACACACAAAATGTTGTGAAAGCTCGTGTATGGCTGCCATTGGAAAAGACTGTGGCTTGCCAGTATCTTTTTCTGAGCAAACAGCACTGAAATCAGCATTTGTCATTGAGGGCGAATTGTAGAGTTGGAAGCCATGAGTTGAGCAGAGGAATGAAACAGCTCAACTACCTCAACGTGACACAGAAGGAAACCAGAGAAACCTCTTTCTTGCTGTTGAAAACTCAGCATTATAGTTAATTGTATAGGCAGATTTGTATCTTCCAGCAGCTCTGTTGCTTTGTTTTAAAAAAAAATTGGGGGGGAGATGCTGCAGTATATTGCATCAATATAAATTTATTTAATAGCACTTGATGCACCATATATCAGCCTATTTTTTGTTGCTTGGACCTTCATTCCCTTAGAGGCCAATTTATACATTATTTTTGAGCTGGTACTCCACTTATTTTTTTCAACACTTTCATTGCCTTTCCTCAGTATATATATTATTACAGAGGTATTTTATCAACACAACAGATTATAACAAGAGCATAAGAATGAAGCAAACAAAACAAAAATTCACACTTTTGCTCATTTCCACCAGAGTAGCCACAACTGTTATGGCCTTACTGCATTTCAACTCATGCAAAGAAGGCTGCATGCAGTTCATCCAAGAATTCGAGTTACAGTCATTTATTTTGCTAGCTATACCATGCATGAATTGTGGGTAATCTTGTAGAAATCTGTTTCTAAGTGAATTCTATTGAAGAGTGCCAAGTTGGCATAAAAAGAGTCGCGTTTCTTGGCCTCCTTGACTAAGTTTCAGTCAGTGGCTGTACCCCGCTCCCCGCATAATAGCTTTCATGTTGAAAGTGGCTTGTAAGAAAACAGGGACCAAATCAAAAAATACTCAAATGTTTCTATGGGCACATTCTTTCCCATAGCAAGGGTCCCAGGGGGAGGAGAAGAGGAAACCCCATTGTGTTACTGGAAGTCATGGTGCTAGATCCCACTAGTGCAACTATCTAGTTGAATTTGGTCTCATGAGTTAGAATGGTGGCATCCTTGGGGTGGTAACTCTGTTGATGGAAGTAGCAACACACCCTTTTTCTCACACTTTGCTCCTAGCTGAGAGTAAAACAAATATGAAATGGCACTCATTTCTGTGAAGGCATCACTGTTCAAAGGAACTGTTTTGTCAATGAGTGGGAGGTGGTGAGAATTTGAATGTAGAAGTGAGGTTCAGGAGGTTCAGAGTCCAGCTGAATGAGATTCAAAGTTCTCAAGCAAATGGTCCTAGCCATTCTGCTTTGCCAGTGCATTCTGTGGGGAATGTGTAGATGAAGCAGACCCTTTCCCCCAAACCACAGGCCAACTTTGGCAAGCGGTTGAAACCACCCACCTATCAATCAATCACCTAATATCATCATGACATCAGATGAGAGAGAGGTGGGTGGCCCTAGCCACCTGTCAAACTCTGCCTGTCTGGAGGGGGTAAAGAGTTAGCCCACCCGGGCAAAAAGATTCTGCACCCCAGGTTTAAGGTAAGCTATCTAATTGGTTGCTTGTCAGAATTAAGAATTTTGAATTGCAAGCAGGGATCTTATTAAAGTATGGCAAAACATCAACACCATCTTTAACACTGCCTCAATATGAAAAGGGCTGGAGCTGCAAAAGTGTATGCAGGCTGGGATGGAAAATAAGCAACCTCACTGGATGGATTTGCAGTCCGCTGGCACGTGGGGCTTTTTGCATCCAAGCCCCTGTCTGCATGCAATTTGCACAGAACTGACCTCAGAACAGGAAACGGTATGAAACTGTGTTTATAAACAGTGTTTACAAATGCTTGATAGATGTTACAGTGTGTTAATTACCTTCGTTAAGTTATTGGGTTCATGTTGACCTTTAATTCACTTTACAAGAAGGTCCTGGTTTAAAATTTCTACTGAAAACCGGAGGTGATTTCAAAACAATATGTTCCAAGATAAAATGAAGGTGTGATGCCATTTTGCTGCATCATAAGTATAACTGGAAGTCACAGCTAGCTGTGAGATAAATATATCATTTTATGACTGTGTTTGGAACAAGTTGAGCAAAGATGATGCTTTATTTTCACCTAATGACAACGATTACGGACACAACCACCTTCTGTAGGTGGGGAGGAAGGAATATTTATTAGAACACTGATAATGAGTTTTATCAGATGGTACATATTTCTATAAATAACTATGTTCAGGGTTTGTTTGTTTTACATCATCACCATTTTCCTCCCTAGAAAGACAGATACTTTAGAGACAACTTAACATAGTGTTATGATTATTAGGATTGCCGACTGAGGTCTTTCTCTGAATGCCGCCACTTGCTGAAGTGAGTTATACTTGCAGAAAGGTGCCTTTTCTGTGGTAGCACCCTGGTTTTGAAATTCCCACCCTAGAGGAGATGAATTGGCATTCCAATGTTTTCAGTGCCAGTTTAAGACATGTTTGCCCAGCCATTTTAAAGGGTTTTTAGCTGCTGCCTTTTAGTCTTTACTATTTTATGATGTCTTATGGTTTATTGTATTATCAGATTACAGTGGTACCTCGGGTTACATACGCTTCAGGTTACAGACTCCGCTAAGCCAGAAATAATACCTCGGGTTAAGACCTTTGCTGCAGGAAGAGAACAGAAATCGCACGGCGGCAGCGGGAGGCCCCATTAGCTAAAGTGGTTAAGAACAGTTTCAGGTTAAGAACAGACCTCCAGAACGAATTAAGTTCGTAACCTGAGGTACCACTGTACTTGGATTGGTGGGTAGTTTAGACATTTTTAAACAAAGTGATAATAAGTAAAGTTCAGATAGTACAGCAAAGTTTAGATAGCACAGCACAACAAATATTAAATCACTCTGGAACTAAAACCCATAGGACCAAATGACACATAAGTATGTTTGCTAAACACACACTCACTGTTTGGCTATAAAAATAGACTGTGGGTCTATTTTTTTTTAATCACAACGTAATCCTAATCATGGGACGCGGGTGGCGCTGTGGGTTAAACCACAGAGCCTAGGACTTGCCGATCAGAAGGTTGGCGGTTCAAATCCCCACGACGGGGTGAGCTCCCGTTGCTCAGTCCCTGCTCCTGCCAACCTAGCACTTCGAAAGCACGTCAAAGTGTAAGTAGATAAATAGGTACCGCTCCGGTGGGAAGGTAAACGGCGTTTCCGTGTGCTGCTCTCATTCGCCAGAAGCAGCTTAGTCATGCTGGCCACATGACCCAGAAGCTGTATGCTGGCTCCCTTGGCCAATAAAGCGAGATGAGCACCACAACCCCAGAGTCGGTCATGACTGGACCTAATGGTCAGGGATCCCTTTACCTTTACCTTTAATCCTAACCATGCATACTCGGAAGCAGACATTAATTCAATGGACCTTACTCTCGTGTAAGTGGAGGTTAGGATCACAGCCTAAATGGATGGGAGACAGGAGTAAAATACTCCCCCTCTACTGCCTGCTTCGCTGCGCTGCACACTTTAATTCCCCACTCCCAGTCTATCTCCAGTGGCAAAAGTGAGTCTACTGGGAATAAAGTCCTCAGAGTAGGGAGGAGAGAGCGGGTGCCAGGTTTACTCCCATTCCCTGTGTTCTATTTAGTAATGGAAATATACCCAAACCAGCAAGCACATGTTTAGCAGACATCAAGACTTCTGGTTTTTCAACAACTCCATTTGGATACATACAAATGTACGTATCCCAAAAGAAAGTAAATGGAGGCTACTCCTCTACTAGAGTATTAGTGCAACCCAACACCTCTTTTCTCTACCCTTTCGCCTTCCTTCCCACACTCCTGGCGCCTTCATTACACATCTTTAGGTGACAGGCAAAAACTCTTCAACCAGGCATTGGGCTGATGAACATTCTATGGGCTTTAAAATGTGTCTGTGGGAGGGGAGGTTATTGGTTTGCTTGGCTTTTGTTTTATCAAGTATTTTGTATTTTCATTTTGTATTTTTAGCTTGTAAACTGCCCCTGTGATCTTCAGATGAAGGGTGGCATACAAATTTAATAAATAATAATAATTCCAGTTCTTAACAAACCTACTTATTTGATAATGCACAAGGAGTTCTTCATTCACACCATAACTATTGTTTTAAAAATTATAAGTTGTCTTTCCAGCGCTCAAGGTAGCATACAGAGACCACTGCTTCGCACTGAGCAGGAAAAAATTCTCACTGATGCCACTTTAGAATAATTGATTGAAACCATGGGGAAAAGCCATAGCTCAGTGGCACCACATCTGCTTTGCATCCTGAAAGGCAATTCCTGGCATCTTCAGGTAAGGCCCAGAGACCCCTGCCTGAAACCCTGGAGAACTATTGCCAGTCAGTTCCGACATTGCTGAGCTAGATGAACCAATGGCTGGGCTCAGAATAACGTAGCTTCCTATGTTCCTATGCTTCCTATCCATAACCTGCTTTTCCCCATCCAAGTACTAACCAGGCCTGATCCTGCTTAGCTTCCGAGATCAGACGAGATCGGGCGTGTTCAGGGTAGTATGGCCATAGACTCATAACCTGCTTTTTAGCCAAAAAAGACCTCAAAGTGGTGTACAAAAACAAACAAACACAGTAGTAAGGTGGCCATTGCCCTCAGGCCTACAGTCAAAAGGATGTGAAAAAAGTTGTCATCCATAATCAGCATATTTTTATTTGGCCTAAATTCTCTCCCAGTTAAAAATATTCCCCATGAAAGGCAGAAGTGGTAGCCAGCTAGTTTGATGAGAGAAGTCTGTGGTCTTCTCTGATGCTGTTTGTTTATGGTGTTATATAACTAACACCGTCATATAGACTCAGGCCAACTCATATTTTAAATTCCAAACCACAATAGCATGTGATATTGGGAAGTAAAATCAAATGCTTCCCCATCATACATGTATAGTGGCGGCAGTTTTTCCACCCTAAACTAACCAGAGGGCTTATGGAAGAATTTACTGTATTTTTCCGTGTATAAGATGCCCCCATGTATAAAATGCCCCCTATTTTTTGGGACTCCAAATTAAGAAAACACCCCTCAGCACTACCCGTGTATAAGACGAGCCCCAATTTTAAACCCAATTTTTTGCTTTAAAAAAACCTAGTCTTATACATGGAAAAATACGATACATCAATAAAGGTTTATTAGATTAACAACTTTAGTTTTCAACAGAATCCTCTAAATTCTCAGTACTTGCACCAGTTTCTTGTTTCCATATGGCTGATGCAATTCCAGGTAAAATTGTTGCAAACACATTTTGTCTATAAGCAGTACCTTTGCTTGTTCCTGTGATGGCAGATGGTTGTCAAATTTTGTCTGATGCTATCTAATGTAAATCACGTTGCATAGTTTTTGAGAAAGATGACCAAGTGATTTAATACATAGCACCAGTGCTATTTTTCCAGAAAAAGAGGTGCCAGAACTCATCATGAACACCTCCCTTGTTCTCTTATATAATGACAATGGGGCTCACTAATTACTACAGATTTTCTAATCTTGAAATGTTTGCCAAAGCTATTTGGATGTTAATCTAGATTAGTTGATGAGCATTTTAGGAGTGACCAGCTGACATGTGATCGCCAATGCGCAGGTCCTTTTGGACCCAGAAGAGGGTGTAACACGGACATAAGGGGGAGGGGCATAAGGGGGTGGGACATGCTTATGCATGTTCTGCTAATGTGTGCGAGGGCCAAGAACGGAACCCCTACATGAAATGGTCACCACCTCTGTATGGAAATATGCCGTTTAAACACAATGGGCCTAGCCTAAAAATTGCTCTGCTAGCCAGTGTGAACACGATGGCACTCGCTTACTGCTTTATCTAACAACATCAGTACAACACTGTTCCAGGAACATTCACCAGCACCAATATGCCAAGACAAATAATGAGTTACTAGCCGGAAGTTGGCAGAAAGAGACAGTTAAAAGATATGCGACTAAAAGCTTGCATACGTTACAATACTGCGCCTTAGCTCTCGTTCCTTGGCCTGCTCTAAATTCTGAATGCATGGCAAAATGATTGTTGTAACAGCTTCACCCTGTGCTCTGATTTCCATCTAGCACATGATGAATTATATGGGGAAAAGTCCCCAGGGCCCAGATTAAACTGCTGTAATCTGGTGCACTAGCAGAAGCCAATGCAAGATCACCCAGTAGCACAATGTTCTCTCCCTGCTGCTTCCCCACTCCCCACCAATTCACTCTGGATGGTTGGGAAAATGCAGGACAGGAGAGGGGTGATTGTTCTACCAGGTAAACAGAAATGGCCACAGATGGAAAATTGTATTTTAGTGACACTTAATTCTACCCCAGGAATATAGGTGTGGGGTGAAATAGACAGGTGGGCAAGTGAAATGTAGAGCGTTATTTATTTATTTATTTATTAGATTATTTACAAGCTTCCAACTCATAGAAAAGTATAATGATGAGGTACAATGACATCATTAAAACTTCATAATATTATAAAGTAATAAAATACAGAGGAAACTGTCAACACAATATTTTAACAAATTCAAAAATCTGATAAATCTTCCAGTTTTGCCACTAAAAGTTTGGATGGGATATTTCAGATTCAAGATACATTTTTAAAAAATTGTGAATTCCACCCCGTCCGTCCCAAAACGGAGTCAATGTAACTTTACTGGAAACTGTTGATAGTTTTGAATATTACATATTTGATGTCCGCTAAAACATACAAGTGTGGCCAGCTGCTAAATATAATTTAATGTCAACAAACATTACATGCTACTTGTCCATGTTAGCTGCCCATGTCAGCTTGTACAAGTATGAAACACTGTCAAATATCAAATGTTGAAAGGAAATATCGATCGGATATAAATATGCAAGTTAAGGATACCATAAGCAAATGTTTGGTGAATATCTAGCAAACCTCTGAGCAGTTGAAGACACTGTGGAGAATAATGGGAAAACCCATGTTTTACCACTGATTCAGAGCAAATATCAATCCACTGAAAGCCCAATTGCTGTTTGTTCCATTCAGTGGTGAAAGCCAGGTTTTCCCGGGGGAAATATGGACCTGTGCCTCAAAGCATGGCACAAAAGGAAGTGTGGATGAGCCCTGTGACCAAGGGAGAAGTAAGATCTGTCGGGGTGTTAATTCTGTGAGCCCCTCCATATTATGCTTGGGCTGTATATATGTGTAAATAAAGCCATATATCCTAAAGACACCACAGCCTCTGCTGACCCTCATTCCATATGAACTGAACCCTGAGTCTCTCACTGCTTATCTCTTTTGACATGCTTCTGGGAGTTTGTGACAGTGGCTCCACTGACACTATTTTTGGCCACATCCACACCATTTAACATTTAAAGCTTCACTCTACCACTTTAATAGTCATGGCTTTCCCCAAAGAATCCTGACAACTGTAGTTTGGTAAGGGTGCTGAGAGTTGTTAGGGGACTCTTATTCCTGTCACGGTGCTACAAATACCAGAGTGGTTTAACCATATCTTCATCTTCCTGCGGAGCTCTGGGAATTGCAGCTCTGTGAAGAAGAAGAAGAGTTTGGATTTGATATCCTGCTTTATCACTACCAGAAGGAGTTTCAAAGCGGCTAACAATCTCCTTTGTCTTCCTCCTCCACAACAAACACTGTGAGGTGAGTGAGGCTGAGAGACTTCAGTGTGACTAGCCCAAGGTCACCCAGCAGCTGCATGTGGAGGAGCGGGGAAGCGAACCCGGTTCACCAGATTACGAGACTACCGCTCTTAACCACTACACCACACTGGCTCTCCAGTAAGGGAAGCAGAGGTCTCCTGACAACACTCTTAACAAACTACAGTCCCCAGGATCTGGGGAAGGGATCCATGCCTGTTAAAATTGTATCATAGTGTTTCACATGTGCGGATGTGTACCCCGTTTGAGAGTTGCTGCCGTAAAATGGTTTCTCAGCCATTGGCTTCCTACTTACTGTACACTGGTAACATGGGAAAGTGCTTATCACCTAAGTGGAAGAGGTAACTGTGGGAGGCCCACTGCATCCTTTTGTTAACCAAGGCTTAGAGACAATTTCTCAATTGTGAGAAAGCCGATACCTATCAGTAAATGAAAAAGCTGACTGAAAAAGTTACTATATCTGTTAACAAAAAACCTCAGAGATCCCCCACTGGTTACTATATTGCTGGCATTCCCACTCAGACTTCCTTTGGTCGGGGGACACTCACCCAAACTGTGTTCTAACTTTAATTCACACGTGAATAGCTGAGTAACTCACATGACCCTTTGGTAAACCAATTTGTGTCGAGACATTTATTTTCAAATTATTTAACTGAAGCCAACTTTGTTTCTGAGAAGCTGCCTATATATGTGTGTAGCCCTGACCTCATGTACCACACAGTAGCCAGCACAATTTATCTGACTCATGGAACCAAACAAAAGCCCTCAAAATGCTCCACTACCCTACTTTACAATACTGACAACTCAACAACTACTTCTTTAGTTCACTAAATAACTAATAAGGAGATAACGGTTGAGGACTTTTATGAAAGCAAGGGTTAGGGGGGATGATCCTGGTTATGAGAAAATGACTATTAAGGCATGAGGGGGAAACCACAACATAATTTGTGCAGAAACCAAAAATACTTTTCTGATCATTGCACCTCAGTGTCAGGATAATTACACGCTGGTCATACTAGTCTGGACAGATTCCCTCATTGACTGTTGTCATGCTCCTTCAGCCTATCTAATGATGCAACAACGTGTTCCCTGCCCAAAGATGAAAGCGGAGCAGAGAAGCTTCTGGCTGAAAAAATGGTGCTTTAATCTGCTTTGGTTGGTTTAAGAGTGAAAACAGCACATTCTACCTATAGTATTTGCAAGATTACAAATCATGCATGGGGACTGCATTAGATGGAACAAACTGTGCTGCTACCAAGCTTAGCTTCCTTTCCCTGCAGTTGTCACCCAGAACAGATTTCCCCCATACAACCACTTCCCTTATATAAGACATACTGTCTTCCCACAAGCAGAATGAGACAACCACTCTTCTACTTCTGGGCCCCCAGTGGCCTGTATACAATAAAGAAAAAAGGCATAGCAGCTGATAAAGGCACCAGGAAAACTGCTAGCAAAATGTCAGCGGCCTTCCCTTACCTGCTGTGCCTCCAATAATTTTAGAGAAAGAGTAGATGCATACCAGCAACCATGACTTCTTCCTACTGGCCTTCCTTCCTGAAGTGAGAGCCTTATGCAGCTGGGATCACAACACAACACCCCCCCCCCCCGCATTTGTAGCCTGATAGCTACAGACCACATTAATCCCTAACCAGACCCTCACAGGTAGATGAGAAAGAACTCACTCCTCACCTTAAGGGAAACTTAGGAAATTTCTCTCCAGGATTTCCCCTGAGTACACCACCCAGCCATGCACATTCCTACTTTGCTCTGATACAACATCACAATAGTCGTTCATTAAGAGAGGCATTTTTCAAAGGTGTGTGAATTCCCACCTGCTTGTACCTCTGCCTTTTCACCAACCTCTCTGGTGACAAATGCAGAATGCTTTTCACACTGAGAGGAGCGTGACATGTATGATGAAATGTGCAGTAAAAGCAGTATTCCTGCAGGTGAAATATGGACAGTAATGGCTACAGTCAGTAAGGATGGCTGTCGGGTAATAACGGCTGACCCTAAAAAATGGGGACAGCAGAACTGAATGATACAGATCAAGAGCTCTGGAGCCTGCTGGTGACCAACTTGCTGCTGTTGTGTCTGCATTAATGCATAGCCTCTTGCCCACAAGACTGCCCACATCCCAACCATACAACCAGCAGACACTATGCACAAAGATGCCTAAGGACAGTAATATACTCCTGAGCATTAAGGATAGACCTGCAATATTTCACGGAGAGAAAAAGCTTCTGTATCAAAGGTCCAGAGGTGTGGTTTTCTTTATCATTACAAAACTGAGAAAGTGCACCAAAGACAACTGCCCAGTTTGGGCCAAGCAACTCTCCGTTGGCTTTTACTCTTCTTTTACTCTGCCCAGAATATATTAACTGTCACTCTGTTGCTATGATGACAAAAAAATATGTTCATGATAGTTGACCATGTCGTAGAAATGTGTATTTCAGAACCATACCCACCCTTATATATGGCAAGAGCTAGAATCAATCTAGATGGAGGCTGTTGAGGATGAGAACAATTCCAAATTGAGAAAAACTATATTATTGTGCTACAAGTGGGATAGTGTGAAAATGGCCCGAGCCTGTGCTGCTCCTCTTCATGAAACAAAAAGAATTGTAGCATGTCATCCACTGGTAGCAATGCAATCTTCTTTTTCCTAAGAGAGGCTTTCTGCAGGAAATGAGCAATTATTGCTTTTCCTGCTTTCACTGCAATTTCATGTTTTGAGAAGGTGCACCTGCAGACTTTCATTCTGTCACCCCACTAATAAAGTGTGCAAAGGTGGTGAATTTCAACATCTGTTTCATTCTTTGGATAGTATTACTGTTACTGGATTCTTCAATCATTCTGAGAATTTAAAGTTTGTAACCTGAGTAATTTTAACTTTAATCAGCAATTGATTTTAGTTGGGTGACTTGGAGGCTGGGCAGGGGTAAGAAAGAGTGTATTAATGTACAGAGGGAAGTCATGGACTGAGGCCTCTTCCTCTATCAATCTTTGTTACAACAGTAGATGTGTCAAGCCCATATGAAAGACAATGGCATAATTTGACCTATTTTATGCAAACCTCAGACTTTCTGCAAAGGTCTGTGATGTCTAGAACACAGATCAAAGATAGTCTGTGGTCACCTGCTTGCACAGATTCTTTTGAACATCATAAAAAGACATAACAAATTACAATAATTAAATTCAAGACTGTCTGGTTGCTACATTAATCCACTCCCTTCACGTTCTGCACAGTTTATTTGCTATGGAAAGCAAAATTTCGCCACCTGTATAAATCAGGTGTCTCAATTTATTGCGTACAGGCACACAGCTATGGCCTCATTGCTTTGTGAGTGTGTGTTTGTGTATGCAAAAGAGAGAGAGAGAGCAAGAAACACAGAGAGAAGCATGCACAGGCATCTCCTTGGACACTTCCAGGCTTGTGTTTTATCACATGTGTATTCTGCATCATCTGCTTGACACAACAGTGCGTTAGAGGTAGACTTATTCTTCTTCAGATTATTCTGCAGTGCTTTCCCCTCGTTACCACACTATCACTGCTGAGAGGGGCTATCGTGCAACAAAAGCCAAACCAAAGTCGGAACATTTGTGGTAGAAAAGGTCACAGGATTTCAGAAGTTACTTACTGGATATGCACTGATTGGAAATGAAGCAGCATAGAATAATAGAATACAGTGGTACCTCGGGTTACATACGCTTCAGGTTACATACGCTTCAGGTTACAGACTCTGCTAACCCAGAAATAGTACCTCAGGTTAAGAACTTTGCTTCAGGATGAGAACAGAAATCGTGCTCCAGCGGTGCAGCGGCAATGGGAGGCCCCATTAGCTAAAGTGGTGCTTCAGGTTAAGAACAGTTTCAGGTTAAGAACGGACCTCCAGAACAAATTAAGTTCTTAACCTGAGGTACCACTGTAATAGAGTTGTAGAGTTGGAAGGGACCACAATGGCAATCTAGTCCAACCCCTTTCAATGAAGGAATCACAACTAAAGCACCCATGACAGTTGACCATCCAGCTTCTGCTTGAAAACCTCCAATGAAGAAGAGTCTACGACATTTTAAAAATATTGAAAATGTGATTGTGTATGGCTGTCCCGATAGCAACAAGAACACATATAATCATGAATGCACACACACAAAAAGAATGTCTGGAGGTGCCCTCTCCTGGATGGTGGAGGTGGCTAATCTTTGACCTCCAGATGTTGCCAGACTACAAGTCCCATCAACTCTGATTAATGGCCATGCTGGCTAGAGCTCTTGGGTGTTAGAATCCAAAAATATCTAGAGGGCCACAGGTTAGTCATGTCTGCTGTAGAGGGATAGGAAGCACCATTCACACTAGGGAAAGTGTGCCCACAAGAGCACATTATGTCTTCTGCTGCTGTGGTTTCAGAGATGGAGCATGATCACCCAGAGAAGGAGTAGGCCAATTAATCCTAGCTCCCATTCATGACTTGTAGATTGATTAGAAGGCTGAGGAGAAGGTCTGAGAGCAGCCTACCTTGGAATGTTTTTCCATGGTGTTGTGTTAGTGGCAGTTCTCCAACTTCCCCCATTCTTTGCTCTTTTGGCCTGAAAGTAGAGTGGGGCAGGACAGGATCATCTCTCCTCTTTTTAGAACATTGCACAAATGGAAGAGCTACTGAAATCAGGACAGCACCTCCCCCCTTTTCTCCCCAAACAAGTGAACGTGACTTTCCTTTAATCTTTCATATTACTTTGAAGATGTTGCCACCTACCCAACAGCATTCTTATGCTCCATCTTTTGGTCCCCAGATATTTCCAGGATTTGTCAACAAGGATGTGACAAAGAGATGATTAACACGTGTGTTCCTTGATGTAGCAGGAAGAAAATATCCAGTACAGGGGATGATACTGTCCCTAATTGCATTTCTGTGGTTAAGTGAGTGAGACAAAGGGCACCTCCAGCTGAACTGTTTTTTGAGCATTTATCCTGCTTGCACAGAGATTAGAGTATGCCTGGTATTTAAGGAGCATTCATTCTGGTTTGTCTGAGGGGTGGTTATACCACAATGAACTTTCATCCTGAATTCATTTTGATTTGCGTGTGTGGTGGTTATATCAGAAGCTCTACGTGGAGCAGGGCTTTTCAGTATGGATTTCCCTGTTCCTCAGAACACCATTCCTGTTCACAATGCCCACTATCTGCCCTTTCTGGAAACAACTAGAAATATTTCAATTTCAATAAGCATTTCCAGCTGGATGAAAAGGTCTCTGCTTTGGGAATTCATTTTGCATTGCTTTAAAACCTGTTTTCCATTGTTGTTTTGTACTGTTTTTAAAAACATTTTAATTGTTTTTATTATGTTTGTAAATTGCCTTGCTGTGCAAAGGCTGATAATAATGATAATAAAGTCTTCTTATTGATAACCATAGACTTTTCGGTGCATTTCCTCACCTCTTTCCCAACCATAAAAAGTTGTTTTAAAAGAATGGGTTTGTTGTAACAGAGCATTTTAATTGAACAAACCTAAATTTCTGGTATGCTCTTGAACACCAGCAACCCCCAACAAAATACTATTACAAAAGTTGGGCTCCACCATCACTCTTTGCCGAGTGGTGAAAAATTCCCAGGAGGTTCCAGGAACTCATCCAGGGTCTGCACTCCTTTGGAGAATTGAAGATGTAGCAGAGAGAAATTTACCCCTTCAGTCTGCATGGAGGGAGTAGAGATCTTACAGCATTGTCATCTCAAGAAGGGCTTGTCCCCCCAGACGTGCAAGGCATCTCTCCCAGCCAGCCTTCAGCCAACCTGCCCAAGATGGATCTCCAACTTTGTTCTCCCTTCTTCTTCTAAGTACACCTTGCAAAATACACTCTTTCCCTCTCACCTCAAGCATATATACCATCAGCATAGCACCTCTGTCTGCCCAGGCCCAAGATTTCTCTTTGACGGGTCATCAACAACTTTTGTCATCAACAACCCACTGGTTCTTGTGCTGGTCACTCACCCACATGATGCCTGTTAGTCACCAGTTGTCTTTATTCACAGTTTGTGTTATCTATTAATGTTTTTTCTATTTAGAGTAATACTGACACTACTATACTTTTATCCTTCTCACCAGGATGCCCTTCCAGAAAGAGCTAACCTAAATTCTGACAAAGTAATAGTGATTCACATTGGATATCACACTAGCTCACGGGTTATTCCCGAAAAGTACAGCCTCCAGAATTATGCAAGTTTGGATTTTGTCTATGTGTAGTTTTGTCATAGATAGATCCCCTCTTCTGGGCCCCATATTGCGGTCTCTGCCTGTGACTCTTTTCTGTATTAAAGGCACAGGAAGTACATCACATTACCACCAGCTATGCTCTCTGTCTCAAGGACTTGGAGATTATCTGTAGGGTTTTTCCAAATGTGTGAGTGTATGGGATATTTTCTGAACCTATTTCCAGTTTTTGATCACATAATCATCTCTGGAAAATAAATGCAATGTTCTTGTTATGCTCCCTTCCATCTTCCCAACTAGTGAGGAGCTCCAGGGTCAGCATTACTCAAATTTGAGTTCCTTTTTGGAGGAGAGATCACTGGAGACTGCCTATTCTGAGTAATTAGCCAGCAATTTCCCTAGCAAAAGGAAACTGCAGCCAGGATTGGTGGGCCATAATCCCATAGACAATCCCTTTCCATAAGCCAGACATGAACTCCTCCATAAAGTGCAGGAACAATGGATACATTTTGTCCTGTAAAAGCAGGACTCATTTTGCAGACAGATCATTACAAACAAAGTAGAATTTCATTCCCCATTTCATACATAGTAATGTAGGGTTGCCATATTCCAAGAAGTAAAAATCCAGACACAAAAAGTTGTAATTTTGCCAATTCCCCCCGGACGCTGCTAATGCATTTTTAAAAATCAGGAAATTCCACTCACCTTAACACAAACTGAAAGGCTGATTAGAGTACTGATAATGAAAATATGCTCATGCTGTCAGTGTTATAACTAAATCTGAAGGACAGTTTAGGCAGCAGAGAAACCAAATACAGTGGTACCTCTCCATTCCAGAGGTCCGTTCTTAACCTGAAACTGTTCTTAACCTGAAGCACCACTTTAGCTAATGGGGCCTCCCGCTGCTGCCGTGCCACCACCACGCAATTTCTGTTCTCATCCTGAAGCAAAGTTCTTAACCCGTGGTACTATTTCTGGGTTAGCGGAGTCTGTAACCTGAAGCGTATGTAACCTGAAGTGTATGTAACCCGAGGTACCACTGTAACTAAATTTAAATTATGTGAAAATGCGATGATAAAAAACAACATGCAACAGAAAACCTTATGTGAGCAAGTTTCAGATTTAAGCAAATGATAAGGCAAGGCAAGGAAGTTAAAACTTAGTACTCTGTTTCTAGTTTGATGTAGGTGCTGTGAGTCACATGTATAACTGTTAGCAATGCATTTTAAAATGTTTCCTTTGTGCACTATTTCTGTATGCTGATAAAAAGGTGCCAGAAATATTGTTTTTTAAACTTGGTTCAGAATAATAGCCAAAACAGACACACAACAGGCGCTATCAGTAATAATATAAGTTACCTATACCTCACCTTTATACTTCCTTTCTTCTGGGTTATTTTTGATGCTGTTGTTCCTCATGCATAAGAACAGAATATGACTTTCACTGCATTGTAGTTTATTTTCAAACTTGGGGAAGTTTGGGTGGAGAGCTTTATTTTAAAGATAAACCCACCACTATTTACATGGAGATTCCCTTGTGATTCAGACTTCTCTTCTTGCTAATACTGTTTGCATATGTTGCCTGTGTTTTTGGTGCTTCCCATACTTTTAAGGTTGCCAAGGGTTATTAGTGTGTGTCTTTTCATTCTGCAAACCATCTCTTCAGTTGTCTGCATTGCACAGCGTTCCTGGTTACCTGTTTCCTGAAAACCCCATTGTGGCATTTGTACAGAGCCCCCGGTCGTTTCACGGACTATTGACCTGTACACCACTATTTTATTCTTCCACTGCCACCAATTTTGTGGAAAAAAACACATCTGACTGGGTTGCCACAGCTACTCTGGGTGGCTCCCAACAAAAAAATAGTAAAAATACAACACAACAGCAAACACTAAAATCTCTGAACAGGGCTGCCTTCAGATGTCTTTTTAAAATTACATAGCTGTTTAGCTGTTTGACACCTGCTGGGAAGGTGTGCAGCACGGTGGGCACGACTACTGAAAAGGCCCTCTGCCTGGTTCCCTGTAACCTCACCTCTCGCAGTGAGGGAAATGCCAGAAGGCCCTCGGCGTTGGACCTCAGTGTCCGGGTTTGATGATAGGGGTGGAGGCACTCCTTCAGATATACAGGGCTCAAGCTGTTTAGGGCTTTAAAGGTCAGCACCACCTTTCTCTGTGGACCACCAGAACCGAACTCTCACATAAGTGGCAGTTGCAACACTGCAGGAAGCCATGGTGATGTTAGCAACATTACAGCTGGAAAAACCAGAGGACCCTCAAGGTGCTGAGTGGGATGGAGTAGTCAGCAAGGAGGACACAGCTTAGTTAATATAGCAATGCAAAAAGAAGGGGAAGAAGCCAGAGAGCCCAGTTGAGTGAATCACATCCCAGCAAACCCCAGCAGAAGGAACAATGACTCAGAAGATGAGATTGGAAAATCAACCTTTTCATATTCTTATTCCAAGTTTCATTCTTCCTAACCTTTCCATATAACAGCAAGTTAAGAATGAATAAGTGTCAGGAGCTGAGATTTTTTGTTTTTTGTTTTACTTTATTTTTATTGTTCATCATGGTGTGCCTAATGACATCAGAGTGTGTTGGACGTAAACAAGAGCTTTCACATTTCCTTATAAGCTTACATAACAAAAAAGCAAACATGCTTAATCATCTACTTTGAGGTTAAAAATCATTCTGATGCAGAAAAAAAACATTTAGTTCCTGTTTAAAAAAAACAAATGCAAAATCAATGGCAGTAACAGTCTCACATTTGTCAAGGCAACTGTAACCCAGATCCACAGAAATGCACGAGCATATTGTGATTTGATGCATTGCTAGCACAGGCAATAAAATGTACCAGAAGTCATGTACTAGTGCTCGCAGAGACAGGTATTATTTTTGCACGAGCAAACAACGATATTAAATTTTAAAAAATTTCAGTGCATGTTTGTCCTTGTTTGACCTATTTATTTATTTACAAACTTCCCCACTCTATCCTTCATTTTTTTCAGAAGGGCATTGCCATCAAAATACTGTGAAAAGTCCAATAAAAACAATGAATTATTAAAAACAAAACAAAGGCAGCATTAAAAGCAATTCAGCAGAAATAAAAATATATCAGTGATGAAAAAACCTGAAATAATTAAAAAAAAATCACCCAATCTCTGGAAGTATAAAAAGCCGGTATATGCAATGAATTAGCCTCCCTGAGCTGAGAACTCTGTAACTTGGGTGCCCTCAACCAAGAAACCTTTCTTTACAGTTGCTACCCATCTTGCCTCAAATGTTGGGGCACCTTGAAGAGATACTCCAAAACAGGTCTCAGTGCATGGGCAAATAGGGGCTGCCAAGCTGTACCCTTCCAAATGCTTCCAAATCCCATTGTCTCTGACTGCTGTGCATGCTGTAGGAGTTGTAGTCTAAAACATCTGGAAAGCTACAGGTTAGCTACCCTTGCTTTAAAGGTAAACACCAACACTTTGAATTGTGCTTGGATGTGGACCAAGAGCTGGTGAGGGTCTTTAAGCCCTGGTGGGATGTGTTCCCAATGACGGGTTTCAGCTAGCAGCCTGGTGGCTGTACTTTCAAAGTATCAGTTGTTAACATCTGACCTGAAATGGAAACTGACATGCTCAGATGTACTTAATATTGTACAGCAGACAGTCCCCTTGCTGAAATTAGCAACCTGTTTGAAGTCTTTGGATCATGGTGCTCACATTTAAATCCAAAATGCTGACTCAAACATAATAAAGATTTAGAATCTACTTCTCACAATTTCTCACTTCCTAAAAAGCATTTCCTTGAATGCTACAATTTGGAGCATTCCTAAGCTAAGAGAAAACTAAAAGGACAAAAACACGCTATGTAAAAAGGAGAAGGAGAAGCAAAAACAGGTCAATAAATTACGTTATAGCTTTTCCTTTATAAAAATGTATAACACTGACAAAAGCTGAGGTATCTGTGTTAATAAATAAGTTTAAGTTAAAAATATATAGTATTGTGTAATACTGATTTCTTGTAAAACCTTTGCAAAATATATTCCAGTTACAGTTACAAAAGTTAGTTGTCCTGAGTGGGAAAAAAAGTTTCATTTTTTCATCTTCATTGCCAGGTATTCTTCAATGTAGTTAATGAAAATGTCAAACTCTCCCATTGCTTTATAGATGCCTTTGCCTTGCAGCTGGAAAGGAAGAGGAGGGATAATTAATTACAAACTGAAGGAATAATAGTTATTGCAAGATAAACATGCATGCATTTCCCCATCATCTTTATTCTACTCTGGAGATTTGGCATGTGACAGAATTTTGAACGCTGTTGACCAGGATTGAAGTGATACTTTGCAAGAAGGAGAGGCAAGTATGGGGAACAGGACTGGGAAGGCGATGGGCTGACAGAGCAAGACTGCCAGCCCCTCCCTGTGACAACACAGCTCTGCACCATTGTGTGAAGCCTAGCCTTCATTTCCCTGTCTTTATTCCATTCTGGCTTGAAGAAGGGAACAAAGGAGAATAATTGTTTTTAAAAGAGGGTCTCCAGTGAAACAAAAGACTAAGTAAACATGCCACTTGAACAAATGGAGTAATAGATGAAAAATCACTGTTATTTAAAGGTTTCTGAGTGCATCATTTGGGACAATTAACACAAATTGCTAGCGTAAGAAGAATCTATCTCAATCAAGCAACCTACACGATTCCTATTTACAGACATTACTGGATCAGTGCAGGATATACCGGTAGGTCACAGAAGGAAGCTGCTTTGAAACTACAACTTGGACTTCAGGACAATTTTTAACAGCATTCTTAACGTAAAAGGAAGCAAGTCCTCATTTGTAACAGCATAGGCATCCCTTGGACATTACTTGGATGAAACAAAATGAAAGAAAGTTGTTTGAAACTGAATGCTCGCTCCAGACAGTAGAATATAGCATTTTCAGCTTCGCTGATGGAGTTGGAAAATAAAACATTAAGTACCACCTACAACTGGTTTGTGTGTGTGTTTATTGTAGCCAGTGGCAACCTGCCCAAGGGTGTACATTGCATGCCCAGAAGAACACCTAAAAGCCTGGGTGCAAATACAAAGTTGCATTCCCTGCACCATGAAGTGAGCTTGCTCCCGCTCCTTAACCTCCACTTGACAGTGCTAGTCTTCTCAGGTTTTAAATGTTTTTAAACTGGCAAGCCACAGAATTAATTGAAAATGTAAATCCAATCTACAGTGTATGTATTAATCCAGAAGAGTGGCAAGAGGATGCACGACTCTCACACACTAATTGTTTTGGCTCTTTGATGTACTGTGCAAAGCCTCTAAACAAGGGTGTTTAGCCATGTGATATAGGAACCTACCTTTTCATAGGTTTCTTTGATGTTCCTTATTGTTTTGCTCTCCTTTTCACAGATGAAGAACCTATGCTGAAAAGAGGAAGCAGAAGAATCGTGAATTCAGTGGCTTTCTTCTGGTTATCCTTGAAAATCCTAAGAGCTCTACTGCGCATTGGCCTGATTCAGCAAGGAAGAGCCATCAGTGCAAAGAAGAGCCACCCATGCAATCAGCTGCTGTCTATGCAAGGGATACAGATGTGTTCCACTGGGGATGCTCATCCAGGCAACACGGAACAAGCAGGAAACATCTTTGGCCTGGTGGGGATGTGCACCACAATCCAAAGCCAAGCACCACGGAAGATTGAAGAGGGTAACTTCTGCTTTGTTTCAGTGCAAATGCCTTTCCCTACAGCTCTATACTTGGCAAAGGTCCAGCCCAACTCTGATGAGTAAGTTCATGAATACCCCTTAGTCCTAGAAAAGAGCTTTGAGAGGAGAGTTTCCTCTTGCAACTCTGCTAAGCACAGAGGGTTTCCTTGTGGCCTTGCGTGCTTGTTTTCTGAGTCATACTGTGACCAGATGACACAGTGAGGACACCACAGCAAAGTAATGTTAGGATGTGGCACTGAATTGCTCTGTCATCTGTAGTTGTGCCTTTGTAGAAGCAGCAGCTATTAGGTAAGAATTTTACGTAAGGTTTATGAAAGAAGACATCAGCACTTAACTTATATATTTATCCACAGGCTGTATGATAAAATAGTCAGTTTGTGCAGTCCCATACATAATAATCTATCTCTGTGCTTTATTAATCTGCTTATGAGGTCACCATTATAGAGAAGGTAACCTCATTCCTGAAGGAACTACAACACTGTGCTTAATGAATACAGCTATGTCAAAGACCACGTGCATCCTACAGTTGTGTGCAGAAATTGTTACTGGGTGCAGAATCGAGTACAGAAAGAATCTTGAATTTAATTTAGCTTCTATACCTGAAGGTTGTGAAGTTCTGTTTGAAACAGTGTAAGTTATGCATAGTGAAACTTTAAATCTAGAGGACAGGCTGTGCTGGATTTCTAGTATCTGACGTGCCGTGAATGACTTTTTGCATTTGCTTAAATAGCAGTAACAAAATTAATTTGGCAAAATAAGCAAAGTTTATCATATGCTTACGATGCGTAATTTATACATATTATGGATTAAGCTTTTCTTGGGACAAAATTGTGATTACCTGGGAGGAGACATTTTTATCTTTTTTGTAGCCCAGAATATACATAACACTGACTCTGACACCTGAAGAAATGGTGAAGGCACCTTGGCAAAGCCTACATTTTTGAAATCTCTAATACAGAGTTTCCCAAACTTGGGTCTCCCACCTTCCCTAGCTAGCAGGACCAGTGCTCAGGGATTATGGGAACTGTAGTCCAAAAAACAGCTGGAGACCCATGTTCTGGGTTATATTTTCTGTCCCCACAACACTTTTTACAAATAGAAGTGGAAACTATTCTTTTATCTTTCAAAGTAATATATTGCACTTTAGAATGTAGTCCTATTTTGTAGAGCACTAACTTTGCATAATGAACATGCTGTTTGGTTCTAGGGTCTAAGCACCATTGGATGCCATATTTCACTCCTCTTGAACAGTTCCACAGAGGCAGGAAACTGCAGTTTTGCTCGGGAGCATGGCAGGTGGCCTAGGAAAGGAAGTGGGCCGACTTACACAGCGCTTGATTGTCTGTCTCAGATCCAGCAGCCTCTCTCCAAGAAAGTCTACAGTCCGCTGAATGGCGCTGCCAGTGGTTACGTTGGGCAAAACAACTTCCAGATAAAACTGTATCATTTCTGCCACTGACTGACAGCCCAAGTACCCCTAAAGGAAGAGGAGACAATAATAATGGTAAGAGCGCATGAATAAGGCATTTCAGAAATAAGATGGCTCATTATGACTTTTGTTCCATGGATTACGATGTACACATATGACAATTCTGTCACTGTAAACAATGTTTTCTTACTTCAGAGTTTCCTTGTGCTACTTGATAAGCCAAGATAAACCCTCCCCAAACACGCACATGACATACTTGGAAACTGATGCAAAAAATAATAAAATAATAATACAAATAAAAATTGTGACTCCATAGACTGCCAACTTATTTATTTCAGTAAATTTTCTATAATGTCTTTCCATTGCTCCATCATAGCACATGGCAATAAAAAAAATATTGATACATGTAAATTAACTATAACATCATTAAAACTATTATCCCTAAAAATATAAGAACACAGAGAAAGCCTCAGTTAGCTCCTGATTGCTTGATTACTCCCAGTTGACAAGAGACCTGAACTCCCCTGCTCTTTAAGATCAAAAGAAGAAGTGCTGCTATAAGTGAGATAATAACTCCCCTGAGTTATGCTGGACTTTGGCCAGTCCTAGTAGATATTTCTTGCTTCTATTGTCTATTCATTAGATCATACTATGCATTAACTGAACAAAGCCCCATGTAACCTCAACCCTTTTGAAAGGGAATGACTTCTTGGGATAGTTTGTTCAGAACTGTTTTTTCAGGCAAAGGTACACTGAATACTGCTTTTCTTAGTCAGGCTTCCAACAACCTAAATATTATACAGTAATGCTGACTGTTATAGGGTTGGCACTGTTGCAATTTCCCCTACAAGTTCCTCACAAGTAAGTACTGTATGTGGAAATGGAAAGTGGGAGTTAAGGGAGATGAGGTGCAGTCAAGGATTTTAACAGTACAGACTTAGAACACAAATGCATATAATAACATGCATTTCAAAACAGCATCTTCTAGCTCTCAACACACATACACTGGCAGATTCACATTATTGTGAATTGTTGTTATTTCTATTCAACCCTTCATCCGAAGATCACCGGACGGTTTATGATATAAGAAAGACCCTCCTGCCTGACATGATGTCTAAAACATTGGTCTCGTAGGTTATTTCTGCTAAGAAACATCTTTCCATGACCCCATAGATCAGCACGGACTAATTTCCAAATAGCGTGAAGACAATTGAAATCTCACCTTGAAATCTTCCAGTAGATCCTCTTTTAACAACATGATCTCTAGCTCATCATCTTTGGCTTGCTGTAAGAGTATGCAATGAAGAAGACTCAGATAAGTTTGACCCCACTTATCAGCAAAGAGTTTAGAGCATCTAGTATCGCCCAGTTTCTTTTACTTGTGAGCATTCAGATTTGATGCAACTTCTTATCTGAGGGTATTCCCTCTCTACTGAATCCACTGGTGGATAATAGCTATGACAAATATTGTTACAGCAAGCTTTTAATTGCACAGGATATATATACATTATAGTATATGCCTAACCTTTGTATATGCCTAAACTTTTGTGAATGATTTCAAATGTATGGCTATCTAAAAGCTCAGAAATACACCAGTGAAAGCAACATACACTTAAATGTAATCACCAGCCTTCTCTCAAGCATGTCTAAAAAAGGGGCAATGGATATAGAGTTTCAGCTATTCATACATTTCATCTGTTATTGTTGTCCTTCACACATGCATATCAACTTTCTCCAAATATCTGGACATTCATGGTAACATAGAATAACATAAATGTTACTCAGACCCCCTCAGAAACATTTTGGTTCCTAACAAGCTTTCTCCCCTTCCCAAAATCAGAAAATGAGTTTTTCTTGTCAGTTTCAATCACAACTGTTCACATAATTTCATTAGACAGCATTTGAAATGAAAGGCATAATCCATCAAAAAATTCACTGAATCCCATTCATTTTGTTGGGGTTTGCACAGGAGAACTTCTTGGTGGTTTGTGTCCCAAGCAATGCATCTCTTGTACTTATCAGCAAGTATTTATTTTATTAAATGTCTATCTCACCTTTCTTCCCAAAAGTGTCCAGAATGGCAAACAGAAAAATAATAAAACAATACAACACTATTTTTTTAAGCTGCTTAAAACACGTCAACTGAAAACATTTTTTTTTTTTAAATCAAAACATGGAAAAACAAATAGCACAGTAAGCTATGTTAAGCGTTTTCAATTGCTATACAAAAAGAAGCAAAGCCTTTTCCCTCCACTCTTCCTAAACTCTGGATGCAATAGAAGCTGCTAGAGGAAGAAAGAATCGTCATACTCACAAAATAATCTCTAATCTCATGAAACGTGACCCGCAACTCTCGGAGCTTGTGAGGCAGGATGTCTGCAAAACGCTTACAGCTGCTTTCGGAGAGATGGCCCTGTGCACTCTCGAGGTTGAGCACCAGGGACAGAAGAGTAAAGGCTCTGAGAGAGTTCATGCCTTCACAGATTTCCTTTGTGGTTCAGCTCAATTTGCAAGAGGCAAAAAGCCAGATCTGAATGCCCATCACCTTGATTGGCTCCTAATTTATACCATCCAGCTTCCTTCCTCATTTCGCAGGATATGGTACTCAAATTAACCAAAAGGTCAACCTCTTCCCATAAAAAGTTTTTTTTAAATAGAAAAAGAATTGCCAAGACCCCTTCCTTCTATCTTTTTACATAATTTCCTTCTTGTAAATTTAAATGTAGGAAAGGAGAAAGGAAAGATTGTGCTGTGTTAATTACAGTATGATGGAAACACAAAAAGGTGCTTTTCTCATTTATCATGGTATTTTGTTCCTTTAGTTCCTAAATTTTAGGTAAATGTCCTTATTGTAAGGGAGAAAATGACCTTTCATTATTTAAATCTCTGAAAACCCAATTAAATTGTTTTTTTTCCTGTTAAACTGCCACAACTGGTAGGCAAATCAATTTCAGATTTTTAAAACACATCTCTGAAAAGCGTAAAGGTTTTCCCCAACTATGTAAAATCCCCATATATATCTCAATGCAAATAAGGATTAACCAGACAAAAATAACACAAGAGATTAACTGTAAAACAATATATTCTGTTCATTTCATGTTTGCTAAGGAGATGCAGCTAAAATCCCAATGGGTTTAATATATCACCTACTTCAACTGCAAAAATTATTCCTGACACTTTTAAATTTTTGCACTTTTCTAAATATATATGTGTGTGTTTTTCTGTATTGTTGAGCACTGCATAGTTCTGCTCTGGGTTGTTTTCACTATGACCAGACTATCCCTGTTCAACACTGAGGAACCTACGAGGTTCCACTGGTCTCTGGGGTTGGACCATCTGAATTGGTGCCCCACTGCTACAAGGTAAGACTGCCACCAAAAGTCCAAACTTCACCTGGAAGTGGTCTCACCACAACAACATGGTAAGGCACTCCACTCTATCCAGACCACCCCTCTCTCTACTGGGAGCAAGGGCTAGATCAAGGGTACATCTGCTCTGTGCATTGGCCAGATAACCATATGGTATGAGACAGTCCCATGGCTGCCATGGAGGCCAAGAAATCTTGGGCTGGCCTCGTGGCATTCGCAGCACGCACGCTGAAGTCACCCAGGACAAGAGACCTGGGTGGTTCTTCCAAAACCACACTGGAGGCAGTCTGGAGACCAGCTCAGTAAGGGAGGCTGTAAAGGTAGGTGGTACACCAAGAGCATTCCCAGCCTGCCTCCATGACTGTCATGGACTGGCTGAATGCAGACGAGTAGTGGGAGGCACCAGCTGGGGAACCCCCAAGGGAAGAAGGCTCAGACCAAGGAAATGGTGATGGGACGACAATGAGTGGTCAGAGAGAAGAGGGAGCAGACCAGGAGGAGGAGGTGCTGAAAGCTGAAGAGGTAACAGGGTTTAGTGAGCAGGAAGAGGCTGTGGCAGAGTCAGAATTAGAGTGGAAGCTGAAGAGGAGGGAGGCCAAGAGGTAGATTGGTGGTGGCTGCTGAAGAAGCCAGGGAGTGCCCCCCTCTTGCTGTGACCAGCTCCCCTCCTCCCTGGACAAAGAAAGACAAGTCGAAGGAGCCTTAGATTGCTTGGGAAGGACCTGAAGGCAAAGGAGTCTTAGAGAGCAGAGGGAAGGAGGGGACCTTCGGTCCTTGCACTTGCCTCATTGGGGCAAGACCTGCTGGGAACAGTTGTGGTGCTCACCAGTTAACTTCACAGACACACTTTGAGTTATTGCTAACATGCTCCCAACTCCTGCCTTGACAATGACCCCACACCAGATGCAGTGCAGCTCCTATGCAGAGAGGTTTCCTAGTAAAGGACAGTTAACTTCTATGAACCATGGCAAATGTCTCCCACTCCCCAACCCTCTGGTCAGAACTGAAGCTGCGCAGAGTGCCCAAGTGGGCACAACCATGTGAGGCTAGGGACACCCCCACCCATCTCAATTATACAGACTAGATCAGCCTGTTTATTCACAATAAGATAATGGATCAGCACGGTCTTATAATGAACCAGCCTAGCATTCAGTAACAACAACAGCAGTCCATTGGGCACAGCTTCCAGTGATACCACAGGTGGGAAGGTGGTTAGTGCAAGCAACATAACACATGTATCTGTAAGTCTCCATCTGACCCACCCCCTCCAGCCATGTCCTCTTCTCCCCCCACCCAAACCACTGGCATGCTTGATTATCTGTGAGTCCTCCTTACTCTGTCTCCCTCCCAGCCACATCTTTCAAGCACCCTCCCCTCAGAATGCACACCCTGTTCCAGGCCCTCGCAAACTCACAGTGCAGGCAGTACAATCCTACATATGTTTGCTTAGAAGCTGCTCCAGTGTAGTTCAGTAGAAGCTGCAATCCTAAATGTACTGACAATTATAATATAATCACAGGACTTTGGGAAAACAGCACTGTTCTGCTGTCAATATGTACTTTGGACGGCTAGGAGAAACTCCTACTGGCATCCTTTCAAATGTTATGTTTGGAACAAATGCCACAGGCAAGTACAAAGTGCTCCTGAAGTGAATGGGAGACTATAATTGTGCTTTGCAGACAGTTTTTGCATAAGTATGTCAACATCTGTCAATAGATTTGAGATGCGATAGCTAGGTGGGCCCTCTGTAATATCTAGAGGCAGATGCACCTAGCCTAGTAGATGCTGGCGACAACCAAGAAGGGATGACCACCACCTGGCTGTCATGCTTGTGAGCTTCCAGAGGCCACTGGCTGGTCACTGCTGAGTTTTATTTAGTAAGGCAATTCTTCCATTCTTCCATGAAATGTCTGGGCTGGGTGCAGTGGGTGGGCTGGGAAATGTCTGCAGTGGGTGGGGGAGGAAATTTACATTTGTAGAATGTAATTTACATTTGTAGAATCTGAATTTTTTAAAAAAAATAAAATTGGTGGTTGATTCCAGTAATATTTCAGCATGGATTTGATTTGATTTGCTTTGCTTATAGCACGTGTTCTCTCTTTCCCAGATTCCTTTTCTTGATGTCAGCACATATAGCATTATACTTGGGGGTAACTGGATTGCCTCTCAGAATGTGTCATTAAAACTGCTTCTCTATCATATTCTATCTTAAAATGGTCTTTTTAAAGTCTCTTGAGGGAATTGTGTATTTTATATACTTGCAGTGGTGGACTATTGTGTAATGAAGAATCAAAAGGGGTGGAAAATTACATGGGTAGGGGAAAAGGGATTCGGTCTGCACACTCATATAAACCAGGAAAGCGGACCATAGTGGCAAGAGGAGCGCTGTTACTACTGCTGCCTTCACCTCACTTCACAAGTTCTAATATTTTTACTTACAATTCAAGATGCTAATTGATATAGTCAATAAAACTCTGAAACAGCCATGGGCCATAAATACTGTAGCTTCAATGTGAAATTTCTGTCACTTAAACCTATTGATTTCACTGGTCTTAAGCATGCCTAAACTCTGCTGCATGATGGACAAGCCCTTTAGTCTCGGAGTATGATATTATATAAATGCATGACTGGTCTATAGGAAAGCTTTCTCGCATATTTTGCTTTATTAATGGCAGTTATAATGGCATTAGTAATCATTCAGACTGGATTTTAAGATTTGATATTTTAAGATTTTAAATCTGTGCTGTTAATCAGCAAATATGGAATCTCGATTGCTATAATGACTGGGTTTCTTTTTCATATACAACTGCACTAGCATTTTCTATTTTTTTGTCCCAACGTTTTAAAATAAGATAGTTATAAACAATACCTAAATTCTATTCATATTCTTAAAAGTACGATTGGCCATGATCCATGGCTTTGAAAAACTATGGGCCAGAGCAGTGATAGCGAACCTTTTAGAGACCGAGTGCCCAAACTGCAACCCAAAACCCACTTATTTATCGCAAAGTGCCAACATGGCAATTTAACCTGTATATCTCAATTTTCCTCTGCGTTTCACGTTTCTTCTTTATGACTGCTGTTGTAATAAATAATCCTTCATTAAATTATATTTTCATTGGTATATAATTTTATGGTATAACTTAGTGCTTTTTTTCTAAAAAAAATAAATGTTTAGGGGTACTTTCATTTTGACTCAGGAAAATCACCACCGGGGAAAAATAAATACAGTTCCAATTGGGAAAAATAAATACAACGAATTTCTTCTCTTGTTAAATTCACAAAATGTTTCAGGGTATGCACTGCTATTACTCCAAAACAAAGTGGTGTTAAGAGCCATCAAACCTCTGAAATACATTTTCCCCAGAAGGTTCCACAATTCTGGCCACTAGTGTACACTGGAGGGCTGTACTAAGAGCCACCCTCTTCCAATTTTTAATATGAGATAATAATGATCATCTGCATGTGCACATACAAATATAAATAAATAAATATTTATTTATATTTATTTAATATAAATAAATATTATATTATTTATAATATATTATTTTTATTTATTTATTTATTTATTTTTATAATATATTATTTATAATATTATATTATTTATAATGGGGTATAAATCATAATATATTATTATTATTATTATTATTATTATTATTAGCCATTTCTTTGGCTGCTGTTTGATCGCAGCCTCCACGGAATGAATTTCTCTGTTGGCTTCCACGGGAAAGCCCAGCGAACATGTAAACCCAGCAGTCCCTTCTTAGGTTGCCGTCTTTATATGCTTACTGACCTGGGAGTTAAGCCCTGCTGAACTCAAGATGGCTCACTCCCGAGTAGGAAAAACAGACTGGCAGGAGGCCCTGGCACATCAAAGATCAATGCCTGCTCAGCCCCTCGATGCTCACCAAGCCCTGGTGCTGCAGGCTTTGGATGGTATGCACGAGCCCTCCTCTCCTCCTCCTCCCCCAGCACGGAAGCTACGGCCCTGCTGGGGCGAAGGCGTGCATGCCCACAGAGAGGGCTCTGAGTGCCCTCTATGGTACACGTGCCATAGGTTCGCCACCACTGGGCCAGAGGCTGCAGAGGAGAGTAAGTCAGTACATCATAAATCAAAAAATGTGCACTACTCTTTCCATATTGATGGACGGACCATAGGTAGAACATCTGTTTTGCATGCAGAAGATTTCAGGTTCTACATTGAGTTTAAAAGACCATGTAACATGTGATGGAAGACTTCTGCCACTCAGAGTGGACAATGCTGGGCTAGATGGGGGGTGGGGAGGAAGCAGTTTTCTATATTTGCTGGAGTCTTGCCCAATATGAAAACAAATGTGAATTGAATTTTTCACATTATCTCTGAATGGATATAAATAGTAATTTAGATAATCATTGTGCAATGTTTTTAACCTGGCTACTGTCCCACACTTCTTTCTCTCCATCGTTATTTTTGATCTAACGGAATGTGTTGAATTATACCTATCCTCTTTTATGGGTTATGCATATCAAAGTAGGTGTGATACTGGACTCAGTGAGAATGGCAGATTTCAAGGCTATTTACCAAGTCTTTCCCAACAGCTATTCTACACAGTTTGGAAACTGTTTGGAAATTCATATGCTGCAAAATTTCTAACAGCTGGCATTAAAGGCCACTATGGTGATCTCTGAATCTCAACTTGGATAATTTTTTATCTGGCAATTTTATGTGTTCAGTTGCATTTTTATGTTTGATGTACTCTGGAAATATATTGCAATAGCTGAAGGCTGATGCAGATAAATGTTTTCCTTTGTACACACTGCCTTGTGTGACAGTTTTCTGGTCTGTGACATGGTTGGCTTGCTTAAATGTTTTGGAAGGCACCGCTGTGGTCAATCACCAGTGCTTACATAAAATAAATACTGTTGAAAGACTGGTGATTGGAATACTCCAAAAGCTGCCTCTTATTTGAATGATTTATTAAAAAATATTTCTTATTTGTAAATTTAACAAGTAAAGTAGAAGAAGAGAAAGGGGAAAATGAAATAGAAAGAAAGAAAGAAAGAAAGAAAGAAAGAAAGAAAGACAATCTACAGTTAATACTACTAATAGCAGTAAACAACGAACAATTCACATTGCAGACACAGGAACCATAAGTTCATGAATCTTAAATGAATCATATAAATTAATATAAGCTTGCCAGATACCAAAATAGGTATCCACGCAGAATTGACATATATGTGAAATATGTTGGATGCAGCCAGGGCAGTGAGTTCATTAGAACACTGTGTAATAGACAGTGGGTATTTCTCCTTGTAGCAATATATATATATAAATCTCTTAGCTACCATAATAGCCCACAAAGTCCACTTTTGTTGTCCAGCCTTTAATCCCCTTTGGAATATAGTTTTAAAATAAATGAACACCTGCAAATATCAAGGGTTTTACCAGTATAAAATTGATGTGTCAACAATGTGAGACTAAAAAGAATATATTACTGCGCATGCCCTTGTCATGTGTCAACAAGGCATTTCCAGCATTACATCTCCAGCACCTAGCTGTTTGAGACAGTGCCTTTCTATAAACATCTGTAGGTCATTGTATACATTTGTAGGTCATTGAAGTTTCTCAGAAGCAGAAAGGTTTATAATAACCTTAAGCATTCTGCTCAGTTCTGGATGTCTGAACATATGGGACCAAAAGGTGAGAACTGAACACTCAAACAATTTCCTCCAACACAGCATGTTTGCATTTCCATTTTTCTAGTATAACGTAATCTATGTATTTGTTTATCTCCTGCTTTGTGGTTGGATTAAAAAACATATTATTAGCGACAATTTCTAGCTCTAGTTTTCATGAAAGAGAAAGCATTAATCAAACTGGCCTCATGTGAGATTGCCACAGTTTCATGTTAGTTTCGTATTCACAGAACGCTGATATGACGCGCAACCTTTTCTCCTGCATCATGGTTTTCTAAAACACCCAGTTCTTTTGTGTCATTCAGCATCTTTGGTCTGGTGGAATAATCCTCTCATAATACTACGTTCATTTAGGAAGCAACTAAACAAGATATGGATCAAAATGCCCTGCTTCTGACAACCATATATGTAGACATGTCAGATTGGGGCTGTGGGGCTGCAAACCTTTCTCCACAGTTCCCCCCCCCTCAGTCTAACTCTCCTGTATCCCCCCCAAAGTTGATGGGCATTGCCACTCCAATGGTGTGCATGAGCCATGTAATGTGATCAATTATTGGGGCGGGGCTTACCTGCCCCCCCATATTTTATTCAAGTTGGCACTCCTGCATTTTACTCTTTGTATCCTAAAGCATTTTTTAATACACCCACATCCCTCTGTATGCTCTTTAGGAATAAGATGTGTTGGTTTCATGCGTAGGAAGTATGTTACTATTTTCTGCAGATCATGACAGTGCAGTTTCAGTTTTAATTCCTAAGCTTTGCTTATTGGCATACTTGGAATTCAAACTGACAACTTCTGTGTCCTTGGTGAAACAGAATTCCAGGAGGAAAATATTAAATAATATATCTTCTTTCTCACTTTTAATTTTTTTTCCAAAAACATTTTCAGAATGAAAAATAATACCATCTGTATGTCATTATTTTCTACTGAGAGCACAGGAAATACCTGATGGTATATTTATTTTATTTTAAACTTTATACACCCCCCTTCATCATAAGATCTCAGGGTGGTTTACAGAATAAAAGCGTACAATAAGCATGATGCTGCATTCAGGAAAAGCTCATGCAAAGGAGATATGTGCCTGGCATCACATTACATCTATACTTAGAACTCTGTTCTGGTTGATATCCATCTGTCTTAGGAGACAATGGAGCCTTTGAGGGTAACGTCAAACTGTTGGAAGGTTACAGCACCTGCTGTGGCTGTAGAGGCTGATATGGGAGAGACTTGTTTTGTTGCAGCTGGGGCAGATGAACTATGTAATAATTGAATTAAAATCAAGGTGACTGGATGCAATGCAACAGTTTTTAAAATGGCTGGTTTTGGGTCATTCCTTTCCCATCATCTGCCAAAAAAGCCCTAATAATCTGTCAAGGTGTCCTGGTTCCTGCCCAACACATGCAAGCAGCGACTCTTATTTATAAGTAAGAGATCTTTACTCAGGCAAGTATTGGTACAGGCTCAGGAGCAGGCAGTGCTCAGGAGGCACAATTCAGCAGGACAAGAAGTTCAGAACTGGACAGAAGAGACAAAGATGTCCCCCCAAAAGCTCCTCTCCCACCAGCTTTTAAAGACAAAGTGTGGTGTGATCACCCATGAGACTCTCATGCATTGTGAGAATGTAAAGCTTTCAAGTGCACTCTGTTAGGGCAGGTGGGTCTGCTGCTATCTGTGAAGGAAGCATCTGGTTCCAGGAGACAAGGCTGCACCCTCCTATTCAGACTCCATTTCAGTCTCAGCCACCTTCATGCTCCCTCATTGGCTGATCAACTCCCATACCTGCTCCTTCTCTGAGGCTGTCTGCTCCACAGGAAGGTCAGAAAGGAGAGCCAGCCTCCCCGCTCCCCCTTCCAAAGTGTCCCCCCTCTCCTCCAACCCAGGTTCCACCATTCAGCCTCCTTCTGTTTCTTTCTTCTCCTGTGTCAAAGCCTGCCAATCAAAGTCCAAGCCTGACAGTAATATGGATCTCAAGACGCAAGGAAGCCTAACTGCTTGCAAAGGACACTGAGGGCATATATACAAATCATAACCAAAAGACTGAGTTTGTTAGTGACCTAAAAGAGTGTGGGTGGGTAGGTGCTAAATGGAAAGTGAAGAGTGGCGTGCAAATTATCTCATAGGAAAGCTTTCTCACCATTACCGAATGTTAAGGAACCCAGAGGCAGAAGCAGTTTATTGAGTGGAGAGGAGCCACTGCACAAACTTCCCGGTAGGTGTTGTCACTGTTGCTTACCAGAAAGAAGAGGGGAAGAATGAGATGGTGGGGAAGTCAGCATGGTGTTTGCAGCATGTGTTTGCACCATGCTGTCCTCCTCACCCCCTTGCTCTTTCCCTTTTTTCTCCTGGTAAGCAACAACAACCCACCTGCCAGGAAGCTAACATAGCAGCTCTTCCCCACCTCATGACCCCTTCTGCCCAGGAGTCACCAGAACTACTGATCAAACCAATCTGCAGTTGATTTACTTCACCCAATATAGCCTGGTCTGCCAAGCAGTTGCTCTGCAATATCTCCAGCAAAAGTATTTCCCAATCCTGTTGTCTGATGAAGGTGAAGGGATGTTGTGGGGCTCTCAGTACAGTGGTATCTTGGTTCTCAAACTTAAACCATTCTGGCCTGATTGGAGCAACAAAGCTGCATTCTGTTTGATTCAGTTTGGTACACAGGACTGTGTTAACTGGCTGCCACAGCACAGAAATAGGCAAACTGGACTTGCAGGATGAATATCTCACAAGGTGAAAGATTGAGAGATGACAGGAAGGCTCCCAGGTGAGACCTGGGAGGGTCTGTCATTTTCTGTGGTGGCCGGGATTAAGAGCTACTTTTGGATAGAGAGAAGATCCTGCATTTGTGTACTGTTCTGTATTTTAGATATCCAGCTGCTGATTTTCTCCTTTATTTTTTGTATGCTGTCCCTGCTATGAGAATCTGTATTTTATTATGTACTTATTGTATTTATATAACTGTTTTGATTTTTACATTGTATAGATATTGTGTTATGTATTGGCACTTATGTTGCAAGCCCACCCTGCGATCAGTATACCTGAAGGAGCGTCTCCACCCCCATCGTTCTGCCCAGACACTGAGGTCCAGTGCCAAGGGCCTTCTGGCAGTTTCCTTGCTGCGAGAAGCCAAGTTACAGGGAACCAGGCAGAGGGCCTTCTCAGTAGTGGCACCCACCCTGTGGAATGCCCTCCCACCAGATGTCAAAGAGAAAAACAACTACCAGACTTTTAGAAGACATCTGAAGGCAGCCCTGTTTAGGGAAGCTTTTAATGTTTAATAGACTATTGTATTTTAATATTCTGTTGGAAGCCGCCCAGAGTGGCTGGGGAAATCCAGCCAGATGGGCGGGGTATTAATAATAATAATAATAATAATAACAACAACAACAACAACAACAACAATAATAATTTTATTATTTAGGGCAGAATGACCGCTCCCCACATTAAATGGGGGGCACCCTTTGCGTGGTTGTGCGTAGCCCCTGGGACCCTATGCAGCACCATTAACACAGGCTTGGCTTCGCCTTGCCCAGGTGGCCTGGGGGCCTCCGCCTACTTCAGCCAGTTGCCCAATCCCGCCTGGGGAGGCATTGCCAAGGTGATCAGGCCAGGTAGGGGGAGGGACCACCCTGCCCACAAATAAATAAACCCAATAGGAGATGCCAGGGATCGAACACAGGACACTCTCTATGCAAAACATGAGCCTCATGTGCTAGGAATGATGCAAACTGCCACT
This sequence comes from Podarcis raffonei, assembly GCF_027172205.1. NCBI lineage: Eukaryota > Metazoa > Chordata > Lepidosauria > Squamata > Lacertidae > Podarcis > Podarcis raffonei. The sequence continues at coordinate 60,500,285 of NC_070607.1, forward strand.
CTAATCTTAGCTTCATTTTTCATATCCCAAAAACCATTGTAACTACGACATACAAAATGACTTAGTTTCACCATCCTCTTGCAGTGCCCTGGAAGGTCGCACTCTGCTTTCATGTGAAGCTTCTAGTGGAAAGTTCTCAGGCGGCTCCACAGAGTGAACATAGTTTGGTCTTGCAACAAAGGGTGTGAATCTGTGTGTGAGAAGGCGGTGGGTGTGACTTCAGAGGGCCTGAACACCTCAGTCCTTACATCAATTTTTATGCAGATCAACATCCTTTCAATACAATATTTTCACATTACTTTAAGACAGGGTTCACCAACCCTTTGGAACATGTGGGCATATTAGCAAATCAGGGAAAGTGTTGAACACACGCACATAATGCAACTAAGCACACACCACAATGTATTAAAAACTTGCTTCAATAGAATGTTTCTTTTGAGCCTAATTTCAGCATGGGAAGCAACTCAGAAACTCAGATCAAAGCACAGAGGGACTGATAAACAAGTCCTTAAAAAATAGAAAGAAGCACAGATCCAATGTGAAACTTGGAGCATCAGGACCCCTATTATATATATTAACAGAGACTATGTTGCTTTAGGAGCAGCTTTGATTGTGTGCACCCAATGTGGAATAATGGACTCCATCTTATCTTTTGGAACAGCTAAGAAAAACATTGGATAGAGTAAAAAGAAGAAACGGAACTATAAGCAAACAAATTGTCAGGCTTCAGGGAATTGGCTTCCTCCCCCTGTGGCAGTAGATAAGAAGATCAAACTAAAGGAACGTCTTATCAGTTAGAATCTTTAATAATCACAGTGAAAGAACAAAGAATACGTCTCCTAGAAATGGCGGTGCTCCCAATTAAGGGTCACTCCCCCCCCGCCGTCCCTATTAATCTACATCACTCTTACATCTTGTAATCTGAGTGTGTACCCTCTGCACTTTCTGTTCTAACACTTTCTGAGGAGTCTTTGGAGGAGGTGGGTGAATGCTGTCCAGAGATTGTGAATCTGTTAACTCTCTCTCTCTTCTAGTGTTTCTTTTCCTAGCTGTTCCTTATCCAGATTTCCCAGCTTCTGCCTCCTGAACTATGCCCCTCTGCAAACCACTGTTCCAAATCTATTCTGCCCTGCTGCTCCTGGGAAGATTCAGGATCAGGATCAGGGGGAGGGGGTGGCTCCCACCCTTCTTCCTTAGTACCGCCCTCCTCAGCATGGTCCCTGAAACAAACATATCGCACAAAGATTAGGAGTAAATATGAATACGCTAATCATCAAAAGGTGATTACTGCTGGGAGAATTTTATATAATAACTTTATACTCTTTTATAAGATTTTGTGGTGTGCACCACTTAAGAAACTTTTGATTATGTGGCATGTACACTTGTATAACAGCAACAACATATTTTGCTATTTTAGGGTTTTGTGTGTGAGTTTTTTTGTTTTTTGTTTTCAGACAATGGAAAATAAAAGTACACAAACAAAACAACATGTACTTTTATTTATTTTCATTTTCTTGAAAATAGAAAAAATCTGATTGGTTTCAATAAGACATACTTCCATGTACATGCATGCTTAGGAATGCAAAATGAGGCAGCATTCCTGTATAGATTAATCTGTTTGGGATTTCAGCAGACTAACCTTGCACAGGATTCATCCCATGGGTAAGATCTAACACCACAGCAATGAACACTATAGGACTTCCCCTTCTTTCTCTCCTTCCTGTACCCACCTCTACTACAAAGGATCCCACAACCCTCCAGAGCAGATTTTGAAGGAAGTGGGATAGGGAAAGAGAGGAAGGATATGCCCAGTTTTAAATCTGGGACTCAGCTTGATTGGTAAAGAAAACACATTTTATATGTACTGCATATGCATTATAACATTGTGACACCAGATGGTGCTGTGGAGTTCCGTTTTTGCCAACCTGATTTTCCATACAAAGTTTACAATGTGTTTAACTGAAATGCTTCTTTGATGTGTCTAGATCCAGCCCTGGGTGTCAGATGTGCAATGTGGGACTCTGCAATTGGATATCACCCCATGGCTATAAAGGGTGTTTAAAAGTCAGGCAACAATGTAAACCTGAAAACAGAAGCTCTAAAGAATCTTGGCACATGTTTGATGCCTGCTATCTCACTTTTGAAAAGTCAAAAGAAGGGGTGGGGGAAACTACCCTGTTGAAAACCAGGGAATGACTGCTGCCTATATTCACCATTTCTTTGAAAATCCACAAGTAAAGTTGGGAATTGGTGATTGTGCTAAAATTAAACTGGCGGTTCCTATATTTGCAGGGTGAACAGGAGACAGACTATTGTGTAAAGAGACTGGGAAATTTTACAACGCCTGTCATGCTCCTTGAAATAACTCGTCATCAGTGTTCTTTGTTTTATATAACTGCTTTAAGCAATCCCCTAGAATTCCACAGTAACATATCAACGTGCCTCTTTCTCTCCCGCCTTTTCACTCTTTGCTGTCTACTAAGACATCTATATCTATAAATCTGGTATATCAAATTCCATGTCTTGAAAGGTGACACAAGAATTCCCTATTACTCATCTGCTTAAAGTAATATGTCAAGCAATCTATTTAAAATGAGTTGGCCTCTCTATCAATGACTAATATTTTCCAATAGCAGTACCCTTTGCATTTAGACACCATCAGTGGGTTTTTTCTCTCTTAGCAAACACAAAAAAATGTTTTTCCTGGGAACTGGATTTTGTATATGTATGTCAAGCAAATAAATATGACTCATATTGATGTTTGTGTGTACATTCCAAGTAACTCTAGAAAGGCAAGCTGTGGTGTCTCCCTTTTCATAATCATGACCTATGAGCAATTTGGCCACTACGCTCTTTCTTTCCTGTGTCCATCTGCAGTCTTGAAGATCAGTGTTCAGTATGCAAAAGCTTTCCCAGGTTCAAACCATAAAAATATGTAGAAAGACTTTCTCGGTGAATGCTCTCTAATAGCTCTGCAACTCAATGGCTCCACTCCTGCTTTAACTAGGTACAACTGCTAGTAAATGCTAGTAAATGCTAGTAAATGGAGATGCCCATTTCTGCCCACATCTAAATCCAGCAGGTTTAATGAGGTTCAGATGAGCAGAATGATGCAAATACACCCATGTCCGTATCGACTGGGTACATCAATCTCTCTTGCTCAACGGGGATGTTGATTTTCCTGTATCATCATGTTCACCAGATTCAGAGCAATAGGGCAATAGAAGGTCCTGTTTATTTGGGCAAAGTAAGGATTTATTGTAGTGTTAGCTGTAGTTACTGTGTGTGTGTGTGTGTGTGTGTGAGAGAGAGAGAGAGAGAGAGAGAGAGAGAGAGAGAACACACATAGCTCACACATCTGCCCAAGATCAATACTACTTACAGGACATTCTTACACCGACTGGCTGCCGCATTCAGTTTAATAAGCAGCAAAGGAATGTTTAGGAAACATTAAATGTTTGATGTTCTATTGTGATTTTAATTCTGTCGGAAGCCACCCAGAGTGGCTGGGGAAACCTAGCCAAATGGGTGGGGTATAGAATAATAATAATAATAATAATAATTATTATTATTATTATTATTATTACATGGATCTGAATAGAGGAGCCACTGCATACATGCACGTTCCTTGTCTGCATCAGAGCTATTTGAGATGCAGGGCAGTGGAGTGGGCTGTCTGTTGGGTGTCTTAAAGCTGTGCCTCCATCTGTGCTCAGTATGTATATCTCTAAATAAACTCAAATATCCAGGTAATGTATCTGAAATAATTTCCCCATAATATTGTGTTATTTAATAACTGTAAGCTAGAAGAAGCATAGTCAAAATTCATTGGTTTTGCATACAGTATTATTTATATTTATAGAAACAAGCTGGGAGACGGCTTGAACACAAGTGGAGGAAAGATCCGAATGAATGCAACCGAACACTGGTAAAGGCTCATTATCGAGCCTACCTAGTGGCAGTGAAGGCCGCAAAGAAGGCATACTTTGCTGCCTCCATTGCATCCTCATTATGTCATCCAGCAGAGCTTTGCTGGGTTGTACAGGGCCTTTTGCAGGCTGGCCCAAAGGAGGTGACAGAACCAACGGTAGCTCGCTTTGACTTGTTTGCAAAGCATTCTGAGGACAAAATCGCTCACATCCACCAAAACCTTGACTCTGCTGTTATAGCAGATGAATCTCATGGGGTGTCCACAACAGGACAGTCTAGTCCTGTTGTGGTGGATGAATTTCACTTGGTAAGGCTTGAGGATGTGGACAAGGTGCTTGGATCAGTCAGGGCGACCGCCTGCACTCTAGGCCCTTACCACTATTGGCTGTTAAAAACCAACAGGGAGGGAACAGCTGGCTGGGCCAGGGAGGCGATCAATGCCTCTTTACGAGAGGGAGTGGTCTCTGCCTGTTTGAAGGAAGCAGTGGGGTTTTTTTGGGGGGGGGGGTTATTGGGTTGTTGTTTTTAATTTTGATTATATATTTTGTGGCTTTATATTTTGATTTTATTCTGTGAACCATCCTGAGCTCTCTGGGTATAGGGCAATATATTACTAGTAGTAGTAGTAGTGTATCAGCAATACTTTTCTAACAAGGGGCTTTCCTCATTCTTGGTTTGTAAAAAGTTCATGGTAGCATTCAACAGTGTCACTGGGGTTCTCCCTCTCTTATTTCCTGGTGAAAAATTCCGTAAAGACAAAATGGCATTTTAAAGTGTTACTCAGACAGTAAAACAAAAGAAAAGGGATAGTCACATACTTATATTTTTGAATAGCACATTTGAATGAGTAGTTTTGATTTCCCAAAGACTGTTTAGTTAAAAAACAAACAAACCTGACCCGCTGATTCCCAGAAAGAAGCATGCAAAGAAAGACCTAAGAATAAAGTTATGCAGAAAATTGTTTTGATGTTTTAGATTGCTATCTTTTATGTTCACATTTAGAACTCATGTAACAATGATGCTTCAGGGTCTGAAACCAGGAAGTCCCCACTTGAAACGTCCCTTCTGGCACAAAATGACACTAGGGTTTCAGTGCTAGACTTCCTGTACATACCTGGAGGCAAACCCTAGGATTACACTGTCTATAGCGCTAGATGAGCCCTTCATTCTCAGCTCCACCCCACCCGCGGCCATGTTGAGATAATAGTATTGATCAACATTGTTGGGTTGATCTAAAGATTACTGAGGTGAAGTGCTGTGAATATTCTAAGGCTGCATGCTTTTGTGTACTTACTTGGGAGTAAGGTGCATTCAGCTTAATAAAACTTACTTCCAGGTATGCACAGGGTTGCAAAACACTATATAAATGTTAAATATTTTTATTTGTAAGGAAAAATTTGGCAGCCTGTACTGCAGGGAACCCAGTTATAATTTGCATGTGGCTTTCCCAGCACACTTACTTTTGCAGAATTAATACTGATTTCCACGCTGATAGAGATGCTGGCCTCATTCACATGACACAGTAAGCCAAACTATGAACAAACCTTGGCTACGGCTTTTGGTTTGAGAGGAGAAAGCTTAACCACGAGCCAAGGTTTCGATGTTATGCTAAGCCAAACCTTGGCTAAGTTCTGCTGTGGAAGAGCAAAGCAGCTACAAGCTGCTCTCTGGGAACCCACACATTTGCATGGTCCCAGTAAGCCCAAGTTTGGCCTCCTGTGCCATGAAAACCAGGTCTCTGTGATGTTAACAGTTGTGTAACAAGCAACAGTTTGACAGGTGCAGGTGTCCATGAAGAGCATAGGAAGCTGCCTCATGTAAAATCAGGCCATTGGTCCAGATCAGTATCTTCTACCCTAACTTTGGCTTTTTGAAATATAGCAACCCTACCTTCCAGTGGCCAGAGTATCACAAAATAGTGCACAATCATGTCATTGCACTTCATTTAAAGCACGAAGTGTGAGGATCAGTGTAGACCAGGTGTGAAATTGGCATATCTGGTTGTATGCTTCTTCTTTGGTATAAGAGCAAAAGAACAGAGAGATTTCAAGAGCAAGACTATGAACACTCTTCCATTTACTCTGCATTCAGTGCATTCCCATTGCTGTTCTGGGAAACAGTGTACACATGACATTAGTCACAATTCACAGCTGTCCCATGTTTGTCCTGTTATATCTTACAAAATACCACATTTTGACGCACTCCCTGCCACCCACAACCAGCTTTTATTCAAATTGAGAAAAAGAACAACCTAGTGATGTTTCAACCCAGTAAATGTGTGTACAGGGATGCGGGTGGTGCTGTGGTCTAAACCACTGAGCCTCTTGGGCTTGCTGATCGGAAGGTTGGCAGTTCGAATCCCTGTGGTGGGGTGAGCTCCCATTGCTCTGTCCCAGCTCCTGCCAACCTAGCAGTTTGAAAGCACACCAGTGCAAGTAGATAAATAGGTACCACTGTGGCAGGAAGGTAAAAGGCATTTTCGTGCTCGCTGGTTTCTGTCACGGTGTTCCGTTGCACCAGAAGCCGTTCAGTCATGCTGGCCACATGACCTGGAAAGCTGTCTGTGGACAAAAGCCGGCTCCCTTGGCCTGAAAGCGAGATGAGTGCCGCAACCCCATAGTCACCTTTGACTGGACTTAACCGTCCAGGGGTCCTTTACCTTACCTTTACCTTTTATACAGTCTAAGCCAAAGGACACAACTTGCTTTGCCCACATCATGGTGGGGCAGGTTGATTTAAATTTATGCTGTGTCCACAGCTATCAGTCACAGTCCCATCAGCTGAAGTCAGTACACCCAACGGTCAGGGATGCTGGGAGTTGCAGTCCAACCAAATTTGATTATGCTGCTCTCTGCAGAAGAGAGTGAGGGACTCACATCATGTCATGTTTATTCCCTGCTCTTCCCACCATCTCAGGCTGAACAAGAGACCTTTTAAAAAATACCTTAGACTCTGAACAAGTACTAGGAAATCAATATGCTAGGAGCTCATTTGAGAGGCTTGTGAGGGATGCAGAGGGTGGGGGAGAGGAAAGTGACTACAAGATGTGTGACTGTTTCTACAGCCAGATCCCATGCATTTTCTTGGTGGTGTGGCCATGTGTCCTACATTATGGAGGGCAGTCCTCTATTTGTAGACATCCTCTCTTTAAGGGTTACCCAGTCCATGTCTGGTGCAAAGCTAAAGAACCATAAAAAGGGAGAAATTGCCCATCAACAGGTAGCAGTGCCTGGTCAGCAGATTGAGCAAGCACACAAGGCACCTGATGTCTTCTCCACTATGGTGAGATGTACTGGTGGTATTGAACTAAGTTTTACTCACCTATTGAACTTATTGTATTTTAATATTTTGTTGGAAGCCACCCAGAGTGGCTGGGGAAACTCAGCCAGATGGGCAGGGTATAAATAAAAATTATTATTATTATTATTTCATTTATTTATTTAAACAACCCATTCAAATAAAGAGCCATTAATCTCAATGGGTCTACTCTGAGTAAAACTTAGTTGAATGCCACTCACTGTCTTGTTCACATTCACAGTACCTTTGGAGTTTGGGTGGGGAGTATATGATTGAGCAATCCTTGTTTGCATAATGCTTTCATGAACAGAAGTTCATGCATTTGCTTCAAAAGGCTGACCAGAATCTATGGCTTAGAGAACATTAGGTCACAAGCAGCCGTTAGCATCAATTTGACCTCAAGAACATAACTGATGCATACACTGTTATATGATCTTTGAGCTCCAGTGGGTTTATTTCTTTTTTGATAAATTTTTGTATTAGTTTTCAATTACAATCCAATAAGAGCCTCATTGTAACAATACCAATATATAATACAATTACTAATACCAATGATTCAAATACCAAATTATATAATTCTAGAATTGATGGTTTGATGATTTTTTTTATTTCTGCATTCCAAAATCTTATTAATTTCAATTACATTCCGGTCATAATAATAACTCCTTATACAGCAATTGCAATTTTAATAACTTCTATTTGTGTTGGCACATTAAATGATTTATAAAGCTACAAGTGAAGCACCCAAACTTTATCCAGTGGGTTTATTTCTTAAACCCACAGATTTATACCCACGGTTGTCCATCCCCCCCCACATGCCCTGCACAACTTTGTCGCAACAGAAAAATTAAGATCTGCTTTGCTTTAACTAGTTCCTGCCTCCATCCTTTCTTCTCTGACCAATAATAGACTTAGAGGACACTGATAGGGAGTTGGGCTGCAAAAGCCAACCCCAAATTTTTCACATAAGCAAGACATATGTTCCCATAATATATACAAGCTGACCAGGACAGTCTAGGCAGTTTCTGTGCTTCCCCAATTGTCTCCACCTCAAAAAAATATTTTTTTGTTTGCACTTCTACAGACTTTGGTGACCTCACAGATCTGCTGATACCTACTCTTTGAGTGCGTGCATGGTGTTGTTTTAGCTACATAAGCAACAGTGCTCCAAGAATCCCTGTATTGTATAAATATAAGTTCGTAGGGAGGTAAAAAGAAGTTATATAAGAAATATGTAACTGTGCGGTATAAAGTAATGGATAGATAAAGTACAGTGAGATTAATTGGAAGTCAGTTTTCAATTTCTTCTCTATAAGTTTTATAATTGTGTTCAGTATCAGGAGTATATATTATGATAATTCTATTAATCTTCTTGTATCTTATAGTGTGGTGGTTTGTTTGATTTTTCTGTTATTTGTTTGTTTGTTTGTTTGTTTGATTGTATGTTTGTTTACTTGTGTGTGTGTCTGTTTTCTCATAAATGTATTTATTTTAAATTAATAAAGATATATTTTTTTAAAAAAAGAGAGAATGACTTCAAAAAGCGTTAGATTCATGAAGAATAGGGTGGTGTACACACTCCTGTTTAATCTGCATCCAGTGTGCTCCCACTGCTGGTTTGGGAAGCTGTGCACACATGACATTAGCCCCAATCCATATCCGCCCTGTTGTTTCCTATGAAATACTGCACCTTGATGTGCTTTCCCCCAAATCAGCTTTGATCCAAATTGACAAAAAGAACCTAGCAGCATAGGAGAGACAGTGTGCTGTGTTGGTTAGAGCATCGGACAAGGACCTGGAAGACTAAGGTTGAAATCTCCACTCAGTCATGAAGGGTGACCATGGGCAATTCATAGTTTCTCAGCTTAATTTACCTGACAGGGTTGTTTGTGGGATTAAATGACAGGGAAGAACCATGCACACCACCTTGAGCTCCTCAGAGAAAAAAGTTGGAAATAAATGCTAGAAATAAATAAATAAAGCTGGTGATGTGTGCACAGCCTCAGTCTATGGTAGCTAAATGGAGCCTAGTTTTTCAGAGGAAGTATACCTTGAAATCCAGATCTTGCCGGGAGAAACAGGACTGGGATATTGCCTTCATGCCTTGCTTGGAGATTTCCCCAAAACATCTGACTGGAACACAGTGAATACACCAGTCCCTCAGGCCTCGTTCCTATTGAGTAATCTGCTTCTGCACCTGTGGCTTGAGATGGCTGACAGATGTTGTAATTCTGAGAGTGCTTGTAACAACATGTGACCTTCCCATAATTTTAAATGCACTGTATTGCTATTTCATGCAAATGTGATTTACAAGGGGGCTCCCTCTTGTTTGACGTGAGGGGATTTTATGGGGTTGCCCAAAGTACACTTACCTTTTGCATTTGCTTTCACACACATGACATGGTATAAGAAGAGGTGTGTTATTTATACCTGCCCAAGGCTCTGCCTAATGAACTGAGTCATAAGGCAGGCAAGCCAGAAGCGTGTTTGTTTTGGGCCAGCTCAAACCTTAAGTACAAGGATTTGCAGGTGGTATGAGAAGCTGCGATGGTATAACATGAGAGGCCATGATTAATGGTCTTCATTGGCAAGTATCTAACAGGATTCTTATCACTAGTTTTATGTAATACAACATTATAAATCAATGCCGCGCATTTGAAGAGTTTGCCAAAACAAAGTAGTTGTCTCCAGTGTGGTACATAACATTTTTATTATTTCTATTGAGCATCTATGAGTACACTCCACGATTCCAGATGAAGCTTTCCTTAAGGCTGCTTAGATCACAGCATGAGTGCTAAACATTCGTTTAAACCTCTCCCACCAAAACCAATAGGCATTTAAAATACTTAACCAACCAAAGGGAAGGAGAGCTCATCTCTCTTTTCAGATGACATTGCTGACGCATGGGGTGGGAGGTCATGGACTCAACTACATTAGTAAAGAAACGACGATTTGAAATTGCTATAAACATGCAACACTAGATGGTGCCAGAGAGCAATAAATTTTTATACGTGTTTTTCCATAGGGGTTTGTGTGTGTGTGTTAAAACGATCTAATTTCTGACTTATTTATAGCGTCGTCCCATCCCCCCCGTGCGTAGATCCACCCCATGTTTTCTGAGTGGCTAGCTTCAAAGTTAACAACAAAAGCACGTCCAAGAGAACATGCTTTGCATGCAAAAGGTCACAGATTCAATCCTGGAACATCCAAGTAGGGCTGGGAAAGACTTCTGTCATGCCTAGTTCTGACCTATTGCCAGACACAAACTCCTCAGAACATGAACCAGACACTCCACAGGTTGAAGACCTTATGGAGCACACAGGGTCTCCTGGAACCAGTACTGAGGATCCCCTCTAGTGACAGACAGCTGAAGAACCCTTGAAGAGCTATGAAATAGCATGTGTTAACAGACCTGAAGTCATTGTGTGGCTCACGAGTAAGGATGTTTATTTGTGCACAAGCAATCTCTGGAACTCCTTTGCTTCCAGTGGATGTGGTTAGGGCATTGTCTAGGAAGCCAAAGCATTTCCATTTGTTGCAAACAACACAGGTCTCTGGCTTCTTCTTTTTAAAAAATTATTAGTAATTTCAACATCACATTTTATCAAAAAACATATCATCCTTAAATTTCCCCCCTCTGTTTTTCCCTCCCCTCAACATAACCCACCCTCCCCTCCCCCCCAGACTTCCCTCAGCTCCTGTCTCTGGTTTGTCAGCATATGTTATTTTCTGCATGTTACAAAACTGTACAGATCCTCAATTTATCTATCTGAATGTTATAAATATAAAAAGTTTGTGAAAGTTTATTCAAAGCCTGCCAAGGAGTCCAGTTCGTTTTGTTGTTTCTTTAAATACTTTGTAAAGGGTTCCTATTCATCTTTAAAATCACAGTTATCCTTGTCATGTAGTTTGTGTGTCAATTTTGCCAATTCTGCATAGTCCATCAATTTTTCTTGCCATAGTTCTTTAGTCGGGATTTCCTCGTTCTTCCATCCTTGTGCTATTAAGACTCTTGCTGCTGTTGTCGCATACATAAAGATATTTTTCAGTTTCCTTGGCAGGTCTTTTCCTACAATCCCTAACAAAAAAGCTTCAGGTTTTTAAACAAATGTTAATTGGAACATATTCTTCAGTTCATTATATATCATTTCCCAAAACTTTTTAATTTCATTACAATCCCACCACATATGATAAAAGGTCCCTTCTTTTTCTTTACACTTCCAACACATATTTGAACTGGTTTTGTACATTCATCTATATATCATCTATACATCATCCAGTGGCGTAGCGTGGGTTGTCAGCACCCGGGGCAAGACAAGTAATTTGCGCCCCCTAACCCGTGGATTTGCGCCCCCTAACCCCCTGATGTTGCGCCAGGTGCGGCCGGCCCCCCCTGCACCCCCATGCTACGCCACTGACATCATCTTCATATAATTTTTTTTCAGCAAGGAGCGATCTGTAAATTTTAAATCACTTTTCCATAATGTTTCCCAATCTTCCAGCATAATATTATGACCAATATCTTGTGACCATTTAATCATAACTGATTTCACATCTTCGTCTTTCGTCTCCCATTCTAGCAGGATGCTACATGTACCCTTCAATAATTTGACTTTCCCTTCTACCACTTCCCTTTGAAACCTTGATATTGTGTAAGTGAATCCTTTCTTACTGTCTTCTTTGTATGTTTCATGTAATTGTCAATAGTGCAACCAACTCTGAAAGTGATCTTTTATCTCATCATAATCCCTTAGTTTCCATTTTTGTCCAGGTCTCTGGCTTCTTAGACACCCACCTTGCTGTACATTGCCTGAACACGCTGTACTGTTGATTTTTGACCACAGGTCTTCAACTGGTGTGTTGGGACGCATGTTTGGGTCATGACGTAATCCAAGGCAGGTCGCAACAGGAGCACTACTACCATGCAAATATATGGCAAAAGATTAAGAAATGGGTCCCCAAATGCATGTTTGGGTAAAAAGTGAGTCCTGGGTCTGCAAAGGTTGAAGATACCTGCTTTTGAGTGTTGCCTGAGGTAGACTTTTTGAAACTATGCTGCTCTGGAACCCCACTATCTGCAGTAATAATAATAATAATAATAATAATAATAATAATAATAATAATAATAATAATTTATTTATATCCCGCCCTCCCCAGCCGAAGCCGGGCTCAGAGCGGCTAACAATAAAAGTAACACAGCATTCTAAAATCAATTCATTCTAAAATCAATTCAAAATCAAATTAATGGCAACCATTGGGCTAGAGTTCGATGAGGATTACCAAAGGAGGGGGTCAGACTGTGCCTTGGCCAAAGCCCTGGTGGAACAACTCTGTCTTGCAGGCCCTGCGGAAAGATGTCAGGTCCCGCAGGGCCCTAGTCTCTTGTGACAGAGCGTTCCACCAGATCGGGGCCACAGCCAAAAAAGCCCTGGCTCTGGTTGAGGCCAGCCTAACCCCCCTGTGGCCCGGGACCTCCAAGGTGTTTTTGTTTGAAGACTGTAAGGTCCTCTGTGGGACGTAACAGGAGAGGCGGTCGTGTAGGTACGTGGGTCCTAGGCCTTATAGGGTTTTGAGGGTTAAAACCAGCACCTTAAACCTGATCCTGTACTCCACCGGGAGCCAGTGCAGCTGGTATAGCTGGTAAGTGTGGCCCAAGGGCACCCCCTGAAGCATAATAGTCTGAAGCTTTGGAGAGCTTTGGTGGTAGATGTGTCCCTGTGGTGGTGGAACTAGAGCTAGTGCTTGGTACCTGACTCTGTAGTATAACAAAAACATCAGAAGAACCCTGCAGGATCTGGCCAAAGCCCATCTAGTCCAGCATCTTGTTTATACTGTGGCCAGCCAGGTGCCTTTAGCTTGCAAGGAGAACCTGAATATAATATCTCTCACTCTACCACTAACCATTCTCTTAAACAAATATATCTTTCACCAAGTACTCGCAAATAAGCCTTCCTTTCAAAACCATCTTGAGAAGTTTGAAAGCCTGGGATTTGAAGCATTGTAACTTAAAAAAAACAAAAAATCAATTCTGAGCTTTACGGGCACAAAGTGTATCTTACTCCATTCTAGTTGCTTTAATACCTGAATCTTCTCCTCCCAATTCAGTGGGTTTTGAGTTCCTCCCTCCAAGAAAGGAGGTGGAGGTACTCATGACAATCTAACATAGACAATGCAATTCTACTTGGTACATCTACTCAGAAGTTGTTGTGTGGTATGGTGTGGTGGTTAAAGTGCTGGACAAGTAGCTGGAAGATCAGGGTTCAAATCCCTACTCAGCCAGAAAACATTATCCTCCCAATGTGCTATGCTTCCTAGCTTAGTGTTGGCTTTTGCCAGGTGCAGGTACCAATAACATTCTGAAGAAAACAATACTTCAATTTGAAAGATTAATTACAACTCACAAGCAATTACTGAAAGTATAAGTTTCAGTTTTGGTGGCTGCCTGCCTTTATGAATGGCCAACAGACTGATTCATTCGTTCTTGATTCAGATTACAAAAGCTAAGGGGGAAAAAACCAATGAACAGGTAGTTTCTGTCTGCTTAGTACAATGAGGGGTCAGCCTGTTGAGCAAGTTTTGAATCATTAATGTACTTTGAGGCTGACATGTAGGTAGAGATGCTGTGGTTTTGGACTTTGCTTTTTACTGGTAGGAAGGAGCCATAGAAATGAGTAATGAGGTCCTAAAAGTCGAAATGGTTATCTTGGTCTATTCATTCCTATAACTGTTTTGTTGTTCTTTTTTGCAACGACACACATGCAAACAATATCAGCAGCATTCTTAATTTACAAAAATGCTACTGCTTGGTATGCCAATTTTTACAAGTTCACAACAAACAAATACATTGTGCAAATTATATGATCCACAATGAACCAATGGTAAATTATCATTCAGAAAATCAAGTTGATGTACCAGAAAAGTGGTTTTAATGCATTTAAGACAGCAGCACATTTGTTAGGTTAAGAAAAAGAAAAAGAAATGGACTCAGGGACGGAGAATTATAAAGCGTCAAAATCGAGATGTGGAAAATATGGAAACAACAAGGAGAGGCAGGACTGAGATATGGAGATATGCTTCAGACATCCAGACTGTGGGGAGCTCTGAAAAATTAATAAAAATAATTTGGACTATAATTTACTCTTTTTTATTTTAATTGGAGTATTATGATTGGATATATTATTTGGATGTTTTTTATTGGAAAATCAATAAAAATGATTTAAGAAAGAAAGAAAGAAAGAAAGAAAGAAAGAAAGAAAGAAAGAGCTGCCTGGCCCTTAAAGACTCACAAATTTATTGTCACAGACTCTGTAGACTAGAGCCCATATCATCAAATGCAACTAGGAAATGTCTTAGCTGTAAATATTGTAGAGGAGAATGAAGATTAGAGCTCAAAGACAATTGCAGAACTTGATATGCCCATAAAGCTTCCATTTAGCAGGTTTGCACATTCATTTCAACGGAGAGGGCAGCTCTGCAGTCTAGAGCCAGCACTCTAGTGAAATTGAAGGTGGGGAAATTCTGAGCCTGCATCAGAGCCCTTGAATCTGCAAGAAGATTGAAGTCACTGCTACTATAAGCCAACTTCTTCGTTTGTCATGGATTGCCTTCCTTGCTCTTACTCTGCTTTCCTCTCGGTCAAGTTTCCAGATAGTAGTTATATACAAGCACATAGAAGGGATTTTGTGGAGAGGAACAAGCTGGTCACCAGCATTTCCCCACTCTCAATCACTGCCTTGATTTGCTAGTTGTTCTTCCAACTAGCCACAAATGCTTTGTTAACTTTAGTCAGCTCTATCTCAACTGGTAATACTAAACACATGATATTGGATTTGTATTTAGCTATGACTAACCTAATTCCCACCAGGTCTGAGCATGACCAAGCCTGGATCCAATCTATTATGTATTGCATTATGATGTTATGAAAACATTGCAGTTGACTTAATGGTATGGTGTTTGCAGCTGTAACGTAGCAGCATAGATTTCTGATGCATTTTTTTAAAATACCAAAATTTGATGGTATTTCAGAATTCTGTAAAAATAATTTTTGGGGCACTAAGAACACTTCTTCAGTCAGTTTCTTTGTGGTGAGCTTTTGAGTGCAAAAGAACAAGACTGAAAAGGAGTTATTATTATTATTATTATTATTATTATTATTATTATTATTACCCAGCATTCACCCTAAGGTCACAGGGTGGGTTACTACAATTTAAAATACACTGAAAACAGTTTTTAAAATTTGCAGTTACAAAATAATACTAATACTACTACTAATAATAATTTTATTATTTATACCCCGCTCATCTGGTTGGGTTTTCCCAGCCACTCTGAGCGGCTTACAGCACACACAAAAAATTGTAAAACATTAGACATTAAAAATTTCCCAATACAAGGTTGCCTTCAGATGTCTTCTAAAAGTCGGATACAGTATTTGATTATTTCCTTGACATGTGATAGGTGGGCATTCCCTGTAACCTCACTTCTCGCAGGGATGGAACCACCAGAAGGACCCTCAGTGCTGGACCTCAGTGTCCTGGTTGAACGATGGGGGTGGAGACACTCCTTCAGGTATACTGAGCCTTTAGGGCTTTAAGGGGCAAGGATCAAGGAGACAGTGGTCAGTTTCACTTGTCCAAGCAGCCTGTCCACATCCTCGGAGGTAACAGATTGGAATTGATCCCATGCAACTTGACTAGACAGGACTCTAGCACTCTCCCACTCTGACCCTACTACCATGGTGGAGTCTACCTCTTTCTGAAACTTTATCTGCAAAAAAATTTGCAAAATCATTGTAGGAGATATTGGGGTCTTCACCAGGCCCTGATGGTGGAGGTGGTTCCGTTAGATTGCAAACCACCTGAAAGAGTCTCCTGCTGCTGTTTTCTGCAGAAGCAACAGAGGCGGCGAAGAAGGTCCTCTTCACCGTCACTGTCACCACTTGTTAGACTCAACGTTGAGCTCTAACCCCTGTATGGTCTGATTCAGAATGAGTTTTCTGCCACCAGCACTCTAGCCGTCTCAGTGACTGTTTCATCGCCCACAGCTCTACGGGACTGTCCAGGCTCCATGCAATTGGAGAGGGCACTTCAGAGCCAGACAGTCGATAGCCCTGGTTAACTCCGCATTCCAGCAGGTCACCAAGGAATCAGCTGAAATACAGTCACAGAAAACAGGATAGATCCTGAAAATATACAGCTCCTTCAATTCATTTTAGCTGCCCTTTCTGCAATTCATCACTAGCCTATCAAACACATACTGCCAATTTTTGCTAGCAGACTTTCGTTCTCATGATCACTCATAGGAGCCAAATTGTTAAGAACTCAAGTTGCTGTTTGAAAGCTTTTTGTGAGTAAGATTCATCTTACAAATCGAAAACTGTTTGCAAGTAAGATTTGTCTTCACTGAAGAACTACAGCTATGCTTGGGCTTTCTCAGAGTATCTGAAAATAGCCTTGGATGTGTGTAGAGAAATGTACACTGTTGCAGTAATAAGTCAGTATTACTCTGTAGTCCCATTGCTCTAAGAAGGACTCATTGCACTGGAAATCACTAGTGCAGCTGTTTAGTTGAATTCAGCCCACTACGTCTGCCAGGTCCCCTTAAATAATCAAAGGCTTGAATATTCTTTCTTGTGGTTTTGGTTTTGTTCCTGAAAACTCTTGATTGAGCCATCTTGAAGAGGCATTCTCATACTACAGGAAGCAGCTAATCAAGATGCTGGTCATATTAAGCAGCCCTTTCTCACATTCCTTGTGACTGCTTCCATGGAGACTTCCATGCTTCCATAGGGTGAATGGGGAGCTGCCCAACCAACCTCAAGTCTGCCCTCAGCCAGCTTCCCTTTGCCATGCCTTCTTACTTAAAAGCAGTCCAGGGGGTGGCATTAGCTGTCAACTTCCTTCTCCACAGTCTCAGTATTGTCATTGTAGAGCTCTAGAGAGAGGAAAATGGGAAGAAACTAGAACTCATTGGCTGTGACCCTCATCACCTCCGACTCTATCTACTGCTGACTTCGGTGATGTCTACCCTATCAGTCCTCATGGGAAACCACCAACACTGGACCGCTTAAGAAAGACCCCTGTGACCTGTTAGAAGGTGGAAGCAAGCTACCCCAAGCTTGTGCCATCTACGCAAGTCAGCCTGTTCTGTACTTTATACCATTTGCTTGCATGAGACTTAAGAGTCTTGGTTTCCCTCAGGCCCTCTAACAGAAATGTCTTTTTATTCCTTTTTTAAATGTCCAACTTGCAACCACTTTCATGGGACCTCTTTGTCCTTTTCTGTTGTTCCTAGAAAAAGTGTTGCTTTACTGTCCCCAATTGCTCCAAGGATCAAAAATAACATTTGCTCACTTTTATTTGTTTTTGTACAGTGTTACTGCTGAAACATCAAATCACCATATCAAAAGGATAAAAAAAGCAATGAAAGCATAAATATGTTGAGTTGTACTGAAACTAAGGTGCTGTTCTGCAAAGGAAAGGTGTTGCTTATTCACAGCTATTGCATATCTCACATACAATGTTGTATCAGAAAAGTGAAACTAAATCCAAGGATATTCTTCCATTTTGACAAATGGACGACAGAGATTAGCTGCAGAACTGCCTGCTATAACATAACATCTTCCATTACCGCTTACAGAAGCATTTGCAGAATATCACAGAGGTTATTTGAACCCAGTGCTCTCAAATGTAGTTGCTGTGGGAGCACTCACCATTGACAATATTGGTAATGGGTTTAGTCAACACTTTTGCACACAGTCAAAGGCCTCTCTCTTCTTTTTTATCACTTTCAATTACTGTCTCACTGTGCTGCTTTTAACCAGATGTTGCAAAAAGTGAGTTATATAAAAATTGTTGCAAAATTTTAAAATGCACCGAAAATGACAGTTGCAGCCTTTGGAAAACTCCCAGAACATTGTCTTTATGTTCTTGTGAAATGTTTTAAAGAAGAAGGGGGGGAATGTCCACCTGATTTCTTAAACTAGCAGAAGTTCACTGAACTCTTTAAAACAGGGTGGACAAAGTAGGCCTCATTCCGCTTTTATACATGACATTTGGGTAACTGAATCTAATCGTCTTCTTCCCATGCTTTCTAGAGTTAAGGCTATGATTTGAGTGAATTCTGTGGCCTTGTTTCAAGCCCTTAACACCATTCAGGCAAAGCTAGGAGAAAATGCAGTGTCTCCTACTACCAATTATGCAACGGCATCTGCTAACAGTCCACTGCTACGCTTTTGCCATCTGATATAACAGAAAACTAATGTGTTTTTGGCTTGCTTTTCTGTTATGTCAGATGCGAAAGGCGAGATAAGACTGATTCTTCTCCGAAGTGCTTGGATTAGATTTGGCATCGTTTTAATTGCAGCAATACAGCTATCGGCTAAGGCCTATTTGTAGGGTCAGATTGCCTATTACTTGGACAGCAAACAAATGGCATATGGTCTAGAGTGAAATTCTGGATTGGTTTAATCAACAACAAGCTCCTTGCTGCCTTCAGTGGGGCTAAATTTCAGCTGTACTATTGAATCTGGATTTGGCTTACAATGTTCCTAACTTTGAGGTGCACCTTGAAGAGGAGAGAGCAAAACAGCAACAACAAACCCCAACTGAATGTGTCTGGAGAAGAAATCCTTTATTTTGTTGCATTGCTTTTATTGAGTGGGGCTTCACACTTTCCTGTTCATTATACAGGGGCAGCTATTTCTTGCAAGCAGAGAGTGCTGCAGGCCTATAGCATGTCTATATATTTAGCAAATATACATGGTGACCATGGAGGAGCAGACAAGAACCCAGAGAGTCACTGCTTTTCTATAAAGCAGTCCCATTGCTTCCAAAAGCATGACCTATAAACACATGGCCCTGTTGTTGTTGTTTAGTCGTGTCCGACTCTTCTTGACCCCATGGACCAGAGCACGCCAGGCATTGTCTTTCTCTGCCTCCCACAGTTTGGTCAAACTCATGCTGGTAGCTTCGAGAACACTGTCCGACCATCTCATTCTCTGTCGTCCCCTTCTCCTTGTGCCCTCAATCTTTCCCAACATCAGAGTCTTTTCCAGGGAGTCTTCTCTTCTCATGAGGTGGCCAAAGTATTGGAGTCTCAGCTTCAGGATCTGTCCTTCCAGTGAGCACTCCCATTGCTTCCAAAAGCATGGCCTATAAACACATGCCCCTACCTACCACAAAACTCAAGACTTGTGTTTGCAGTTGCCACTCATAAGTGCTTTTTCCAACCCAACCAGAGCATCTGGGGAGTAATCAGTACTCATTTGCAAGTAATCAAGTCAAAAGACACCTGGGTCTTCACTTATAAAAACATAATAAAATTTGCCATTACAATATAGTTTTAAGGTCAACAATCTGTTGTTTCTATCTTCCAAGCTTGTGCAAAAAGCTAAACATCTCTTTTCTGATAGCAATGGGAACTCACAGTGAAAGATCGCTCCTGACTTTCAAAGTCTGTGGTTGCGGTTAGAACGTGACTACAAAGATTGCATACTCAATCTATACCACCTTCCAGCTTGTTTTGAGTCATAGCTGCATGATTTTCTGAGAAACAAATATAGTTTTTTCTACCACAAAAAAGGACCGGATGAACAAACTATGATTTTATTGCTTTGATCATCAATTTTTTGCAATTTAAGCATCTTATACCATTTCTTGAAGTTTGCCAACATGTGACTATGCCAAGCAAAAGAAACAGAACTTTCTGAAAGATAGCATTTAATAACTACTTGGATATTTCATTCTTTACTAAGGCAAGATATATCTGTAATAAAGGAAACAAAACTAGCAAAAGAAATCTAAATAGTTTTTCATGCTACAGAAGAAATTGCAAGTGAAGCAAAATACATTATGTTTCAAAGAATATGCTGTGTTGTAAGACCTATTAGGGTGGCCTAGTCATTCCAAATGTATACCTGCATTACTTCACAGCCACATTTGACTCATTTAAGATTAACGACTTATTAATAGGATTAATAAGTCATCACTATATGGAAATAGAAGTACTGTTTAAGCAGCCTCATAGTTTCAGCTTGAATTTAGCTCAACAAGGAATGAAACTGCTGGAGAAATAAACCCTATTAATCAATCCACTAGAGTTATATATACACCTGTGCAAAAATGTATGAGATACCATAACGTTTGAGGATCTACAGCAAAGAAAATAAAAATCATGCAATGCATATTATAACTAAATTATATTAACTCAAAGAAAACTGTAGTGATCAACTCAAATGGAAAGGTGAAACAGTTTGCTCCTAGAAAAGGTTCCCCCTGCTTTGGCAATCTTTTGGGATTGCTATTAAATATAGGTGTAAATGTTTAATTTCTTTAAAGTAACACCTGCCATCAGTATAGGAAGTCATTTGTTGTTATGCATGTCAGATTTTGGCATGTGGAAGGGGAAGGACTGAGTCCCACATATCTCAGTGTTTTATATTTTGATATACACTATGCTTGGTTATGTGGAAGGAGTTCTTGTTTTATTTATCACTGCTGATTTGCCTCCTAACCGCTGTCACCAAATATCTGTACTGTGCTGTTTACCAACACATTTATATTCCAGTAGGTATTGGCTAGATGTGGTACAAAATCAATCAGCCAAACGTCTTTTTATTAACAAAAGTGACAATATATTCTTTATAAATTACAAAGATATGATTTGGTGAATACTATATTGCTTCTTTAAGACTAGCTTATATTTGCTGAAATAAGGTTACTATATCATTAAATGATAGCTAAGGGAGCTTCCTGATAAAACTTACTTCCTAACCGTATTTAATTTAATTGCTAATTACCTTTATTCCCTCTTCCACAGTCAGTCGCCCCACTAGGTACTATACACGTCAGTTGGTTTCCACCTCAGTCTACTTCAGTTCCACCTCAGTCTACTTCATGAACGGGTGCTTCGTTATGGATGGTGTGTCTTCTAGAAAAGAAGTGTAGACAGCCAAGGTCCCAAGCAGAACTGGAAATAGCAGGTAAAGGCATGACATAGGGGGATACTGCTCTCTACCCTGCCGTCCAACCCACCTAAACAACAAAAGAGTTACTGTTGTTGAATAGTAGAATGACAGGCAGCAGTGGCTTCTGTAGTAGTAGGAATGATCACATAGGTTCTTTCCATTGTCTACCCCCAGTTCACTGCACAGGCAGTTCATGCAGCAACCCTCCAGCCCATGGGTAGGTAAACTAAGGCCCAGGGGCCAGATCCGGCCAATTGCCTTCTAAATCCGGCCTGCAGACGGCCCGGGAATCAGCGTCTTTTTACATGAGTAGAATGTATCATTTTATTTAAAATGCATCTCTGGGTTATTTGTGGGGCATAGGAATTTGTTCATTCCCCCCAAAAAAAAATATAGTCCGGCCCCCCACAAGGTCTGAGGGACAGTGGACCAACTCCCTGCTGAAAACGTTTGCTGACCCCTGCTCCAGCCCATTTTCTTTCTTTCTTTCTTTCTTTCTTTCTTTCTTTCTTTCTTCCTTCCTTCCTTCCTTCCTTCCTTCCTTCCTTCCTTTCATGCTCACTGCTCATGTATCTATTGCTAATCAAAAAGTAACAAAGTAAAACAGGAAAGAGAAGAAGGTAAATGGGGACAAATACAAAAAAAGAGAAGAGGTGGGGAAAAGAAGAGTAGGGAAGGAAAACAAGAAAAAAAGAAAAGAAAGCCCTCTTCATGTGCTACTCACATGTAGAAGGTGTGTTGAATGGGGGCTTGGGGCCATGCATATAGCCTTGCCCCAAAAATTATTCCACTCCTCCTTCCCCCATATTTGCTATATATGAAGGCTTCCCACGTGATTCAGAATGCTGCAGCCTTGAGCCTCCATTCAACATATGTACCCTTTACATGCAAGTAACACGTGAAGAGTGCTCTGGCAGTTTTATTTTCAGTACCTTTCCTTACGATTCC
Organism: Podarcis raffonei; assembly: GCF_027172205.1. Taxonomy (NCBI): domain Eukaryota; kingdom Metazoa; phylum Chordata; class Lepidosauria; order Squamata; family Lacertidae; genus Podarcis; species Podarcis raffonei. The sequence goes on from NC_070607.1 coordinate 60,522,423, forward strand.
TAACATGGAATTCACCCTTTTCAGCTATAAAAGAGGGGGTAGGAGTTAATTCTAAGAGGAACGTATGGGGAAGCTCACTCCCCTGACCCTACACATTACTTTCCCTTGCTCCACTGCTTTAACACAATTTCCCCCATTTCTGGTACTGGAGCCAAGCTGGAGAAAAGAAAAGATACGAAGATTGAAAGGAAACAGTTCTCATCCTTAGTTCAATTTCCCTTTATCTTCTCTCCAACCCCCATGCTATTTCATTTTAAGAGAAAGCAAACTCCTTATTACACTCCATATAGACCCAGTGGCACCAAAACTTTGTTCCTGTGGCATAACCCCCCCCTCCCCACTTTTTTAAGTATGTCTGGCTGCATGTTAGAACAGACCCTGGCACCCGGGTCAAATAGAGGAATGCCAAGCAAATTGTAGCAAGTGTGCAGACAGCAGGCTGTGAAGTAGATTGCTTGCTTGATCACTGTCACTTCAGATGGCTTTGGGGGAGGCTCCTGCATGCAGCACACATTCCAAAACAGTGGCTTGTCACGTTGATTAAGAAATTTTCCCATTGCCATTGCAATCCGCAAACCTAGACAAAAAACCAAAACAAACCACTGTGGGGTGTTATTGTTTTTCTTTTTGTTTAAAAGAAATCCCCACTGCATGGAAATAGCTTGTCACATAGAAAATACTGTCAAGGGTGTGTCTTGTCAACTGCCTAAGCTCCACACAGGTATTTGTAACACAACCGCATTCTCAACAGAGTTGTGTATAGTTCACCAACACGGCTCTTAAACACAAGGCCACAGCACTGTTTCTCCTAAGACCACAGATGGGGGATCTATGGCTCTCCAGGTGATGTTAGACTGCACCCCAAATCCTCCCTGATTGTTGGCCATGATGGCTGGGACTGAAGGGAGTTGTGGAGCACTGTTACTTTCCCTTTAACAGCAACCTGATAAAGCAATAAGTGCCAGGATTAGACTAACTAATTGAAACAAATCACAATCAAGAAATTAAGCAGGGAAAAATACTTCATATCACTCTTTCTCAATGCTAAAAAAACCCCGTTCCTGTTTAATTTCTTCCTGTTGATCTGCTGTTTGAGGCACAGGAGCAAGACCAGGGGAAAAAAGGCAGCAATCCCGGGGCCATTGCATGAAATGTGAACACAAATACATGCTAGTCAGTAGCACTATTTAAATAGTCAAGGAATGCCTGTGGAAAGAGGGCATGTGTGCTAGCTTGCCTCCCCCCAAGTCAACATCCGTATCCCTGCCAGCTCTACCTTCATTGAGCAACAAGGTATGATGGGGAATTATTGACACATTTGGCTTAGAATCTTCCTCATGAGCAGTATTCCTGAGTGATTGGCTTCTTGATCATGAGGAGGATTCTAAGGGCATCCAGGAGATCATGCAAAGAATTCCCCTATAGTAGTGGCTGGTAAAGGGACGCGGGTGGCGCTGTGGTCTAAACCACTGAGCCTCTTGGGCTTGCCGATCAGAAGGTCAGCGGTTCGAATCCCCACAAGGGGTGAGCTCCCATTGCTCAGTCCCTGCTCCTGGCAGCCTAGTAGTTCGAAAGCACGCCAAAAAAGTGCAAGTAGATAAATAGGTACCGCCCCGGTGGGAAGGTAAACGGCGTTTCCATGCGCTGCTCTGGTTTTGGTGTTCCATTGCGCCAGAAGCGGCTTAGTCATGCTGGCCACATGACCCGGAAAAACTGTCTGCGGACAAATGCTAGCTCCCTTGGCCTGTAAAGCGAGATGAGTGCCGCAACCCCTGAGTCATCTGCGACTGGGCTTAACTGACAAGGGTCCTTTACCTTTACCTTTTATTTTATTTTATTTTTAAAAAATTATTCATTACATACATCTCAGATTCTTAACATTTGCTATATATTCCTCCCTCCCTCCCCTCCAAGACTTCCCCCAACTTGCATTTCTGGTTTGTTTCTATTTTCACCCGCTTTGCTATCTCTCAACAGAAAAAGTTATTAATAACATAACATCAAACCTTAAAAACATAAAAATAAAATTAAATACACCATCTTATTTCACTATCTTCCAAACATTTTCTGATGCTAATAATGTGAATGTTGCATACCTGGCTGCATGCCTGATGGAGGTTGAGGCAGGTAACTGAGAGATTGAAAGGCAAGGTGGTTGATGCAGTGCAGGCAAAGCTGTGGAAACAGCAGATTGGCTATGTGCTGTGCCATTCACGACCTACAGACTTTTGGCCTCAGTACATGAAGACTGGGAACTACAGAGTGACGTGTGCAGCCCCATACCCTGAGCTACTCTTTAGGAAGCTGCCTTATGCAAGTAAGATCACTGGTCCATCCAGCCCAGTACTGTCAGCTCCACTGACTGGCAGTGAATCTCCACAGTTTTAAAAGAACATAAGAAGTGGCTGCTGGATCAGGCCAATGCCCCATCTAGCCCAGCTTCTTGTTCTCAAAGTGGCCAAATGGATGCCTGTGAGAAACCAGCAAGCGGAATTTGATGCCCCCAGAAGGGACCCAACCCATTGACTCTACTTGAGCATTCAAAGAACGTACAACTAAGCTACAGTCTTTGAATGCCCAAACAGAGTCAGTGGGTCCCTTCTGGGGGTACCAAATTTAATTCTGCACTGACAAAGACAGATACAGCTATTGTAAGAAGGTACAGCTATTGCCATTACCTGCTCTGGACAACTGGTATGAGACTGCAAAGAGCAGGCTAGCAATAGACCTGAGCACATCTTTTCTACATTCCTGCCTATGATACTGGAATTTCCAGTAAGGACTTAACAGGTCCGTAACCTAGGAGACCAGTTCAGCAGCAGGAGTACAAACGGCTTCAGTTTTATATGTTATGTCATTTCTAGCAGAAACTCTTGCACCAAATAAATAAGAGAGTTTGCTTCCCTCTAGTGTTACAAAATGGAGTTGGTAGTAGTAACAGGCAAAACTTTCTCACTCCCCTCTCTCTTTCACACACCTGTAAGTTTTGTCCCAGGCTATATTCAGAGGGGCCCTCACTATGATAATGTGTGTGTTTGTTGTTTGCTCTACTATTACAGCATAAAGGCCCTCAAGACAGCCAACAAACTCAATTAAAACAATATTAAAAACCAATGATACATCAACAATACCAATAATACAAAAGAAGAAGAAAGCAGTTGCTACAATCTTCAACAGCATTCAAATATCAGCCAATGAGGTCAGACTTGGCCAGGTCTCTAAAAAACAACAATGATGGCACCTGAAGAATATGTCTAAGATTGAATGTTAAGAATATGTGTTGAATGATCAGTGTGCGGGTTTTGCCAGTAAAGCAGGGCTGCATTATTAAGCATGGGAGAAAGAGATTCTGGAAGTGGTTGCCATAGGAAGATTTTCCCTCTATCATGAGTACAGTAATAAAAATATAGGGAACCACACAGACCATATTTTGATAAGATAAAAAACTAATGTAGATTCTGCATAAAAGATCCATGAGCAGAACCCAGCATGAATCAGGTATCTTGTTCGTGATCTTTTCTTTTGCAGCCTGTAGAGCCTCAAGATGGTGGGGTACCTATGAAACCAGAGAAACACTGCTGAAATAAAATATATATAATCAGGAAGATTTGAATGAAAGCATGGATTTTTTTTGCAGAGAAAGGGAGTCCACGTGGAAGAGTTTAATTTCTGCATAGTGTTTTTTATAGTATTCATACCACTGTATACTGTTTTGATAATATAGTACAAACTTATTACTAAAGTGATTATTTGTTTTTTATAGGCACATGTGATACATGCCAGTGTTTTTGAGAATCTGTACACTGAATTCAAACAGGAATCTACTCTGAGTCTGAGCCGTTGGAGGTGATTTTTTTGAACCAATAAAAAATATGTTTGTTTGTGTTAGCTAATTACATGGCAGAGAATGAAGAAATCCTAAAGAATATACATTATATTATTTGTCAGGTGGGTGGGAAGGTACAACACATGAATGCGGGGAATCTTTCCTTGAGTACAGCTTTGCAGTGCAGAATTTGTACAGTAGTAAGCAATACCTCCAAATTTCCGTCACTTATCATTCGCACATTTCTTTCTGTGAAAAGCACCTGGGACAGAACAAATCTCTATAAATCTGCTTATTTTTGACATGGAGTGCTTCTTCCTCAAGCTTCTGTAGGCAACTACATTTACAAAGCCATACAGAGCTTTCTGTCTGTAAACCCAAACGAGTTATCCCAAAAAGCAAAGTGATCTGTCTATAACTTTTCTGTAGAAGTGGAGGAAATTTGCAGACACAGTAGCTCATTCTGAGGTGTTGAATCCTACCAAGTTCCAAAAGGATAATGGCAGCATTTTTTGTTTTTGTTGTTTTGGAAGAGCAGTCTTTGCAGCAGGAATGGAGAAGTAGATTTGGATGGTTGGCTGGATTCTTACCTCCCCCAACTCCTGTGACCTCTTTGTCAGGTGGGTGGGTCAACAGGTCACAATGTCCAAGGAGCTCCCTCAGCTACATCTTGACTTGCCCCACACCTGGCATCACATATGATGTCAGGCATACGACAGGTGGGCATGCTTTGGGGAAAGCAACCTTATGGGCCTATTTAGGATTCCCACTGAGTCTGATTGGGCCACTGTTTTACAGTTTGGGGTTGATTTTTTAAAGGGATTTACTTAATATTCTCTATTCTTTTGTGGATAATTGGATAAAAATAGCACATGAGAACGGTCCTGCTAGCTAAGAAACTTTCCAATTACAAACAAATAGGTCTAGGGTCTTTTTCCTCATCTTTTTATCTAGGCGTGTTTAAAATTGATTTTGTTTTTTAGAAGATGGGAAAGTTCTGAAGAGTATTTGCTCCCATCCTTAGGGCTTTGTGGACAATGATTTTAGGAAATGGATAACTGACCTCACTGTTAAAAATCTATCTGCCCCTCCATTACAATAGACACACACGCACGCACGCGCACACATGTATGTTTGTATACTTCCTGTTGATTTATTTTTATTTTTTGCTGGACTTTAACCTTCTACTTCTGTTCACCTGTAGGTTATAATAATAAGTGATTATAATGTCTGTTGTCATCATTTTCTTCTTCTTCTTCTTCTTCTTCTTCTTCTTCTTCTTCTTCTTCTTCTTCTTCTTCTTGTAAAACTGTTGGGGAATTTTGGGGAGATGGACAAATATAACAATTCGGTGGGAAATGTACTGTATTTTGCTTCCTTTGGTGTTTCCCCAACATGCACCAGCTGGAAACTCAGGGAAATTTGTGTTGCATTTTTACAAATTTTTAACGCCAAACATTGCTGAAGGTCTTTAGATACATAACTTTTCAGCAATGTATTGAGAACGAACCACACCCTGGCACTGTTAAAATGTAGCTTCCTTGTTACAGTTGCTTTATAACTGCCCCACTAATCTAAGCAGTGCAAATTTCTGCACTATGCAAATTATTTATTAATTGGCCACCCTGGGCTTCAGCATGAGGCAAAAGACTTTTCAAGAAGGTATTTAATGTTAGAATTCTAAATGAAGATTATTGGAACACCACACAGCAGAGACATTATGGAAGAAAGGGCAACAGGCCGATTTATATCCTCAAACTCTCCTTCCTGTATTCCTTCATAAAATGCAAACATTCTCACTGTGTTTTAGTTCTTCAGGTGGCAAACATATTAATTTGCCATGCAGTGGTCTGATTCTATTGAAGGGAAGGGTGCAGTTTGGTGTCCCGCTGAGTACCAGATAGTCTGACGTTCTCACTCATGGTGCTTCAAAAGCCCATTTTTTAAAAAAATTATTAAAGATTTCTTAGTTTACAAAAATATGTGCATTGTCTCTTTTTTCAAGTTGCATTTTCTGCAGCATTTGCAAACAGCCTTCTTTGACACACAGTTTCCATCTTCCTTGCAGGCAGAGCAGCAGCTGAAGTGATGAAAGAAGGAAATTCTCAGGTGGATCAATCAATCTTTTAAGAGAAGGGCATTTCCAGAAGGTAGGCTGCCTAAGGAACAAAACAGGTGGCACAATCCAAAAGAATGCCTCTTGTAGGAACCCCCTTTTCTCATGCACATCTCTTCCTGGAGGTACTTGCCCTCTCCTCCACTTTAGCTCCACAATGCTAAATAGACCATGATGGGAAGTGCCAGCAGAACACAGCCTACTATGTTTGATACCATGTACATGAAATGCTGTTTTGTACTAGACCAAGCAAAGTAATCTAGAAGAACTGCAAATCCCTAGTGCTGCCTGGCCCCATACTCTATACTAGATGACCCTCACGTCCCTTCCAACTTTACAATTCTATGATCTCACACATAATTAAAAAGACAATAACCACACACACACACACACACACACACACACACACACTGTTTTAAGGCCATAGATTGGTTAACAGCTGAAGGCCTGGTTTAAGAAGAATGTTCTTGCCTAACATCTAAAGATATATAATGAAGGCACCCTGGGGAGAGCCTTCCACAAATGGGCTCTCTAACTGCCCATGCAGTGGGCACACAAAGAAGTGCCTCAGATGACGATTGCAGGGTCTAAATCTAGGTCTCTTCATATGGCGAGAGGCGGTTCTTGAGCTGCAGAAGGTTTTATAGATCAAAACCAGCACTTCAAATTGACCTTGGAAACTAGTTGGCAGCCAATGCAGTTGGGCCATGACTGGTGTTATATTGGGTAGGTAGAATTCTGTTTTGCCAGTGTTGGTTACAACCCTCTGCTCCTGAGACAAAAGCAATGGCAGATATAGGATTTTGGAATTCATTGCCAATGTATACCTGCTAGCTGATAGATAAGGCAAAAGGGACAGCTACGTGAAGCTCAATCTTTCATCTTGGATCGAATCAGTACAAGGAAACTCCAAAATTCCCACTCCCAAATAAAGGAAAACTATGTGGAAATGGAGTACTGAGAAAAGGACGCATGGAAAAAACATCAAAGACTGATTTCCGCTCTTTACCTCTATAAAACCATCAGACATTTTCAGATTCATCATCAAATCAAGAGGCAAGCATCTACACATCAAAGCCTAGGGTAAGACACCATCCAAGATGTATATCTATGCATTTGGCTTACTTTTCGGTAATTACAACATGCCTCCCTGCTTATATGCATATGCAGTTATAACATACAGGCATTTATATCTAGTTGATCTTGTTTGAAAGTTATTTTGCACCAGCAGCAATATGCTTCAACTGAGTGATGAGTATGCATGAAAAGATCCAGGAAGCTGCTGTAAACTTACAGTGTTTTTTGACAGGCCAGAATAAAGGACTGACCTTCCAGAATTAGGATTGGAACTAACTACATGAGAGACTAATTTCTGAGTCAGGAATGCTATGAGATTATGCTACAGTGGAATTGGTTTCTGTATCTATTTTCACAATTTATAAACCAGTTAAATACTATCTGAATGTGCACATCAAACTATAAAAATAGTGATCTCTATGCTCTGATATCTAAAATTTTAGTTTTCACTAAATAGGATTATGCTATACTTGGGTATTACTAGTTATAACTCCACAAATTCATCCAAATCTTTAAAAATGATCTAATGCTAGTAAAAAAAACCCAACCCAATTTTCTGTTCCTTTTAATTCTGTACCATAAGGTCAATAATTACTTCTTTTGGAGTAAAATGAAATTATATGTTTATTAATTTCATTCTTACAATGTAGCAACAAAATATTTCCCTCTTAATCTTTTAATCCATCTTTTTTATTAATTAATTTATTAATGATTACATTTATCAACCACATTTTAGTCAAGATTGGCTTTCAATAAGATTTTCAATTATTTAAATCCAATATAACACAAGATGTTTCAGATACATGGATGGGTGTGTGACAGTTTCTGCAATACAAGGATGAGGAGTCAGTGGCCCTTCATATGTTGTTGGACTCCAATTCCCATCATCCCCAGCCAGCATGATCAATAGTAAGGGATGATAGGGTTTGGAGTCCAGCAACATCTGGAAGGGTTGAGGGTCTCCAATCCCTGTTCAAGTCCCTAGAAGTTGGTGACATGGTCCTGGATGCAGGTTCCTCCTTCAAAGGAAGGGTGAGGAGGGAGCTGCAGGTGGCAAGTTACTAGTTTTATCAAGTGACAGAAGTGGTTCTCTTTTGTTTTCCTGAGTATCTGGTTAACTGAAAGGTGCCCGGGTGGAGGGGAGCCCATTCTTCCTCTGTTTTTTCAATGGAAGATCACCTGGCTTCTTGATCATTTCCCATACCTTAAAGTGGACCAATCAGAATTCTAGTGGGTAATTATCAATTAATATAAAGGTGCTACAGTTTTTCACCTCTAATCCTCTACTAATATTTCCTAACACTGAGTCCTGAAGCTGTGTTCAATACACACTCACCTGAAAATAAGCCCCACTGAGAGTAGACACTCTAAGACACTATGTCACTGAGCTGCTGGCTCCAGGGACCTTTCTACTATGAACTCAGTTTTTTATCTTGTAAAGTTAAAGTCAAGTTTGCAACCTATTCCTGTATATATGTGTGGTAAGGCCAGTGATTCATAAAATCACAGAATCATAGACTTAGAAGGGATGCCAAGGATCATCTAGTCCAATCCCCTGCAATGCAGAAATCTCAACAAGGCATCCACAACAGCAAATATTTGTAAATATAAACTAACTAACCAACCAACCAACCAACCAACCAACCAACCCTAACAGGCTTCATTTTGCACTTACTTACTTACTTAATAAAATGTATATACTGCTTGATTGTAGGAAAAAATCTCAAAGCAGTTATCAGCAGCAGTTGCATATTCATTGGTTTTCAACCTACCCAGCCAATTTTTTCCCTGCTATTGGATATCTTATTTCTGCTCCAGAGTTCTGTCCAGAAAGCACTACTATTGCACTGTAAAATATAAAGGGAGAATATAAAGGGAGAAGTTGCAGATAGCATATGGTGAAAATAATAAAACAATACAAGAAGTTGCATGTCTGGATCAGATTAACATCTGACCCACCTGTGACCAGTCATGTTAAAAAAAGTTGAATATTATTATTATTATTATTATTATTATTATTATTATTATTATCACTTCACAGATGATGCATGAAGCATAACGCAGAGGCAAAATAATTCAAAAACATTTCCCCTCTTAACAGGAACACACTTTAGCCACCCAGAGGTTCTTCATTCTCTAGACTATGCAAGTCTTTTTCGGCCTCTTTCTCTATCTCCTGCTGCCGCCTGTTTTGGGGGACAGGTTTTTCCAGTTTGGACCTTGCAGCATTTCAATGAATATTCATGAAATCCGGGAATGCTTTGGTACAATTAAAAAGGTCATTGTAAGTATTGTTCTTTTCTCCTTCTATCATAAGAGCCAATCTCTTGGAAACTCAGTGCAGAGGACATATGGAAGCCAACATGATAATGGTTTGCCTGCATTACTCCTTGAGTTGAGCATTTACAATTCACAAAGGTCCAAAAGTCTTGATAGCTGTGGGAGCAGGGATGACTTTTAAGAGCAAGAAATTGGAGGAAAGATTGGCAGCTCTGAGTGTATTCAATAGGTTTGTGTCAAATATTCTCTTTGTCAGTATTTATGTCAAATGTAGCGCTCATTGCAGAGCTGAATGGGTTGTGGCAAAATAAATCCTCAGTTTGCCAAATACCAGAATCATTTCACTGCTTCTTTGGCATCATTTTATTCACTTGGCACATGCTTACAGTTCTTGGCAATATTTTCTTTCTTCCTCATTTCCTCCACAGCTTTCATTGACCCACCTTCCTGTTAAATCCAATTGATTTTGTTTCCAAATTTCTACAGTGGTATTGCATTAGATATCATCATAAATTTCACATGGGCCACCACAGCCAATAGGATTAAATGACAATGTATGCAAATGAGAGTGAGGACTGTGAGGAAAAAGAAGAAATTGTGAACATTAAGTATAGCATTAATAGGGCTATCATACGTCCCGGATATTACCAGGAGTTCAAAGGTGGAATTGATGTCTTGGGGGGATTTTTGAAAGGCTGTGCTCAACTTTCAGGGTGTCCTGGTTTTTACTTTTTGAAATATGGCAACCCTAGCATTAAGAGAACATGGGTGTGTTTGCAAAAAATGCCAGAGCATGAGGAAAATAAGGGGTGCTTTTCAACCCTTGTGAAAAAGAAAACAAAGCATGGATGTTTTGGTATAGCCACATTTAATTCATCATAGAGAAAACTTCTAAGTTGTGTGTAGGCTAGTGTGGCGTTCGTACGGAGCCCCCGGTCGTCTCACGGACTATTGACCCGTACACCACTAATCCGCTGCCACCAACCAGATCCTCCCTGGTAAAATCACTTCAGTCTCAGTCAGCTTTTCAATTCATAAAGAAGAGTGTATTTTATTTCAGACTTAAAACAAAACTATTACAGCATTCCAAACAGTGTTCCTCTTTACTTTCTTAGTCTTATGTTCCTCTCTCTATCTCTGCTACCACCCCACACTCAAGGACCAACTGCCCTAACTGTCTCTCTATTACCAACTGCCTTTCCCAGCCAGCCAACCCACTCAAAAGCCAACCAACTACCCACCCACAACTCCCAACAAACTAACTCCCAGAACTCCTCTCAGAACTCCTTTATAGACCCACTGACTCTACCCCCCTGGATCCTGTCGGTGCAACCTATTTAACTATTTCCCCTCCAGCACTCTCTCATATATGGTAACGTCACAGCTAGTAATATCCATATATTTAAAAGACAATCACCAGAAAGATAACAAGTGATTGTTCTATTTTGTCACTGAAGACAGGACAAGAAGCAACACCAGCAAACACAATTACTGCAAATGTTTAATTGCTAAACTGATCCATTAGCTGATTTGGAAAATTGAAGTGTGGGTGCAGGTTGAATGGGTTTAAACTAAATTAGATTGCTCAAATAAAAATATCAGCTGGATGTCCTAAATTTAACTAGAAGAAACTAATGGGACCTTCATATGAGTATATGTGCTTAAAGTTATGTTGTAAGAAAGATTTCCCCCTGCAGAATTTCTTCAAATTGCTTGAAGAAAGTGGAGTCTCTCAACATTTAAAAAGTCAGTGTAAGAAGTTTCAGTAGAATTACTCTCACTATTGTGCAGTATGGGGAAAGAAAAGGGTGTTGAATTTAAAGAATTGATTTGAAGTTTTTCATCTTTAAGCATACTAGTTTGAAATTTACAGCAAACCCAGATGACCGTTACCTCCATACATTCTTGATTGGGAGCTTGTTTGCTAGATCAGAAATGTTTCGTTTCAATCAATTCAGAAACTCAACTTTAACAATAACATTTTATCAGTTCCCATAAATCTTTCCACTCCAAAAGCTGTTTCATTAACATTTTTAGCAATACTATCCAATGCAGTCTTAGCACCAAGAAACGTACTTAGACCCAGTGACAATATAAATATGGCTGATCTGAAAGTACAGTTGTTTTCTCCTCCAGATATCGTTTGATTTGTTACCTTTTTTTCAAGCTGAAGCCTACAGTTATATTAAACTATATTTATGTGCTGTTGGGCTGTAGTTGTTTAATGATCGGTGTGGCAAAAAGCACGTAATCAGACTGGATCATCTCTCTTCCCTATTTAGCAAGCCAGAGATCCTATCAGAACAGCAAGCATTTTGCACCCACATTCTCTGCATAACTTTCAAGTAAGTGCTACTAGTTAGAATATCTCTTTGCAATTTCTGTAGCAAAATGATATCACTATTAATATATTTGAATCAACTTGTGGAAAGCAAGCAGATTTTGATTTAAGAGAACATTAACATTCACACGGTTCATCCTGCCTTGAACAGTTCAGTCTACTTTTGTCTGAAACTCCCTTGCCATCTCTGTTGCCCTTGGCTGGTTGGTTTTAGATATCTGTTGTAAGTCTGCATGAGCATTTTATTTAAAAAGGATTTTAGAAAGAGAGTACATTTCTTGAATGGTATGGCTTTAGATGGGTTGAAATGCCATGCTGAATGTTAAGTTGCTATTCTGTGCAGAGTGTTGCTGTATATGTCTTCTAAACAAATAAGGCAGTTCTATGCATTTACACTGAGAAGTAAGCCCTATTGGCTTTACTTCCAGATAAACTTATTTGGAATGCTTGTAGCCCCAGGTCCATGTAACGGTATAAGACCTACTGCTGATGTGTAAACCATGTTTAAGGCTATGTTAGGATTGGTCAGCTTTTGGACGGGGGCAAAAAACCTTGTAAATGATGCAGGTGGGTTTTGTCTTGCTGATATGCCAGCATTCCCAACCAAGAAATGCATCAATTGGAAAATGATGTGTTGCTGGAGGCACTGGTTTTGGAAAGTGGCCTTAGATGTAGATCTGATCTGCTTCCCACAACAGCATGATTTTTTTTAAACATTTAATTAATTAGTTCAACCTGCATTAATCTGGCAGTTCCAGTAGTACAGGACTCTCCACTGGCTGATGGCTGCATTAATGCAACAACAAATGCTTTAAAATAATGTTTGCATCCACTCAGAGTACACCCACTGAAAACAATGGGTTTGACTAAGTTAAGTCTATTGGATTTAGTTGGTCTACTCTGCATATGACTAAGCTGAATACAACCCATTGTGATATGATACAAGTTCACCTGCTGCGGGGCTGGGATGGTGGGAGCAGGATATAAGCTTTTATCAGTTTTCCTTGCTGGTGTGGGAAGCCTTTTCTCAATGCAAATTTGCCTAAAGGTTCTGAAAAAACTACAACTGCCATTGTCTGGAAGCTTTGTCTTACAGTGTTTAATAAATCCAAACTCTCTCCCTGGAGACTTTAGACAGCTGTTGCCTTGCTCGTAGCATCTTAAGATTTTACCTGGACAAAGTCTTCAGGTACTGTGAGACAGGAAGTCTTTACATCAATCGGAAAATCAGTGGCATAGCCAACTCCTTCCTCAGCATAGAGAAGAAATTCAGAGTGTGTGTAAGTCACATGTTGGTTTTGTGGAAGTTATCATATTTTCATTGCCCTGAATGTTTATTAGGAAGGGATGTAAATTAATCTGATTAATCTTCAGATTTGTTCATTACGATACTGTTGCCTTCTTTAAGTTATAGAATGTGAACCACTTGAAAGGGTCAGTTTTCTTTGGAGGAGATACTGCCAGAGAACTGAGTGGCGTTTTGTGATATATTTTAAAGATATTATGCAATAGATAATGCCTAATGTAGAGAATTAGCAGGAATGTGCAGAGAAGTACACAAGCAGGCAGTTCTGGCCCCAAAGTCGAACAACTACCACAGAGCATTACTGAAATAAAGATAACAATTGAGGACCTCCACAGAATATTTTAGCGTAACTGCCATACTCACAAGAGCTGTTCATTCAGGGTTGCAGCTGGCCGTTACACACAAGCAGGGCAAACTCCTTACCCTCTACCTCAGTTTTCTGATTTTTTCTTTTCCATTAAAAGGTGAATCTATCTAACTTACATTTACAATATATGAACTGAAACACAACCATCCTTTGAATTTTGCACTGAAGAAGTGTGCATGCACACGAAAGCTCATACCAATAACAAACTTAGTTGGTCTCTAAGGTGCTACTGGGAGGAATTTTTAAATTTTGTTTAGACTTCTCCAAAGTTTGCATTGTAGTTCTCTTGTCAAGTAACATGTATAAAAATGCACACACAGTGGTAAAGTTTCCATTAAAATGATGATGATGATGATGATGATAATTTAAAACAAATTATTTATATCCCGCCCTCCCTGGCCAGGACTGGGCTCAATATGGTGAAAATATGGTACCAAATGCATTATTTTAGGAGAAAATGTTCTGCAAAATTGTGTATATTAAGCAAAATTGCATACAAACACACACACACACATATATATATATATATATCAGGAGAAATTTGCACTATAATGAATTTTCACAAGGACTTCTTTTTCAAAAAAAAAAAGAATACAAGCTGATATAGAGATCTGAATTTAAGAATAGAAAGATTTTTTCCCATAGCCCCACTTTGGTTCTGTTTCCATCAGCCACCCAAGTCCACTATTAGCGGTAGTGATGGATTCACTGTATGTAGTACAGTCTGATAAAACGCAGCTGACAAAACTGGTATGTCCCAAACCTCTACTGAATTTTATTATGCCAATGGGTATTCTTACTATAATTTCCCAGCAGGATGAAAATATGTGCACCTGTGGGGAAGAGGCAACAAACAAATATCAGCAGATCATCAGAAACTATGAGCAGGTAAACTGATTGGACTGCAACCTGAACTTTAAAGTGCAATAGAAATGGTTATTGATTATGATATTAATCTTAACAACAAAAATAAAGGCAGCAGGTGACTAAAGGGGAATGTTTACATCCCACCCCAAAATGCTAATGTACCACCCCCAAATGCTTTTGTTATTGACCAAGTTTTCATGTTAATTAACTTCCAGATGGATGTTACACTTGCTGCTATGAAAGCCCTTGGAGAACTGGATATCCTGCTAAATTGGCTGGAGGCATATTAGAATCAGAATCAGTATTCTGTGTTGCATAGTCCATTCTAGAGAATTAAGGAGATAAAAGTGGGCACTTCCCTATTGGGCACTAGATGGGAGGCTTTGAAAAACACCTGGGTGCCCATTAGACTGCCACGTGGTTGAGCAGGCACACATCAATAGACCCAGTTCCCCCCAATGCTTTAAGGTGCAAAGCCCTCTTGTGCCTTAAAGAACTGCATAGGGTGCTGGGCTTGAAGGATGCACACACACAGCCCCTGTACTTGAATAGGAAGGGTTTGACTTTAGCAGCAGGACTGCTATGGGTCTTCCAAAGTTCAGTTCTACGGAGTTAGCTTTGGGGACAGCACCTCTGCTCCAGTCAGGTAGCACTTTCCTACATTCTCTTTGCTCATCTGCAAGTCAATTGCACCACCTCTCGAATCATGCAAGACTTTCTACAATTAAATGAGCAGCAAAACCAAATCAAACCGCATCTTGTTGTAAAGCATATGTGCTCTTGTCTTGGACAGCTCCCATTTCTTTCCACAAGACCTAGGCAGGAGTCGTACTGAGTAGCTTGCCAGTGCACCCATCCATTGTTAAATGAGGAGGAGTCAGGCAAAACATATTGTTAAAAACAAAGCATTTCAAGCTACATTATGGATAGTTTTTCTCTTCCAGTGAGCTTACATTGAAAACAGCAGCAAGAACCCAACCCTGAAGAGGTGATTGCTGTCTACATATTTCCACCCGCATGTTTATCTCTATCACAATTATTTAAAAACACTCTCATGGATACCAACAAGTATTATGCTGGAAGCACATTCATTTCTGTTAAACTTTAACTATTCCTAAAGTAGGTTTCAAAATATCTATGACCTGATGACAAAATTTATGCATATGAAGACAAGGTTCCAGAACAGAACACTCCCAACACAAAAGCAACCAGCTCATGTAGGGACCCCTGGCACTCGTTGTAGTGGCTTATATATGTGGAAGGGGCTTTGATTCAGAGAGCTGAAAAGGCAGTAACATCTCTTCCTTGAGATTTCATGAAATTCTTCCCCACACCCTTCCTTCTACTGGAGAAGAATGCTATCCAGGTATCACATTTCTGCCGATTTGCAAAGGACAGTGGGGGAAAAAATCAAGGCAATTGTTTGGATTTCAGGACTGTTGCAAGAGTTCAGTTTGTTCAAAACATGTCTGCTCTTGAACACCTTTCACTCATTTCAAGAAGTGTGTATATATGTTCTTGGAAGGCTGCATGTGTTCATGGTTAGACATGTCCAGGCCACAACTCCCTATCATTTTGTTTTTATTAATTTGTGCATTATTGTCCCTTGTCATCCTGGAACTAGTATTTTTCACATGTTTGCTGTATATATATATATCTTTCACTGAGCATTAGGATGTGGGATTCTAAAACCCAAAAACAAATATAGCCATGAACCCCAATTACTTTGATATAATATGAAGGGAAGGGAAGGGAAGGGATATATTTGTAGGATGGTAGCATAGCTGGGTTAATGGTAAGTCAGAAACAGAAGAAGTATCTATAGTGAATGGGTGGATATGTGCAAAATCACATTTTGTAAAAGAGAACAACTCTTGCCAAGAAAGGAAAAGAGGGGCAATTATGCTATATGAGGGGAATTGAAAGATACTTTTGTCCAATATGAAATACCTTGGGAAGGCTGCTACCAGTTCAATAACATATCAACTTTTATATGAAGAAATCTGGAAATGCTAATTGGGGCATGTCACATAATTAATTGCAGATAACACAAACTATCCATTGTATCTCCACATGCAACACACTAAAAGAAATCATGTCCATAGAAAATGGAGCAAATAGGTAAACTGATTGTAGGAACCAAATATAAGCTATTACTGATAAATCTTGAAATATTAATATTTAGATTAGACTAGTTCATCATGGAACAGGCTTTGATCCAGCAGATGCTCCCAGCAGAAGAAAAGAGGTGGTAATGTTCCCTCTTCCTGCCCACCACCATTTCCCACACTGTTTTGGAGAGTGCCCTAGTCCTCTAGAGCAGCTTTTCAGATGGCACAGGGGCTGCACTAGGAAGCAGGAAGCAGTGAAAATTGCCTGTACAACTCTTCCTTCCTGTAGGAGTGTCTTATGAGCAGAGATCTGCTCCTGGGAATTCTGGATCCCAAGCTTATAAATTTAAGGCTGCTATCACTAAGCAGTGCATACGTCATAGTAAATATGCTAAGGTTTGAATGTGAGGGATGTAGCCCTATCACCAAGAGCCTAGAATAAGTTCCACTGAAGTAAGGCAGACTTGCTTTTGAGTAAACATGCATAGGATTGTGCTGTAAATATATTAAAGACTGTGAGTTTTCATATACTACAAAGCTGAGACAAGGAAGTCTCTTAATAAGATCAACTTCAGTTGGGACAAAAACAAAACATCTGATGGACCAATTCCACCTGTTAATTATACAGTACTTATACAGCAGAATTTTCTGCATATAATTTATATAACCATAAATTATATATTGTTTCACTACAGCCATTCATGAAAGCAAGGTGGTGTACAAGGTCTACTTTGAAGTGCAGCTGTGCTCAATAGGGCTTTCTCCCTAGTAAATGTGTTTAGGATTACAGCCATAATTACACAATGCATTTGATTTTAATGCAATTAAATGCTATACATTACTGTACTTGTCTTGAAATAATACCTGCTGTATTACTCTTTGTATTGCTAAATGGATGATTGTGTGTGAGAAACACATTTTTGGTGTAATCTTCTAAAACAATATATTTCCAAAATGTTTCACATTCAGAAAACATTTAGTATTGACCTGAGGTTCCCTGAATTCTCTTGTTGTGGCAGGAGATACAGCAATAAATTTGCATCTAGCACTAATGCTTTGGTGAGATTTACTTTTTTTTTGTTTTGCAACTTAATACCAGACATTTTACACAAATTTCTCTGTTGCATCTTACGGGGGTCTATGTGATATTTGTATAATGAAGTATATAAAAAGGGGAATCCTTTGCACTCCAACACAGTTCTCCAAAGGTTTCCTTCATCAGGTTATGCCAGTTGGGGGCTCTGAGACAACACAGCTTTCTTAGAACTGGGAAAGACAACTTCTCAGGATAACAAGCACTGGCAAAGACAGCTTTTGTCAGTGACTGAAAGGAGCAGGTTTTACAACCAATCCTACACTTCAAAGAATATGAGCATACTAAACACCACATAGCCACACACAAAATGTATTCAATCACTTCAGAACTCCTCACAACATGTTACAACTCTGTACTACGGGTGAGGTTAAATATGTGTATAAGAAATAAAATGAGGGAATGAAGCTTTCACCCTAGCAGTCCCCTGCCTCGCAGCCTTACAGAATCAGAAACAAAATGTATAAAGATGAAACCAGCCTCTCCCCCAGTTTTCCGCATCAAAACCTATCGCAAAACAACAACACAATGCTTTTTTTTAACTTAGAAGTAAACCCTACTGCCTTAAATGGGGCTTACTCCCGGGTAAGTGGGTATCAGTATGAGTTTCAAGTCCTTTAAAAGATTGGACACCATAATATCCCCCGCAAGAAGCCCACCAAAAATTCCTTATAATGCAAGCTGCTTTTATGCTGAGGTGAAGCTACCTTGCTGATCCTTTTGGCTGGAAAGGCAGGACGATATAAACATGCTCAATAAATAAATAAATATTTATTAATAAATAATGTCAACACCAACACTATGACATATCATGAAATACTACAAACTGCAAGTGCAATAGCCATGAACATTGGCTGATAATTATTTAGTACTGTACTAGATCATTTATGGGGTTAGCAGTGGAATGTTCTGCTTGTAGAAATGCCAATTTTCATCAATTCCTTCTCCCCTGTGCTGTCCGAAACATAAACCCTGGAGAGTTGAGGGACTCTCTGGGACATTTTTTAGTTAATTTACTAACTAAATCACTGCACTAGATCAAATGAACTTTGTACATACCTGGGTCCGACACATAAATCATGTTAAGAAGAATAAATGTTTGCTTGTACCCAATATAGCACCAAGTAACTGTCCCAACAGTGCGAGGATTTATGATTGCACAATGGGACTCCCCCCTCTTTCCCTTGCAAGTGCCCCAAGGCCTCAGAGCAGACCAAATCTGCTCTGAAGTGTTGAGGGGAAACCCAGAACAGATTTAGGGATGCATGAAAGAAGGAGACGAGGGAAGTTGAATTGTACATGAGATGGTTACATAGTACTACAAGTTATTGCCAGGTGTCAAATATAGATACCCAATATCAGATATTGGAGCATTTGGCAGATATTCAACATCAATGCTAGTGGATGAAGCTTTTGAGGATTCACAAAATTAAATTCATTTCATCTCCTCTGTATGGCCCACTCTCGTGTCCAGCCTTTTCCTAGTCTGTCTTATCGATCCAATCCAGTAGGATGTCGAGCTCCCCAAGGGCTTTAACTGCTGCAGAGTGTGAGTCCATCTGAAAAGGAACAGGAAAATATAAACTTTCCAAACAACCAGTGTGAATACTGGATAACAAATGACATATCTCTGGTGTCTCCTGCATTACTTCTGTAGCTGCTTGTACAGCAAGGTGTAACAGAAAATTATGTAAGTATGGGTACCTTAACAGGGTAGACAGCAGCTTCTGCAGGATTGGGGACAATTTATATCAGTGCAAGGGGGAAATTTTACATTCTCAATCCAAAGTGTCCTCCTTCCTTGCTGACTTGCTTTTATTTTCTTTAAGAGACAGAAGATCCAATTATGGCTCTCTTCATCTGGTTCTGCCATGGTTCAGCTTAGCATGAGCCAACAGTGTGATACACCAGCAAAAAAAGCTAATGCTATTCTAGACTGCATCAACTGAAGTACAGTGTCCACACAGATCCAGGGAAGTCAAAGTACTTCTCTATTCTATCTTGGCCAGGCCACACCTGGAATACTGTGTCCAGCTCTGGGTGCCAGTTTAAGAAGAATATTGACAAGCTGGAACGTGTGCAGAAGAGGGCGACCAAGATGATCAAGGGTTTGGAAACCAAGGAATGGTTGAGGGAGTTGGGTATGTTTAGCCTGGAAAAGAAGAGACTGAGATATGATAGCCAACTTCAAATAGCTAAAGTGGTCTCACATGGAAGATGGAGAAAGCTTCTTCTCTCCTGCTCTGGAGGGTATGACCTGAACCAATGGATTCAAGTTACAAGAAAGGAGATTCTGACTAAATGCCGGGAAGAACTTTTGGACAGTAAGAGCTGTTTGACAGTGGACTCTTGTGGTGGACTCTTCTTCCTTGGAGGTTTCTAAGCAGAGGTTGGATGGCCATCTGTGATGGGTGCTTTAGTTGAGATTCCTGCATTTGCAGGGAACTAGATGACGCTTGAGACTCCTTCCAACTCTACAATTCTATGGTTCTATGAAAGATCCTAGGTTGCCAGCTAGGCTTGGGAAATGCTGTGCTTGTTTTTCTGAGCAAGCCATGAAGACAGTTTCTGGAGTGACACGAAAGGGTTCCAGTCAGGCTGGTCTCATGCCAAAAGTCAGTTCAACACCAGACTCCTGCAACCCGCTTAAGAGAGCACCTGCATTCCATTAGCTAAATTGCAAAGTGAAAACACATTTACCCTCTGAAACTGATTCAGGATTTGTTCATATCTTTGATTGGCTTCCTTCCCACAGGAGCATGTTGTGACAGTATCCTGAAGGAAAATAATGTATTAGATAAATTATGTTTAGACATATTTCTTCATGTATATTGTGTTCAAACATATATCTTCAAGAGGAACAAGATTCACAGTACTGCTGAACTGAATGCAAAAACAAATGCTGAATTACTAAATTATCGTGTTTGGTATGGGAGCACATCTATTCTCTACTTGTGAAAAATATGTTGTGAGATCCATGTAATAAAATATGGAAAAGAGGGTTTGCAGAAGCAGTTTCTTCCTAGTCTGCTGTAACCACTCATGCATGTAAGTGCTGTACAAAGCTAATTGGTCATCAAATGCCACGTCAGGCAAAGGAGGAAGAAAATGTAGCAATGAGAACATCAAAGAGCTATATTATTTGACACTACTACAAAAGCTAATGAAGAAATGGAAGCTTTTGGCACTTTACTGAAGACCAATTTTAAATTACAAATCTGAATTTAGGTTTACTGAATGCATGTTATTAAGACACAAAACCCATTTTAATATATATCCTGGAATCATTCTTGCAGATGGAGTTGATATCCATGTACCTATGGGCAACATAACTGCAGTTGACAAGGGACTGGCATCTGACAAGCTATCTGAAGTTTTTCAGAGTTAAAGCCATTTTATCAACTGTGCTACATCTGTGTATGTAATTATTTTGTTTTTGCTTGTTACACCCACTGCTTATGACAATTCTATGAGGGTGGCATGTTTTCTGCATGGAGCTTGCACTTATTTCAACATTTCTCTAACACTTTGAAAGCAGGGTTTCCTTCTAAACATACTTTCCCCCCTGCCCCAGAACCAAGCTCAGTCCATTTGTTCAAACTTGCAGAGATGCTCATGTGCAGCCATTTGTGGCCTCATGTCAAGACCTGTATATTAGGGTGAAGGAATATTAGAGGGCTTTATAATGTAGGAACACTCCCCCTTCCTCCCCCCCATGCATGTATAGGGTTGACATACGTCCAGAATTTCCCGAACATATCCGGAATACTGTAGGCAGCAGCAGTGTCTGGGCGGAAATCTTTAAAATGTCCAGGAAAATTTGGACGTATGGCAAACTAGTGGGGTTTTTTTTGTTTTTTGCTTATTTTCCATAAAAATAGCTCAAAAACTTCATTTTTTTTTCAATTTTCCAGAAAAAGCACAACAACTTTTCCATCCGGATTTCCCCTGTTTGAAATATGGCAACCCTTTGCATGTATTTTATTCCTCAGCAGCAATTTTGCCCATTCATCTCTTTTGTTAGCTTACTCTGGAATAAGTTCCACTGAGTTCAGTATTCAGTGACTACTGCTCACTTCTGGAGGGTCTGTCATTTACCCTCTTCTCTCAAGGTCCCTCCCTACAGTTTGAAAACCAAAGCCTTAACCCACGTGATTGCTCTGGGCAGAGAGAGAGAAATTCTGGTTATCTAGTAACCCACTAGGTCTGATGTACTTGTGGAAAGCTCTCTGATCACTGCTGTTCTTACAGATCTGCCGAGTTTTTCTTCCTTCCTTTTTAAAACCATGGATCATTGCTGATTTCAGGCCCACAAAATGCATCTGAGATGCACTGAAAACCTCAAGGAAGCTTTGTAGCAGTGGTACTGCCATAATGAAAACATGCACCAATTTGGAGAGTTATATATTTAACACTGAGCTGAAATGGAGAGAGAGAGAGAGAGAGAGAGAGAGAGAGAGAGAGAGAGAGAGAGATATTTCACAAACATTTTCCTCACTCCAAAAACAAAACTGCCTTGTTGACAATTTTTGCACCCCTTTGTGGAAAAAAATATGGAACTGCTCATAAGGGGAAACTATGAGGATTTGTGCCCATTGATGAGAGAGTATTTGTGCCCATTGATTAATTTTCACAGTTGTGCATGATTGGAGCAGAATGTGGACTGGGGCACACATCCAGTTTTGAGCCTGAACGCCAATTCAACTGAAATGAATGCATCATGATTTGCCTCTGGATACACATCTGGTAATGAATGCTATCCATTCGTCCAGCATTATTTTCAACGGGATGCAAAATCAAACATGCATCTGACTGTTCATATCATTCCATCTGAAGGATGTGGAACTTAAACTGGATAATGATGGAAGCCTGTGATGTCGCTTAGGTGGTAAGAACATGTTCCCTTTTTCCTTCCCATCCCCATGTAGATTTAGCATAGTCAAAAATGCTTCCTGCCTTTCACAATGCTCATTTGTCTTTCTCCCTTCAATGATATATCCATATCTTATGGGATACATGTCATTGTGACTACATGATCCTGAATTGGCTAGGAATAAATAAAAATTGGGGATTCCCCTCCCCTCCCCCGCTTTGCAAACAATTGTTTTACAAACAAGTGTAAAAAAATACCTGGAAGTCTGGAATGTGGGGTTTCCCCCTCCTGTAAATTTCACATATCAAACCTTATTAAAATTTGGCACAGTCCTGCAACCTCCTTCTTTATGAACTTTTGAAAAACTGCACTGCTTTGCAAATTTTTAGACAGAGCTTCCCAGCTAAATCCTACATTCCTTTACAGTAAGCCTCATTGAACTCAATAGGATTTTATATCTGAGTAGGCATGCATAGGACTGTCTACTCAGATTGTTAGTTCCCATAAAAACAACAAAAAAACCCACAGGAAATTTACAAGATATGTATTTAAAAGCAGGTACCAGTGTTCTGGGCACTTTCCTTGTCTTGGCTGACCCCTGAGGGGGAGAACTGAAACCCATTATGACCAGTTAGAAAGCCCATAGACTTATTCCAAGGTTGTATGAGTTGTAATCTGGTTAGCTGTTTTCAGTGCATGCATGGTTTTACTGGTATTATGTACTAAAGCTACTATAAGTATGCCCATTACTGCTGTAGATTGTTCATTGCTGCAACTTACACAGAGTGTCAGTTCCTTCTTAATACTGAGGAAGTTGTTGGCAATCCTGCTGACTCTCCTTTGATGAAAGTTGCTTCCTTCTGTGCATTGATTGAAGACATTAACCAGGTAGAATTTCAACAAGTAATGAAAAAAGCAACACCTGTCTTCAGACTAAAGCAAATCAGGATAACTTATTAGAATAGGCAACATTTCATTGAATAATGCATTACAGTTCAAATCAGAGGCTTATTGACAATTCACAGTTATTTTGATTTTCTCAGTTATCATATATGAAACATCTTAAACAGTTATCTCCTTAAATTTCATGTCACCTTTCAAATACTGCATATATATCAAGTAACAAATACTACTAATACTAAACTCCACTGAATGTCAGCCATGACCTCTCAAAAATCTAATCCTGAAATCTAATTAAATATTAAATGCAATTATAAAATAAAATACCAAAATAAAATAAAGCAAATATTGGAATGCATATATTCAGAGAATATGCAACTAATAATCAGTGTGAAAATTCGCAGGACAGAATCTTAGAAAACCCTTTTTGGAGTCTAATCAAGCAGCAATCCTTGAGTCCCTGATTACATACACTTCAGGTTACGTACGCTTCAGGTTACAGACTCCGCTAATCCAGAAATAGTACCTCCGGTTAAGAACTTTGCTTCAGGATGAGAACAGAAATCGTGCTGCAGCGGCGCGGTGGCAGCAGGAGGCCCCATTAGCTAAAGTGGTGCTTCAGGTTAAGAACAGTTTCAGGTTAAGAACGGACCTCCAGAACGAATTAAGTACTTAACCCGAGGTACCACAGTATGACTTTGTTAGCTTTGATTACTGAACTATTGCCAACTTTGGCACTATTGTGTAAACGGGAGAACAATATATTAGAATCCATATGTGTGAACATATGAGATGCATATATGTCATCATCAACAAAAGACATAGACACAAAGGAGACACATTCTGAATAAAGAAAAATTTTCAGTCCAATTGTATCCCTCTACTGAGTTCAACAGGAGTTATTTTCACCTCCATTTTTTAAGATTAATATTTTGTTGGAATTTGAGCACTTCTCCAAATAAGAGAACAGAATGTGCAAGGGACAGAAATCTTATACCAACAAGTTTCCAAGGACAAAGATTTACAAGAAAATCTGAAAAGTCTGCCAAATCAAACACACACCTCTTCTTCCTCCCACCCCCAGTTTAATCACTGAATGGCTTAGAGGAGATACCTTTGTATTTTGAAGAGACTGTGATCCATGTAAGAGACGGATGCTTGTGTGCCGATCTTGAGACTGCTGAAGAAGAAGAAACCCAAAAGTTCAGTACTATAAATTAATCCATCAAGATTTGTCTCTGTGACTAAGCTTCCCACACGAAATTCACTGCAATTCCAAACACGTATGAAGCCTTCTTCCACCAATACTCACAGTCATTTCCTTGATGTCTGCAAATCCCTTCCGCATTTCATACATATCCACAGATACCATGCAGTGCCCAAAGTGGAGTTGTTTGAGGCTGCTGGTAGGGATCAAACACAGCAGAAAGGCTGTGTGCAGAAGCAAGAGAATGTAGCCACCCTCCATTTCAGCACTGGGTAGAAAACATTCACTATTCAGCCAGGAGAGCTATTAATGGGAAATAAAAGACCTGTGAGGCAGCCCTACTTTGTACAGGTACATGCTGGTCTTTTAATAGGTCTGCAAGATGCTTGTTGAACAGTGGGGCTCATCTACATAATTCTGTTCAGTAGTATGTATACACCAACCTTATCTATATGATGAGCCGGAATGTATGGTAAATAGCTTGCAGCGCCTATATATTTCCCCATCTCTTGTTCCAGTACATGCATCTCTCTCACTTGAAAGCCATTCAGACCCAAGCCCTGCTCAACCACATACCTTACTGCTGGATGACGAGTCACCAACTCTCAGTCTAGCCTACCTCTCAGGGTTGTTGTGAAGATAAGTGTGTTGTGCTTAAGTGAATAAGAGGAGTCTGGAATGATTCAGCAATAGAGAAGCTATATGGCTTCCTTTTCACATAGATTCCTCATTCTGTAAACAGTTAATAAAGTTTATCTTATGTTTAAGGACCTCCTGGATTCTGCAAGTTATTACAGCACAACCTCCTCTGAGCTGCTTGCAATAAGGGTTTCAAGTCTCAAAAGCAGAAAGAAATACAATCAGGAAACATGAAAAACAGTATCAAGTTTTTTTTCTGAGGTAAAGAAAAGAAAAGATAACATAAAAACAGCAACATGAATCTTTGATTCAAAAAGGGTCCCACTGAAATGAATCAGTTGGTAGTTCTCAATAAACATATTAATGTTTAGCGTCTTCATGCACATCAATGTCCATTTTCCAGTCAAATTTGGATGAAGCCCTCAACACACACCACAACACCACACTTTTCATGGTGATTGTGTTTGCCACAGGTACCCTGGTAGTGTACCAGTGTTTCCTATGGCAAGTTTGTCCAGTGTGAAAGACAAGTGAACATGCTTATACAAGTTAAGATACAAGTCAGGGAGCTGCAGTCTAAACCAGGGTCCTTAATGTACATAATAGTGTTCATTGCATGGAACATCTCTTCACCTTTTTAGTATCTGATATTTTTTGAAACTATACAAAAGAAAAGACAAAAATGGACATAGAAGATCAGAAATGAATTTCTTTTTTTCTTTTTTTGTGGGGGGAGAATGCTCTTAAATTTTGAAGAATTAAAATCACTTTATAAAATGACCCTTTACCGTGAATAATCTAATTAACATACAACAAGATGCATATATTTCAGATAGCTATCTATCATTTATCTATCTAAATGCTGTATTGAATACTGTCTTTCTATCTGATATATCTATTATCTTATAAGTATTGTGAAAGTGCATGAAAACAGATCATAGAAATAGCTTACCGTGTTTTGAGATGCCTTCCCTGTTTATTGGTAATCATTGTGTACCTGTCCTTGAGATTGTCTTCCACTTATATACTGATAAGTGAAGATAATGAAATGCTTAGTAATCCCCTTTGGATTTCTCGCCTGATTATGTACAAGCTTACTCAGCCAAAACAGATTTCCTAGAACAGTGCACACATTTCTCACTGAGATGACTGGCATATAGTAAAGATGCCACCCCCACACAGATGTAGAAAATACATCAAGTACTCTTGATACATGCCTTTCAGCAGAATATTTGTTTACACTGCCAACTTTATTTCCAGATTAGCTTGACACAGGACTACTAGCCTTATATATACATGACAAATGTGTGCCAAAATGGCAATTTCAGTGGGCCCATCTGCAAATGCTACATATTTTATGGAGTAACCTCTCATCTATATCTCATTTTTTTGTGTGGGGGAAGAGATATGAGGTTAAAGAATGCACATAATATGAAGTTAGCCCTGTGGGAAAACAATCTGTTTTCAGTTCTGTGAAAATGGTCCAGGTGTTCAGAACATCTAACACAGGAACGGGGAACCTGAGGTCCTCCAAATGTTGAACTCCAACTCCCATCAGCCCCAGCCAGCAGGGCCAATGGTCAGGGGTGATAGGAATAATGTCTGGAGGGCCACAGGTTCCTCATTCCTGATCTAAGTGATAGATTTAGATATTCACCACAACATGGTCCTATTAGCAAAGATGCCAAAAACCTTGAGGTTGAAGTTTTTTTAAAAAAATTCTGAAAAGACTCTGGTGGTTAGGAATCAAGATAGAGTGTTCTCTAGAGGATTTGAATGCCTTTCACCCATATTTAGTCCTGTTTGGATAGCACACTTGTGTTGACTGAGCACAGATCCACACCATATATTTAATGTGCACACCCACTGCACATTAAAAGTGCATTTACTTCCCCCAAAGAATCTGGGAAACTATAGTTTCCTAAGGGTGATGGGAATTATAGCTCGGGGGGGCTGTTGTTCCTAAGTTTTTTTGAGGGAAGTTGTGTGCTTCAAGTGTGCATTAGATGTGCTTTAAATGTATAGTGTATATCTGCCCTGAGTGTGCATGGGGCATTTCACGCTGTATAGTCATCATAGCTTCTAAACAGGACTTGTGCATATGCACATTCCCTTTGACTATTATGGAGGAAGGGCCCACCATTCCAGATTCCCTTATTTCTTTCCTTCGCTTTCAGTCAAAACAAATATGTTGTCTGAACAGGACTGAACATCTATGTGTGTTTGCTATGTCCCTTTTAAAAGGTTCAATTCATTAATAACTGTCCCTAGTGGGCCTAATCAAAATGTGAAGGTTTCTTACACAACAATCCACAAACCAGTTAAGGCAAAGTACTTAGATTTAAGTTAAACTGTGCCACTGAAGCTATTGCACTAACACTTCTAGCCCCCAAACGTCTAGCACCTGTACTGGGACCTGTGTATGTATTTTTTGGATGCGGCTGGTGTTGCATGATCTTATCTTTTAAAGACTAGACTCTGATTTACTGTGCTAGCCCATCTGTGCTAGCCCATTGGCCTAACAGACCTTCCAAGTGTCCCCATTTTCCAAGAACATCCCTGATTTGTTGAAGCTGTCCCGGTTTCTGATTTAACCCCAAAATATCCCACTTTTCCTTAGGATGTCCCTATTTTCATTGGAGAAATGTTGGAGGGTATGGAGTTACCTGAACCCCGAGCCGTCTGAAGGCAATCCTGTATAGGGAAGTTTTTTCAATGTTTAATGTTTTATTATGTTTTTATATATGTTGGAAGCTGCCCAGAGTAGCTGGGAGAACCCAATAAGATGTTTGGGGTACAAATAGTAAAATTATCATTATGGAATGGGATGTCCCCATTTTCATCGGAGAAATGTTGGAGGGTATGGGCTAAGGGGAAGAAGGAAGGAAAGGGGGGAAGAATTTTGCCATATTCTCAGTAGTCTTGGTATCATTAGATACTTTAATCTCTGGGTTAAATGGCCGTGGGAAGAGGCTCTTGAGATAGAAGTAAGTGTTTTTTCAGTGTAGTAAACCAAACCTTCTGCATTTGGGAGCTATCCTGCTCAGTTTGCTGAGTGGGACCCTGTATGTCTGCCATAAAGTCCTATGCTAACACTGAGTTTCCTTTCTTAGCTTTCCTTTCTTTCTGAGAGCCAGTGTGGTGTAGTGGTTAAGAGCGGTAGTCTTGTAATCTGGGGAACCGGGTTCGCGTCTCTGCTCCTCCACATGCAGCTGCTGGGTGACCTTGGGTCAGTCACACTTCTTTGAAGTCTCTCAGCCCCACTCACCTCACAGAGTGTTTGTTGTGGGGGAGGAAGGGAAAGGAGAATATTAGCTGCTTTGAGACTCCTTAAAAGGGAGTGAAAGGTGGGATATCAAATCCAAACTCCTCCTCCTCCTCTTCTTCTTCTTCTTCTTCTTCTTCTTCTTCTTCTTCTTCTCCCCAAAAAGAAACACAGAGGGCTTGGTGCACATAGGGACTTAAGAATGGCAACAGCAACACTTATTTAGTTTCTATGTCTGCTACATGTTGTCACCATCCCTATTGTAAGGCAGCTCAGACAACTATCTCCCATCCCTGCTATGTTTATGCCCATGCTTTCATGTTATCATTGAATCTCTGCCCTGTGATCATAAAGTCCTCAGTAGTGATATATTTATATGATAAAGTTTTACAACATCCGAAATTAGTAACACCCTGATTTGATTTGTGTTACCTTTATCTTGTAACGAGCTTTTTGGTCGAACCCTGCAGTTGCCTCCCAGCTATATGCTGCAGGCTGTAATAAAGAAATGAACTACCGAGAAAAGAAATTAAGTATTTGGCTGTACTCAGCCTTCTTGCAACGAGACACACAGATAGAATGAGAAGTTCTTGGCTTGAGATGTCACCGACTTTTGGCACTGTTCCTAATGCTATGTCTTTAAGAAATGCATGGGAGGCAGAAATTTAATAGAAGGGGGTCCAGCCCCCCCCAAAGCTATTGGGAAAGCTTCACCAGCTAACTTTCTGCCTGTCATGCAGCCAGAAAAAGGGGGGGGGGGTTAACTTAGTCTTGGAAAAATCTTATGACTAATATTATATCAATTAGTGCCAATGGTGTACAAACGCAACAGCAGCAGATTGTAAATCATAAGTCATTGATAAGCCCTTCACTCCCTGCTTAGTGGTATTGAGTACTTTGAAAATGAATCAATATAACAGCGAACTCAGGGCCCCAATCCTGATAGAAACAGAACCAATATGGTGCTACTGAGAAACAAGAGCAAGTTATCAGCCTGCTTGGGAAAATCCCAGGGTTTGCAGAAGAAGAAATATTATTTTAAAGCCACCAAAAGAGGTCACCCCCCCACACACAAACAAACAAAAGCCCTATAAGCCATGGAATGTTGAATGTTGGTCGAGGAGGAAGGATATAAGAAATGCAGAAAGGAAAGAGGAGCGTGAGTTGACTTCCTTAAGTGTCTGACATTTTGTATGACTGGGTGGGTGGATGGATAGATGGCACAGCCTGTCGCAGGTCCCACTTTTTAATATATGTTTTTAAAAAGTATTGTTCCAGGCTTATCATTGTGGAGTCACCAAATCTTTATCCAATGGACTGGTTTTGAAAAATCTACTGACAGGCTTTAGTAGACAGTACTAGCAAGAGTGGGAACCTTGGATTTTGTGGCTGACTGCAGCCCCCCAGGCCTCTGTCTCCAATCCTCAGGACTCTCGCTAGGTCATGCCCCTTCTCAGGCTACAACCCACCCCTCCCTAGTTATGCTCCATGTCCTCCATGAGTGTTTTTGACTGAATGGAATGTGCCCTTGACTAAGATAATGTCTCTTCCTTGCCTGAATGAAGGATGAAGAGATGTGGGTGTGCATTGTGGGCAGATGTAAAAAAAAAAATTAAAAAATTATTGACTTTTGCATGGCTGGAATGCAGCTTACAGTAAGAAGATAAGAGCCACAGCTGTTTCTGTACACACTTTTGTCTCTGGCCCTGCCCACAACTGGTGTGTGGCCCATGGCAGCATCTCTATGAATGAATGTGGCCCTTGGGGTGGAAAATGTTTTCTATCCCTTTCTGTAGCTTGTTTCTTTCCTTGACCCTGGACATGAAAGGGAACCAAGGGTCTTGAGAAAACCATTCCCAAATAAACAATTTGTAGGAATGGCTGCACACTATGGGATATATGTTTTCTCAGATTTGCAGCTCAAACTGCTGATACAATTTTAATTGCTTAATCACCTTTCTTTTAACTAATGACCCAATGAATTAATTGGCTAAATTTAAATACTTTTGCAAATACCAAAACCTCAGGTTTGACTAGACTGTAGAGAGACAACTTTGTCTAGCAATTAAGAGCTTTGCTCTCACAGAAGGACGAATCGTCATCCTACAAAGAAGGCGATGGTGAAAGCATTATGGAGCTGCCACTGAGGAAACGCTGAATTTTATGACATGACTTTTACCTTCCCACCTTTGTCAAATGAAAATAATTGCTATGTTAGGTAGAAATTTTACTGGATGAGTTCATTTGAAAACAGGCTGACAATGCAAAAAAAAATTAAATTCCTGACACGGAGAGAAGTGGTGAGGAAAACTTTGCTTCCTTAATCCCCTGTGTCTATCAACCTTCTGAAAACACACTGTTATAAGGTCTGAGGCATTTGGCTTCTCTCAAGAGTGACTCTGGAAAGGTTATCTACAATTTTATTTTATTTTATTTATTTTTATTTTTATTTTATTTGGGGTTACCATATTTTGTTTCTGGCTGGGTTCTGTGCCTTTAACAGCAGCATATCAATCAGAAGTTCAGCACATGACACTTTTCCTACTATAGCAGTTGTGGGGAACCTGTACCTGCCACATATTGTGGACAACTTGCATCATCCCACCCTGAGGCTGATGGAAATTGGAGTCCAACAGTATCAAGAGGGCCAAAGGTTAGCCACCCCTGCACTATAGCATGTGCATGCCAGGAAAAGCTTCATCTGTTGAATTTCTGCTTGTACTCAACACACATATTGTTGTCAAAGGTACAGGATCCCTCTCAAGCAAAACCTTGACAGCTCTGATTCTCTCATCACCAAATATGCAGATGCATCTTTACATATAGACATTAATAACCCATAACTTTAATAGTGTGTCGTATAAATCTATTGTAAATACTGAAAACTGGTGATTGCAAGGAGGAAGGAAGATAGTTACACTAACTCTCAGGAAAATTACATTTTATTTTTATTTTTATTTATTCAACTTATACCCTATACCCAGACGTCTCAGGGCAGTTCACAACAAGACTACAACATATAAAATCAAACCAAAAGCAGAAACCCAATAACCTTCACCCCCCCCAAAGCCACATTCTAAAAGGGTGTTGGATGTTAATAAGATCAACCAAAGGCCTGGTTAAAAAGGAACGTGCTTGCCTGGCGCCTAAAGGTATATGATGGAATTAATTATTCCTTCTTGCCATCACAATAACAGCATACAAGTGATTGGACATCTGGGTGGCAAGGAGGGGGTTGGAGGATTGTTGGTGGGTCAGGGTTTGTGGGTGGGGTGGGTAGGAAAGGGAAAGGCCATTGCAATGCTCATTTTGTATTGGAGGTGAGCATTACAAGCTCCCAGGGCTCAGAGTTCCAAACCTGGAAAAACAAGTCTTAGCGATATTTCTGGCTTTATGATGTAGGAACTGGCAGCTGACTCCATGGGGAGGTAGAAATGGGAATCCCATTTCTCTTTCCTTTTATTTCTGGCCCTGCTTCTCTCAGGGGATGCAGACACTTCAGATGCCACTCTGCCAACTGTGATCTCAATGCCAGAAACAGCTTCACATGCTAAATGTCTTTGGCAGGCAGCAATTGAAGGCAACACAGCCAAGTCAGAAAAGTTGGCAACCCTTAGCAGAAATCGAGACAAATTTATTGGTGAAGCAGATTTCAGGCTTGAAAGGGGGGTGGGGGAAGCAGCCGTCGTGGTGAAATCATAATCCCATTAAGTTTTTGTTCTGATAGTTTACATAATGGCACATCCAGAATGAACAGTAGCAGAGTGAAACTTCAAATTGCTCATAATGTGATTGATTGAGGCTTTGCAACATACTTTAATTGTGCTGGCTCTGAGAGCTAGGGACAACTGCACCCCATGTAATACGTAGCAGATGAAATCAATATTGCTTTGTGCTATTTATTTGTACTGCCATGAGAGTAAGTGTAGGAGTTTATAGCTGCAGGGTTTAAGCAGTACTGGGAAATGTACGTGGCTTAGGATCATGTACTTTATTTATTGCTGCCTTGCAGAATTCCTGTGAAACTCTGCCTTGCACATTCTCACATACACATAACCATAAGGTTTGAACATATTGATGGTATCAGATATCACACCATTCACTCTAGCTATACAACCCAGGCCTTCAGGGACGAGGGGATTTTTTGGGGGTGGGTGGGTGTTATCATGAGTGCTTATAAGCCTTTCATGGTAAAAACTTCCAGAGGGGACAACTGTCATAGGAAATTGTCCAAGGGTCCAATTGTCCAAGGGCCCAATTGTCATAGCACCTTCAAGACTAAAGCTGCAGTCCTAATCCCATATAACCTATTTATGAGAAGACACCGTTAGAAGTGTATCCTATCACATTTGTTGTGGCTTACTGCTTTCATGAACTAGAACCCACTTCCTTATATAATGCTTCATGCATCAGAAGTAAGGGATTCCAGTCCACAAAAGCTTGTGCCATAATTTAAGTGTGTTAGCATTGAATGTGCTGCAGGACTCATTGTTTTTTGCTCACATCAACATCCAAAAGAGCTACTTTGGTATATACAAGGGAAAAAGTGAAAAATGGGATGCCCGTCCTGGGCCCATTGTTGTTCAACATCTTTATAAATGACGTGGACAAAGGAATTGAAGGGGTGTTCATCAAATTAGCAGATGACACCAAACTTGTAGGGGGAGCAAAAGCCACAGAAGACAGAATTGGGATTCAAAATGACCTTAGCAGATTGGAGAGCTGAGCCCAAACTAACAAAATGAATTTCAATAGGGACCAACATAAGGTGCTACACTTAGGCAGGAATAACCAGCTGTACAAATATAGGATGGGGAACACCTGGCTTGTCAGTAGTACATGTGAAAAGGATCTAGGGGTCTTAGTAGACTACAAATTTAACCTGATTCAACAGTGTGACACAGCAGCAAAAAAACAACCCCCCCAAAAAAAACTAATGCTGTTTTAGGCTGCATGAACAGAAGGATAGTGTCCAATTCAAGGGAAGTGATAGTTCTGCTTTATTCTGCCTTGGTCAGACCACACCTGGATTATTGTGTCCAATTCCGGGTGTCACAATGTAAGAGGGATATGTAAAGCTAGAACATGTTCAGAGGGGGGGGGCTACCATGATGGTCAAGGGTCTGGAAACCTTAAGAGGAACGATTGAGGGAGTTGAGTTTGCTTAGCCTGGAAAAGAGACATGATAGTCATCTTCAAATATCTAAAGGGCTGCCACACAAAGATGGAACAAGCTTGTTTTCTCCTGCTCTGGAGGATAGGATTTGAACCAACGGATTCAAGTTACAAGAAAGGAGATTCCAACTAACTTTCTGACAGTAAGACTGTTTGATAGTGGAATGGTCTCCCTCGGGAGGTTGTAGACTCTCCTTCCTTGAAGGTTTTAAAGCAGAGGTTCGATGGCCACTTGTGATGGATGCTTTAGTTGAGATTCATACATTGCAGAAGGTTAGACTAGATGACCCTCAGGATTCCTTCCAAACTCTACAATTCCATGATTCTTTGATTCTGAGGGGGTTTTACCCAGTGGGAATGTTGAGCGTACACACATCAGCTGGCCTTCATGCTATGCTAGAAATTGCTTTTCAAACTTTCCTCAGTTACAAAAATTAATTTTGCATAGTTCTTTGAATACAAACAGTTGTCTTTAACCAGAAATGCCAGTACTGAAGCCTTCCTAGAAACCGTATCTGAGCAGTCAAGGGACAGAATGCAAAGACTACTTTATTGGGTTTTTAAATAGTGTTACACACTATGCCAATCTCTAAGTTGTGTGAGATTCCAGTAGTACCAGGAATGCTTATCAGAGCCTGTGTTTCCTTTTGGACAATGAGGCACAGCAGAGACTGTGGTGTCTTTATAATATATGGTTTATTTACACATATATACCACCTGAGTCTAGATCAGTGTTTCCCAAAATTGGGTCTCCAGCTGTCTTTGGTTCACAACTCCCATCATGCCTAGCTAGCTAGTCAGGGATGGTGGGAATTGTAGTCCAAAAACAGTTGGAGACCCAAGTTTGGGAAACACTGGTCTAGATGGATTGGTTCTGCAGCATCACTTCCTGTCCTTCTCATGACTGCAGCCTTGCAGCCCAGCAGCAAATCAGTCTTGTCACTCTAACCCCTAACTTCCTCCTGCCAGCTTGCAGCACACTGTTGCCTCAGCTTTCATTGTCTCTGCCTTTTCTAACTCAGGCCCCATCCTTTTGATGTGCTAATGGCTCATTATTCCCAGGCCATTACCTCAAAGGAAATTAGTCAGACTCCATTACCTTTCAACTAGGATTAAGAGATACCCAATATACAATTTAAGAAGTCTGTCCAGAATAATTAGCTTTCACACCTGCTAATTAAATGACTAGAAGTATCTGGTACACAGGTTAAAAACATGCATAGATCTATCTTAAACACACATAAACACACATCTTAAACACACATAAATTATAACCTTGACCAAACCCAGGCATGTAGCACTCACAAACAATATACTGTGCTGCTGAAAGTGAGAATTCAAATCATGAAGGGTTTTCACAAATATTTTGCCCCCTGATGGCACTGCACTTACACTGAAATTAGAAATGGTTGAACATTCAGCACAGTCCCAATTCACGCATGACAGTGTAAGTTCCTGGTGTATTCAAGGTGTAGCTAGCTGGATGGGAGAGAGAAAACCCTTCAGCTTTAACAGAAATGTCACCATGGCTGGCATCCTTGTTATCCTTAAATTGAGAATCAACCACGCGCTGCAGTGACCTATGGCAGATGATAAGCATCTCTCAAATGGAATAGACCTATTTATTCCTGAATTTCACAAAGGTACAGCTGTTTTGAGTAATGGCTCTCTCATGTCCCAGGAGAAGCAGTAGTGACAGGTGTCTATTTGGGCTGGTGGGGCCCTGGGTAGGGCAGCTAGAGAAAAGTGGAGCCCAAGGGATGTAAAAAAAATGCTAAAATTCTAATAGTCAAATTTGCAGAAGCACATTTTGATAGGCTATTAAGAAAGACACACTGTATGTAGCAGCCCAACAGAAAAAATACACATTTCAGAGCAACCAATGGCATAGTGAGCCAGAATGGAGAAGAAATCAGATTTTGTTTGCATTTAAATGAGAAACCACCCAATTCACACTTTTCAAACCAATATGCAAACCAGAATGCAGCTATCATTAAAAATTCACAGTTCTCTGAATTTTGTGATGAAATTCTCTGACCAAATGCATATACTGGGGGAAAATGTGCATATAAATACATATTAGTGAAAATAGCACTAAACATTTTCTAGTAGAGAAAAGGCACTTACAAAAATGTGTGTATTATTTATAACCAACACAAAAATGTGTTTATGAGGAGAATTGCAATCTAGAGTTTTGATGAATTTTCTTGAGGATTCCATGCCCCCCCATGACAAATTGTAAACGTGAAGAATGGAATTTGACTGGGGAATGTGAACATGAGAGAAAGCACCATTGTCAGATTTATCTATCCTTAGTAGTAAGTCAATGGGACTTACTCTCAGACAGGGGAAACCTGGCAAAACACATTGTTTGCTGACTAAATTCATATGTGTACAGACTTGCAGCCGACTGACAAGAAGAGGTAGAGGACTTGTCCTCGTCTGAGTATTATCATTATCATTATTTATGAAATCTGTATACCACTCTTAATCCAAAGATCACAGTGTGGTTCACAACATAAAAATACAAACTGAGAACACAAAATACATAATAAAACAAAAATGAACCAATAAGTCTCCTCCCACAAATACATTTAAAAAAACCACCAAATGTTAATCAGCCCATGAGAGGTAATGTTAACCAAAAATTTATTCAAAAATGGGACATGTTCAAGAACTACTTAAAGAAAAATAGCAGTGGGGTGGCTTCTTGGACAGCATTTGAATGATTTTTGTATATATGAATGAAAAGGTTCTAAAAATTACTAGGAAACTTTAAGATAGTATAATTAGTATAATGTTAAGTTTTGTACAACAGGAAAATAGAAAAGGTAAAAGCACTGGGGGCGGGTGGGAAGTCTTATCTGTATATATGTGTATATATGTAGGAGTGTATGGTGAATTGTTTTGTATTTTGAATTGACATTGTTTTGTAATCTTTTTCCCCAAAAGACCACATATCATGTTATGATATTAAGTACATTCAATAAAAAATAAATAAAAAATAAAAAAATAATCAGCCCAAGGCCTGGTTACAGAGATACATTTTCACCTGAAACCTAAAGGTATGTAATGAAGGTGCCAGGTGAGCCTCCCTGGGGACAGCATTCCACAAGTAGGGAGCCACCACATGCAGTGGAAGTCCCCAATTCACCAAGGGTTTTAGACCCCTTGGCTACCCCCACCTGGTTTAGCAGGCCAGCTAAAGCCATTCCTGGGGTGTGGCTGCTGTTGCTTGTTGACAGCTTCTAGGAGCCGCAGGTGAGAGCTCCAAAGGTGGAGAAACTACCCCAGAAGAAACACAATGTGTCCCCCACCAGAAGTCCTACCCCTCCCCTAACACCCCACACATCCCAGGAATGTAGCAGAAAGTGTGATAATTGATCCACCCGCCAGAAACAAATCACCTGTGATTGGGAATCGTTCATCTGCACAAACCAATGCCTCAGGCGGGTGTCTTCTGGGGTGATTCTAATGAGCCTTTGCTAATCATCTGAATAAAATTCTATAGGCATGTCTAGCACAGAGTTGCAACATACCTGCTGGAAGAGAGCTCCTGTTCACAGCCATTTCTTCACATCACCCCACAAGTGTAACTAATTTCCTGTCTGTGTTTTCTTGGAAGCAGGTATGATTGAGCTGAGAAGACTGGAGCATTAGAGAACCTCTATGCAGTGAATGAAAGGGAGTGTTTTTCTGGAAAGCCCTTGGAAAAACAAAGGCAGGAGAGCCAATCACCTTTCTTTTCAGCAGACGGGAGGAAAGTCCACAGCCCACCAGAGAATTTTCAATAACCACTGGACCAGTGGGCACGTTTTGAATATTGAGAAAGTGCTGTGGGCACCAATCACAAAATGACTGCCATGGGGGGGGGGGCGTGTCATAACACAAAATTAAAAACAGTCATTGTTACTTTCTCCCACCCCCCTGGACAACCTCAGGCTTACCACGGGAAGTCAGCTGTGTTCTGATGGTCCTGATCATGGAGATCTCACAATATATTTTAAATATATATATATTTATTCAGTTGCAGTATTAACATAGATACAGTTTATAAGAATAAACACACACACACAACTAGCAATGAAAGGTGTCTGGGTGTCAGTTTCTTTCAGGAAATTATCATTTTGCAGCAATCTATATTCTTAGAAATGAAAAGTAGAATCTGCAGTACTCCTAGAGTAATTGATAAAGACTGGGGTCATAGATTTGCATATTATATGTGCTGCCCAATGTGGAAAGGATTGGTTGCAAAACATACAATGGCAACTTGGAAATAGTGGGGGGGGGGACAAGTATGTCACTGCCCATTTCTCCCTTTAAGTCTTGGGAACGCTTTGCCTGTCAACATTGGTAATGCAAATATATTAGAAGTTGGTAAAGGCAGCACAAATCAGATTTTTTAAAAAGCAGTCGGCAAACACAGAAAATGCTAGTGTGGAACAGGCTAGCAACATAAACTTCCCGATGCACGATGCCAGGTGAGTGATAAATACTCTAGGGGAAAGGAGAAGTATCTGAAGAAGTGTGCATGCACACAAAAGCTCATACCAATAGCAAACTTAGTTGGTCTCTAAGGTGCTACTGGAAGGAATTTTTTTATTTGTTTCGACTACGGCAGACCAACACGGCTGCCTACCTGTAACTAGATCTAGGGGAAAGAGTTAGTGTGGAAGCAAACCATTCACTCCTTGGCTACTATTTGGTTTACTATGACTCCATTCACACCATGCATTTAAAAATCACCCTGTTTGAAAACCTGGCAACTGTAGTTTGTTAATATTGCTGGAGTTGTAGCTCTGTGGTCAGGAAAACTACAGTTCTCAGCTATTTTGGGCTGGCTATGACTGTTAAATTATCATTGATACAACATTGACTATATAGTAAGAAGTATCTTTAACAACAAACCACAAGCTCCTTATGATCCTTCTTTCACCTAATGGACAACACACATGCATGATCCACAATAGAAACTGAACTAGATGTTTTGCTTTCATTTTTTTCAGAGTTAGCAGGACCCCTGAAAATATTCCTAACACATTATGACATATTCAGTATGACATATTCAGTAGTCAAGAAATTAGTTTCTTGACTTCCATTCATGTAAAGTTTACATAATTAGCAGCATATTCTTTGGTGCACATAATGGTTTGGTGGATACTGGATCATTCAATGAGTGGTTTTTTAATAGCAAAAACCATAAAAAACTGGCTGGTTTTCTAATAGAATATATTGTTGTATTTGCTATATCAGAGCTTTGGTGAAAGAAAGAAAGAAAGAAAGAAAGAAAGAAAGCTTAATTTGCACTGGTTTCAAATTTAACTGTGATTTCAGGTTTTTTCCAGAGCCAGTTGGACTCTTATGGTGAGAATATTGGGAGAGGGAGTATCACAGGCTGCAGAGAGCATGTTGCAAGAGCACTTGTCTTTGATGTTTCTGGTAACTGTCCAGTTTTAATGTTCATGGGATTTAAAAAATCTCCACGTTTTTCTTATTCAGGATGGAACTGTGCCGGAGAGCTTCAACGTGAATGCAAAAGCAAACACGGCTAATGGTGACTCCAAACTAGGAAGGTTTTTGTTTGGTTGCTTTCTAGCTTGTTACCGACAGGAATAGTATGCACAAACACAGAATCTGTCACTGTTTAGCACAGGAAGAAGTAACTCATGGCACCTCAAAAATACTGAAACAGAAGGGAGTCCAAAATGGAGGGGGGTTTCTTAAAGGCAAAATATTGAAGGTACAAAGGCAGACAACTCCAACAAGAAAGAAAAGTGGGAGGCAGCAAAAGAAACCAAAGTGGCTGCATAAAGGAGCTTACAGATGAGCTGAGATTTAAGTAGGGCATGTGTAAGAAATAGAATAAAGGGGGAATCACATAGGAAGAATCAGTTGCAGGGAGAAGGTGAGGCAAGCCAAAGATCAGAATGAGCTCAGGCTTGCTAGAGTGGTTTAAAAAAACGTTTCTTTGGCTATGTTCAAAGCAAGAGGAAGAAGAACAAGCAAGTAGTAGAACCTCTGCATGGAGAAGATGGAGAAATGCTATTGGGTGACAGAGAGAAGGCAGAACTGCTTAACACCTACTTTGCCTCTCTCTTCACCCAAAATAAAAGCCCAACCTGGAGATAACAGAATAAATGGAGGGAGCTGCAATCCAAGATAGGGAAAGAGATGGTAAGAAAAGACCTAGCTACGTTAAATGAATTCAAATCTCCAGAGCCTGATGAGCTGCACCCAAGGGTACGAAAAAAGCTGAGGACGTAACCTCATAACTTCTGCCAATAATCTTCGAGAACTCTTGGAGAACAGGTGAGTTCCCTGCAGGCTGGAGGTGGGCAAATGTTCTCCCCATCTTCAAAAAGGGAGGGGGGAAGAAAACCCAAGTAACTACCAACCAGTCAGCTTGACAATGATACCAGGAGAGGTCCTAGAACAGATAATTAAACAGTCAGCTCCTCAGTTCCTGCTTGCTTTCCCCAGTAATTGTTTCAAAAGCTGCTGTGTTACCTTCTTGAAAGTGCCAACAGTCTGGCTCCATTCTGGTTTAAGTGGAGCCCCTCCCATTTCGAAAGGCCCAGCTTGTCCAAAACATTCTCCAGCATGCTTGGAAATCAGGTGCACAGCAGACCAAACAGCTTTGCACAAGTAGCAAAGAGTAAACGGCTTACAATGTGAATGTATGTAAAAACTTGTCCTGAAAGAGAGTGCCAGCATTGTGCATGCTGTTAGTTAAACAAGTTTCAGAGAAAGGAACAAAAAATGCATAAAGGAAATTGCACTTCAATAAGAAGTAATCATTTCCAAGATGCTTGTTGACTTCGCCATTTATTAAGAAAGGAATTAAGAGTTTTGTTTTCCTTCAACAACATTCACTTATTCCTCCTTACACGACAGGTGGGCAACTCCAGATTTTCGCTTCAGGCTTCTTGAATAATAAGGTGTTTGCCAGTTGCCTTGAAAAGTGGTTTTCAGAGTCTCCTCCCTGCAGGAAGAATAGGTGGGAAAAGATCTTTTTGATAACAGTCTATTGCTCCAAGATTGTGTAAGTCAAGGCCATGGTAGAGAACATATTGAACAAGGAAGTGTCAAATGTTTCCAAATGGAGAATTGCTCAATGCCCAAGATTTCATCACTGTGAGTATGCCTTAAAGAGATACAGACTACTTGCATCTCATCAACTTTGAAATTATATCTGGAAGCACCTGAGAGAGAAAGCTGCTTTGGGGAAAAATCTTGTAGGGGGAAATGATGAGTGGGGAAGAGTTATCCATTTTACACCTTCTGCTCAAAATTGCAGCCTCCTGGGGCCTCTATTTACTGCTAGGGCTTTATTACATGCATTGGTGTGCAATATCTAATTTCCCCTGTGGAATGATGGTCTGGGTCATTTCATATACTTTTGATAAAGTTCGTTAATATGAATAAAGTTCACTGTAAAACTTTCATGGCTCCCAACTGAGATACCTTTAGGATGTCCTGTAGCAAATGTTGTGATTCCTTTGAAATCCCAACTCTTGAAGTTCTGTGAAAGGAGGAAACAGTTTGATAACCAGGGAAAACCTGTGTGCTCATTAGCATGCTGTCCACTCCACACACACCCCAGTGCTGTTTCTACTTTAATTTGTTTCCCCTTTTTGCTGCCACTGCCAAAAATTGTGATGGGAGGAGGCTTGGGAGGGCTAGAAAAAATTATGGGGTGAGGGTGTAGATTAGTCACTGCTGGGGGTTAGCCACTGCTGCTATGGTGTTATACTCTCTAAGTGGCTGAGTCAAAGGCTTCAGGGAAAAGACAAGGTTCTGAGGAGAGATTAATATGTACAACAAGCATATAGTATGTTGTCATCATTTGGCAAAACAATGTTTACGAGGTTGCCATTTACGGGGGTGGGGGAGAGCCCCGCAAGACAGAAAACTCAGGAGAAGAAGGGAGGATTCCTCCAGATGTAGGAAAGCATCTTATTTATTTAACTTGTAAACTGCTTTGATTAAAAAAACTTTCAGTGGTGTACTAAAGAGTAAAAAAATAAATAAATACAATACATAAGAAACCAATTCAAAAACAGCACCAGAAACAACTCTACAGCTTCGTAGTGACCAGCAGCATATATGACCATTATCACTGCTCTGAATGTACTTGGGTAACAAAAGGCATTTTGCATACACCAAAGCCTTAAAATCATTGGTGTGTGCCTTATTTCCAAATGGGGAAGGCAGTGAAGGTCCTGTGTGAGTGTCTGGAGGCGGTTGGAGGATGGATGGCGGCTAACAGATTGAGGTTGAATCCTGACAAGACAGAAGCACTGTTTTTGGGGGACAGGGGGCGGGTGGGTGTGGGGGATTCCCTGGTCCTGAATGGGGTAACTGTGCCCCTGAAGGACCAGGTGCGCAGCCTGGAAGTCATTTTGGACTCACAGCTGTCCATGGAGGCGCAGGTTAACTCTGTGTCCAGGGCAGCTGTCTACCAGCTCCACCTGGTACGCAGGCTAAGATCCTACCTGCCCTCGGACTGCCTCGCCAGAGTGGTGCGTGCTCTAGCTATTTCCCGCATGGACTACTGCAATGCGCTCTACGTGGGGCTACCTTTGAAGGTGACCCGGAAACCGCAATTAATCCAGAATGCAGCAGCTAGATTGGTGACTGGGAGTGGCCACCGGGACCACATAACACCGGTCCTGAGAGATCTGCATTGGCTCCCAGTAAGTTTCTGAGCACAATTCAAAGTGTTGGTGCTGACCTTTAAAGCCCTTAACGGCCTTGGTCGTTGAAGGAGCGTCTCCACCCCCATCGTTCAGCCCGGACACTGGGATCCAGCACCGAGTGCCTTCTTGCGGTTTCCTCATTGTGAGAAGTGAGGTTACAGGGAACCAGACAAAGGGCCTTCTCGGTAGTGGCGCCCACCCTGTGGAACACCCTCCCTTCAGATGTGAAGGAACTAAGCAGCTATCCTATCTTTAAAAGACATCTGAAGGCAGCCCTGTTCAGGGAAGTTTTTAATATTTAATGCTGTACTGTTTTTAACACTTGATTGGGAGCCGCCCAGAGTGGCTGGGAAAACTCAGCTAGATGGGCGGGGTATAAATAATAAATTATTATTATTATTATTATTATTATTATTATTATTATTATTATTATTATTATTATTCCACATGGAAATTCTGCCATATTAAAGGCCCTACTCCAAGTGGGATTTCATGAGAATGCAGCACCACTAGGAGGCACTCTTCAAGTGATGTCAGCGACAGGGCATGTTTTTAAGGAAGAAAATGCTCTCTTTAGTAACCTTGTCCCAAGTTTAGGGCTTTATATAAAAGGTAAAGGTAAAGGTACCCCTGCCCGTACGGGCCAGTCGTGACCGACTCTGGGGTTGCGCGCCCATCTCGCTTAAGAGGCCAGGGGCCAGCGCTGTCCGAAGACACTTCCGGGTCACGTGGACAGTGTGACGAAGCTGCTCTGGTGAGCCTGCACTAGTGCAGCACATGGAAACACCGTTTACCTTCCCGCTATAAAGCAGTACCTATTTATCTACTTGCACTTAAGGGTGCTTTCGAACTGCTAGGTGGGCAGGAGCTGGGACCGAATGACGGGAGCTCACCCCGCTGCGGGGATTCGAACCGCCGACCATGCGATCGGCAAGTCCTAGGCACTGAGGTTTTACCCACAGAGCCACCCGCGTCCCGCTTTATATACTCAGTGCTTTTTCTGGGGGGACGCTGGGGGACGCATCCCCCTAAACATTTTGTGAATCTAAGTTTGGCCTCATTGAGGGGCAGTATTTCAATATGAGTAGAAAAATGAGAGTACCCCTAAACATTTTTGTAGAAAAAAGCACTGTATATACTAATAACCAGGCCTTTTTTCCCCAGCCAGAAATGGCCGGAACTCAATTCTGGCACCTCTCAGGTGGGCTCCATTGCCATGATAAGAGAACAAGGGTGAGTTCCGGCACCTCTTTTTCTAGAAAAAATAGCACTACTAATAACAAAATTTTAAACCTGGCTCAGTGGTATATCAGTAGCCAATGCATGTCCTTTAGCAGGGATGTTACATGGTGGCAATAGGTTGCTTTGCTCAAAAACTTACATTCTGCACCAGCTGCAGCTTACAGAGCAGCTTTAAAGGATGTCCCACACAGAGCATTGCTGTAATCAATTTCAAGGGCTCAAGTGACTAGCAACTGTGGCCAAGTTAACCCTGTCCTGGAACAGTTGAAGCTGACATACCTGCTGAAGCTGGTAAAATTCTCCCCAGCAGCTAATGCCAGATGGATCCAGGAGTACTCCTGGACTATGAACCTATTTGTTCAGAGGGAGTACAATTCCATCTAGAACAAGGAACTAATCTAGAACCTAGGTTCAGGAACCAGTCACACAGGACTTGATCTCAGTTTTTTGGCTACTTATTGAGACCAGCACATTTGAATGTAAACTCTTCTTCAGGGACACTCTTAGATGCAACCAACTTGAATCATTGATCTTCAATTCTGTTTACAGAAAATTTACAGAAAGCCTGACATGCTGGAGTTTCAGAGAAGAGAGTGCACTTTAAAAAGGAATGTAAAAACTTGTTCTAGTAGTTGTTATGAACAGCAAAGCACTTCCAGAAGAAAAATATTCTGGTGCTGATCATGTCAGAACAAAACATTAACTACAACCAATTTTATTTTATGTAAGTAATAATGTTTTTTATGTTAAGCACATTAAACACTCAACAGATAATACAGAAAATCACATACAAATAACAGTTTTT
Source organism: Podarcis raffonei (assembly GCF_027172205.1). NCBI lineage: Eukaryota > Metazoa > Chordata > Lepidosauria > Squamata > Lacertidae > Podarcis > Podarcis raffonei. The sequence goes on from NC_070607.1 coordinate 60,566,612, forward strand.
AAAATTATAGCTTTTTTGTCTGAATATGTTTGGACCAGCTGTACTAAAAAGCAGTCTTGAAAATAAATATATCCATTTAAAAATTATAATAAAGGGCCATATTCATAAATTGCCAATTGCAATTCGTAATTGCAAGACAGGCAGGGTAGAACACCTATTGGGGCATGCTACCACCTAGTGGCCATTGCCACTGCTACAAGCATTACTCTCAAAGCGTTGTTTGTTGTTGTTGGCATCTGTCTCGAGAGATGATGAACAGCGCCCAGGGGTGAACTACTGCAGTAGTAGCACCAAAGTGACCTCTCCAGGCCATAAGCCTGCACAGTGTGTATGGAGGTCCTGGGCTGCCCAGATGACAAGACCCTCCTCTCAGCTTCACTGATGTGGTCCAAATGAAAGCAGAGCAATATGTTTGGCACCAGGTTGGCTGCTGGAGTTGCCAGAAGAAGACCTACAAGGCAACATCCAACCGTCTTAGGGACTCCACTCCTAATTTGTATAGGGGTTACTCCTTAAAGGCCCTTTATTTTCCTAAAGATATCCCACAAGGCAGTGGAGGTTTAGGATCAGAGTTTTCCTTCTCCTAGATGGGCTCCCTTCCCAGGTTGAGGAGCCCCATCTGCCCCTCACTTCCCTATACAACTCACACAGAAACTGCCTTCTTGACCTTTGAACCCACTATTGGTCTCTTCCACTCAATCCACTGAAGCATGTCTTCTCGTGGAGGGGAAGTCCCTGACACATCGAGGGTTTGAGACCAGCCCACACCTGGTTTAGCCGGCCAGCCAAAACCGCTTCCATGAGGCCGCTGCCGCATGCTGACAGCTTCTAGGAGCCACAGGTGAGTGCAGGGTGGGTATCAAAAGTGGATCAAAAGTGTGCCCCACCAGAGGTGCAATCCTCCCCTGACACCCCATACACCCCCCAAAAGTGGTATATAAATAAATAAAATCTGATGTCAGCACTGCTGATGGGTAGCAACCACTGCCACATCTGAGGCCGCTGGTGGCATTCTTAGCCTGATTTTGGCTGTCTAGCTTTTCCAAATGGTAGCTCTGAGATGGAAACCTGAAAAGAGAACAGACTGTGGAAGTGACTGTTCTCTCTGCCAGCAGCCTTCTTCTTTTTCTGACCTCACAGTGACCAACTGTCCCAAAGACCTAACTATAGACACGTATCACTGCATCTATATACAGTATAGTTTTTTCTGTTTTTAGTGTCTTCTGACCAGTATCTTTTCCACGACACCTAACACCCCTTTTGCCCAATCCATATAACCCTATAGAATTATCCATCCTCCCCTTCTCTGGCAGTAACCCTCCCCCCTTTCCTGTATCCAGTTCTATACTGTAGTTTCCCTGCCTTTATGCTGGGTTTCCAACACCTCTTAAATGCCATTTATGCCTGGCAATTGCACCACTGATTTGAACCTATAGGGAGAAAGTGGAAGGAAGCCTCGTTGTATTAACAAGTGTGGGTTTCCCCTCACAGGCAAGCAAGCATTACAGCCCTTTTTCACCTGTGAAGTAAATTTCAAGAAAGTGAAAGGTGACATCTGTAAAGTGAAAGGTGATATTTGGTAAACCTCCCACTTCTCCTCCATGATGCATGACAGCTTCTATGAGGCACACCCTATACATTCTCAAAGCAAGTGTGCCTTGTATCAATCAGCTTATACCGTATTTTTCGCACCATAGGGCGCACCGGACCATAGGGCGCACCCAGTTTTTTGGGGGGGAAATAAAGGGGAAAAATTATTTTCCCCCCAGGCGCGGGGCTGGGGCGGGGGAAGCTTCCCCCGACCCCAGCCCCCAAACAGGCAGCTCTCTGCAAGCCGTGGGAGCGCTCCCACTGCTTGCGGAGAGGTCCGCGAAGCCTGGGCGCGCTGATCTCAGCGCGCGCAGGCTTCGGCATGCAGGCAAGTCTCCGCAAGCAGCGGGACCGCTCCCGCTGCTTGCGGAGAGATCCGCGAAGCCTGGGCGCACTGAGCTCAGCGCGCGCAGGCTTCCGCATGCTGGCAACTCTCCGCAAGCAGCGGGACCGCTCCCGCTGTTTGCGGAGAGGTCCGCGAAGCCTGGGCGCGCTGATCTCAGCGCGCGCAGGCTTCGGCATGCAGGCAAGTCTCCGCAAGCAGCGGGACCGCTCCCGCTGCTTGCGGAGAGGTCCGCGAAGCCTGGGCGCGCTGATCTCAGCGCGCGCAGGCTTCGGCATGCAGGCAAGTCTCCGCAAGCAGCGGGACCGCTCCCGCTGCTTGCGGAGAGGTCCGCGAAGCCTGGGCGCGCTGAGCTCAGCGCGCGCAGGCTTCGGCATGCAGGCAAGTCTCCGCAAGCAGCGGGACCGCTCCCGCTGCTTGCGGAGAGATCCGCGAAGCCTGGGCGCGCTGAGCTCAGCGCGCGCAGGCTTCCGCATGCTGGCAACTCTCCGCAAGCAGCGGGACCGCTCCCGCTGTTTGCGGAGAGGTCCGCGAAGCCTGGGCGCGCTGAGCTCAGCGCGCGCAGGCCTGAGCATGCAGGCAACTCTCCGCAAGCAGCAGGAGCCCAGCGCTGGGCTCCCGCTGCTTGCAGAGAGGTGTGCGAAGCCTGGAGAGCGTGGGGGGTCTGTGCGCACCGACCCCTCTCACTCTCCAGGCTTCAGCGAAAGCCTGCATTCGCACCATAGGACGCACACACATTTCCCCTTCATTTTTGGAGGGGGAAAAGTGCGTCCTATGGTGCGAAAAATACGGTATATGCACGATGGCATTGTAAGTAGGCTACTTTGCCTGAGTTAGGTAATATCTTTATTGGGCACCCCCCCTCAATTGACCAGCTTGACCACCTACAATTTTTCATTGGATTGGAGCCATAATATTTGTAGCTGACACACAAACTAATACAAAAAGTGGAAAACTGAACTTAAGAGTGGGAAAATGACTAACCGAAATTGATAGATTTGTCCATCTCTAGGTTTCTGGGGTTTGGTACTCGAAGGCAGAGACAGAAGCAAGCAAGCTACCTTAGACCAAATCAGACCATTGGCCCATCTAGCTCAGTATTGTCTACACTGACTGGAAGCGATTTTCCAGGGTTTCAAATGAGGGATTTTCCCATGCCTGCCTGGAGGTGGAAGGGATTGAAACTGGAGTCTGTTGCATGCAAAGTATGCACTTGGCCACAGAGTGATGCCCAATCCTCATTAACAACAATTATGTTGCCCCTAATTGGTTCCAATTATAAGTGTATTACTATTTGGCTCATCAGAATCAGGGCTTGTTAAACATATGGGGATTATAAACAGGCTAGATTTATACAGGCTCATTACATCGATTGCTCGTTTGGGTGGCAGGATTAGAAATAACACATTTTCTTTCTTTCTTGTTCTTTCCCTTGGTTTTCTCTCAGACCTTCTGAATTTCCTCTGTGGCCTCCTTTTGAATTTTTTGGTCCTATTATTCTATTTCTTTCTCCAATGAAAAACTATTTTCTTTTCTTTTCTTTCTTTCTATCAGCCCAGCCTTCCTCCCAAAGGAGCCCAGGGTAGCCAACACAAGTGATAAGCAAAACCACATTAAAATATTTATACATTAAAAACATGTAGAACAATCACATACCGGTACTCTCCAAATTTGCAACCTTATGAGGACCAGGGAATCTGCTTTTCATCTGAGTGAGTTTTTATAAATGAATAAGATATAAATGGCTGCATATAAATTCCCACCCCCTTGCCTCCAAAAATCCTGTTTTGTGATGCTAAAACCACATCATTTCTATGCGGTCAATTGGGGCGGAGGGGGGTATGTGATTTGTGGCAGATAGAACTGATGCTGAAATTAAATTCAGAGGGGCTTACTTCCATGTAAATGGGGTTTGTGTTTCAGCTCTAGCAAGGGGAGCAAAAGCTGGCCCACAGCAATGACTCACCACCTCCCTCTGATTTTCCAATGGCTCTCCTGGACAAATTTCATAAGTCAGATTCAGCGGGACTTACTTCCATGTAAGTGGGGCTCAGATTTCATCTTTAGCAAGGGGGTGAAAGATGGATTGGAACAATGAACTTATTTTCTCTCTTGTTTCCTCCACTACTTCTGGCTGAAACAACACCACACATCCTTCCCATGCCCTCCCACCCCTCTAGAGGATAGACTACCCTTCATCCAGGGTGATTTTTGTGACAGATAGGGCTGGTGCAGGAGGTAGGAGCAGTGATGGAGGAAGGGGGTGCAGTGGGTGCAGTCTGGCCCGAGTGTCATCCCTGAGGGGGGTTGACATCACCGCGTCGCCGCCCTGGAACGCTCGCTGCAGATGGCAACCCCCCGCCCGGGATGCTTGCTGCTTGCTGTGGCACTCCCCTAGGATGCTTGCTGCGGCACTCCCCTAAGACACTCACCGCTTGCCATAGGCAGTGCCCCCCTGGGAAGCATCCCAGGAGTGGTGACCCACCCCACCCCGGGACACTTGCTACAGGCAATGCCCCCCCCCGACGCTCACTGCTCGCCGTGGCACTCCCCTGGGATGCTTGCCGCTAGCCGCGGGCGCAGTCCCCTGGAATGATCTCTGGGTGGGAGGGGAGCAGGAAATTCTTCTCTGGCTTGGATTTCTGGCCAGAGGCGAAATCATTGACTTGAGAACCTTATTTATAAACCTCTGTAGTTCTCCAAGACAAGCTTGGAAAATTTGTTGCCACCTCTGAAAAAAAAGTGCCATCAGAATACTAGTAGGACAAGATAAGGTTGACATTGTACATGTGTGGTGTCAAAGTTTTAGCATTTAGATATTTTGGATTCAAAAATGATTTCTCAAATAAACGCTATCAATTTGTTTAATAATAGTGGCAGGGCTTTTCTGAGACAGTACTCACTGGTATGGAGTACCAGCAACTCCTCTATTTCTGCCCATAGCAGCCATTCTGTGCCACTTTGATCAATATATGGGTACCAGCACCATCTTTTTACCAAAAGAAAAAACACAGAATTGTGGTGTTAGGTTACATCAACCTTCACCAACCTGGTGCCCCCCAGATATTTTGGACTACAACTCACATCACCCCAAACTAGTATGGCTCAAGTTTTCTAGGCTGATGAGAGGAGTTGTTCAAAACATCTGGAGGATAATAGTATGGTGAAGGTTGTGACCATACCTGGATCCAAATATGGAAAAAAGATATATACTATTCTATTACCAGCAGTTAGGATATTAATTGCACAATTGTGGAAAACAAGGGAAATTCTGGCAGTGAATAGCAATGGAAAAACAGGATCAGGGGGAATTAGTAATCTGAAATTAACACATACGTTTCACTGTAGAAGATGGAAAATGAGATCCTGCACGTAACTGAAAATGTTTTGCAATAATTAAATCGTGAAGGGCAGAATCATGACTGATGGTGATATTTGAGTATTTGCATTCTACGGTATTTGATGAAATGTCAACGTGTTACAAAAGGTCTCAGCTTTGAAGATGCAACTGTTTGTAAAGGCATTCCCCTCAATCAGGGCTGATATCCAATTAAATAATGGAATGATGACAATAAAAAACTGCTAGCATATTTGCTAAGCAGGGTCCGGTATGGTTTCAAATGGAACTTCCCCCTCCCCAGTGGTGACACCAGAAAAAAAATGGATACACAGACAGGGCAAAGTATATTTTTAGGTGAGTGAGTTTTGTTCCACCAGAGAATGACCAGGGAGCTCAAGAGGAACTGTCATGAGGACCACTACCACTGTCCCTTGCCCAGCATCTGCAGCCTGAGGCAGCTGGCTCACTCTGCCCAAGAGTAGGGAAAGCCCTGCAATGGGACCATGGCCACCAGGCACAGCAGAAAATAGTTAACATTATTTGAATACATGAGGAGGTTGCTATTCTCCTCTTGAGTCCCCTCTTGAATACCCTCTTGAGTCACACAGCTAACTATTCCTGCATTTAGGTAAAGGTAAAGGGACCCCTGACCATTAGGTCCTGTCGTGACCGACTCTGGGGTTGCGGCGCTCATCTCGCTTTATTGGCCGAGGGAGCCGGCGTACAGCTTCCAGGTCATGTGGCCAGCATGACTAAGCCGCTTCTGGAGAACCAGAGCAGCGCACGGAAACGCCATTTACCTTCCCGCCAGAGCGGTACCTATTTATCTACTTGCACTTTGACGTGCTTTCAAACTGCTAGGTTGGCAGGAGCTGGGACCAAGCAACAGGAGCAACCCCATCGCAGGGATTCGAACAGCCGACCTTCTGATTAGCAAGCCCTAGGCTCTGTGGTTTAACCCACAGCGCCACCTGCGTCCCTTATTCCTGCATTTACTAATGTTGAAATAGGTCCCTCAATGGATGTGACATGGAAGATCCATGACTATGTTTTCCCAACATCTTTCCTTAGCTGAAAGGAAGCCACAGGAGCAGGGCTGGCCCAATAGAATTTGGCACCTGAGGCAAATCACAAAATGGTGCCTCCCCACCGCCATGGAAGAATGGGTGAATGAAGATGGAACAAGAAGGGAATAAACACCTACATCGGGGGGGGGGATATAAAGATCTACTTAGGGAACAAGCAATGCCTCCTATTCACCAAGAGGTTGTTGTAGAGGCAGCATTGGGGTCGGTCTGCCGAGGAGGTCACAGATCCAGCCTCTAAGGAGTGTGCCATAGCTGCCACTGCTACTACAGCAGTGGTCGCAAGCAGTGTACTGCTTGGAGGCTGGATCTGCTACCCCCATAGATTCTGCCACTTGAGGTCATTGCCTCATCTTGCCTCATAGGTGGGCTGGCGCCACACAGGAGAAGGGGCTGTTTTGACCAGGGTTGTGATACTGGGCAAGATGCCAGGAGATCCAGAAATATGTGGGCAGATCTGATCTCCCACATCACATCTAGTTTAGCCCTAAGATCAGAATAGCTATTTCCAGCTCTGTTCAGGATAACATATTTTTATCTTCCCATATTCATTTCCTTGAAGGAAAATGCATCTCTAACAAATTATCAAATCACTAACATGACTAAATTAATTAACCTTGAGCCAAACAACTCAAAACAGAAGGATTTCTAGGGGTTAAATGTTTAACAGATAATTTCATTATTAAATGTTAATAGACAGTTTTGCAATTGGCCCTGCTTTTATTTTTATGTTGTAGTGTGCATTGTTTATTTTACATCATTTTTATGAGAGTCACTTTACACATCTATAGTATTCTGTCTTGACATATGAAAGGAAAAGTGCACTTAAAATTCCTACGGAACTAAACTGCTGAGTAATTGTGAATATGCTGAGTAATTGTACTTGCTGAGTGTGCTGACTCCTCAGTCCTTTGCTTCCATGCAGAAAAGGTAAAGGAACATGAAGTAAGATTTGCAACTTCATGGGTAATTCTGCACTGAGGCAGCTAGCACTCTTTGAGCCAAGGTGCTTGTGGTTCAGTGATGCAATATAATGTGAAAGTTAATGGCTTGACACAGCACTGTGGGGTGGAGGCAATTTATTACCCACAGCCCTGGAGGCTCAGAACTTTACAACATTCTAAAAACTACTTCCCCAACAATGTTCTGTGTCTAAAATTAGAGGTGTCAGGGTTCAATACTTCCTGGCCTCTGACGGTGAAGGCTGATCCCTTTATTCATTACATTCTAGGGATGGTTGCAGTTGCACAAGGACAAGGGAAGCGTGATCTTACTACACCCTCCTTCCAACATTGCAGAGATCAAAATAGGCATGCTTGGGACTCCCCTATTCTCATGCAAAACTGCTGTCAGCTGCTACACTGGGAAGAGGAAATCTCATCCATGCCTTAAAGCACCATCCATTCATATGGCTCTTGCCTGGATAGTTGCCCCAGCCAGTGGCAGAGGAAGGGGGGCAAGGGGCGTCCCGGGTGCCAGCCTGGGGGAGTGACATCGCTGCGGGCGGGCATCTCCCCCTTGGGACACTCGCTTGGGCAGGCACCTCCCCCTTGGGATGCTCGCACGTGCCACGCCCCCACGTGCCACATACCATGCCCCCGCCGCTCTGGGTACCAAAGCCCCTTCCTCCGCAACTGGCCCCAGTCAAACCCAAGGTTCTCCTGTGATTCTGAAGTGTGGAAATTCAGGGCAGACAAGAGAAAATACTTCATACAGCACACACTTAAACTATGGAATTTGCTACCCCTAAGATGCAATGAGGTGTGTCTTTAAGAGGGAATTAGATGAAAGTTGTGGAGAATAAGACAGCCAATGGCTCCTTGTACTACCGGATCAGAGGCCGTATGCTCATTAAGACTGTTTGCTGGGGGACATAAGCAAGAGTGCTGTTGCTCTTACATCCTGCCTGTAGGTTCAGTGGCGTAGCGGGGGATGCCAGCACCCTGGGCAAGGCAAGTATTGCACCCCATAACCTGGTGCTGTGCAGGCTGGGGCATGAGACATGAGAATAAATGAAAATAAGATATCTTCACAGGTTTGTCTCAGCGTGTTCAGTGGAAGTGAATGAAACAAGTGCATTGTTCCTAAGGGATACGAAATAATAGGCAGTGGAACTTCTCTGTGTAATGTGAATGCACGAGCCAGTCACCTCAGTCTTTCCCAAGCACCCCTCAGCTTGTGCCCAGCCAACCCTTTTAACGTGAAAGAAAGAAAGAAAGAAAGAAAGAAAGAAAGAAAGAAAGAAAGAAAGAAACCGATGCGTGGAAGAAACTCACCTTGTGGAAGAAGAGCTGAGAACCCCCTCCCCGCAATTTTCACCTCAGCCATCATCACATTTATGCTTTGCCTCCAGAATGTGCACTGAGTAGATGGTATGAGCCCTCGCCCAGCCTGGCTGTGGCTGAGTAAGGGGTTGAGGAGGCACATTTGTCCCTTTTGCCTAGGGGTGGGATGGGTGGGAAATGGAGTGGCAGGAAGTCTCTATGTCACTGCTGCTGCTGCTAGTCATTCAATTTGACCACCCTGAGGAAGGAGCCAGCTCCATTGCTTGGAGGATTAGAGTGGGGGGCCGCAAGAGCGTGGGGAGCCCTTCCTCTCTGCTGGGGCCCTTGCCTGGCAGAGAACAGAGAGCACCCTTGCAGGGGCATAAGAAGGGGAGTGGAGGGGGCGGTCTGCTCCGGGTGCCACTCTGGGAGGGGTGACAAGATGGCCCCTGCCTCCCCCCAGCTGTACAGCGGCCGAGGGCACGCTCAGTCCGTACAGGCTGCCTCTCGCATGACATCCCGTACGGTCGCCGCACATGTGCACTCCGTACAGGATGCCACTTGTGCGGCAGCCCGTACGGTCGCTGTGCAAGCAGCAGCCCGAACAGCTGCCATGTGCGAGTGGCAGCCCGTGCAGAGTGTGCATGTACAGCATTCTGTACGGACTGTGCATCATGTGCGGCATTCCATACGGAGTACGCACGCACGGGATGCTGCACATGCGCACTCCGTACGGGCTGCGCCACCCTGGGTGCCGGAGAGGGTTCCTCAGGGACTGCACCCTTGTGCTTGTGCCCCCCTGATCTCTCTGCCTAGCCCCAGCGGCCCAGCATGGCCACAATCTCTGCCTTGCTGCTGCTGCTGCCCTCCTCGGCTTTGAAACTTTGCACCCAGCTGCACAGATGTTCTTGGCCCAGAGATGGAAAGTAGATAAAGTCCCAACCAGAGAAGAATGGCAGATTAAGTTGATGGATTATGCAAATATGGCAAAAATAACCGGAAGAATCAGAAACCAGGAAGACCAGGATTTTAATAAGGAATGGGGGAAATTTATAATTTATCTTAAAAATCTTTGTAAACAGTTAAAGTTGTTAGTAGGATTAGAGTAACACTGGTAGTTTAATGGTGAATTTCGGATATAATGGATATGTAAAAGATTTGGATTATTATAAAAGATGCAGGAGGAAATGACTAACAACAGGACCCACAAAGGGGAGGAAGGAAGTCCAGGAGATTCTTTGGAATCTTGATTTTATGTTGTATGTTGGATAGAGTGTAAAACGTTAATTTGAAAAACCAAATAAATAAATTTATGAAAAGAAAAGAAAAAAACTTTGCACCCAGGGCAATTGCTCCTGTCCCCCCCCCCAATTTAAAACATACAAAAAGTTAAAACCACATTAAAATAGACTGAAACAAATAAAAATCATACATTGAATTAAAACACTAAGCGCTAGGTATCCAGCAATGTGTCTGGACATTTCCTCTTATAAGAGGTCTGTGCATGTCTCCCATATATAGACATAGCTGTTTTGTGCTATTCCTTTAATAATGTGCATTCAAGTTACTCATGCTTGGATTTATAACCCAAAATTTCACATTATTGTACCTTCTGGAATAAATTCCTATCAGCTTTAATTAGATAAGGGAACCCTTTCAAAACAATGGTGGTACCAACTATGTTGGACATTTCGTTTTTTTGTACTGGTTTCAAATGAAGTTCATTGCGTCTCCTTGAGGACCCTGGTTGTATTTAACTAAGTGCTGGGGGGTGAAAGGGCTTCTCTCTCTCTCTCTCTCTCTCTCTCTCTCTCTCTCTCTCTCTCTCTCTCTCTGTGTGTGTGTGTGTGTGTGTAGGACTCTGTACTCTGAAATTGTTCTTACTTGACTCATCACTTTGTACTCCTCTCCAAAATGCTATATGGCCCCCATGCTTGGCTAGCAGTAAGAGTGAATGCCAAGTGGACATGTCTGCTCCTGCACAAAGTTGCTGGAAGTGAGCAGGTAGTCAGTCGGTGGTGCAATGGGAAAAGGTGTGTTCATGGAAAGAGTCCTAAAGGGACAGGAAGGTCAGGAGTCAGGAAGGTCATTTTCAGAAAAAGAAAGAAAAGGGAAAGTCCGTCTCATCACACACGTTCTTCGAAGCATCACTTCCTAATGCCACATTAGCATTCTTGGGTGGTGGTGCTTTTTTTTGTTGTTTTTTTTGCAATAAAACACATTTCAGTGCCTGAAAAACTAAATTTAAGGGGTCTCAGATTTATCACATAAAATAACTTTAAAAGTGCATCTTATTCCACTTGCAATGTGGTCCTCTATTGAAATTAATCTGGGCCTAGTATTGAAAGTCAATGCACAGAAATACACCTGAAGCTGGTCATTTTTTACTGCCTTTTTTTTTTAAAAAAAAAAGCGATGTCATTTCTAGATCAGTTGCACATCAATATGACATTCTGAAATCCTGAAATGCAACTACTATGAGCGACTGCTGACACTGTAAGTAAACTGGCAGCCAATTGTTAAAGGCAATATACTGAAATCCTGTTCTTATATAACATGGTGACATAAGAATATAATATGAGCCCTACTGGATCAGACAAAAGACTTTTCTAGTCCAGCAACCTGTTTGCACTGTGGCCCACCAGGTGCCTCTGAGAAGTTCAGTGTAGCATACATAGTTCTCCACCCCAACTTTTATCCTGACAACCACCCAGTGAACTAGGTGAGGCTGAGAAATAGTGATTGGCCAGAAGTCCTCCATTGGGCTTCTTTGCTGATTGGGGTCTCCATGGCCTTAGCCCAACACCTTTCAGTGGTACTGTACCATACTGGCTGTCATAATGGCTTGTAATGTTCCAGCCTTGCATCAGGGCAGGGGGAAATTAATTTATTGGGGATTAGAATGACATATTTCAACATGTCTTGCATCGTTCTTTCCTTTTTCCTGATGTACTTTATGCTTCCCTCTACGTCAAAGTGATGATGTAAATGAAGCTGGAGATAATTCCACAGCAAAGAGGTATTAAAAAAAAAATCCCAGGAATAAGCATCCTTCCTTGAATTAGGAATCTTCTGTATCTATCTCCGGATGACACAGGATGAGATATGAAGTAATGTGCAAAGGGAAAAAAATAATGCAAGTGAAATGTGAAAGGAAGGGTAGAAAGACTCTTACTTCAGAGAGGAAATTACACACCATCTCTTTTGTTTGGTGGACTAAGTATCATTGGAATCAGTGCAGGTGTCAAGCAAAGGTGCAAACTGAGTTTCTCAAAATCTGACCTTGACTTTGCTTCCTCCTTCCCACAAAATGGATACTAGGATATAGGGATGCAGGTGGCGCTGTGGTCTAAACCACTGAGCCTCTTGGGCTTGTTGATCAGAAGGTCGGCAGTTCGAATCCGTGTGATGGGGTGAGCTCCCATTGCTCTGTCCCTGCTCCTGCCAACCTAGCAGTTCAAAAGTACAGCAGTGCAAGTAGATAAATAGGTACCACTGTGGCAGGAAGGTAAATGGTGTTTCCGTGCACTCTGATTTCCATCATGGTGTCCCGTTGTGCCAGAAGCATGTCAAGTGCAAGTAGATAAATAGGTAGTGTTCCGGTGGGAAGGTAAATGGCATTTCTGTGCACTGCTCTGGTTCGCCAGAAGCAGTTTAGTCGTGCTGGCCATATAACCTGGAAAGCTGTCTGTGGACAAATGCTGGCTCCCTCGGCCTGAAAGCGAGATGAGCGCTGCAACCCCATAGTCATCTTTGACCGGATTTAACCATCCAGGGGTCCTTTACCTTTACCTTTTTACTAGGATATAATTATCAATATTATCCAAAAAGGAGAATTATTTATTTGCATTATCATACTAGGTTTTGAAATTAATTAGCATTTAGACTGTTATTGTAATGATGTATTAATTTGTGTTTTTTGTTGTCATGTTATCCTGTTGTGGACACATTTCTGTGGAAAAACGCCATACAGACTGAAATAATTAATAAAGGAAGGAAGGAAACCAGGATTTAGACATTGCAATAGCCTGTCATGCTGATTCAGCAGTTGTGGCATGTGCTCGACAGCAGGCTTCTATACAAATTAACTTCTGAATCAACACCCATGTCTCCTTTGACAGATGCTACACACTGTTTCAATTGCTGCATTCATTCATACACTGTGTTGTTTTATCTATTTTCAGTTATCCAAGAGTGCCTGGCACTGCCCAGGAATTTTTATTGTGATTTTTAAATGGATAGTGTAATTTGTGTGTTTGGATCTATCATGTCAAAAAAACAGGTAAAGTCACATTTTGGTCCACTATCTTGATTCAAAATGGTGCCCAGCATCCAAACATCCACAAAGACTCCCACCTCAGGAACCATCATGCCAAATTCAGAAACAATATCTCAAGAGGCAGCCAAACCTATGGCCCAAAATGGGCAAAGTCACATCACAGGGACCCTTGTGCTGAGTTTTGTGACACTATCTCAAAAGGTGGCTGAACCTTTGCCAAAAAATGGGAGAAGTGATGTTTTGGTCCACCATCTTGATTCAAAATGGTAGCCAGCCAAGTTTGACGATGATATCTTGAGAGGCAGCCGAACCTACAGCAAGCAAACAAATGGAGAAACCATTTCCCAGTTTATACAGCAATCAATCAAACAGCCTCCTCATCAAATAACACAGTGCTTAAAAGAAACAAAAAATGCTGGTAAAAGCAGAAAGGATAATTTACTTCAAATGCCTGCTGAAATAGAAAGGCCTGCATCAAGTACTTGAAGTTCTACAGGGAGGGCAGGTGCTGTACTGCAACCTTCTCCACCACCTTGCCCAAGAAGGGGGAATTTGTGATTGGGCTGTCATAAATGACAGTGTTCAGGGTGGGCTTCTACAGGAGTGGACACACTATCTCCTATTTCATATCCTCCAACATTACTCTGACAAAAATCGGGACGCACATCTTTTGGTGCCACACTCTTGCGGGAGCCGGCTGACTTATGAACGAGTGCAGCACCAGTGCAAGTGCCAGCTCATTCTTCCTCCTGAGTGTGGTGGTGGCAGCGCTAAAGGGGGGAACAGGTCATTCTAGGATCATATCGGAGGCCGAGGTGGCTTCTGTAATTCCGGGATGTCCCAGGAAAATCGGGACAATTGAAGGGTATGCTAATTAAGAGCAGCAGGAGCCTAATACAAATGCATTCACCATCTGATCAACTCTCCCCAACAGGTTTTCACCAGCCTGAAGAACAAGAGGGCAAGAAGCTGGTCACATCATTGCAAGGGTTCTTTCCATATCACCAGGCTACCAGGAAGCTCCTGCAGCCAATCAGACACCATGGAAGCCCCATCGGACATTGGGCTTCCAAAAATAGTTCACAAACCAGAACACTCACTTCCGGGTTTGCGGCGTTCAGCAGCCAAAACATTTGAGAACTAAACTGTTCAAAAACCAAGGTACAACTGTAGTCTCAATTTGGGAATCCTAAAAAAATACAGCAGTATCTAACTAGTTCTACAAGTACAAACACTTTTGACTGTGCAGTGAAACTTCCTCCCATTCTCTTTTCCCAATGAGTGCCCCTCAAATATATTCTGGGGTTTCTTCCAACGTTTCAGAGCAGATTTAGTGGGTGCACCATAAGTGCAGGGAGAGGAGAGCAAGTGGAGGTTCTGTTATGCAGGAGAAAGTTATTTGTGCTAGCAGAACTCTTTAGCTGGATACCACTCAGAATTCACTGGAAACTTTTCAGAAAAGTCTCTTCTGAGATATGTTGTCCCGGTAAATACTAAATGAAAACTAGATTACTAGAGGATGAAATAAGCAATGGGCTAAGAGAACAGAACTGAAACAGAAAGAGTCAAGGCTATTGTTTCATTCCAAAGGTCCATGGTTGTGGGTGGAGCAGGAGTTCAACTTACTACTCAATTTGGGGCTGACTGCTGACATTCTCCAAAATTTCCGGGGGAGCCCCCCCAAAAGAAAATTATTATAAAAGGTATCAGAAAATTTCTGAAAAATTTCAATCAATGTTTTTAAAATGTTTTTAACTGTTTAGTTAAATTCAAAGGTGACATGTATCTGTGTTTTCTTTGTTTATCTCAAAGTCCCTCCCTTCCTCCAGTTTTTACCATGTCTTTAGATAAAGCAAGCTATGAATGACTATACAAAACAGGATTGAAAACAAAAAATCAGACACAAATGAGATATGCAGGATTAGGGGGAAATAGGCTTCTTTGTATTACTGCTATTATTGAACTGTCATCCTTACTTGCTGAAATATCTCCACTAAATGTTCACCTGCCTCCTACCACCTACACATCCCACTCACCCTGACCGCTGAAATGGAAAAACATGTCTTCATCTGCTTCACTGAAACTGTTTCATCACAACTCTTTCCTAACTTTTAATGGGTCAAAGAAATGTATCTCTTTATCTCTCTCATCAACTCACAATGAGCTAACAGAGGAAGCAGAACATTTTCCAACTCCTACTACTCAAAAGTTGCAAGGTACTCAGGCTTCCAACAGGTGCCCAGGAGCTAAGAGTTTTACTTAGATTTTTAACACATCTGTACCATCTTTTCCACATAAAATCAGCCCTCAACTCAGATTTCAAATATGACATAGTGAGTGCAAAGTGTAATGTTGGAGGTGCTGAAGTGAATCAAAGCCAAAATTGCTGACTTGTTGTGGTCCATTTTGTAAAATAACTGCATAGGGTTAACCAAGGTCATCTATTTCTTTCTATTTCCTGAGATCCTGTATAACTGTATACTTCTGTTTGATTATATTGTTTAGGAGTTGTTTTATTGTTTTTAGGTATTCCCAGCCTTGAAACTTCGGGATTGAGGTGGGTAAAAAAATATAATTCTCTTGGTCATCTACCTATCTCATTTGTATCCTGCTTTTAAAAATAATTTCTTGCCAAAGCAGCTCACATCAGAAAGAATAATGAATATTTGAAATGATCTGTATCAAAAAGAATAAACAAACAAGCCTAAAAATTCAATGACATTTTAAAAGCCATTTAGAACAGAACAGTCTTCAGAGTCCAACCAAAAATGAGAAAAGAAGGTATTTGGTACATCTGTACACATTTCATTCACCCACCACATAAAAAAAGAAACAGCTTGTATCCCGAAAATTCTGTGGCTATAGAACAAATGAAATGCACTGCTTGGGCACACCCCTTTCGTAAATACATCCTTCTAACCCTGAACCTCTAGAGCAGGGGTCAGCAAACTTTTTCTGCAGGGGGCCGGTCCCCTGCACTGTCCCTCAGACCTTGCAGGGGGCCGGACTATATCTATCTATCTATCATCTATCATCCATCATCTATCTATCATCTATCTATCATCTATCTATCTATCTATCATCTATCTATCTATCTATCTATCTATCTATCATCTATCTATCTGAATTCCTATGCACACTGTGAGAAGGAGGCCAAGCGTGCGGCGCGGGGACGTCTCTGCCAATCAAACGCTGCTCCCCTTCCTCCTGTCGCCATCGCTGGGAATCTCGGCTGTGCGGCGGGTTCCAGCTTCATGGTGCAGGCCAGATTCAGAACCCAGGTGGGCCTGATCCAGCCCGGGGGGGGCGTAGTTTGCCAACCCCTGCTCTAGCGACTAGCATCTTTCCATGTATTGAGAAGATGGTGAAATGCAAACAGGGGACACAGAAAGGGCTGAACTCCTCAATGCCTTCTTTGCCTCAGTCTTCTCCGATAAAGAAAACAATGCCCGACCTGAAGAATTTGGAGCAAATGATTCAGCAGAGGAAACACAGCCCAGAATAACTAAGGAGATAGTACAAGAATACTTGGCTAGTCTAGATGTATTCAAGTCTCCAGGGCCAGATGAACTGCATCCAAGAGTATTAAAAGAACTGGCAGATGTGATTTCAGAACCACTGGCAGTCATCTTTGAGAATTCCTGGAAAACTGGCGAAGTCCCGGCAGACTGGAGGAGGGCAAATGTTGTCCCTATTTTCAAAAAGGGGGAAAGAGAGGACCCAAATAATTACCGCCCAGTCAGTCTGACATCAATACCAGGGAAGATTCTGGAGCAGATCATTAAGCAAACAGTCTGTGGGCACCTAGAAAGGAATGCTGTGATCACCAATAGTCAGCATGGATTTCTGAAAAATAAGTCATGTCAGACTAACCTGATCTCGTTTTTTGACAGAATTACAAGCCTGGTAGATGAAGGGAATGCAGTGGATGTAGCCTACCTTGATTTCAGCAAGGCATTTGACAAGGTGCCCCATGATATTCTTGTAAAGAAGCTGGTAAAATGCGATCTTGACTATGCTACCACTCAGTGGATTTGTAACTGGCTGACTGACCGAACCCAAAGGGTGCTCATCAATGGTTCCTCTTCATCCTGGAGAAGAGTGACTAGTGGGGTGCCACAGGGTTCTGTCTTGGGCCCGGTCTTATTCAACATCTTTATCAACGACTTGGATGATGGACTCAAGGGCATCCTGATCAAATTTGCAGATGACACCAAACTGGGAGGGGTGGCTAACACCCCAGAGGACAGGATCACACTTCAAAACGACCTTGACAGATTAGAGAACTGGGCCAAAACAAACAAGATGAATTTTAACAGGGAGAAATGTAAAGTACTGCACTTGGGCAAAAAAAATGAGAGGCACAAATACAAGATGGGTGACACCTGGCTTGAGAGCACTACATGTGAAAAGGATCTAGGAGTCTTGGTTGACCACAAACTTGACATGAGCCAACAGTGTGACGCGGCAGCTAAAAAAGCCAATGCAATTCTGGGCTGCATCAATAGGAGTATAGCATCTAGATCAAGGGAAGTAATAGTGCCACTGTATTCTGCTCTGGTTAGACCTCACCTGGAGTACTGTGTCCAGTTCTGGGCACCACAGTTCAAGAAGGACACTGACAAACTGGAACGTGTCCAGAGGAGGGCAACCAAAATGGTCAAAGGCCTGGAAACGATGCCTTATGAGGAACGGCTAAGGGAGCTGGGCATGTTTAGCCTGGAGAAGAGGAGGCTAAGGGGTGATATGATAGCCATGTTCAAATATATAAAAGGATGTCACATAGAGGAGGGAGAAAGGTTGTTTTCTGCTGCTCCAGAGAAGCGGACATGGAGCAATGGATCCAAACTACAAGAAAGAAGATTCCACCTAAACATTAGGAAGAACTTCCTGACAGTAAGAGCTGTTCAACAGTGGAATTTGCTGCCAAGGAGTGTGGTGGAGTCTCCTTCTTTGGAGGTCTTTAAGCAGAGGCTTGACAACCATATGTCAGGAGTGCTCTGATGGTGTTTCCTGCTTGGCAGGGGGTTGGACTCGATGGCCCTTGTGGTCTCTTCCAACTCTATGATTCTATGATTCTATGTTCAGAGGCATGGTGAGAGAATAGGGCTTTCAGCAACGCCCTCAAAAAACCCAGATGAAGTTAGTTGAATTGAGGTTCCACTTAAATCAATAGGACAAGTTATGGTTAACTTACCTCTTTGATTTTTATTATTATAATGAATATTATGTTGTGGCAATATGTGGCAAAAACCATTATACAGCAAACATACTTGTTTCTCATGTAACAACAAGCAAACAAACAAATAAGTGAAATAAAAAGGGGGGTTAAAAAAATCAAGGAAATAACATATGAAGAGGGGAGAGGGTCAACATAACAAAAACACTATAATATATTGAATAAATCCTGATGGCAGGATTTAAATAAACATTCACATTATGGTGTATTTACTTTTATTTTTATGTTTTTTGGATTGATGTTATGTTATTAATAACTTTTTCTGTTAGGAGATAGCAAAGTGGGTGAAAAGAGAAAAAAAACAGAAGCGGAAGTTGGGGGAAGCCCTGGAGGGGAGGGAGGGAGGAATATATGTAAATGTTAAGAATTTTGAGATGTATGTAATGAATGAAAAAGAAAAATGAATAATTAAAAATATATATAATACAATGAATAAATTAAAAGGAAAAAATCATCATTCCCTTGCCCCATCAATTTCAGTGGAACCCAAAGTCAACCAATTTACAGCACACTCCTAACCATTTCTACTCAGAAATAAGTCCTGTTTAATTCAATAGGGCTTACTCTCAATATTCTGGATACAGCCCCATATCTCTTCTGTAAATGGGCATGACATAATGAGGAAATGATGGATCCAAGTATCCTGGAGACAAAAGCACATCCTGCAGCTGAGTTAAATGATGTCAGAATGTCACAACATACTCTCAGGGAGGGAAGCTGTATTCTAATTGTGTCTAATAGATGCAACAAGTTGGAAATTGCCTGGCATCTGAAACACAGGAAATTATGAAGGCTCAGGGGCATTTCTTGAAACCTAGCTTGCTCTAAAGTGGGAATGAGGGACAGAAGCCCAACAGGCACACAAATCAGATGTATTGATCTCATTGGTATCAATCCCAGCATAGTTCAAACAAATGACTGTTCAACAAGTGGCTATCTTAAACATGAAGAAGAAGAAGAAGAAGAAGAAGAAGAAGAAGAAGAAGAAGAAGAAGAAGAAGAAGAAGAAGAAGAAGAAGAACTTTAGGTTTGTACATTTGAAGTGGATTAAAGCTCTCTTCCACTCCAGGACAATGAACTTTTTCTGTTTGAAAAGTAGTGGGGAAATGCATTGAAATGTGTTTGATGAACAAATGATTAATGTGAAGACATGTAAACACCACACAAGCATATCAGGGTGATGGCTTATTCTCAGAATCCTCCTCCCCAGAACTGCCCCCTGTGCTAGCCTCCTTGCCTTCTGGGGCTAGCATGCCAGGTGGACCTTACCACCCCCCCCCAGCAAGTTCTGCTCAGTGCACAAGCTCTGGGATAATGCTGTGACAGCTTGTAGGGCTGTCCAAGTGTCCACGAGATCTCACAAGAGCATCTCAGTGCCTGCACACTGAGTGGGACTTGTCCGGTAAGCAAAGCAGAGAGCTTAAGAGTTCTTTCCACTCCAGGAAAACCTGGTACAAAACAGCTTTTAAGCTCCCCTTTTTGCATGCGTTTAATTTGCACGACTTCAGCCGGACGGCTTTCAAACACGCAAGGTTGAGATTGAACAAGTTAATTGTGCATAAGATGCTATTACACTGTACAAACCAAACGTTATTCTTTAGCAGCTGCAGCAGTTCATCAATTAGGCTGCCAGTGATGTCAGAAAAGCCACACACACTATCATTTCGAATGATATCATCCATGACACTCTTTTTCTTTTCTTTGCCTGGGCATACATATCAGGAAGCTCCTCAAGATCTTCCTTTTCCAATATGTGTACCAACATGAACTTTTCACTGCAGTACACACCTTGGATAATTCGTTTATTGTAAAGCACACTTTTTTCCAGAGAAGAAATGTCTGAGGATATAAAAGTTTTACAAGTAAAGCTCTATTGGTTGAGATCTTTTTTAACCCAGCTAAATATCAATGTTTGATATTAATTACTGTGAAATGTCAGAGAAATATATTGGGAAAGTTCTGTTTTGTTTGTTTGTAAATTTGACAGGTATACTCTGAGAACTCCAGGGCATAGAGAGCTATTTTAAGACATCTTCATGACATCACTTGCTACTTACTCATGACTCTTCATTTTTCTTTTGGGAACTTTTTAAAAATATGCAAATGAAGCACCAGAGAGAAGTTGAGAGTAAAGACTAGTCCCCACCCACAGGTATGTCAAAGGAAATTTCCTGTAAAGTCCTTCATCTATATAAAGGGCCAGAACCAGGTAGTGACAGTTATCCATCACTGCAAATCACAGCATCTAGGTAACTAAGGTAAGCACTGTGTACTTATGTGTCAGATGTAGCTTATATTAGCTTGAAATCTGAAGGCAGATATTTTACAGATTATAAACAATATATTTCACTGTTTACAGGATGAACAAGTCTTACTCTTTTTCTTTTTCTATTAACATGAGTTTTATTAATCTATACCAAGTTCTAAGTTAATTTTCAGGTTTTTTTACTATTATCAAAAATTAAATATAAGTTTAGATTTAGATTTAACTAGAAGATAATTCTATTCATGTCAACACAACAACCTTGCAAGTTAATGTTTTAGGAGTGTAATAGTAAGTCGTATGAATTGTGCCTATCTGAGTTGTGCACTAGGATGTTTTGTTGTTTTCTTAAAAGAATCATTTTATTCAAAATATGTGATTGTAGTAGTAACTCTGATGTCTAAACCAACTTTTACTAACATTCTGATACTGAAGGCTTTATATGGAATTAATATGGGAGATTACATACACATAATATACTCGGTTCAGAAAAGGTCAGACACAACTAGGTCCCATTGAAATCAATGGGATAAAGCACTTCATTAACTGAGCTTACCTGTGAAGCTCATTTATATTTTATGCCATGTTGATGCAAATTCCTCCCACCACAACAAAAACCCACTAGGAAGGATACACTTAAAAAAAAAAACTGTCAAGATGTAAAGGTGCCTAGTAAAAGGTAAAAGGTAAAGGTTAAGTCCAGTCAAAGGCGACAATGGGATTGCGGCAGTCATCTCGCTTTCAGGCCAAGGGAACTGGCATTTGTCCACACAGCTTTTTGGGTCATGTGGCCAGCATGACTAAACCGCTTCTGGCACAATGGAACACTGTGACGGAAACCAGAGCGCATGGAAATGCCGTTTACCTTCCTGCCGCAGCGGTACCTATTTATCTATTTGCGCTGGTGTGCTTTCGAACTCCTAGGTTGGCAGGAGCTGGGGCAGAGCAACGGGAGCTCACCCCATCATGGGGATTCAAACCGCCAACCTTCTGATTGGCAAGCCCAAGAGGCTCAGTGGTTTAGACCACAATGCCTAAAACCACAATTGCTCTGCACTTATCTCTTTGAAATCTTCTGCCTTAGATCCAAGGTGACATGTAGGGCAGCTTCAATGAATAAAATAAAATAAAATAATCTGTACAACCCTAGTAGTTTCAGTTTAACGCATTGTGGGCATCAGTGATGCAAATAATATTTTCCTCTTTAAAACCTGATTTTGAGAAATGTTTAGCAGTTTGACTACACTTCTTCATCAGCAGACCACTAAACCATCTGTGCCTTTTTACAGGAGTGGATTATCAAACAAAGATGGATATACGTTTTTTCTCTTGCCTTGTTCTTTCGTTTCTCTTTGGCAAAACTGTGACCACAGAAGCCCAACGATTCAGCTTTGGCCAATGTGAATTGAGTGGTGTATCTCTGCGGGAACTAAAGGACTATTTTGGTGCCATCAGAGAAACTGTGGTAAGTATCACAGGGCAACCCACGTTTGACTTTTGGTCATTGACTTGAAATTTGGCGTGTATAGCAAATTCTTGGCAGATTCATTGTCCTGATCAATGAAACCAAGATGAAAATAGCATTGATGTCTGAAACACATCATGTTTTGACATTGATTACTCAGAATTCCTAGTATAATACTTAACCAAATCATTTAAATGAAAATGCCAATGGGAATATATGCATACGGTATATTATTTAGATGGTCCCTGGTTAATTCCCCAGCACCTCCAGTTAACATGACACCATTGCATTTCAGGAAACTGAAGATGTGTCCCAGGCAGCTGTCTCACATCCATTTTTCTTCAACTACATAGCACTTTCTACCAGCCTGATGAGGCAACAATCTGACGTGTCCAGTTGAGTGGAGGTTGCTAAGGAACATCACCATCTTGATCTCCTTTCTTGCACTATTTGCAATAATAAGAGAACTGAAAGAGCCAGTTTAAAAGCTAGTATCTTCACTGGAAGGTCAAAAGTCAACTTGCATCTATATATTGATAATTTTCTGTCTCTGCTTCTCAGTAAAATGGTTTTTAAAAGTACTCTAAATAGATGTAGCTCACCAAGTTCAATAATCTCCTCAGACACATACCATATACCTAGATAGTCAAGTAACATTAGTGGTGGTCAGAAGAGAAGAAGGTACTAGGTAAAGTTGAGACCACACAAAGTTGGGTCATAGACCTCCCTCTTGACTATAAATTCTGGAACAATTTAGCCCATGGGCAATCCCTACCTTGAATAACCTAGACAGATCTGGTGGTATTCAATAAACTTTATTCTAAAGCACAGAGGAAGAGATTTTAGTCAGAATTTGGATATGAAGACACTGTGTAAAGGAGTAGTTCCTTTAGGTAAAAGAGTTCATGTTCCTTTAAGTCAGGCTTCCTCAACCTCGGCCCTCCAGATGTTTTGAGTCTACAATTCTCAGCATCCCTGACTAGCTAGGGTCCTGCTAGTTAGGGATCATGGGAGTTGTAGGCCAAAAACATCTGGAGGGCTGAGGTTGAGGAAGCCTGCTTTAGGTGAACATGATAGCTACTTGTTTGTGGCATCTGTAATACCTGCCTTTCACACTCCCTCCCCCCACCTTCCAGTTTTGTCTTCTACTCAAATGATTTCTCTTCTTTTTGTAATTGCAGCAAACACAAGATAACAGGACTGATGTGATACTGCTGAAGGAAGGTGTCTTACAAGATGTTCCGGTAAATATTGCTTTTTTAGCATACAAGAGTGCTCTGAGTGGCTAATTTGTGAAGGTCAAGAATGCATATTTAGTTCATGAATAGTTAGTCCTATTAAGACAAATTACATTCAGAAATCTAAAATCATTCCAGGTTGTTCTAGATCTGTATTTCCCCTCATGAATTTTGTCATGTCAAGTCTTGAGAGCGCACACATTTGTCTTAGAGGATTCAGTGCTCAGGAATCAAATATTTACACATATGTGTGTGAACTAGACCCTTGAGAGCCTTATTATCAATTTAAGCCCACAACTGAAGGGAATCTGAATTTGACCATGCAAACCACATATTTTTCCCCCTTGTTTTAGGCATCTGAAAGCTGTTGTTTACTCCGCCACCTGCTGAGGTTTTATGTTGAAAGTGTTTTCAGACACTATGAACCAACAAGCAACTTGCTTAGAAGGAAAACCAGCACTCTGGCCAATGCCTTCCTCAGCATCAAGACAATTCTGAGAAAGTGTGTAAGTATGATTCATGACCCTGACTCTTGTCATTGAAAAGTGGGCTCATTATGCACCCCAATTCCAGAAATCCTAAATGGTCACAGGAATAAAAATGCATTTTTACATAGTAAGCAATATGGCTGTACTGGTAGTTAAGAGAGGTGGGCACCTGCACCCAGGGTTCTTTCTAAATCCAAATGTCAGTGCAAAGTTCAAAGATGAAAGTAAGATAAATAGTTTTCAGCCTTGTTATTATACATGTAATTATCCTAATCATTTTTCCTCTTGTGCTTTTTGGGAAATCAGCATGATCAAAACAAATGTTCCTGTGGAGAAGAGACCCACAGAAGATTTAAACTTATACTGGAAGAATACAAAACGGTAACTTGTCCTACTTGTTTTCCCTTCTCTGCTATTTATGACTGAGTTGTTGCATTAATAAATACACATAGCCAGATCTGTCAGGAAGCTTTTGGACTTTGGCAGGGTCTCAGATATATTGTCTATCTTATACTACTTTGAGATAGACCTAAAGTCAATTCTGCATCTCTCATTTATCTACATATCGGAGAAGCATGCAAGTGAGGGCACCATGGAATGGGGTTGTCGTACCACAATCACAAGGTACAATGCCGGTTTTTCCCATAGCATATTGAGACGACTTTTCAGATCACTTACTGTGATCTGAACCACAAAGATATGTATTTTTTTCATGAGACAGGAGGAAAGGGGGGGGATAATTCCTGTTTAAAATTCCATTATTAGGAAGGCAATCACCCCATTATACTACTCCTTGGTGCTTCAGACAGAATTAACACCTCACTGAACTATAACTGTAGGGTCTATGAATATGAATTGAATAATAAGATGAATAGCATGTTCAGCCATTTGCCCTACATCCACCGATCTCGTCTCACATTTCCTGCTTCCACATATTACCATGACCTGCAACAACAATAAATCTGGGACCAATTTCATGACATGAAGACCACAACTTAATAATGTCTCATGATGAGAGAAATAGCCAACATTCAATATTTAAATGCATGTAGTTAATAATAGTGTGAAAACAGTATTGAGAGTGATCCAGTGAATACGTTATACTGAATATACCGCATTATCAATGATTTTTACCAAAATATGTAAAATGTGTTGTTAACACTGTACTTAAATATTGAACGGTTGTCAATGTCTTTGTTCAGTTGTGCAACCTTTCTAATGGATGATCATATGTTCTCATCAAGGGTATCTCTATTACCTTTTAATATAGATTACAAATTAAAAATTTGGAAATAACAGACTCTATAAACAACGTTAAAGGGAAATCAAGTTGGAAGCCAACAAATAATCCATTTACTGCCATTCCCCTCCTGTTTGCTTATATATTCTTCAGTAATGAACGTATGAAATTGCTTTTCTCTTCTGCAGCTTGATAATAATGTAGCAGCAAACAAAGCTCTGGGAGAGATGGACCTTCTTTTTGCCTGGATGGAAGGATTCAAGAGCTAACCACGCGTAACACAAGCTTTAGAACATCCAGAAATGCAACAGTTGTTTTTCATTTCAATAACGTAAAAATATTGATATTTATGTATATTTATTTGGTACTTCTCAAAATGAAAGATGGTCTATATATATATTAATATAACAATAATATTTATTTATTTATTTTGGCATCTTTTTTAAAAAAAAAACATTTTGTAACAAAAGTTGTCCAAATCCTTGGTAAGATGTAGCTTCAAGGCTCCTGGACCAAAATCAATCAAACAAATTTAAGGCAAATGAAGATTTGGACTGCTTACTGTGCAATCCTAGCCCCTGATCTGTGCCACTGGAAAGAGGATAAGGGGGAGAAGATCCTCCACTAGGCTTTGTTTGCCTTCATTAATAGCCTTCACCATATCCTAACCAACTCCAGTATCAAAGATCCAGAAGGGTTAGAATTGCCATCCTTGTAATTTTGAAAATTCATAAAGCATTAATATTTCAGAATGAGGAGGCGCTAATAAGCCTCCATCTGCCTTACCCAAAGAGTTACCATTAACCAATTACTTGACCCTGTAACAAAATTTGTCCTTGTGCATTTCACTGTTATTATAACTACCAGTAATTGTTCATGTGGTTATTTTTCTTACTTTGTTATTTAAAATGTATTTATACAAAAGCATATTTAATTATTTCATTTTTAAAACATGCAAGAGTTATAATGTATTTATTAATTATTAACAAAGTCTGGTACCAACCTATTTTTATCTTAAATGTCTGAAATTGTTTGGAACTCTGAATTTATTTTTAGATACAGTGTAAATGTTTTTATCTTGCCTAAATAAAGACGTGATATTATTTTTATAATGATCTAGATGTATTGCTTTTTTAGTCTCTGAATAGACACCTGTTTATTCATTTATTAAAATTACACCACACTTTTCCTCCGAGGAGCTCTGAGCGTTGTACATGGTTTACTGTCTCCCCATTTTATCATTACAACAAACCTGAGAAACTTGAAAAATGCTCACCCTACAATGAAGCTGGATCAACCGCAGGCCATTGCATTTTATATCGAACATTTGCAAACAGAACTGAACATAAGCAGCTTTTGCCAAATTACAAATTACGTAAATTACACATTTACAAATACTCGCCCTTATTTTAATGGTAGCCACTAGAAATTTTTCAAACTTCACAATTACCTGTAACAGATTATCTCAGTCCACAAAGAGAAAAGTCACTTAGAAATCAAATGACTGCCCTTTATAAGATAATAATAATGGAGCAATTGGCTCTTTATGCAAATTTCTGTGAAAAGAGTAACATAGCAATACATGAGCCAGTGTTTCAATACGGTGGTACCTTGAGTTACAGATGCTTCAGGTTACAGACGCTTCAGGTTACAGACTCCGCTAACCCAGAAATAGTACTTCGGGTTAAGAACTTTGCTTCAAGATGAGAACAGAAATCACGCGGTGGCACCGGGAGGCCCCATTAGCTAAAGTAGTACCTCAGGTTAAGAATAGTTTCAGATTAAGAACGGACCTCCAGAACGAATTAAGTTCTTAACCTGAGGTACCACTGTATTGCCATCTCCCTATTAACATACATGTTAAGGACTGGACTGAAGGGGAAGGCTGAGAATCATCCCCTCCTTCTCCTTTGCTTCCCTCGGAGGAGTAGGGGGAGTTGAGGGATCGGGGCTCCCTTCTCCAGCAGTTTCAAGAGAAAAGGAAGACAAGATTGAATTGCAGCAGAACTCAGAGTCGCCAAGTTATGAGGTGTTAGGAGAAGGAGGGGGAGAATTGCCAGCAGAGACATCCTTGGAAAGTATAGAAGCACCACTATCCCCACATACGTGTCACTCACTTAGATTTCAAGAGCAAAGGGCTCCAAGACGTTTGACTCCTGAGGCCACCCGTAGCGCCACAGGCTGTTGCTGGGGAAAGAAGGAGAGGAGCTCTGAGTGAGCAATGTCACTATGGAGTTAAGGACGGGATTATTTGTCTTGCACCACAAGAACTGAATAAAACCATAAATAGGAACTTTCTTGCTTCTGCCTTGATCCTTGATGCTGCCGGCAGAGGATAGAATCCTCCAAGCCTGACAATACATGATTTTAGGATGTACTTCTCTTAAAAGAGCACTCAAGTAGGGTAGTGAGAAGGCATCATTTTCCATTCTGCCCTCTATTTGTCACTTGCAGCACTGTTTTCGTTTTTCTGCAGTTCGTCCAAAAATGATACTGTTTTTCTTCCTGTCCACTGTGGTATGCAAAATTGCAGAATTACAGTAGGAAGCTATTGGGTATCTACCAGCTGGAAACAAAGCAAGATGTCCACCCCAAAACCTTTGCAGGTGCAAAGAATACTACAAGCAGCTTCATCCTGGTAAAATAATACCACTTAGAATAATACCACTACAATTCAATCTAAGATCTTCCCCAGCACTATTTTTCTAGAAAAAGAGGTTCCAGAATTCACCATGACTGCCCCCTTTGTTCTCTTTTCTTTTTTGAAATAACTTTTATTTGATTTTACAAGTGCAAAGTTATAACCATACAAAATACATGTCCTTATTTAGAGATTTCTCTGAATCTCCAGACTTCTCACCAACCCCTCCATGGGTCCTATTGTCAACCTTTTCGACTGCATATTATTTCATAATCATGTCTCTCCATATTGTCCATGCCTCCCTTGTTCTCTTATAATGACAATGGTGCCCACCTGAGAGGTGCCAGAACTGAGTTCCAAGCTGAAAAATGCCCTCATCTTCCCTTTTGGCCTTTAGGCAATTCAACACTAATGCCACACTGCAGCAGACTAGAGCCAGGTGAATAGACAGCAATTTTGCAAGGATTATCCTGAATGGCCTGATCCTATCAGCTGCTCGTAACAATTCATAATGACCGACGTTAACAGTCTCACTTTCCATATGAGGACACTTGCCATCAGTCCCTGGCCCAGGGAATTGCTTTCACAGCAGATGTTTGTCCACTGCTTTGCCACTTTGCACTGCCACTAACACACACACAGTAACTGCATTGCATAAAACTGTTTAAGCAAAGAGAATGCAAGGCATCCTCTGTATTCTATGTTTGCGGTGTTTCTGGCTGTGGAATGTGATGCAGTTCTCTCTCACATACAGATTCAGTATGCATGGAAGTGGGGAAGGTAGATAGGTGTTGTCTGGCAATTAATGCAAAGCTGATTTGACTGAAGTGGTATGTTATTGTGTGAGAAAGATAAAGCCAGTAGGTGGCATCAGGCTCCCAACACTACACTGAGGGATAATTCTTGCAATCTCTGCAATCAGAGTTTTGCTTGTCAACATTGTGTCCCATGCACAAGGGCCCAATAGACACAACAATAACATCTATGGATAAGAATAGATTTTGGTACAGGCATTCGTTGGAGATATTGCAGGTTTGGTTTCAGACCACTGCAATAAAGCAAATACCACAATAAAGTGAGTCACACGATTGTTATCGTTTCCCAGTGCATATGAAAGTTATGTTTACACTATTAAGCCAGGCCCCCTTGGCTGCAGGGGCAGGAATGGCTCAAGCCCTAGCCAGCTTCATTCCTATGGACAGAAGAGGGGCACTGGCAGTGGGCTTCCTTCTCCTAGAAGCGGCCAGGCTTTCTGCAGCTTCACCCACATCCTGGTAAGGAGCAATATCTGTGAAGCACAATAAGTCAAAGTGCAATAAAAACAAGGTATGCCTTTGTCAGTAGCAAGCCAGCAGTCAACTTTAAATTGCTGTAAAACAGCCTCGCTGAAGATGCATAGAATACGATATATTAAACAGGAGCAGCTGTTTTTGTCCCTTTGTCAACACAACTGTCAGGAAACCCTGATGATGACAAGATGGCATAACTGTGATGATGCAAACTTGGACAAATCCACTAACAGTATGAAGAAGTCTGAAGGAAGAAAAAATAAACCAGCAACCTCTCTTTCCTGCCAGGAACTCAGCTTGCTATATATTACATAAAACATGCCAGGAGGCAAAACCAGCATTTCTTGGGTTTACATCACTCTCTAGCTAAAAACATGTCTCTGCTAGGAGGATTTATAATTCCAGCAATCACTAGCCTGTGATAATCTGATCAGCTGGTAGCATTATAAAGTAATATCAGGAAAAAATGAATTGCTGACTCAGGTGCACTAAGCATGCTGCGTGTATTTTCCAAGGAGACAGCTTTCCTGGTCTTCCTGTTGACATCACTATCAGGCTCGGCACCTGCAGGAGCCAGAGGGGGTAGAATAAAAGCGTAACAGCATGAAAAGAAATCAAGGTATATGATGTGACTTGCCAATATCACTTTGTAAAGTGGGGGCTATTATGCATAATAGAAAATCATTTCCAGTAAACCCGTGTTGGAAATTCCTACAGAGGCTGTGCTCATTCCAAAATATTTTTCCATGTTTTATCATTGTATTGGTCTTCTTTGTTTTTATAAAAAGGTAAAGGTAAAGGTACCCCTGCCCGTACGGGCCAGTCGTGTCCGACTCTGGGGTTGCGTGCTCATCTCGCTTAAGAGGCTGGGGGCCAGCGCTGTCCGAAGACACTTCCGGGTCACATGGCCAGCATGACGAAGCTGCTCTGGCGAGCCAGCACAATAGCAGCGCACGGAACGCCGTTACCTTCCCGCTATAAAGCGGTACCTATTTATCTACTTGCACTTGGGGGTGCTTTCGAACTGCTAGGTGGGCAGGAGCTGGGACCGAATGATGGGAGCTCACCCCACCGTGGGGATTCGAACCGCCGACCATGCAATCGGCAAGTCCTAGGCACTGAGGTTTTACCCACAGCGCCACCCGCGGTCCCTTCTTTGTTTTTATAGTTGTATATTTTATTGTGAAGGTTGGATAAGAAATCAAATAAATAAATAAATAAATAAAGCCATGCAGTTACTAGTTAGGTTGACCACCTTTGATTCTGAGGTGCTTCCATGCTTCTGCAACATACACAAAGTGCCCCCATCTCCACATTGGCTTACTTGACAGCAGTGGGCAGGTTTAGTATTCCAATCCATGTTGAACAGTGAGCTGCTGTTTAAATTTCCCACAGTGTCCCAGTCATGGCATTGTTCCAGGGCACTGTGGAAATTAAGATGTCCCCCAGTGGAGGACTGGAAGCTGCCTTCTAAATTTCCTTCAAAGCCCCAGAATACTGCTATGGCCAGCACTGTTCAGAGGCCCCATTAGCTTTGGGTTCTGCTGAGACAATGAGGCCCCAGCCACACACTAAGGATGCTACATATTGACAAGGGATCTTGTTCAGTTACTGTATAGATTTTGGGCAAGTATGGATGCTTAAATCACCTGTTTTGCATGCAGAAATCCCTTGTTCAGTTTCTGGCATTC
Organism: Podarcis raffonei; assembly: GCF_027172205.1. Lineage (NCBI taxonomy): Eukaryota > Metazoa > Chordata > Lepidosauria > Squamata > Lacertidae > Podarcis > Podarcis raffonei. Next base: position 60,597,067 of record NC_070607.1, read on the forward strand.
CCAGATAGGGCTGGAAAAAGAGTAATCTGGGTCCAGAAATATATTCAACCACTGCACCACAAAAAATTGTAGGTATGGCCAGGCCTGCCATCACAGATCAGCACCATCAGACAGTTCTTGGTGACCAGAGCCTTCAGGAGAACTCACCTCGAACCCTGCCACTGAGCCAAAATGTTGATTGCAATAACCCAGGCCCTACCATCAGGCATAGTGAGGCAGTCACCTTAGGTGGCAGATGCTGCAGGTCTGACAGCAATAGCTGTAGGAAGACCAAGCTGTGTGTGTTACCTGCCCTAAGCCAGCCTCCTGCCCCCAGGTGCCCCATCAGATGGTGTCTCATTTACAGTGTTAAAGTAAGATTCAGCTGCCATTCCAGTCAGCTTTTGTACACAGATTGGGAAGAGGCACAATCTTATCCTTTGCCTCAGGCAACAAAAAAGTTATTGGGCTGGGCCATGCACAACTGGAAATGACTGTGGCTAGTAAGTCATATTATGTTGAAATCCCAGAGGCACTGTGTGGGGATTTGCCAGCTAGACCAGCATTTTTTAATAATAATAATAATAATAATAACAACTACTACTACTACTACTACTACTAGTACTACTACTACTACTACTAAATTATTATTATTATTTTGCTTGTTGCAGTAATGGCTTACTGTGAGGCTGAGTGCTGCTTCCACTGGGCCCACTTGAAGGAGGGTGCACTGCCACTAAAGAGGGGCCAACTTGAGGGGGGAACCTTCCAAAGTTGACAAAAATCCCAAGTATCTCCTCTCCAAGAGATGCCAGGGTCTATGATGAAACTAGTGCCATCAGGCAGGAAGTTACGCCCTCCTGTCCTATATAGCTGGAGCGCATTGAAGATTGATTGGTTGGTTGGTTGATGTTAAAAAGGATGTAGTGTTAAAGTTTGGATGAGCTCCACCTCTTACACCTCACAGGTAAATTGCATGTGCATTTAACTTGTGTGTATTCAGCTTTACATGCTTGGCTATTCAAAAGGAGAGGAAACTGGGGCAGGAACCGGGGGGGGGTCTTTGGCAATCCCCCCACCAGTGTGTTTTCACTATATGCAATTTTGGCTTTAGGCACTATCCCCGGGACGAAACCCCTGTGTAACTTGAGAGTCACCTATTTTTCCCTTTTGCTTTCATGTGAAACTGAGAGGCATCTTTTGGCCTCGCCTTGATGTTATTGTAAGGAGGACACAGTAGAAAAAGCTTGGACACAAACAAGCTGTTTCTTCAGTCTCATACCTGTTCCCACAGCTTTAATTCTTTCCCCCTTCTTCTTTCCCTTCCATTTCCCTTTCTCCTTCTTTCAGCTAGGGCCTCTGAGAGCCAGTGTGGTGTAGTGGTTAAGAGCGGTAGACTCGTAATCTGGTGAACCGGGTTCACGTCCCCACTCCTCCAGCTGCTGGGTGACCTTGGGCTAGTCATACTTCTTGAAGTCTTGAAGTCTTGAAGTCACTGAGACTAAAGAGGAGGAAGCTGTCAGGCAGTCCTACCCGCTGGACTGGTTGTAAAGAAGAAGGTGGTCAGGTGAGGACTGGCTGAGGAAGGCTGAGGTTGGTAGGGCAGTCCGCCTTTATCCTAATGGATCAGCCACCATTGCTAGGCCAGGACTTTTGAAACACAAGTTGATAATTGATTGGAACTAGTGAAAAACATTTCAATTATTTTCAGATCACTATGGAAATCGTGCCCTAAGGGCAAAATCGACATTTTAAATAGGCCAGTCTGGTCAACATAAGTTAATGAATATTGTGCAATGGTAAATGTATTAAAAATAAGGCAATGTGGGAGTAGCTCATTGTTATGTTGATAACATCTATAACCCCTTGTGTTTGTAGACTTATACACCTATACCCATATCAAGGGAAACTGTTCACGATGACTTTATACTTCCTCTAAAATCAGAGGCGGTAAATTTCCAAATGCCAGGTGCTGGGGAACCACCTTAGGAAAGGGAATCTGGCTGGCCACAGTGGCTAATAGGATACCAGACTAGGCAGGCCTTTGGTGTGAACCAGCAGAGCACTTCCAACATTCTTGTGTTCTTAGTTTCATGTAAGTCTGGAAATCCCTTGTACTAGAAGAGTTAAATTGATTGCACAACCATAAACTTTTTTTCCTATGGGAAGGTCCCAAGCAAGTTGTATTCTGTCATAATTGGCTCTTGCCCTGAGGCTGCCACATTTTGTGCCTAGCAATCTCTTCTTATACTTTTAAAAAACCATGCATGAGTGATCTTTACCCCAGAAGAATTGAAGGGGGTTGGAACCTTTTCCTTCTGTTGCGGCATAAACAGGAACTTTTCTGGGTGTCATATGATGAGGGTTTGTGTCTCAAAGCTATTGCTTAAACGAAAAAGCATGTGGCATTTATAATAGGTAAATATCAGTATACTATGGCTTTTTTTGTGGGGGAGACAACTTTATTTTGTATTTGTCCTTTTGCTTCTCTTTCCCCTTTCACTTATTTGATGTCAAATTCTGGTCATTCTAACCCCCTCAGAGTTCACTTCTGATGCAAAACTACTTAAATCAGTAAAAATTAGGGCTGCACTGAATGGGCACAATCCAACATTGTGCCAGAAGATGCAACAGGGCTTCCCCTTCTCTCCTCCTGTTACAACCCCCATGTCCTCCCGATGTGCTCCAAGGGTGCCCCAAACCTTTGGAGCACATAAGGAACAAGAGGGTGAAGTTGTTTGCATTGAGCCATTTACTTCATTCACTGTCCCTCAGCTCAGACTTTGATGCATCCTTGGGAAAGAATTGTACAAGTAGCCCAACACAATCACACAGTGTAGTTTAGCACACCTTTTGCAAACATAATCCTATGCAATTTTATTCAGATGTCCTATTGTAAGTTTGGAAAACTCAGCAGTGGCCAGAGGATTGAGAAGATAAGTACATCCCAATGCCAAAGAAGGACAGTGCCAAAGAATGCTCCAACTACCGCACAATTGCACTCATTTCACACGCTAGCAAGGTTATGCTTAAAATTCTACAAGGCAGGCTTAAGCAGTATGTGGACCAAGAACTCCCAGAAGTGCAAGATGGATTTCGAAGGGGCAAAGGAACCAGAGACCAAATTGCAAACATGCGATGGATTATGGAGAAAGCTAGAGAGTTCCAGAAAAACATCTGCTTCATTGACTACGCAAAAGCCTTTGACTGTGTCAACCACAGAAAACTATGGCAAGTTCTTAAAGAAATGGGAGTGCCTGATCACCTGATCTGTCTCCTGAGAAATCTATATGTGGGACAAGAAGCTACAGTTAGAACTGGATATGGAACAACTGATTGGTTCAAAATTGGGAAAGGAGTACGACAAGGCTGTATATTGTCTCCCTGCTTATTTAACTTATATACAGAATTCATCATGCGAAAGGCTGGACTGGATGAATCCCAAGCTGGAATTAAGATGGCCGGAAGAAACATCAACAACCTCAGATATGCAGATGAGACAACTTTGATGGCAGAAAGTGAGCAGGAATTAAAGAACCTCTTAATGAGGGTGAAAGAGGAGAGCGCAAAATATGGTCTGAAGCTCAACATCAAAAAAACTAAGATCATGGCCACTGGTCCCATCACCTCCTGGCAAATAGAAGGGGAAGAAATGGAGGCAGTGAGAGATTTTACTTTCTTGGGCTCCGTGATCACTGCAGATGGTGACAGCAGTCATGAAATTAAAAGACGCCTACTTCTTGGGGAAAAAACGATGACAAACCTAGACAGCATCTTAAAAAGCAGAGACATCACCTTGCCAACAAAGGTCCGTATAGTTAAAGCTATGATTTTCCCAGTAGTGATGTATGGAAGTGAGAGCTGGTCCATAAAGAAGGCTGATCGCCAAAGAATTGATGCTTTTGAATTATGGTGTTGGAGGAGACTCTTGAGAGTCCCATGGACTGCAAGAAGATCAAACCTATCCATTCTTAAGGAAATCAGCCCTGAGTGCTCACTGGAAGGACAGATCGTGAAGGACAGATCGTGAAGGCTCCAATACTTTGGCCACCTCATGAGAAGAGAAGATTCCCTGGAAAAGACCCTGATGTTGGGAAAGATTGAGGGCACAAGGAGAAGGGGACGACAGAGGACGAGATGATTGGACAGTGTTCTCGAAAATACAAACATGAGTTTGACCAAACTGCAGGAGGCAGTGGAAGACAGGAGTGCCTGGCATCCTCTGGTCCATGGGGCCACAAAGAGTCAGACACGACTAAACGACTAAACAACAAGAAGAATCCAAAGTATGTGTGGTTCCTGTTGGCAAACAACTGATGCGAAATAGGTTTTTAGGCTCTGAGCTTCATCTTCTCAGATGCAACTGTTGAAACACCACTATGGTCAAAGCTGGTTGTGGTATTCTCTGTATTGCAATGGCACACTTTGTAACCACCAAGTCAAATTTAGGTCACCAGCTATGTATAGTAGTCTCCTGGTTTGCCACCTGCCTTAACAGAAAGTGATGCAACACCGGAGGTGAGCAGAGAGATGTACACACCTGTTGGGAAACAGGCCACACAAGGAGAAGAACCAGGAACTATCTGGAAAACATCAGGCCTCTGACAATTAACGTACATGAAGATGAGGCAATTATACTCGAGAGATAACTTCTGAGTGAAAGGAAAATACAAGGAAATGTGGAAGTACCTTAAAATACTCCTGTTCTATTTATAAACCCAATGGAATGTACACGCACACTACTTTTCTTAAGCCTAGGTGGATCTCAGGAAGTAATTTAGAATTGCTGATCTTTCTGGCACCCTGAATCACCTTTTATTGATAGAAGAAGAAGAAGAAGAAGAAGAAGAAGAAGAAGAAGAAGAAGAAGAAGAGGAGGAGGAGGAGGAGGAGGAGGAGTTGGATTTGATATCCCGCTTTATCACTACCCTAAGGAGTCTCAAAGCAGCTAACAATCTCTTTTTCCCTTCCTCCCCCACAACAAACACTCTGTGAGGTGAGTGAGGCTGAGAGACTTCAGAGAAGTGTGACTAGCCCAAGGTGACCCAGCAGCTGCATGTGGAGGAGCGGGGAATCAAACCCCATTCACCAGATTATGAGTCCACCACTCTTAACCACTACACAACACTGGCTCTCACACCACACTGGCTCTCTGTTCAGGTTCCATTTCAAGCCAGCTCTACACAAATTGTCTCTGCAGACTGTTTTAAGAGGCTATGATCAATGTACAACATGCCTGCTGAAATATCAAAATTGCACCTCCACTTTACTGCCTTTCTCTAGCATATTGTTTTAATTATTCAGAACAAATCTAATGCAATAATCCTTTGTGTGAGCTGTACAGTGCACAGAATTTGGCTTGCTGGGTTGAGGAAGTTTTGCTTTTGACTTGGAACATAGTGCTACAGTTGCTACACTTCTCTGAGCAGGAAGAAGTTCCCAGGCATAGTGCTTACCCATATTTGAGGAGGTCACTCGGGGCTGGTAAATTACAAATACTCAGGCTAATTAGAGCTGGACGAACAGCTTAACACTCCAATAGTCACCATGAAATGAAATACAGTGGTACCTCTGGTTACGTACTTAATTCGTTCTTAACCTGAAACTGTTCTTAACCTGAAGCACCACTTTAGCACCACTTTAGCTAATGGGGCCTCCTGCTGCCGCCGCGCGATTTCTGTTCTCATCCTGAAGCAAAGTTCTTAACCCGAGGTACTATTTCTGGGTTAGTGGAGTCTGAAACCTGAAGCGTCCGTAACCCAAGGTACCACTGTATAGGCTTTTAAAAACAGTCCCACGAAGTAGCCAAAGCCCATCTCTATCTCACCACAGCTTTCCAGAAAGAGACAGTGACCATGCCAGAATATTAGTTTACAGAACCCAAAAGCACTTCTCTCGGTGTCTCTCTTTGTCCATTCTTACCTCTGCCTCAAATTGCAGAATTAACACTTCTTATCAGGTCCAAGACTTTGGCCAATTATTGCCTGAGGGCAATTTGTAGTAATAGTCCTATTCACCCAGATTTGTTTGAAAACCCAATGTTGTTGTTTAGTCGTTTAGTCGTGTCCGACTCTTCGTGACCCCATGGACCAGAGCACGCCAATAATAGTCTATAAATAGTGACACTCTGTCAAAAAATGTTCCTGGACTTTCACACGTTTTTGATCCAGATACAAGGTGGGGGGGGGTTTTCTGTGTAGGATGCTGCCGGCTTGTTACTGCTATACTATAAGGAGACTTAGCAGCTGGGAACATTCTACAGCTCTCAGTGGTGAGTGGTGGAATTTATAGCCTGTGCTAATCTGAGATCTAAAATCTATCCTTTAAGTAGTCTCTGTCTGTGGCAGATATTTGCCTAAGGGGCTTAGGAGGGAACATACTGGCATGCAACCTCTCTTGAGAAGCACTGTTTAAAGGCGGTGTATCGATACTGTAAACACATACATAAAACACAAGCAGAAATCCATCTGGGTCAACAATCTGGATTAAGACTGAAGCACTTCTAGGACTGGGATATTATGTCTTCAAATGAGCAGACAGAGCAAGTGTGCACTTCATAAATGATGTGTAAATTGACTCAATTTTTATTTTGAAACTAATAGTTTGGAAGGAATTATATGTCTTGAAACATCAAAATATTGTAATAAGAAGACTAACATTTATATAGGACTTTCTGGCCCCCATCTGTTATTGTATGTATCTAGCCTGAGTTAGATGATCAATTTACTACTCCCCACCACCACCTGTGAAGCAGGGAGGGGAGGCTTGGGAAGATGGATAAATCTAGCTTTTGTCTTCTAGTCCTAAGCATCTGGCTGGTGACATGCAGTATAGCAGGATATTCTTCCCTCACCAGATTACTCTTTTTCCCCAGAATAGCTTGCCAAGGAGGATCTGGGGATCCCAGAAACTTAGGAACAGCCCATAACAACAACTCTGTAGTAGCCGGGACCTTGGGATCTGCCAGGAGACAGGCAGGGATCCCACCCTGCAGAAAGGGACCTTGGCCTCTGAAGAAGAGGCAGAACAGCTCCCAGGAACAACAGTGCCTCCAAAGACCAAGCAGTGGTTCCAAGGGAGTGGTTTGTGCATACATGTTTTTGTGTATATACGTGCCACTCCCAGAATGCCACCCCAGTGCAAGACGCAATTGTATTGTACTGTCCGGGCCAATCTGGTGCTCCTGCCAGTGTATCCACACAGCCCCAACCTTATTGCCACCTTCTTCTTCCCCAGCACTGCCTGCAAAAGCTACAGCAACTGTGGTGTCAGATTGGCTGCTATTTATACAGAGTACCTAACAGAGGTTCCCTGCCTCAGTTTCCCTCCCTTGACAGGACCACAATATACTTCCTCTGCCTGTCTCAGTTTCCCTCATGACCACACCACCTCCCCTCTCCTTGCATCGGTTTCCCTCAGCAAGTTCACAAGGTGTACTTTCCTCCTCAGCCTCTAACCCTACAAAAAGGTCACAATATCTCCACCCCCTTGCAGACCACTTTCGCTTCCACCTGCAGCTTCCCACCAAAAGCCCCCCCCCTCCTGTTAGAAAAACATCCCCAGTGCCAGGAAGAGAGAGAGGGATGAGAACACCTCTAATCATTCTTAGTCTGTGTGCTTCTTGCACCCTCTTCTGGCTTAAACTGTCATTACCCTATTACAACTGACAAGTGCAAATATTAGAGATGCTGTCTGAATCTTTTATAGCAACTTTGGTCATTAGTTCTGTTAGACAACCTTATGTTGTCTGTGAGTCAGCTAAATCACATCCCATCATTATAATAAGAAACTGAAGCAGTAGGTTCATGGCTTATAGGTAGAAAATTATTCAACGGGATGATTGGAAACTTGGCAGTGTAAGAGAGGGGCAGGTTTGAGAATTGTCCATTGATGTATTTGAGGTAGAAAAGGGGCTTATATTGAAAAAGTTTTATGAGAGACTTTGGCATAGACTCTGTTGTGGTTTTCCAGAAAGATTTCATAAGAACAGCCAATAACCAATCTATTCTAGTGTCCTTTTCTCACAGCAGCCAACCACCGAAGTGCTTCTGCAAGCATCTGCTTTAATCTAAAATTGATAAAATGAGGAAAGGGGGGAATCGAACTCACGGAATATACATTCACCAAATGTCAGTAAAAATAACTTGAGAATTCCCCCCACTTCTTTTCAGTTCTAATGCATAGAAACTGAAATTCTGTACAAATGAATACAATTGGAGGAACTGTAGCATCATATCAACTGATTATATCAGATGAAATGATGTGATATAATTAGCAGACTTGGCAATTCAGATTGTCCAAAAGTTAATATTTAAATGATTACGTATTTTGATTTATTTGCTGGCTTTTCTAGAAACAAACCGTTGGTGTGATATTTGAGAAAGAGTGTGCTGGTCTCCTATAGCTACCTTGCAGCAATAAAAATTCTGGTCAATAGATGCATTAGCGCCAACCACATAGGAATATTTCAGCTGGGATTTGCATCCTTTGCCCAGATGGGATGATGAACCAATCTAGTCAGATGCTCTATTCATTATGTTTACATGTAGCTTGTAGATCTAGTTGTGCAACTTGACTTCTTTGTGTAAACAAACCAAGTAGAAGGAAGGTAAACAAGACCAATTTCACAAAATAGATATACGGTAGTACTATAGGCTTGCAGTGTGACCAAAGGTTTCAACTCTATCACTATATAATATATGAGGCACAGTAAAGGAGCCATTCTGTAGCTGTAACTATCATGCTACTGGCATGTCCATGAAACAAAGGTGCTTGTCTGCACCCCCAACCCCTTTTATTCTTACCAAAGCAAATTCCCCCCCCCCCAGTGATTTGGTTCCTATTGAAATGGCCACAGATCAAAAATGATGAACGAAAGAGTGGTTACCAGATGCTCAACATTTGATTCCAGTTTGCTCTATCAAGTGTGTAACAGAACTATGTTGCATTTGCTATTCAGGGATGTCTCCTTGTTGTAAAATGTAAACACCTCATCTAGTAATGGATACATATATCCAGATCTTGATAACGTGGTTCTCTCTCAAAATCATGAGTTCTCTCTCAAAATCAGCAACAAACTCAACTTCCAAATTCACATTCAGGATATTTTTATGTCAGAAAACACACTGCTCAAAAACATTGCATACAAATAACTATAAAGTCACTGATTCCAGATGATTATAGATTACAGAGTCATGCTCACAAACAAAAAAATAATCTTTTTATGTTTTGCGTTTACTGAATTAATTTTTAAACGATTATTTTTCTCATTATCCAGAGTCCATCAACAGCAAAATCCAGCTGTTGTTTTCGTATACAGATGGGCACAACATTTGTATAAAGTTTCCAAATCAATTCCTATTAGTTTAAAATGTTCCAGCATTTCACAGATATAATCAGGTACAGAATCATAGTCCCCCCCCAACCTCCCCATCCCTTCCCTTCTATTCACGATTGCATGATTATGTGATCCTAGTTTCATTGCTTTTCTGATTATTGCTTCATTTTGTTTTGTTTTACATTTTCTCAATAAAATTGCATGAAATGAAAATCTCTAAAATGTGGTGGAGTGGAAAGAGGGTGGGGGGCTTCCACACCATACATTTAAAGCACCATTGTAGTATTTGAACAGTCATGAAGACTCATGGGAAATGTTGAGGGTGCTGGGAAATGCAGCTCTGCAAGGTCAGCACCCATAACAAAATACAGTTACCATGACTTTTAAAGTGGTATAATAGTGCTTTAAATGTTTTGTGTGGATGTGGTGAGAGAAAGAAGATCAATCAATCAGGCACAGATTTGTAGGGGACTGAATTCAACACCAGGCTTCATCCAGAAAATCCAGAGCTACAGCACTTCCAACAGTTGACTGTCCAGCCTGTGCTTGAGGACTTCCAGTGAGGGAAGAGTCCCACCACCCCTCTAGGCAATTGCTTCCATTGTTTAACTGCTCTTACCATCAGTACATTTCTCCTAAATCACAAAATTTTATTAATTTGATTTCTATAACTTTGAAATGAAACTATTGACCCTTAAAGGAGCATATGTTGATCAAGAAATATTGTATAGTATGTGGCAAAACTGAGACCATTTGGGGAAATATAAGCATCTCAGCATAGCTCACTATTCACTTATTCTAATCATAGGCTGCCTTTAGTCATTATTCCATAATTAGCTTCCAAAGCATTTGCAATCAAACTCTTCAGCCATCTGCAAAGCTCTATTGTTCCTGGTCTCTTCTTGCAGGGGTCTTGTTGCCTTCATTCAGCAGGACTGTGGTATAAGCCATCTCAATTTCCTCCGTGGAGCCCTAAAAGAACAAACAGAAACCCCAGTACTATTTTAATTTGGTCCATGTGACAAAATGGCCACTTCCTGAGAGAGAACTCCAGTTTGTGAAGCACTCAGAGATATCTTAGATTTCTGCATCAAAGAAGCAGCTGCTCATGCGTAGGTTTTCATATGATTTGCACCCCTGCATGATCAGTAATGTGGAAGCCCGCATGCACACAAATTCTCACATGCTTTGCTCCTTTAGTGCAGGCATCCATACCATTGTGTGGCCATCCAGGGGTGAGGCCAGCAGCATTCCCAGCATTCCCCAGGGCACCCTTTCATGTGCTGCACTCATGAAGGCAGCTACTTTGATCTAACTAGTTTACTATCTGCAACAGTCTATACCACATCCATGATGGCTAGCAAACAGACACGTAAATTTAAACAACAGTTAATCTGAAGCTACCATCAACAGACAACAAAAGAAAAGAAAGTAGACTTTTTTAAAAAAAGGAAGAGAAATATCAAATTAAACTAACTGACAGTTTGTGCATCCTTCTGAAAGAAAGAGAAGGAGTGTGACAGTTTAGGGTGGAACTGCCCCCAAAGCCCTTGCAGTAACTAACATGCAAAGAACACTAGAAGCTTTTAAAATGAGGTGTTTCCCCCCCCCCCCCTGCTTCGTAACTGGGATTACCAAGCAACTATTACAGTCCTGCTAATCAAGCTTGCTCTTACCCTCTTTGTCTTCTTTGGTTTACCAGTCTCCTTAGGACTGCCACTGATTATATTCTCTGTAAAGAATGAGAGATGTTAAGGGGCTGAACATGAAAATAATAGAAAGCTCTTCCATGAATACACAACTTTCTTAACTGAATCACTATATTGCATTGTCTCTCCCCATTAACACCTAGTTTTAGCTAGAGTAAATGCTATAAAAGGGTCTTACCATCCATGGTGCCTAATTGGGTCTCATTAGCATCTTCCATGCATACATTGTCCTTTGCTCCGTACTGTCTCACATTCTCAAAATCTGTCATGCTGATGTTTGTCCTGTAGCTTCCAACTGAGACCAAATCTGTAGAAAGGAGAGGGGAAATGCAATGCAGTTCTTCAGCACATAATGTGAACAAAAATCCATAATACTCTGGTAAATTGTGCATATAAATACATATACTCGTGAAAATAATGCATTATATCAGAAAAAAATGGTTTGCAAAAAATGTGTACTTTATGCAAAATTGCATATAAAAAACATACATAGTAGGAGAAATTTGCACAAAAATGCTGATGGATTTTCGTGAGGACTTTTTTTTTTTAAAAAAAAAAAGCAAACCGATGTAGAAATGTGGATAACTGAACTTAAGACTGGGGGGGAAAATGAGACATGGAGAGAAGCCAAAATACTGAGACATATCCACCAATCTCAAATTCTGAAGCAAGGTCCTCTTCATTCATTGCAGCTACAAAGAAAGCAAGCATAGGATTGGAGCCAGAGAAAATATTTGTGGGTCTCTCATCAGGCTAACAAGTAGAATTAGTGCTTGTGCTGCTGTGCCACCCATGTGAATACTTCATACCAGGACCATTACACTCTTATTCTTAACCGTGATCCAGAAGAGAAAAGGACGCCAGTATAGCTTCATAGAGTATATGAGCCTTCAAGTGCATCTGGGCATTCATGGCCTGTGAGTTGTTTCTAACAGGAGTTAAGAGACAAAGAGAGATCCCAAGGCAACATGAACCCAAGGAAAACGTTTCTGAAGTTCACCTTGCTAATGTTCACAATATATTGTTTGGGAAGTGATAATTCAAGTGCTCAAATTATAACAAAATTAAAATTATAACTCAAATTATAACAAAAAGTACATAAATTTACAATTATATTCCACACAGCCTAGAACTTGTATAGATTCACCTGAATGCTTGAAAACCTTGCGCTTCACAACAATACCAATTGCGACAAGAAGCAGAAACACAACTCCAAGGGGGACTAAAGTGGAGACCAGAACTGAGGAATTTTTGCTATCTTCATGGCTGAAAGAGAAGTTGAATTGGCACTGTAGTAACTTTAGAATGCATAGCCAGTGTATACAAATTATAGGAAACAGATAAACTTGCCTAAATATTCTGTTGACATGGCGTTACTTATATTCTTACGATATTTTAAAGACTTCAGGTACATTCCCAGAATCTATTAGTATTAGGAGCAAACTTTACATGCTTATGGTAGCTCCATGAGTTTTTCAACATGGAAGAGCCCCAATCACACAGAAAGAGGGAGGGAGGTCTAATTTTGAAAGCAAAGGGATATGCAGGTGAGAAATAGAGGACCCTTCTCCTACCCTTCTGCTTCTCATTCCTCAGCTGAAGCCCTTTTCTCCGACAAGGAGAAAAATGTCTGGGGAGAAAAGCTGCAGGGAGGTAGATCACAGGAAGGGGGTGAGAACTGGCTCTGCACTCTTCCCCTGTGTGTTCTCTTTGTATTTCAAATTGGACTGTATTTTTACACAAAGGGGAGCAGGCCTGGCCCTCAGCAAGTGCCAACTGTCAGTTTATCTGATTGCTCAAAATGTATCTGATAAATTCAGTAACAAAATGTGACTTGCTTCTTCTTTTAGATCCTCTTGCTTCTTCTTATACAATGCACTCACATATCATCCTTAAGGCTTTTACAGTGGCTCACCTGTCTACGGGGCTCTCAACTCCAGTTGCCTCCTTAGCTTCATTTAAGGGAAGGCCCCTGCTTCTAGGGTTGACTTCAGGAATTATATCACTGGGTTCTTTGTCGGCACTGGAATCTTCTTTAGGGTTTTGAAACACTATTTAGGCATGTTTGGGAAATTGGTATCAAGCAACATATAAGAAAACAAAAAGCAGGAAAGAAATAAAATAGTCAGTACCTTCTGATAATGGTTGTATCATGGCTTATTGCTTGCACACAGACCCCCTTCATACCTGCCCTATTATTCACAATAAAACCAAGGAGGCTTTAATTAACTACAGTTTCTCATTTTGTCCAAACAAAAGGTTTACTATCATAGAAACGGATATTAAACCAGGATATTAAACCAAGCCATGGTTTAAGATCCTGGGTGATAGATTCCTGCTTTAGACAAAATGAGAAGATGTTGTAAAGTAACATTAATTATTGGCAAAGGAAGGGCAAAGGGCTCTATGCAGAGGCTAAAAGAGCATGCATGCCTCAGTAATCCACAATAATCTGTTGTGTGGAAGTGCCTTTAAATGCTCCTGTGTTTAATTGTTGCCAATCTGTGTTACTCGCAGAATCAAATTATAGAAAAAGTATCTTCTGAATTGTTTAACTGAGTGGTTTAAATATGAATTATGGCACTCTAGGAAACCAGGAGCATAGCTAAATCACATCATCCATGAAAGGCAAAGACCCACAAGCATAAATCTGCTCCATAACTTGAGAGTGGACATCTTTAGATGCTCTTGAAGTGCTCACTAATTACAATGTGTCAAAATTTGGAAGCAACCCATAATAGGCCTGGTAAAATGTAGACAGTACAGGATATGAAACCTACTGTGTTGTCCCTCTGATCAGAACTGAAGCTCACCTTCTTGCACTTCCAGATGCATTGCAGTTGTTTCTGCATAGTGACCTCCACGTCTGACTCCACACCAATACCACCCTTGATCTGTTCGTGACACTTGGTCAAAATTCAGCGACAAAATTCTGTTGGTTGCATCACAGTTAACCACCAAGCCGTTTTCATTTTGGGTGGATAAGACGAGAGGTTCACATCCAGTATTCTTCCACTTGCACCAATACTTCTCATAATCAGCATATTCACATGAGTAAGAGCATGATAGTTTCAGTGGGGCACCGACAACAGCGTTGATCTCATTATTTATTACTAAATTGGGTTTCCCTGTTTCAAAAGCGGGGGGAAATTAGAAGTAAATAGGCAATCAGTAAATCACTTTAAATCAAAGACAGAGAGCCTAATTTTAGCATTATTAAATGAAATAGCTGGTATACAATATATCACATCAAACGCCCCTAACTGGACCAGACCAGACCTTCCTAAGCAGATGAATATGTCATGTGACAAATAGAATGCATGAACTAGGCAATTATAGATAGTATTTGCTGCAGAAAACCCAAGTAGAATGTACTTTGGGTTTTTCCCTTTCAACGGAAAGATAAAAGGCATAGTAAGAATTGAAATGAAACCTCCAACCCTAGGTTTATAGGCCTATGAAATGGCAGGGCCTGCTGGCTGATTATTAGGCTCAAAGGCAATGTATATGCCATACCTTTAAAGTTCCTTCAAAGCATGCACACTCCCCAAATAGGATCGTGGGAATGGGAATTGTAGCTCTATAAGGGGCAAACTACTGTCCCAATGATTCCACACAGGGGTAAATGTGTTTTTAAGGTGCTTCAAATATATGATGTATAGACAGTGGCGGAGCAAGCTGATCGAGCACCATGGGGCAGGGCTAGCCGACCGTGGGATGGGGCCAGCCGACCGCGGGATGGGGCAAGCTGAGGCAGGACACTCCGTGGGGCCTCAGAGGAGTCTGTCTGCCTCCTCCTTCAGCCGCCCTACAGCTGAGGGGGAGGTGGCGGGCAGACCATTTGGGGCAGCACAGAGTCCGCGGGCGCCCAAGCCACCGCGTCACTCCCAGGAGAGATGTGTAGCTCAGGCACACTGCAGGCCCCACGGAGAGTGCAGCCTGGCATTTTGTCGCACACACCCCTTAGTAGTGACACCCGGGGCACCCCACCCCCACTGCACCCCCTTCCTCCGCCCCTTTGTGTAGACAGCCTATTTTAGCTTCTTAAGAAATTAGCAGATGGAATTAACAAGCTATCTAGTGGAATGGCTGCACTGGATACACATTTCCTGTAAAGGAAAGAAGTGGCGGAGGAGTATAACAATGGCAGCTCTGGACAAGCAGTTATCAGAGCAGTCCTATCTCTTCAAGGAGGTAAACAGCAACAATAAAACCAGGAAGCAGAGTTAGTGATTAAATTTCAAAATTGGATAGCATATCCTTGCCTTATTTTCTTTAGCAGAATCTGCAAAGAATTGCTATTCTGAATGTACCCTAATAAGGACATGTAGACAGCCAGATCCACAAATGAGTTTGTCTGAAACTATTTGCTGTGATGTTAAAGAACTGGCTATTATCTAGCAGGAGTAAATCTCTTTTCGTTCCCATTCATCTCAATGATAGAATTAAGTTGGTCTCTCTTACTGAAATTAATGGGAATTAAATGAGACTTTTAATATGCACTTTTTCTTAGTGTAAACTACCATTGTGAGAATAATCCTACAAGGATCAAAACCCCAGTGGGTTGGGAAGGGCAGTCTAACCCATCCCACCCACCTACCCACTGCAATTTATCCATCTACCCACCTCCCACACTCTATGTAGGATTTCCACTGAAAGAAAGTTCCCATTATCACTAATGCAAATGGGGGAGGGGTGTTTTCACTGGGGTCTCAGGAAATAAGTTACATTCTTCTTCCCAAACCCTACCTATCATTGAACCAATCCTGCTCTCTCCCCCAGAGAATATTGCCCCTTTTTTACAAACCAAAAACAAGACTGGGTGTCTGGCAGGGCAAGAAGCCTAGAATAAAATTCAAGATATTAACTGATGTAAAGGAAAGAGGTGGATTTGCCCTGCCAGACTTCAAACTTTATTATGAATCAGCAGCATTCTGCTGGTTGAAAGACTGGCTGCTTCTTGAGAATACAGACATTTTGGATCTAGAAGGTTTTAACAATGTATTTGGGTGGCATGCATATTTGTGGTACGACAAGGTTAAAGCACATAAAGCTTTCAAAAACCATATTGTCAGGAGAGCATTGTTTAATGTTTGGATTAGATATAAGGATCTACTGGAAAATAAAACCCCAAGGTGGTTGTCACCAATGGAGGCTAAGGCTCAGAAAAAACTTAACATGGAGGCCAAATGGCCAAAATATTGGGAAATTTTGGAGCAAGAAGGGGACAGACTGAAATTGCAGAGTTTTGAGAAATTAAAAGATAAAGTGCGAGATTAGCTTCATTATTATCAGATAATGGAGGTTTACAATTTGGATAAGAAAGTTGGTTTCCAGGTGGAAAAATCTAAATTGGAAACAGAATTGTTAGAACCCAAAACTAAGACTTTGTCAAAAATGTATAACTTGCTGCTGAAATGGAATACTCAGGATGATTAAATGGGCACAAGACGTTGGACATAATATTATGTTTGCTGACTGGGAACAGTTGTGGACCACCGGGATTAAATTTACGGCATGTAATGCCTTAAGAGAGAATATTATGAAAATGATGTACAGGTGGTACATGACCCCAGTCAAGCTTGCAAAAATCTATCATTTGCCCGATAACAAATGTTGGAAATGTAAGGAAAATGAAGGTACATTCTTTCACCTTTGGTGGACGTGCCCTAGGATTAAGGCTTTCTGGGAAATGATATACAATGAGTTGAAAAAGGTATTTAAGTATACCTTCTTGAAGAAGCCAGAGGCCTTTCTCCTGGGCATGGTTGGCCAAGTGGTGCCAAAGAAGGACAGAACGTTTTTTATGTATGCTACAACAGCAGCAAGAATACTCATCGCAAAGTATTGGAAGACGCAAGATTTACCCACTCTGGAAGAATGGCAGATGAAACTGATTGACTGTATGGGATTGGCAGAAATGACTGGCAGAATCTGTGACCAGGGAGAAGAGTCGGCAGAAGAAGATTGAAAAAAATTTAAGGACTATTTACAGAAATATTGTAAAATTAAGGATTGTTGAATGATGCTGGATTGAAATTGAGTGGTTTCTAGCTGTAATGATATAAAGGAATATGAAAAAAAAGAGGATTGGATAGAAAACAAGGTGTTTATAAGCTGTAATGCTTTAAGTTAAGGATTTGCTGAACAAATAATTTGAAATGGAATACAAGAAGGGGAGGTATGAGGAGGTCAGACAAATATGTTATGGAAAAGTATGTATTATGAACTATATGTTTTTTTAACTTTTTTGTTTGTTTTTTGTTTGCATAAAAATTGGAAACTTTAATAAATATCTCTACTATGGGGCAAGAGCAAACAAAAAACAAACAAAAAACAAGACTGGGTGTTTTATGCGATAACGCATTTCATGTCATATCCAGCTTGATCCTGTCTGGATTATTCTCATTATCTGCAACAAAGTCCCTTTGAAAAACAAGTATAATATTTAGGACTGATTCCATTTGATCCTGCTGTGCTGTATCAGCTTAGGCTCTGCAACACTGAACAAAAGAGGCATATAGTTCTGCTGAGAAGCACATTAGAAGAAACATGGTCTGTTACCTTCTACAATCTTCAGCTCTGTTGCTGACCTTCTTTCCTCTTTTCCATCTACTACACACCAGTAGAACCCTGCATCCTTCTCATTCAGTTGGTTCAACAGGATGGTGAATGTTCCATTACTTGGGTTATCATGCATCACTATTCTTCCCTCATAGGAATCCATCACATACCCAAAGTCATTTATTAATGGAAGGCACCTGTTTTTTTCTAACTTGCACCACTGTTTGCGTGTATAATTCTCTTTTGGATCATAATGGCATTCAACAGACACTGATCCACCTTGGACTCCTCTTGCTACAGGTTGTCCTTTGGGCACCAAAGACCCTGGAGAAAGAGAAGGCATGAAATTATATTGTTGCTGTTGTTGTTAATTTCATTTCTATACCCCTTTATGTATTTAAGGGGGGGAATCTTCAAGCAGTTTACATTAAAATATTAGATAAAACAATATAGAATAAAACATTATGGAATAAAGTCAAGTGTATATTCAAAGCAACATCATTAACGGAAAACTGAAATATTATCTTAAAGATTTCAAAATAAAACATTACAAAAGTGGTCAACTACAGAAGCCACGTTTAATGACATTTAGCATACTAATAACACCATGCTCCAAAGGGACGCGGGTGGCGCTGTTGGTAAAAGCCTCAGCCCCTAGGGCTTGCTGATCGAAAGGTCGGCGGTTCGAATCCCCGCGGCGGGGTGCGCTCCCGTTGTTCAGTCCCAGCGCCTGCCAACCTAGCAGTTCGAAAGCACTCCCGGGTGCAAGTAGATAAATAGGGACCGCTTTCTAGCGGGAAGGTAAACGGCGTTTCCGTGTGCGGCTCTGGCTCGCCAGAGCAGCAATGTCACGCTGGCCACGTGACCCGGAAGTGTCTCCGGACAGCGCTGGCCCCCGGCCTCTTGAGTGAGATGGGCGCACAACCCTAGAGTCTGTCAAGACTGGCCCGTACGGGCAGGGGTACCTTTACCTTTTACCTTAACACCATGCTCCAAATCCCCAGATGACAGCTCCGAATGGTTTCATAGAGATGTTGTAATATAGTAGACAGAATGGACTCTTGTAGGATCCCACAGCCCCAAAGCCATGGAGCCAAGAAACATTCTCCTAGTACTGTACTACTACTGCAGATAGGAGTAGAACCACTGTAATACAATTCTCACTTCCTTGAGTTGCTCCAGATGAACACCATAGACAGTGGTATCAAAAGCCACGGAAATGTCAAGGAAACCAACAGGATCGCATTTCCCACTGTTTCGGTGCTGAAACTGGGTTTGAAACCGGACTGGAATGTATCTAAATAATCTGCTTCTTCCAGACATACCCGTAGCTAGCTGGCAACTACCTTCTCAATCACCTTGCCCAGTAAAAGGAATATTAGAGACTGGATCGTAATTTTGTAAAACCTCTGGATCCAGAGAGGACCTCTTCAAGAGGGGCCTCCTTCAAGGCAGTGGGCATAACGTCCTCCCATAGTGAGACATTGTCCACTCCCTAGAGCCATCCAGTCAATTCCCGCCTACTAGATTTTATCAGACATGATAGGCAAGGATTAAGAGGGCACATTGTTTGCATTTAGGACTGCAAAATCTCCCAGCCCATTACCCACCTTCATAGACATGTATATCCAGTTCCTTGGATTCTCCCCCTGCCCCATAGATTCCAGCTCCACAGAGATATGACCCTGAATCTTTCTTCTTTAACTGGGTCATAAAGATACTGAATGATCCAGGAGTCCCAAGAAAGGTCAGCATAACTCTTCCTTCGTAGGCTGGGTCAATTTTTCCATACGAGTCAATAACAGTGTAGCAATCATTCTTTGACATCTTGCACAGGTACTTCCGAGCACTTGCATATTGCGCACCCAAGTCACAGTTCATAGTCACTGATCCATGCTGCTCAACATAAATGAGTTGAGCTTCATCCGGAACTGTTGAATCTATAGTAAGGAGACATAGCTTTACCAATTCTCCATCTTCCATTCTACAATCTCATGTTCTGCATTGCACTATGTATTGCTCCATGGTTCTACATGTTATGACTTCCTACATTTCTTCCATTAGCTCCCCCCCCCAAAAAAAGTAATTAAACAGTTGGAGACTTCAAGGACTTTCTCACTCCCCATCTACAACTGTTCGTGTCAAGAAGTGACACAGTTACCACTATGTTACCCCCCCCCTTCCCACTCACTTACATTCCCATCCACAGCTCATATGTATTCAGAATTTGTTTGTCCCAGAATAAAACAATAAAACAATAAGATTATTTAGTTATGCAGAGGATGAAGCAGGAAAAAGTGGAAACTAAAAATCTCATCTGCCAATAAGCCATAGATAAATGGATATTTGTAGCCTGCTTCTGACAGAAAATAAAGTAGCATTATATATTTACCTTCGGAAACATCCAGCTTCACTCTGAAAGACAGTCCATTGTCATTTAGTGAAACACCACATTTGTACATCCCCATGTCTCCTCTTCTAAGCTCTGATATTAATATAGTGAATATGCCATTCTCTGGAAAGTCTGTTATTAAGGCTCTGCCTTTGAACGCTCCAGCAACATAGCCATTGCTAGAAATGATGGTTGAACATTGCCGTGTTGATTCCTTGCACCAGTACTTCCTGCTGTGTCTATTCACACTAGTGGGAGGGTAAAAGCATTTCACAGTCACTGAGCCTCCAAGCAACCCAGTCACCTGCCGTGGTCCAAATATGGGACTTGAAGTTAAAACTGAAAAGGGAAACCAACAGTGCACATCACTAGCTGCCACGGCATCACTAAAATAAAAGCTGAAATTATGGAGAGTGTCAACTACAAGCCTTACATAAGATTAAGCCCCTGCCATATGCAGTTTGTGTGATCTGCTGACCAATGAAACTTAAATCCCATTCTGCCCTGCCCCGACACCTTACATGTTGCATATCTGTAGCTTCACCCCAAACAGGTTGAGGATCCTGCATTTTTGTAAATAATAATAAATGACATAAGCATACTAAAAACTGTTTTAATGCTACAGTACCATATCGGTGCGTCCCAAATGCTTGGGAAAGCAAGCATGTCATACCCGCCAACATTTTCCCCATGAAAATAGGGACATCCTAAGGAAAAGCAGGGCATTCTGGGATCAAATCAGAAACCGGGATGGCTTCTGTAAATCCAGGACTGTCCCTGGAAAATAGGGACCCTTGGAAAGTCTGGCATGTCTTTGTCTGGTGCTGAAGTTGGTGCCATGCAGGCCTTTGTAGGGAGAGCCTTCTGTAAACAGGGAGCCACTACAGAGAAGGCTCTCCTCACCATCCTCTAGACCTTTCTGAGAGGTGACATGCACAGAAGGGTCTATGATCTCAGGATCTCTGCAGATCTGTATGGGGGAAAGCAGCCCTTTAGGGAAAATGGTTAAATTGAATGCTAGGGGTATAATCCCATTTATACAGATTTCTTATTTTGGATTTGATTAAACACCTTGCATTCTAAAAGTTCTTCCAACATTACAGGTTTGTTGTGTTGCAAACAGAAAGGGCAGCTGGACAGTATCAAATGCCTTTATAGCACCTCATTTTCATCTATATAATAACCATCTATAAAGCCTGCCTCTGCTTTTTAGGCTGAGCAACATATTACTGAGGGAGGCCACTTCTTCGCAGTTTACACTTTAGAAACATCAACATATGATTAGAAAAGCCAGGGCATCACCCAAGTTATCAGAATTTTTTAAAAAATAAGCAGAATTAATTTTAGTACCATCTGGAACAAACACTAAAATATACAGGTACATATCCCAATCAAAGTTAGGCATATTTACGTTCCATGAATTTAAATCCATCCATTAAGATTCATGGGACTTATATGTACTGGGATTTGCAAGATCATTCCTTAAGTATTTGTTTCTTCATAAGTGCCTGTTGGTTAAACTATATCAAGGGGTACAAATGTTTTGGGCTACTGCCCTATGAAGATGTATAAATTGTGTTCTTAATATCCTGGTAGTTGGTTAAATACTCACGGCTTGCAGATTCAGCTTGGACAAAGGCCAACAAAAAGATGAAGGCCAGGACGGCCATTTTACTCAAGGGTCCTAAACCTGAGATCCCGGGCTTCTCATACAAACTGAAATTCAAAAAGAAATTATTACATCTGTAAATAGGCAACATCTAAGATAGGGATATTGTGTGTGTGTGTGTGTGTGTGTGTGTGTGTGTGTGTGTGTGTGTTAAACAGGCTTCAATTGTACATCAACTAAATAATCCTGCATAGAATCTTAAGTGAAAACATAAAAAATAAGAATCCTTAGCAATGTTCAGGCTGGCATTGTGAATATCGCTTGATCCGGGTAATGTATTTGAGATAATTTCCCCATAACATTGTGTTATTTAGCTAAGAGAAATTGTGAGCTCGAAGAAACATCCTCAAAATTCATTGCATACAGTAATAGTTATACTAATTGACTAACCAGTTCATTTATTAAAAGTTAGAGAGGTTTAAAGGATTTATGAACTACATAGATTTGACTGCGTGATAAAATTCTAAAATGATGCACTAGAGGGCAGTCGCAATGTACAGATGTGTCTGGCAACATACACCAAAGACCAGAAAACACTCTTGCCACAGTTTAATAGGACCTAATCTATTTCTATTAAAATCTATGGCAGTTTTGCTATTGATTCCAGTAGGATGTGTGGAGAGATCCCCTTGGCAAGGAGGGATTGTTATATCTCAGTATATCTAGAGGCCCCATTATCATCTTCGTCAACATTGAAACTTTTCTAGGGGACAATATTCTTGCTTACATATGTCATCAGAACAGAAGCAATGCTCACATCATGCCATGGAGCGGCAGTTTTTTGGGTGGTCTGCCCCACTGTTTGCTGGGTCACCTCTCCAAGCCTTATCTCTATACCCTTTTGTCCCTGCAAGTCTTTGCTCTTTGTTTGCTCTATTCAAACTCTCATGATTCGAAACTGCATTTCAAGTAAACATATATAAAAGTCAGGAAGCATTATATAGTTATAGTGCCCTGAGACTCCTAGCAGCTGTTCATAATAAGAAAAACAAGAGACTGAGCTCATTCACACAACATGCTAAGCCAAACCTGGGTTTAGTGAGACTGTGTGAATGTGCAGGCTCCCAAAGAGGAGCTCACTTTGCTTCCCCCCACCCCCTTCTCTGCCATGTCACACTGAGCTAGGCCATGTTTTGGCTTAGTATGTCATCCAAACTGGGACTTAAAATTAAGCTCTTTCATCCCCTGTCTTGAGCTGTAGCCTTGACCCAGTTCAAGAAAACACCGAGAAGCCAAAATTTGGTTTAGCATAGTGCAGCAGCAAAAAAAGAGCAAAGTGTGTGCAAGTTCCACGCCACGGTTTGTCCTGGTGTGTTGTGCAAACTGGGTTACTGGGTTCTAGTATGTATAACTGAGCTAGAAAAGGATGCTTCCAGCCTGATGCTGTTGAATGCCAGGGACTCTTTCAGAGCTAAGCCAAAGCCGATGCTTTTATTTCATTGGGCTTTTAAAAAATATAATAATGCTTGTTCCTAACTGGCGTTATGAATAAGAGGATATATCAATGCTTTTAAAAGTGTGTTGTTAATTATTTATTTAGTTGTTATTTTCACGCCACATCTTCCTTTCCAAAAGGGAGCACAAGGCAGATAACACAATGTCAAAGAACACATTAAAAGCATTCACCAGCCCCCCCCCCCCAGCAATAAAACAGCAACAGGCAATACCTCCCAAACTCGAATCATAGCTGGATAAACAGGTGCATTTTCAAAGTGAGGAGACAGCCTGATTTCACCCAGGAGGAAGTTCCATAGGTGCGGTGCTGCCATGGGGAATGCCATATTGTGTGACTGTCCTCCTCACTGCCTCCGTTTCCTAAACAATGAACAGGGTCTCTTCCACTGCTGGCAAAGTCTGGTTTGGGAGGTGCTCCTTCAAGCACTTGAGATCCAAGCTGCTCAGGAACTACTGACCCACATCATCTCCATTTTGTCAGGATTAGGAACATAAGGAGCTGCCTTACATTGAGTCAGACCATGGATTCATGTATTGTCTACATTGCCTGGCAGCAGCTCTCCAGAGATATGGTAAATAGTCCTCCCAGCCCAACCTGGAGATGCTGAAGATTGAACCTGGGACCTTCTGCAAACAAGGCAAATGTTCTATTACTGTGCTACGACCCTTCCCCAAATTCAGCTTCAGATTATTGGCCATAATCCTGCCCATCACCACTCCTGATGCAGATGGTGTAAAGACTGGAAACTGAGAAGACAACATTCAAATTCTCACGATGTTGAAGTTTTTGGAGCCTCCAAACTTAGCAGCTCTGTCATCTGTTGATAGAGATTTCTGCTCAGAATTACGTTGTATGTTCCATCTTGAGTCACCTTCTATGTTTGCTTCCTTACACCCCCTGCCGTTCTATCCTGTTGCACTCGAGCAGAGGATTGTGATGGTGGAAATTTGTGTGTGTGTGTGTGTGTGTGGCAGCGTTTAACCAGTACCACTCTCTTAGCCCTCATTCACTCACAATATTCCTGCAGAGTTTTTCTAACACAGCGTGTTTGTTCAATATTTCTAATGCCTACATTTAGTAGAGCTTACAACCAAGGCAGCTTGCAGAGCAGAATTCTGTCCTGTCTCTATCTTCTTGCCCATCACATTGTCTTAAATTTCCTGCAAATATTTATTCAGAAATAAAAAGGGCTGAACAACATAGGAACACGCAGCCAAGGCAGTCTAAATAGAAACTGGTCAATCAAGTAGATACGATAAAGTTTGGCACGGACTGAACCAAAACGTGAGACCCAGTTCCCTTTTTCAAAAGGTTCCAACTTTTGATTGCTAGAAATCTGAATCAATGCTAAATTAGACCCCAATTCGGGAACAATCCCTCCAGTAGGCATTTGCTGTCTCTTCCTTTCAGGGATCAGACCAAAAGGGTGACGATTTCTTCCACCCACATCCAATTTTAATAGGGTGATACATACATTTACAAACACAGTACTCTCCCAAAGACTGGTCTTTGCCACCTACCTCTTGCTTCCCTAAATAGTGTTTCTGGCACTCTCCTTGCTGCCCGTGCTGACTTAAGAAGAAAGAAGGCTACATGTTAGGCAACTCAAGAGCTGCCAAAAACCACTCCTTAAAATCCTGAGAGTTTACATTCTAAGTTTACAGCTGATCTGACCTTTACACCTCTTCTCCTTTAGTCAGAAACACAAAGGTTAGAGGGCAGCGTTTGCCTTGAATTTTCTCCTTTGCCCCAGGGGCAAGGTGAGAGCTAATGATCTTCAGTTAGGGGGAGGTAGATTTTGGTTGAACATGAGGAGGATCTTATTGATGGTAAGAGGTGTTTGACAATGGAATCTATTACCTACAGAGCTGGCTGGCTATTCCGAGCTAGAGCTTATCAAGCACAGAATGGACAGCCATTCATGGGATCATCACCAGCATTTTAGGGGGCTAAATTTCAGCAGCGGTGGTGTTGCTTCTCTCTGAAATAAGGATGGGGTGAGGTGGCCACAAAGTCGGGAAAGTTCTGGGTTGATGGCAGCAGCTTCCCACAGTCAGGAAGCTGCCACCAATTCAGAGTTCCCCCAACCTGCACTCCCCCCCCATCCTGGCAAATGTAACACTGCCATCGGGAGAGTATGCCATTGGGAGAGTATGACTGCAGTCTTCATGTAGCTCTGAATGTTCTGCATCAAGCAATGGTTTGGACTAGCTGTTCTGCAAGATCCCTCCCACCTCTATAATTCCTCCATAGCTACTGGGGCCCATGTGAGTCCTTGGCACCTTCGCACCTTGGCACCCATAATGGCCTTGGGTGGGTGGATGGGTTCACACAGCTCTTCTACTGCTGCACAATATATGCATTCAGGAGCAAAATCAGTGGCAACACCAAAGGCTCAGAAGGCTAAGGGTATGGGTATCAGCTGTTTATCTTGGAACCTGTACCTGAACATATGACTTCATTCCAAGTCTTGACCCCAATTCCAGTTCAACTTCATGTTCAGTTTGCAAGTAAGTTAGTTCTTGTAAGGTACTAACCCTCCTGCAAAGTCTCCCATCATGGAATGTACATCCAAAATCTTTGCTTTTTCCTCTTCCACCATAAGGCTTTTAACAAACCAAGAAAACCCACTAATTTCTGCTTGCCCCTCCTTTCCCTGAGAGCAGACATGTAGAGGATTGCACTGCAAGTGTTTCACACTGAATTTGAGGCATGGCCTGAGGCAGCCTGAAGCTTCACTCTGATCTACTGTATTTCCTCAAGGCTTGAAAACAATCGCATGGGAAGAGGCATAGGTTGTGTTTGTGTGAGTGCAATTGTGCAGGGGCGCGCGTGTAGTCATGGCAGCCAAGTCATCTTACCAGCCAGGAAGGGGTGTTTTGCAGCATTCATGCAGGCAGAGACTATAGCGAATGCCAAGTAAGCAGTGTGCAAATAGCCTGAAGAATGTATTCTCTGGGCATCAGGTGATGGACTTTGTTATAAGGGGTAATTCCCAGCAGTGAAAATATTTTATTTCCTCCTTTGCATAAAAGATGCCTTGTTGTTCTTTCTTCCTCTTGCTGTGGTGTTGCTCAATGGCTACTTGTCTTAGGCTATTTATTAACACCTGGACAATGAAAAAAATGCCCTTTCAGATTCTGAGCCTCTGTCTTCTATAACACTTCCCAGCTAGAGACTGGTATAAAACCAACAAGATGGCCTTGGCTTTAGAATATTTTAAACCAAGGTCCTCTCATTCTCTGGAAGCTTGAAATATTTTCTCAGTTGATTAAATAGGTTTTCTCACAAAAGCCCTCATACTTGAACATATCATTCTCCGTTTCCTGCATAATATCCAAAGGTAAGCAGGGTCTGGTATGATTTCTAATTGGATTGGGGATTCCCTCATTGTCCCTCATTGGATTGAGATTCCCACATTGCAGGGAGTTGGACTAGGGGGCACTTCCGACTCCACAATTTTATGATTCTATGATGCTATATCCAATTACATCTTGGCCCTCATTGCTACAGAGGGATTTCTTCAGATACACCATTCTCATTAGTCCATCTTGCCTCAAGGTCCTCTCCCCTCTGCCCTTGTCCTCAAGCCTCATCCTCCCACACCTACCATTCCCTTGGTTTCCGGTTTCCATCATCAGTGTTGGCTCCAGATTGGGGCGTGTGTGGGCTTGTGCAAGATGCTTCAATGGCACCTCATATCTGAGTGGGCCTGCCTCCTTGTCACTGTCACCACTGCCCTTTTGCTCATCCTCCCATTCAGCACCAGAAGCAGAGGCAAGTAGAGGCTGTTGCTCATTCTTCTTAACCTTCTTGCTGTCTGCATGGTTGGAGAGGACATGTGAGAGGACAGGCAACAAAGAGGAAAAGGAAGAGCAAGACCAGGGAGCTCTGGGAATCAGCAGTGAGGGCCCTAATGTAGGCATTGGCGGGTGCCAGACATTGCCAACCCCTGATGCTGGCCCCAACCTAGAGGTTATGTCAGGTTTTAGTCCTGATCAAACCAACAATGTTCCTTTTCCTCACAAAAATTGAACTGCAGTCATTGGTGACTTGGTTCTTTGAGTAGCTGTACTGTTCAGAATTTTCTGCACTGTCACACTAGCCCAGACAATCAGTACAGAAGGACAAGCAAAACACAGTCTAAATCACCGAAATGTGGATAAAATTGGGTTATTTACTGAAGGGAAATGAAGTTGTTTTCTTTAATGTACAGAAATGTTTGTGTCACAATGCTTATGCAGAATGCTGTCCAGCATACCATGGTAAACTGAAAAGGCAATGAAATTTAGTAAAAGTCATTTGCTTGGCCTTGAGGTTTACCAGTAAATGCGAGAATTCTCAGAGACTTTTCATTGTTATCCTAAATTTTAAGACCTATCAGTAAAAGTAAACTTCCATTGATTTAAACTATTGGTGTATCTCATACCAAACATTTTATTAAAGGTACTTATCTCAACAAACATTTGTTTCTGCAAATATAAGAAATATACTAAATATACTAAAAATCAACATAAATGTGTTGAGTCATTCTCACACACATGTAGGCAGTGCTTTTTTCTTTAAAAAAAAGTTTAGGGGTACTCTCGTTTTCCTACTCATATTGAAATACTGAGCCTCAATGAGGCCAAACGTAGATTCACAAAATGTTTAGGGGTATGCGTACACCCAGAAAGAAAAGCACTGCGTGTAGGAATAAAAATAGCAGAATATGGTGCATTTTGTAATTCTGCTTTAAATTTCTAGGATTTGGGATTGCAAAGAATGGTTTATTGTGACAGGACTTCAAACATCAAAAGAAAAATATAAATCAAAGTAACACAAGATCCATCATCATTTCTGGCAGCAGGAAAAAATGAGGCTGCCAGTACAAACAAAATTTGACTAGCAGATTTAAATCACTGGTGCATATCAGGAAGCGGGAAGTTGTGGTACAAGCTTTATCCTGAACAGACAGACAGCTATATTTGCATTTCTCTTCTCTCACAGATTGACTGCATAGTGGTTTAGAGTATTTTTAAAACACTTATTACTGTCACTTCATTAGTGACTCATTTCCTTCAAAGGGGGAGTCTAACTCATATTAAATGTATCAACAATTATTAATTTTATATAAAATTTTGTATTATATACTATCTAATCTATCTATTTCTATGAAGGTGCTGTGAACTATGATTTGCTGGAGATCTTAGATCAGAGCTTTCCAGACTTTTAATGTTGGTGACACACTTTTTAGATATGCACCATTTTGCGACACAGTAATTCAGTTTGACTAGCAAACCAAAGCTTAAAGTAACCCCTTTCCAGCCCCAGGAGAAGTGCAGGGAGTGTTTGCACAACACACCTACGCACTGCAGCTGACACAATAACATGCCACGACACACAGTTTGGAAAGCTCTGTCTTAGAGTAATCCCATACCACAATGTGTGCTTTATTATAGAAGATAGCATCATCTTATCCAGGGATCGGCAACCTGCAGCCCATGGGCCACAAGTGGCCCACAGGGGTCATTTAAATGGCCCAAGAGCCACCCCCTAACTGAGCCTCCTGCTTGGCGAGTCCCCACGCACTGCGCTAAACCGGTGCAGCGCAGAGCAGGGACTCACTTCTGCGGCGCAGGAAATCATGTCTGCTCAGATGCCAGAAATCGCATCTGCGCAGACACAATCTGGCCCACGGAGCAATCTCTGCAGGAGTGAACCGGCCCAGATGAGGTAAACTTTGCTGACCCCTCATCTTATCAGTCCCAACTACCATATATATGAAGAATAGAGTCTAGTCTTTCCCTCCTCGTTTGCTGTGGAAATCTAGCGTGTGGGTCAAAGAAATAGCATCACTCCTGGGACAAACATTCTAGAACATTCTTGTTTAATGCCCATAAGAGTGGTTATGATCGGTCACAATATGTCCTTTTATGCTTTGTTTGCCTTGGGCAAGATTGAAGTTGATTCTCGCCCCCCCCCCCCGTTCCCTTTGCCAGGGACTCTGTAATTGAAACAGCTGACTGCCACTTCCTGGTAGTATGTGTGTTTTATCGAAAAGGTTTCTTTGCTGCCTTGTAGAGAAAAGCCCTCTTCAGGCCGCTTGTGCAAAAGGGATGAAACGGATGCAACGTAAGTTCAGTAAAATATCATCGAAGTTTCAAAGATTAGTTCAAATATTTTTTAAAAAACATCCCTTTTTCATCATTTAAACAGCTAATATGATTGTATTTGCAGGTGGACAGCTCAGTTGGTTAGAACATGGTGCTGATAACACCAAAGTTGCAGGTTTGATCCCCATACAGGCCAGCTGCATATTCCTGCTTTGCAGGGAGCTGGATCAGGGCCCCTTCCAAGTCTACGATTCTGTGATTTCAACAGGGTCTGTGAAGTATGTCTTAAGGCAGGGACCAGTTGATACAGGGGCAACCAGTCCCTAAGATAACCTGGAGTTATCTAGTGTCACAACTGTATATTGCACTTTACAACACATTCAAAATGTTTTATTTGCAGCTGTATAGCTGAGGAGTCTGAGATTCACTAATGCTTGGATAACTGTGGTAAGGTCTGATTGCTCTAGATAGGGCCATGGCTGGTAGAAAGCATTCCTGACTGCTGCTTTTACCTGAAATTCCCAAGAATCCAAGAGCACATCTAAGCCACAGTCTCGGGAACATTGGTGTGTAGGTGGGTGTGTAACTTTTATAATTTGCACCTTGAAAGTCAGCCAAAATTTGCCTCTCGTAATTTACATTCACATATGCAATGTTTTGAGAAAATCACTTATGGGCCTATGTCCTAAATTGTTTAAAGACCTAGTGAGGCTCCTGGATTAGATTCTCAGACTTATGTTTGATTCTAAGACTCTATGTAAACTGTCCTTCTCCTGGTATGTAGCTCTGCTAAAGCCACATCTAGGGAATGCAATCTCCATGTTTGCTGTGGTGACAAAGGTTGCAGTCGTATTCACACTTCCAATGTGTCATGTGTATATATGTCTCTCTCTATATATATTATTTATACATACATACATACATACATACATACATACATACCCTGCCCATCTGGCTGGGTTTCCCCAGCCACTCTGGGCAGCTCACATTGAAACAGACTAAAACATCAAACATTAAAAACTTCCTGTTACAGGGCTGCCTTCAGATGTCTTTTAAAAGTCAGTTGTTTATTTCCTTGATATCTGAAAGGAGGATGTTCCACAGGGAGGCTGCCACAACCAAGAAGGCCCTTCATTTCTTGCAGTGAGGGAACCAGCAGAAGACCCCCAGAAGAGGACCTCAGGGCTGACCAATGGCGGTGGAGATGCTCCTTCAGATATGTATGTATATTATAGACAGAGGGACCCCTTAAACCCTAGAAATTATTAAATGCTAGGATTTTGATTATTTCGGGTGTGAAGGGAGAAATATAAGCTGCAGAGGGATTCCTGGGCAACCTGGCTAAGCTAGGGCCATTAAGGAACAATAGAGGGTCATTGGCATGCAAGAGAACTATCCTTCCCCCCATTCCCTGAGATGCAAGCAGACGGGGTATGGAAGGTTGCCTGGGTAACTGTGTGTTTGAGGTGACAGGAAAAGAGAAGTTTTGAGCAAGGGTTGCTGGGAGGAGGAAGGAAGAAGAAGGATCCATCTTTAGCAGGCTGACTGCAGAGCTGGCTGGGAGAGATGCCTTGGACAAGCCCCTCTTGAAAGGACCATGCTGTAAGATCTGGACTCTCTCCATGCAGACTGAAGGTGCAAATAGGTGAATAAATCATATTTCTCAAAGCTATGACAGTCTCCGTGGTGTCTCAATTCTCCAAATGACCACAGACCCTGGGAACCCCATAGGCTCTTGCCACTGCTCAGGGGGGAAAGGGGGAAACACTCAACTTTTGTAACAATATATATGTTTGTACTAGAAGCCAGGAAAGAGATAAGGTAACATTCTTTACCACAACCACCTTATGGCTATTTCCTGTCTTTTACACTGTGGGTTGCAAAATAATAATAATCATAATCAACCTGATAACAGAACTATAACAGCTTGTTGATTATTGAAACCCAGCTGCAAAGATCAAAATCCAGCACTAAACCCAGACTTGTATTATATAGTGATTCACCCATTATGGCCACCACATGGAAGGGCTTCCATCAGCCTTTCCATGGCAGTTCTTAATCATTGCCTCCACTATACCCTAACCATTCACAGTCGGAGCTAAGCAGTTTCTATAATCTCTTATTTCCCGGCACACAATTAGTTAATATTCACCAGGCAGTTTAGGGGGAAATGAAATACAAATATCATCTGGCTATTATTTTATTGAGTTATTCATTTAATATGCTGTAAACCGCTTTGAGATTTTTATTAAAAATATAAAGCAGTATAGAAATTTTTTAAAAATACAAAGTCACAAAAAAACCCACAAAAAGTCTTGACTATAAAAAAAAAGAAGCCGTGAACTAGCAAGAGACACCCTCAAACCACAATTCACAAAAGCATAGGAGAAAATAATTGTTTTGACCGGGCAACCACCTTCACTCTGAACAATATGACCTCACAATGGGGAATTGCTTGGAAAATGGCCCTGATTTCTGTTATTGAAACTGACTGTGAAAATGGATGATTTCAAAAGGCTTGGCTGTTGCAAAATTAAACCCCTGTAAGACACGCTTTAGAACAAAGGTGGACCAAAGGCCATTGCTAATTCATTACTGAAAGTATCACAGACTAATAAAGTAGAACGTTACAAAGTGCTTCTCATTTACAGTCGTGACCCTGAGAATCTGGGCTGATCATAAAGCCTTCTAAAAACAGAATCATATTTTTTTAGACACCTTTTCTTTAAAAAATGAAACAACTACAGTATTTACTCGAGTCTAATGCACCATCGAATCTAATGCACACCTCAATTTTCAGAACATTGAAACCAAAAAAAATATTTGCTGGTGAAATGTACCATTCAATCTAATGTGCACCTTAATTTTCGCCACGTAGTTTGGCCAAAAAAAAGTAAGCATTAGAATTGAGTAAATACGGCACATAAATTATGCCACAAATTTGAAGATTAATTCATCAATTAATTATGGTTCCATTGCCAATCTTACAATCAAACTAAATATCTCAAGAGTTCATCAAGCACAAACCCAATACGTTCCTACGATTTAAAATCCATGTACCATCCCTTATGAAACTACAGTTCATTTGATCTCTGTCAAAATTGTCCTGGCTGTTAAGGATATCCATTCTACCCCAGATGAGTTATTCTGATAATGTGTTTGATCAACGGAAAATACAGAGAAAACCTGAATTTCACAGGAGTGAAGCAATACAGCTAACTATCCTTTTCAAAGTTGTTTAGGTACATTGTACAAGCTGACCAGGAATCAAAATTACAATTCTAAGTTTATGGGAAGCTTCGTGAATTATGCAAGCAGCAAGCATTACTGAATATGCTTAAACTCTCCACACTTCTCCCTTGTGAAAGGGAAACTCACGCATCTCCTCTGCATGCTTGGGGAATGCATAACTTCCTGTTCACATGTTCTTCACATGTTATCCACAAGCACACATTTCCAGTTTCAGTACTTCTGCAAAGTCACCCAGTTTTCTACCTCCTATCTGCACTATTATCTACCTCTGTATATACATATAAGATTAATAGTGTCAAGTTGAAGTAATGTGAAAGATATTGTTAACATATAACCAAATGCCAATTACATGTACACCTGAACGTGCTTCACTGTATATATATAACTAGCACATTGAGCTATAACTGTTAAATCTTCATTTGATAACAGTAGCTTTAATCATATTATGAAATGGTTATTCTGCAAAATTCTGATGCATACAAAGTGTTTAAAAGAAATCAAGTGGGCCCATACCATTGTGAGCCTTTTTAATATGCACATGTGCTGGTAAGAGACTAACTGTTCAAATGCTGGTTTTCTGGGTGCACTATTCTGTATTACCACCTCTTCCTCCCTCCCTCCCTCCCTCCCCTCCCCCTCAGTTACTGTTGTTAGAAAGTTAAAATTGGAGGGTGGAGCTGGGATGAGAAAACTTGCCATTTCCCTAACCCTCCCTACTTTTTCTTCAGAATTTGAGCATTGTGGGGAATGAAGTGGCCCACAGCCAGTCTTGAGATTGGAAAACCAATGTTAGGCAATGTACCACAATATACCACTTTAAAACAGTCACGGCTTCCACAAAAGAATTCTGGGAGCTGTAGCTTCTTAAGTGTGCTGAGTGCTGTTAGAAGACCCCTATTCCCCTTCCAGAGCTATACTTCACAGAGTGGTTTGACAGTCAAGCCTTCTTTTCAGGGATTGTAGCTCTAGGAGGGGAGAAATGGAATTTCTGTATGCTGTCCTCACTGCTGAACTCTACACATTCAACAGTTATGTCTGCATATAATTTATACACATACAGCTCATAGGGCCTTCTTGCCATGCAGATCTGAACCTACAATTTCCAATAAAATAGCTTTCAAATAAAAATGCCTGGGGCAGGAGCTGCTGCTCATATTCTGCCCCTCCTCATGTGTGCCCAATAAACACAGATTAAAGGTCTGAAAGGGGCTAAGGTAAATGCTGCCGCTCCATTTGCTTGCATCACTGCTACTTACCAGGAGGCAGATGGGAAGGGTTGAGGAGGTGGGGAGGTTGGCATGGAATGAATCCCATGATCTTGAGATTAAGAGTCTCATGCTCTAACAACTGAGCTATCGCCATTCAGGAAGTATATTGCATTTATTGAATGCAAGTGTCATAAAGCTTTGTAAAAATGAACTAAAAATCTCAAGTCACAAACCAGACGCATTACCACTTTTTAGAATAATCATAAGGTGCCCTCTGCTCATCATTTGCATACAGTCATGGTTTTTGCTTCTGAATCATGATAGGAGTCAAAAGTGAGCGTAGAATTGCTTAAGAGTTATTTAAAAAACAATACAGTGACCATCATACAGTGGGCTTTGTTCTTGAGTTAATAATACAGCTGCAATGACCTACTTATGGGCAAGTTATCTGATTTAAGAACTAATCTAGAAGAATTGGAAGTGTGCTTGAAAGTTCTTAAGGTAGAAGTGAAGTTAATTTCACAAGAAAAGGAATAAAGATGATTCAGAGAACTGCACACCTGCATCTTAACTTCACTTCTATCTCGAGACCTTTCTTAGGCCTTAAAAAGAAACATTAATGAAATATGAAATATGGTTTATAAAGGGGGATAGACCTTATGAACGCTCCTTTATAATAGTCTCATTTATTTATATCTAATTTGAAATATATGTTAGGTATGATTTAAGCTGGGTGGTGAATGTACGCAGTTGCGGCCTGGTGAATGTGCACAATGGCTGGTTATTATGCACATTAACCACTCAACTTACATTTTTAAAAACTTGGAGCACAAACATTAAAACACTGATTGCCTTCTGTCACACCACAAGATGTAAAAGGAAGTAGTTCAAACTTTAGAAGAGAGGAGAAAACTAGGAATGGTTCCACAGGAAAACATAGCTTCTCTCCTTGCTCTGAGATGTAACACCCTGCCTTCCACAAGGACCTGCCAACCCCTCATTCCAAACTTCTGTAAAAGTACGGTAAATCTGGAGGCAGATTAATTTGATATCCCACTTTTTAAATAAATAAATAAATATGTGGTTTGGGGGCAAAAAGAACTGCAGCAGACCTAGTCTATTTAAAGTTAGGAATACACTATACCTTCCAGATATTGTCCCCAAAGCACTAAAACTCAGCTTGTCAGGGCAGCTCTCTGAATGAAATTTGTGGACCTCAATTGCAATCCAGTGATAGGAAAGTTTCCCCCTTCTTCTGTCAGGACATCAGTCCTGCCATACATTACTACAGCATGTTGGGGAAATTGTGTCTAACAAAAACTCCTTTATGATGACTTGGTGGGTAGGTCTACCTTATGCTAAGGGATTAAATGATTCACTTGTTTTGGGTCCAGTTGATTCCCCCCCCCCTCCAAGTTACATTGGCTGTCAGTAAAGCATGAGACACTTAATCCCAGGGTCATGGGTTCAAGCCCCAAGTAGGGCAAAATATTCCTGCATTGCGGGGGTTGGATTCTATGATTCTATGACTGTGGCCCTGATCTATGCTTTGATTTGACTTACTGAATGGTGCACCAACCTAGCAGTTTGAAAGCACGTCAAAGTGCAAGTAGATAAATAGGTACCGCTCCGGCGGGAAGTTAAACGGCGTTTCCGTGTGCTGCTCTGGTTCGCCAGAAGCGGCTTAGGCATGCTGGCCACATGACCCAAAAGCTGTACACCGGCTCCCTCGGCCAATAAAGCGAGATGAGCACCACAACCCCAGAGTCGGTCACGACTGGACCTAATGGTCAGGGGTCCCTTTACCCTTTACTGAATGGTGCACCTTCAGCCAAGCACCTTTCTGCAACACACTTATGTTCAGATTAGGTGGAGATGATCTTGCTTCACAACAAAGAGGAGAACCAGATGCTCCTTTGGTTGCTTATCTCACCCAGAGTTGTTACTGAATTTCAATTTGACCAACATTTTGAGGTGAATTTGAAGATTCCTGAATTGGCAAAGTATCTCAGAAATTTCAAGGGTAGCAAAAATAATGTTGATGACTAGTGCAAGTCCTCAGGTGAATTCCGCACTTCCTTACACTGATGTTGAACTCCATCCATGGCAGAATTTGAGGTGAATTTGGAGGTTCCTGCTGAGCAGGGGAAGGAAGGATGGATTCCAAAGGCACTGTAGTGCTCAGCTGGGCTTTCACCCCAAGACAGTCCATCACATCAGCCTTGTGTTGGGTGAGATTGTACATAGAGACTTTGTGTAAGTGGGCAGCTCCTACGAGCAGCACAAACCTGATTGGTTTGATGTGCAGGTGCTTTTGTGCCTCATCCTGGTAGATCTACCAGCTACTCTTTAGGAACAATGCCTGCATAATGCAGCCTCATGCTCCCTTCCTGCCACAATCACCAACTGATGTTCTAAGCGGTAGACTTTGGGGCAACAGCAGAGCCCCCTTCAAGTGTCACTCAGTGGCAGCTTCTGAGTGGTGTTTTCACCCCTTCACACACATAGTGCCAAAATAATTAACAAAAAATTTATCCATATGGTTTCCATATATATCTCTATATACTAAACAAGGCCTCCATTCTTTAGTACCCATTTAAAAATATACAGCTAGCCTGAATTCATAAGCAGGCTATCAAGGGGACTTACCTCAGGTAAACATGGTTAAGACTCATCAAAGTGTTTATATAAAATGTGTCTGCCGCCTAGTGATTAAAATAGCCTCCACATAAATTGATAAATTGTATGATTTGGAATGACTCCTGAACAAAATGTTCAAAGTAACTGTGGTAAGCATCTCTGGAGCAGTCCTAAATTTCCTTGGTACCTCTACAGATTGACCCTCTAAATATGAAGGCTAATGTCTCAGAGCCTGGAAATCAAACATTTTCATTTTTAAAATTTGTTGTTGTTGTTCTGTTGTTACAAATGCAGCAATATAATTTCACACTTCTAGAGAATAGTAAAGAAGCATTACTCACATTCTGGATTAGTTGTGCAGAGCAGACCACTGGTGCAAAAAGCGCCTTTTCTCTTCTGTTCTATCCTCCTACTGTGTCAAAAATCTGACCCTTGAGTCACTTCACTCTTTATGGCTGTTTGTCCCTGGGCTTCCTAAGTACAGCTGGCACAACACTGGATTTGACAAAAGTGAAAGTGTCATAAGACCTCCTCTTAACTCCAGCCCTGTACATCCATCCACCTGTTGAAACTGCTTAAAGGAATACCATCCCACAAATGTACCATGCCAGTGATTCCCAACTGATGGTCTGTGGACCCCCTGGGGTCCACATAACCTACCCAGGGGGTCCATGACACCATTCATGTAACAAAAACTACCACAGAGGTATAAAAAATTTCAAAAATAGGGAGTCTGTGACTTGGCATTTGCAAAACGGGGGGTCCACCATATGTAGCTAATTGAGAACCAGTGTACTGTTCAATCTTTGTTTATGACACACTCTGTTTTGGAAGCGTATGTGTTTTGGAGGCTGCACAATTTTAATGTTCAAAGAGTGTACTGATGATTACATTTATTGAGGCACGCAAGTGCACTAGTAAATATACTTCATCAGTATACAAATGATACTCAGCTCTACCTCTTGTTTAAACCAGAACCAGTAAGGGCAATGAATGTCCTGTATCTGGGAGAGGTTGGAGGTTAATGGATTGAAATTGAATTCTGACAAGAGAGAAGTACATTTTCTAGGAGACAGGGGGCAGGCAAGTGTGGGGGACTCCCTGGTCCTGAATGGGGCAACTTTGCTCCTAAAGGACCAGGTGCACAGCCTGGGGGTCAAGTACAATACCAAATGCTATGTGGAATGTGATTATATAGCTCAGTCAGTAAAGCATGATAATAATAATAATAATTTATTATTTATACCCCGCCCATCTGGCTGGGCCTCCCCAGCCACTCTGGGCGGCTTCCATAGAAACCAAAAATACACTAAAATATCACATGTTAAAAACTTCCCTGAACAGGGCTGCCTTAAGTTGTCTTCTGAATGTCAGGTAGTTGTTTTTCGCTTTGACATCTGCTGGAAGGGCATTCCACAGGGCAGGCGCCACTACCGAGAAGGCCCTCTGCCTGGTTCCCTGTAGCTTTGCTTCTCGCAATGAGGGAACCGCCAGAAGGCCCTCGGCGCTGGACCTCAGCGTCCAGGCAGAACGATGGGGGTGGAGACGCTCCTTCAGGTATACTGGACCGAGGCCGTTTAGGGCTTTAAAGGTCAGCACCAACACTTTGAATTGTGCTCGGAAACGTACTGGGAGCCAATGTAGGTCTTTCAAGACCAGTGTTATATGGTCTCGGCGGCTGCTCCCAGTCACCAGTCTAGCTGCCGCATTCTGGATTAGTTGTAGTTTCCGAGTCACCTTCAAAGGTAGCCCCACGTAGAGCGCATTGCAGTAGTCCAAGCGGGAGATAACCAGAGCATGCACCACTCTGGCGAGACAGTCTGCAGGCAGATAGGGTCTCAGCCTACGTACCAGATGGAGCTGGTAAACAGCTGCCCTAGACACAGATTTGACCTGTGCCTCCATGGACAGCTGTGAGTCCAAAATGACTCCCAGGCTGAGCACCTGGCCCTTCAGGGGCACAGTTACCCCATTCAGGACCAGGGAATCCTCGACACCTGCCCACCTCCTGTCCCCCAAAAACAGTACTTCTGTCTTGTCAGGATTCAACCTCAATCTGTTAGCCGCCATCCATCCTCCAACCGCCTCCAGACACTCACACAGGACCTTCACCGCCTTCACTGGTTCTGATTTAAAAGAGAGGTAGAGCTGGGTATCATCCACATACTGATGAACGCCCAGCCCAAACCTCCTGATGATCTCTCCCAGCGGCTGCATGTAAATGTTGAAAAGCGTGGGGGAGAGGACAGAACCCTGAGGCACCCCACAAGTGAGAGACCAGGGGTCTGAACACTCATCCCCCACCACCACTATCTGAACACGGCCCAGGAGGAAGGAGCGGAACCACTGTATGACAGTGCCCCCAGCTCCCAGCCCCTCAAGACGGTCCAGAAGGATGTTATGGTCGATTGTATCAAACGCCGCTGAGAGATCCAGCAGAACTAGGAAACAGCTCTCACCTTTGTCCCTAGCCCGCCGGAGATCATCAACCAGTGCGACCAAGGCAGTTTCATTCCCATGATGAGGCCTGAATCGCGACTGGAAGGGATCCAAATGGTCCGCTTCTTCCAGGCGTGCCTGGAGTTGTTCAGCAACCACTCGCTCAATCACCTTGCCCAAGAATGGAAGATTTGAGACTGGGCATGAAACTCTTAATTTCAGGGTTGTGGCCCTTGTGGTCCCTTCCAACTCTTCAATGCTGTGATTCTATGATACAACTGTCATGGGCAAATATTGGACAGTGGCACCATAAATAAGGACTTCTCATGACATTCTGCACATTTTTAACAGTTTGATTGTTTGGTTTAGCAAATTATTTGAGAGTCCAAATGCTTTTTCCTTGATTTAAAAAAAAGTTAAACACAAGCAATGTTGCCCCTTTCTCCTACAAGAATCAATTCCTTTGCATTGAGATGGGCAGGTGGAGGTGGCCAGGCGAAGTATAACTTTTCCAAGTTCTGGTAAGGATCATTATAAAATGATATTTCCCATGTTTGCTCATTTGGTAATGCTCTGACCCAGTTTAGATAAATAACACGCAGTTCAGAGTGTACCCTTCCATGGCTGCATTACGGAACTTCTCCTTTCTCTTTTCTCAAGAAGGCAAGTAAGGAAACATCCAGAGGGTTCGTCTGAAGTGTTTCAACTATGGCAATACACACTAGTAAAAGGACCCCTCCCTTAATATGTGTGTATGCAATGGTGCACAGGAATGCAAAATTAAGAACAGGGAAAGCTATCTGTGGTGACACAGAGAGTGAGCGGGGGGGGGGGGAGCACAACACAAATTGCTGAAATTTCAGGGTTTCCAAAAGGAACAGTAAGGAGGAGCAGCAACCAAACTAAAGGCAATTCCAGATGACCCTAAATATTATCCAGGTTGAAGAACGAAGTGGTTAGAGATGTGTAAATATGTCAATTTCAGTTTCTTCTTTTTCCAGTCTGAAGATTAGGGTCCAGTAGCGGACGACTCTGGGGATGCGGCGCTCATCTCGCTTTACTGGCTGAGGGAGCCAGCGTACAGCTTCCAGGTCATGTGGCCAGGATGACTAAGCCGCTTCTGGCAAACCAGAGCAGCGCACAGAAATGCCATTTACCTTCCCGCTGGAGCGGTACCTATTTATCTACTTTGACGTGCTTTCAAACTGCTAGGTTGGCAGGAGCAGGGACTGAACAACGGGAGCTCACCCCGTCGCGGGGATTCGAACCACCAACCTTCTGATTGGCAAGCCCTAGGCTCTGTGATTTAGTCCACAGTGCTACCCACATCCCAGTCTGAAGGTTAGTTCTCCATATTCCACATTGGTTTGTGGTTGTTATTTTTTAAAGAAAATTCATGGGAAGGACTCACTCTGAAGTTGATGGATCCTCCTTAAGTAGATGTTGGATGGCAATCTGCCATGGATGCTTCACTTGAGCTTCCTGCATTGCAGGGGGTTGGACTAGATGACCCTCAGGGTCCCTTCCAACTCTAGAATTCTATAATTCTATGATTCTTGAAAATACATGAAAATGTCATGAAAATTAATCAGCATTTTAGTACACATTTCTCTTAATATACACACGTTTATGCAATTTTGCCTAAAGTATGTAAATTTGAAAAGCTAAATTTCCCCTACTATAATGCATTTTATAGGTTATTTTCTCTAATATATGCATTTAAATGCAGTTTACAATAGTATGTGCATTTTTGTACATATTCCATGGCTGGAGAACTGCACTGCAAAATTTGGAGCAGTGTAAAGGATGGTTGTATTTCAAGTCACATATTGTTTTAGAAAAAATTTTCCTTCCAGTAGCACCTTAAAGACCAACTAAGTGAGTTCTTGGTATGAGCTTTCGTGTGCATGCTTTCTGTAATTGTTTTAGAAAGTGTGAATTAGGTAAATTCATATTTAAATGTGAAATAATTCAATGTTGCTCCCCTACACTAGAAGTGGTGGACCTATTCTTCAGGGTTATGCATTACAATGGGTGGATTCAAAATAAAAAAAATAGCCATTTACAGCAGGACTGGGCAGAAGGTAGAATTTAGCAGTAGATCTTAGTATTATTAAGTAGATTAGAAAGAATTTTTTTATCCCAGTTGAAGGAAGGAGGGATAGGGGGGACCAGAACTGTGAGTAGGGGGAGTGCTAGTTTGGAAGAATTGTGAGCTCAAAAGAAATTCCTGGGCTCAGAATCCTTAACTTCGAAGATTATGTCATTTGCTCCAGGCTCTGCTTGATGTTTGTTGGAGTTCTAGCAAAAGCGAAGCAGATCCTAGAAGCCTGAAATATCCCTACTGCCAGATTTACAGCCATCTGACTAAGGTGGCTCTGGAAACTTGAAGCCTGAACTTCAGCCTCTCTCATTGTTTGATTTTACATACAAAAGCACAAAACCTGATGGACAAGGATTTTCAGTTTGTACTCATCCCCAGAATAAATAAAACAATGTTTCAGCTTACAATAAACACAATCTTCTCTTTTCTGAAGAGGGAAGAGGTGCCAACACAGGGAATATGTAGGTTCCTTTTTGACTGTTAAGAGTCGCTTCCTATTAATTACCGTATTTTTTGCACCATAACACTCACTTTTTTCCTCCTAGAAAGTAAGGGGAAATGTCTGTGCGTGTTATGGAGTGAATGCCTGTGGGTGGCGGGGGGGGGGATCTGCTGCAGTTGTGAGCAGATGATCCATGGTTCCCCTTCCTTCCCTCCTCCGTGATTACAAAGCATGGATCCACATGGATCCTCAGGATTTTTGCATTGGGCTACTCCAAACTCACTGTCAGATCACATGTCTGTGGCCACATCATGAACCACAAAAATCATATATCCACTATTTCGTTTAGAATATTTTTTTCTTGTTTTCCTCCTCTAAAAACTACGTGCGTGTTATGGTCTGGTGCGTGTTATAGAGCGAAAAATACGGTAGATCTTGTCATTATTAAGGATGCGAAATATTTGCATCATCCATCCAGTGTTGAATGAAAAATACTGTGGTACCTCGGGTTAAAAACTTAATTTGTTCTGGAGGTCTGTTCTTAACCTGAAACTGTTCTTAACCTAAAGCACCACTTTAGCTAATGGGGCCTCCCGCTGCCGCCGCACGATTTCTGTTCTCATCCTGAAGCAAAGTTCTTAACCCGGGGTACTATTTCTGGGTTAGTGGAATCTGTAACCTGAAGCGTCTGTAACCTGAGGCGTCTGTAACCCGAGGTACCGCTGTATACAGTATCAGGTCCAAAGTTACTTTATTCTCCCTTGTTTGCATACAGCTTATCTAAATATTGCTTCTCATCTGTGGTTCCATCATGGTTATTGCTGTACAAAACTTCAACATCACAGAAACAAGGAAATGCACTCAAAGGCACCGGCTATTATCTATGTAATGAGTTTGAACCATTACAATGATTTATACATGGTGCTAATTGCTTAATCATCATGAATGAAGCTCAATTGCTGACTGCATTTATTGACAATCATAGCCAAAGTTTTGTAAATAACTCAGATTTTATTATTTGTACAGAAAGGGGGGGCAAACAAATATCTGAAAAATATATGTGCAATGAATATTATTTTTCTCCCCAGCACACTCTGATTACAATGAAATTAATACAACATGGGTTTGATCTAAATGTTCCCTTCATCCAACAGAAGGAGTGACTACAATCCAATACTGGTTATTTATTTACATTATTACTTACCCCCTCACACATAAGCTGGCGAACAACAATTTTTGTATTTTAAACACTGGAAGATTTTTTTAAAACAAAAATTAAAACATTTCTTTAAAAGAAAAAAAAAGCACGTAGCATCAAAAAAACCAGTAGTATCAAAATCCAGCACAAGTTTTTTAAAACAAAAACAAATCCACATTATAACAACAGGAACAGTGTAAAAACAGTTTGCCACGATATTATTCTGGGTCACTGCCTTATTTATTATAGAGTAGGAATAAGTACATGTGAAATTGTTGCAACCTATCAAACAATTGCAATATTTTTAGCAATTTCAGAGAGCACTTGCTGGAAGGGAGGGGACGCTGGCCTATTTGTGGTCTGTTTAATTCTGAAATATGCACTTTGGATGGTCAAATGTTTTAAAATCAGCAAACTTTGGAAAATTGTGACATCCTAGAAAAACACGCTGGTCCATTGCCTAGTCATATGTTACTTTCAGATATATTGAAGTTGTCAGAAGGTGATTTCACCACATTCATTTCATATGCTGCCTGCTAGTATTTAGTTGCCACCCTGGAGCTAATCCATCTCCATTGCTTTTATCCATATAAGAACATAGGGAGCTGCCTTATCCTCTGGAGCATGGGTAGGCAAACTAAGGCCCGGGAGCCGGAGCCGGCCCTATCGCCTTCTAAATCCGGCCCATAGGCAGTCCGGGAATCAGTGTGTTTTTACATGAGTAGAATGTGTCCTTTTATTTAACATGCATCTCTGGGTTATTTGTGGGGCATAGGAATTCGTTCATTCCCCCTCCCCCAAAAAAATATAGTCCGGCCCCCCACAAGGTCTGAGGGACGGTGGACCGGCCCTCTGCTGAAAAAGTTTGCTGACCCCTGCTGGAGTAAGATCACTGGAGTAAAATCATCTACCGGTAACTCATTATTGTCCACTGGAAAGCACTGGCTCCCGGGAGTTTTATTTATTTATTTCATAAAAATTATATACTTATATATAAAAGCATATTTTATATTATTATATAAACAAAACCTCAAAGCGGTTTTAGACCAGGAGTCTCTCCCAATCATATCTGGAAATGCCAGGGAAATGGCTTGAAATCTGTTTCATGCCACTGAACCACAGCTCTTCTACATCAGCTCTCACTATTTGCATTTGAGCAACAAAGCCACCACATGAAACTCAGTTAACCAAATAATTTTGTGGTCACTTGTGATGGACTGACTGGATGCAAAAGGGGGGGCACCAGCTGTGGGAAAGCCAAAGGAAACCCTCAGGGGAAGAAGGCTCAGAGCAAGGGGAGTGGGGGTGGGATGACAATGGGTGCCGGAGGCAGAAGAAAGAGCAGAATCAGAGGAGGAGGAAGTGTCAGAAGCAGAAGAGGTAACTGGATTTAATGAGCAGGAAGAAGCTGTGGCAGAGAGTGGTTCAGACTCCAAGGCTGAAGCAGAAGCTGGAGAGGAGGTTGGCCAAAGAGGCAGAGTTGAGACAGGCTGCTGAAGAATCCAGGGAGTCTCCCTTTCCTGCTGCAACCAGCTTTCCTCTGCCCTGGTCTCCTAGAACACACAGAGAAATGAAAAGAGCAGAGATTGGTTGTGTGCAGGTGTCATTTGTGACTGCTTGGGAAACACCCTAGAAAGGAGGTGTCTTTGAGAGCAG
Organism: Podarcis raffonei; assembly: GCF_027172205.1. Lineage (NCBI taxonomy): Eukaryota > Metazoa > Chordata > Lepidosauria > Squamata > Lacertidae > Podarcis > Podarcis raffonei. The sequence continues at coordinate 60,641,207 of NC_070607.1, forward strand.
TGGGAAGGTGGGGACCTTCAATTCTCGCAACTGCCTCATCGGAGCAAGACCTACTGGGAAGAGTTGCTGGGGTCACTAGGCCTGCACTGTTTTGGTTTCTTTGAACAAAGAAACACTGACACCATGTTTTTTAATGCTGACCTATGTTTGACTCCAGCTCCTGACATCACCTCTCTCAATACAAAACTCATACAGTGGTACCTCGGGTTAAGTACAGTGGTACCTCGGGTTACATACGCTTCAGGTTACATACGCTTCAGGTTACAGACTTCGCTAACCCAGAAATAGTACCTCGAGTTAAGAACTTTGCTTCAGGATGAGAACAGAAATCATGCGGCCGCGGAGCGACGGCAGCGAAAGGCCCCATTAGCTAAAGTGGTGCTTCAGGTTAAGAATAGACCTCCGGAACGAATTAACCCGAGGTACCACTGTGCTTAACCTGAAGCACCACTTTAGCTAATGGGGCCTCCCGTTGCCGCCGTGCCGCCAGACCACGATTTCTGTTCTCATCCTGAAGCAAAGTTCTTAACCCAAGGTATTATTTCTGGGTTAGCAGAGTCTGTAACCTGAAGCGTATGTAACCTGAAGCGTATGTAACCCGAGGTACCACTGTATATGAATCATGGCTAAGATGATCACAAGAGCAAGGATCCAGAGAGTGATCTGAGATGCACCCAAGATCTAGCACATAACCAGTATATATTTTAATACTAACCCCCAATTCTGAGCAGCATCTCATGTCATAGCACAAACTGCTTTTGAAAATTCCCTTAATTTCCAAAGGCACACACATACTGCAAAGACTCATTCTAATTCACAGAATTAGAAGCCTTATAAGTGTCTAGGTCCTGGTGATTGCTTTAAAACTAATAAGAGGTGTACCTCACATTGTATTTCTGATATAATTTTATGTCAATATCAGAAGGGGACAATATAATGCAGAATGACTGCTGCTTAGACATAGAATAGATTACATAATGAAAGCTTTCAAAATTCTCTGTTAACTATATGCAACCTCATTTGAGAAGGCAGTCAATCAGTTTCTCTCAAGTCTTCGGGATTTGCCCCATGGCTGAGCAGGGAATATTCATTTTCAACTAGGACCTCAACTAAAACAGAGAGAGAGAGAGAGAGAAATATTAGGTTATATCATAGAAGCTAAATTATTTGGAACTACTTTTATGTCCTTGTCTCTAAAGTACTTGAACGTGGTCCAAAACAGGATGGCTTGACAACCACCAACTCTGCAAAGATATTTTTTTTAAAAAAACCCCACCTCAGCCTCATTTTTGCTATTTTATTCAGTAGTTTCCATGTGATGAATATACCCTGACTCCAGATTTCAACATTCTACAGCCACGAGAAGCTTTAATACCATTTGAGCATTAATAGTATCCTATCATAACAACCCCATACAAAGCAGTAGTTTTAAATTAATGTAAGACACCAAAGAACTGTACTATATTAGTCGGTTAAACATAATAAAGCTTGCTGATCATAGCTTCTTCTTTTTTAAAAAATTTAGTCATCCAGTAATTATATCAGAACCTCCTTATTACAAAAGATATTGAAAATGAGGGCAAAAGGGTTTAAACAGATGGGAGCCATGCACCAGAACTATGAAACTGTGATTTTGCAAAGTTCTAAATCCCACGGGGAATCTCCATGCACAGAGGAGGGAAGACTCTCTGCTTTAAACCGTCACCCTCAGACTCAATAAATAAAACACAATAAGAGAGATGTGCTGAAGGGGGTGTTCCATCACTGCCCCTCACATATTTCTTTGCATGCAGAAACAATGAGAGAGAGAGGGGGGGGAGAGAGAAAGGAAGGAAGGAAGGAAGGAAGGAAGGAAGGAAGGAAGGAAGGAAGGAGCCCATTGCACACAATTGTGCAATGGATTGTGGCCAACATTTTGGGAAGGAGGTTAATATTATTGATATTCATCTAACAAAGGAAATTTAAGACACAGAAGCAGAAAGAACGCATACCTTTGTCAGTGTCTAGGGCAGATTCTTGTTCATCCGCTGAGCCTATTTGCTCTTCCATGGGTCGTTCTCCTGAACAATGTCGGCCAGCCAGTGCTATTGCTCCTTCGGGGTTTCTTGCAGGAATGTCATTTGAAGCTTTTGGTAAAAACCCAACAGATAATTACATTTTCATCCATTGACTACTGGGGTAGCTTCTGTGGCTAAGAAGACATACCACTAGTCTCAAAATAAATTGATGTTTCAATATGTTATGCAGGTTTACTAGATGTGGCAGTGAGAGTTGTCCCAGAGAAGCCAGTGAGCAAAATAATATTCATGTGCAAATAGCTTGTGCTTTGAACATCTTAAAAGCAATGCTTTGCCCCCACCCATCCTGTCCTGGCAAATGTCACACCACCACCACTGATGGAGCTCTGGGTCCATCACATACCACTACTGCTTCTGACATTTAACAATAAAACAAACTCAGATTGGCTCTCTACCTCTCTATTGAGGCAAAAATCATGGATAACTTAGGCCCTCACCTGATAAGTCACACTGTTTACTGAAGATAGGAGACCTAAGAAACCAGGAGTGGTGGGTACTCTGCCTTTTCTGAATAGGATCACATTCCCTGTAAGAACCAGGTACACAAGATTTGGGGCAGAGGAGCATTCTTGAAGCCAGTACTGCTCCTTGATAACTAAATATTCCTTTTTTTCCAGTTGACTTGCCAGCTGCACCCTCTTCTGGAAAAGGGAGAGTTTGCACCTATCATAGATACCATGGTGGTAACTTCTAGATTAGACTACTGCATAGCAGGTTTGGAAAATTCAGCAGGTCCAATATACAGCTGCACAATCACTAATTGGGGGTAGTTTTACAGGCCATATTGTGCCAGTATTGAGAGAACTGCCTGCCCATTTGTTTCTGAGCTAAAGTCAAGGTACTGTTGTTAAAGCTCCACATGGCTTGGGACCAGGATACCTTAGAGAATGAATTCTGCCGTGCCAATGTCCTCAGGAACTGAGGACATTTTGCTGAGAGCTTCCTCCAGGTGCTTGTCCTGGCTGAGAGAAGAAGTGTGACCTTTTTGGTAGTGGCAACCCAGCTTTAAAACACTGTCACTTATAAGGCCCATGTTGCTACTGTAGCTCTTTCGCCTCATTTTTCTAAGGTTAAAGTCTTATGCTGCCAGGCCTTCAAGAAACATGTTCTTGCCCTTCTGCTGTTTCCTTATATACCTTGTAGGAATTATGTTTTTAGCACTTAGGTTGCAATCTTATACCTGCTTACCTGGGATTAAGCCTCATTGAGCTCAGTATGGCTTACTTCTAAGGAAAGAATAGGCTCTTACAGTACTTTTGGTGATTCAAGTGCATTGATATAATGGATACATGGACAAATGCTCCAGCTTAAATCAGACGCACTTTGGACCAGCAAGATCTAGTCAACCTGCATCCATTGTGAATGAAAACTGAACATGACGCCAGTAAGGGCTGTCTTGTGCCATATTTTGCTGCCCCAACAAGAACCAAATGCACAAAAGCACCAAGAGAATAGACGGCTTTGCTTACCATCTTTCTTTCGCTTCCTTATCTTAAGAAATACAATGATAACAGCTGCAGCCAGAACAAGAAATCCAAGCAAAATTGGTATCACAATTGGAAGTAGATTTAGTTCAGTTTCAGACAATCTAAAAATAGACATAGTACAAAAAAGACCTTTTTGGTTTGGTTTGGGTTTGGGTTTTTTTGCTTGTCATCATGTGTAAACTTTTACGTCCCCAGTGGCTGGTGAATGTCTGTTACACATCTGTCTCTTTTGGTGTCAGTGCAGGGATCAGGAGCAGCTCATACAAGTTAGCAGCCCAAACATTAGACCACGAAGTTGCCATCATGAGTCAGATGGAAGACAGGAGCCAAAATCTCAAGTAACAGACCAAGAGGATGTCAACAGGGAAACAGGAATGGCTCAGGAAGCAATAGTGAGAGAGAAGTAGAGGGCCTTAATAGCAATGGCATTCATCTTTTGTACAGGGTGGGGTGGATATTTATTTTACTTTTTCTCCTTATGGTCCACGCAAAATTATTTTATTGTAAGCATCACAATGAAAAAGATATCAATATTGTTTATAAAAAGTGCAGAGTTGATTGGGGTGAAACCTTGGTGCTGGGAGTGCCAGTTTCTTCATCACTCCAATGGTTCTGCTGCCGGCCTGGAAGGTAAGTCAGGCAGACTGTAAAGGACAGGGTGGGGCAACACTCCGGTGAAGATGGAAACCCCCAACCAGCCAGATGATAAATTGGTAAATGGTAGCACATCAATAGCAGGTCCCAAGGTAAGGGAAATTGTGACGAAAAGGCAGGAGATAGTAAGGACAAGTAGCAGAGGAGGAGAAGTTGAGCAGCCCAGGATAAAAGGGAGACAAGAAGATGGGGGAGATTGAATAAGCAGGGGAGAGAGGAAATAAAGGCAAATCAGAAGGGGTAGAAGCTGGCAAGCAATGCCTCAAAGCAGCATCACCCAGTGGAATCAAAAGGAGTTCGGGAGTTCACCTTGGTGAGAGAAAGGTGGGGGGGGGTCCACAGACAGGGCCCCTACACTACAGGTGCCTTAAGCATTACTGGCTAGTAAAAATACTTGGTTAAAAGCATTCTTGATGGCATCTCATGATGCCATGAGTGAGGGGCTCACCAGGTTATTTCTGGAGATAAGCAGTGGTTTTTTACTTTAGGGGTACTCTCATTTTCCTACTCATATTGAAATACTGCCCCTTAATGAGGCCAAATTTAGATTCACAAAATGTTTAGGTGTATGCATACCTCTGCGTACCCCCAGGAAGAAAGCACTGGAGATAAGGGATAGTCTGGTGTTCTAAAGATCCTTGCTACCTTTAGGACTTGGGGCAAAAGAGTTCAAAATTACCCTTGTGTTGTGGTGGGAATTGGCATGTTTTGCCCTTTACAATAGAGCCACAGTCACCCTAAACTAACTCTTCAGAGACTTCAATCTAGCAGAGGGTGTGGCAAAAAAAGGATGCAACCACCAATCACACACACACACACACACAGAGAGAGAGAGAGAGAGAGAGAGAGAGAGAGAGAGAGAGGAGAAATGCACAGGACACTCAAACATTTACCACTCCCTCCCCACCCTTTTGATGATTGCTCCAATTTCTGCCCAGTCTACAAAATTGCACCCTTCCCACCCATCAGTTCATCAATTTTGTCTAATTTTTCTATAGACCTTGAATTTTGTTTTTTTGTTTGAAATAACATTTGCAGCAGTGTAATAAGTCTTAACACCAGTGAAAGGAGTGCCATCTACTGGCTCATCCTTATTTCTTGCAACGCATAATTCTTTTTCAACGTTTACTTTCTAAGCATTCGACTGGCTATTCTGGGAAACTGCAGTTCATCTATTAAGTGTGCAGAACACTAGCAGCTCTCCCCCATTTACACATGCTAGTATTTTAACTGGAAGATTCAGCACATTAGTTTGGATCAGTTTCTCATTCTTTCCTTGGCATCAGCTGCTAAACTACCCTCTGGAAGTGCTGGCGCCTATTTTTCAGACTGGTTGGATGACATTTTTTTAAACTTAAATTTTAGAGAAATGGCTGGATGCCACTGAGCATGAGAATGTGCTTAAACTAGACAAGGCATCTTCTAACTTTACCTTTGCCTGTAAACTTCATTTGTAGCTGTCACATAACTTTGGGGAGATGTCCAGATTGTTTGTGGCTCATATGTGGTTGCTGTATCATTTACGATGTTGAAGAAAACCAATTCTGTTAGGAGGAAAAAGATTCTGTAATTGAGGATCATTGAAAATCAAGATGCTCTTGAATGTTCCTACACCAGGGGTGGCCAACTTGTAGCCCCACAGATGTTGCTGAACCACAACTCCCATCCACTGGCCCTGATCATTGATCATGTTGAGTGGGGATTATGGGAACAGTATTTCAGTGCTATTAACTGGAATTCAGAGGGAGTTGTCAGAAGAACGATGGCCAAGGCTTTGCTGGATGAAGCTGAAAGAGGCTACAGCATGGCAATGTAGGAACTGGGTCCTTCTCACCTTTACCTTTTGACTCCAGGAGGCAGTCGAGTAAGTGGAGGTTCTGCAGCCAGTACCATGGAAGATGCTGCACAGTTGATACATGGCTAGTTGGCCCTTCTGATGCCAGCAGCATCAGTTCCAGAGATGCTATCAACTCAGCAACTGTACAGTTGTATGGGGCAGCAGCACTGTCCTATTCCACCTAGCATTGATCAGAAAGAGGGATATCCACCACCTTTATCATGATGCAACAGCTGCCAGTGGTTTCACTTCATCAGGTCAGCTTTATTAGGCAGAGTGAGACAGCTGCCTCAGGCAGCAGGTGCTAGGGGCAGCAGCAACCCACTAGCTGTTTCTCCTGGCTGTAGCCTTCTGGTTGTGTGTGTCCTATCCTGCACCCCCATGATCAACCTAATCCTCTCAGAAGCACTGAGTGATGTTCTACTGTTGACAGAATTGAAATAACATCCAACTGCAGGCCAAGTTGCCTTCTGTGCATCAAAAGGTGAAGGAACCATCTTGTCTTTGTCCCATGTGGCAAAATGTATTGGGCCAGACCTGCACATAGCAAGCTATCTCACCACCTGGAGTCCACTTAGAATTGAGCTTTATGCTATTGTGGGACCCCTGATTGGATGTCTGCATGTGATTCACTGTGCAGGCATAAAGGGCAATGCTACAAAAAGTACCCCTAGGGTGAAGTAATGGTGCCTTATTAAGATAGTAATATATGTTTGAGCTGTACCACTTCAGACTACAGGGAATGTGGGGAATCTCATCTGATCACACACTGTGTATCTATCTGCCTATCTATCTATAATCTCCTTTCCCATTTTGCCACCCCACCCCACCGCTGCCCTGCCACCAAAGGCACCAGCAACCACCAAATCCTCTCTTACCTGGGTTGCGTGGCAGCGCCTGTGAAGTGGCGGTGGCAGCGGGTTCCAGAAAGATCTCATGAGGTGGCAGGGTGGACGTGGGGGTGCCGCCACTTAGGGTTCCACCACCCAAGACAGTTTCCTCAGTCTGCCACATGGGTGGGACAGCCCAGCCTTCCACATTAAAAAGGGAGGTCATGGAGAAAGTTATAGCCTTCCTTCCTTCCTAAAATCTAGTCACCCATGCGCAGGGAATCATTTGTACATTCATTTTTAAAATGCACCACCTCCCCACTGTCCCCCGCCCAACACACATGCACCCTACCTAAGAGCCAACTCTTCGCCTGGCACTTTCATTATACACCTTTTAACTTGGCTGATTTGATTGACATCCTATGCCCTTTTAAAATGTGGGGGTTTGGGGGGAAGGGTGTTATTGGGCCATTGTTTTTATTTCAATTATGTATTTTGTGGTTTCATATTTTGATTTTATTCTGTGACCTCCGGATATAGGGCGGTATATAAATTCAATAAATAATAATAACTCCTAGGGGCCAAGTTCCCTTCGCCCCTCCTCCCCAATAAAATATTCACCATTCAAAGTAGAGCAGCCCAGGATAAAAGGTGATAAAGTGGTGTGCAAGCACTGCATCTTGTGATCTATTATATGGGGTGGGGCTTACTTGCCCTCCCCTCCCCCCATATTATATTCAAGTGCACCTCTGCACACCTGCCAGGAACCACGTGCTATCATACATGCCTCATGTTCCCATAGAACCCTGATTGAGAAAGCAGAGCACAGGTATCATGGCAACAGCTCACCGGAGGGATTTGGAACAACTTCTCTTAGAAACGGCCCTGCCTGTTCTAACAGATTTAGCCACACACAGAAAGGCAAGGGATTTTATTCAGTAGCAGCCTCTTTCAACTGAGAGCCCCCCGTGGTGGGTTTACATGAAAAGAGTATATGCTCAGGCAAGGTCTGTGACTCCTCAACTTCCTCTGGGTATATCCACACTGCTCAGGGCAGGAACATTATCAACAGTCAGACACATGGAAGTGGTTTCAAGCCTATAGGATTAGAGCAGTCTTAAACAGTAGGTCTTGGACCACTTTTAGTGCTGCAACCTGCTCAGTGCCTCCTAGCTTGCCTGCCCCACCCCCTAGCTTTTCGGTTGCACAGATGCTGTGGGACTTCTTACCATGAGAGAAGGTTGTGAAAAAGAATTTAGCAATTTCCAAAAATGTATTGGGTACCAGCAGAAAGGGATGTCTCCATATAAGGTCATGTAGAATACGTCAATTGAAGCTAGACTTCACTTAATAAGCTGTGATTAATATGTGATTCCCTATACAGTGGAAGTGTCTAGACTTGACGAGTTTATCAGATGAGCTGCTAAGATAAGGAAAAGCTAAATGTTTTGGCAAGGAATGTTCTTTTGCATTTTACAACCCCTTTAGGCAGGTGGTTTCCAGAAGCACTGTAATTTTGTAATTGCTTTTAAAGAAATGCTAATACTTGAGGAAACATTTTTGCAAAACTGTGTGTCTAGTTCTGCCAGCACACTCTTTCGTGGGCAGCTTGGTTTTATAGAAGACTTTTAGTGTCACTAATTGGACCAGAAAAGTGACAGCAGAAACAAGCCCTAAGCCAGCCTGGCTTAGAAGGGGAGGTGGAAGGAAAGCATATTTGAAAAATTAACTTCCTACTGCTTTGGGTTGGGACTAGCAAGGAGAGGAGCAAGGCATTCTGCATCCCCCAAAACCAATCCCATGCCCAAGAATCATTGAAGCTCTGAAGAAGATTATCTCCCATATTTGCAGAGGGAGTATATGCATACCCACCAGCTCATAGGGCCATTATGACATTTGTGATTTTGTCATTTTACTTCTCTGCTTACCTTCTGTGACCTCCAGTTGTATGATGCTTGAGCTTGTATTGTCATCAGACGTTCCTGCTCCACATTTATACATTCCTGAATCTTCTTTTCTCAGTTTGTTTATGAAGACTTTGAAAGTTTCTGAGCTATTTCCAGCAGTAAAAACAATTCTTCCTTCTTGCTGTTTTCCCTTATTCATGCTAGTATCTGCTATGAGAGAACAGCCAGATCTCCTCATCTTACAAAAGGATCTCCTCATGCTTGACTTGGCAGTTTCCACTGGGCATTGGATCATCACTGACCCTCTCACTTTACCCCAAAGTATTTCAGGTGATTTTGGCATATTTGGACCTGTTTGGAGAAAATAAATCAAAGCATTTATTACTATCTCCCCCCCCCCGCCAGTCTTAAACAATTTTTCAAAGAATCATTACTACCTACTACAGCCAATAGTGCATGTATATGAAAATATAAAAAGGTGTTTTACTAGAGAAAGAGAAGAAATCAAGGGCACCTCTACCAATATCAATGATATTGGCACATCATTGGTACAATCAGCAGGAGAGGCCCGGTTGGTGGTGTTTCTGTTGGGTGATGTACAGTTCACACTGACCCATGATAGGGTCTCCTCAGAGGCTGAGTCCCATTTGCTGAATGCCCTCCCTGGTCAAGCATATCTGTCTCTCTCATTATTAACATTGGTAAAGGTACCCCTGCCCGTACGGGCCAGTCTTGACAGACTCTGGGGTTGTGCGCCCATCTCACTCAAGAGGCCGGGGGCCAGCGCTGTCCAGAGACACTTCCGGGTCACGTGGCCAGCGTGACAAAGCTGCATCTGGCGAGTCAGTGCAGCACACGGAACGCCGTTTACCTTCCCGCTGGTAAGCGGTCCCTATTTATCTACTTGCACCCGGGGGTGCTTTCGAACTGCTAGGTTGGCAGGCGCTGGGACCGAGCAGCGGGAGCGCACCCCGCCACGGGGATTCGAACCGCCGACCTTTCGATCGGCAAGCCCTAGGCGCTGAGGCCTTTACCCACAGCGCCACCCGCGTCCCTCTATTTACATTGAGGAAGAATTTTAAAATGTTGCAGTTCACCTTGGCATTTGGTGACTGAAAGACGCTGTTCCTTAAGATCATTAGCTGTGAGGATATGTGCCTGTTTTAAAATGTTTAATTTTTTTGATGTAATTGTATTGTTTTGCTAGTTTGTTGTTTGCCACCCTGGACTCCTTTGTAAGAAAGGACAGGACAGGAATTAAATTATGAATTATAAAACAACAATCAAGCAGGCACAAAATGTAAACGGACTTTCTCATTTAAAACATTTAAGCAACCCAAATACATGCAAAAGCTGGGCTTGTCCTCATCCACCTAGCAATTTATTGAAAGCCTTGTTTGCCTCTACATTTTTCAGGTGGGTTATTAGCCCTTTGAACAACTGTAAATGGAAAACTGTATCTATAGATAATGGCTCCACATTAGAGTACAGATATGAGAGAGCTTAAAGAGCCATGATTATTGAAGGTTAATAGAGAAAAGTGAGGCAAAAGCAGAACTGGAAAGTGATTGATCTGAATCCCAGATTTCTGCCAAGAAGTCTTTTGAACTAACTTCTTAGCATAGAATTTTACCCAAATATATATTTGTTTTGCTTTTTCTAAACCAGGATATCCCTAATAGCACTTTTGGATTTGGTTTGTTTAGAAAATAGGTGGCAAAGCAACTGCCTTCCAAAGAGTTTTGGAAAAACCTGTTGTGGATACACAAAATACCCATTTAAAAGAAAAACAAAGAAGCAATACTCAGATCCTTCTCCTCCCCCTACCCCCAAAACCCCATGCACAGCACCAATACACACAGACTAAAACACAGACCAACAGAGACAAAACACACACCCTACACTGCCAAAAAAAGAAAAAGCAGGCAAAATTATCTCATCAAGGCAACTGAGAAAGTAGACCCCAGAAACAAAACAAATTGTTAAAATAGCCCTTAAGTTTTTTTTTGGGGGGGGGAATTGAATTCCAATGGCTTGCTTACCTTCCCAAATGGTTAGATTCACTCCAGCATAAAAACCATAAGCATTTTTGTTGCCAATGCCACATCTGTAATTACTGGAGTCTGTCTTCACCAGCTGTGTCATTGTCACTTGCAAAATCCCACTTTGAGGGCTATCATGCATTGACACTCTTCCTTCATAGTCTTTGTGAATGAAATCGTTAGTTGAAATGATAGTCTGGCAAGAGTGACGGTTGGTTGACTCCTTGCACCAGTATTTTCTGCCATGTCTATTGGCTGATGTGGTTTCATAGTAGCACTTGATTGTCACTGATCTTCCAGCATGGCTTATCAGCAGCCTTGGAGCATATAATGTTCCTGAAACTGTTTTAAATAAGGGTACAAAAGCTATCAACACATTATTCAAGCAATAAGACAATTTATATAGGGTCATGGAGCGATTCAAGCCCCCTTTGAACGAGGCTGGGAGTGATTTGAATGGATTGGGAAGAGATGTCGCTCCATGTGAGAAGCAGTTCCCATTGATCCTGCTGACCCTATTAAGGATCGATGGGAATTGTATCTCGCATGTATCATTGCAAGCAGTATGCTGCTACAGTCCTGAGGGTCAAATTTGCCACTGCTACCAGGTATATTTTTAGAATGGGTGGGACACAATGGGGAAGAGCTCAGGACTGCAATGAATGGTATGATTGCTTATTAAAGTGTAATTTAATTCACACTTCATTCACTATCTGAACAAGGAAGTAGTATCCCAACAAAGCTTTGGTAATGTTTATATTTTGCTAATTGGTTAATCATTTGAAGCATTGATGGTTCCCAGTAAGGAACATACTCTTACACAATCCTCTGAACAGTGATAACTCCAAGGGTATAGCATGTATCCAAGTTGCAGTTGGGTTACTGGAGACTTACTATGTTTTGTGGCACATGGCTTATTTACACGTATATACAGGTTGCGCATGGGTGGAGATTCACAGCTTTCACACACTAATAGATACTAGTTCCGTATTTGGTTTTGAGGAAACCCAGGTACTGCACAGCTCCCAAGACATCCTCCAACTCCAACCTTTCCCTCAGACAGTCTTAGTACGACCCCAACTTCAGGTTCAGGCCACACAGACACAGTTGGACGACATCATCCCCAGAGAAGGGGTGGGGGAGAAAGCTAAGCCCTGTTTACCAAATGGCCCCTGACCCTTGCAGTGCACAACAGAGGACACCAATAAGGATGAGATTCAGGTGGATAACTGTTGGTAGTATATTAGGGAACCTCCCAGTCAGAGGATACAGCCCGGCAACCATGCTTGGACTCACCCTTGGAGGTTTCCCCAGCATGTAGGAGTCAAATACTGTAAAATCAGGTCAAAGTCCATCAAAAACTTAGCCAGTTCCTCCAGGAAAGTAGAGCCAACCACCTACAAACTTTTCCATTCTACATAAAGCTTCAGCAGGGTTTTGTAGCATCAGTTCATTTGGAGCTATCCAAGGTCCTGTTTTTCTCTGCTCTCTGTATAGAATAACCTTAATCTGATTTGCCAGCTGTGATTTGACTTTCTCTACCTTGGCTAGCCTTGATTTGACTGTACTAGACACTACCTGTGTCCTGTTACCTTCAAGTGGCTATGGAACAAAATATTATTTTTTCAGAAGGGTCTCAAACTATGAGTTCCTATCTGAAGAAGTGTGCATGCACATGAAAGTTTATACCAAGAACAAACTTAGTTGGTCTCTAAGGTGCTACTGGACAATATATATATATATATATATATATATATATATATATTCCTATGTTGACAAATTGCTTATACTTAACCAACTACTGAACAAAGCTAGACCTGTTTGGCAGCCTTGAGCACTGAAGCAGTCCTTCTACAGACCAGAACTGAACTGTATTACTGTAGAGTCAATGAACCAGAGATGACCTTGAGGCTTTCTAGCTCAAATCCTAATCCCATTCCAATATATTTTGAAAGATCCTGCTTTGTCTGGATCTTCTCTAATGTAAAAATAGTTTCCTAGAAAAAGTCTAACAGATTTATCTGTGAAAGTCAAAGTAAAGCTCAAATATTTCATAGTATACCTGAAGGAGGATCTCCACTCCTATTTCTCAGCCAGGACACTGAGGTCCTCCTCTGAACATCTTCTGCTAGTACCCTCACTACAAGAAGCAAAGTTACAGGGAACCAAGCAGAGGGTCTTCTCAGTAGTGGCACCCTCGCTGTGGAATGCCCTCCCTTCAGATGTCAAGGAAATAAACAGCTTTCTGACTTTTAGAAGACATCTGAAGATGTCCCTATTTAGGGAAGTTTTTAATGTTTTTATTATGTTTTTAGATATGTTGTAAGCCCCCCAGAGTGGCTAGGGAAACCTCCTATGTAAATCAGGGGCACCTGCAGCAAATTTATTTAATCCTTTCCTCAGACTATGGAAAAGAGACTTAAATATGAACTTTAATATTATTAAGTGTACAGAAAGTTTCCAAGTTACCAATAGAGTAACTCTGGTTGTTGTTATTTTTGTTGTTCTGTTTGCATTTTTTGATTTTATAAATTTAAAGCCAAAGTATATCTTAAGCATATATGAAACTGGCTGCAAAGAGAGTGAAAGAGGGGAGAAATGACAATTTACTAGCTATATTGGACTAAAGATTTGTTCTTGAAGGAGCAAGCAGAAAACACAGAAGTGCCAAAGATAGACCAGAAGGAGGATAGTTGTTATGAACCCCAATTCTTTCACAACCCTGAAACAAACTTATCAAACTTATTGAAGATGACACAACTTTTGTCTACTCACCGTGTATGAGAACAAGGAAAAAAATAAAGGTATTCATCATTGTGCTTGATTTCGGATTTATTCAAAATCATACATCTAAACTGGATGCAAGGAGTAGGACAGGCTCTGAATACCCCTACAAAACCTGGCAGAAATATGAAGGGTTTTTCAAAAAATCATTACATTTATTAAAGATATTGAAGTGTAAAAGATATATATATATATATATATATATATATATATATATATATATACACACACACACACACACACACACACACACACACACACACACACACAATTATATAGTCCAAGAAAGCCGATCATCTGTGAAATATATCTAGCATTCATAATTGCTGTTACAGGTGAAAAAAATGAAATGTTTTCTGCAGAATAAAGCAGACCCCCTAAAGTGTTTTCTCCCCCAAAGCCTGCTGACAACTCCCTTTCCCTTTCCCTTTCCCTATTTTGCTTCTTTCTGGAATTTCTGGGTAAATTTGTCAGCAGCAGTGACTCTGAATAAAGATAATGTTCATGTGTGTGGCTGCAAGCTCTGGAAAGTTGGAGAACTTCCTCATGCATGTTAAAATCCCCTTTTTAGTTTGTTTGTGTGTTTCATTTTAAGAAGTTGCTGCTTCAAGTGTCTTCACTTGAAGACAGTAGAATTTGTACATTTCACAAGCACACACATCCATGCCCGTGATGAAGAAGATAGATGAGGTTGTCAGCTTTCTTGCTTCTGCAAAGGACGTGGGGGATAAAATAGGACCAAAAAGGAAATAAGCATTTAGTTCTAACAGTGCATTGTGTCCCCCAAGCTAGGGTCAGAGAATTTAACCAGATCAGCACTGTGTTACCCCAAAATTCAATGGTTAAGTATGACTTCAAAACCAAATGGAGTCACACAGCTCCTTGCACAACTTCCTTTCTGGGGCCCAAACTAAACTTGTTTGTTCACATTTTTGCCCCACGAATGTATACATGGATGCATAACATATGGTACCACAAAATAAGTTTTGTGGTATTTTAAAGACTATCAATTTCATCATGGCATTAGCTTTTATGGACTACAAAAAATATTCTGAGCCTATGGGGTCTTATAACACTCAGCAAAACACAAATAAAAAAAACCATTTTATCAGCTTTGATAGATAAAAAAGAAAATACTCTTGAACATTTGCTTAGTTCTTGCCTTGGCTAGTCACCAACTCTCAGCTCAGTCTCCCTCACATAACTGTTGTGAAGATACAGAAGGAAGAATAAACTGACTGTACCACAGGCACCATTTTTTTCTTCCTTTAACTAGAGTGATGCATCATTGTACTATAAAGAACCATGGGTGGGGTTTGGGGGGCTGCAAATTAGTATAGCTCCAAACCTTCAACGAATCTTACTCAGGCCTGATTGTTGCGTATTTTAGATGCATAAATCACAATCCCACTTTTCAGTTCAGCTTACTCCCAGGTTAGTGTGCACATGTGATGGCAGCAGGGCAGGGCACTCCTATCTGCAGGAACTGCTTTTCCAACACAAATGTGTTATTTCCTTTCAGAAACTCTGGAATTTGTGATGGAGCTTCAGTTCCTGCCATTTGCTACCCTCTTCCTTTTCCCCAAGTAAGGCTCCCCACTCCCTTGAAATGGGAGAGGAACAGTTGTGCACAATTGTGTGCATGGTTCCTAATCCAACACTGAGGACTTCATGTTCAGTCCCAATTCTTGACTGCCGGCTTCCAGCCAAGACAAACTTCTGACCGCACAGATCTGAGCACTTTAATGCAACAAGTGCACAGAACCCTGCTTGTGTCCAAAGCTCTGTCTTGCTGGATCAGAGTAAAGTTGGGGCCATATATCCACCCATACTTTCATGGGACCTTTCGTTACCCACAAAAGTTGGAGGAGAAATACTCACAGGAAGATGTGCCCGTTTACTCAGAAATCAGTCTCACCATTCAACAGGCTGACAACACGGTAAGTGTGCCTAGGAATGCAGTTTTGGAAAAAGCTGTTATCATTATTTTAAAGTGATATGCATTCTCAGCAGGTTTTTAGCATATTCCAAATAGTAGCAATTCAAAGTCCTACTTATTCTCAAAAAGATCCTTATATAGTATCCTCCATTCATTCATTAAATGTCACTTTTCCTATTTTTACCATTTGCAAGAATTTATTCAACCAGCCTGTAACTTTCAGTGGAGAAAAAAACATCCTGGCAATTAAAACTTCTCATTGTACAGTATGCTATATTGGGAGAACTGGTCAAACCTAGCAAGTTATAAAAGCTGTAATCGCAAAGTCAGCATTTAGCATTAGAGAACAAAACACATTGGATCCAATATAAGCAATGGCTACCTTGACAGGTTTGAAAGAATGTCTTTTTACACTGTTAATTTATCATTGACAACATGACTTTTCCTTACCTTATGATGACTATTAAAAGCACGTTGATTTTCCAAAGTGCAGGTTTGATAATAGCATCACCTACCTGAAAATTTTGGGTTTTTTGAATGAATATTTAAATACTACACATGAAGCTGCAAGTTGATTTCAGTCCTACCTTTTAAAAATTTCTGTTTCACACTCTGCTATCTTCAATAAGTAGAGTATAAATGAAACAAGCTGTGTGTTAAAAAGAGGAAGCCTCAAGTCTAGTCTAATGCATCTCAGGTCACCGCAGTCAGTAATATAATGAAGTTCTTGATTTAAAAGAAGAGGAAGGATCTATGGTCAGAGTACGAAACAAAAAAATTCCCCTGCTTTCTGGGCACTAGAGAACAGAACTGTGGCTGATTCACATAAGCCAGTCCAGGGAGAGTTTCATTCAGTAAATTAGAAACGGTTCATTACCTTGAACTTGAAGTGAACCCCTAAACCGCAAAAAGGAGGCAGTACAAAATAGGTGGCATAATAATTTGAAGTTCATGTAATTACTTTGTGGGTGATAAGAAAAGGCCTCTCTTTGCTCAAACCCTATAGGAGTCAAGAGAGTGCTTAGACATTCACCTGAACATGGGATGTTTGAATGGGAGGAGAGACAAGACATGCATACAGGCCTCACCTTCAATGTCCCCTGTATGCTTTGGCATGATCCGCTCAGTACCCAACCTTCCCATGTTGAGTGGAGAAGATCTGCAGAGGGCTTTTACTCATGTTCTCTCCAACACAATTAGAACCTTCTGCACCTACAGGAGCCCTGATAAAACAATGTTCCTAATGCATCTCTCCAGGCTTCTCTTTCTGGCCCTCAGGACCCCTTTCCCCTTCCACACATCTTATTAACCCTGCTCCATAATAATCTTGAACACTTTGACCTGGCAGGAATGTGCGTGTCCTTGGACTGTGACCATGCCGCTTGCTTGCTTGCTTGCTTGCATGGATGGAGGATGGGGAGATAGTGGGGGTGTGTGGTATGGAACTATCAGGGTTTTGCGCGGCTGCTGTAAAAAGGTATAAGTCCTGTCTCTTGCTAACCCACTTTTGCTTCTCGCCCTGCTCACTTTCATAGAATTGTACAGCTGGAAGGGACCCTGAGGGTTATTTGCCCGCCTCCAGTCCACAGGGACCTTACCTGTTCTCCAAAAAATCTCAAAGATTGTAGACAGAGGCTCTGAGATTACATGCACAAGTTCCTTCAGTACCCCTAGGCCTCAGGAGAATGTATTTGTGTCAGGAGCTAACTGCACCGAACACATAGGTTCTGTCCTGCAGTCAAATAGTCGTGCATGTGACACTAGATAGCCCATACAGTGGTACCTCAGGTTAAGAACTTAATTAGTTCTGGAGGTCCGTTCTTAACCTGAAACTGTTCTTAACCTGAGGTACCGCTTTAGCTAATGGGGCCTCCCTCTGCCACCGCTGCACTATTTCTGTTCTCATCCTGAAGCAAAGTTCTTAGCCCAAGGTACTATTTCTGGGTTAGTGGAGTCTGTAACCTGAAGCGTCTGTAACCCGAGGTACCATGGTACATCCGTTTTCTACCTTCAAAACCATCTTCCTTTCTTTCTTTCTTTCGTTCTTTCGTTCTTTCTTTCGTTTCGGTCATTGTTGTTTATTGGGCTTCATATGTTAACATCTACATATTTCTTTTCATTTCTTAACATCCACATATCAAATTGATAATAAGTATCTATAAAAAGCAACTGTGGTTTGCTAGTTTTAAATGATTTACTGGTAATTTATACTAGTTGCTAAATTTATACAACTGGCCTATATGCTTAACTGTTTGCCTTGATGCTTTATCAATGGGGCTGAATCACTTAATCCCTTTAGACTCCTCTTGTGGTTTGGTTTTGTTTTTCTTCATTTTGTCCTACTTTGGAAAGTGTGTTTGCTAGCTCAAAGGTTGGTAGATAAATAATAACCATATCGTGCGATTTGATAGGACCAAGCCTAATTGTTTCTCTGGTAATGTTAATGATTGGTTGATATAAGGCTGCCAAGAAAAATAATAGCGATCTCACTCTCAGTCTTTGTACCTCCCCTTCCATCACCATGCAAGAACTTCCTGCGTCAGAAGGTGGTGTGAACAAGGTCTTTATCTTATTCTTTATCTTATTTTGCTGCTTCCATCTTGGCAATATTGGTAACTATAAAACTAATGTGATATGTAGACCCATTTTTATCAAATGTGCCTTTATGGATATTGTACCTGTAATGTACCAGCTCCCAGAAGAAGGGCATTCTGAACTACTAGTAGGTACTACTACTACCCAGCCTTCTCAACCCAATCCTGGTGTTTTCCCCACACACAGTGTGCTTTAATCAGATTGGTATCAGACAACACCTTGCAGCAAGACACTTCAGCACCTCATAATTTGTGGTAATGGTCTACTATTTTGCTTCTCTTATTACACAGCAAGTGCAGAACAATGCTGCCATCAAGTGGCTCTGGAAAAACACTGCCATGAATAACAGAGCCCATTTGAAGAGATGCACCCATAGCTTTTTTGTCTTGTTTTTACGGGGAGTGTGTGTAAATTTAACACTGCAAAGTAAACATTATTCCAAATACACATAGCCTTAGGTCCAATTCATATGTTACCACTACATTATGGGATTTGTTTCCCTGTGATCTGCATTTTTAAAATCATATTTTGATATTTATTGTCTGTTTTACATATTACATAAAGCTATAAAGCTATTCTTCAGTGTATCTTGCCAGCTTGCCCAACTGAACAAATTTAATATCCTTAGAAGCAAACTATTTAGAAGGGTATAAAGCTCTGACAGAACGGATCTGGGTTACAAGCCTAAGTAAGTTCTCAGTCTCCATCAATCACCATCTTGAAACTGAACCTACAGCATTCAAAGTAGAATAATAATGATGAAATGATATAAGCATATAATGAAATGATATAAGCAAAAATTTATTATCACACTTGCAGGTAATATTCTTTTTTCTTCCTCACTGAGCATAAGACAAAGGCATTGACACCAAACATTATTTTACATTGATATATTGATTGACTGGCCTTTCTATGGTCTTCCTTAAGGGTATTATGATGGCCTGTGCTCCAATCAATGGTTTTGTTGTGGGCTTTTATGTGAAAAGCATGAAGGAGGTTTTGTGTGTAACTTTCATCTGATTTTTTTATTTAAAAAGTCTGGTTTGTTTGCGTGTACACTTCTTTTCCTAGTTTTTCCTATTGACACAGAGCAGAGTTTCAAGATTTTGTAGCATTCCCAAGTGTTTAAATAGCTTTTGCTGTTGTTTAAAGTAAATGTATTATCATCATCATTAATATGAGTGACATGAATTTACACCGTGATGTGATTTCAGCTCTTGATTAGTTTAACCATGTGTCCTGGTTCAGACAACATGCTATGCCAAACCTTTGCTTAGCTCAGCACAGCAGTAAAAAGGAGCAAAGAGGAGCAAAATGATTAGGTCTTTTCCGGGAGCCCACATACTCACAAGGTCTTGGCTAAGCTGAGCAGGGAGGGGGACTCCAGCCCATGGTCCAGATTTGGCCCACCAGTGCAGATATCACTGGTGAGATTGTTTCAGAAATTAAAAAACCATCAGTGAGCGTTAACTAAAAGCACATCCAGGCAACCTATTTATAGAGCATTCATTCTTATTCATTTGCAATGACAGTTGGTTTGCTGTTCAACAGTGGAAGGCACACCCTTTGGAGGTTATTGCAGATGGTTGGACTAGATGGCCCTTGAGGTCCCTTCCAACTCTGTAATTCTATGAGGTTATGTAACATTGCAGGAGGCAGTAGAAGATAGGAGTGCCTGGCATGCTGTGGTCCATGGGGTCACAAAGAGTCGGACACAACTAAACGACTAAACAACAACAACAACAACAACATTGTGTCAAGCAATTGTTACTCCATGTTTCCCTGTCACTTTTCTTACCAGAAATAGCCCAATTTTTATTTCTGTTTTGTGGAAGCAGGTTTATTGCACAAGAGCACCAAATCCACTGTAATTCCGTAAGCTAAATTTGCTAGTATATGATCTAATCCCACTCACAGAAAAGCAACAGTTTGGAGGCAGAACTGAAACATTTAATTACTCTTCTAAACAGTTTAACAAAATATCTCCCCAGCAGCAATGGATGTGAGTGAAAGTTTTTTCTAGAATTCTGCACCTGTCTTCTCCTGTCCATTTACACTGTTGCTCTTCAGAATTCCACAGAGTTACTTTAGCAAAATCCTGACTCAAGGATTTTACTTTACCTGTTTCTAAAATATCTCCACTAGATGGACCTCTGACTGTGCTGCTTACTTTCTTCCAGCCAAACAGTAGCTGCTTATCCACATGGTCTGAGCCTGATTGCATGTATCTTACTCCTGACCTGCCACCATTGTGAGTGAGTGCTGATTCTGTAGAAAAGACCCATGCAATTGGCCACTGAGTGTACAACTGTGTTGATTAGCTGATCTCCCAGGTGTCCAAGAGCTGGTCATAGATAAATTGCTTCCATAAGTCTGATAAACATAAGTGCCCCTTATTTTCCAGGGACAATCCCAGATTTACAGAGGCTGTCCCAGTTTCTGATTTGATCCCATAATGTCCCACTTTTCCCTAGGGAAAATATTAACTCTAATATCTCCCAAATCTCTGTCTCGTGAATCTGGACTGCGATGTACCCAAAGAAAAATGCATATGCAATGAAGTGACAAATATCACTTAGGCAGGGCCAGATTTTCCTTGATGCAGTAACTGTCAGAAGACATTTTGCAATCAAATGACATCAGAAGGAACATAAAGGGACTTTCTGACTGTGGTATCTACCTGGAAGGCAGCACAGATGAAGGCAAGCTAAAATCAAGGAATTGTGAGACTGGCCTGAATAGGCACTTTAATAGGCATCAGGTATAATGACCTGACAGAAGCCAGTTTAAAATGCCTCCGCTTAAAGTCTTGTGATGCTTTTTATCTTCATAAACTAAACACGAGTCAGCTGTGTCCTACAGCTACAGAAAAGGTGAATGCCACTTTAGACTGCATTAATAGGAGCATAGTTTCTCAGTCACAAGAAGTAATAGTTCCATTTCATTCTGTGCTAGTCAGACCTCATCTGAAGTACTGTGTCTTAAGACAAATTGCAATAGATTCTGAGAAGAGCAACAAAGGTTATCGGCATCACAGGAAAAGAATCCTATGAGGGATTCCTATGGGTACAGTTTGCCTGGGAAAGAGAACCTTGACAGGGAAAGGTGATACCACATACCTGTAGAAGATGACAAAGACTTGTTTTCTGCTACCACAGAGAACAGGATCTAATGGGCTTAAGATACAGGACTGTGGCGATCACACAGGGCCCCCAGACGTTTGACGGTCTATTGACCCTGTGCCACCACTGTGATTGCTTTCTTCGCTGCCACCACCCCGTTTCTCACGGGGACACACGGAGTCCAGACAGTTGTTAACATAAACAAATAATCAAGTTTATTTTTACACGCAGGAACAAGCTTATGGTTTCAGTTAGTTTTTCTTGACAGTTTCTTAATCTTAGTTCCTAACAAGTTCAAACTGATTATCCCCAACTATCTATCTGACTCCGCCTAACAATTCCTCTCACTCACAATACAACTTGACCAACCCACTGCCTATTCCTCCCTCTTCCTTCTCCAATTCCCAAACCTCAACTAACTTTCAAAACCTCCCACTCTAACTTTTACTCCACCCCTTGCATTCCCACTGGCCAATCACATCACACTCATTTAACCCTTTCCTATGACCCATCCTTGGAGGCAAACGCCAAAAGGACTCTAATTGAACATTAAGAAAAATGCTTACTGATAGAACTAAATACCTAGTGACGTGGCTGGGCTCTTCCTCATGATAACTTTTTCAGGTAGAAATGAGACCGTTTTCTGCTGGGGATGCTGTGATCCTGAATTTTTTGCGCTGAGCAGGAGATGATCAACAACAGCAGCCTTCACCAACCTGACGCCGCCCAGATGTTGTTAGACTACAACTCCCCTGGTGGGAACTGTAGTCCAGCAGCATCTGGAGGGTGTCAGTTTTGTAAAAGTTAGTCTACAAGCTCCCCTTCAACGTTAGTGTGCCAGTGTGGTTTAGTGGGTAAGAGCGGTGGACTCATAATCTGGGGAACCTGGTTCGCATCCCCGCTCCTCCACATGCAACTGCTGGGTGACCTTGGGCTAGTCACACTTCTCTGAAGTCTCTCAGCCCACTCACCTCACAGAGTGTTTGTTGTGGGGGAGGAAGGGAAAGGAGAATGTTAGCCGCTTTGAGACTCCTTAGGGTAGTGATAAAGCGGGATATCAAATCCAAACTCTTCCTCCTCCTCCTCTTCTTCTTCTTCTTCTTCTTCTTCTTCTTCTTCTTCTATTCTGTAATTTCCATTGCTATATCTCTTGTCATCTCTTTCCCTAACAATTCTTCACTGTCATGCTGTTTGAAGTCCTAAAATGCATTGACTTCTCTGCAGTAACACTTAGTTGTTGGCATCTGTCTGTCTTGAAAGGCAATGGAGTGTGCCTCTGGGGGTAAAGTCAAGCCGCTGTGTTAGCAGTACCAGGTGAGCTCCCAAGGGTGAAAGCCTGGTTGGTGTATATGGAGGTGAACAGTAACACTGCAGAGAGTGATATAGCTTTATGAAAATTCTGTTAATTGCTGCTCAGCTAAGCAACAACATGTGGAAATTCTTTCTGACATGTTGTCTCAGAATTGCAGTGAAGTAGCCACAGTGCCATGGTGTTTTCCATAAGGGCTGTTGCTACTTGAATTTTTCTGCACCATTGTACGAAGTGCCAACTTTGCCAGAAGCATCCTGTAAACGATGATGCAAAATGTATTCATTAGACACAAAGTTGTTTCCTTGGAAATCACCATTACCTAACAGTTAGTTACATAACTACGTTGATGGGATTTTTAAAAAAACAACAGAGCCTGGAAACTAGTAAACAGTCCCTGTGGATAGGGATACAGTGCCCCAAAATATGTAAGGCATTGTAGGCTCCTGGTCAGAGTAACCAACAGAGTCACAGGTGATGAAACTGCATTCTAGCTCTTTTAGATAATTCAAGGCTACATCACAATGTTCTTCTTCACAGAATTTAGGAGTTAGAAGGGACATTGGAGGTAATCTACTCCAACCCCCTGTTTGATGCAGAAATCTTACAAATTACAACATCATTGAATGGCCATCAATCCTCTGCCGACATAATGCCCAGCAAGGAAGAGTCCACCACTTCCCAAGGCAGCTTGTCCCACAATTTCTCCTAATGACAACTTCTTCTTTGCCATTTCCACCCATTAGTTCTTGTCCTGCTACCTGGGGGGAAAGAAAACAAGCCTGCTCCATCTTTTGCATGAGACCCCTTCAGATATTTGAACATAGCTATCATGTCTCCTCTTGACCTTCCCTTCTCCAGGCTAAACAGAACAAACCCTTCCCCATTAAGATTTCTTCCAGACATCTTATAATGCTGGTTGCTCCCCTTTCAACACACACTGTAGTTTGTAAATCCCCTTCTTAAAACCTGGTGGCACCCAGAATGGGATGCAGCACTCCATTCATGGTCCAGAAGACAAAGACAAGGGTCATGATCCAACCATCATTAGGAACATTTAAGTCCTGCGTATCTCAACAGACTTGCTGAGGATGCACATGCACTTAGCACTCTCAAATAATAATTAGTGGGACCCAAATGCTTCACTTTGGATGGTGCCCAGCAGGTTATCAGATTACATGCAAAGCCTGATAGTTTGTTTTTTAAAACTTGAAGGCTGTAGCTAAGGTGTTTCCCATCACACCTGTAAACAGTACATTGCAAGGCAGATGTGGTAACTGGAGGCAGAGCTGTGTTGTTCTCTGCCTTGTGTTTTCTATCAACAAACCTGCTGCTAAAATTCTGACCTTGATTGCCACTGGTGGTAGAATGAGCTGGCAGGTAGTTATCTGGATCATCAGACGATTTAACAGGGAGCCCTGAAGCACAACTGAGGAAGAAACAATCATTTGGCTAAAATTCAGAAACTAGAGACATGGGATGGAATGTGGAACTGAGCTGAGAATGAAGGCAAAGGAATGAGAGTGCATCTGGATAGTTCTGATTTACAGCTGATATGAATTCATATGTAAGATTAGCACACATTCACCAGGTTTTTGACCTCTCATTTATATTACTTCCCCTTACACTGACTACAGTGTTTGCTCATTTCATTTGCAGCTTGAAGAGTTTGTGGCTGGGTGAGTACCTTTCCTGCAGCTGCTCATTCCTCACACTAGTTTTAACTTGCCAACTCAACAGACCAATCAAAGCCCCAAAACAGAGTCTGCTGGAGGAAAGGGAATGCAAAGTCAGACACGATATGCAGTCATCAATGTCATTGTTCCCTAACTCTGTTTAGCCCTGTTCACAGAGGTAGGCTCTAGGCAGGGTTTTGTTTTTTAATTTTATTCAAACACTTCTCTTGTGTAACTCAGAATCCTTAGGTGGAAGATAATGGAGCTTATGTCAGCAATGCCCTTTAAGGATTGGGCTGTTGCAATCCAACTGGTTGCTTACGTCTGTGTCCGCCTTTGCTTATTTTATTTTTTTAAAAGTTTGACATGCATTGTTTGGAACTCAGGTAAAGGCACCTTGACAAACAAAATGGTGATCAAAATCCGCAGACTGGTTATTAAAAGAAACAATAGCCAAAATCAGGAACTTCCTATATCTTTATTGATTGAAAACATTTTAAAGCTCCCTTTCAAGATAACACACATGGTTGAAATAAACAGAAACATTTAACAGATACAAGAACAGTATTTTCCAGCAGCAGCAAGGAGTCAAATAAATCTCTATAGTCTCTCCAAATTAAAATCATTTAATGTGGCATTTGACAGCCATCAAATTTGACCCTAGGCAAATTTATGTGAACATTGCTAAATTCAAAATATGACTAGAGATCAGGGATCTGTGGCATTATTTTTGACTTCCCATGTCTACACTGTACTAGTTAGGGCTCAGTCCCTGGCATCTGTAGGCAACACTGAGGAAAAGGCAGCACTATTCAAAATGCTGGAGAGCCACTGTCAGTCAAAGTCAACAAATATTGAGCTAAATGGGCCAGGTGATCTTGGTCTACTGTTCTTAGCAGAAACCCTATGACCCTATGATCTACTCACTTCTTAGCAACCAGGCAGTTCTCCTTTTACCTTCCTCAATGTGTAGAAACCGATCCAAAGGAAACCAAGACGCTGATATCAATGTAACAAGGGAGTGCATTGTAAATAAAGTATAATCAGAACATCTTCAGTACCTGTTTTATATGTTGTGCATAGAAACAAGAAAAGTAATCCTGAAATCTCAGGTTGCTGTTTTTGGGAATAAAGTATGACTGTGAACAGTCAGTTTGATCTCTGTGCCCTGTGGGGAGTAACTGCTGCACCACCAGGAATAAACTGGTTCAGACTTGTGATTTCTATATATGGGTGACTTTGGTAAGATTTATCACCCTGCTAAATACACACACAACATTCCATTGCCGATGGCAGATCCAGGATTACTGAAATGCAGTGACATGAAAGATAAGAGCAAATACAGGGCTGTCTTCAAGTTTGCAAACACACACCTCTTACCGTGCAAAGCGTGACAGGTGACACCAGATCTCTGTCTTATTTCTCTGCTCCTCCACACTCTAAAAGTGGGCAAATGGGAGGAACCACCCTGCAAAGAGCAAGGAGAGTGAGGAGCATGGTGTAACACCATGGACAGAGGAACCAGAAATGGTACCATGGATGAAGGATGAAGGTCAGCAGTAGCAGCAAAGGCATGGCAGAGGATTTTTGATTGCTGACCATGCTGAATGGTACCACCAGCCCTGGGTTGTTGATCTGCTTGATCTGGAGATATAGTTGAAACTTCAAATTGTATTTGACCCATGAACACCGATACAGACTATGGAACAGTCTTACTAAGCCAGTTCTTAGGGCATCTTCAGACCATTGCTATTGTCAGGTGGGATCCAGTTGCATCGCAGCAAATTCAGGTTCTGCAATTAGGAGAAGAAGAGGAGGAGGAGGAGGAGGAGGAGGAGGAGGAGGAGGAGGAGGAGGAGGGGGAAGAGAGTTTGGATTTGATATCCCACTTTATCACTACCCTAAGGAATCTCAAAGCAGCTAACATTCTCCTTTCCCTTCCTTTCCCACAACAAACACTCTGTGAGGTGAGTGGGCCTAAGAGACTTCAAAGAAGTGTGACTGGCCCAAGGTCACTTAGCAGCTGCATGCGGAGGAGTGGGGATGTGAACCCGGTTCCCCAGATTACGAGACTACCACTCTTAACCTCTACACCACACTGGCTTTCTTAGAGTGGATTTGGTGCTACCCTGCCCCTCAAAAGCAAAGTTTTTTTGCAATAAGGAAAGTGATAAGAAAATGCTCTCTCCAGGAACCTCCACACAAACAAATCAGAATGAATGTTCAATAAATAACCAATATTGTCTAACCACCCTGCAAAATTTGCACCAACAAATCAGGATGAGTACTCAATATATAGATGTCATCTGAAAGCAACCCTGGTATGAGGGGCACCGGTGCCTAAGAATATCACCCTCCACTTTGCTCCATATTTATTCTTACGCAAGTGCAGAAGACCTAGTTAATACAAGCAAAAGCACCTGGAACGACTGTGCAATCTCTGTAGTCCTTTCTCTTATAAAGAAGCACTCCACCCTTCTTACAAATACTTCCTTTCTAGGTAGTAAGAGAATCAAGTTGTAAATGTATATGTCACCTTAGGACAGCTTTTAAAACTTGCAATACTCAAGAATATTCCAAAGCAAAGGAAAACACTTATTCAGAGAAAATGAAAGGACAAACTGAAGCAGTGATGTTTAACATTCAACAAAGCTCACATGGTTTCCGAGAGCATTGACAGGTCCCACGAAAGAACAATTAATGGAAACTATTTCTGATCCTGAGAAGGGAAAGAAAGGGAACAATTTTTAACAATCCTTACACATGAAGTTTTGAAACTAGTTTATGTGATTCAAACAGTATGGAAAATCCTATATGTGATGGTTAAGGTGATTTTTTATATGGGGGTGAGAATTTTCTCCATTCACTCTTTTTATTCTTTTACATATTTTAAAACTAGTAAAGTCTATTTTAAAAAAAATGGGTAGGATACATTCCTGATTTTGCTTTCCCTTAAAAGCTTCATGCAAGTGTGATTCAACGGTTTCACTATGTTTCACCATATAGCCTGCTCCACTGTCCAACTTCACAGATGAGTCCTGCATTTGAAGGGCTATCAGATGGCAGCCCTCTATTGGAAGGCATTCTCTGTCTGAAGATCAGTCCAAGGGCTCATTCACTACTTGTCCCTTGCTTAGGAAGCACAGGTCTGAGTGACCTTGGTTTTATCATAGTTAATTTTTAGATGCTCTTTTTAACACAGCTGTCCAAATTTGACCAGCATTCTTCTAAGTCCTTTTTTATTCTGAGATAACAAAACTAAATCATCGGCATAGAACAGAATTGGCACTTTATTCTTCCCAAGGGTGGGGGCGAGAAGGGGTGGGGATGCCATATCAAGGATGAGATTATTTATATAGCAATTAAATAGGAAGGGTGCCAGTATACATTCTTGTTTGACACCTCTGTTAACTGGAATTACCTGTGAGAAGGTGCCTTGAAGGCCCAGTCTCACTTGCATGAGGTTCCCTCGATGTAGTTGATGGATGAGCCAGAAAAGTCTTTTATTGATATTTGAATGGACCAGTTTGTTTTTTTCAACTGTCCCATGCTTTCCAGGCACAAGTCTGAGCAGTTTTCTGTTTGTCCGGCATTTCCCCCAGGAAAGCCCACTGAATTGGAGCAAACATCACTCCTCTGAAACCCTGATTGATGATCGCTCCAATTAAGTGGTAAAGAGCAGGTTTCTTCAGGGAAATGTGCAGGACAAGTAGAGGTCTGAAGACAAAGAACCATAAAAAGGGAGACAGGGGCCTTGGGGTTGCCCAAAAATAATTGACATTTCTAGTTCACAGTTCCTGTCATATTTGTTCTGTATACTAAACATAGTCAATCTTCCAAAAAAGGAGTATGTATTAGCTAACTCCGCCATCAACACTTCTTTTCAGACTGATTACAAATAATAAATATTTGGACTTTAAACCAAGGTGTGTATATGTTTCTAGTTCCGTGCATTCATGCATACGTCGTTACACTTTTTCTTTATGGGGTTCCTTGAAGACTGAATTTTATTATTCCAGGAAATGGACATATAGATGTGTGTGATGTATAAATAGCTATGTAAACCAGCAGAAAATCTAGCCATCACCTCCAATCTTGAAATAAAGGGAGAGGCTAGTCATGACATGTCTTCTCTGATCTCTCCCCTACATATACCTTAGGGGTTGCTATTTCCCCCCTGGCAAAGTTCCTGTGCCTTTGACAGCTGTTCAAGTATGGAGGTGAAGTGAAGGAAAAAACATATTTTGCCATGCACTGTGAAAGACATAGAAGCTTGACAGACAAAGAAGTGGCAGTGCTACTTTGTACAAGTCTAAGACTATGTACACATTAGCAGCTTATTTGCATGGTGTTGTCAGACACCTCAGGCAGCAGAATCCCCTTGAGTATGTTTTGAACTATGGAAAGGCAGCATAGAAATAAAAGTGTGCGTGCGTGCGTGCGCGCACGCAAGCACACACACACGCACAGTTTCATTTTAAAATGAACTTTCCAAGCAATAGGAAAATTCACATTCAAATACCTGTGCATCCATTAAGTCACATTCTCTTAGCCTGGCCCTCATAAAGCTGTTGTGAGACTAAAACACAGTCTGAGTTCCACAAAAGAAAGGTGGAATTTAAATAAATGCCACATTCCTTTACATACTTTTGTAATTTGAAAAGCGGGAAGAAGTGGGAGTAACAATATGCAAACTTACTGAGATAATAAACCCTCACTATTAATTATAGCTGCCTAGAACCAACTATGATGCTGGCTTTTGTCACAACAATGCAAGTTCCAAAACACAAAGAGGTGTCTAAACAAGTTTGTGTGTGGGCAAAGGTGTGCTTGTTTTCGGTATCTGCAGTCCAGCCTAACAACCTGACAGCACCTATGTGAACAATTTCAAGGGTTCAGACTGAAGAATCAGTAGGTACATGAATGTTCAGGAATTCTGTCCACCCACATGACAAGGTTGTGCAGGCCAGTGTTGTGAGGTAAAATAAGACATGTGCACCAGGTTAAAGCTGAGCTCAGCCTAGCCCAGCCCTGCCCATAAAGTGTGTTGGTGGATGAATTCCTCTTTACAAGGGAGGAGACTTCAAATTGTAAATCAAGCCAGCTCATTTCAAAAATATTGCTCCAGCAAATGGGAGTAACTTCCCCCAGAGCCAACCTGCCTACACACCTTATTCCCAATATAAATATGTTCTTACAAGGCCTAACCCTTTGATGTATGGTGGTGTTCTCAAATTTTATTCAAACAAACCCCTTTAAAATCTAAGTACGGAAGCTATTTTGGAGGGAGAAAAAGAACTTTGAAAAATGCACCCCCAGATGTAGCTTACATCCAGAACCTAATCAAAGGGGGAACAAAACAGAGATTGCAAAGCATTTTACAAATTGTGCATATACCAGTTGAAATTGATTGTTTAGGAGCATCCCTGAAGAAGAATTCTAACATGCATTGGGCTCAAAAAATACTCATTCCTTTCTCTTATTATTGGTGGCTTCCTGATTTTGTTCTCCAGCCATCTTCCCAAAATAATGATCACCTCTGCTCTGTCTGGCAAGTGAATTAAGGGTGTCCAATTATATGAGCTCTATGCAGCTGCAGCACTCTGTGAAGCACAAGGCATCCATTGTGTTCAGCTGAGCTGTGATATGAACTAGAGAATGCATCCTTAAAATTAACAAAGTATTTAATCCTTGTTAGCTTCCTTGAGCATCCACTGGAAAGGCAGAAGATAGATAGTGAATATCTTCCAAACAGATTTGATATGTTGGAGAGAAATACAGAACAAACAAAAGGAAAACCCCAGGAATGATATCCTGAGGATGTCAGATAAATGTGCTGGCATAAATCTGTTTGTGAAAACAAAGTAAAATATATTAAGCAAAAAAGTTTATGGTAAGCTTTAAGGATAACACACACACACACACACACAAACCACAATTCACAGAAAATCTGTTACACCAGGGCTGATCCAAGATATTTTGCTGCCTGAAGCAAATGACGAAATCCCTTGCCATTCCCCACTCCATGTACAGGTCCTCACTGGTTGAGTGGCTGAATCTTACTTCAACACTGGCAGTGGAATAGCACCCTCCACTACACGAGTTGCCCCTGCTAGTTTAAGGTGTGCATGACAGGCTGTGTGACACACACAGCTGTGATTCCCAACAGAAAGGGGGAATCCAAAGAGCTCAGGAGGAAAGGCCTGGGAGGCTGCTGCCCCCTCCCCAGTACCTGTAACCTGAGGAGATTGCCTCACTCTGCCTAATAATAAGGATGGCCCCAAGGTGCACCTAAATCTATTTGAAACTAGGAATAACAAGGCAAAGCTCTGTGGGACCCCTTGTTTTCAAAATATGCTGTTGAATATCGCATAATTCCCAAAAGCAACTTCAACAGAGAGTATATAAAATATAATATTTTATTTTATTTTATTCCTAACTGTATATACACATGGTCAGAAAATGGTACAGAATTGCTTTTGATAAGGTGGATAGGTTTGTGTGTCTTCACTACATCTTGGGGTGGGGGGAGGAATAAGTATAGTTTGGTAAGAACTCCACACAGGAACTGTATTTTCCAACTAATTCCAGTTGGAAACTTGCTTTTGTCAGTTTTTCTGTCGAAGTTCCAACTCCAAATACTGGCTATTTCTCACACCTGCCACCTGCAGAGCACCTGTCTGAGATCAAATCCCTGCAGGCAAATTGTCCATTCATGAAACAAAGTAACAACAAATCCAGATATTAATACACTAGACATAAATATTCTTTTGTAATTTTACTGACTACTTGTTCACAATTATCAGGCTGAACCCCTCACATCAGTATCAACAAATAAACTAAATGGGTGAAGAATTGCATTTCCCCATTTTCTCAGAAGTCAAAATATTTTGTAATCTTCCAAGAGAATTATAGACCTGTGCACATATAAACAGTTTTTCTCCCTCTGCAGTTCATTTTCATTTTGTCATTTTTATTTGCTGCTTAAGTTAAAAAATGTTTATTCCCCACAGTCCTAACAATCCCCCATCTCCTCATAGACTGAAGATTTGTGGGTGGCGGTAGGAGGGTGATGATTAAAATACACTCTAAGGATGGCTGCAGCGCTGGCCCATCCAATAGGCAGACTAAGAACATGTTTAGCGCCACAAAAAAGGTGGAGGAATTCTAAAGAATTTGACATTTGATATCCCACCCCCAAAAAAAGCACATCATGGGAATGGCCAGAATTTTGTTTGACTTCCCTACTGTTTTATTTTAGAGTTTAGTATTGTTTTATTTTTAATAACATATGAGTGGCACCATAATCTTTGCAGCGCACAGGGCCTCTAAAAGCTTAATCCAACCCAGGGTGGTTGGAATAAGTTATTTATTTACAAAAAATATTTATATACCGCTGTATCATAAAAATATGCCACGGTGGTTTGCAATATAAAACCATAAAGGTTAAAAACCAAAAAAAAATGAAAAACATATTGCACATCCTACGTTGTTGTAATTTGTGAACTTGAACTTTGAACCAGTACTGACTGCATTGTGTGAAATGGCAATGTCGGAATGGGTTTATCATAAACAAACATTTAAAGCATTACAGTAATCAAAGCAAATAAGGTCAATCAACATACTAAAATGCAAAACTGCATAAAACCTAAAGAACCTGCTTTTAAAATCTCACCAGTTCCAGGCTTGTTGAAATTTTGATTTGACTTGCATACAGTATTTAAAATGAATGAGACTCAAGCCTCTACGGACTGTTAAATATTGGGTTCAGAACTTTTCGGCACAGCCTGAACCCTGAGCATAGTACATACTTTCCAGTGGCCTTGTACTAGGCATGTGTTGCATAACATCACAGCTGTGCCAAGAACAAAGCCTGCCACATTAAATAGATCCCTTGTAGTAGAAAGCCACATGCATGGGCCTGTCAGGATACAAACTCCAGGATTAGGGAGCTGTCGCTGCTTGCAAAGCTGATCCATCATTCTCCATCTGCCTTTTCCACCACTAAATACGAAAGTATGGCATTCATGTGGAAGAGAAAGAAACTACACACAAATAACTTTCCCAAACTTCATCACCAGATTCATTTTAGAGATTTGCATGTCTGTGAATAGAATCAGCCATCTACCCACACATTACTTGTCTCATCTCCCCTGCAATCTCTTAAACTAGGGGCAGCACCGCTCACAGCTTAAGAGGCTACTATAGCAGAGAAATGTGTGTGTTGAGCAGGCATAACTGATTCATTTTAGAGACACTTCCACTTTGGCAGGGACCAGTGCACATTTCCTGTTAGGGCTATGAAAGATCCCCACCCGAAAACCTCGGGAATTCCTGTAGGCCATACTGAGCCAGAAGACCCTAAGGGTTGACTGCAAACAAGGCAGCTTCCTATGGTCCAGTTGCATACGTGTCTGTATGCCACTGATTAATCGTCTGATTACGATTAACATTCATTTACCTTTGCAAGTTCACCTGCTATTTATTTTCAACTATGACATTTCCAATATGATTATTAAAGATGTTCTGCAATTTCTAATCAGCTCTAGTGTCGTAGTACTTTTAAAGTTATTTAAGGCAGTATAATGGCAGAACTACATGCATATGTAAGAGTTAGAATATACTTTACTGAAACCATAACAATAATTGGTTTAAATTAGCATTGTAAACACCAGCAAGCCACTACCAGTCTTTGTACAAAGGATATGTGGCAACTTGCATACATGATTTTGAATCAGGCCATTATAAACATAGTTCTTTTATTAGCACACAAATGTGATGAACAAACTTCCAAAGTCAGGGCACAATCAAAAACTTCACCCACTGCTGGCATGGCTGTGGGGAGCCACTGCCACATCTTAAACCCAGCTGCTCAAATTGGCCATTGCAGGAGCTGAGGAAGGGGAGAGGGCAATTGGATCTGATCCCTGTGCCAGCTGCAGGCTGGTGCAGAGATCAGGTCTGGAGCAGGCCCAATGCCACTGGGTGATGGCAGTGAGACTACTCAGGATTGTAGGAAATCCAAAGGTGTCTTGGTCCTACCTCTCCCTGCCCTCAGAACCTCATTTCGGGTCTTTCTGCTTGTGAGCCTCCCACCCACTTGCACATTCAGTCGACCTAAGGGGGAGGTGGATGCTGGAGTGCTTTCTGGACCACTCCATCTATAGCAGATGGCAAGAGGCCAGCTCAGCTGAGCAGAGGGGTACATCTATTTAATTCAAAAACCCTTCCAGCCTGTTGTAAAGTGGGGTGGGGGGCAGGTTGAGAATGGTTGAATGGTTTTGCCAATATAATAGCAAATATCAGTTCTGGTTAAGTGTAATAGTCAACTGCAAAATTTATAGAAAGCCAAGTGAAACAAAAGTTCCAGCTTACACTCCAAGCCAAAAAAAATGTTATGTAAGCAGGAATTAGTTGCATTTTCAAAATCAACAAGACTTCTTTCTACATGTTTAGTTAAGGATTTTGGTGTCAGTTATTTAACAGGAGCCACACCCAAAGTTCCACTCTAAAATGGATTTTTACTTCCTTTAATGTCAGAAACAAATTGGCATGAGAAAATTTGAACTTTAAAAACAACAACAGGAAGGCAACAAAGTCCAATATAAAAGTTCACTCAACCATTAAAATTGACATAAGTTAAATTAGTATCCTGGGAACACAAGCAATTTTGAGTTGACATTTGGGATACTATTAGGACTGAGTGCTAAAATGTAGATTTGAAGCATATTTAGGATAGATAGGAGAATGCCCCTGGCAAGTTCCTGTCAGGAATTGCTTATAAAAACATTTCACCCATATTTTTGAAGTGATTTTAACAAGTTGACTTTGTCATATGTTCAGACTAGCCATTTTACTTTCTTCACATGTCTTTGTATTTATTCACAGTTGGTTGAGTGAGGTCCTGGCAACTTGCAGTTCAGAGGTGTATTGAGCTGGACATAAATTTGGCTCCCTGCTGCAAAGTGATGTGAATTGGCTTTGAGGAGACTGCTAATGCCTATAGTCTTGTAGCATCACCAATTTAACAAATGTAGGAGAGTAGAAATCTGTTCATGCAGTCTCTGGTTCTACAGTTCAAAATCCTGGGGCTGGTAGCAGTTGGCAGGGAGAGAACAACTAGTAAAATAAAGCCAAGCTACAGATCAGACTTTAAATGAGTTAGCCACAGAATAACTTTTAGAGTACAAGTATGCTGTTAGTCTCTTCATGCAACTTCATCTAGAACAGGGATAGTAAACCTTTTTATACCTACTGCCCACTAATGCATCTTTCTTGATGGTAAAATTTCCTTACCATCCAACATTGATCGATGGAAGGAGGATTGAGCTTGTGCCGTATAACCCCCTAGCCAGTGTGGTGTAGTGGTTAAGAGCGGTAGTCACGTAATCTGGGGAACTGGGTTCGCGTCTCTGCTCCTCCACATGCAGCTGCTGGGTGACCCTGGGCCAGTCACACTTCTTTGAAGTCTCTCAGCCCCACTCACCTCACAGAGTGTTTGTTGTGGGGGAGGAAGGGAAAGGAGAATGTTAGCCGCTTTGAGACTCCTGAAGGGGAGTGAAAGGTGGGATATCAAATCCAAACTCTTCTTCTTCTTCTTCTTCTACCGCCCACCTAGAAACCTGAAATGCTCACTAGTGGGTGGTAAGGACCAGGTTGACAACCCCTGATCTAGAACAACAACATACCAACAAAATGAATGGGTTAGGTGTTTTGTGTGCACCTAGTAATATCTGGATGAGAGTTTCTAATAATTAAAAAAGAATTGTGTTACAATGTTTAGTGTTGAACTAAGATACAGTACATTTTCATTTTCTCTCTAATTTCTTATGGTATTCAACTCCTGAGATGGGAAAGCGTGAGAGAGGGAAAGAAAATGTAAACAGAACTGTTGCACAAGAGCACTTGGATTTTACAAAAGAACACTTTTTTAATCATAGTGGATGATCGGCTCCCAAGCTCTTTTGATGTGTTCCCCACCACCACATAAATACTACAGTTCAGCTAGTTCAAAGCCAAAAATCCATCCTTCCCTTATAGATTGGAGACCTGCTGAGCTGCCAAATACAGTGGTACCTCGGTTTACGAACTTAATCTGTTCCGGAAGTCCGTTCTTAAACCAAAACCATTCTTAAACTGAGGCGCGCTTTCCCTAATGAGGCCTCCCACCACCAGTGCCCTTCCACCATTCAGATTCTGTTCTTAGACTGAGGTAAAGTTTGCAAACCAGGACACAACTTCCGGTTTTGGGGAGTTCATAAACCGAATAGTTCGTAAACAGGGCTGTTCTTAAACTGAGGTACCACTGTATGCTGGGGTTCCTCAACAGATGAGTTGGTGGGAAAGGGTCACTTGCTCTAATACTGTGGTGCTAAATACAGTAGGTTTAACTTCAGCTCATTATTATTAAAGAACCTGTAATGTTTGAGCCACAAACCTTTCCAGAGATAGCAGTGATTTTATGCAACTATGCTTACTTTCAAGGTTATGGTTAAATTTTGTGTTTCCCACAGACCAGTTCTCCCTACTCCACTTTACTATTTTAACATGTTTTACTAACCAAATAAAATCCAAAGTTTCCTCCATATAAAATAGTTTATTTTTCAATTTTTAATGCAATTTTCATTCTAGAATACTGCATGATTTTCAATGAGCATACAATAGTAATTTGTTCACATAAGCAGGTACAACAAACTACCATCAACCAGATCAATTCTAGTTCTAGTATTCATTTGCTTTTAATCAAATTCTAGCCAGCCATTTTGAAGACATGTTGGAGGTGAATTGGCAAGTACTTCTTATCATTCATGAACTTGACACAAGATTCATATCCGATGCATTCTTGCCAGTTTATTAAATATCTAGCGCATGCGTCATCTCAGTGGATATAAACAGGCCTCCTGATTCCACCAGCTACACTGTGTGCAGCAGATTATCAGGCCCAGAGTTTTAAAAAGGAACCAAAAAACATTATTGCAACTCAATCTTAACTAAAGATTTCTAGCCATATGGCTGTCGTCATGTTACAAGACCTATGAGTTCATAGTTTGGCATAGTAATTACAACTTAGACCTTTGAGAGTTCCCCCTTCCAGTTAACCACATACTTATTACATAGTCATACATTCATACATACATACATACATACATAATCATACTTTTATACACTATATACAACACCCTAAGGTCCTATAAAGGTGGTGGCAGATGTAAATGGCAGAATTAATCCTCCTCTACAGAAGTGCTAGTTCTCGTGCAGACAGCTGAAGCCAGTGCTGGTTAATCCATCAAGAATGTCTACAGACTAGACAAGACCTTCATCCTATGCTGCAATTCCTCCCATTTTAGCTGAAGAAGCGGAAGGAGCAAGCAAGTATACTCATTATCCACAACTGAACACACAGTTTTTGTACTAATCAAATGATTTGGCTTACTCCTTCAATAGACCAAGTTTTTTCAAAGCCTCCTTTCTATGCTCCTCTGTGGCCCCCTTAGGGGTGATCTTTACACTGACACATGGTGGCCTGGGCAGCTTAGAGGGGGGCTGAAGTGGATAAGATCGTCGTTTGTCGCTTTTTTCCAACTCAGCATTATGCATTTTGTTTTCCTTCAGATCAACAAAGTCTTTCCCCGTGCCAAGGGAAGCTGGGCGTGGCCGGCTACTGCGAAGAAAGTTTGGAGTGATCTTGTCAAAAAATGACATTTTGCCAAGTGAACCACTGTTCTTAATATTCTGGTCCTCGCTCCCAGAAGAGATGCAACTGCTCAAACCGACACCTGAACGCTCCAGTGTTTTGGATTTGACATTGACTTGTTTGACAGCTACAAGGTTGATATCCATTGGGTAGATTTCTTTCCCACCAACCTGGTTGTGCTGTTCATCAGATTTCTTATCAGAGGTGACATTATCCATATTTACATTCTCCCTGCTGCTTGTCCTGGGAGTTTCTCTTGGAATTGAGTAAGGTGTGGTTTTGATCACATGATCATCGGGATCTTTTTCTTGATCTAGTGGGAGACCCAGTTTCTTAAGAGCTTCTCTCCTGGCTCTCCCCTGTTCATTTTGGATTGAATGAACTTTTTCCATGGAAAAATCACCAGTTGCAGCTCTGGGCCTGCCATTTGATGGAGCCAGAACCTTTATCTTGTGACCGGGATCCACATTGAGTGACACAGCATTACCTTTGCTGGTTTTAAGGATAATATTGGGAGGCAGTTTCCTGGGTTTGGGGGCAGTGGGAGGACCTTGCTTGAAGTTGGGATCTAGGGCAGGTTCTTCCAGTGTAGGTTTTTGATAATTTTCTTGAGCAACAGTAATTTGTTCAGAAATCTTCTTGCTACTTTTAGGAGAGAGAGGTTTCAGAATGGCTTCTTTCCCAATTGCTACCCCCATCTTATCTAGTGAAAGTTCCGTCTGGGTAGCTGCAGCCCCATATCCCTCCACTACATCAACATTCCTCTTATTTTCATAGTGAGGTATCCCACTTGGCTCTTGCCCACTTCTAGGATGACTCCTCCGCTGGTCCTGGAAAGGTTCAGGGGGTGGGATGACTATAGATTCCAAGTTAGATGGCCTTAACTGGGAGCTCATTTTAGGCTTGTCATTTGGTATGTCCACTGGCTCGTGCTTAGGAGACCCCCATGAAGTCTGGCATTTCAGAGAATCAGCAACATTAGACCCTGTTGCTTCAGCAAGGGAAACCTTGGGAGCACTTTTTACACTGATGTTCCTTAGAAAGATATGGTGACCTGGATTTGGGGTGACAACAGGAACAGAGCCAGAAAGACATTTTTTGTTCTTTGGTTCAATTTTGTTGCGCTTTCCTAGATTTTCATGATCCAGCTCTACAATATTGGGGGTGGGGATAGAAAGAAACAAAAGAAGGAGAAGTAAGTATTGTTCTTACAATCTTACTATCACAAAACCTCAACAAAGAGAAAGAGGAGAAGAGCAAACCCAAGTCCTTAAATTATTTGCCTTACCACAAAAGGATGAATTAAAAACAAAATACTAACTGTATCAAAGTGATATTTTAACAAATCCCACACATGGTATTTATTAGATTTTTTAAAAAAAAATTCGTGGTATTTATTAGATTAAAAGCTCATGGAGTAACAGAGAATATGTCTGTCTGTCTGTCTGTCTGTCTGTCTGTCTGTCTGTCTGTCTGTCTGTCTGTCTATGGTGGGGATGTGTGCTTGTAACCAAACTGGAACTGGATTTAGAGGTTAGGAAATGTCTTTGGTTTTTCCACAGCATAAGTGCATTGCCTTGAACCATAATACTTTAAGTTACCAACCTAAAGCGATAACTCAAGCTCATTATGGCTACTTTTAGTTGTTCAAAGGAGCTAAAATGAATGTGTGCTTTTTAGCATCCAAGCTACTAGATCTACCCCTAAATTTTGTGCTCTTAATAGAACGTGCATGTGAAACACTTTTTCCACACGGAACTCTACAGTTCTGAAACTAGTTCTGTGCTTTGTTTCCTCACCACCACCTAGACTGAGCCAGGAATGATGCCTCAGCTGAAACATTCCTGTTAAAGAATCACAAGAGAACTCAGCTTACCTTTAGGAACATCTCTCATAGGCCACGTCCGTGGATGCTTAGAAGACTCAGCTGTCTCTGCCTCATCAGTAGAAACTCCGCTGTCTCCTTCAGTATCCAGAGAATCTAGTGTTTCTTCAAGGAACATAAGACATTCTTTCTCCGCCACTGATAGATAGTCATAGCCACTGTCACTCTTCAAGACAAAAAAACAAAAAAAAACCCTGAGCAACATGAACAAGGAGACATAAAAGCTCAAAAAGAATTATCCTCATCTCAAATTTATTACCTTCCATAAAGACTTAATTACTACAGTGAATTTGCAAGAATTTGGTCTGTCAGTAAGCCTACAAAGGAGCACTACCTAATCTTTATAACCAAGGTCAACACCACCATTATTGTTCTCCCTTTTTTGTTCTCCCGCTGAGACCACATAACACCGGTCTTGAAAGACCCACATTGGTTCCCAGTATGTTTCTAGGCACAATTCAAAGTGTTGGTGCTGACCTTTAAAACCCTAAATGGCCTCAGTCCAGTATACCTGAAGGAGCGTCCCCACTCCCATCGTTCAGCCCGGACACTGAGATCCAGCGCTGAGGGCCATCTGGCAGTTCCCTCAGTGCGGTAAGTGAGGTTACAGGGAACCAGGCAGAGGGTCTTCTCGGTAGTGGCACCCGCCCTGTGGAACACCCACCCACCAGACGTCAAAGGAAGAAACAACTACCAGACTTTTAGGAGACATCTGAAGGCAGCCCTGTTTAAGGTAAAGGTAAAGGGCCCCTGACCATTAGGTCCAGTCGCAGACAACTCTGGGGTTGCGGCACTCATCTCGCTTTACTGGCCGAGGGAGCCGGCATACAGCTTCCGGGTCATGTGGCCAGCATGACTAAGCCGCTTCTGGCGAACCAAAGCAGCGCACGGAAACCCCATTTACCTTCCCACTGCAGTGGTACCTATTTATCTACTTGCACTTTGACGTGCTTTCGAACTGCTAGGTGGGCAGGAGCAGGGACTGAACAACGGGAGCTCACCCCATCGCGGGGATTCAAACCACCAACCTTCTGATCAAAATAGACCATGAATTTTCTGCAGCCACCACTCCCATTCTCAAAGACTTCAGACAGAAAGACTGAATGTGGCCACAAGATATTTGGGTCAATGGTCCAATGGCCAAAATGAATGCATAAATTACATCTGCCAGATTCCAAGATTCACAGGATTTGTCTGCTTTCAGTGATTTTCAAGCATAGATATTACAAGTTGAGTTCCAACTGTCAATTATTTAATGTCAATGTCCCAGCTGATATACCCAAATGGTAATAAGATAAAAATCTGATGTAGGAAGAGTTGGATTCCCTTGCTTTTTCTAGGATGAGGCCATGTGGGAGTTTTTGCAAGGTACAGGTTTATTACGATGACAAGGTAGAGGCCCCACAATAATTGAACTACCCTGCTCATCATTATTAATTAAATGCACAAGTTCACTTCTAGTGTGCAAGAGAAGGAATGGAAGTTCAATTCAGAACTGTAATTTGCATAGCTGTCAACTTTTCCCTTTTCTTGCAAGGAATCCTATTCGGAATAAGGGAATTTCCCTTAAAAAAAAGGAAATGTTGACAGCTATGGTAATTTGTGGTTAGTAAATCTCTACAAATTACAGTTAGCAAATATCTAGTAAGCTTCAAGTCAGACAGGAAATAGTTTACCTGGTCTCATCACTCACTGGACAGAAATCCACTCCACCCCACAGGTTACAGAATGACAGTGCTAAACTTGTGAAGTTGTGTTAAACTTTAGTGAAACATATCACAGAAGTTTGCATTTACACAAACTTGGCTAAGGCTCACCACAGTGCACTCTCCATCACCATCTCTTCAATATGGCATTATTATTATTCTTCAATGGACTAGGCATTGGGAAACTGCAACTACAGCAGCTCCAAAACATTTCTAGTGGAAGTACCGCCATTCAGTTGTCATTCGAATTTTAATATTCTCAGCAGGTTGACTGAGGGAAACTCCTTCACATAGGTGCTTGGAGAAGCCTCACATCCTAAGGGCAAGTTCATACATTCATGACCATCACTCAAATAATTTAACACCAAGGGCTCATCCACACAGTGCTTTCTAGGTACATGTTCATGCTTGCAAGCTCTGTGTCTGAGCGCTTTAATTTCCGCCCCCCTCCCGTTGCTTTCTCAAGGAAAACCTGCTATTTATGCTGCATTGAAACAAGTGGCAATTTGGGTTTTCTGTGGATTTCCGTTTGCTTCAATTCAGCAGTAAAGAACAGGTTTTCACAGAGAAAGTGCTGGGGGAAATAGAAAAGGACTCGGTCAGTGAGCATGAAAGCACAGACCCCTGCCTAGAAACAGCACACAAGGAAGTGACCTTAGTGACAATCAAGTCAAACACTTGCCTCAAAAATTAGTTGCCCCAAACAATATGTTTATCCCTGTGTATCCCATCAGCCTAATTCAGCGTATCAGAGATTATGGTAGTTGTAGTGCAACTACAGGTTCCCCATCCCTACAATACAAAGCCCTAGCTTGCAAGTAATTCTGATTTTTTAAAATTTTTAGTTGAAAACTTTAGCCCAAGGTTAAGATGGTGCTTTATCTTTTATATTTCTTAAATGTTTTAGCAGTTGGATATTTTATTTAGGGCTATAGACCTGTCTGAACGTTCTGAAATTATGTGGAACAGAAAAATAAATTGAATTAAATTAATATACCTTTCCGGACAAGCTGGAGTCGTTGCTGATCATACTGTCACAACTGCCTGCACTGTGAACAATTGCTCTGGGTTCTGGGTCAGCTGTCCTTATCCACAAATCCTTTTTAGGCATATCACTAGTCAGTCAAGGGAGCAGTAAGTATGACTGAGGAACTCTGGAGAGGAAACATAAGAAGAAGCCATAAACATATATCACAACTTCAGAACATACTCAAAAACAGATTACTGCTGCAGAAATCCTGCCGGTTGCTGCATATGAATATCATTTTTCAAGGATTTCAACTCATTTATACCTTGCTGCTTTTACACACATGGCAGCTTACAACAAGATATAAAGCAATGCCCAAATTCACAAGCCTTGGGATCCAATAAAGTCAGTACACTTGACTTAGTTGTACTTTCCCTTCACCATGATACATTGCTATAATAATCAATTCTTGGAAGCAGTGTCCTCAGGGCCACCAACAAACAGGAGATAGTACAAGAATACTTGGCTAGTCTAGATGTATTCAAGTCTCCAGGGCCAGATGAACTGCATCCAAGAGTATTAAAAGAACTGGCAGATGTGATTTCAGAACCACTGGCAGTCATCTTTGAGAATTCCTGGAGAACAGGCGAAGTCCCGGCAGACTGGAAGAGGGCAAATGTTGTCCCTATTTTCAAAAAGGGGAAAAGAGAGGACCCAAATAATTACCGCCCAGTCAGTCTGACATCAATACCAGGGAAGATTCTGGAGCAGATCATTAAGCAAACAGTCTGTGAGCACCTAGAAAGGAATGCTGTGATCACCAATAGTCAGCATGGATTTCTGAAAAATAAGTCATGTCAGACTAACCTGATCTCATTTTTTGACAGAATTACAAGCCTGGTAGATGAAGGGAACGCAGTGGATGTAGCCTACCTTGATTTCAGCAAGGCATTTGACAAGGTGCCCCATGATATTCTTGTAAAGAAGCTGGTAAAATGCGGTCTTGACTTTGCTACCACTCAGTGGATTTGTAACTGGCTGACTGACCGAACCCAAAGGGTGCTCATCAATGGTTCCTCTTCATCCTGGAGAAGAGTGACTAGTGGGGTGCCACAGGGTTCTGTCTTGGGCCCGGTCTTATTCAACATCTTTATCAACGACTTGGATGATGGACTCAAGGGCATCCTGATCAAATTTGCAGATGACACCAAACTGGGAGGGGTGGCTAACACCCCAGAGGAGAGGATCACACTTCAAAACGACCTTGACAGATTAGAGAACTGGGCCAAAACAAACAAGATGAATTTTAACAGGGAGAAATGTAAAGTATTGCACTTGGGCAAAAAAAATGAGAGGCACAAATACAAGATGGGTGACACCTGGCTTGAGAGCACTACATGTGAAAAGGATCTAGGAGTCTTGGTTGACCACAAACTTGACATGAGCCAACAGTGTGACGCGGCAGCTAAAAAAGCCAATGCAATTCTGGGCTGCATCAATAGGAGTATAGCATCTAGATCAAGGGAAGTAATAGTGCCACTGTATTCTGCTCTGGTCAGACCTCACCTGGAGTACTGTGTCCAGTTCTGGGCACCACAGTTCAAGAAGGACATTGACAAACTGGAACGTGTCCAGAGGAGGGCAACCAAAATGGTCAAAGGCCTGGAAACGATGCCTTATGAGGAACGGCTAAGGGAGCTGGGCATGTTTAGCCTGGAGAAGAGGAGGTTAAGGGGTGATATGATAGCCATGTTCAAATATATAAAAGGATGTCACATAGAGGAGGGAGAAAGGTTGTTTTCTGCTGCTCCAGAGAAGCGGACACGGAGCAATGGATCCAAACTACAAGAAAGAAGATTCCACCTAAACATTAGGAAGAACTTCCTGACAGTAAGAGCTGTTCGACAGTGGAATTTGCTGCCAAGGAGTGTGGTGGAGTCTCCTTCTTTGGAGGTCTTTAAGCAGAGGCTTGACAACCATATGTCAGGAGTGCTCTGATGGTGTTTCCTGCTTGGCAGGGGGTTGGACTCGATGGCCCTTGTGGTCTCTTCCAACTCTATGATTCTATGATTCTATGATTCTAGGTAGAAGGGGTAGGAGTTTGTGGGTGGCCAACCCCCCCACCCCAGCTTTCATCCTTTTTTAGTAGCATAAGTATGTCAATCAGACATTTATGAAGAAAATTAGAGCAGAAAATGTGACTCAGCAGGCAGCACTGTTGCTAAGGACACTTCATCACTGTTGCTAAGCAACTGGAGGAAGAAATATTGATGCCAAAGCCTGGGACTCAAGAGGGGCCCATCCTAGAGTAGCAGGAAAAATCAGAAGCTAAGAAGAAGAGGATACTGGGGTGTGTTTGTTAAAGCACTTTCCTCATGCCCACATTATTTCATTCATTCAGTGTGCTGCCTTTATAGAATAAAACAAAATGGGCTTGGTTCAGTATATGTTACTTAGAAGTAACTCCCTTGAAATAAATGAGGCTTCCTTCCTACTGAGGAAAAATATATGTGATATTGCAGTTGTTACCCTGCTCTGCTTTTCCACACCCCACAAACAATCACTACTGGTCTGCTTGTCGTCGCTGGGCTGTTCTTTATTCATATACAGTAATAATCTTTGCCTTGGCTTTTGACATCTGAGGTGTGTTTTTAAGACCTACCCTATCGCTGTGACAGTGATCTATGTTAACTTTTTTAACATCAACTTTTAAATTGTTGTAACCTGTTCTGTTGCTGAAGGGCAGCCAATCAAAATAAACAATACTAAATCAAAAATACAAAAAGAATCAGCAAATAAAGCAAACAAACAAAATTAAACACCTTACAACTGCAGCGAGTTAAAATTCCTATACACTGTACTTTTAACATAATAGTTTTTTTAAAAAATCAAGGCAAAATGTTTTGCGCACAACTGATAAAAGTTGCAGCCATTTTAAACCCACTTCTGTCTATGCATAGCTCTCTCTCACACACCCTACCTTTCAGGAATAAATAAAAATAAATACTCTGGGCAGAATTATTATTTATTACTAGCAACCTTGTGCCCAGCATTGCTTGGGAATTCTAAGGATTGGTTCACACCAGTGTTTAATGTGTATTTGCAGCTCATTTTGTCTCTAATTATTATTATTTTTGCATTGTCTATATGATGCCTCCTTATCCAAATGGCAGCCCACACCTTTTCCCACTA
The DNA here is from genome assembly GCF_027172205.1 of Podarcis raffonei. NCBI lineage: Eukaryota > Metazoa > Chordata > Lepidosauria > Squamata > Lacertidae > Podarcis > Podarcis raffonei. The sequence goes on from NC_070607.1 coordinate 60,685,911, forward strand.
AATTTGAATTTTCCTAATCAATGGATAATCCAGTAAAGAAAGAAAATACAAGTTAAAATAGTATGTGACCAGACTGTGGATCCAATGAAGTGCATTGTGTGGGCAGGTTGTTTTACATGACTGGTGACATTTCACTGGGTGCTGCCTGCCACACTTCCGACTTCCATTTTGTTTCCATCTGCCCAAAGAAAAGCTGCTGAAGGCACATTCACATTTTAACAGTATTTTTTTTAAAAACCCCAGTTATTTTGGCCAGAAGTGCTTTTGCTTGAAACAGCTGTATTAAAAATAAAAATAAAACTTGTCCTTTCAGGTACAAGAGGTGGGAAAGGAAATAAAGGCAAGGAAGTGACCGTCTTTCATGCCACTGTCTCCAAATCCTTGCTTGACTTGGAGCCACACACATTACTGAAGGGGCGGCGGCGGCATTCACTGTTTTGTGCACATCTGGTACATCAGAAAACCTGTATATAAAAAATTAAAACGTGCACATGTACAGGTAACAAATATCTGTGCAAATATCCACAACAGACTTCAGGTTTCCTGGCTTGGAGCAACACATACATTTAAAAAATAGTGCCTTTTGTACAAATTTGGCACACTGGAAAACTTGTATTTCAGAAATTTATGAAGTGTGTGCATGGGTAAGTAAATACCTGCATACATGCCCACAATGGACCTCAGGTTTCCAGAACCTATGATGAGTTAGGAAGTACTAACTGAGAGCAGGGAACACCAACACAATATTGTGAATACATCCAATCAAACACCACCTACTAGTGCAGACAGAAAATAGTAAGAGGTTTTGAAAGCACTCATGTGGATGACAACAAACAAGCATGCACATGCAGAAGTTGGCCCATGTCCACATTAACCCCTAAAGTGATCACCAATATAAAACTAGCATATCAGAAAGGTTTTGAAATCAGTGGTTAAAAAATCAGTTCAGTCCACCATCTTGATTCAAAATGCTATCTAAATGTACTTGAACAGACGAAAACCTGCTCTTTGATCTCAGGAATCATTACGCAAAATGTGGTTACAATATCTTAAGGAGGTATCCAAATACACAGTGAACAAACATTTTTCCAAACTACATAGTAAGTATTTTTAAGTCATGTCACATATTTCACAAAAAGTGACTCACTATGTTAAAAAACTAGCAGGTAAACAAAGTATAAAAACAAGACTAGCTGGAACAAAGCAAGAGTCATACAGCAAGAATAGCTATTAAAAGCAATTTGCTCTTTCGTAAGGTTTTTCTTATAGCACTTCTTGCACATCCATTGCTGTCACAAATCCCAACATCATTTGGAAATGCCATGTTGACAAAATCAGTTTCTCTTTCTGCTTTTTAGCAGATTTTTATACATTCCTGTTGCTGTTTCAGTTCAGAATTGGATCAATCCCAAGCCTTTTTAAGGGGTTCTCTTTCTTTATGTAATAAGAGGAGGGGGGCGGAGAGACTGGCAAGTCCTGCCCCTTCCAGCACATCCCCCTCCTGTTCTCTGCTGGTTAAGGCTTGCTGCACGTTCTCAAACCCCAACAAGCACTGCAGAAATGGCCCACGCCCACATATATCTGGCTATAGAGATGGAATCTTACTCTGGATTGTTGAAGACCCTGCTGAAGTCCCCACAGTAGCTACCTCTGAAATGAGTTCTCATCTTGGAGTTTAAGACCACTTCCTCCTGTACACAATTTCTAGCTTGTGTGCCTTAAATGGTAGAAGAGACCATTTCGAGTTACCTCTCTCAGTCAAGAGAGAAGGCATTAGCCGAGACCAATGCTTCACCAAACTGTAGACATTTTGCTTGCCAGACAGAATAAACTCCTATCTTCATCCATCACCGCATGCTGTTCTAGGTGTTCTCCCAATACCACGCCCCCCCCACCCCCAGGCTGACTGGGTTGGGGGTGCGAGTGGAGGGAGGAGAGGAAGAAATCCCTGTTGCACCAGTGCAGCTCATTGCTCCCACTAGCGCAGCTATTTCGTTGAATCTATCCCTATGACCGGATGTAACCCTTGTAGAAGAGTTTGGATTTGATATCCCGCTTTATCACTACCCGAAGGAGTCTCAAAGCAGCTAACATTCTCCTTTCCCTTCCTCCCCCACAACAAACACTCTGTGAGGTGAGTGGGGCTGAGAGACTTCAGAGAAGTGTGACTGGTCCAAGGTCACCCAGCAGCTGCATGTGGAGGAGCGGAGACACGAACCCAGTTCCCTAGATTACGAGTCTATCGCTCTAAACCACTACACCACACTGGCTCTTGTAATGAAAGAAAGGCTCTATGTTTCTCCAAGCCTATAGAAGTTCAGCCTCAGGACAACAGAAGACCTGCATGCATGAAATGCACTACATTAAAGCACCAGCTTTCTTTGCACAGGAGCACATTCCTTCGGAATGACAAGGAGAGCAAAGGATGACATTTCACAATATCATATCCCTTTATTATTACTACTAATGCTGACTCTGCCTATGAACCAGCAATGCTGCAAAGTCACAGATTAACTTTAAATAATGCAAGGTTGTCACAGGCTCTGTGGGCAACCTGCCTATTTACTTAGGGCAGAGGCCAGGGTGTGCATTTCACTACCTGGCACATACCTCACATTCCTTATGTGAAGGAGAATGCCTTAAAGGGACAGGCCACACACATATGGTAGGACAGGGGTCTTTTAGAAAAGGCCCGTCCAGACAGCCCCTTCCCACGTTCCCGCTTTAAAGCTATAGTGCACAATGAGTGGTGTGGGATGAGTTGGAGGAAATCTAAGCAGGTGTCTTTCACCCCTACTAGGGATGGAGAAATCTGCCAGTTTAAGATTTGCATTTTTCCAGTGTTAAGTTCAGTTCATCACATTTTCACACCTGACTGTGATTTAAAAAAAAAAAATCTTGGAAGTATTCATTAGCATTTTATTCCACATTTTGCCCAATGTGCAGACTTTTGTAAGCAATTTTACCTAACGGAATGTATTTTTGTATGTTATTTTCACTATTGTGAGCGTTTTCATGTACATTTCCCCATAATAGATGCAAAATTCTGAATCTTTTGAAAGAAAGTTGACTTTTGGTTCACATTTTGTTTTGGTGAAATATAAATTAGGTACAATTATGGAATTGTAGAGTTGGAAGGGACCCCAAGGATCATCTAGTCCAACCCCCTGCAATGCAGGAACATGCAGCTTGTCCCATATGGGGATCAAAGCTGAAACCTTGATGTAATCAGCATCACACTCTAACCAACTAGATTCACATTTAAGTGTACACTGAAATGACTTTCTTCCCCATCCCTCATCCCTACACACATATACGAGAGGTCACTGAAAGAGGCCAGCTGCAGTGGTGCTACTGATATAAAATTAACAGCAACAACATATGTCTGATTCCTTACCCACCTGTCACCATAAGGTTCCAGGGAGGATTACAGCAATTTAAAAATACAATATTAAAAACAATTAAAAACAAATTATAGTCACAATAATAGGGTGGATCCTAATAATATATATCTCATATATATCTCAGGTCACGTACCAGAGGCCAAGGTACAATGGAGACTACACAAGGAATGTGTCAGATACACCTCTGTGGGGAGGGAATTCCAAAACTTTGTGGTGGCCACCAAAAGTGCCCTCTCCCAGGCCACCACGCACCAATTTCTGAGGGTGGTGGAACTACCAATGTGAGGCCCAGATGAAAACTGCAGCTGTTTTAAAACAGAGGTTGATACATAGGGGACTAGTGGGGGATTAAGCTGACTGCAGTGTGTGGAATTTAGGGCATGTCCGGAAATTCTACACCGGTTACAAAAGGCAATATTGACTACACCCCAGCTAAGCTTCAAAATCGTATTAAAGCTTCAAAATCATATTAAAGGGCAACTGAGGGGGTAGGGGTATGATGGACAGGTGGCATTTACAAATCAGAACATTCATCGGTTCATGTGAAATTTGTGCAAAGTTTGCCTCAAGGTGATACAACATCCGCTGTTTATTGAGCCCTCATTCCAATTTGTTTGCACAGTTCATAAAACTTCACTTTGAGTTATTGTTGTCCCACACTTCCGAGTGCACGTCCTCATTTTTTTTAATAGACTTTTTCTTTTATGGTGTGTATAAACACTTCCTTATATACTGCTTTTCCTTCAGGGAGCTTGAGTATGTGGTTTGGCTATACTTTATCCTCACAACAACCCTGTGACGTTAGCCTGTGATAAGATCACCCACCAAGTGTGCTTCATAGCTAAGTGAATGCCTTTCCAGTCCTAGTCATTTAGCTTAACTTATACTAACAAAGACCTGATTGGACAGGAAATAATACAACCATAGAAATACAATGGCTATATTCACATCAACCTCAATACAGCCTCATGGTATCATCCTCTAGGTCACATACTGTCTTATTTTTCCCACAGTCTTGAGACTCGAATTCACTACGTGCTGGTATGCTCCCTCTTCTCATATATTGTCTCCTCCTTCACAGTTTGCTGCAACAGAGCCAACTGTGGTTATACCTGATCAGAATTGCTTCAAAGCTATGATTTACAAACCTTCACCAAACACATTTAAAGCCTTTTAATCCTAGTTTGGTCCTAATGCAAATCCTACAGAAAGGGAAAAGCACACCTCTGGTTAACCTTGAAGCCCTCTGCCCCATATTGTTTTATGTCAAACAGCCCTGGCCACAGCCCTCATGTTCCCCAGCTTCCCCCTCAAAAAGTTTAGAGTTACATACTAAGGCAACTCTACACACTGAAGCCATTCATGTTTCACCCTAATGGTTGACTCGCACCCAATCCCCTCTGCCTTCTGTCCTTCCAAAATAAATAGACATAAGCCCTAGTCCATAGACACTGAGTCTCTTTGTGTGTGAACTTCCAGGCTGATCCGCAAGGTCAGATTTGAATCTTCAAGCTACAGATCCAAGCCATGATCCAACAGCCAAGCTATGTGAGAGGCACCCTACAGCTTCTGTTGAAGCAGCTACTGGACTTGCCTAAGACTATGCAACAAAATCAGTGGCAGAAGCCAAGAGTGTCACCCATCTTCTCCCACCACTCCCTCCCCATGCTTCATTCAGTACATGAAGCCATTCTGCCTTGTGAGGATGTGGTCACAAGCTTTCTAACCAGAAAGACATGTTTCCAGCTCCACCCCTCTGCCTGTCACATTCTGTAAAGTCATCCAGCAAGAGATGGGAAGACTACTCCCTCTTAACATGGATAACTAGTATTTAAAGCTCAGCAGCACTGAAAAGCTTCTGTTCAAAATGCAGGCATGTCAGTTCCATTCGTAAGAAGGCGCTAGAGCATCACAGGGTGTGTTCATTCAAATTGCAAAAATCAGCGTGATCAAGGGTGCTATCACGTCAGCGAATCATCTTATATAATAAAAAGGAAACTCTCAAAGATTGCGGTGTACGTGTGCCAATCATAATATTTACAGTTTTCACATGGGAGTCTGAATGCCTTCCATTATTCCTCAGCCTTGGCGATGCCCTTGATGCCACATACATAAGCAACGATCTAGAAAGGGGGCAGTCCCTGCCTCACTTCCCATCTCATCTTCCTTAGGTTAGGAAGGACCTTTATGAACTCTGCTTGGGGGAAATAAGCTATCTTGTGTTGTACAAAATCCAGCAACAGGGTTCATTCACATCACAGCACTGTACACAGAGATTAAATCAAGACAAAATCCCACGGTCTCCTATCAAAGACAGCAATTTCTCCACTCGAGTTACCGTATTTTTCTGTGTATAAGACTAGATTTTTTCCCCTTAAAAATAATGTCAAAAATTAGGGGGCATCTTATACACGGATACATCTGCCCCCCCCCCATTTTCTTAAATCTGAGTCCCCCAAAATAGGGGGTGTCTTATACATGGGGGAATCTTATAGATGGAAAAATACGGTACTCTTGTGTTCCAGTACACAGTATTTGTGACGAAGTTGGATAAGAGAGTGATAACAGGTATTTAGCAACACCACCATCATCAGTGCAGAATGTTCAGTATGGACAAAAGGAAAGTTGCTCAGACACAGATACACATACATCTTACCTTTGCTTTAACAGGATGAACACTGTTGTTTTGTGAAACAGTTTTTCTTAGCCATCAATTATACCATTTACTTTCAAGTGTATAAGGAGGCAACCATGACAAGAGAGTTACAGGGCTGGCCCAATACATTTTAGCACCTGAGGTGAACTACAAAATGGCACCACCACCCCTTCCCCCAGGGAAGAATGGGTGAGTGAAAGTCTACATCAGGAACAAGGGGGGAAATAAACATCTACATCTGGATCTGCTGCCCCTGTGGATCCTGTCGCCTAAGACAATTGCCTCACCTTGCCTCCTGAGTGGGCCAGTCCTGCAGAGTTATTTCATTAGGAGGATGCCTCATAGTAAGAAAATGTAGGGGGGGAAGAGACTCTCATCACATTGGATCAACAATGATCACAAAAGAAGATGTGTAAAAAGCAGTCTTCTGACTTCTGTTACTAAGAGGAACAAACATGTGTCCAATATGATATTAAAGAGTTTGGTGCACTGAATAAGCAGCCAAGAAAATTACAACCTAACTTGCCCAAGACTGTATATTACTACTTAAAATTTTGATCCCTAGCATCACAATTAAGCAGCTGAACCTGGAAGGACAGTTGAGTAATCCAGAGCCTAGATATTCAAAAGGCTTTAGAAGCTAACAAAGGTGTAGTTAAAGCTCTAAAATCTGAGATATTAAATATTAACTCACAACCTGAAGCCACAGTTCACTGATAGCGATTATGAACATAGGACACAGCAGTAAAATGTTTTCTTGCTGCATTGCCACTTATTCTTAAGGAAATGAAACCAGGGTGTGCCCAATACCTGATATTGTTATGAGTTTGAGGGAGAGGAAATAGGCTGTAGGTGAGATCCTTGTAACCCCTTGTAACCCCTTGATTCAGCAAGTGTTAAAACATAAGCCAGGCCAGCTAGATGAGGTGATAGCCTGGGTGATGGGCCATTAAAGGGAAAACAAAGGAAAGGGGCAATTGAGTTTAGAGCTGAGTTGCAGTGATGTGGGCCAGATTTCAAGCAGCAAGCTGGGAGGAGTGAGAGAGACAGAGAGAGAGAGAGAGAGAGAGAGAGAGAGAGAGAGAGCGCGCAATGTTTAATGTCTGTTTGAATCCAAGGCTGTGGATATGGGAGAAACAAGATCCTTTTGGGTGTTGATGCTATGATAGGCTCAGGTTGTATACATGTGCAAATAAACCATATATCATAAAGGCACCACAGTCTCCACTATGCCTCATTCCCAAAAGGAAACATAACCCCTGGGTAAGCACCTAGAATCCCTGTAATCTTGCCCCACTCGGAGATTAGGGTGGTGTGAAACAATATCAACAACGCATATCATATATGAGCCAACTGAAGGAGGCAGGCATTTTCGATTCTTGACCTTCAGCTACAGTGGAGTCCCTGTAGGCTCTGGGCCCACAAAACATATGTTTACCATCATGTAGTGAAACGGGTACCAACACTGTGGAGGGAGCAGAGGGAATGGGCAACAGCCAGCTCTCAGAAGGGAAGCAATGAGTGAGGCAGCTGTACCCACTACCAACTCAATTTAAAGGGGGTAGGAATATGGATTTGAAGCCAAATTGCTTCTTGCAAACTGAGAAGACAAGCCCCATTGGAGTTCCCAATGAGGAACTACCTGCTGGATCCGATCCTAGCGGGACTCCCTGTCAGCATCTATCCCTTCAAGTTCTCAACTGTGCCTTTGTAGCTGCAGCTGTATCTGTCCCGCACTGACATCACCTATGACATCGTTTGTGAGGAAGGTCCTCACTGGCCAAACTGGGACTCTCGTGGGCCGAATTATGTCACGGAGCAGACGTTCCCCACTGCTATTTTATATCATAGGTATTAGAAACAAACAGCCCTCGGTACATGTAGTACTGCTGATTACTTTTTAGACAGAGGCAAAATACTTGGGTCTACAAGGTCAGATGGTCTCCTCTATAACTAGTTGCTTTTTAAACTATAAGAAGATTAAGTACTAGGTCCTACAATCTGGAAGGTAAAGTCCTTCCACCAAGGGGCATTATAAATATGGTTTATTGTCACAAGTGACGTTAAACGCCAGCACAGGTCCTTCATTTGATGCTTAGCTGCAAGTGGATTTTAATAGTGTAAAATGAAAGTCTCATCCAAATCCCTCCTCCTTTCTACAACCTTTCTACAACCAACCTATTTATTATGCACTGTTACATTTCGTTTAATGTATATTTTAATTAATGTTATTGTGTATTTTAAGTATAGTAGTAAGCTGCTTAGATTTTGGCATATAAGTGGATACAACAATCAATCAATCAGTCAGATGAAGCAGTGCACATTGTTGGAATTTAGCATGCATCGGGACAAATACCAAGAGTCAATTACTATCTCTTTTCCCTGTTAGATCATTTCATGGTCCCCTCAAGTAGAGGTTACTTTAATTTCTTTTATAGTATTTTCTTGGGGGGTATAGGCTTGCTCCAGTTTTTAATCTAGCACACAGAGCTTAGCTGACTGACTGATACATTGCCCAAGAATACCCTGCAAATGAAACTCAGTGACTCCATTGAAGAATTTAGATTTTGTTTTTAAATAAGCTTTGGTGACATGTATTCATATGTATTAAAAACCAACAGAATTAAAGAGAGTTGCCAGTTCACTAAAAAAAATATGCTACTTTGAATGCATCTGCATGGACTAATGCTATTCTGCATCCCATTGGCCAAACCACATCAGAATAAGAGACAGAACATGTCAAGCATACATGCACAAGCACCTTGACCCTGGAGACCCATCCACTTCTACCTACACAAAAGACTCTTTAATCATTACCCTTACAGTACCAGAGCTGCACAATCCTAGTTTTCCAGTTTCAAATTACAAGCAGGCATAGTTCTGCATGTTTACCTACATTTAACTGATAAGGAGCACATTTCCACCCCCATCTCATGTTAAAAACAATTTCCATCCAAGTCTCTGAAGATTTATTAAAATAATTTAAATGATTGCAAAACTTAAAGTAAGCTTATTTTCCAATAAGTGTGATAATTATATATATATAGAGAGAGTATAATGTATAAAATATATAATATATTATATATTATATATTATAGAGAGAGCGCACTTATGCTTTGTTGCATCTTCCAGATTTTTTGAAAGGAAGCTGCTTTTCTTACTATATATTTTCATTGTTAATAAGCCTGAACAGAAGCCATGAAAGAGACAAACATTTGTCATTCACAGATTTACAGATTAAAAGTCATTTTAAAAGCAACTAAGCTACCAACAGAATTCCCCCTAAAATCTATCAGGAAAGGTTTGCAACATGCATGGATTACCTTCACTAGGAAACTCGAGACTTTCCATAATCCTTTACGAGCCCAAAGATTTCAGTAGGAACAACGGCAAGAAAGATAGCACGAAACAGGGGAAGCGTATAAGCAAGACTGGACAAGCCAGCTATCTGGTCGGCTATTTGTATCTAAATCCAGGAACACTCCTTTTCCGCCTAAGCAAACATAGTTTAGTTAGAGTTTAACTCACCTTTACTAGGAAATAAAAACAATTCCAGCTACTCTGCTATGAAATGACACGACCAAACAGGCTATACCACCTTCTCTGTTCTCTTCTTGACCTCCTACTGACTTACCTAGACAGGTAAATTCCTCCTCTGTCTTCCTCACTCCACCCTACTTCTGACTCTCAACCAATCATGCATCCTCCTTCAAACTCCTCATTCCAGCTGTTACCAAAAGGAGGGGAAGGCGGGATTACAGAGCTCTCGGCCAACCACTTTTTCCCCCAGTTCTAAACTTTGGCAGCCAGGAATGAAGCAAAACAGGTAAATGTTTATTTTTAATCTGCATTTTCTGAAGATGAATCGTTTTGCAGCTAAAATGTCACAGGTTATATTTCCCATTCAGGGGGAACTGTAGGATATGAGTTTTCTCTTCCTCTGAAAAAGGGGGGTGGCAAAAAAAAAAAACCAGAAGCCCACGCATGGCGTGGGATGTATTGCTTCATTCTTTGAAGCCCCTTGGCTTTCCCGTCTTTGTTAAGGCTGTATTCCTACTGCTTTTCTTCCCCTACCAATTGCTCAAAAATGCAGGCAGAGGACAGTCAATAACTCTGGAGAATGGAGTTGTAGACGTGGGTCACCTTCCATCAGCTATCTGGCTTAGATATTCATTTTATTTCTTCTAACGTTCTCAGTGTAGCCAAGCTTCCCCTATCTCATTGTTGGCATCCGTCTGTCTCGGGAGACAATGGAGGAGTGTGCCTTTGGGGGTGAAGTCAAACCGTTGGGAGAGTTACAGCACCTGCTGCGGCTGTAGAGACCAATGCAGGCGAGACATGTTTTGTTGCAGCTGGGGCAGATGAAGGCATCTGGTTGTGCTGCTGCAGATGCACCATGGCATTTCTTCTCTCTGTACTCATTTCTCCTCTAGTGTGTGCTACACACTCACAACCTATCAGTCTCCAAGTACTATGGTTGTCTGTAAGGAATTCCAACACAGTGGAGTTGTTGTCAGCCTTCATGTCTCACAGACATTTTTGTAATGCAGAGTTAATGTGCCAATGGGCCAAGTGCCTGAAGCCAGCTTTCCATAGAGCACGACCTTTACACCTATATGTTAGCATCATCGCTACCCCTTTACAACCATGAAAACTAATGAAAAGAGAAATGGACCTCCCTCTGTGAACAGACTGCAGATGTGGGAACTGAATCTGTGATCCACAGGTACCAGCTGCTAGAATGAGGCAGGGGAAAACGAAGGATACAGGAGTGCATCTGCAGGCCTTAGAGTGGATAGTCATTGCCCAAAACAGACTCAGGCTTATCACCATGTAAATATGCATGGATATGAAGTCTTATTTTCATTTCTGATCCATCAGAAGTTTCTTGGCTGATGCTAGAACTTGTTCAGATAAATGGGTTGCTATTATATGCAGCGACACCTGGCTGTTCCTACACCTAACCCATGAAAGGCTGGCATCATATAAATGGGAAATAATAATAGTAATTGGGAAATTGTAGGCTTGCTCTAGGTTAGTGGAATTTAAACTTCCTACCCTCAGGAAACACTTTCTACATCAATCCATCTCCAGAATACCCCTTGTATAGTACAGAAAATTCAAGGACATACCAGTAGTTCCAGTATGCATTCTAAAATACATAGCCATCACTGGAGTCTTACTCCCAAGGAAGAAAGTGTTCATAGGCTCCTAGCACGGGAATAAGTACACCCTATGTACACTTATCCTATGTACACCCTATGTACACTTAGGGACGCGGGTGGCGTTGTGGGTTAAACCACAGAGCCTAGGGCTTGCTGATCAGAAGTTTGGCAGGTTCAAATCCCCACGATGGGTGAACTCCCGTTGCTTGGTCCCTGCTCCTGCCAACCTAGCAGTTCAAAAGCACGTCAAAGTGCAAGTAGATAAATAGGTACCGCTCCAGCGGGAAGGTAAAGTGTTTCCGTGCGCTGCTCTGGTTTGCCAGAAGTGGCTTAGTCATGCTGGCCACATGACTCGGAAGCTGTACGCCGGCTCCCTCGGCCAATAAAGCAAGATAAGCGCCGCAACCCCAGAGTTGTCCGTGACTGGACGTAATGGTCAGGGGTCCCTTTACCTTTATGTCCACTTGCACGCATATCCTAAGTGAGCAAAAGTGCCTGCTGCTATGCCCTTGGCTGGTGAACCAGTCTCTAGTGATGAGATAGCTGTTTATACATATGAATATGTGGAGCAGAAGCAGGAAACCCAATTGCAGCAACAGTGGCAGAATTCTTGTGGCTTAAGAAAATAGTGGCACCAGTGGGCCTTCAGAATTGGAGTAAAGTGACCAGACTTGCATTCCTATATGCACTTTGCTGAGAGCAAACCCAGTAACCCACTGAACTATGTGGGATTTACCTCTGCATAAACAGTCTTTGGTATTGCAAATATTAGGAAACCAAGTATTTCCAACCCAAAATACAAACCAAATGAAGTCTCAATGAAGTCCAGTTTAGCAGTCCTATGATTAGTTCATTCATATATATATATATATATATATATATAGAGAGAGAGAGAGAGAGAGAGAGAGAGAGAGAGAGAGTGTTTACAGGTTATTTCTGTTTCTCTTTCTGTCCTTTGCTGTCCCTCCCCCACCCCACCCACTTCAGAACACATCAAAGAGAGTAAGAATGGTGGCAATATCAACTTTGCAACCTCCCATCCCACCAACCAATTAATGAATGGAACAGAACCTTTCTTTGCCGTGCTCTCAAGGCTGCTGGGCTACTTCAGAGATGGCAATAAGCTGCCTATATTTTCAGATGCACAAGTGCCTTTCTTTTGCCTCATACATTTCACTGGGAGGCACCACCTTCATTTGGCATGTCACTCTTCTGCATAGTTTGCTAGTGACACCTTCAAAAGAGAAACTCATAGCTTTGACTCTAATATGTTCCTACCTATTAATTAGTTCCTTCTAGGATGTGGCTTAAAATATATTAGTTCATCAGATTTATTGTCCTAGGTGATTTAACATGGCGTGCTTTACAAATCGGCAACAGGAAAAGCTGAAGAGGCTGGTTCTTTTACAAATTGCTCATGAATCAAGCTTGGGCTGTGCTTTACAAACATTTCCCCAGCACCAGGCATATACAAGAATTCAACCTGAGCACGAGAGATTTACAATCCAAAAATTATTGTCATCCTTCCATTGGCTGTTTATAAAGATTTATGGACTGCTTAAACACAGAACTCTCTCAGTGGTGTACATAATAAAAATTGTAGATAAAACACAGCTAAAATGTAGCAAATGACCACTATACAAATACTGGGAGCCTACTTAGTCCAATAATGAGAACAAATTGCCCAGCAGCTATGATTTATTTAATTTTACAGATTAACAAAGATTTGAATAGTAGAGTGAAGAAAAGATAAGCTACTTATCAATTCCACATTTACTCTTCTCAATTCCACATTTTTCAGAAAGGGGCAAGAGACTTTAAAACATAAAACAGAGCAAAGGGGAATGGATATTTGAACAAAGAAATGTTGGTAAGATCCCAATCGAAGATTAAGGTCTAATTTTGAAAAATTCTAGGAAAAAGGCAGCCAAGTCTCATTGAATTATATATAACTCATTATTTAACAGACAGGTATAAAATATAGTCTACACTAGGGATGCCGTATTTCAAAAAGAAAAGTTTGCTGAGCTTTTAGAAAACCCACTGAAATTGTTGAGCTTTTTAGTAAAAGCTACAAGAATTTTAATCCAGGACACCATTTTAATCCAGAACATATAGCAGCCCTTGTATATACCAATTTTCAACTATGGGTATAGAATGTATTTTCCAAATTTGTTAAATGAAGCCTAAAAGCAAGAAACTACATAGCAAATAACTCTCGTAACAGCAGTTTCTCAGACCCTCTCATGACAGAGACAGATTTAGGGAAGCTCAGTCGGTTCTACTGCACTTGACATGGGCCTTGCATGCAACACTGCAGGGGTGTTGCAACTACAACATGGTCAATTGAGCAGAATGGAAGGCGAGGGGCAGCGGGCGCTGAATTTTGGCCTTGCACAGCACAATGCTGAAATTCGAAATACCAGACTCCACCCCTGCTCACGAGCATCTTCATGGTTACTCAGCTACGCAGCTTCACTCCTCAAGTGGGGCTTCAACTTCTAAGATTTGTTCTCAGCATAGAATTTAATGTGCTGTCTATTAAGTGCTGAACTTTATGGTCTCTTCTTTGTTGAATTCCGGGTGCGTTCACATTAGTGCTTTACAGCACAATGGGCTTTTTAGTGAGTTCCATGGCACTTTGCCACCTAGCTGTTCACATCACACCAGCTTCATTCAGAATTAGGAACAGCTAAAGGACACCATAGGGATGCAGGTGGCGCTGTGGTCTAAACCACTGAGCGTCTTGGGCTTGCCAATCAGAAGGACAGTGGTTCGAATCCCTGCGACTGGGTGAGCTCCCGTTGGTCGGTCCCAGCTCCTGCCAACCTAGCAGTTTGAAAGCACGCCAAAAAGTGCAAGTAAATAGATACCGCTCCGGTGGGAAGGTACCGTAAATGGTGTTTCCGTGCGCTCTGGCACTCGTCAGTGTCCTGTTGTGTCAGAAGCGGTTTAGTCATGTTCGCCACATGACCCGGAAAAACTGTATGCAGACAAACACTGGCTCCCTCGGCCTGTAAAGTGAGATGAGCGCCGCAACCCCAGAGTCGTCTGCGACTGGACTTAACTGTCAGGGGTCCCTTACCTTTTTAAAGGACACCATGCTGGATGTTAGGTTTTCAAATTTTTGGAAAAGTAATGGAAACTAGTCCAAATGCAAATGCTGGAGAGAGGAGAGGAGGAGCTGTATTATTAATTTTAAAGATGAACACAAATTTTAATAAATGTTACCATGTGGAAGTTAGGACAAACAGGGGGGCCCTCCTCTGCCCAACACTGTCTACTCTTTCTTTCCACATCACTGAAGTATGATTCTAAGTTGGCACACAAATGTCACCTCTGCATATGCTTAGCATTCCATTTTCTTAATTATTAACTAAAAAGTACTTGATGGAAGGGGAGAGGAAAAACTCAACATTTATTCCAGCTCAACCAGTACAACACTCCCTGAAGTAGGTTGTGAAAGTGAATAAAAATCAAACAGCAATTTGCTTCCCGTTAGTCCAGCAAGATAACATTTGAATTAGTACCCACATTGCAATAGTATGGAACGGACTTCCTGACGAGATGGCCCCTAGAGTGCTGTGATCAGCGGGGTATACTGCACTGCAAAATGAACTACTTTAAGCCACCACTTAACAGGCAATATTTGTCCTGAAGAAGCTCAGAATTTGAGAGGCACCAATTTTGGCATCAACAGTTTGATGAGGTCGAGGGACTAGATAGATAACTTTCAGGATGCTCCAAAGGCTGTCATTCATGAGTCACTGTGTTGTGATTAATGGCCAGTGCATGGGCCACTGGACTGGCCTGCTGTTTTTTGTATAAGTTCTGCCTACAGCTGTCTTGCTCGTCCTTTGGAAATATGGAGCTCATAGTGGTAGGTCTTACAGATTGGTTAAAATTTAAAAAAAACATGTGTCTAAGGAAAGGATTATGAAATTAAGCTTAACACTAACAATAAGTATTTCCATGTGTCTGGAGATATATCTATGTGTCACTTGGTTCCTTTCCTTCTATAAAACAGACTATGGTGAACTCCTCAAGACAACAGAAAAGAAGCAGTGTTTGATCTGAAATGCTGCAGCACAGCTCCAATGGCACAGGACACTTTCTAAAGTGTGTTCTAATTTTGTATTGCCTTATTTTTTGCTCTATAAGACTCACTTTTTCCCTCCTAAAAAGGGGAAATGTGTGTGCGTCTTATGGAGCGAATGCAGGCTGCGCAGCTATCCCAGAAGCCAGAACAGCAAGAGGGATTGTTGCTTTTGCTGCACAACGATCCCTCTTGATGTTCTGGCTTCTGGGATTCAGAATTTTTTTTTTCTTGTTTTCCTCCTCCAAAAACTAGGTGCGTCTTATGGTCTGGTGCGTCTTATGGAGCGAAAAATATGGCAGTTGATTCAAAATACTTGGTCCTTATATTCTCAGCAATGCAACTCACAATTCCACTTTACCTCTAAAATTATCATTCCGCCTTTCTTTTCAAAATAAATGCCAAGAAAACTAACAAAAGCCATAAAATATAAAAAACTGCAACAGAAAACATCACATGCCACAAATGCCGTTTTGTCCAAGGGTTTCTGAACAAGAGAGAAGAGATTTGGCAGGTCATCTCAGTAAAATTCTGTAAATCTAGTGCCACAATCACAAAAGTGCCTTAACATATTTTACTTTATATACGACTACTACTAATTTATTTATACCTCACCCATCTGGCTCGCTTTCCCCAGCCACTCTGGGCGGCTCCCAACAGAATATTAAAAACACAAAACATCAAACAATAAAAACTTCCCTAAACAGGCCTGCCTTCAGATGTCTTCTAAAAGTCATAGTTGTTTATTTCTTGGAACAGGGCTTTTAACTAGAATTCCTGTGGTCAAATGATGGTTTATGAAACAAGACTGCATATGCAGGATCTCCTAAGAGTTTTATCTGAGTTAAGTGATTCTCCAGGTATGAAGCCTTGTTTAACAACATATGAAGTACCTTGCTGGATCTGACTAAGGTCTCCCTGCTCAGCATTGTTTGCAAGAACCCCACAGCCAGAATTCCCATAGTCCACTGGAAAGAGACCAGTAGCCCAGTGTCTGCTTTTCACAGGGTCCTGTCATAATGGATGAGTCATCTTAATATAATTAGCATGTACAGTACAGTGGTACCTCTAGTTACAAACTTAATTTGTTCCATAGATCCGTACTTAACCTGAAACTGTTCTTAACCAGAGGCGTGCTTTCGCTAATGGGGTTCTTGCTGCCGATTTGCCACCGGCACACGATTTCCGTTCACATCCTGGGGCAAAGTTCTCAACTCAAGGTAATTCCTCCAGGTTAGCGGAGTTTATAACCTGAAGTGTTTGTAACCTGAGGCATTTGTAACTCGAGGTACAACTGTATATTATTAAATACCATATGCATCTAGAGATTTGAAACAGAGAAAATAAACAGACATACAAGAAAAAGAATACAGTTTTAGGACTCAGCTCTGCAATGATACATAATGGTTAAGATTTATCGCCTCAGCTGCTGGTCAAACCAGTATGCAGGTAAATTTTGTTGTGGCCTTTACTCTGGATTTCATCCATGTTTTAACTTTAATTCCAGCAGCAAACTTCATTTAAAGAAGCGAAGCGCAGATTGTGGTTACTGAACAAAAATCCACAACTGATTTTGTACATATATTGGTACTCCTTCTCATAATGTATCATTTTTAGTAACATGAAAAGTGGGGGGGGGGGGGAGGAAAGTTCCATTATTCATGATTCAAAGGTATACAACCCCAGGCTGCTAAAATGTGCTATAGTCTGAAAATAGGACTAACACCATTTGAAGTACGAGCATCAAACATTAACCCACAGGGAGCAGCTACAGCTTTGAAAACAAGTTACACTGCTTTTGTGGAAAAACATTTTAAATTAAAAGGCTTTGTTAATAATGAGCAGAGCGCTGAATCCCACTAGAATGGCAGCAGTCAGACATTCACTGTTAGCTTCCCACAGATTTTATCCAGCCACCAGCTAATGCAGGGGTAGGCAACCTAAGGCCCATGGGCCACAAGCGGCCCAGGGGGGTCGTTTAACCGGCACACGAGCTGACCCCAAACCAAGCCGCCAGCTTGATGAGTCCCTGTGTGCTGCGCTAAACCAGCACGGTGCAGGGACCCACTTCCGCGGCGCCGAAATCATGTCTGTGCATGCACAATGCCAAAAATTGTGTCTGTGCAGATGCAGACACCGGAAATCACAGATGTGCGTGCTTGCGCATGCGCACAATCCGGCCCACGGAAGGATCTTCACTGGAGTGAACCGGCCCAGGCGAGGTAAACCTTGCCGACCCCTAAAGCAAAGACCTACAGTAGCAGAAGCCCCTTTGCACAAGTGAGCACCTTCTTCCAGCTGAGTTACTTCCATGCACAACTGAGCACAAGCTGTAGAATGGCTTATGCCCAAAGCCCCTCTAGTCTTAAGGAAACGACCAAGGGTTGTTTGTTCTGCATTCAACCAATCTGCATTTAATCACTTCATGCAATGAGTTGCTTTGCTCTTTTTTATTGTTTTCAATCAGCTGTCATTTCTGTTTGGAGTGCTGAGAGCTACCCTGATGGCTCTAGTAGAGAGCCACATGGCAGTATACAAGCTTTAGAACAATGCACTCCAAAGAAAACTTGAGACTTTTATTGCCTTTCTTTTGGTGTCAGAAATACTGTACAGTATGAATATTGAGACGCCCTCTGCTGTTGGAAATCTCCTGCATGTTAAGCACCACTAAGCATTTCTTTTGGTCTCTAGAAACAAGACTTAGCATTCAAAAGCTTGTGACTAGCTTTAACTGAGCAGAATAGTAAAATCCCAATTAATCTTGCTTAAAATGTAAA
Source organism: Podarcis raffonei (assembly GCF_027172205.1). Taxonomy (NCBI): domain Eukaryota; kingdom Metazoa; phylum Chordata; class Lepidosauria; order Squamata; family Lacertidae; genus Podarcis; species Podarcis raffonei. Next base: position 60,704,009 of record NC_070607.1, read on the forward strand.
CATTTTCAGTTAACCAAGCGTCTAGTAATGATTAAATTTGTAAAGACCAAGCATCAGTACAGTTAATAACCTAGATAGGTTTGATAACTAGCCAAGTGACTACAAGTTTTACACACCAAATTAATGTTTCAATTGACCTTAAAAATATAGTTTTTCAAAAAGTTAAGGGACATTCATTGCCATATTGTAGATTTACAATTTTGTAATTCTTCCAGGGAAGAAAAAAAATGATCCTGTGTTTCTGATGTGCAATTGCAACAAGACCAGCTAAAGGAACATTAGAATAAAACATTATTCATTCTCCCACCAGCCACTCTTAAGGGAATAAATGTGGGGGCGAGGGAAAGAATGCCAAGCCAAAGATTTCACAGGCACACCTTCTTCACACTGTACTCTATGAACCAGAATGAGGTTGTGCTCCTTGCAGCAACAATACAGATTATTGCTAATTTTACACTAGAGATCAGTTCCAATCGATTTTTACAAGCTCTCTTGACATGCAATATGCCATGCAAGTGAGATGTACTGTTTAAAAGATATTGATGTATTTTGTTTTCTGACCCAAATCACGGTCATTTCCAGAGCATGAGATTAAAGACACTGAACAATTCTGTTGTTTTTCAAATGAAGGGAAAGCATCCCTTTTATAAAGCACCATTACCTCCCATAAGTTGCTCATGTTTTATAATATTCTAGGAGTGCTTCATAGTTGCTCATCAATGCCTACCGTACAAGTAAGCCATATGGCATCAAATGCATTGATGGCCAAAGCTCAAATGGAGAGCACACGTCTTGAACATAGGAGAGCCAAGTTCAATTAATTTAACTGAAGGAGGAAGGGATGAGGTAGCAGGTGATAGGCACGACGTACGCGCAATACCCTGGAGAGCTGCTGAAAATATGAATAGACAGTATTAGGCTAGATGGTTCAACAGTCAAACCCAATAAAATGCAGCTTTATACATTCATTTAACTGACTTAAGTACTTTGGCAATCTAAATACATTTGTAGTTCATCAATTTCACTACAAGAAATAAACTGACATTTATTGGTTTGGTTTGGTTTTTATTATGTATTCTGTGTTTTTATTTTGTCTTTTTATGCTGTGAACTGCCCGGAGATCTACAGATGAAGAGTGGTATACAAATTTAAATAATAGTATTTTTTGGTAGAAGAGGCAAGAGTCACATTTTCAGTAGAGTTTGCAGCAGTCCTTGTACTCTATGCACATGTTCAAATACCAATGTTTATTCAAGATAAAAAGCAGAAAGAAGTACAAGTGATCACAATGTTGAATATGCATGCATAAATATTACAGTTTATTGCTGCTATAACGACTTTAAACTCAAGGGCACATGTTCAACAGAACATACTTTAATGGTATGAAACAGCAAGATGCAGTGCCATTGGGAAATAGTTACCAGGAGTTTTAAAATGTTGTATATCAGAAAAATAATTAATAATGCACTTTCTGCACCACTTAACTCCTAGGCAAAAACACTAAACTTGTAAACTTTGATTGACAAGCTTTTAAAGTGCTGTTAGTTGAGACAGTCATCTCATATAAGAGTGTGCGAAAGGCCACATGCTTAAGAGTAAGTGAAGTTCCTTCATCCTTATGGAAGTTAGTGCTGGTGATAGCTGCCAGATCTGTAAGTCTCAGAACAGAGCTTCAACATATAATCCAGTCAAGTAACATTACAGGTTTGCGTTTCATTAACATTTAGACATTCAATATTTATACCACACCCAGTTCTCAACATTTACTGAAGTGTTCAAGGTTAATGATAGCACTCAGAACATTAATATGGCAGTTGTATGTAGCAGTACATAGAAGCTGGCACTGAACAGAGACTAGGAATAGATGCATCTGTTCATCATTCCAGACTGAAGACGACAGTAGGAAAAACATTTTTCCCTATTATAAAAGGATATATTATATTGTAACATTAAATAAGAAAGCTACTGGAAGAGACTTGTCTTTCTATTGTCCTATGTCAACATAGTCATTTTGAGAAATTCCTATCATGTATTCTTTTCCACCAGAGATTGAATGTGTTCAGTAATGATGCTTTCAACCAATAATTTTCAGAATAATATTTCATATCAACTCCTTCCACAGGACATGGAAGTCCTATGAATTAATTGATATTTCTGTATCTATAAGAGGAATGCAGACAGTAGCTTCTAAAGACAATGCAGGTGTAATTTTTTTAAAAAAAATAATAATCAAAAAAATCACAAAGGAACAGGGAACACTGACTATTTGATAAATACAGTTTTTATTTTTAAAAATGTGTTCTAGGCTGTGACCTAGGCCTCGGATTTACCAGCATACTTGAGTTTTCTGTGCAAAGTAGTTCTGAAGGCAATGGGACATCCTGACAGAAGAACAGTATTTCCTGCAGGAAGATTTATGTCCTATTTGATTGGTGCTTGGAGGAATGGGGGTATCATCCCTACAAGGAAAATCTTAAGTGTTTAGGACTAGTCTAGAAGAGGCAAAGGGAAACATGAGTGATTTATGAGATTACAAAGCATGGGGGAAGCTGGGAGGGTATTTCCCCCCACTCATTTCATAATAATAGCACTCAGGGTCACCCATTGGTGATTTGTGATTGATTCAGTACAAAAAAACCTTAACAGACAACCACTGGAATTTACTACTAAAGCATACGGTAAGGGCTGCTAGCTTAAATGGCTTGGTCTATCAATGGCTATTTGGCAAAAGTCAAATGGCACCTCCATGTTCAGAAGCAGCATGACTTTGATAACCAGATGTTAAAGAGAAACGGGAGATAACCATCATCTTTGTGCCGAGCTTGAGAGCTTTCAGATTAAAACAGCCAGCGAGATTTAACAGGCTTTCAGTTTAAAAAGTCTGTTTCAAGGCGGTTTGTATAATTTCAAACATTTTGCTCCTCAAATGCATCAATCTTTCATGGTCCTTTGAAGGTACACGGCTCCTGGTTTCAGCAAAATCAACCTGATCTACATTTGAAAATATTTTATCAAAAAGAATTAAAACATAATGTGCATACATAATACTGATGGTCAAATTCAGGAAGACAAAATAACACTTTTGCACTTGTTTTCACTTTTTTAAAGATAGGCTGCAGGGGGGTTAAAGTCTACTAGTTCAATATTAACCATTATCAAGCGTTGCCTCCTGAAAAACCACAGCAAAACCATAAAACTGTAGCTTGAGATATACTTCCAAAATTAACATTTACTAGGAAAAGATATACAAAACTAATGACCTAGGGAATCTTTGTCCATGCAAACAATAGGTCACCTTCACACCACTGTTGTGAACATTACTAATTTCTCAACCAGCCAAACTGAGGACAAAGTAATAGCCTACCAACAGTCTGAGACAGTCAAGGCTCACCTCAAGAGGTTCTGCCTTTGCCCGACCCCCCTTTCCCCCAGAAAATCCACTGTTTAGTGCTAAGTTGAAGCAAACGTTAATCCACAGAAAACCTGACTGATGTTTGCTTCGATTCAGCAGTAAACAGCAGGTTTTCCTGGGGCAATCAGAAGTGTGGATGAGCCTTAAGTGAACAAATATGGGAATATAAATTTACTCTGAGCTAAAGGACCACAAGGATTCAAGTGAATTTCACTCAAATCAGTACTTTCAGATCACAGCTTTTGTATCTTATTTCAAATACCGTATTTTTGCTCTATAAGACTCACTTTTTCCCTCCCAAAAAGTAAGGGGAAATGTGTGTGCGTCTTATGGAGCGAATACAGGGTGCACAGCTATCCCAGAAGCCAGAACAGCAAGAGGGATCGTTGCTTTTGCTGCACAACGATCCCTCTTGCTGTTCTGGCTTCTGAGATTCAGAATATTGTTTTCCTCCTCCAAAAACTAGGTGCGTCTTATGGTCTGGTGCGTCTTATAGAGCGAAAAATATGGTGCATTCAATTGGAGGTCCTACTGATTTTAATGCAAACTTCTTCAAAGTACATGGCTTTAGGCCTGGTGTTAGGCCAGCTCAAGTATTTTGTGTAAAATGTGTCACATATTTATTTCCTCTATTCTTCCACACATTTTAGACCTATATGCACAGGCTTGTAAAAAGTTACTGGAAGAGACTTAAAACAGAACTATTTTAAAAAATTAAATTAGTTTCACAGTGCAACGCTAGGCATATCTACTCAGAAGTAAAACCCACAAGTTCAATTAGACTCACTCCTAGGTATGTGTGTGCTGCACTCTTAGTCAGTCTGACTTGAAAGTCAACATCAGTACCAATATTACTTATTTAAAATCCATCTGTTTCATTGGCTTCACTCTTCATATGCGCTACTTAAGACACAATCAAGCAAAGCCTAAAACACATTAATTGGAATTACAGTTGTACCTCGGCTCCCGAACGCCTTGGGAGTCAAACGTTCCGGCTCCCAAACGATCGAAAACCAGAAGTGAGTGTTCCAGTTTTCGAACGTTCTTTTGGAAGCCGAATGTCTGACAGGGCTTCCACAGCTTCCGATTGGCTGCAGGAGCTTCCTATCAGAAGCCGCACTTTGGAAGACGAATGTTTCGGAAGTCAAACTGACTTCCAGAATGGATTATGTTCAAATTCCGAGGTACGACTGTATTTACACCTTTGCTTCCTTCAGCCAAGGAAAAATTGGAAGTGTCTTCCTGAAGCATAGCCCTACTGTACTTGGCCTGTCCAATTAAGGCTTCTGTCAAAATATCACAGGACAATTCTATGTAGTATCTGCACTAGCCTGACCCAGCTAGTTAGTTATGAGCTAGGGTGCAATCCTATGCATTTTTCTGGGAGTAAAGCACCACTAGACACAGTCAGACTTCGTTCTGAGTAGCCATGCACAGAATTGTAGTGCAAGCTTTGTTGAAAGCAGTGGAAGTATTTCATTCTAACTTTTCCCTTTGCTATAAATGGAACTTAAAACTAACATCACCTGGCCAAAACAAATCTGTTTTCATCAACCATTCTGAGCACCTATAACTGGATGAACACAAACGTTTCAATGTTTCCAAACGGAAATAATGTAGAAGTATAGCAAAATAGCTAAAAAACATATGTAGTGAATGTAAAGATCCCTTCAAAAGGTAAAAGCATAATGTTAAGGTCTAGCACCCCAAACCAACAGCACAGACAGCTGAAAGCACAAACAGCCATGTCAACATTGTAGTGCAACACGTCAGTAGTGCATGTCAGCTGCAATCTCATTCCAATACCAATCAAATATTAGACTCTGGGCGGGATTGATGCCACTGACTCTGTCATGGAATAAGCCTCAACCTGTTTATGTTGGACAACTTTATGCTGTGCTGAAATTGGCATTTATGGCTGATCCCAGCATAATGTAAACCCATAGTAGGCTGCTAGCACTGGCTCCTTGCAACTCCAAGGCTCATGCTACACTCTTGTCTACTGATTCTATCCACATTCCAACCATTTATTTTCCCACTTAACTATGGATGAGTTGGGGGACTTTTATAAATATCCAGGCCTTTAATTATAGGAAAATAAGATTCTTAGTCCTAACAAGTGTACCTACTGGATCTAAAAAAAATGCCTTTAAAAAGATCCTTGCCTTTAAAAAAAAAGTTCTAACTTAAACTGAAATTAAATTAGCCCAGGGGTAAATGTGGGTGTTCTGCAATCTATTAATGACCTGGTTTCTACTAAAAATAAAAAATGTACATGTAAACCAAACTATTAACTATTCATAATTAAAGAAGACAGAAGCATTAAAGTGATCAAAGTTATTTAGATACCAGGTACAACCCAAATACTGAAGCAGTTTCAAGACCCAACGCCAAGAGCCCATGTACAAAATAGCTTACACTAACCAGTGATACGTTACCCACTTAAAGGCCTCAGCAGCAAGAAGACTGTGGCACTTAACCATGCGATATAATAAGAGTTGGATCACAGTATAGGAGCACTTGCTGTCATATTAATAATGGCAACCACAAATGTATAACTAGCAAGTCACCAAATTGTGGTACTGGATATAGATCAAGAACTACCACTATTGGTGAGAAGCACCAATCCCAATTGACAGATTATATAAACATGCTAACCCCTCAGTTCACATCATAAAGCAGGTACATGTTTGAGGTTCATCTTTCTTGGACATGTTTCAAGAGGAGACAATCAGCAGTTAGCAAAATCCAGCACTGCCATATTTAGAAACCAGAAAAAGAGGCAGACTTACTTGGAATTTGGCCCCAAAAGTTCCACTTTAAGCAAATAAACATGTGGCAATTTGGGAGGGGGCATGAAATATCCCCCCAATGCACTTTGAGTATATGATGTATCTGTTGTTTTAAAAAACTTTTATTTGTATTGCTTGGAATGTTGGAATTTCATTAATTTTGAAGAACGTGCCATGCACGTAATGCACGTAAGCCTCCAAGCAGGCAACAACAGTTTAAAATGTAATTAATGGGCACCAATATATTAAGTACTAAGGAAATGTGGTCTTATTGGTAGCTTTTCACTATCTAAGACAGCTGAAGACTAAACCTCCAAGCTGAAGCCCTTTATCACGACAGCTTCACTTACGCAAACATGGTATGCTTGTTCAGTGATTTGAAATAAACCAACTTTGGGATTCCTATATTGAAGAGGCAACTGTGTAGCTTATCTGCCTTTAGTTAAACAAATACACACATTTTGCATGAACAAAGCTGAGACACACAAGTAATCTTACCAAATTTGAATGGAAACTAACTTAAACTCTTCATTAGATTGTATAATCAAAAACTCTGTAACCAAGCTGACATTTTTATTCCATCAGTGATTCTAAAATCTTATATGCAAGCCTAGCTAGCTACAGTAGTGAGTGCATAACCAGTTGTGTCACAGAGGAATTCCTGCATCAGCTCTTCAGATTCTTTCAAGAGCAGTTGGTATCAATAGTTGTCTCTAGTTCTCTTAGACATGCAAAAGAACACTCCAAGCCAGTTGGAAAATGACACACATACACGCTTGTAAACTTCTCAAACTAACCACAGCAAACCTGTGCGCATCAGCCATAATTAAATTTAGGTCTTTCAAGCTTATAATGGATTCATTTGATTACATACAGCTTATTTAAAAACCTGGAGGCTTGTTCTTGTTCCGTGAGGTAGTAGATATAACCAACCCCACAGAAAATTCACACTTCTCCAAAGTTGGTGTGCCCAGTCTCCTTGGCATGTTCTCTGGCTTCCACTTGCCCTGTTAATCCTTTCTGACACACCATACATCTCAATGTAAACCGGTTTACGTCAGTAAACTGTCTTTTTCTTCTGGCTTCATCTGCTAACTCCAAAGCCTGTGCAAGGACAATGTCATCAGATGCTGAAAAAATTGTCTGGGGTGGAATATCTGAGTTGGGAATTTTACGCTCAAGTGGATCATAGTGAATACCATCATAAATTAAAAGAACCCGTTTGGCATAGCCAGCATCTTCCCCAAAACGATCAATTCTAACTGTCTGAGTGTCCACTACACAAATTTCACATTGATAGAATTTAGACAAAATGGAAACCTCAATTGCACCTCCCCATGTATCTTCTCTTCTGATCCATTCACAGTATTCCTGGTTAGTTTTCCCTAGTACTGCCTCACTATAGGATTCTGGATCACTTGCTACTATCTGAGCTATAAGATTTCTCATCTCTGGGGCACATCCTGGGTCATAAACCCCACCTTCTACCACATAGTATATACTGGTAAAGAGACATGAGTTATCTGCTGGAACAACCTTCCGAGCAAGCACAGGGAGTGCTTCCCTGACTGAATTAGGAACAGTCCGTTTTGTAACTATGGGTGACTCAGTCTTGGGCTTGGCTGCATCTTCTTCAACTATTAGTGTATCACCTGTCAAGAAAAACAGAACAAAGAAATAAAGGTATAGTTTACTGCAACAATTAAGAGCATGAACTACAAGTCCCTCCCTACTGAGTCTCAGTCGACCATGAATTAATCTTTCAGATGCCCCCTCCCCGACATTATCTAATAGGGAAATAATAGTCTGTAGGCTGAAATGGTTACTGAGGAAATATATTAAGTACTCTGACACTCAGGTAAAGGATTTAAAAAACTGGTCATGAATATGTAGGTAAGATTTAGATTTTACTGCCAGCATGATTTCCTGGTGGCTAAATGCAGAAATCAGAAAACTCAAAATTTCATTGTAGAGCTTCTAGAAATAGCTTTAAAATTCAACTGTCAACAATTCCTGAAAGTTTTCTTCAGATGTCAACAGGATTATTGTGCATACAGAACTACATCTCACTGAGTTTTATGACACATTAAGTGTGTTTTTGGAATTACAACCTATTCCTGAACAAGATTTATACACACAAAAAAGAGAAAAAAGAGAGAGATAGCATATTCCCCATTTTAAATAGATGAGAAACTACACTAATCCTCTTGTGCATCAGGGTAGGCTGAGAATATTCAATACTAATACTAATAGCAAAAATCTGAAATTTAATTATTGGGTAGTAACAACCAACACCCAGCCAATTTTAGACAATTATAGGATGTCAAAACATCTGTGTCATTGTTTCAATATTTCCTGTTATGTGATTGAATACATGCTGTGCTTCAGAAATATTTTGCAATGTGTAGTTTCCCTCCAAAGAAATGTTGCACCACTCATCTTTTGTTAACTACAACTTTTTAAGAAGACAGCCTAATATTATTGCTGGATAGAACTATTCCTCTTAGGCTGCTGATACTAAAGGGGGCAGGTAAGAGCAGAACATGGAAGACAATTGAACTGCTTTATTCTAAGCTATATAGGACGTAAACCCAGTGGAGCGGAAGCAAGGGCACTCCTGCATTCCTATCCGTTTCCTGTTGTAATAATCAGAAGCAAAAGTAAAGAAAGGGAAGCAACGTATTTTGGCAATTTTTGGAGTGTGTCTAAACTTCCTCCTCACTGTATGTGGACTTGGGGACATAGATAGCTTTGGATCCTTGCAGCTTCCTAGAACACCCCCTTTTTGCCCCACCATGTTGGAGCTCCAACACTGTTTGGGCCAAGACACCTGAGGAGGAAGAAACAAAAAAGGAGACTCTGACATCAGGTCTCCTTTCCCAACACTAAAGGGGTAGATCCATTCTATCCTATAGCCTCTGGGACACACTTCCAAGGAACACAGGATTGCATTCTAAAATCATTTGCGAAAACACTCATTCAGCTGCACCAACTGAAATCAGGCTTGTCCCTTCCTTACCAGCTGGCAGAAAAGGAAATGACTGGTGCCCTCCAGATGTTACTGGACTATGTCTCCATCATCTCTTACCATTGGTCATGTGGCTGGGCTGGAGGGAACTGCTTGAAACACCCAAGAGGGCGCCAGGTTGGGGAGGAAGGATAGATACATCCATTCTAACTGGCCAAAAAACTGAACGAATATCCCAACCTATGTTACTATTACAGGCTGCTTTTAATCAGTGTTGGACATAATTGGATCCGCTCACCACCTTAGATCTTACCTTTGAAAAGTGTGGTGATGGCAACCAACTTGGAAGCCTTTAAAAAGGGGAACAGACGAATTCGCGGAGTAGAATAATACCAGTAACTGTTGGTTGCGATGCCTGCCTACCTACCCTGTGTTCCCAGTTCCGGTGTGAGATGCCTCTGAATGCCACTTTGCGAGGACGCATATCCCAAGGCTACTCGTGAACTGACCCTTCGTCCAGCTACACAACAGCAGGCGACACTACCACACATCGTACAGGGCCAGGAGGAGTTTCGAGAGACACCCCCCGGCTTCTCAGGAGGAAGCTAAGACACCCCAAAAAAAATTCCCATCTGAAGAGGCCTACCAGAGTGGATGCCGAGCTCCCCGAGGCGCCGCTCCTCGTCGCTGAGGTCGAGGCCGAGCGGGGGGAAACCGAGCAGCAGGCGCTGGGCCTTGACGGGGACCCCGGTGAGGGTAGCGATCGCGGCCTGGAGCTCGCGCAGGCGGGAGTGCGCCGTGAGTCCGGGAAGCGGATAGGAACCGCTCCGGGCTTTACAGCGCAGCCGCAACATCTCGCCGCCTGATGTTCCAGAGTTGTACCGGCGGCGGCTGCCGGGTTTCAGAGCCCCCCAACAGCAAAATGGCGGCGGCTACCGGCAGCCCTCGCGTCTCCTTCCTCAGACTTCCTATTGGTCCCTTTCCCCCATCGAACCAACGTGCACGGCACCGGGGCAACCAATCAGATTCGGGGGCGAGCTCCCAGCCAAAGATCGCTTGAAAACATCCGGCTTAGGCGACTCCCACGCCATTCCTTCCACGCGCATGCGCGGTAGAGGCGGCTCTGAGCCCGGAGGCTTAAGATGCCTCGTCTCGGCGGCGGCTTTCTGCGCTCCCTTTCCCCCACATTGTTTTGTAACAGGAGCCGCTGCTACGCGGAGCCTCTTTGCACATGCGTTTGCGGCGTGGGTCCCGAACCGTTTGCTGCATTACATTTGGCTCATTATAAGTGCCACCAGCCCTCTGGATAAGTTTCCTGCCCGCGGTTACCTGTCGTCCCCCCGTGGACGGGTTGCTTTTCAAACTCAGTCCGCGAACGTGTGCACGCATTGAGTGTGATGCAACACCCAAGAAATATGATGGATGTACAGGGCTTATGTAATTTCATGCACATCGTTAAATACACCACCACCCTTGAGAAATACCCTTGTGATCATACGCAAGTGTACGATAACCCTCCTTTTGCCACTGTTTTTTTCCGTTTCCCTCTTTCTGCGTTTCTTTGCGTCACTTACTGAATTCGCACCTCGTAGCCGGCGCTGCCGGTTGGCCGTCTTCATTTCCGCATCTTCACAGAGCCGGCCTCTTTTTCCCTCTCGGCGTCTGGAAGGTAAAATAGGATGCACCTGGATACCTGCTGCTGAGGTTTCGGATGCACTGCAGTGCCCTGGCTTCACTGGCCTTTGGGGGCAGGCGGGGCGGGCGGGCTCTTTCTCAATCTGCATTTCTGCTTTGGAGCTGCCGGACCGGCTCCCGTTCTGTGCTCAGGACGCTGGACTTGCTGTCCCCGGCGACGGCGTGCTAAATTCTGCAGGTGTGTTGGGCCCGGCGGGAGCAAAGGCTCTTTGAGCTTGAGCAAGAGATTTTGAGGCTCCAGCTGCTGAACTGACAGGAGGGCTCTAACTCCAGATATAAATCCTCGTCAACAGTTATTCGCGGCTACATGTCTGGGATCGCCGGTGTGTGTTGCTGCTGGCTTTGGGCTGATCACTGTAATGCCCTCTAGCCTAGAAAGGTCTTTAGCAATTGGAATTCTGCAAAAAAGAGAGAAAGAGAAAGATGATGATGTAATTGTCAAATGAAGGATGCTAAGGATTATATAGGGTGCAAATACCCATTTCCTGATTGTAAAGGTCTCTTCAGGGAGAATGACACCTTTTCCTACTTTCCTTCTTTATGGAGTTTATGTCATATTTGATAATAGTAGGATGAGTATCTCTTGACCTTGATTAGCAACTTCAATGTAGCTTCCGCTTTTCCCTGCCCCACTTTAGTCCCTCTTAGAAGGAACATCAGGGACAGATTGCTGTTTGTGCATGTTGTTCTTTTACTGCCAGAGAGCTGAGCATTTCATAATACTCCTCCTTTGGTTTTCCAGAAGAAGGCTGGCGATCAAAAGTGAGGAAGTGTGTGCCTTGCAGCAATGTCAGGGGATGCAGCTCCAGTACCGGAGCAGGTAAACAGCAACGGTTGCAACCAAGAAAACAAACCTTCAAATCAGCGATTCTCGGAGAAAAAGTGCTGTGAGTATTTGTGATGCTTTGCTCTGCTGGGCAGCACATATATAAATACTGAAAGAAAAGTGGTGTGTGGGTGGGTGTGCTCCAACTTTCAAATTTATCACAGTGATAAACATAGGGATGAATTATTCCCTGGGGCACAACCCTTGATGTTATGAGACCAAGCTAAATTATATATAGCGACAAGCTTTCTTTTAGCCACACCTGTTTCACAGGGGTTGTTCTGAGGAGAAAAAAAAACTCTGGAAAGAGAAGAGGGAGAACCATGTTACTTTGATATGTGTAGTTCTGTGAAAGGCAGAATAAAAATAAAATTGGAATAGAAATACTTTAAAGGAATTGATAATGGGATTAATCTTATATAAATTACTGTCAGCCTGGCCCACAGCTACTTGTGTCATTTCTGTTAAAGTGACTAAACTACTACCACTTCCCCCACTTTGAATAGCTGTATACTTTTAGAATGTCTGCCAAAGGGTTAGTTGTATGCTGTAGGACCCTAGTTTCTAGGAGACTTCCTACAACTGTCACAGAGTCATGAGATAGTTTGCTAATGAAGAATAAACAACCTCAGTACCAGGGTCCTTTAACCTATATTCTTAGAACTCATTATTTGTTTTAGATCCTCTGGGAAGAGGGTGAATAAGTAAATGAATGTGAAGTCCAGAAGGTCAGTAGGGTAACTTACATTCAGTTCCTTCTACGCTGGTAGGGCTTCTTGCAGTCTTGTGATTACAGAAAATATACATGCAACTGCCAGTCTCTCTCTACCACCAGGAAATTGCTTGTCTGCACCCCATTCCAAAATATTTCTCTCTGGCTGTATGATTGTAGTCCCTGTAGTATTCCTATAATCAGTGCTTTTTTCTGGGGGAACGTATACCCTAAACATTTTGTGAATCTTTGTACTTTTGTTCATTTACTGTTTTTATTTTTCCCTATTTGAACTATAAAATGGTGATCTTCTTGAGTCAAAATTGAGAGTACTCCTAAACATATTTAAAGGAAAAAAGCACTGCCTGTAATAGCTAGGTTTGTTGCATTGTTCTAGTACAGTAGCCTGCATACAATTTGTTTTTGCTGACATGACAATTTTTTTTTAATTTTAATTTTTGGACTCTGTCTTGAACCCTATCCCTCAAATTTTTGTAATGGCACTGACTTACTTTATTGGTTGAATCCTATACTACTGTAGTGCACCAGCCTAATCTCTGAGTAGCAAGAGACTGTGGGGGTGCCTACACTTTACACAAGGCTTCATTTCCTCGGAATGAAGGTCAGCAGACTGTGGTGCCTTTAGGATACATGGTTTTATTTACACTTATATACAATATGAGTATAGGATGGAGGGGCTCATATAACATTAACACCACACCATATCTTGCTTCTCCATTAGGCTTCCAGGGAAGCCCAAAATTCAGCTTCAGATCCAGGACAGAACAGATACATCTAGCTTCCAGCACCAGCTAAACACACACACACACAGCACTTCATACCATACTATTGTTCTTCATCCTAAGATGACAGTGGCATCCAGTCAGATGAGGGGAGTGGAGAGAATGCCAACCCTCCATCCCTGGACAGCACCATCACTTAGTTGTAGCTATTGCAGTCTAGTTCATTCCCTTTGACATGCCAATGAGAGTACTTAAGTGGCCAGCTAAAGCCATTATCTTACATAGAAATTTTGTCTGACCTGTTCAGCAGCCTCTCCTAGATTGTAACCCTCACTGGGTACAGGCTCACAGGTCTGGAAGGAATCCAAGGATATAATCCAGACTGACACACAGACACCCAACTCACAATGCTATTCTTTGAAAATTAAGGCCAGACAGACCCTTAGTAGGGTTTAGTCATGGTAGACTGACAGTTTGAGCAGACAATCAGTGTAGAGCAGGCTTCCTCAAACTCAGCCTTCCTGATTTTGAGACTACAATTCCCATCATCCCTGATCACTGGTCCTGCTAGCTAGGGATCATGGGAGTTGTAGGCCAAAAACATCTGGAGGGCCAAGCTTGAGGAAGCCTGGCTGCTTTTTCAGCATAAGTTGCCCGATTACTTCAACACAAAATTTTGATCTGGAAAATTGCTGTTGTCTGTGGTTTTGTACTTTCAGGACTGTCACACCGAAGCTAAAATGTGATTTAACTCTTGTAGAGATAAGCTATTAAAATTGTTCTTTCTCTCAGACAGACCTAGCTCATCTTTACATGTCTCCTTATTTTTGACACTAGACCCAGTGAACTTCTTTTGCTGATGCCACACTGAAAACAAAGCAAGTTGCATAAAAATAGAGATTTCTTCATCTGCAACTTCCATCTATTTCAGCCCGGCTTGCAGAATGGGTTGTACCCATTTTTATGTTACAATCTACTTCCTTTAACCTTGGGATAAAAAAGAAATTTTGTTTAGGTTATTGCCAGATTACATTTGAGAGGAGAATTTATCTCATTAGTAAAATTGGTAGGCTTAGGGGTTCCATCTTATTTCAAGAGATCCAGGCAAGCCAGTAATGAAGTGGCTTCAGGTTTCTCTCATATGATATCTGTCAGAGATGGATATGGCCACACATTGGTAAAAAGTTCAGTTATGCAATTTAATCCTGGATCCACTACAATAATTGAGAATGTTGGTGATGACTGAAATGGAGCCAGGATTTCTTGGAGTAGTAGCTACAGCAGCCACCCCCAAACTAGTCCTTCCATAAGCTGGGGCTATAAATGGGGAGAAATTCTATTTAGTTTGCATTTAAAAATAATGACATCTAGAGAGTATTGTGTTGGGAAGGTTCCACAGACATCTGTTTTGTTAGGCTTTTGGTCATTGCTGTACCAAATACAAATCATGTACAGGTATCTACCATGAACTGTAAACTATTCTTTTACTGAAGAAAAATAATATATTTCTTTATAAGCATCATACGCAGCTCCTATTCATTTGAGGGCAGCATGAATATTTGAAAATTTGGCATCTTAGACAAAAAGCAAATAAAAGACCAGTTTAATTTTGTTCAGATCTATATTCATCATGTTCAGAAAGGAAGCTGGCTCCATTGGTGTTCTCAAGAGGGATCGTGACATTTTTCTGTTAACCTTGAAAAGCCCACAGCTTAATTGGAAAATATTTTTAACTGAGTGACACGCTCAGTTTGAGGCACATAGTCAGTGGCTATTTTTTGCTTGGTTAGCCTTCTTCATTAGCAAACACCTGATACAACCATGCCATAGTCCGCTGATTGATTATGGGAGCAGAACACGGTGTCCTTGTCTATGGCAGATGTATGGGCAGAAGGAGTTGTGGGAAGCCTTCATTACTTTGGCTTATTGCCAGCATTTTTCTTTTTCAGTCTTTTAGAAGTCACCTATTCTGTCTTTGCTTTCTTTGCAGCATGGGCCTCTTATATGACCAATTCCCCTACTCTGATTGTAATGATTGGCCTCCCTGCAAGAGGCAAGACCTATGTGTCCAAGAAATTAACTCGCTACCTCAACTGGATTGGAGTGCCTACAAAAGGTTTTTCTATATTTCTATGCATGAGATATAATAGTTATTACACAGTTAAAACAATACAGTAAATAGTTTCTGATCAGCTGCGAGTGACTGGGAAAGTGGGTAGTTAGAAGCTTGCATTAATCCAGTCCCGGTTAATTGATTATGCCTAGATGCGGTTATCTTTTTATTTCTTCCTATAATTGAAAGGTTGTTCTGAACAAGTGCTAAATAACAATGGTATCACAGTATTCTACTTTTTGGCAGTGTCAGTACAAGGCAAAGAAATATGTTTCAGTGGTGCTTTAGAAGTCTAATTTCAGCTCTGTTTTTTTGAAAAAAGTTTCTTATTGCGATCCCCAGAGTCTTTAGGTGGTTGAGAATCCCAAACAAGTTGGTGGGCCTCTATAAGCATAGTGTTTGTGATTCAGTTTTCCCATTTGGAAAATGGAAATAACCATTTATAGGTTAAAAATATTAACAGAGGTATTCATGTAGTACAGCAATATTTGTACTTAGATCACAAACATATGCATTGATGCCATGTGTTTAATTTCTTAATCTCCTTTTTTAAGTGAGGCCCATGAGGAGGGGAGTGAAGGTAAAATCTGAATGAATAGTGGTATTTCGATGACTGGCATTTAGATACCAGATTTCCATCTGCTATTAGTACTGTAACACTATTTATTATGGAATGTTGACAACTGAATTTCCGTTTTGTGAAGTATTTAACTTAGGAGTCTACCGCCGTGAAGCAGTACAATCATACAAGTCATATGATTTCTTCAGGCATGATAATGAAGAAGCCATGAGGATTCGAAAGTAAGTTAATGCCAGCATCTCTCAAAATACGCGTGGCTGTTAAATAATAACAGATAATCATAATTCAGTATTTATGTTGCTAGTTTTGTAATTCACTAAAATTAACCTCAAAACACAGGGAGATGTTATTTTTAAACCTTTGAAGATAGGGAAGCCAAGATATCATTCAACTTTTAGTAAGTTATCCCCATGGGATAGAAATAAATAAAAGGAAGGGCAGAATAGTAGGGTAGAGAGGGGCATGTGAAGAAACTATCCTGCTGTACCAGGGGCAGCCCATCCCATTTCACCACCCCCATATCTGATTCAGTGGAAATAAACAGGGAGAAAGCTATTGTTGTATAACATATTTCACTGACTCACTACTTCCAGTACAGTGGTACCTCGAGTTACAAACACCTCAGGTTACAAACTCCACTAACCTGGAAGAGTTACTTTGAGTTGAGAACTTTGCCCCAGGATGAGAACGGAAATCATCCCTAGTTAAGAACAGTTTCAGGTTAAGAACGGACCTCCAGAATGAATTAAGTTCGTAACTAGAGGTACCACTGTAGTTTGGTTTGATGTCGTCTTTGGTTTAAACCATCCTACTTGATGATGATGATGATGATTATCTTGCAGACAATGTGCCTTGGTGGCCCTTGAAGATGTGAAAGTTTATCTCATGGAGGAGTCTGGCCAGATAGCTGTAAGTGCACACAAGATTATTGGCCTTCAGCTGGTGGTTTGGGACCCACCACAGGCGGGACCGAGACACAAGAGCACCACTTCCATCACGTAAATACATACAGGGGAAATTAAGAATTGGCCTCACAATGTATGTCTGGGCTAATGGCGTGTCCAAGATCTCAAGGTGGGCCCTAAATGAATTAGAGTTTATGGCACAAGCCCAGAAGACATCTACTCGTATCTAATAGCAGGATGTAATTTCTCATGGCTTTCTCTCCAGGAAAATCCGCTCTTTAGCAGTGAATTGGAACAAATAGCAATTCAGGTTTTTTTGTGTGGAGCTGTTTTCAGCAGTAAAGAGTGGGTTTTCATGGGGAAGGCATCGGGGCAAAAGAAGAAGAAGAAAGAAAAAGCTCTTAGACACATAGAATCATAGAATTGTAGAGTTGGAAGGGATTCCAAGGGTCATTTAGTCTAATTTAGTTCTTCCTGATGTTCTTGCTTGGACTCCAAGATCATCTGCTAATGCCCTTCTTTGAGTACCTCTCCCATCACAGGCTGATAAATTGAAGTGAAGCTTCAACTACAGAGAGGACTTTTCTTGGTTAGGCTGCCCTAGTTATGGAATTTCGCTCTCAATGGGGACTTGTCCAACCCCAACGTAATCTTTTAGGTACCAGGCAAAATGTTTTTACTCCCCCAGGCCTTTTAAGCACAGTTTCTGATATTTTATTTGTGGTCAGTGTCAACATGTTCATTGCTTTATTGCTGTGAATCATCATAGTATCAAATTTAATGAAGGGCACTAGACAAATGTTTGAATACATAATTAAGGCTGTCTCCAAATACTGCTTTCTGCAAAGATTGGAGTGTGTTGGACTTGTAGGTGTCAAGAGGTGAGAAGTTCCAAAGATTGGAGCCACAGCTGGAAAAAACTTCCTCGTTTGTCCCCGCCAATCTCACTTACTTGGATAGCAGGGTCCCTACCCCATGTCAATCTATCCTAAGTTTGAGTTTTTATCTATGTTTATATTTGTTGTATCACCCTAGGCTCTCGGAGAGGCAGCAGATAAAAATGTAATAAAGATTTTAGTATGTGGTTTGAGTTGTAATTAAGATCTGGAAGTTCTGCTTCATATGTGCAGTGAGATTCTGCCAGCTTATCTATTTAAAAATAATAAGGTGTGGAGTCCAGTAGAGTTCTTTGAGATTTTGTTATGAGGTGGACTTGAATTCAATCCATTATTAAATGTTTAGCTGAGATTTAAAGCTGTCTAGGCATGTGTGTATTTGTATGCTACCTGCCTATTCTTCTTATGTTCCGTGGACACCTAAGTTTGATGGGCACATTTGTCTATCTCTTTAAGGTCTTTGATGCAACTAACACAACTCGGGAGAGGCGGGACATGATTTTGACCTTTGCTAAAGAAAATTCTTTTAAGGTGATGACTTCATTACAAGCTTGTTCCCAGTTCAAAGTCAAAAATGAGCTTGTCTATCATTGTGTGCTAGAGCAGGGGTGGGTGTATAATAAGTTCTCAGAGCAGGTTACCTCTCATTTTGGATTCTTTTTAATTGGGAAGGAATTATCTAAATTTCTAAATTAGGACTTACTGATTATTAAATTATTGTTACTGAAGTAGAAATTTTAGGGGCCTGATGACAGCTGTAGATACAAAATCTAAATGAAAGTAAAAACCCATTCAGGTGGGGGGCCCATATCAGGCAAAGCCAGAGCAAAAGTGGCTGGACCACCCCATTTCTCTCTCCTCCTCTCTTTCATTGTTTGCATCACTTCCTCCCTCTGCCTCTCCTCTTCTGCTACCCTCTTTCCCCCCCTTTTTTCTGACCCTCCCTTTTCTCTCCCCAACCTTCCTCTCTACCCAGTGATCTGCCTGCTGGTGGCGGAGAATTCCAGTGGGCGGTGGGAACTGATTGCATACCAAGGCCTTTTGAAATTAGGCTGAGGGGACTGTAGCCTGTAGAGGACCTGCAATTTAATAAGCATCTTTCCTCCTCCAACCCCCAATCCTTTTGCAGGTGTTTTTTGTGGAGTCTGTCTGTGATGATCCAGAGGTCATTGCTGCCAATATATTGGTGAGTATTTGACATATTCCAGAGGTTGGCCTACTTAGATTTTCTTTGTTACAGAATACTTAAATGGCATTAGTTCAGTGTTGCTAGAGAGAGACCACCATTTTGTGATGTTTTAGTCCAGCTCCACATTTCATGCAGCATTTGTTCTTCCTGCTGGTTTGGCGGTGTTATGTGGATATTCATCACAGAAAAGGCATACTGCAGATTGGATGTAGACTTCCTGTGAGAGGAACTCTGTTCAGGGGAATGCTTCCACCAGGGAAAAGGGTGTAGGCAGCAATTTTCACAGGTTCCTCATTCCCCCTGCAGCTCCCTAGAAATCTGGTCTTGAGGGTTGAATCTGGATTCAGTCCAGTTTGAACACCACTTGAAAAATATCAAACAAAATAATGGCACATATTGAAGAGCTCCTCTTAGTTCTCGATGAGAGCTGGGGCTGGCTCATCCATGGGGTAAAGCGAGGCTACCATCTCAGGTGGCAGAATCCATAGGGGCAGTAGATCTTGATGTAGATCTTTACATTTTCTCCCTTGTTCTTCCCTGGTGGGGAGGAGGATGCCATTTTGTGGTTCACCTTAGGTGCCAAAATGTCTTGGGCCAGCCCTGATGAGAGCTGACCAAGGTCATTCAGTGGTTTTGTTTTTTATATTGCAGTATTAGACAGTGCTGTTGTCAACACTGTCTGTTCCAAGACTCTTGTTTCAAGTTTTCAAAGGGCCACTCTATACTGTGTCTGGAGTTCCCTGGTATGTGTCTGCATATGTTTATGGTCACATTGCCCTTCACATGTCATGTAGTACACTTGTTACAATGGGGTGACCCTGGTCTTTGCCAGAGTAACCATGTAAATTGGCTATCAGCACCGCAGTTAGACTTCCTGCTTGCAGCACACCTGCATTTTAGTGTCATGCTTAGATGTCAGGTTACACAAGATAATGTGTGTCTTTACAGATTCATCAGTCCAATTTTCAAATGGCATGTGATTTTAATGACAAAAGCTATCTGCAGTTGTAGAATGTTGAAATCCCTTTCCCTCACCTGGAAAAGGGGGTCCAACACTTGAGGTTATTTCCCCACTTGAGGTTATTTTTCCACCAGCCAGGCTGCAATATCTGAAGTAAACCCAGCTGGGAGAAATGGCCCTGCAAATGTAGAGGAGGGATTTTTGGCCTGGCCTTAGAGATCAGCGGAATGGTGGTTTGACCCCATATAAGACACTTTTTAAATAATTTCTGGGCTTTGTGAGTAAATAAATCCAGAACATCTTAGTGATCGTTGGGTTTGCTTATTTCTATTTCAAAAGTATTTTTATCAAGTTTATATGTATCATATACTTCCCCACCTCCATAATTTTACTCCAGTGGCGTGGGTGGGTGGGTATGGCTGTGTAAGTAATAGCTTTAGGCAATGGCTACTTCCTTATATGCAGAGCTTGAAGAAAATAGTGTTTGTTTAGGTATGGTAACTTAAGGCTAATGGATGTATTTACGTGTTATGTAAGACTTTGGAAGCTAAAATTAAGTCATCAGATTATTGACCTTGGAACATATTTTTGGCACAAGCTTGCAAACAGCATGCATTGAAAGGTAATAGAAAGGGCAGCCCAGTCTATCTATTCCCAAAGCAAATAATGCACTATTCATTTAGTATTGTCCTTTGTTTCTGTGCCAGGATGAGACAGACATTTAAACAGTATCTTTTTGTTTGGAAGCTTAGGGATCATGTGTGTTGGAGCCACGCTGCTTCAGGAGCAGCCAGTCAGACACTTGTTTCACTAGTGTTTTTTCTTTTCTTTTTATGTATACAGTTTGCTTAACTTTTGAAACAACTTTCTTTATTGATCAGGAAGTGAAGGTTTCCAGCCCTGACTACCCAGAGAGAAACCGAGAGAATGTGATGGATGATTTCCTAAAGCGAATAGAATGCTATAAAGTCACCTATCAGCCTCTTGATCCAGTTAATTATGACAAGTAAGAGGCAGGACAAAGGAGCTGGGAGATTTTCAAGTTGTTGTATGTGTTCGGGGTGGAAATGAAGCCAAGAAGAGAACTACATGTGGTGACAATTCAGCGTTTCCACAAGGATATTGTATGAGATATCAGAAATTCAGATGTTCTAAACCAACAAGTCAATGAGTTGACTTCCTTTTCCCCCACACTTGTTTAGAACATGCAAAAACACTCTCCATAGTAGCAGAAACAGCAATCTCTTATACCAATATCCATTCTTGTTTCCCGGGAATGTTCTAAGATTCCTCTCTGCTTTTTAGAATTTTAAGCACTATCCTTACATGTTTGAAGTTCTCCATCACTGAGAACTGGAAACACTTTGTAAAGAAAAGAAAGGTGGGGGTTTTCCTTGTAGCTTCACTGAAACATGCTTCTGACACTCTTAAGAGACTAAGCATTCATCACCTTAGCGCAAACATGTCTGGTTTGGCTCACAGAGTTGTACTGTTGCTACTGTAAGTGGCAGTGTTGCCAAAGTTCATAATTACCTGGTTTGGAAAATGAATTTATCCAGCTCATAATTGACATCATTTCCTGTAGGTATTTCTCTGCACATATCCAGAAAATCATTTCTGAGCTCAGCAGTGAGTTTTCAACTGCCCTATGCATATTTATGTATTTTTCATCGCCAGCCCTGTTTCTTGGTTCAGGCTGGGCTATGTTATACAAAAGCCTCCAAAGGATTATTTTTAAGGCCCTGGCAGATCTCTGATGAAGCTTATAAATTCTGAGCCAATTCCAAATCCAGCTGATGGGAATTCACGCCACGCTGTACCCTGTATTTACGCAGCAGTTTGTGATCCTGGTGGATATGCTGTTGTGAATGAGTTCAGTGATCCAACTTTACATGCAGCTCTTAATATGTATACATTCACTTATGGGTTGTGAAACATGTACATACGGAAGAAAATACGTATTGAATTATTATATTGATAATGTTTCTGGTGTTTTCTGAATTCCAGAGACCGTTCTTTCATTAAAGTGATCAACGTAGGGCAGCGCTTCCTTGTCAACAGAGTCCAAGATTACATCCAAAGTAAAATTGTCTATTACCTTATGAATATCCATGTTCAGCCACGCACCATCTATCTCTGTAGACATGGTGAGAGTGAGTGCAACCTGGTTAGCAAGATTGGTGGGGATTCGGGCCTGTCAGCGCGGGGGAAGCAGGTATGGTCTATGCATAAGTTTTGTTGCTCTCTGTATTGGCATTTTAAGAGCTAAGTTGAGGGTCAGATTTTCTGCCAACATTCACCTTCATTTGTGCTAAGCATAGTCACAAGTCACAGCAAGCCATACTTAATGGTTCAACGTGAATGCTCCTTCCTTGCACCAGGAGGAATCAAACAAGGATCCCTTCATTCAATTCATTCAAACCAAGGGTTGTAGTTTGGGAGTGAGACAAATATCAATCCTTCATTTTGGGCATAACTCTTAGCCCAGGGATTTTGATTTGTTTCCTCCTACTGTGAGTGGGGACAAGGTGCAGTTTGCTTGTGCATGTTAAGCCATGATTTACGGTGCACCATGATGTGCCAATGCAGCCAATAATCACAAAGAAAAGAATCATAATCCTAAATTTATCACCCTGCTAGGGTTCCTGCTGGTAAAATTGTTCCGTTTATTAAATGGCTTTCTGAGAAAACACCTGCAGATGTTTCATTCATTCATTTGAAACCTCAAAGCAGTTTTCTTCATTATTTAACAACATGCAAACGATGGTTAAAATCAACAGTAGCTAAAAAGAGATAAAACACGTATAACATACATATCTGAAAGTTACACAACTACAGTCGTACCTTGGAAGTCAAATGGAATTCGTTCCGGAAGTCTGTTTAACTTACAAATCACGGCTTCTGATTGGCTGCAGGAAGCTCCTGCAGCCAATCAGAAGCCGTGGAAGCCCTGTCGGCCGTTCAGGTTCCAAAAGAATGTTTGCAAACCAGAACAATAATTTCTGGATTTGCAGCATTTGGGAGCCAAAACGTCCAAGTTCCAGGGCATTCAGGATCCAAGTTACGTCTGTATTGCGTGTGTATCAATTTAATCATTTTTTTTGTAAGTCGAAGGCCTTGTTCTTCAATTAATTTTATAGAGTTGTGTGTGATCATTCATATTGGATAGGTTCCTAAACTTAAGACAAAAAGCATACTTTTACTTATCTTCACAGATACATTCTTTCTAGAACAGGAGTGAGGAAATCTTTTCCTATGAAAGGTCATTAGCCCATAGGAAAAGTCAGTTGGTTGCCACAGTCAGTGGTGGACAAAAACCACAACCAAAGCTGGTGGAGTTTGCTGCACTGCAAATCTCTCTTTGTTTTTGTGAAACCCCATTCTTGTGGGCTGCATGAAATTAAGGTTGGCTCCAATTCTATATAACAAAATATGGCAAATTCTGTACCAAACTGTGCTTTTACATACTTTTGGGAAAGTGTGCTTTTCCAAGGGCTCCCATCATTTGTCTTGATTCTGCATGCCCTTGTAGCTTCCTGCCCTAGCATTGTGAGCAGCATCAGACCTAGATTGGTGTTCTGATCTTCTTAATAAAAGAAGAGGAACCTTTTCCCAGGACAACAAGCTAAGAACTGCATAGGCATCTCAATTGTATTGTATTGTATTGTATTGTATTGTATTGTATTGTATCTTAGTTTGCACAAGCATTGAAAAAGTTCATCAAGGAGCAGGAGATTGTGGATCTGAAGGTCTGGACTAGCCAATTGAAAAGAACTATCCAGACAGCAGAGGCCCTGGGAGTCCCATATGAGCAGTGGAAGATATTGAACGAGATTGATGCTGTGAGTAAAATTACAGCTGTAAGGATAATCTAAATAAAACTTTACTTACTTCCTTCAAGAAATTACAAGTAAGCCAATTTTTCCAAAAAGTATAATTAGTCTGAATTTCAAAAGTTTGAAGCTCAGTCTTGTGAAAGGTTGACATGCAAATTCATGAAATTTTCTGCATTTTTGGACGTTACTCATTTTGGTGCGTGATGTCCTGAGCTCCTATCAAGGAGGAAGGGTGCAGTTAAAACGTAACAGACAAACAAATATTTAAATCAAATGAAGTTCTGGCATATTCAGTAGTGTTTACTCCTAAATTAGTGGTCATGAGATTACAATCATAAATGTCATCAAAATTATGGAACCTCCATGTTTTGAGGTAAAACCTTCTATAATCCACTGAAATTATTTTCACTCTTTTGTAAGTGAATGCAAACTGGTGTCACATATGTTAAAAGGGGGAATTTCTGAATGCAGATAGCTTTTCTTTTTATCTTCTGGAATTAATTCCTGTTTTGCTAGGGAGTATGTGAAGAAATGACCTATGAAGGAATTCAGAGGAAGTATCCAGAAGAATTTGCACTTCGGGATCAAGATAAATACCTTTATCGCTACCCTGGAGGAGAGGTATGGAGCTTTTATCATCAATTAATAAAATATTACTGCTTTTGACTTTATAGTTTTGAAGGGATAGGCGGTGATCAATGGTAAAACTGCTAATACAACTGCAAAATACAGTAAAACAGGAAACTACAGCAGGGACTCTTACTGAGCTGATTCAGAAGCTAAGACAAACCATTGTATCTCATAACAAAGTGAGCTCCTCTTCACCTCTCTTCCAGAACAGTAGTAAAGAAGAGATCAGAAGCTTGCTTTTGTTTTTTATTAACTGCTTATTGTTGTTTTGTCCACTCTAGCAAAATGTGGGTAATCTTTACTGTACATTCTTTGAACCAAGCCAAATTCAAACCGTGGTTACACTAGGGATACTACTACTACTACTACTACTACTACTACTAATAATAATAATAATAATTTATATCCCGCCCATCTGGCTGGGTTTCCCCAGCCACTCTGGGCAGTTTACAACATAAAACACAACAAAACACCAAACATTAAAAAAGATATCCTATACATGCAACAAACAAACCAATAAATCAAAACCAATAATAATAACAATACAGTAACAATAAACAGTTTACAATTATACCCCAATTAAAGTAACAACCAGCCCCAACCCAACAAAAATGAAACAGAGGAACCAAAATTAGAACAGTTTAAAACATTTTAGTCAGCTGCCCCAACCCTCCTTGCAGCTGTGCTGATGAAGGGAGAGAGGGGAGCCGGGGAGCCTGATGGTCACTGCAGCTTGTTTCCATAATAGTTTGTCATATTGTCTGAATTGGCCCATTATTAGATCTCAATTTTGTAATGTGAATATCTGAATTCATTGTGACTTCCCAAGGTAGCCTCTTTCCACATCATCAAAATTGTGCCTTTTTAAAAAAAAAATTATTTTTTTTAAATAAAATATTTTTTTTTAAAAAAAAATAAAATTCCAGCATACCCTTAAGCTCTACTTAAGTATGGTCGGATAGATTTCAGGCATTACAATTATTCTCATAACTTGGAAGAAAACCTGCTGATCTTTAAAATAGTAATTACTTCTAACTGTGGGTGATTCTGTCATAACTTAGAATTGTCACAAGGGTGCACTTAAGGCATTTGTCGTTTCTAAAGGAAGAGTCAGAAAATAAGTCTTAATAGATTATGGTGATTGATTAATTAATTAACTAACTAACTAATTGTAACAAACTCAGCTAGGGAGCAGATTCAACAACCCAGTTCCAGTAGCGAAAGACAGAACAAGGACTTCTGCTAGTCAGTGTAACAGGGTTTCTTCCCTCTCTCTGTCCCCCCCATGGTGCCCCTGCAAGAACAGTATATAGGCGAGCAAAGGTGAGATTGTTCCATTAGTGCAAGCATTTCTCCTTAGTACCACATTGAATTCCACTGCTGGTTTTTTTAAAATATATATTTCTGATCACTTTGAAACTTGTGAGGTTGTAAAATCAGGTGAGTGCCTTTTGTTTCTGGTAAATATTTGTTTTTGTTTCCTAGTCTTACCAAGATTTGGTCCAACGCTTGGAACCTGTGATTATGGAGCTAGAGCGTCAGGGCAATGTTCTAGTTATTTCTCATCAAGCAGTTATGAGATGCTTACTGGCCTATTTCCTTGATAAGAGTGCAGGTAAGGAGCAGAGCTGTTTTTTGTACATCTTTACTATTACAAAGCACATTGTTATCTGGAACAACATGGGGCCAAACTGCACATGACGTAAATGCATTATTAGGAACCACATCAGTATTAAAAACATATTGATTCAAATCACCCAAGCGCAGTATTTTCTTCAGGACCTCAGTACATGGGAACCAGATTTATCATGACATCCGAAGCACATTCACCTCACTGCAATTCCAACATTAACAACTCCTCTGTGCCTATTATCCTATTTCATTGTTCTTAATTTTCATTCTCATTATGACTGTCTGTTTTTATTTTAAAAAAATTGCTTTGGCTACAGTTCCATACACACACTTCACCTAGGAGTTATCCAAATGGGACTTATTACTGAGTAGACAAGTGTAGGATCTTACTTCTTGTAAACCACTTTGCGAGTGATTTATACTGGATATAATTGCACAGACGGATAGAAATTATCTCTTGCTAATTGGCTTTTGCACATCTAGCATTTATTACATCCTCTGAGCATTATAGTCAAGAGTCTGTAGGTACATTCACACATTTACCACAAAGTTCCTTCTGAGTTGAGGCAACAAGGAGAGTTGCACAAAGTACATTTTGGACCATGCTTGGTAGTTTTTAATTCTTATTTTAGTTGAGATTCCTGCATTGAAAGGGGTTTGACTAGGTGATCCTCAAGGTCCCTTCCAACTCTGTGATTCCACTTGTATTCTTATAGATGAGCTTCCCTACCTGAGGTGCCCTCTTCATACCATCCTTAAACTCACACCAGTTGCTTATGGTAAGTATTTGTTTGTTTATTAATGTGGGCAGGGAGAGAGGAAGCAATGATTCTAGTGCTTACTAGTGCTTAGAATGTTAGCTTGAGACAAGGGTTCAGATTGCACCTGTTTCACAGAGCCAGCATAAAGTCATTTTACCACCCTGAATCATCTTTTCTCCCACCTCCTATAAATTGAGGGACTGATAGGGTTGTGTTCAGTTGGTGCTCTTTTATCTGCAGAAGTGCCTTTGCCATAGCAGACACACATACAGTCGTACCTTGGATCCTGAACGCCTTGTGAGTCAAACGTTTTGGCTCCCGAACGTTGTAAACCTGGAAGTGAGTGTTCCACTTTGCGAACATTCTTTTGGAACCCAAACATCCAACATGGCTTCCGTGGCTTCCGATTGAGTGCAGGAAGCGCCTGCGGCCAATTGGAAGCCATGTCTTGGTTGTTGAACATTTTCGGAAATCGAACGACTTCCGGAACAGATTCCGTTCGACAACCAAGGTATGACTGTACTAACAGAAGAGGAAGTTCCCCCCTACAGCTCCCAGCAGCCCCCAAAACCAGCTCCAGAGTGTTGGAGGACCATCTGGAGCAGGTGGAAGGTAGCATGGAAGGAGCTGCAGAGAGAAAGAAGCAAGAATGGTCAAAAAACGCCCCTTCTTCTAGCAAAAAAACAAGAAGCACTAATTGGATTGCACCTATAACCTGTCCTGTGTTGTTGAATTCTTTGCCCAAATAAGAAACAATCCAGACCGAATGTTGAGAAAACTTGGATGCATACAGTGGAGCCCCCATCTCTTCCTCAGAAGCATCTTTGCATTTCAGTTTTGGAGTTAAAATTAACACTTCAAGATTTTTTTCCTCTGTTTTTATTGTCCCCCCCCCCCTTGTCTAATAATGTAGTAATGCATGATTTTAAGTGTATTCCATTTTCACATTTCTGAAGGCTGTAAATTGGAAATGATTTCCCTGAATGTGGAAGCTGTGGACACACACCGGGACAAGCCACCCACAACAGTATGTAAAATATATACCAGCCTTTTCCTGTGTATTCTGTTTTGTTTGTTGCTGAACTGAAAGTTTGACCCACAACTGTTAACTTGATGTACCTAGATTTGAGCTGTCAAATCTCATTAACGTTTTACAACTTAGGCCCAAGTACTTTGTTTCATTGGGCTATGGGTACAAAACACTTGGAAATCAATGGGAAGCTCCTAGTCCACTTCAGATGGGGCCTATTGTGCTTTACTCATGAGGAGGGTAATCTTTTTCTGGCACTCAGCTTCCCCCACCCTCGGTTCTGAGAAAATACTATCCCCTTCTTGTAGTTCACCCCCCCCCAAAATAAGTCATGGAATATATTATCAGATTAGAACTGAGGGATCAAATTTACAGTGGGAGAATTCTCATATATGTGTGCATGTGTGCCTATTTTCATTTTTTGAAAGCTTTGAAAATACTGTTTAGGGATGAATAAGTTATTTCTTTAGGCTATTATTTTTAAAATGCACAAAGGGCTATCATGATAGTATTTCTTAAAAAATCTCAGACATATATGTCTAATCTTCAGTTTGAGTGCTTTAGAGCTTTAAAGTATATTGTTAATCGTTTGGAGAGTAGAAAAAAAAAGCACTGCTGCATTCCAGATATGGTCCATTTTGTTGAGTTGTAAAATATAAAGATGCGTCCTTAGACTTAGTAGCTCAGGCTGCAACCCTGTACTCACTTACCTGGGAGTAAGTTCCACTGAACTCACTGGTGTTTCCTTCTGAGTAGGCACATCTAGGCTTTGTATTGTTGCTCTTGTCGTGCGAGATACGTGAACTGCATATCTAGATATGTGAACTGTAAGATGAATCCAGGCAAGCATTTACCAGGTCACAATGTACTCCCTGTGGACATTATCACTTGAAAACCTTTACCTCCCCTGTCTATCTAACCTGATTGGAAATCTGAGGAAGCAGAAAAACAAGTAAAATCTCACCTCACCCATGCACCAGTCATCATGTAACAGGTGATCTATTGCCTCTTTAAGAGGTTGCCAAAGTACAGGATGAGTCCAAATTCTTGTACACATATTGTATGTTCTTGTAGCTGAAATAGACCTTTGCTTATCAATTTGTCAAAAGTGGAGGGAAATCTTGTAGTGGTTAAGAGCAGTAGTCTCGTAATCTGGGGAACTGGGTTCACATCTCCGCTCCTCCACATGCAGCTGCTTGGTGACCTTGGGCTAGTCACACTTCTCTGAAGTCTCTCAGCCTCACTCACCTCACAGAGTGTTTGTTGTGGGGGAGGAAGGGAAAGGAGAATGTTAGCCACTTTGAGACTCCTTCAGGTAGTGATAAAGTGGGATATCAAATCCAAACTCTTCTTCTTCTTGAAGTGCCAAAATAGCAGCCAGTATATTTGATATAGTTATTTGGGGAAATAAGGCTACATTATTACAGCTTGAAACCCAACCTTGCCCTTTTTTGTTGTTGCTTAATTTACTGTAAGAATGAGATTATTGCGAGTTTAGTGCCGTTGTACCAACAGATCTAATACAGGTTGCTAAAAATGGTTTACTCACAATTCAAGATTTATTTATTTTTAAGCATTCAGTTAGGCCTTTTGCCTTCAGCTCTGTAATACAGTAGCTAGTATGCAATAAATACTGCTTGGCAATCTTATAGCAATGGTTCATTCAGTTCAAAAGCATTAAGTGCTTTGAATATGCAAAATCTGCATGCAACTGGTACTACATTACAGCATGACATATATATTCTATGAATTTGCTGGTTTTAAGTTTTTATTTTACAAGGAAAATAAGTCCCAGGGCATCGTTAAGACCAAAAAATACTAGGTGGTTTCAATATACTGTGAACCACTGCACTTTTGGGATGTTTTAACCTCAGTTTATACTATGAATAAAATAAATGACCGGAATGTTATTTTGAATTACAAAGGTATTTTTTCTTCTTCTGTTTCTCTGAAACAAGATGCCCTCTGCTCTGCAGGAAGGCCTTCTACCCCCTGCCCTCCATCCTCACCTCTCTTACTCCATCTGGATTTCAAATGATAAGATTTGTTGTTTTTCTGGGACTCACAGAAAGCAAAACAATGATGAAAACGCTGAAGGGCAGAAAAATACATTTCAGTGTGTAGCCACAGTAGGGTGAAAGTAAGCATGAACCAAGATTTTTTAGGACTTTGTTTAAATCATCTTCATTTTGTTTTCAGGTCAGGCTTCCCCCCCTTTTTTTTCTTTTTTTCTTTTTTGTCCCATTCTAAGCCAGGGTCAAAAGCCAGGAAAGTGGTGTGCAATACTGTGTCGCTAGTAGGCACTAAATCCATGGAACAGAAGGCAGTATTTATGTGGTTCCTGGGTGGTTACCCATCCAAGCCCTGACCAGACCCAGACTTCCTTTGGTGACTTCATGGGCCTTCAGGCAATTCCTTAGCCAGTATGCTCAATATGAACATTTGGAACAAGTATTACTGTATTCACATGAGTTTTCCCTTGATTTCAGGACTAATCAAGGAAACTTCATGAAAAATAGAAAATAAATGAATGAAACTGAACAGCCTGGCATTGTCACTATGTTGACAGATTCACCCAAAGGGAACAGGTGTTATAGTTCAAGTGCAAGGGACAGTGCTGAACTTTTGCTTCCTGCCAGTTCTTCCGTGACATTGCTGTGCCACGGGCTTAAAGCAGAGGAAGGGTTCGTGAAGACTTACTTCTGTGACTTCCTGAGAGCTCTTAGACTAGCCCAAGAAGGCTTGTGTTGGCCCAGCCCTGCAACCAGGAATTTGTATGCTAAGGAGCTCTGAAGGAGCTCTATTTCAGTTGAGCATCACAGAGTGCTGCTTTAGCTGCAGCAACAAAATATTCACTCGAAATGCTGTAGCCAAAAGTAGACCCTGAAAATCAGGCTGCCCTAGTGTCACACTTCCAAACAGCTTACTTAAGAAAAATAGCTGAAGTCATCTGATCTGTGAGCAAGAATTATATCCTGCATGCAGAGACCTTGAGCACGTAGCATTTAATATTTAATCTGCCTGAGTGGTGCTGAAGGATTCCCTACCTGGTAATACTCTACTCATTCATTTGTATTTCCCCTTTCTTTTCTAAGAAAATACTGCTGGGTAGAAATGAACCTTATTTAGGTTTATTTTGCTGATGTTTTACTTACAATATTTATACTGTTTTCATAGGCAATAACAAGGCAGGGTACAAAAAAACTAGATGTATATAAAATAAAAAACAGTTCACAATAACACTGCCGCCTCCTCCCTGCACTTATGAGAAGCACTTGGAGGAAGAGAGAAATGTGCCCTTACTCCTTCACCGCAGGAGACCACACCATATGAAGCAGAGATATGAATATCAGTGGCATATATGTATATATGCCTGGCATCAACAATATTCAGTGGTGTTTTAACTGTGGTTTAAAATTCTGTGATTCAATTTCTCACCCCTTATAATATCCTCCATTTTCAATCAGAACAACCTTCCCAAGAGCCAAACCCCTGTAAGGATGAGAAGGAACAGCTTTACACCACTAGCCAGTCCGGACACATTAAAACGTCCTCGCAATTACAGTGTTGGGAGCCAGCCTCTCAGTCCGGCAGGGTCTCTTCTGTTCCGGGAGGCTCGAGACGGGGCTGATCAACAAAAGCTGCAAGACAGTGTTCAGGTGGTAACATCTCTATCCTAATCTTCTATTCCAATTTCAAGCACGGCA
This sequence comes from Podarcis raffonei, assembly GCF_027172205.1. Classification (NCBI taxonomy): domain Eukaryota; kingdom Metazoa; phylum Chordata; class Lepidosauria; order Squamata; family Lacertidae; genus Podarcis; species Podarcis raffonei. The sequence goes on from NC_070607.1 coordinate 60,735,397, forward strand.
AAAATTGTGCAATATTATGTCACCTGTCACTCCTTACTTCAGAAGTTAACCTTTTCAAGCCAATTGAAAGCTGGTGACGCTTTACGTGAGATTATTGGACAGAACCTACCATCAAAAGTCAGAATTCAAAGAACCAACTCTGCATGATTAAGATGCATTGCGGGGGGGGGGTAAATAATTTCCCTTTCAGCTGCAGCCTTTTGACCACATTTGTTAACCTTCACAAAAGTGGAGTAGCTCAGGAGGCCTTGATGCAAAGAACTCTGTGTGGCCTTTTAGATTTTGGCCAAAGGGTTCATTTCAGGCCACTCCAAATGGCTATGTACAGTGGTACCCCGCTAGACGAATGCCTCGCTAAATGAAAAACGCGCAAGACGAAAGGGTTTTCCGATTTTTTTGCCGTTTCGCAAGACGAATTTTTCTATGGGGTTGCCTTGCAAGACGAAATTTTTTTCGGGTTCTTGCAAGTTTTTTCCTTTTTCTTAAAGCCGCTAAGCCGCTTATCTGCTAATTGCCGCTTATCCGCTAATCCGCTAAGCCGTTAATAGCCGCTAAGCCGCTTATCTGCTAATTACCGCTTATCCGCTAATCCGCTAATAGCGGTGCTTCGCAAGATGAAAAAACCTGCAAGACGAAGACACTCGCAGAACGAATTAATTTCGTCTTGCGGGCCACCACTGTACTTTGAAGTATTCTGGTTTGAAAATTATAGGTGGACACTTGAAAGTAATAATGATTTCTGTTGCTGCAAAACTTTCCTTTTTATGAGGAAAATATGTTTCTAGTGCTAAGCAAAAGCCTCTTGAATAAGGCTGTTATCTAAAGTGAGCATTTTAAGACAGATTTGTCAGATACATAGTGTTTGTAGCTGAGTGCATGGGCTCTACACAATATACCCAACATATACATAATTTCTTACAGTGGACAGTTATATTTGCTATACAGTGGTACCTTGGTTGTCAAACGGCTTGACTCCCGAACAAATCGGCTCCCAAACACCGCGAACCTGGAATTCCAGGTTCCAATTTGCAAACCCCTTTTGGAAGCCAAACATCTGACACGGCTTCCGATTGAGTGCAGGAAGCTCCTGCAGCCAATCGGAAGCCGCGCCTTGGTTTTTGAACAGTTCGACTCCCAGAATGGATTAAATTCGACAACCAAGGTAGCACTGTACTATATATGCAGTAATTTGCTGCAGTTTTCTTTGACCCATGTCTATCCCTCAGATTGGATAGAGTTTTCAGCAGCATTTCCAATATCACTGCAATTTTGCTTGCTGATTTACATTTTGCTTTTTTTGCTTTTTCATCAGCTGCTCATTTCTCAGGCTACAACATAGTGCTCTGTCGCTTAATAAAACAAAGACCCAGTTTCCAGGGCATATGTCAGACAGTAGTCTCTGCCAGAGCAAGTTCCTGGAGTGAGGCTGTAGATGAAACAGGATTTCAGACTATTTGCAATCTCTTTATTTGATATGGTAGTCCAGGATCTTTAAAAAATAAATAAAAATACCCAGGTTTGTCACTGTAATATAAGAGAAGCAGACTGATGGAAGAACAGGAAAAACTGGTGCTGAAATCTTGTTCTTTGCAGAGCCTTTCGGCAATGACTTCAGTATAAAAAACAGTAATTGATAGTAGGCCTCACCTCCAACTAATAAGTAGTTCATGCTAAAACTGAAATGTGTTTCTTGGGCATGGTGATAAAACAAAATGCAGATGACAATTTGTTCTTGTAGCTTCTGCTCACTTGCTTTGCTTGCGGAGGGAAAGAGCTATATGTAATTATGCTAGGCCGGTAGCCATTTAACAGTCACTGGCTTGCATTTTGCAATAATTTTGGATGCAAGTTACCATTGGTCTTCTTGCTCGTGAAGACTGCTTTCTATGTGCTGTTCTGCCTTCTTGCTTTTTATATCTTCATTGAACTGCAGCTTGAGCTTTCCTATACTGTTTTTTTCTTTCTTTGCAGCTTCAAGGTGGAAGTGCTTGCCTGTGAGTATCCTTGTGAACAGCTTGCATGTGTAATTGTATGTTTTTGAGAAATAAACATTTACCAAGAGATGATTAGAAGTCTGTTTCAAAGGAATGTACATGGAGAGAAAGTACCAAATAATTCTCCTACAAATTAGAGCCCCTTTAAGTTGGGTGGAATGTTTTACAGCTCATAGATCAATATCCATTTATAGAAAAGTGACTTTTCTTTCAAAATGAGAAAGATGGATGAAGCACAACAGAGAATCAAGTATAAAACCTATCTTTAAGTAAGCTTGCTGAAGCTGTACAAGCCTTATCTTATTAGGACCACTACAATTTATCTTTTTCATACTCTGAAGATGTGCTAAGTTTTAAGCCAAAAATGAAAAGCATGACTGCAGGTGTTTGCAAATGAGTTTAAAATATGAATATAAAAGTTTGCCATGTACTGAGTCAGACCACAGGTTTAGCTAGCTTAGTATTGTCTGCTATGGTGTGCACTGATCTCAGGCTGTGATCCATCCAAGTCCTGCTACTTATGATCCTATTTCAACTAGAGATGCCAGATAAAATATTCTGAATACAAAGCATGAGCTCTGCCATTGAACTGTGGTCCCTAAAAGACTCCATGCTGTTGCACTCGTGGGGAAGCCACGATGGTTTGCAGTTACCTCTTGAGTCTACAGTTATTTGTAAGTTTCTCTAATGGGATGAATTCTGGGCTAAATTCACAGCAGTGTATTCTAGGCATGCCTTGCATTGCCATGGAGACAGGATAACAGCAAATGAATGACAAAGCATTTTGACAAAGGCATCTTCTAATCCCTTGATACGCAATCTCCTCTCGAGGCTCAGTTTACAGGAATTTTGTAAATCATATATTTGCTTCCCAATAGCCCTGTCAAATGACACTTCTGCATCTCACAAAAAGTCGGAGATTACTGTTGAGAGGGTAAGGCTGAGAGCTGCTGGTCACATTCCAGTACCAGGAATAGTGGGAAGAAGTTCAGAATAGTGGAAGCAAGCTACCACATTGCAGAAATTGCCAAGTGTGACTTAGTACCTGTAGATTCTTAGAACCTGTGCACTATTTTGAAGAGAGAGTATATGTTAAGTAATATGACACACACATTCTCTGGCCATATTAACTAATATAATCCTACCAGGAGTGAGTACAGAAATGAATACAGGAACATCAGACCATTGGTCCATCAAGCTGATAGACCAGTTTTCCACACTGACTGGCAGCAGCTGTCCACGTTTCAGATGGGAGACTCTCCAAGCCCTACCTGAAGATGCAAGGGATTGAACCAGGGACCTTCATCCAGCTGCTCCACCACCGAGTTACAGCCCTTCACGCAGGAGTAAATATAATGAGGAGGTGTAGGTTATGACCATGAATTAATGAGAGAATGAGAGATAACAGAAGAGTGAATAAATATAAGTGAAAGAAATAAGAAAGGAAATTAAGAACACAGGAGAAGTTCAGAGATAGGTAGGAAGTCACAGAGGCTCCTATACCGCTGTATCTGACTTATACCCATGCATAAGCTCTGCCACACTCAATGAGACTTATTTGTGAGCAGACATGCATAGGACTGTGCTGTAAATGTGAGTCATAAGCCATATGAGGAGACAGACTTTCTGTCATAGAATGTTGCATGAAAGAATTCATCTGTTAACAGTGTGTGGACATTCTATGACATCACATTGTTGCAGCCAGTTGCTATTGGACATGCTTAACAAATCATCTAGCAATTGTGAATTGGTTATTGCATATTTGCTCACACACACACACTTTGTAAAAGAATCCTCTGTCTTTTCTTGGTAAGGGAGGTGGTCAGATCAGACCTGATTCTGCTCTTGCAGTGCTTGTGTGCTGCAGTCCTCCTGAAATGTTGTGCCTTAACTGTGCCAGCTAGATGTGTCTAGCACACCTAGACATTGTCAGTTGTCCCTGAGAAGCAAATTACAAAGAGTTGGAAAATACTATGCTGTCTCTTTCTCACATTACAATGTGAGAGGATATGTCAATGGCATGTTATTTCCCTCTCTACAGGGAGAAATCAGACGCAATCATCTGTGAGCCCCTGGTCTCGCTACCACCAAGTGAGATTGTCCCATGAAGGAGGCATTGGCTGCAAACCTGCACAGAATGGCCAGTCTCTTAAATTTCCTTCCCCTTCTATTGCTCTGCAACTATGCTGGTCTGCATTCCCCTTTGCAGCATTGCTAAATGTAACTGTGGCAAGTCTCTCTTTGATATCTTAGCTTTTTCCATTTTGTGTGTGGACCTCAGCTGTATTAATATTTGTAAATCTGTGGTTATTTTTGTAACATTCCCCAATAGCTGTGATTGTCCTGTACAATTGTGTGTGTGGAAGAGAGAGAGGGAGGTTGTGTATTTCTGTGTGTGGTATTTTTGCTTTGTGGAGTTAGATTTCTGCCCTGCATGTAATGGTGATTGTGACAGCTGCCTTGCAACACATGTGGGAGTCGCTTTTCCTTGCCATTTATGGAATGCATTTTTTCCTAGAAACCACAATCCATTTGTAGTCCCTAGCTGCTTTATGGGAGTGATTTAATAATAGAGATAATTTTTTTGTTAAATATTTGCTGCATATTAGGAAATAGATGCAGGGATATGTGATTCAGGGTCTGGAATGCACTTTCAATACTTGGCACTGTTCCCGTACTTTGCCTTAATGGGAACACTCCCAAAGAAATCTGAAGATTATTTGCCTGCACAATGTGCTTTATTGTTTGCTGAAAATGTTTCAGTTTTGTCCCTGGCTGTCCTGGAAACCTTTTCATAGGGTTCCCATACCCTAGTGCTTGCATTTTCCCATAATTGCAATCTTGTTGGTGTATGTTTTGTAAAATGATAATAGTAATAATAATCTTGGTAAACGCTACATTTGTGAACTTTCAGTAATCCACCCCCTGATAAACTTGATTCACTTTGCTGGAGGGAAAGGGAAGGCAACAGGATGGGTCTCCTCGGTTCAAGGATTGTGAAATGCAGCCAGGTTTTGATGAAAGACTGAATATTTTAAATTGGAAATTTGTTCCATTATTTTTAAACGGCTTGATTAGTAAAGGAATAAGAGGGTGGGGCAGTGATGAGGAAAAATGGGAGCATGAGACTTCTGCCCAGACCAGCCACATAAAATAAGGATGGGCAAGCTGTAGTCCATCAGATGTTACTGGATTTCAGCTCCTATAACCCCTGGTCCTGCTGGCTCTGAGACTGATGGGAGTTGGAGTGGGGGGGGGCACAGGTTTTGTTTGCCTCCAGACTGTCAGTATTTTGCAGGGGGGCTTCAAGCTCATACTAAAGTTAGATTTGCACTATTAAAGTAGATTAAAGTTGCCCTGGTGCAACAAATCCACTTAAAAACAACAACCAACCCCACAGACTTTCTGTGGTTAGAATAATGACAGTGGATGTATCCTGATACACATTCAAGATGCGTGGACATGCTTTCATCCACTGTACCTGCTTTTTACATTTTTAAGCACTTGGAAAAAGACAGAACCACTAAGAGTGATGAAACTCTCCTAGAACAAAAGAATTAGTGGACTGCATACTTGAATGATGGTCACTTTCAGAGTAAGCCCTTGGAATAAATTATATTCTCCAAATACACAAGCCTATAATTACATAGTAGACATCTAAAACATACAATTCCTGTTATGGTAGATCTACACAAAGCCCTTTAGAGCCTTGGGACTGCCCTATGAGGCAAAGGTAGGATTGCCATATTTCAAAAAGCGACATAATGAAATCTCATAACAAAAAAAAGTTAAAACTTTCTTTAAAAACTAAACTTCCAAAATGCATACAGATTTTCCAATACATTTCTGCATTTTCTGCCCAGACACAGTTTCAAACAGCCAAATCACGGCTGTGTCAGGGAAATTCCGGACATATGGCAACCACAGGTATAGGTGAGGAGTTTGATATCTTACATTTTGATGTATACTGTTAACTTTTAAACCACCGCCCTTTAAGGAATTCCCCAGTAAAGGTACTAGACTGTATCTTGATGGCTTTTGCAGGCAGATCTCCACGAACTGCCACTTTACAGTTTACCCAGTCACGGATATGTACATGGTTAGTATGGAACACATTACCATACTTATTATTAGTTGTATTTATTAAATTTGCTAGTCGCTTTATCTTGCCCAAGGCAACCCAAAGCAACTTATAAACAAACAGACAATAAACTCCACATAGATATATTAATACAAAGAGTGATGAGGATACATTAAAAACATTTCTGAAAGGCCAGATTGTAAAAGGCCAATAGCCTAGTTATAGAGAAACGTTTTTGCTTCTCACCAAAAGATAAATAATGATGGCACCAGGCAAGCCTCCCTGGAGAGAGCATTCCACAAATGGGGAGCCACTGCAGAAAAGGCTCGTTCTCATGTTGCCACCCTCTGGGCCACTTGTGGAGGGGGGTACATGAAGGAAGACCTCAGATGATGAGTGCAGGGTTCGTGACAGTTCATATGGGGAAAGGTGGTCCTTGAGGTATTGCTGTCCTGAGTCATTTAAGGCTTTATAGGTCCAAACCAGCACTTTGAATTGGGTAGCTGGATGTAATGCTGTCATCACAGTTTTGCATGCTTAATTCCAAATTAATTAAGCCCTGTATAACATATCTAGGTTTTGCTTTCAGATGCAAAAATGCATTAGCCTGCTCATCTTAGGCTAATGAACACATAAAGGAAATAAAAGAGAGTGGGGAGCACATACTCTTTGGGAATCTGAGCCAAGACACCCACACTTGCACAATTTTTACCCCTAGTGCTATACATTCAATTGCTGTTGTCTGTAGCTGAGTGGCCTTAAATTATTCTTTTTACTGGTAGCTCATCATACAAAGCCAGTTTTCATGCAGACTTACAAATGGAAAGGTAACTAGTTGCTAGTACTGAAACACCATGTTCAGAACGGACTGGTAGGGGGTTTGTGAATGGCATTCTATCATCATGTAAGACAAAGCTGTAGCAAAACCAATATAAGCATGCATTGTGATTTTTCTGGTTTTTCCCGAGCAGTTATCTCAACACTAATGCAAGCTGAGCAAGCATAGAAGTAGTTTGTGCACAGACACACAAAAGATACCCAGACTAACTCCCAGCTTTGAGAGATGACCTCAAAAAGTGATAATGTAGTTTAGCATCTTATCTAGGACTTTATTCTGTATTACCCTTACAGAGCAACCCCAACCCTGGGTCATCCAGGCCTGGGGGCATTCAGAGTGTCAGAGCCACTGCTGCATTCAAAGCCACATCAGCTCCTACCAGTCAGGACAGGGGAGAGATGAACTTTTTAAAAAAGGAGCACCACCAGCACAAGCCTGCACCTTTGGCGGGCACAGTGAGGTCTTATGTGGTGACAGAGCCTCCCCACCAACACCAGAGCCTGATGGAGGGACACCTCTGGCATCCTAATCGCCTCTAGTTCTATGGATCAGGGGTTAGAATTGCTCCCTTAATCTAGAAGTTCATATGCTAGACTTCAGCAGTTTTAATCTGCAACATAGGACCCAAGATTAATTCTTTTAAAAATCCTGTGTGATACTTTGTTGTAGTAAGGCCGCGTAAATGTGCAGGCAACTGGAGAAACACTTACAGCCACTTTGCTCTTCTCCAGTCTTTTGAATGCGGCTCATGGCTAAAGCACATGGTTAGTATGAGGAGAGCTTAACCATCTTCAGGGCTGTAGAAGATAGTAGAGACAATTTTATGACTAGGCTGGTTAAGCTGGGTTCTCCATCAGTCTGCACACCCAAGCCAAAACACATTAGACTTCAATTAGTTCATTTCAGCAAATTCATTGCCTAGCATGTTTGGACATCTCTTTTTTTCCTGTAGTCTCTTTCTCAGAGATCTCTGATGGTTCTTTAAACCTTTATTGGAGGTATGGAATTAGGAGTAAGCTTGATTGATTTATTCTTCATTTGATAATTTGTGGTCAGCATTTTCAGAGATGAATCACCGTCCTGTGTTTCTTAGAACAAATGAATGTGTTTCAAGTTAGAGGGCAATGTGCCTTGTTTTCCTTGGCTCTCTAATGGTGAACTTGAAATCATAATAAATATTATGTGTTTATTTATATGTACACTGTAAGCAATTTGACTTTTACCAAAGCTGCAATAATGCACAAGCTTAAATAATGATCTCCTGTATGTGTATATATGAATGTTTTGCATATGGTCAAAGGTAACTTTATAAAGATGGCATCAGAGCACTGTGGAGGTCTCTCGCAGCACGTGTGCACGCGCACACGCACACCCACACACACGTGTAATTCATTTTGCCCATTTGTTTCTTTTATAAACCTCAAAATTTTCCAAGTGCCAGAACAAGGATGTTATCATATAGAAGATGACTTTTTGCTGCAACAACTTTGTTATACATTCAGTTGAATTTTTTTAAATTGTATAATTGAAGGCTAATGCATATAGAACTGTTTTGCTGTGCAATTTATGGTTTTGACACATGTATGCTACCTTCCATAGGCAGGAGCAACTGGATAATCAAGGATACATTGCTTATGTTGGCTCAAATGCAGGAGGGCTCCATTATTACTGTATTGCCCCATCATTCCAGATTATTGACTAAGCAGGGACATACAAATGAAACCATTATTACACTCCATGGGAATCCAAATACTAATGCTGTTAATTGTGGCTTAAATTAAGACCAAGGCCAAGAACCACTATTAAGTTGCATTGCCCAGGAAACAACTCAAATTTAGAGATGCACCATGGCTTTATGTGGTGGTGCATTTGTAACTATAGCCATATTTATGTTCATGTTGATGTCGTGTGAATGAAAGCACTCAGGTAGATAATGATATTTTTCATCCTATATAATTGTAAGTTAAAATACTGCACAGTGTTTCATTTCTCTACATAATAGTTTCATTTAGGCAAAAATTTGCCGCCCAATTACCTATGTGAGATTTATTGGATCTTACATCTCAATCATGTCTGCTCTGTATGCATATCTTCTTGGTTTATTTCATTTAATTTGCGGGTGTGTATATGTGCAATTATGCTGTGTGAATGTATACTTCTAAAAAGCATCAAACTGCCAGTTAACTTTCTGTGCAGAAATAAGTAGAAGTCATAAAACCAGCAGGTTTTTTTCCATAAAGGTTGGCAGTTTTAGACTGGAAGCCTGAATATCAATATTGTAATGAGACATCTTAAATAATTGTATTAGCATTGTGAACTTTCTTGTGGACCAGGTAAATAAAATTTCACCCACTGCAAACCACCATGCTGCAATGCTTTTCTTTCTCGTTACTTTGTGCTGGCACTCTTTTCAAAATCAGTAACAATTTGTAAAGCTGGAGGCAAAAATGCACTTTCTCAATTGTGTGGAGCTCAGGCAGATGTAAAGGGTAGTGGTTCTTTGCACATCGCGGCTGGAATCCAAACACTCACATCCATGTGCAGGTGGAAAGCACTTCTATGGGGAAGGACCAGCCAGTGGTGGGGCTCCAGACTTTAGAAGAGCTTCTTGGGAGAGCATTGTAAGGGGGAACTTGAAATCACCATGCTTTTTGGGGGGGGGAAGGTTGACCTCTGAACTTTGAGTCCCACTCTACATCTTATACATACCTGTATAAATGTGACATATATGTTTGTAGACATTGCACAGTCATCAGAGAGCTATGACTGGCCACAGCCACTTTCAGTTTTCAAACTGAAACCTAGCATCTCCTAACCCTGGACAGGTCTTTGAGCATTTAAAAGAGGTGTATGAAAGGCAAAAAAATATATTCTGATGTGAACCATACCCTAAAGCAGCCTTCCCCTAGCTTAGTGTCTTCCAGATGTTTTGCGCCACAATTCCCACTAGTCCCAGCACAGGGTTGGAGAAGGCTGCCCTAGAAATAAAAGTGCTTTTTGTTGTCAAGGCCTGAAATTCAAAATAAGGTTTAAGGAACTCTTGAATCAAGCATTGTTTGTTTTTATTGCTGTGTTCATTTCATCAATGTCCATTAAAAAAAATGTGCCAGTGACAGGTTGCTTAAGCTCAACTTTGTGAGTATTTTCAAGTATTTACATTTAATAATCATATATGACCAACTATGAATGCATGAAATACATATCATAAAGAACGAATTTGCAGATGAAGTTATTGGTAAAAAGGTAAAGGTACCCCTGCCCGTACGGGCCAGTCTTGACAGACTCTGGGGTTGTGCGCCCATCTCACTCAAGAGGCCGGGGGCCAGCACTGTCCGCAGACACTTCCGGGTCACGTGGCCAGCGTGACAAGCTGCATCTGGCGAGCCAGAGCCGCACACGGAACGCCGTTTACCTTCCCGCTCGTAAGCGGTCCCTATTTATCTACTTGCACCCGGGGGTGCTTTCGAACTGCTAGGTTGGCAGCTGCTGGGACCGAGCAGCGGGAGCGCACCCCGCCGCGGGGATTCGAACTGCCGACCTTTCGATCGGCAAGCCCTAGGCGCTGAGGCTTTTACCCACAGCGCCACCCACGTTATTGGACACATCCACAAAAGTTGTCTTTGAGCAAGTTTTACTCAAAAGTAAATCCATCTAAGTTGAGTGGGGATCTCTCATAAATGTGCTGTGGACTGCAGCTTTAATTGGTTTGAATGCACTTCGAAATGCAAAATTAGCAAATGTGATGAGCAATGCAAAATTATTTTTTGAGCATGTGTGGGATTCATTGCAGCCAGACTTGTTATACTCATTTGAATTCCATATGAACCCTGATTTAAAATTATTATATGGAAAGATAATAACACAGGATATAGCTGTGACAAGGACAGACAGTGGACTTCCCTGATTCTGTAATAGTCAAAGAGAAGAAAACTCTGTAGAATTCATTTGCAATATTTCTGCAGATCAGTGTGTTTCAAGCCAGATTGATGATTGCAAATGGATTTGTGTGCCTTTTTAAATAATAGATCTGTTGTTGTTTTTTAAAAAATCATAGTTTGGAAAACCACAAGTTAAAGTTTTTTTAACGTACAATACCAATTAGCCATTTTTGGGAGGAAATAAAGGCATGTGTTACAAGTTAAAGATGGTCAAGGGCTGAGTTAGGCTAGAGTAGCATAACAAACATGCCTACAGATGCTGAGAGAAGGGGTGGTGCTATGAACTTGGCAGCTAGATGAGAATATTGAATGAGGTTTTGAAGGTGGAGATGCCATGAAAACTTAATCATTCTAGAAGTAGAGCACAATTTTATACTGTTTGTGAAACATTACTTTAATTCCAGTGATCTTATGTGGTCCAACATCATACATTTAACTGAATGATCTTAGTTAATTAAAAAGTGAACAGCAATATTGAGAATGGCAATGTGGAATTCCTTTAGGATCTAAATGTTCATAGTTTTGACTTTTGCATTTGGTTTCTCCTTTCCAGAGAACAGCTGGCATAGCACTGTAGAAGCATTCCGCTTGTGTGATGGGAAATCGTCACGGAGGCCTCAGAAAATAAGCCACCTGGGACTGCAACCCCTTGCCCTTGATCAACATCCTGAGTGTTAAATGTAGCTGTTGTCTCAGGAGACTAAAGCATGGTGGACTAGCTAGTTTTCTGGACCAATGACAAGTTCTCTTAATATCTCTAAAAATGGTAGTGCTGGAAATCTGCTTTGTGAAAAATACGCTACTCAACATCTAAATCGGGCATAGGCAAACTCGGCCCTCCAGATGTTTTGGGACTACAGCTCCCATCATGCCTAGCTAATAAAAGTGGTATGGGGTGATGGGAACTGTAGTCCCAAAACATCTGGAGGGCCGAGTTTGTTTATGTCTGATCTAAATACTAGAGCAGGTGCAGGGAACCTTTGGCTTTCCAGATGTTGATGAACTCCCTTCATCCTGATCATTGGCCATGTTTACCAGGGGCTAAGGGGAGTTGTAGTTCAGGAATGTCTGGAGAGCCAGATATTCACCATACCTGCTCTAGAGCAAACTCATTTTGAACCTCTCAAGCTCTTGTGATGCACTTTTAGATCTTCGAGAAATCGTGTATCTTTAAGACATATTTGCCATTCAAATTTAAATCACTTTCAAATCTATTTAAATCACCCAGTTCCTGACAAGGTAACTGGGAAATGTAATTCATGATGGCCACTATGAGCACAGGATGTTGGACTAGATGGGCCTTTGGCCTGATCCAGGAAGCTGTTCTTATGTGTTATGTTTCTTGTCTGCTATCATCACAACCACAACCTGTGTTTTGTCTGCCCAATCTAAATTGCATTGTTAATACTTAGGAAGATTCTTCCTTGTAGAAGAGATCCTTAGAGGAGTCTTCTGCCTACATATGAGGCATGAAGACATGATGAATTTTCTTAAATATGTGACATTGAAACACTGACAGTACTGCCACAAAGCCCAAGCAAAATCTAGTTGTTTTTCTCATTTGGTTCTGTGGGAACTCTGAAATATTTCTGGAGCTTTTTTTCATAGACATTCAATCATGGGGAGATATGATATCTTAGCTTTTCAATGCCCATTCCAAAAATAGACACAGCTTAATCAAATTGCTAGCATTAATGTTTCCAAGAGCAAAGGCAAGATTCATTTGACTATGCATGATCCATTTTCATGGCTTGGATTAATAGAAATTAACAGACTCTAGAATGACACTTTCTTGATAACCATCCTGAAACACCTGTCTTTCACTGTTGGTAGACATACTACTAAAGATGGGTCATTGGCTTGAGAAAGTCAGGCAATTCTTATTAAATACTACTAATTTATTTTAATGTATAACCATTTGAATATATGCTATGGGTACAATAATTTCACAGTGTTTCAGGTTTACCTATGGGAAATATTAGTTATATCCAATGGCGTCCATCAATGTTGATGAAATGCTCTTTGATCTAATGGAGGTTTCCATCAAGAGAATGGGGAGGAAGGTGATATTTTTTGCCGATTCTTCTTCTCTCCTGCAATCCCGACGCTATTCCAATGAGTCCCCCATCCTTCTGTAGCAGATTTTGAGGGTCAGATCAAAGAAAAGACTTAATGCAACTCACTGTTGAACTGGAACTTACTCCCACAGGAGGCAGGGATGCCCACCAACTTGGATGGCTTTAAAAGAGGATTGGGCAATTCATGGGGAGGAGATCAACGACTACTAGGCACAATGGCATTTTCCATCTGCACTGTCAGATGCGGTATGCCTCTAAATGTCAGCTGCTGGAAATGGCGAGTGAGCAGATTGCTGTTCTGCTTGTGTTCTGCCTGCCTTCAGGCATCTGTTTGGCCACTGTGAGAACAGGACACTGGAGTAGATGGGCTAGTGGCCTGATGCAGCAGGCTTTTCTTAAGTTCTTAAGGCAAGCCATGGCATAGCTACAGAATGTCCAGGGAGGAGCAAAGTCAGTGGCCACCATCTCTCTCTGAGCCCACACATTCATACCCAGGCATAGTTTGGCATAGCGTAATTTGCAGGGCAGGGTATTATAGGTTCAGAAATTCATTCAGGCATTATTGTATGTCTTTTTTTCTGAATCCTGAACAGAATGGAGATAAATCTATATGCAGTGACTCTGAGCTTTCCAAACTCTGTGTCTCGACACATTAGTGTGAGAGCGTGTCGCACTTCTCTCAGGCCGGAAAGGGGTTAGTTTAACCTCCGGTTTGCTACTGTGTCACAAAATGATGCATGTCTAAAAAGTGTGTCACCAACATGAAAAGTTTGGAAAGCTCTGTGTTACATAATGGATTAATATCATATTTTTTATTTCTGCTGATTGAGCCCACTAAAAGGGGTTTAGTGTAATCATTCCTATTATTAATATTATTAATTTATTTATGCTCTGCCTTTTTTTCCTGGCGGGTCTCAAGGTGGCTTACAGATAAAAATAAGAATTGCTTTCCTATTCTTATCCTTGTTTACTCAGAAGTACCCTATTCAATAGGAGTTATTCCCACGTAGGTATGCATAGGATTGCAGACTTACTGTTACTCTTGATGTTTATAAAGAAAATATATAGGGGACAGTCTCACAAAATTAAGCAATTTCCATAGAATATATTTAAGCATACCATAACCACATTCCAATGTGATGCTACCAAAGTACACAATCCTGCTTACAATTAGGATAAATATGTTGCCATAGAATTAATATACTACCTATTGCCTCAACGCACAATATACTGCTGTATCTTTTGCACAGTTTTGTGAGGGAATGTTTTTGATAATGACTCCCTGCTTGCATCAAGAGGTAAATAATAAACATGTTTTAAATGCCAGGACATATGAATGTGACTGCTTATTAATGAGCAGTTTGATCTTCATTGACTAAAATCACTGCTGTAATAGAATAATCTTCTTAATGCTGGGGGTTGTTTCTGCCACAAACAGCCTGTCTTGACCAAGATGCTTTCTGGTCAGGGATGTCTGAAATTTCCTTTTGTATATCTAAAACTAGCGTTGAGTAATGTGCTATTGCCTTAGATTCAGAATGCAAATATGTGTTTTAAAAGCACAGCCATTAGCAGGTAATCTTTCAAGTGCAATCCTATGCTGATTTTGGTTCATTACAATGGTACCCATGCTCCGTGCCTCAATAATAAAACAAATCGTTATGACATCTGATAATCATTCAGTAGATACATACTGCAGACCCTCCAAGTGTCCGTATTTTCCAGGGACAGTTCCAGATTTACAGAGGCCGTCCCAGTTTCTGATTTGATCCTGGAATGTCCCGCTTTTCCTTAGAACATCTCTATTTTCATCAGAGAAATGTTGGAGGGTATGGAGTTATATGACCCCCCCCCCAAGACATGCAGATAAGTAACTATGCAAGCTTTAGAAGACATCTGAAGGCAGCCTTGTATAGGGAGGTTTGTTACTATTTTATTATGTTTTGATATATGTTGGAAGCCACCCAGCATGGCTGGGGCAACCCGGTCAGATGAGGGGGGTTTAAACAATAAAATTATTATTATCATGGAATAGGGTGTCCCTATTTTCATCGGAGAAATATTGGAGGGTATGATACTGTCACCCCATTGCATGACTTACCAAAGCTGTTGTTGTCTTTGTGCCCTTAACTGTACAACTAGGCTGTAGTCTAGTACACATGCTCACGAAAACATCCCATTTTATCTTAGTTAAACAGTAGCTTCTAAGATAGGTTGGATAATGAGCATAGCTCAATCAGAGAACTTGGCACCACCCCAGGCTTCTTGATTGATTCACTTTTTCAGATAGAGAAGGTTCTTTTCTGTCAGAAAAGACCAGTTGATTGAGCACATGGAAAACTTAACTCTTCCAGTGCAGGAATAGATCCTTCCTTTCAGGTAGGAGCCCAGTTATCATCTAGTAGAGTCTCTGGTTATCTAGCACCTCCGGCCAGCTTTAAAGTGGGCCTACTACTACTATAATACTACTACTATTTATAATAATAATAAATTTATTATTTATACCCCATCTATCTGGCTGGGTTTCCCCGGCCACTTGGGCCTTTCTCCCAACAGAATATTAAAAAACCGATAAAGCATCAAACATTAAAAACTTCCCTAAACAGGACTGCCTTCAGATGTCTTCTAAATGTCAGATAGTTGTTTATTTCCTTGACATCTGATGGGAGGGCTTTCCACAGGGCAGGCGCCAGTACCAAGAAGGCCCGCTGCCTGGTTCCCTGTAACCTCACTTTTTGCAGTAAGGGAACCGCCAGAAGGCCCTTGGTGCTCAACCTCAGTGTCCAGGCTGAACGATGGGGGTAGAGACGCTCCTTCAGGTATACTGGGCCGAGGCCGCTTAGGACTTTAAAGATCAGCACCACGACTTTGAACTGTGCTTGGAAACATACTGGGAGCCAATGTCAGAGCAGTGTGCCCTGACCTAGCAGGGGTTTTGTTTCACAGCAGCCTGTAGCAGATGTAACAACATAGCTTTCTATGTGAGAATTCAATGCATTGGGGCTTACTGCCTTCAGCTTGGACTGTTTTAATGCCACTGTGTAGGCAATGCAATCCAAATTCAGGTTTGTAACTGAAATGTTCAGTTTCATCTTCAGACAGATCACCATTGACTACAACAGAATATAAAGCATTCGATCACACAAATACGCACTGGAATGAATGTAACAGTTTGAGTGTTAGGAGTTTGCCACACAGCATTCCATAGATTGCACACCAAATATTATACAATATACTAGTTCCAAACAGACATGAAAGCACAGATGTTGGAGCTGTAGTATATGGGAATGATAAAGTATAGAAAGTAATTGTCAATGGCCCAAAGAGAGTGAGGAGTTGGTTATACATACCGCAGTTTTGTCCATATTAGATTCGTGACTAAATGTGACTTATCTTCTCTTTTTATTACCCAAAGCTCTGCACATAGCAATAATTTTAAAAATGAAATATGATTGAACTATATGCTTTATGAAAGAATAATTATTGCACTGTTATGCACTTTAGTAAGTAAATGGAAGCATGCCTTGTCTTTGCATGTTCCTATTAGTAGAACATAGATATGTTTTGTTTTTTAAATACATCTTCAGTTAAGCAGGTCAGGATTAGTTCAGACCCTGAAAAAGGACATGCATGAGTGTGTGAAATAGGCTAATCTGGTAGGTTTAAGTGAAGAACTGGCAAACAACACATTTGCCTTCAAATTCTATATTTGAGGGGGAAATGCCTAGAATTTCTTTCATGTTGCTGTCCAGGTTAAATAGTACAATGCTGGAATCTTGTGTTCCAAGGTATTTGCACAATGTTTTTTGATTTGTGAAATATAATAAAAGCATTCCACTAATGTAACCTTGTTTCTCCCCGTTACTTTCCTTCAATTGTTTATCAAACTGATCTGTTAGAAGGATTCAAGAGCTGCTGCTTTGTTTGCCTTCCATGCCACACCTCCCCAAACTTGCTCAAATGGAAACACAGGTAGTGGCAGCAGCTGTGAAACACTGCTTAAATGCCTACAGCAGCTCCATGAAAAGCAGGATGCTGAAGGGAAAGTAGCAGGGAACTAATAAGTGAAAGGGAACAGAGGATGAAGGAATCAAAAGAAGAAAAATTTAACAGGAGGAGGAAAAATGAAAGTGAAGGTAGGAGAAAAACCGGATTAGCTGCAAGCAGAACTAGAGGGAAGAGCAATTCTGGATTGTTAAACCCTGTGGGTGAGCCAGAAAGAGGCATTATAGGATAGCGTAGGTGGGTGAAAGGAACTACACTATCGGAAAGGCATTATGACGGGTCTAAGTAGTATGTAACTACACTGCAGAATATAAGACAGAAAAGGGGTCCTGTGATGAAAAAAATAAATGTCCAAGCCCCAAGGCCGGATTTAGGTTTGATGAGGCCCTAAGCTACAGAAGGTAATGGGGCCCTTTATATGTCCAGCTGTCTTTTGTCAACAACAAATTGTCACTTTTGTGTGTGTGTTGAATACTGTATATGCTATATGGTAATTTATGGACGTAATAGGTATCTAAAACCATTTTTTATTTGTGCATAACAAATAGGAGCCTACACAACACAAGACACTGTTGCTGTATGTAGGTTTTATTTCATTGTTTTTGTCTCATATTTTGGAAATGTACATCCAGGTTTTTCCCCTTAAAAAAATTTTGGGGGCCCCCAAAAGAGTGGGGCCCTAAGCTATAGCTTGCTTAGCTTATACGTAAATCCGGAACTGCCAAGCCCTAGTATTGTGTATGGAACTAAGCGTAGGTCCTGGGTGCCTGAGCATCCACAAAATTCCCCATGAAGGGGCCGGGCACCCACGAATTTTGGCTCCAGGGCCATTCACGCTGCATGGCACCCACGGCCCCTGGCACCCACGGTTGCCGGGCCAAGCTGGCACTCCTGCAACTAAGGCTGCCATTCCATGTTCGCCTACGGTGGGGCGAATTCAGCGTACGATCCATCGCATTCCCTGAGCACATCCAGGACACCAGAGCGCAAGGCAAGTTGGTTGTTGCAACTGCTAGGAGAGCTCCTGTGAGCAACTTGCTCTGATGCGGGCTAGAAGTTTAAGCGGAAAACCGTCGGTCAGCGCTGCTCCTCCCCACACCACCCGCGGATGACCGCGTCCCAGCGGGGGCTCGCGATCTCCTCCCACGCGCGATACCGAGCGCACTACGCGGCTCTTCTACCTACGTTTCCCACCCGCCAATCCCGAACGCGCGCCTTTGCCGCCGCCTCCAACCGGCATGCGCGCGGTTCTGGGGCGGTAAGGCCGGGAACCGATAACGGCGGAGACGGCTCCCTCTCTTCGCCCTCCTCCTGGAGTACCTTACCTGAAACCACGCTAGTGCTCACGCCCCTTGGCTGAAAAAAGCGCCGCCGCTCCCTTCCCCTCGAGTTCCTTCCGGGGCCCGCCACGTCGCCTTGCTTTTCCGTTGTGGTGCTTTCTGTTTTTCTGACTCTGGGTTCTCCTTGTTGTGCTGCTGCGATGGCGCCTCTTACAAGTTACTCCAGCGGGCCTTTGTTGTTGGCGTCGCCGCCGCTGCTGCTGTTTCTCTCGTTTTCCAGAGTTCGAGGTGGGGTGGGGTGTGAGGTAGGGTGAGGGGGTTCAATGCATTTCGGTAGCCTTGTTCAGACTGTTGGCATATCTGCCAGATGAGCTGCCGGCCTCTTGTGTTGTTTTGGAAAGCTAAGCGCAAGAAGGCCACTTTCTGTGTATGGACTGAGAGGCCAGTTACTTCAAAACCTGTAAATTTAGGGCATTAAATTTCGCTAAAAGTTAAGGGTGTCCTTTTCTTGTTGCCTTCAAAACTTCCTAAAACAGCAAACTGTCAAACGCTGAGGGTAAATGTGGTTGTTGCATATAACCTATCTTCAGATAAGAGGATTATACTTTAATTCTTGAAAAACTGAAGGTCATGGTATGGCAATAATAAATAGTTGTTGGGACCAACCAAAAGGTTACCGGCAAGGTTTCAAATGAGCTAGGATATTTGTTGGGGATGTGCCATGAATGCAACCCAGATTGGAGGAAGACAACATGGACTTTGTATGAATCTGCAAAATTATTTATTAGTTTCATCTACTCAAGATCCCTCAAGAATACAACACATTCACACAGTCTCTGCAGGGATATAATAATAAAAGGTAGTTGCTCTAACTAGGTGGCCAGTCTGCTCACACAAAGGAATGGATAGAGCTGGCCAATGATGGAAGATTCACATTGCTCCTTGGCCTTCTGAACTTTTTGCCCCCAAATGGCCCTACGATTTTTATACTTTAAGAATATTGCCTCTTGGTAACATGCCATATTGGTTCATCTTCCAGCCTTACTTTAAGTAAATAGACATAACTGTCCTAAAATATGGTATTATTCCAAGGAAAGTTCAGCAGTGTCATCTTTCTGGGAATGCTCCTTAATCTGCTATTTTAAGTCCTGTTTATTTAAAATAGCCACCATTAATTGGACCTGTTCCCTCTTTGCATCCTTTGCACAGAGCTCCCTCTGTCTCCTGTTAGTCATTAGATGGTGGTAGCAGGTGTGCCACCCATATGGTTCTCACAAGTCTGTTTAGATGAAAAGGCAACCACTTGCGGTATTTTCCATGTGAGTAGCAGGTGGTAAATAAGACTTCCATCTGAACCTCACTTACCTACAAGCAAGCCCCTTAAAATTCGAGAGAGCTTACATCTGAAGAGACATAGTTATGATTACTCTATAAGTCTTAATGGTGCCAGTCTTCTTCCAGCTGTCCTCTGCACATGAACTCCCAGAATCAATTGGAACATGGTCCTATAGATCCCAGTAGAGGAAAATGTCATAAAGATTTATGAATTATCCAGAGTTCTGCACTACAATGAACCTTGTTTTCTCTCCCATAGCTTCAGAACTTCCTCTGAATTTTTATTTCCAGGTGATTGCTCCTATCTGCATGTAACCAATGCTAGCCTAAGGACTGGGAGTCCAAGAGACAGCTATCCTACTGGGACTGTTTTGCAGTACCGTTGTATCCCAGGTTATGAGCCTATTCCTGGAGAGACTCTTTCTATTACATGTCTTGCCAATTCAAAATGGTCAGTAGAAAATCCTAGGTTTTGTCAAGGTAAGTTTCACTTAATTTTCTGAATATCTAAAACTGTTGAACAGCCACCTTAGATCAGACCAGTTATGTCAGTAACTTGCTTATGAACTGGAGGAGGTCCAAACATTGCAGAAAGTTAGGAAATAATAAAGGAGGCTTTTCTTTTGTAGAACATTGGAGACTTAAATCAGGGAAATGGAATATTCTGAGCATCACTCCTCCTAATGATGAACTCAAGTGGTGAATGCCCTTGGGTCTGTAGATACAAGGTGCTTCTAAGAAACGAGAAAGAGCAATAGCATGTTTGAATGAACCCCAAAATTTGCAGAAGTACCAGATATTTAAAAGGGAACTAAGGGGGCAAAAACAGCCCAGTGAAGCTTCGCTGCCTTAAACCTTAGGCAGGAGCTCCAGCTGGTCTTGCTGCACCCCCACACACAGGCATGACGTGGCAGCTCCCATAACCTCTTGGGCAAGAGTGGCGTCCAGCACACTTCCCTGTGCCTCTGAGCCTTCAGACTTCTTCCTGGCTCCAAGCAGAGTATCGCAGCAGTGGTGTGTGCCTTGTGTAGGTGCAATAAATCACTGTACATACGCAAGCTTTTTTCTAATCTTAAGAGGCTTTAATGAACAGCATAGCTGGGAGATTGAGCAGCCATCCTCCTGGTTCATCAGCCAAGCCACACCTTAGTAGGCTAGACAATACACAGAACTGTTTAACCCTGTAAGTTCTGATTCTCCTCACAGAACATAGCTGGTGCTGTCCTTCCTGGGAGGTTTTTAAGCAGAGGTTGGATGGCCATCTGTCATGTATGATATAGTTGAGATTCCTGCATTTTAGGGTGTTGGACTTGATGACCCTTAAGTCACACTATACACTATAATATTGTGAAGGTGAGAGGCACCAACACTGTCAGCTCTTCTCCAAAAGTAGGTGAGGAGGATGTATTGGAGGTTCTCACCTTAAATAATGACTAGAAGCTGCCCCGGCCTGATTTTTCTCCACCATGGCAGATGAATAGTATGCTTACAAAACTACTGTACTTAAAAGTATAACTGTCTTAAAATTATTTGAACAAATATACCTTTGTTTTACCTATTGTCATAAATACAGGTGTGTGGGAGTACTATTACAACTTTATAGTAAACAAAATAGAGTTTTTAATGATCTCAGATGTCAACTTTTTGATACTGGATAGTGTCAGCAGCAACAGTCCAAAAACTTTGAACATCTATATGCCAGAGGTAACAAAGAAATAAGTGTACATAAAGCAAGAAATGGTCTCTCAACTGCTTTCAACTCGTGAAGGAAAAAAGAAAGAACACTTAATGTCTGCATCCATCCCTAAAGATCACATTATTGTGAACCACCAGTAAAACTGGATATTGAATTATCCTTTAATGAATATATTATTTCCAAGGACACTTTCAGACTGTCTCTATATTGTAGGAGGGATTCAATTAAATACCAACAAATTCAGGTAGCACAGTTGACATGTATTTGGTTCTCTTGTGCACCAAATTTGATTTTTTTAAAAAAATAAAAAATTGGACATTTTGCAGTAAAGAATGTGACAGGAAATTGCACTGGAGATACTGAGATAATTTTTTTGGACACAATGCCGTATAACCTCTCCCCAAACAAACAGATCATCTGGAAGTGGCCTTGGTGTCTGTAGTGTACCCTTTTTATTTTATTTTTAAAGAAATCAAGGCTGCATGTGCTAATGCTTGTTTTGATTTTCCTGTTAGGAAGGCGATGTCCTACTATAAATTTAGAGAATGGCAGAATAGTAAAATCAAAAGACTTGCGGCTAGGTGATGAAATAACTCTAGGCTGTAATGAGGGGTGAGTTGTAGGTTGCCTTGTACCTACTTTGCTTTGTTTAGAACTCCTGGGAAGGGCTCGTGACAGACATATATTAATTGTTAAAATATTAGGCTAGATTTTTGACATTAATTCTTATCTAGTTTTGTTGTTATTATACTCTAAATAAATTAATAAACACAAATAAGCAGCACCTAAGAACAGGTCTACCATTTCTGGTTGATTTGGTAACTGAGCAACGGCAAGCTCTGGCTTCTGAGAAATGTGTATTCAGGTCTTTCATTTGGTTATTTCTCAGTGTGTAGAACTGTCTTTCAATGCTGGCATCTGGATGTGTTTCCACTCACTGATGAAACCCCCAGTTCTTTCCCTGGCTCCTTTTACTCCTTGCAGCCCTTAATTAAGTGCACTGCTGCTTCAAGCAAGTCCACGGTTCTCTGTTCATTTCTCTAAAAATAAAATAAAATAAATATGCTAGAATAACTATATTAGAGGGTTTTCATATGCCCCTCTAACTTCCCGTTCTCTCCAGCAAAATAGACATAATAATATTTTGCAGAGTTCATGTGATCCACACTTTCTCAACCACAGCTCTGCCCCCTATGATATGGTGTGATATGGATTTTATCTACAATTGTGTTCTACAATCCCTTCTCTCCAGCAAAGTAGACACAATAATATTTTGTGTAATCCACACTCTCTCAGCCAGACACCCTGCGATATGGTGTAATAATAGTGGATTTTGTTTATAATCGCTTTGGGAAAGTAATTTTCTTAATGGCAATAAACTCAAGTGGGGTGGGATGGCATTTTTAATGACATAAGGTCTGTTGGGAAGATCATGAATTCCTACCTTTACTGTTCCCCTTTGTTTTTGAGGTCACACACTACTCCCCATCATAGCTGAATGTCAATCCTGGATTAGATACTTGAATTGTGTTTCAAGTACTTCACCTTGAATTGAGGAAGTCCACTATGATGAAATTTGAAAGCCTAGGTTGCTGCTTACAAAGGCACTATGTCCAAGCTACTGGCGTTTTTATGTTGGTATCACTTTTTCTGGGCACTCTTTAACAAAGAGATAATTCCTGTATCTGGAATTAAATTAAATTGCTAGCTTGTCTCAACCTCGACTGAGAGCACCCAGAGAAAGGGCTTTTTCAGTTGCCCCGCCTTTAGAATCCTCTCCTCAGGAAGTTTCCCCTGGTCTCATTTTCACATTGTTTTAGCAGCAAGTGAGACCTTTACCAGGTCTCATTCAGTGTTGTTTGAACTGGCTTCAATCCTACTGTTATTATATTCTTGCTGCTGTGTTGTTTGTAACTGCTTTTGAACTGGTGGTGGTTGATTTTATTTTTTTCTGTTTATGTCAACTAGCACAGTGGTGACTCTGTAGAATGGGATATAGTCTAAATAAAGCAAGTGTACTAGATAAGAAATATGCTCTATCTGCACACTTTATGTCCTGTGCATTAAAATACAAGATTTGTCTTTCTCTTTAGGTACAGAATAGTAGGCGTAAATACTCTTCAATGTAGGCTTATAAACAACAACGTTAATTGGAATAGAGACCTTCCACTTTGCCAACGTAAGATGAGCTAGTTTGAATTTATTAAGTGTGAGCTCAATGTGTTACTGTGTTACTTTGTTTATTGCAAAAGTGTAATCAATATACAGAGTTCAAGATATTTTCTGATCATGTACCATATACACACCGTCATGGTTGTTGCCAACTAGCTGACTTCACCTACAGCTTTCCCCAGAGCAGGAAATTGGTGTTCTGAAATAACCCATTTGTTTGCAAAATCACACATAAATGGGAACTGGTGGAATTGGTATTAGATCAAGGAGAAGTCGTGTGCATAAGGAATTGCTGAAGTCATTCAAACCATTGCCATTCCCTACAAATGGATATATTGTTAATCAGGAACCCTAAAGAGCCTGTCCACTAAGCCACTTTTCAATGTTTCTTGGAACAGAAACGATTTCTTCCGTTTAATTTAGCATTTAAGTTTTAGTGGAAGCATCTTTGCTTCATTGTTCTTATTCAGACAAGAGAATCTAAGGGAGTAAAGCAGTGCAAATAGAACATGTGCATTGCACTAATCCCACATTGTGCTCACTGAGCCACTGGTGAAAGGGGTTAGTCTGGGGAGCACCAGAAGGTCCTCATCTCTGTGGTTTTTCATATGGGAGCAGGGGAGAGAATCATGTATACCACCTTGAACTCATTGGAGGAAAGGTGAGACAAAAATATAATATGAAATGAAATGAATTAAAAAAGTAAAAATTAATTTGGCTACAGCAGATTCCATAATGCTTCAACATTTTTTACCTATTTTTTTGGGCTCACCTTTTGGCCTGAGTGCTTAACACCTAACAATGGCCTCTGAGGAGCCTGAATTTGAATCATCCATTGGTTGCCCTATATAACTTGTGGGGACTTACATACTCTTGGAATTAGAGTTTCACCTGTGGGTGGATTGGGGAGCAATTGGGTCAGATCCCCCTGAATTACTGGAAACCTCCTGGAACATTATTTGCCTTTTCATCTAAAGCAGTCTCTTCTGGGCCTCTTTACATACCTTTCAAGTGGTTTTCTGCATGCGGAGGTTCTCTCCCCGCTCCCAGTGGTTTTCAGGGGTTCATCCTTTATTACATCATTTAAAAATACTTTTTATTAATTAAAAAAACTATGGAATTCAGCAAATTTATTTGACCTACAAGCAAATATGGTTGATAAAGTGACTTAGGGCATTCACATACTCTCATTGCTTTCCCTTGGTATAATAGGGTCCTTGTTTTTGTAACCTTTCCTTGTCTGACCATTCTGTCTATGGTATATACAGTTTTAGTCACTTCCTTTCATGCATTCACATACCTGTGGTTTATCTATTTTGGTTTTATGTCATGTATGAATTTGTTCGACAGCGATATGAAATTGTATATGGACTATGTATATTGTCATTAAATCCCATT
This sequence comes from Podarcis raffonei, assembly GCF_027172205.1. NCBI lineage: Eukaryota > Metazoa > Chordata > Lepidosauria > Squamata > Lacertidae > Podarcis > Podarcis raffonei. Next base: position 60,760,212 of record NC_070607.1, read on the forward strand.
TGATACCCTGCATTTTGGGGTCAGCCTTTATTATTTTTCTGTGCACAGCTGTGAAGGCAGCCCTGTCTCCATAGGCATGCATGAAGGGAAATAAAGGCTAATAGTAAGGAAGCTGAGGCCACAGCCCCCGCCCCCGAGCATTCCTTGCTCTGGCACTGGGTGGCACTGGGGCTTTGACAGCTCCCTCTGTGAAGCTTCAAGGCTAGCTTGCTTCACAGAAGATCTAGTTTGCTTTTGAGGAGGTTGCAATACCTACACACCTAATACCTAAAGTCCACTTTAGTTCAGTGTTTGGGTGACAGCTAAAATGGATGCTCAGGCCTTGAATTATGAGAAGATTACTTCATAAAGTGGAAGATCTTTTCCATGAAAATAACTTTAGTCCAAATACAATGCTAACAGAGATGCTTTTACAGTTGTCGTCCTACTGAACGGTTAATGTTGCTTTTGATCCCCAGGAATCCCCTGTTTCCCCCCTCCTAAGATTGCCAATGGTCAACACAGTGAGTCAATCGATGGACATTATGACTATGGCACAACAGTGACGTACACTTGTAATGCTTATTACTCACTTATTGGAAGCCCTACTATTACATGTTTAGTGGCTGCAGATGGTGTAAACGGAGAGTGGCGTCCAGCAGCACCTGAATGTAAAGGTGATGGAAACTAATGTTTGGTACCTTTCCTGTACTATGTTAATGTCCTTTGTGAACAGTGGCAGGAAAAAGTAAATCCTTCTTGGAATTTGCTAACTTTGCAGTCTGCTAAGCACTGTGCTGCTGCTGTTCACTGTGTGAGGTTTTCAGTGGGATTGCAAGTGATTCAGTGTGGGAGATGCCAATAATAATAATAATAATAATAATAATAATAATAATAATAATAATAATTTATTATTTGTACCCCGCCCATCTGGCTGGGTTTCCCCAGCCACTCTGGGCGGCTTCCAACAAAGATGAAAGATACACTAAAATGTCACATATTGAAAACTTCCCTGAACACTCCACTGCCCCCTCAATGAGTTGCTTGTTTTAACCTGAGTCATTTTCAGAGGAGCTTATGGTCTGGTCCAATTAAAATAATCACTATTATGTCCCACTGAGAACAAAGGAACCTAGATTTGGTTGTGAGCTATGTATTTGATTAATTTCATTTGGACTTAATCATTGCCTTTAGGTTGTTTTGCTCAGGTTGCTAGGAAGAATAAAAACAATATAAATATAATGTTTCCTGCAATAAATGGAGGAGTATTAAATAGTAATTGTTATGCCTTATAGATTTAGATTTGTTTGGCTTTCTACATTCTAAGAGCTATCTGCGCAGGAACTTTGATAATGCCTGTCTCTGAAGTAGTTTATAGACCTGTAGAAATTTAGTTGGATTGAAATTATATATTTTAATCGGCTTAATTAGTTATTTGAAGTCACCAGAAGTTTGTCCACCTATCCATAAAATAAAATAAAATAAAATAAATCCCAAACAGGTGTGCTAAGAATTTACTTCCAAACCACCCCTTAATGGTTCATGCCTAGGTGAAGAAATAACACCTTAAAGCAAAATGCAATACAAGCTCAGCATCTGGTAGGGACCCAGTTTATTAGAGGACCCATTGCAGTAGGGAAGCCTCTCTAAACCAGAACCACCAGTTAGGAGAACTGCTTCAAAGGCACATTCTGCCAAAGCTTTTACAAGATTTTCCAAATACAATACATTATTAGCCAATAACACTCATACGTAAAGAGAGGTCACAGGTGTTGCTCCTCTATATTATCTTCTTTCATTATCTTGAGTACCCCCATACTCTGGAGCTTCAGGAATCATATTTCATCCACTTATCGTCCATCTTCCATGACAACCAGACCATTAAAATGTCCTTAACATACCATTCATGTAGCTTTCCATGTTTTGGAAGACTCAAGGTAAGAGCAGTCTATATTCTAAACATCCTAAACATTTGTGCTGATAAACTATGCAAACAATTTTTGAGAAAGAAATATATAGGAAATTTGTAGTTCAGAGGTTCACATAAGGTATCAAGAATACAGGAATTGAACCATTCATTGATACATAGCTTTTACATAGAGAATAAATGCAAAATAAACATACAGTGGTACCTTGGTTCTCAAACTTAATCCGTTCTGGAAGTCTGTTCCAAAACCAAGGCACGCTTTCCCATAGAAAGTAATGCAAAATGGATTAATCCGTTCCAGACTTTTAAAAACAACCCCTAAAACAGCAATTTAACATGAATTTTACTATCTAACGAAACCATTGATCCATAAAATGAAAGCAATAATCAACGTACTGTACTATAAAATAAATAAGGCAGTACAGTGGTACCTCGGGTTACATACGCTTCAGGTTATATACGCTTCAGGTTACAGACTCCCCTAACCCAGAAATAGTGCTTCAGGTTAAGACCTTTGCTTAAGGATGAGAACAGAAATCGTGCTCCGGCGGAAGCGGGAGGCCCCATTAGCTAAAGTGGTGCTTCAGGTTAAGAACAGTTTCAAGTTAAGTACGGACCTCCGGAACGAATTAAGTACTTAACCTGAGGTACCACTGTATTGTAGATGATAAAAAAAATGTTTTTTAAAAAAATTCTGACCTGCACTGATGATAGCCATTGTTTGGATGGGGGGGTGTTATCCATTTCCACAGTCACACAATCAATCAGTAGCTAAACTGGGTTCCACACAATCACAAAAACAAATTAACCGAAAAAGCCACAACAACAACAACAACAAAATAGCAAAAACAAAAGTGCCTAATTTAATCCGTTTTGGAAGTCCATTTGACTTCCAAAATGGTCCATTTGAATTCCAAAATTTCCATTTGACTTCCAAAATGTTCGAAAACCAAAGCGCAGCTTCTGATTAGTACAGGGGCCCTGGAAACAATAGCTGACAGCCACATCGGACGTTTGGCTTCCGAAAAACGTTCGACAACCAGAACACTTCTGGGTTTTCGGTGTTTGAGAACCAAGGCGTTTGAGAACCAAGGTGTTTGAGAACCAAGGTACCACTGCAATTATAACAAGTGGCTAAAGAAAAAAAATCTATCACCGGCATGACTAATTATATTCCCTTTTTGCCAGAGTTGGGAGGTTTACAAGTTTAAAGTCCCTGCTGCTTCTTTGGTGGAACATTGGTCTGGTTTGCATAGAACACTAGCCCATGATACAACAAACCACAAGTAAAATTCGAATTTTTCCACAGACAAATAAGCAAACCTTTGTTTTGTTTTCCGGGCGCTCTTCCTTCCTATCTTTGCAGTTTGGCGACTGTCTGAGGTGGGATGGCTAAACAAGCCACAGTTAAGAAAAGGGTGCTGGGTGCACCTGTAATGCAAATCCACAATTTAAATTTTATATGCTAACATCAGACTGTAGTTTATTGGCAATAGTTAAGTCCTTGTGCAAGCTTTAGCAAGCCATAGTTTAAATAACAAGTATATTTCTAAATGCTGTTCTTTTCAGCGGTCGTATGCCGTAGACCTGACATAAAAAATGGAAGAATAACAACTGCGTATAAGCCTGCGTACACCTATGGAGATCGTATAATATCTGCATGTAATCGTGGATACACTCTGGTGGGGAATGACAGTAGTATATGTGGGGCTAACAATGCCTGGCAACCTCCTATTCCAACATGTGTTAGGCGTAAGTATCTTCCTACACTTAAATGGGTTCCTTGGGAGGAATCACAGGGTATAAATTCAATAAATAAATGTCCATAGAAAACGGGAGATACGTAGCCGCTCCAGCAACATATCTCTATTTCCTCACATCCAGAAACGCAAGAAGGGCTTTTACTCTTGCTAGAAGCTCGGTCTTGCCCTCACCAGTTCTGGAAGGCTTCTATAGAAGAATCCTGTACGCACAGAGACTTTGCGCCTGCCCATTAGGGGAAATAGGAAGCCCTGAACATATATTTTTTTAGATGTCCTTTTTATGTTGAGATCTGTAGAGACACCATTGATCCATTGCTGAAGAGGCTCGCCGATCTTTCAAACAAGTCTAAACTTAATTCTCTCCTCTTAGGCAAAGATCACAAGACAACCTGGCTCGTAGCCAGATTCTGTGCCCAGATTTGTAGGCACAGATCATCCTCTAGAATAAAATAGCTCACTAGGGAAATGCTGAAGTTGCCCTTTGGGTCAATTTTTTTATGGTAGACCAAATCTCAGTTGTATGGGTGTATGTATATATCTCAATTTTAACTCATGAGTTATTGCTGCAATCTGCTCCGATTGTATATTTTATCTTTATGAACACTGTTTTTATTGTGTTATGTTACGGGAGCTGGTCTTTGACTGTAATAAAATCTAATCCAATAAATAAATGTCAGAGCTGTTGTGTTGCACTTTAAAGCAGATCAGCCTTATTTCTTTGCCCCCTCTCTTTTCTGCTAGAATCCACCACCACTGTTGCCACCATCCGTCCAAGTGGAAGTACCAAAAAAACAACTTCTAGCAGACGTGAGTTAGAAAAATGTGACTTAAATATGAGATATTAAAGTCAGGATTATCTTACTCCATGTATGCTAATAGGATATATAAGATTTCATAATTAAACCTCTTGGTGGCAGCATGGATGGGGCACTGTTGTTTTCCTGACTTTTTGGGTCACAGCCACTTTCCAAGATGGGGGAGGAGTGAGGAGAGGGGATTACTGCATCTGGTGGACCTCACACCTCCTCATCCAGTAACAATCCATGATATTGGTTAGTGATTTCGCCCTTTCACCACCTGCTCCACCTGCCTGGGCCAGTGACTCACTCGTTGTTCCTGCTGGGGCCGCCTGCCACCAGGGGGCAGGAAGACCAAGGGGCAGAAGGAGTTTTCTCCTTCATCCCCACCCCCTGCCATATTGACCCACAAAAGAAAGCCTGCAGTTTTGAAGTGCAGTCTTCCTTCTTTTGGTGGTGGCAGCAATGTGGGCATGGCAGTGACTTCTTCCTGGGCCACTTGCTTGCTTAGCTCACTTCACCAGCCTACTCAGACATTTCTCTCTTTTGTTCTGTCCTGTCTTCCGCATCAGTGGTAGCATCAGTAATGGTAATCCTTGACTGCCCACGTGCACTCTGTTACCTGCCCAATGATGGACAAGTACTAGAGGAAAAATGCAGATAAAATGAGATGTTGAAGAAAAGTTGGCCTATAAAAAATTCAAATTTGCAGCCAAGAAGGTCAACTCTCTAATTTCATTAGAACAACAAAGGGAGTTAAACAAGGATGCATTTTGGCCCCCTTTTTGTTCAACATCTATATAAACTCCCTAATAGACCACCTACAAGGAGCGGATACACACGCCCCAAAATTAGCAGACAAAAAACTGCCTATCCTACTCTATGCAGACGATGCGGTTATATTGTCCCAGACTCAGATGGGCCTCAAAAGAGCTCTTAACAGCTTATCCCAATATTGTAGAGAAGAGAAACTAGTAGTGAACTACCAAAAAACAAAAATCATGGTTTTCTCTAACAAAAGGAAAATATACAGATGGAATTTAGACAATCAGGAGATTGAACAAGTGACATGCTTTAAATATCTAGGAGTTATATTCCAAGCATCAAGGAAGAAGACTGCCCACATAAATTACAGCTCCTCCACAGCACAAAAAAGTACAACAGCAATCCTAAGATTCCATCGTACAACGGGAGGAAATTTCATTCCTGCTACAATTAAACTATTCGTTGCAAAACCAACAGCACAAATACTATACGGCGCACCACTCGTCTCCCTCTCTAATCTAGACCCATATGAAAAGATACAATCAGGTTTCCTTAGATCACTCCTGCAAACACCTAAATGCGTCCCAAACGCCACCCTACGACTGGAAGCGGGCTTATACAGCATTAAAGCCAAAGTATGGATAAGAACCTTATGCACTTGGCTAAGACTTAACAACTCGCCGGTTGGACTACTTTCCCTGATGCTTCTTGACAAATTCCAATCTAGTTGGTTGAAGGGCACTCTCAGAAAACTGGCCACATATGGTCTCTCCCCAAAGTATTTATTAAGTTTAGAAAGGGGAAGGGCCAAGAACATAATCAAAGAAAGACTCAGGGACATTGAAGCCCAAAATGACTTTAATCAACTTCCGATAACTTATAAACTTCTATACAACCCCCAAAGGCCCCATCTAGCAAACTATCTCAAAGTTCTAGACAACACTAAACACCGATGGGCATTTTCCAGGGCCCGCTTTAATGCTCTCCCTTCAGCTCTTCTAGAGGGAAGATACAATAAAATACCGATCGAACAAAGATTATGTCCCTGTAACAGCAATGAAATCGAAACCATTGGGCATGTCATCTTATACTGCCCATTATATCGAGACTCAAGAAAAGAGCTGATCGAACCGATTCTGAGGAAAATACCTCGTAGTACAGATGACACCTATATCAGACACCTCTTAGCTGACAAAGAGCCCGAAATTAACAGGTCCATGGCAAAGTACTGTTACATTGCAATAAGAATAAGACGAGCAATGATGTCAACAACGGAGTTCAAATTGTAAACATCGAAGGAACGATAATAAACAGTAGCGACACCTGAATTGAATTTTAAAACCTTAAAAGTCGAAACCTGGTCATAAATATAAGCACCAATTCTGTGAATTGGCCATATTTCTACTGTTATTTGTAGCACAATACTACTTTTAATGTCATATTTTTATAAATTGCTTCCTGGTCACTGACCGTATTAAAGATATTTGATTTGATTTGAATTCAAAATATAAGTAACATCAGATGATGATGATGATGATGATGATGATGATGATTATAAAAAACTATTTTAACTTTCTAAAGCTGATTCCAGAGACTGAGACCATAGAGGACCTGGCGTCCTGAGACCATATGGCACCCTATACGGACCTTTCTGACTCCTAATTTTGAAAGAACACATAAATGCAGAGCAGTCAGCACTTTAAAGTTGATATAAATCTCTTTACACAGCTCGTCCAACCACTGGAGGTGGTGGTGGTGGAGGAGGAGGAGGAGGAGGAGATGGAGGAGGAGATGGAGGAGGAGGAGTAGATGATGGAGGAGGAGGAGTAGATGATGGAGGAGGAGGAGTAGATGATGAAGGAGGAGGAGGAGACGATGGCCTAAACCCAGAAAACGGTAAACAATTGCTTTTCACTGTTATGAGTTGATGTATTTCAATAAGTGGAGAGTGACCAAGGAGTAAGCTTATGGATAGAACCAGAGTGGAGGAAATGGACCCTTGTCAAGAACTGGGGGGGGCGGGGGCTGGTGCTGTGGTGTTTGTTATTGTAATTATCTGTATTTTTAATAGCTCTCTCTCTCTCTCTCTCTCTCTCTCTCACACACACACACACACACACACACACACAGAATTTAATTGTTTTTACATGACTTTTTAAAGCTGTTACCATTTTATCTATAAGCTGCCTTGACTCCCTGTCTGGGAAAAAGGCATGACATAAATAAATATAAAAATAACAACCCCCTCTTTTTTTATAGGACCAGGTCCACAGACAACGCTTCCTCCAGACGATATAGGTACAGCGGAAAGGTGGTAGTGACAGCAGATTTATAAGTTTGTTTTTAGATTCGGTATAACACTTCTAATGAGTGTGGTAGCTTTTTAAAAACAGGAAATGGTTTTGAGCTGAGAATGGGAAGTTGCCTTCCACCCAAACAGTTGGTAGCTTGCTAAGTATTGTCAACTCAGACTGGTAGCAAGTCTCCAGGTTTTCAGACAGCGGACATCCTGGGCGCTACCTGGAGATGCTGGGCAGTGAACCTGGGACCTTCCATATATAAATATTCATTCTTATGTATTTATCTGTCTTGTGACTACCCTTCCTCTGCATTGGGGAGGACTCATTAATCTGATCCGCCCCCCTGAGACTTAATGGAATTTGATGGGTTCTTCTGGGGCATTTTGTAGTAGGCAGCCAACAGTCCTCCTGAGACCTTAGTCTCACATTGGAATAGGGAGATACAGCGGGCTTTCAACATAATTGCCCCTGTATGCCTTCTCTGGCACTGTTGAGCCCACTTTGCTGCCTGGCTTTCTGCGGTACTTGCAGCAGTGAAGCAGGCTGGATGACAACTAGAGTGCAGAAGATGTAAGGCTCCATATGAAGTTAACCATTCACATGTTAGAGTGTATGGCAGTGAAAGCTACAAAGGCTTATTTTCCTGTCTTGTTATTGGCATGTACAGCCCTGAACAACTTGGAAACAGGGAACACCTTACCTTGTATACTGCTGCCTGGACACTTTGACCCTCAGGAGATACACTCTCAGTAGTGCCATGTTCTGCTGAGGTTCATCTTATGTCTAATAAGACCAGGGCCCTTTGGATTCAAGTGAACATCAGGCAGCCGTCTTGTCATTTAGGCAGCTGCTTAAAGCTTGCCTATTCACTCAGCCTTTCCTTGGAAGGTGATTCAGCTGTGTTGCTATATTAACTTTGTCTACAGATTTGTGATACATTTTGTATTTGTTTTATGGGTGTAAGACACTTAAAAATACATTTGTATGCTCAGACGTTTCTGACTAAATATTATTCTACTTAAATTCTATATATATCTCTGACATTGTTTATTGTTTGCTGCTGATTTTATTTTAGTTTGTTTATATTTTAATACCTACTAAAATGTTTAACATGTTTAACATTTTAGTATTGAATTTTATTCTATAAACTGCTTTGGGATGTTTGGAAGGGAAGAGGCTTAAATAAGTAATCAGAATGTGTGTGAATTATTTAAACGTGGGAAACCCATTTCTTGGTTCCAGCGAAATACCTCTAAATTCAGTCTTCCATTGTGTACTGGAGTAGATTATTTCCAGTTATTAGTTGTACTATGTTTTATTCAGTGTGTGACACACACAAATGCATACATGCATAGAAAGAGAGAGAGCACACTACGATCTGCCACAATTACATTGCTTCAAATTTTAGCTCACACTTTTTATTTACTTCTTTTCTAGAATCTGACAACACTGCAACAATTATTATCGGTAAGCAATTACAGAGCAAGTTACTTCGCTGCTATTGTACTTTCATGCCTTGTAGTAATGTGTGTTTCCTTTACCTTTTACTCCAGTTTTGGTTTAAATGTTGAAGACTCCTACTTGGAGAAGATGTTGATTCTTTTTCAAATATGCTTAGGGTGCAAACTTTTCTCCAAGATCTGCTGTTCATTTATTTATTTGGTGAGGCCAGCTTTGCTTCCTCCACTATCTTTGCTCCTGTAATGTACATAGCTGTCTCCAAATTCAGCACAGACTTCCCCTATGCTGTGACTTCTAATGTTCTTGCACCTGGGTGTTACTGGTGCTTTTAAAAAATCCTCAGGAGTAAGGGTGTCTTGAGCTCAAGCATGCCAACTCCAGGGGGCCTGGTGTTGAGGTGGCTGTGTGTGTGAGACACATCGCAGGGCTAATGGCCAGCTCCTTCAGAGTGCTTGGTCTCCTCCGCTGCACGTGCATGACACGCGATACGTGTGACATCACACACATGCTGGGCCCCCTCAATCTTGGGGGCAACCTGGTGACTCTGCTTCAGCTTCACATACTGCTTGGGTTGGAGAGTTGCTCTTTGATTGTCATTAGGGCCACTAAGTCTGCAGACATCTGTTAGGGGCAGGAAGAACTCGTTGCTGCAATCAATCTGAGGACAACTGCACATCTGCCCCAAAAGGGGGTAACTGCAGATGTACAGTGGACTCGCTGCTCAAGGTATATATGTGCCAAGTAACTCATCCACTCGAGTGGCTTTAATGTCCATTGAGCATTACAAGGTAAGAAGAAGAAGAAGAAGAGTTTGGATTTGATATCCCGCCTTTCACTCCCTTTAAGGAGTCTCAAAGCGGCTAATATTCTCCTTTCCCTTCCTCCCCCACAACAAACACTCTGTGAGGTGAGTGGGGCTGAGAGACTTCAAGAAGTGTGACTAGCCCAAGGTCACCCAGCAGCTACATGTGGAGGAGTGGAGACGCGAACCCGGTTCCCCAGATTACGTGTCTATCGCTCTTAACCACTACACCACACTGGCTCTCAACAACTTGTCTTGTGACTTCTATTGATACTATTGCTTTTCCTCAACACAAAAATAATTACTTTGTCTTATTAATTGGTACTACAGCATATTACTGGATTTATTTCTTTTTTCCCTTCAAGGATTCGTCCTGGCTATTTTAGTTGTGCCTTGTCTAATTGTTGCATTTTGGAAATACAGATCGTCCATGAAAACTAGGTGAGCCAGCCCCAGAGCAGCTGTCCCTGATTCTCTGTTGCCTTCTTGGTTGCTGAGTGAGCTACCATATGCTTCTTGACTTCACTTTGCCTTCTACTTTGCTCACACTTTCCGCATACATGTGCTTAGTGTTCAGAAAGGGCTTGCACATTTTTTGTTGAACAGTTGCACTAATCTGCTACCACAGAATAAAAGCACAGTAATTTTTCTAGAATGGGTAGTCGGTATTTTATCCCATTTGGTGTTCTGATGTGACAGAAATGGTCTGTCTCAATTTACATCAGCTGTCCATCCTAATGCTGACTTCACAATGACTATTCTGGCCTGAAAATCTTGAAATCTGCTATTAAATAAAGTTATAAAACATTCTGTATTATACTGGGGCCACCAAGGGTACTTGCAGTTTGTGGTTATTACTTTCAGAAATAGTAAGCAGAGGCGGAGCTAGCTGCTTCAGGACCCGGAGTGGCCCGCAGGGGTGGGGCTAGCCGCCCTCGGAGGTGCACCTGCAGCAGGGAGCATCCCAGTGGGGTACACTGGCAGCAGTGCACGTCCCATGTGGGCGCCACCCATGGCGATGTCACCCCCCACAGGGATGACACCAGGGGTGGGCTGTACCCACCTTTCTCCGCTACTGATAGTAAAAAAATGGATTTGTTGAATAGTTCTGTCTAAAGGCAGTAATGTTTTGTTTTGATTTCCCCCCTAGAAGAATCTAGGCCAGTGCTATAATCATTCTAAACCAACAATTTGCAGCAATAACTTATTCTGCACATTTCTCTCACATGGCTTTTCTTTCTTTATTTGTATCCAGGGCTTTCCATTTTTGTTGTAGCATTGTATGCATGATTTTACTGTTTAGATATGATGCATATATCTTCCCATCGCTTTGTGAGTGCTAATTAAGCTGTTTCCATAATTAATACAGAAATTATTTACTCATTATGAATATCCAGTGCAATAATTTCTGTCCCAGGTAGGTTACATGTCTTTTAAGTCTTCTGTGGGATTCAGATTTGATACCAAAGCATGCTGATTATTTTGTCAAAGGCAAGAGTTCTGTTTTATGCAGAGGCAATAACAACCCCAGTAGAGAAAAGGGCAGGCTCATCTAAGAGGAATCTGTTGGTAGTTACTATTTTCTATAGTTAGTGTGTTAGTCTCCCACTCTTATATCTGTTTTGCTTATATAATCCTAATTCACGTCATCTGCTTTACTTCTAATATCCTGCAGTTGCCAACAATCAGTGCATTACTTCTGAAACTTCTGAAATTTATTTTCCTGCCCAAGAAGCAACAGCATGGCTACTGTTTCAGTGTGAAAGTTACTTACAATACTTTTAAATTTTGAATAACATGAAGTGGAATGCTGATGTATTTGTGTGTTGCTTTTTTCCTTCCTGACAGGAAAACAAAACAAAATGATATAATGTTTGGAACATATGTATTACTTTTAAATATTTTATTTTATTTTTACAGAGTACCCGAAGCTCCTTCTAGTCCTGCTCAATTTGACAAGTCGGTATCAAAATCTGGATTGGAAGCCAAAGGTTCTCAATTGAACAAGGTTTCTTCAGTAAACCTGTAATCCAGCACCCTTCCAGTTGATCCTAACAGTTCTAATTTTTATAACAGGAAATGAGAATTAAGGGAAGGACTATGTGAAAAGTCAAAGCCTTTTTCATTAAGAACTGGCCATCCAGCTACTTGAAGCATGAAGCAGTACTGGGCCCCAACACAACTCTCATCATTTGCTCTTACTTTTGCATAGAACTGGGTTCCAGCTTCCCTTGAAGAATGTCTCTTTAAGTGCCTTAATCAAATACAGAGCCAAGCAGAACTGATTGTGTATCTACCCTGGCAAGGTGCATTATTATTTCTTCAAACATTGTAAAGATGTCATGGGTTCTGTGTAGGAAATGTGAAATGTTACCATTTGTTTCCTAGAATCTTGTTCATCTCATGAAACGGAGGGGGCAAGTGTAGTTGTTAAAATTTACCAAACTTTTGACTTCCTCAAGACTTTCTCATGCATAATTCTAAAAGCTGCCTTGATTTCCTTACAGGATTTTCAAAAGTGTAAACAACAGTAATATGTGCCTAATATGATATATATATAATATATATGGTCATAGGCAAACAAAAGCTCTGCATCCTTAACCGAAAAATCCAGGAACACTTTTACAACACTTTTACAACACCTTAATTTCAGTGGGAACAAGTTAAGTAAAATAACTCTCCCATTAAAATCAATTAGAGTGAAAAGTGCAGTGCTTCAGATAGCTGAATTAAAGCTTGCTATATTCATGAAGGTATTTTGTTTGTTATACACTGTTTTTTAAAATCTAATTGTGCATCTTTATTTTTTAAAATTGATTAAATATGTATAGAGAAGAAAAGTTGTTTATCTTAGAATGCGTGCAAGTAAATTGAAATGTTGAATAAAAGACATTAAGTATTATCACTAGCTTTTCTACTCCCAATGTGATTATGCAGTACAGCTTGGGTTGATATAGCTAATGCTACATAGCTGTTTCAAATCGCTTTCTGGCTATGCATAGATACACAATGCAGTGAAGATACAGTGGTACCTCAGGTTACAGACACTTCAGGTTACAGACTCCGCTAACCCATAATTCGTACCTCAGGTTAAGAACTTTGCTTCAGGATGAGAACAGAAATTATGCGGCGGCGGCAGGAGGCGCCATTAGCTAAAATGGTAACTCAGGTTAAGAACAGTTTCAGGTTAAAAATGGACCTCCAGAACGAATTAAGTTCTTAACCCGAGGTACCACTGTAGATGTTTGTGGGCGGGTATTTAACTTCTCCTTTACAGCACCTAGCCAAGCATTTTGTGCACTCTTTTTTCTTATGCAAAGCCTCACGAGATGGTGCCTTGAACAGCAGTGAGTGTTCTCAGTATCCCAGGTGGGCCCTAGTATCTCAAGTGTTGCTGCTGATCAATGCTAGGTCGGTGAATGGCAAAACAGCCATCGAGGAGTTGATCTGGGATAAGCATACTGGCCTGCCTTGTGTCACAGAGACCTGGTTGGATGAACTGGCAGGTAAGTAACCTCTCAGCTTTGGCCACTAGAATTATCTGTACAGCAGGAGGCAAAATCAGTGTGGTGGGGAAGCAGAGCTGCAGTGGTCTGTCATGATTGCATCTCCCCTGACCAGGTGCCCTTTCTCCTAGTTTGTTGGGTTTAATTGTATGCATCTGAAGATGGATGGCTGGGACAAAATAGGGATTCTGCTGCTGTACCCTGGGGCTCACAGTCTCCCTCAGCTAGCCAAGGAGGTCTTGGGGCTGGTGCTGGAGTCCCCCAAGGTTGTGCTAGGGAACTTTCATTCATGCGTAGATACTTCTGTCAGAAGCCCGACTCTGTCCCAAGTAATTTCTGGCCCTACTCATGCATCTGGGTGCACTCTGGACTTGGTATTCTGTGCAGAATTGGATGATGGTGGTCTTAGAGTGCAGGAACATTCTATAGCTCCATTGTCATGGTTGGATCACTACTTTACGGAGTTCAGACTCGCTGAAACTGGATACATTTCAATTTGTACAGCCTAGAGACGTACACAGGATCCTTGGAAATGTGAGAGCTACCACGTGTACCTGTGGTGGGGGACATGTTGTGCACCTTCTGGGATATTTGTCTACCTTTGGTTCCCACTCTGCACTCAGCTTTCATCTGTGGTTCCTAGAAGCTATCAGCATATGTCATCTACACACCAGGAAATGGCTTCAGCTAGCTGGCGAAACCAGGTGGTTAGGGACTTGCCCTGCATCCGAAGACAGGCTCTGGCAGATTGAGTGGACAAGACTAATAGTGGTCCAGTGATCAATAAAGCAGTTTCTCCACGTGTTGTAGAAGGAACCTGGGTAGGTAGCCCATCTAGGATGATTAATTCTCTGATTCTAACTCTCCCGCTGCCATGTAAGATCTCTTTGGGAGAACAAAAGGCCTTTTGTAACCCTACACAAATTCAGAATAGAGTCCCAAAGATGGTTGGATGGCTCCTTTCGGCAGCTGCTGCAGCTCAGCTGGAGCCAAACGGATTGCTCTACTTCCCACATCAAAGCGGCCGAAAGGGGTCTTGCCACGCGCAGATCCCGCGATCTCTTCCCCCCCTGGCGGTGCAGAGAGCAGACCAGGCACCACGCGGCTCTTCTCCCCACGTTTCCCACCCGCCAATCCTGAGCGCGCGCCCTTGCCGCCACCTCCAACCGGCATGCGCGCGGCTCTGGGACGTTAAGGCCGGGAACCGATAACGGCGGAGACGGCTCTCTCTCTCTTCACCCTCCTCCTGGAGCTCCTGAGCTGAAACCACTAGTGCTCACGCCCCTTGTCTGAAAAAAGCGCCGCCGCTCCCTTCCCCTCGAGTTGCTTCCCGGGCCCGCCACGTCGCGTTGCCTTCCCGTTGTGGTGCTTTCTGTTTTTTCAGACTTGCCCCAAAGGGTTCTCCTTTTTGTGCTGCTGCGATGGCCCCTCTCACCTGCTCCTTTGGCGGGCCTTCTTTGTCGCCGTCGCCGCTGCTGCTCCTGCTGCTGTTTCTCTCGTTGTCCAGAGTTAGAGGTGAGGCGGGGTGTGAGGTTGGAATTCCTTTCCGTCATGCCTTGCCTTGCCTAAAAGACGGAAAATCTGGCACCTTAAATGTTGTCTGAGGGCTAAGCAAGGCTTTCTCAGGGATGGGGAGAAGTCCAACTCCTCCCACCACTCAGTGTAGGGCAGTGATGGCCAAACTTGGGCCTCCAACTCTTTTTGGGACTACAACTCCCATCAATCCTAGCTAACTGGACCAGGGGTCAGGGATGATGGGAATTGTAGTCCCAAAACAGCTGGCGGGTCAAATTTGGCGGCTGCTAGCATTATCTATCAGATGAGCTGCCGGCCTCTTGTGTTCTTTTAGAGAGCATAAGTGCAAGAAAGCCACTTTCTGTGTATGGACTGAGAGGCCAGTTACTTCAAAACATGTAAATTTAGGGCATCAAAATTCACTAAAAGTTAAGGGTGTCCTTTTCTTGTTGCCTTCAAAACTTCCTAAAAGAGTAAAGTGTGCAGCACTGAGGGTAAATGTGGTTGTTGTATATACCACCTATCTTCAGATATGAGGATTATACTTTAATTCTTGAAAAGCTGAAGGCCGTAATATGGCAAAATATACATTTGTTAGGGCCAACCAAAAGGTCACCAGCAAGGTTTCAAATGAGCTAGGATATTTGTTGGGGATTTGTCATGAATGCAACCCAGGATTGGAGGAAGAAAACATGGACTTCATATGAATCTGCAAAATTATACATTAGTTTCATCTACTCAAGATCCCTCAAGAATACAACACATTCAAAACAGGCTCTGCGGGGATATAGTTATAAAAAGTAGTTGCTCTAACGAGATGGCCAGTCTGCTTACACAGAGGAATGGATAGAACTGACCGGTGCTCCTTCGTTTTCCAAGGTTTTTGCCCCAAAATTGCCTGTTCCTATGATTTTTGTACTTTGGGTCTGCCTCTTGATAACATGGGATGTTGGATCACCTTCCAGCCTTACTCTGGTGCATTTAAGCAAATGGGTACAACTGTCCTTAAAAATTGTATTCTTCCAAGGAAAGCTGTTCTGCAATGTCATCTTTCTGGGAATGCTCTCTAACTTACTCTGCTATTTTAAGTCCCGTTTATTTAAGATAGCCACCATTAATTGGACCTGTTCCCTCCTCACATCCTTTGCACAGAGCTCACATTTATTCAAAATTTATACAGTTATTCAGACAGTTTTGAACTGGTTATATCACAAATAATAATATTGTGTGATAGTTCCATCCATATGTTCCTTCCTTCCATTTTTGGGCATAGATATTTTGGGCAGCTGTGGTAGCATACATAAATAGTTTTTTTTTCTGTTCAGTAGGTACTTCTCCACCAATTATACCTTAAAGAAAAGCTGCTGTTTTGTTTTTGTTTTTTGCAAAGTGTGATTAAAAAAATGATAATCAAGGATAGAGATGCAGTTTTGTTCTTCATCACTTCTGGGTTTCTAACACAGCTCAAAGAAGAGTAATGTAACCATCATGGATGTCCTATGAAGCATACTATTCTCAAACAAAATGTCATTATTATTATTTTTTATCTTTTCCGCGCTAATGGTGGAAGGCTAGATCTCCCTTTGTCTTGGATGTGACACACTGAGATTTGCCTTTGTGTGCAGAAATTGAAAGTTGCTTCGTTGAGGATTTTGGATTACAACAGGAAAATAAAGAGAAGAAACTTAAAAATATTTCACACAGAAGCACAATGGACTAACCCACTTGCTAAACTAATTCAGATACTGGGGGTGATGAGCCTCCATTACCTTTTTTTTATATACTTTACATTTGCTGTTTATTCTGCAAATCTCCCCTGAAAGACTGATGTTTGAAATGCAAACGGGATTGAAAGAATATCTTGTTATTGCCATTGTTACGGTTTAACTACAAAATTGACGGTGTGAAATTTTGACTTTGATTCTGACAACAATCCTCAATGGAATGATAAAAAGAATTCTTGATGGGAGTTATGGGGTTTCTCTGATGCATCAGCTTGTTAGCAGCTGGAACGAGATCACAGAAGGGAATTTCGGATATCTGACCGGTGTTGTCTTGGATGTGATGCGCTGAGATTTGCTGTTGTGTGAAGAAACCGAAAGTGAGTAGCTGAGGACTTTGGATTACAACAGGAAAATAAAGAATTCACACAGAACTACAATAGACTAATCCACTTGTTAAACTAATTCGGAGGCTGTTAAAAAAAAAAAGAAGGATCAACATTGGAAATGTTTTATTTGGACTATTTGGACTAATTAAGAAATGCAGTATGAGATTAGATCATCACCCCCTGAACTTCAGAGCATGGGAAGCCACCCAAAAGATATAATTTGGCATTGAATATTTGGGGTTTTTTATTGTATTATAATTTGGAATGTTTTCATGTGGTTTTTATTGGATTGTTAAAATGGAAAATTTAATAATTATTATTTTTTTAAAATAGAATTACATGTAATGGTAGGCAGCTGTTTCCTATGCACTCTTTTATCTTATAGTTTCCCCCCTTATGTTTTGTACTGCCTTGGCTAAATCTCTCCAAAGTAAATCTTTTTATATATGTATGTAAATTTTATATATTTTACACCAAATATGATTAAAACAAAACAACCTGGACATTTTGCAGTAAAGAATGTGATAGGAAATTATCTTTGATACCGTGTTGTATAGCCTCTCCCCAAACAAATCAGGATGAATGCTCAAACAAGGCCGGAAATGGCTTTGGTGTCCGATTCTTTTCCTTGTAAAGTATGAAGGCTGCATGTGCTAATGCTTGTTCTGATTTTCCTGTTAGGAAGGCGATGTCCTACAATAAGTTTAGAGAATGGCAGAATCGTAAAATCAAAAGACTTGCAGCTAGGTGATGAAATAATTCTAGGCTGTAAGAATGGGTGAGTTGTAGGTCACCTTTTGTACCTACTTGTCTTTGTTTATAAAGGTAAAGGACCCCTGACAGTTAAGTCCAGTTGCAGATGACTCTGGGGTTGCGGCGCTCATCTTGCTTTACAGGCTGAGCGAGCTGGTGTTTGTCCACAGACAGTTTTTCTGGGTCATGTGGCTAGCATGACTAAGCCGCTTCTGGTGCAACGGAACACCGAAACCAGAGCAGCGCATGGAAACACCATTTACCTTCCTGCTAGAGTGGTACCTATTTATCTACTTGCACCTTTTGGCGTGCTTTCAAACTGTTAGGTTGGCAGGAGCTAGGACCGAGCAACGGTAGCTCACCCCATTGCGGGGATTCGAACCGCCAAACTTCTGATCAGCAAGCCCAAGAGGCTCAGTGGTTTAGACCAAAGCGCCACCCTTGGCTTTGTTTAGAACTGAAATAAAAAATGGAAGAGTGACTGTGGTCCAGCCCGTGAACACATACAGTATAACAGTTGTGTAAAGTTTGTATGTGATCCTGCATACACTCTGGTGGGGAGTAGCAGTAGTAAATGTGGGGCTGACAATGCCTGGCAACCTCCTGCTCCAGAATGTGTTAAGGGTAAGTATCTTACTACACTTAAATGGATTCCTTGGGAGGAAGCACAAGGTATAAATTCATAAATAAATGTCAGAACTATTGTGTTGCAGAATCCTTATTTCTTTGCTCTCTTTTCTGCCAGCTACCACACCAACTGCCCCCACCATCAAACCCGGAAACACAACTCTTACCACAGGTGAGTTAGAAAATGTGACTTTAATATCTCAGATTTAAGTCCGGATTATCTTACTCCATGTATGCTAATAGGATATATAAGATTTCATAATTAAACCTCTAGGTGGCAGCATGGATGGGGTTCTGTTGTTTTCCTGACTTCTTGGGTCACAGCCACTTACCAAGAAGGGGGAGGAGTGAGGAGAGGGGATTACTGCATCTGGTGGACCTCACTCCTCCTCCTCCAGTAGCAACCCATGATATTGGTTAGTGATTTCGCCCTTTCACCACCTGCTCCACCTGCCCAGGCCAGTGACTCACTCATTGTTCCTGGTGGGGCCGTCTGCCATATTGTTTTTCTCCTTCATCCCCACCCCCTGCCATATTGACCCACAAAAGAAAGCCTGCAGTTTTGAAGTGCAGTCTTCCTTCTTTTGGTGGTGGCAGCAATGTGGGCATGGCAGTGATTTCTTCTTTGGGCCACTTGCTGGCTTTGCTCACTCCACCAGCCTACTCAGAGTTTTCTCTCCTTCATTCTGTCCCGTCTCCTGCATCCACACTGCTAGTGGCGGCAGCAGTAATGGTCATCCTTGACTGCCCACGTGCACTCAGTCACCAGCTGGATGATGGACAAATCCAATATAGTATTAGAGAGAAAATACAGATAAAATCAGATGTTGAAATAAAGTTGGACTATCAAAAAATTCAAAATATAAATAACAACAGCAATTTATTTTTCATTTAAAAAACTATTTTAACTTCCTAAAGCTGAGTCCAAAGACAGTGTCCTGAGACCATGTGGCACCTTATATGGACTTTCCTGGTTCTTAATTTTGAGAGAAGGAGTGAGGGCAGTTGTAGTCAGCACTTCAAAATCTCTTTACACAGGTGGTCCAAAACCACCAACTACTGAAGACGGAGGAGAGGGCGCCGTAGACCCCGGACCAGGTAAACAATTGCTTTTCACTGTTATTGGTGGATGCATTTCAAGAAGTGGGGGGGGGGGGAGCAAGAAGA
Source organism: Podarcis raffonei (assembly GCF_027172205.1). NCBI lineage: Eukaryota > Metazoa > Chordata > Lepidosauria > Squamata > Lacertidae > Podarcis > Podarcis raffonei. The sequence continues at coordinate 60,779,684 of NC_070607.1, forward strand.
ATATCATGAGGATACTTGGGTACATGGTAGTGCTGTAGTAGTTTTGAAACACTGGAATTATACACCATAAGAGCAACATGTAACAGAATGTTGTGGTGTGTGGCCTTCCTTCTGAACTGTGCCTATTCAGAATTTAGCAAGCTATTTCCCCCAGTCAGTGCATTCCATTTCCTTTGCCCGATCCCACATTCTGTTTTTGTTTTCAAACTGTCACGCTGTTCAGCTATTCAGCAAGGCCAAAATTGTCTATTTATTGAAATTTCAAACACTCATAACTCAAAAATAAGATGAGATTTTAAAAAAGATTTAAACTTAGTTTTGATCATTCAATAAGTATACAAAATATGAAGCAAATTGGATGACATGAGGTAAAAAAGTTGGATCACTTGATATGAAATGACCCTTAAAATATAATTGTGATAGAGGGTCTGGTCTTTATTCTCTTTTCTTTTTCTTCTTCTTCTTCTTCTTAATTTTCTTCATTTGCTTATTCTTACTACTTTCCTATTTGTGGGGCTTTTTGCTGTTTTAGATGCTAGAGAGTCCTTTAGCTCTGCCTGGCTTTCTGTGAATTGTGTAACTTATGGAATGCTACTCTTTGTACTAAGACATGTCTTTTACTGTATAAGAAATTCAAGCAAGCTTTCCAGTTTTCTTTGCTTTCTTTTAAAATTTTCTAAACTGCTTTTCATAAATTCCAGTGCAATGTTTTATGAACTGGTGGGGCTGGTGCTGTGATTTTTTTATTATTATCTCTATTTCAATAGCTCTCTCGCTCTCGCTCTCTCTCTCTCTCAGAGACAGTTATATTAGTGTTAATTGTTTTTACATGACTTTTTTTAGCTGCTACTATTTTATCTGTAAGCTGCCTAGACTCCCTGTCTGGGGGGAAACGCATGACATAAATAAATATAAAAATAACAACCCCCTCTTTTTTTATAGGACCAGGTTCACAGACAACGCTTCCTCCAGACGATATAGGTACAGTTGAAAAGTGGTAGTGACAGCAAATTTATAAGCTTGTTTTTAGATTTGGTATTGCACTTCTAATGAATATGGCAGCTTTTAAAAAACAGGAAATGGTTTTGAGCTGAGAATGGGAAGTTGCCTTCCACCCAAACAGTTGGTAGCTTGCTAAGTATTGTCAACTCAGACTGGTAGCAAGTCTCCAGGTTTTCAGACAGCGGACATCCTGGGCGCTACCTGGAGATGCTGGGCAGTGAACCTGGGACCTTCCATATATAAATATTCATTCTTATGTATTTATCTGTCTTGTGAGTACCCTTCCTCTGCATTGGGGAGGACTCATTAATCTGATCTGCCCCCCTGAGACTTAATGGAATTTGATGGATTCCTCTGGGGCATTTTGTAGTAGGCAGCCAACAGTCCTCCTAAGACCTTAATCTCACATTGGAATAGGAAGATGCAGTGGGTTTTTGACATGAGTGCCCCTGTGTGCCTTCTCTGGCACTGTTGAGCCCACTTTGCTCCCTGGTTTTCTGCAGTACTTGCAGCACTGAAGCAGGCTGGAGTGCAAGAGATGTAAGGCTCCATATGAAGTTAACCAGACACATGTTGGAGTGTATGGCAGTGAAAGCTACAAAGGCTTTTTTTGCTGTTTCCATGGCATCCTTTAATAATTGTTCAGAGCTTTTCGGAGTGTTGTAGGAATAACTGTCATATATTGCCGTTGGAGAACGGCTGAGACAAATTTGCAAAGCATTTTGAGAAGAAAGCCATCTGTATTTTTGCTGCCTTGAATGCTACTATTACTGAAGTACCAAATGAGGTGATCAGTGCCCAGTCTTAACCCAGTTTTATGGGACCAGTTTTATTTTTGTGGCCTTAGGACATGGAGCAGATACTTGTAGCTGTCCAACTCACAACCTGATTTATCAACCCTTGCTCATTATGGTTTATTTGAGCTAACTGAGGGGTACAATAGAGTATGTTCAGGGCCTGGTGAATCCATCTCTGCATAAGCTGGTAATGCAACCCCATTAAGAAAATCCTGGACCTGGTATCACATCTCAGTCATTCCTGGATTCAGCTTCAGGTAGTTTGCCCTCATCCAACCCATCACCGCCTCCAGACAATGAGTACTCCTTTTGGCATTATCATTATCATTAGAAGAAAAACCCTTTGGTTGCTAGCAAGCACCTTTCACTAGTTTTGGCTAGTGCCCCAACTATGCTCTTACATGGACAGGATCTTACCTCTGTGGATCGCACATTGGCAACCTCACATCTGGAGTGCTGTCATATGCTTCATGTGGGCTTGCCCTTGGGATTGCTCTGGAAGTGGTAACTAGTGCGGAACACAACAGCAAGAGCACTGAGTGAAGTAGCCTGTTGTGCAAACGTTATACCTGTGTGAGCAGCTCCTTGGATGGCAAGTGGCAAGGGTTTGTAGACACAATCTCTTCGGAGTGTTCCAAACAATGCTATGGAGCTCCCTGGTACTGTGGGGACTTGTGGACTAGGAAACAGGACCGCAAATAACTAGAGATAAACTTCACTCCAAGTCCTCCTGAACACAGGTAACCACACATAATTGTGCCTACTTTCTGCAAGTACTGCAAACTCAAGCCACCAACCAACAGAACTCTTCAGGTAGAGGATACTTTGTGACCAACAGTTGACAACATAAAAGATAGGAGAGTGTGGATAATGAGGTAAAGGAATTTATGTATATGCAGTTAAGCAAGAAGTAAAAAGAACTGTCTTGGAGTGCTGGTAACAGGACTACTGTATAAAAATAGAAAATGATGTAATTGAAATGATGTAACTGAAAACTTAAAAAAAGGAAAGAAATATGATTGTGTTTGATATCATCAAACTTGATATCCTCCTGGATTGGTTCCATAGGATGGGTATGGGGCACAGTTTTACAGTGGCTCCAATCCTATCTCTCAGGCCTGTTTCAAAGAGTAGCACTGGGGAAGTACCCTTCAGCCCCCTGGCACCTGTGGAGTTTTATGGGGCATGATTTTATCCCCAGTGCCTGGCACAGTGGTAGACTCGATGATGGCTAATAAACTGAGCATGAAACCTGGTAAGATGGCAAGTCTGCAGGTGAACAGATCCTGAGACTGGGAAACAGTTCAGTTGCTTGTTCTGAATGGGGTTGGACTCCCTCTAAAGAAGCAGGTATAGAGCTTGGGGTGCTATTTGTGTAACCAGGGGGCCAAATGGGTTCAGTGGCTAGGAGTGCCCTTCTCTTGACTTCAGCTGGTGTGATAGATACAGTTCTTGGGTAATTTAGTATGGTACATCAGGCAACATGCTCTGTATGGTGTTTCCTTTTTTAATATTTTTAATAAAGTTTTATTGGTTTACAAAGGTATGCGCAATGTCTCTTTAATATTGGGTTTAGAAGCTGTAGCTAGTAAAGAATGCTGCTATAAAGCTGCTGAAGGAGGTGCCCATGGACAGTACCTAACATCTGTGCTGAAAGCTGTACTGACTGCCAATATGCTGCTGAGCCAGGTTTAAAGTCTTGTTATTGGCGTGTACAGCCCTGAACAATGTGGAACCAGGAAACCCCTTACCTTGTATACTACTGCCTGGACATTTTGACCCTCAGGAGATGCACTCTCAGTACGTCCAATAAGACCAGGGACTTTAGTGTGGCAGCGCCTGCCCTTTGGATTCTGCTTCAAGTGAACATCAGGCAGGCTCCAGCTTTCTTGTCATTTAGGCACTTGCTTAAAGCTTGCCTATTCACTTGACCCTTGCTTGGGAGGTGATTCAGCTGTGTTGCTATATTAACTTAATCTACTGATTTTGAATATATTTTACAATTGTTTTATGGCTGTAAGACACTTAAAGATACATTTGTATGTGTAGACTTTCCTGACTAGATATTACTCTATTTAAGATTCTGTGTATATCTCTGACATTGTTTATTGTTTGCTGTTGATTTTATAAATGTATATTTTAATACTTACATTACTTGATATGTTTCTAACATTTCCATAAACTGCTTTGGGATGATTTGAATCACTAAAGTAAGTGATTTAGAGGAACAAATTTGGAATGTACAGTTGTACCTTATTTTATGACCGGGATCTGTTCCGGAGTCCTGGATGCTAGACAAAAAGTACGCACGACAAAGCACCACTCTGCACACACACACGGAGCATTTGCACTTCTGTGCATGCACAATTTAGTACTTCTGTGCATGCGCGAGTGGCAAACCCGGAAGTAACCCGTTCCGGTACTTCCGGGTTTGCCGCGGATGTTTGATGAAACGGACGCTCGACGAGGCAGATTACAAACGAGGTACCACTATATGTGAAATTTTTAAAAGTGGGAAACCCATTTCTTGGTTCCAGTGAAATTCAGTCTTCCGTTGTGTACTGGAGTAGATTAACTCCAGTTATTAGTTGTACTATATTTTATTCAGTGTGTGACACACACAAATGCATACATGCATAGAAAGAGAGAGAGCACGCTACGATCTGTAACAATTACGGTACATCGCTTCAAATTTTAGCTCACTTTTTATTTACTTCTTTTCTAGAATCTGACAACACCGCAATTATTGTTGGTAAGTAATTACAGAGCAAGTTACTTCAGTGTACAATCGCTGCTATTGTACTTTTCATGCCTTGTGATGTTGATTCTTTTTCAAATAAGCTTAGGATGCAAACTTTTCTCCAAGATCTGCTGTTCATTTATTTATTTGGTGAGGCCAGCTCTGCTTCCTCCACTATCTTTGCTCCTGTAATGTACATAGCTGTCTCCAAATTCAGCACAGACTTCCCCCATGCTGTGACTTTTAATGTTATTGCACCTGGGTGTTACTGGTGCTTTTAAAAAATCCTCAGGAGTAAGGGTGTCCTGAGCTCAAGCATGCCAACTCCAGGGGGCCTGGTGTTGAGGTGGCTGTGTGTGTGAGACACATCGCAGGGCTAATGGCCAGCTCCTTCAGAGTGCTTGGTCTCCTCCGCTGCACGTGCATGACACGCAATACGTGTGACATCACATGCATGCTGGGCCCCCTCAGTCTTGGGGGCAACCTGGTGACTCTGCTTCAGCTACACACACTGCTTGGGTTGGAGAGTTGCTCTTTGACTGTCATTAGGGCCACTCAGTCTGCAGAGTTGACATCTGTTAGGGGCAAGAAGAACTCTTTGCTGCAATCAGTCTCTGAGGACAACGGCACATCTGCCCCAAAAGGGGGTGACTACAGATGTACAGTGGATTGGCTGCTTGAGGTACGTATGTGTCTAGAGACTTACAGTACCCAGTAGCACATGAACTTATCCACCTGAGTGACTTTAATGTCAATAGAGCATTGCAAGGTTGTCTTGTGACTTCTATTGATACTATTGCTTTTCCTCAACAGAAAAATAATTACTTTGTCTTATTAATTAGTACTACGGTATATCATTCTCTTTTTTCCCTTCAAGGATGTATCCTGGCTGTTTTAGTTGTGCTTGCTCTAGTTGCTGTATTTTGGAAATACCGATCTTCTGTGAAAACTGGGTGAGTCAGCCCAAGAGAAGCTGTCCCTGATTCTCTGTAGCCTTCTTGGTTGCTGAGTGAGCTTCCATACGCTTCTTGACTTCTACTTTGCTCACACTTTCCGCATACATGTGCTTAGTGTTCAGAAAGGGCTTGCACATTTTTTGTTGAACAGTTGCACTAATCTGCTAGAACAGAATAAAAGCTAACTAAAGCAAAGTAATTATTCTAGAACAGCTAGTCAGTATTTTATCCCATTTCCAGCATTGGTGTTCAGATGTGACAGAAATGGTATTTCTCAGTTTACATCAGCTGTCTATGCCAATGCTGACTTCACAATGACTATTCTTTCCCTGAAAATCTTGAAATCTACTATTAAATAAAGTTATAAAACATTATTCTCTCTTTTACAAATGTGTACTTGTGGTCTTTGATTTTTGCTTTCAGGCACAGTAAGAAAATTGATTTGTTGAACAGTTCTGTCTAAAGGCAGTAATGTTTTGTTTTGGTTTTTTCCCTAGAAGAATCTAGGCCAGTGCTGTAATCTAAACCAACAATTTGCAACAATAACTTATTCTGCACATTTCTCTTGCATGGCTTTTCTTTCTATTTTTTTATCCAGAGCTGTCCATTTTTGTTGTAGCTTTGTATGCATGATTTTACTGTTTTGATATGACGCATATATTTTCCCATAGTTTGTGAACACTAATTAAGCTGTTTCCATGAATTAATTCAGTAATTATTTACTCGTTATCAATATTCAGTGCAATGATTTCTGTCACAGTTTGGTTACATGTCTTTTAACACTTTTGTGGGATTCAGATTGGATACCCAAATCATACTTATTGTTTTGTCAGAGGCAAGAGTTTTGTTTGATTCAGAGGCAATAACAACCCCAGTGGAGAGAAGGGCAGGCTCTCTAAGAGGAATCAGTTAGGAGTCACTATTTTTCTATAGTTAGGCTTTGTGTCTCCCATAGGCCTGGGTGATATATTGATCTCAGGAGTGAACCATAATGTCACCTTCACTCAGCAGTATATCGCTTGTGAGACTGCCACCGCTCTTGAGTCACTCTGCTAGCAGCGCTCGCTGAGTGAAACCACCATCCCACTCTGCCCTCATATGGTACAAAGGGAGAAACAAGCTGCATAGTTCCTCCCTCTGCATCTTTAAACTGCTCGGCTGAGGAGTGTGTGGCTGCCCTTGCCTCAGTTGAGCAGTTTGATGGAGCATCTGATCCCACCATTGGCTCACATTATCCAGTGGGGGTGAGGGCTCCGTGAAACTGCTTGGCTGCGGAGCGCAGTTGACGCTCCCCTCAGCTGAGCAGTTAAAGGATCCCCCAGCCCAGCATTGGCTCTTGCAAGCTAGCGACGTGGTGGGGGATCCTTTAACTGCTCAGCTGTGGGACACATGGTTGCCTCCCCTTGGTTGAGGGGAGGTGGAAGAGAGGCTTCTTCCATCCCGCAACTGAGCAAAGCCTGATGCTGCTGAGGAATCGGTGGTTGGGGGGTGGGAGCCCTTCTGCCCCCAACTAAAGGGAGCGGAGGCCAGCTGCATTGACCCCAGCCTGTAAGGCGCTAGGGTGAAAGGGCCTCAGCTCCTGCAGTGAGAACTGCCTCAGTTTCACCATACGTCTCGCTGGCTGGGGCAGTGCAGCTTGTTTCAGCATTGCATGTGTATAACCAAACTGATGTTTGGCTGGTGATATAGTGAGAAGCTGAAAACCTAACATCAGCCAGCCCTAGTCTCCCACTCTTATATCTGTTGTGTTTATATAATCTGTTTCACTTCTAATATCCTTCAGTTGCTAACAATCAGTGCATTACATCTTTTTCTGTAGCTTCTGGAATTGATTTTCCTGCACAAGAAGCAACAGCATTCCTACAGCTTCAGTGTGACAGTTACTTGCATTACTTTTAAAAAATGAATAACATGAAGTGGAATGCAGATGTATTTGTGTGTTGCTTTTCTCCTTCCTGACAGGAAAAATAAACAAAATGATGTAATGGCCAAAATATAGGTGTTAATTTTAAATATTTTATTTTATTTTTACAGAGAACCTGAAGCTCCTGCTGGCCCTGCTGAATTTGACGCATCAGAATTGGAACCCAAAGGTTCCCAGTTGGAGTAGCCTTCTGCAGTAAAGCTGTGCTCCAGCACCCTTCCAGCTGATTGTTATTTCCTAACAGTTCTCATTTGGAACTGTTACTCTACAACTGGAAATGAGAATTGAAGGAAGAACTATGTGGAAAGCCAAAGCAATTTGCATTAAAAACTGGCCATCCAGGCTATCCAGCTACTTGAAGCATGAAGCAGTACTGGGCCCCAACAAAACTCTCTCCATTTGCTCTTTCTTTTGCATAGAACTGGGTTCCAACTTCCCTTGAAGAATGTCTCTTAAGTGACGCAATCAAATACAGAGCCAAGCAGAACTGATTGTATATTTACCCTGGCAAGGTGCATTATTCTTCCTTCAAACCATGGAAAGATGTAATGGGTTCTGTGTAGGAAATGTGAAATATTACAATTTGTTTCCTAGAATCTTGTCCATCTCACGAAACGGAGGGAGCACGTGTAGCTGTTAAAATTTACCAACCTTTTGACTTTCTCCTGCCTTTCTAATGCAGAATTCTAAAAGCTGCCTTGATTTACTTACAGGATTTTCAAAAGTGTAAACAACAGTAATATATGCCTAATTATATGTGATTGATATATATATATGAGTCAAAGGCAAACAAAAGTTCTGCATCCTTAACCAAAAAAATCAAGAACACTTTTTCAACACCTTAATTTCAGTGGGAACAAGTTAAGTAAAATAACTCTCCCATTAAAATCAGTTAGAGTGAAAAGTGCAGTGCTTCATATGGTTTGAATTAAAGCTTGCTATATCCATGAAGGTATTTTGTTTGTTATACACTGTTTTTAGAATCTAAATTGTTCATATTTATTTATTTAAATTGATTAAATATTATAGAGAAGAAATGTTGTTTATCTTAGAATGTGTGCAAATAAATTGAAATGTTGAATAAAAGCCACTAAGTATTATCACTAGTTTTTCTACTCCCATGTGATCAAAGCAGCTGATTATACACTGCAGTTTGGGTTGATACAGCTAATGCCACATAGCTGTTTCCAATCGCTTTCTGGCTATGCATGATGCATAGAAGCATGATGCAGTGAAGATAGATGTTTGTAGGCAGGTACTTAACTTCTCCATTAGAGCACCTAGCCAGGCATTCTGTGTACTCTTTTATCTTATGCAAAGCCTCACGAGATGGTGCATTGAACAGAAGTGTGTGTTCTCAGTATCTCAAATGGGCCCAATAGCTCAAGTATTGCTGATCAATGCCAGGTGCATGAATGGCAAAACAACAGCCATCCCAGACTTGATCTGGGATGAGCATACTGACCTGGGTTGTATTACAGAGACCTGGTTGGATGAACTGGCGGGTGAGTAACCTCTCAGCTTTGGCCACTAGAATTATCTGTACAGCAGGAGGCAAGATCAGTGCGGTGAGGAGGCAGAGCTGCAGTGGTCCATCATGATTGCATCTCCCCTGACCAGGTGCCCTTTCTCCCAGTTTGTTGGGTTTGAATTTCTGTATCTGAAGATGGGTGACTGGGACAAAATAGGGATTCTGTTGCTAAAGCCCCAAGGAGGTCTTGGGGTTTGTGCTGGTCTCCTCCAAGCTTGTACTGGTGGACTTTTAACATTCATGCTGAGGCCCCCCTGTCAGATACATGAGTCTGTCCCAAATAATTTCTGGCCCTACTCATGCATCTGGGCGCACTCTGGATTTGGTTTTCTGTGAAGGATTGGATGATGGTGATCTTAGAGTGGAGGAATTTTCTATAGCTACATTGTCATGGTCAGATCACTACTTGGTGGAGTTCAGACTTGCTGAAACTGGATACATTTCAATTTGTACAGCCCAAAGATGTGGACAGAATCCTTGGAAATGTGAGAGCCACCACGTGTGTACTAGATCCTTGCTCTTTCTGGCTCATCAAAAAGTCCAATGGGCGAACTTGCTGGGTGGGTGAAGGGAATGGTCAGTGCCGCCTTACAACAAAGTTCTAACATGCCTAAGGGAGACAGTTAAAAGACCTCTATTGAAAAGGCCGTCCTTGTATTGGATAATTATTGGCCAGTTTCTAATATCACAGGTGTGGTGGCATCTTGTCTCCAGGAATTTCTGGAAGAGTTACCCAGATCTATTTCAATCAGGTTACAAGCCTGGTCATAGGAGAGAGACGGCTTTGATCGCCTTGGTGTGGATTACTTACACCAGGAAGTGGACCGTGGAGCGTGACCCTCTTCAAGATTAATATTGGGAGGGAGAGGCTGTACTGTAATTACTCTAGGGGCCAAGGCAGGGCGGTAGAGGATTGGGGTAATTTGTACATGCTTGAACTTTTGTGGGGTGTATGGGGTGTTATGGGAGTGTTGATACCTGTGGTGGGGGACATGTTGTGCACCTTCTGAGGTATTTGTCCACCTTTGGTCCCCACTCTTCATTTAGCTCTCACCTGTGGCTCCTGGAAGGTATCAGCATGTGACAACATCCACAATCTAGGAAATGGATTTAGCTGGATGGCTATACCAGGTGAGGGTAGCTGATGAGTCTCAAACCCTCAGTGTGTTAGGGATTTGTCTTGCATGCAAAGACAGGTTCTGGCAGATTGACTGGACAAGATCAGTAGTGGATCCAGTGATCAATAAGGCAGTTTCTGCACCTGCTGTAGAAGGGAAGGTAGCCCATCTGGGAGAAGGAAGTCTCTGATGCTAAACCTCCCCTGCATTGTAGAATGTCTTTAGGAAGAAAAGGCCATTTGTAACTACACATCTGGAGTGTAGTCCCTAAGATAGTTGGATGGCTCCTTTCAGCAGCTGCTGCAGCCCAATTGGTGCCCTGCCTTCCTTTGGGCCACATCAGTGAGGCTGAGAAAGGGGTCTTGCTGTCTAGGCCGTAGAAGCTTGCACCCCAGGGAGGTCACCGGTGCTGCTAACACCGCTGTTTGACTTCATCCCTGGAGGCACATGCCATTGTCTCTCAAGACAGATGGGTGCAGACAACAGCAGAACTTGTGTGTATGTGTTTGCAGAGATAGTGCTGGTGGATGGATGGTGGCAGTCAGCACTGCCCAATCCTCTTCCAAGCTAAACTAATGAAGAGTACAGGAGAACTGCAAAACCTTGGCATACCTGCTGCATTGAAACGGCAGTAATTCTTGGCCTATTTGGTATTGATACTAGATGCCCAATGTTGTGTTGTTCACTTAATTCCTATCTGTACTGTACACTTAAAGCAGTATCCTATCACCTTCATCTGCCCCAGCTACAACAAAACATGTCTCTACTGCATCATACTCTACAGTCTAGGCAGGCGCTGCAACCTTCCAACAGTTTGACTTCACCACTAAGGCAGATGGATGCCAACAAATAATACATCAAACAGTCATGGGATATGTAGTTGGTAAGGGTGTTGAGACTTCGGGGGCTCTTATTTCTCTCCCAGTGCTAATTTGCATTGAGAGTGTCTAAACTACTTTTGTTGTCCACTGACATTATCTTACCATTCTTAATTTGGGAACAGTAGTTGCTTTGGAAAACGATAATAATAATACTAATAATTTTTTATTTATACCCCGCCCTCCCCAGCCAAGGCCGGGCTCAGAGCGGCTTACAAGCAATAATAAAAACAAGATGAATGATTACAACTTAAAAACAAAAATAAAATACAACATTAAAATAATGGAACATTAAAATATTAAAATGTAGCCTCATCGCAGGAGGAGAAGGAAAAGAAAAAAGAAAGAGAGGGAGGGAATCAAATTGGCTCCAAGCCAAAGGCCAGGCGGAACAACCCTGTCTTACAGGCCCTGCGGAAAGAAATCAGATCCTGCAGGGCCCTGGTCTCATGAGGCAGGGCGTTCCACCAGGCCGGAGCCAGAGTTGAAAAGGTTGATAAGCATCTCTGAACGACATGACCAGTCCAACGAAGCTGATGTTGAAGAATCATTACTTTGACACTGGTGATCTTTGCTTCTTCCTGTATACTGACATTTGTTCGCCTGTCTTCCCAAGTGATACGTAAAATTTTCTGGAAACACCGTGGATGGAATCTTTCAAGGAGGTGGAGATGTCATTTATAAGTGGTCCATGTTTCACAAGCATGCAGTAAAGTTGGTAGTACAATAGCTTTGTAAACAAGCATTTTGCTTGCTGTGAATGTCTGAGTCCTTAATCGAGAGAAAGCTGCACTCACAGACCTCAGGCAATGCTGGGTTTCGGTATCACTGTTGGCCGTTGTTGAAAGATAACTGCCTCGGTAGGAAAAATTATTGATATTTGCCAACATCATTAATTTGGATTTGTGGCGCTGTGGGCGGGGGGGGGGGGAGTTGTTTTGTGCTTGCTTGTTGGCACAGCACTTTGTTTTTTTGGATGTTGAGCAATAGGCCAGGTTTTCCATAAGCTTCTGTTAAGATATTTAGGATGGTTTGGAGGTCATCTCTACATGCTTTGAGCCTACTTTGCTTTGAGCTTTCCATCTGTTTGATATATGATTTCTACACCGGTGGGGAGTTTCTCTTTTACAGTGTGTAGGGTCACGGTGAGGAAAATAATAGGGTTTATTTATTATCTTAGGAAGTGGGATGGGTTGTTAAACCGTTCTGAGAGCAGAATAAAGGGTCTTTTTCTGTGGGAATGAAGTCGGCACCCTCGAGGTCCCCCAGTCCCAACACCAGGAGGAGCTGGACACACCCCAGCTTGGGCTGTCATGCGCGGAGCCCGTTATCTCTTCTCCTCAGGGGTCCAGAAGGCAAACCCACACCGCGGCTTTTAACCTAAACGACAGGGCGCCTTTCCCCCTGTTATGGTTTCGCCCACATTTTTCACCCGCCAATCCCGAGCGCGCTCTTGCCCGCAACCTCCAACCAGCACGCGCGCGGCAGCCTTGGGGCGTTAGCTAATATCGGCAACCGATAACGGCGGAGGTGGTTCCTCTTGTGGCCCCCCCCCCCGCCTTCCTCTCGGCCGAGCTGACGCCGCTGCTCACGCCCCTTGGCCGGAAAAGCGCGCCGCCGCCTCTCCCTTCCCGTCGAGTCGTTTCCTGGGCCCGCTCCGTCGCTTTGCTTTTCAGCTGCGGAGGGAGCTGCGGCGGCGCTTTCTCTTTCTCTGACTCCGGGCTCTCTCTTTCGTGCGATGGCGCCTCTTCCTGGCGGGGGGCGGTTTCCGTTAGCGCTGCTGCCGCTGTTTTCCTCGCTGTCCAGAGTTCAAGGTGAGGGGGGGGGGCTTCGGGATGCCCGTCGGTTCTTCTCTCAAATGGGAGGCGCCCCGCCTCCCTCCAGTGACGGATCATGTCTGAGGGCGAAGCAAGGCTTCCTCGGGGATGGCGAAGGCAGTTCCCGCGTCCAGGGCAGGAGGGAACTAGGAGCCTGTCTATGTTTACCTGAAGTTTGCTCTCTTACCCACGTGTTTGTTCTTATTCTGCTCCGCCCTCGGCTGTGACAGCACTTCAGATATTTGGAAACAGCCTTAACGTCTCCTCTTCAATCTTCCATCTTCCAAGGCTAAGCATCCTCTTTCTATTGCGCTTCATAAGACCTTTAACCATAGTTTCTCCCACACAGATTCTTTCTCAAAGTACAGAAAGGTAGCCGTGTTGGTCTGCCATAGTCAAAACAAAAATTTTTTTTCCTTCCAGTAGCACCTTAAAGACCAACTAAGTTAGTTCTTGGTATGAGCTTTCGTGTGTATCTGAAGAAGTGTGCATGCACACGAAAACTCATACCAAGAACTAACTTAGTTGGTCTTTAAGGTGCTACTGGAAGGGGAAAAAAATTTTGTTTTCTCAAAGTAATGGCTCCATCATGGGGAAGGAGACAATCCTTCAGTTGCTGGTGTTGTTTGTATCTTTCTCCCTCTGTCTCCTGTTAGTCATTAGATGGGGGTAGCAGGTGTGCCACCCATGTGGTTCTCACAAGTTTGTTTAGGTGAAAAGGCAACCACTTATTTTCCATGTGTGTAGCAGGTGGTAGATAAGGCTCCCATCTGAGCCTCAATTATCTGTGAACAAGCCCCTTAAAATTCAGCTTACATCTGAAGAGACACAGTTATGATTACTCTATAAGTCTTACTGCTGCCCATCTTGTTCCAGCTGTGCTCTGCAAATGAACTCCCAGAGTCTATTGGAACATGGTCCTATAGATCCCAGTAGAGGAAAATGTCATAGAGATTTACGAATTATCTACTACACTCCAATGAACCTTGCCTTCTCTCCTATAGCTTCAGAACTTCCTCTGAATTTTTATTTCCAAGTGATTGCACCCATCCACATGTAGCCAATGCTACCCTAAGGAGCGGGGATCCGAAAGACAGTTATCCTGCTGGGACTGTTTTGCCCTACTGTTGCATTGCAGGTTATGAGTCTATTCCTGGAGACACACTTTTTCTTACATGTCTTGACACTTCAAAATGGTCAATAGAAAATCCTAGGTTTTGTCAAGGTAAGTTTCACTTAATTAGCTGAATATCTAAAACTGTTGAACTTCTATCTTAGATCAAATATCTTGTTTGAGGACTGGAAGAGACCCAGAGACTAATAATAATAAAGGAGGCTTTTCTTTTATAGAACATTGGAGACTTAAATTGAGGAGATGTAATATTCTGAACATCACTCCTCCTAATGATGGACTTAAGTGGTGAATTCTCTTGGGTCTGTAGACATACGGTGCTTTTAAGAAACAAGAAGAGTGCAATAGCATGTTTGGAGGAAATATTACAACATTGTAGTAAACAAAATAGAGTTTTTCATTATCTCAGCTATCGTCTTTTTGATACTGGATAGTGTCAGCAGTAGCAGTCCAAAAACTTTGGACATCTAAATGCCAGAGGTAACAAAGAGATAAGTGTACATGAAGCAAGAAATGGTCTCTCAACTGCTTTCAACTCATGAAGGAGAAAAGAAAGAACACTAACTTCTGCTTCCATCCCTAAAAATGACATTATTGTGAACCACCAGTAAAACTGGATATTGAATTATCCTTTAGTGAATATAGTATTTTCAAGAACACTTTCAGACTGTGTCTATATTGCAGGAGGGAGTCAATTAAATACCAACAAATTCAGGTAGCACAGTTGACATGTATTTGGTTCTCTTGTGCATCAAATCTGATTTTTTTAAAATAAAAAAATCTGGACATTTTGCAGTAAAGAATGTGATGGGGAATTGCGCTGGAGATACTAAGATAATTTTTTTGGACACAATGCCGTATAACCTCTCGCCAAACAAACAGGTCACCTGGAAGTGGCCTTGGTGTCTGTAGTGTACCCTTTTTATTTTCTTTTTAAAGAAATCAAGGCTACATGTGCTAATGCTTGTTTTGATTTTCCTGTTAGGAAGTCGATGTCCTACTATAAATTTAGAGAATGGCAGAATAGTAAAATCAAGCGATATGCGGCTAGGTGATGAAATAACTCTAGGCTGTAATGAGGGGTGAGTTGTAGGTTGCCTTTTGTACCTACTTGGCTTTGTTTAGAACTTCTGGGAGAGGCTCATGACAGATACATATTAATTGTTAAAATATTAGGCTAGATTTTTGACATTCTTGTTTAGTCTGTGTTATAATTATAATTATGGGTGTCCAGGGAAAGGGTGAGGTGGGGAGTAAATACTCCAAATAAATTAATAAACAACTTAGCAGCACCAGAGAACAGGTCTACCATTTCTGGTTGGTTTAGTAACTGAACAGTGGCAAGCTCTGGCTTCTGAGAAATGTGTATTCAGGTCTTTCATTTGGTTATTTCTCAGTGTGTAGAACTGTCTTTCAATGCTGGCATCTGGATGTGTTTCCACTCACTGATGAAACCCCCAGTTCTTTCCCTGACTCCTTTTACTCCTTGCAGCCCTTAATTAAGTGCACTGCTGCTTCAAGCAAGTCCACGGTTCTCTGTGCATTTCTCTAAAATTAAAATAAATATGACAGAATAATGATATTAGACCACACTTGAAGGTTTTCAGATGCCCCCCTAACTTCCCCTTCTCTCCAGCAAAATAAACATAATAATATTTTGCAGAGTTCATGTGTTCCATACTTTCTCAACCATAGCTCTGCCCCCTATGATATGGTGTGATAATCATGCATTTTATCTACAATCGCTTTGGCAAAACAATTTTCTAAATCATTATAAACTCGAGTGGGGTGTTATGACATTTTAAATGAAATAAGATCTGTTGGGAAGATCATGAATTCCTGCCTTTACTGCTCCCCTTTGTTTTTGAGGTCACACACCCCATCATAGCTGAATGTCAGTCCTGGATTAGATACCTGAATTGTATTTCAAGTACTTCACCTTGAATTGAGGAAGTCCACTATGATGAAATTTGAAAGCCTAGGTTGCTGCTTACAAAGGCACTATGTCCAAGCAACTGGCGTTTTTATGTTGGTGTGACTTTTTATGGGCACTCTTTAACAAAGAGATAATTCCTGTACAGTGGTACCTCGGGTTACAAACTCTTCGGGTTACAAAATCCACTAACCCAGAAGTAGTACCTCGGGTTATAAACTTTGCCTCAGGATGAGAACAAAAATTGTGCACCGGCAGCAGCGGGAGGCCCCATTAGCAAAAGTGTGCCTCAGGTTAAGAACGGTTTCAGGTTCAGAACGGACCTCCGGAATGAATTAAGTTTGTAACCTGAGGTACCACTGTATCTGGAATTAAATTAAATAGGTAGCTTGTCTCAACCTAGACTGACAGCACCCAGAGAAAGGGCTTTTTCAGTTGCACTGCCCCACCTATAGAATCCTCTCCCCAGGAAGTTTCCCCTGGTCTCATTTTCACATTGTTTTAGCAGCAAGTGAAGACCGCTTTACCAGGTGTCATTCAGTGTTGTTTGAACTGGCTTCAATCCTACTTTTATTATATTCTTGCTGCTGTGTTGTTTCTAACTGCTTTTGAACTGGTGGTGGTTGGTTTTATTTTTTTCCGTTTCTGTCAGCTAGCAGAGTGGTGACTCTGTAGGATGGGATATAAATAATCTAAATAAACCAAGTATACTGTATTTAAATGCCCAATTCACTAAAATAAAAGACTTCTCTTTCCCTTTAGGTACAGATTGATAGGCGAAAAGACTCTTCGATGTGTGCTTGTAGGCGACAAATTGGAGTGGCATACAGGACCTCCATTTTGCCATCGTAAGATGAATTGTTAATTTGAATTTAATTTAATATAAACTCAATGTGCTATTGTGTGACTCTGTTTATTGCAGAAGTGTAAGTGTCCTCAACCAATATTCAGAGTTCAGGATGCTTTCTGATCATGCTGAATATACTCACACACACACACACACACACACACACACACACCCCACTGAGCATTCCTTGCTCTGGGGCTTTGACAGCTCCCTCTGTGAAGTTTCAAGTCCAGCTTGCTTCACAGAAGATCCAGTTTGCTTTTGAGGAGGTTGCAATACCTTCACAGCAGTCCACTTTGGTTCAGTGTTTGGGTGACAGTTAAAATGGATGATCAGGCCTTGAATTATCAAAAGATTACTTCATAAAGTGGAGCATCATTTAAGTGAAAATAACTTTAGTCCAAATACACTCCTAACAGAGATGCTTTTGCAATTGTAGTCCTCCTGAACTGTTAATGTTTCTTTTGATTCCCAGTAATCCGATGTTACCCCCCTGAAAACATTCCCTTTGGCTCACACAGTGGTCGACCTTTTGAAGAGTTTCATTATGGCTCATCAGTGACATACACTTGTAGACAAGGTTTCTCCCTTATTGGAAGCCCGATTAGTACATGTTCAGCTTCTGCAGATGGTACTCGTGGAGAGTGGAGCCCATCTCCGCCTAAATGTAAAGGTGATGGAGATTATGTTTAGTATTTTTGATGTACTATGTTCATGTAATTTGTGTGCAATGGCTGGTGAATGGAATTCTTGTTAGAAGGAGCTAACTTTGCAGTCTGCTAAGCACTGTATTGCTGCTGTTCAACCTGTGAGATATTCAGTGGGACTGCAAATTATTCATTGTAGGAGATGCAATAGTATTGCCCCCTCGATGAGTTGCTTGTTGTAATCTGAGTCAGTTTGAAAGTTTATCCAGGCATATCCAACTCCCAAGAGACTGTGATCTACTCCCAGTATAAAAAAACTGGCAGTTGGAGGGAGGAGGAGGGAGGGAGGAGCGTGCATGGGGTGGGTGGGTTGCCCAGAATTGTTGAGCATTTTTTTGGAGGGAAGTGCCCAGAGTTGCTGAGCTTTTTGGGGGAGGATTGCACATAGTTTTTTGTAGCTTTCCCCCCCATAACTTTTTGTACATAAGGATCTTGTGATCTACCAGGATCAGCTGGGGATCTATTGGTTGGACATCCCTGGCCTCTAATCCAATCAAAATAACCACTATTGTGTCCCATTGAGAACAAAGGAAATTAGATTTAGTTGTGAGCAATTTATTTGATTAATTTCATTTGGACTTGGTTTGGCTTTCTACATGCCAAGGGCTCTCTGTGCAGTATCTATACTAAACAAATCTTGCATTCAGATGAAGTAATCAGTGTATAATGACCTAACTTTACCAATAGTATACTGGCATAATACTATATGCCATATATCAGCCTCATTAGGAATAGCCTGCATAGATGTGGTAGTTGTTTAAGAAAAATATTCAGTGGGTCACGAATACCTTAGTGAAATAACTTCAGCAGACTGTCTGAGGGCAGATGATGCAGTCATCTTTCTGTAACTAAGCAGATCTAGGAAGGCAGGTTCTGAATGTACTAAGTACCGTATTTTTCGCCCTGTAGGACGCACCTAGATTTTGGGGGGTGAAATAAAGGAAAACAAATTATTTCCCCCCCAGGCGCGGGGCTGGGGCGGGGGAAGCTCAGGCTTCCCCCGACGCCAGCCCCCAGAACAGGACCCAGAGCGATGCCGAAGCTGCATGCAGCTTTGGCATCGCTCTGGGAGCTTGTGGGGCTGGGGGCGGGGAAAGCGGAGCTTTCCCCTCCCCCAGCCCCCAGAACGGGACCCAGAGCGATGCCGAAGCTGCGTGCAGCTTAGGCATCGCTCTGGGAGCTTGCGGGGTTGGAGGAGGGGCTTCCCCAGCCTCCAGAACGGGACCCAGAGCCATGCCGAAGCTGCGTGTAGCTTTGGCATCGCTCTGGGAGCTTGCGGGGCTGGAGGAGGGGAAAGCCCTCCGCCAGCCTTCTATCCAAGTCGGGGGACAGCAGGAAAGGCGCGCTGCGCCTCCCGCTGTCCCCCGAGTTTGCGGGGCTGGCGATGGGGAGGAGCAGGCTTCTCCCCCCCCGCCAGCCTTCTAACCAAGTTGGGGGACAGCAGGAAAGGTGCACTGCACCTCCCGCTGTCCCCCGAGTTTGCGGGGTTGGCGATGGGGAGGAGCAGGCTTCTCCCCCCCCCCAGCCTTCTAACCAAGTCGGGGGACAGCAGGAAAGGCGCGCTGCGCCTCCCACTGTCCCCCGAGCTTGTGGGGCTGGCGGTGGGGCTCTCCTGAAGCCTGGAGAGCGAGAGGGGTCGGTGCGCACCCCTCTCGCTCTCCAGGCTTCAGCGAAAGCCTGCATTCGCCCCATAGGATGCACACACATTTCCCCTTCATTTTTGGAGGGGAAAAAGTGCGCCCTATAGGGCGAAAAATACGGTAGATCCACACCATTTAACATCAAAATCTGAGGCATTGGGAAACCTGATCCAAAAATTGTATAGGGTTTTAAATAGTTCTTAGCAATTTCCAGAAAGCTTCTCCTGAAGTCCAGCTCAGCCTATTTTAATTTTATACTTGCTGGAATGATGTTATTGTTTCTAGAGGTTAGTCTTTTGTATCTTATCTGATTTTATCTCCTTGTACATAACTTTGATAGTTCCTATCTCTGAAGTGGTTTACAGACTTGTAGAATAAATAATTCAATTTAATTGAGCTTGTATGCTTAAATGGTTCGGTTAATTAATTTAAGCCAGCAGGAATTGAATCAGTTTTTGTGTGCCCACCTCCAATTTCTCCTAAGCAGCTTATTCCCCCAAACCCCCAAAACGGTGTGGTAAGAATTTACTTCCAAACCACCTCTTAATGGTTCATGCCCACATGTGGGAATAACACCTTAAAGAAAATGCAACCAAGAGACCTATACAAGCACAGCATCTGGTAGAGACCCAGTTTGTTAGAGGAGCTACTGCAGTAAGGCAGCCTCTCCAAACCAGTGGCAGCTTCTCCTAACAAACCACAAGTAAAGTTTAAATTCTCCCACAGACAAATAAGCAATCCTTTGCTTGTTTTTCTGAAGTTTGCTTAGTTTTCCCGCTGCTCTTCTTTCTTGCCTTTGCAACTTGGTGAGTGTCTGAGGTGGGATGGACAAACAAGCCACAGTTAAATAAAAAGGTGCTGGCCGCACACCTCTAATGCCAATCTACAATTGCAACAAACTGAAGTTTATATGCTAATAACATCAGACTGTAGTTTATTTGCAGTAGATAAACCATAGTTAAGTCCTTGTGCAGAGTTTAATCAGCCATGGTTTAATTAACAGGTAGATTTCTAAATATTGCTCTTCTCTTATCAGTGGTCCGTTGCCGTGAACCTGAAATAGAAAATGGAAGAGTGACAACAAAGCCTCAGCGTTTTTACACATATGGAGATCGTGCAGATTTTGAATGTAATCCAGGATACGTTATGGTGGGGAGTAGCACCTGTACATGCGGGCCTGACCATGCATGGATTCCTCTTTTTCCAAAATGCTTTAAGGGTAAGTATCTTACTACACCTAATTGGGTTCCTTGGGAGGAAGCATAGAGTATAAATTCAATAAATAAATGTCAGAGCTATTGTGTTGCACTTTACTGCAGAACATACTTATTTCTTTGCCCCCTCTGTTTTCTGCCACCAATGTTGCCACCATCCATCCAGATGGAGGTCCCCAAAAAACAACTTCTAGCACAGATGAGTTAATAAAAAGCAGGGTGGATTTGATTTAAATCACCAGTCAGTAAGACTTGATTTAAATCTTCTTCTTCTTTTTTTACAGAAAGACTCATTCTTGCTGGTATAATCTTAATATTTACAACCAGATGAAGGTTTCATTTTTGGAATAATAAATTTTCAGAGTAGTTTTTACCATTATATCAAAAATTACTGATTTGGTTATACTATTAGAAATACATAGATAGATAATTATAAAATTATTGTGAGGTTTAATAAGTTAGCTGTTTCTATTTGGACTTTTCTGCTGTACTTCATTGGAAGGAGAAAAATAAAAAATAACATTTCCTTAATAGCAATTTAAACACTTTAACTAAAACAATAACATTATGGCGTATGTACCAATGTTTGTTAACTGATGTGGTTAGAGACTTTATCGTTTGGACAATGTCAGGCGAGCCGTGGGAAGAAGGGCTGGGAACCAGTGAACTCTTTATTAGTTGACTGGCAAGCACTTCAAGGTCTCGCCAAGGACTTACAGATCCAGTTACTATTTCCACCACCACCACCCCTTTGGATTTGCTTCTACATTCAGGTGCCTATTCTGTACAGTTAAGTGTTAGTGCAGTTGTTGGAACCCAGTGGGATTGAGAAGAGGTTGCCAGCCCTAAAGTGCCTTCAGCACTTGCCTGAAGTCTGAGTTGCACAGACATGCAACTGACTTGCACAATTATTACACCTCGGGACTTGTGGAGTATTCTGCTCACAAGGTTGCACTTTCATTTGTACTGTTTCACACTTAGCTACTTGTGCAGATCTATTCCATTCCAAACAATGTACTCATTGAACCTCTTGGAACTTAGCATTTAAAAGGTAACAGGTTGATTGCGTGTATATAAATGTGCAAAAGAACAAGGTTTTTACTCAACTCTGTATGTTCATTTTATAACATTTTTCCTATGAAGAAAAGGCATGTTATCTCTGCAGACACAAATTCACACTTTTGAGAACTGCAGAAACAAGCACCTGTGATAATATATTCTCATTAGAAAAACTGCCCCAAATAATCTTACAGAAACCTCTGGAAGAGCATGGCATTGTGAATGGATTAATGGAATTCATTTACCAAAAAATTTAAACATTACATATAAAGCCTCATGCTACATAATTAAAAACAAATCCTTATTTCCTGATGAATAGCCTTTGGACTGTAATGTTACTTAAATAGAAAACTATCTTTAGAAAGATTTATCCTCCAAAATATTTTATTTTTTAAAATCCATTTTTTAAAGAAAAATCATTGATTTTTATCCACCCTGGAAAACAAATGACTTTAATATCTCAAATCGAAGTCAGGATTATTTTACCCCATATACACTAATAGGATATATAAGATTTCATAATTAAACCTCTAGGTGGCAGCATGGATGGGGTTCTGTTGTTTTCCTGACTTCTTGGGTCACAGCCACTTACCAAGAAGGGGGAGGAGTGAGGAGAGGGGATTACTGCATCTGGTGGACCTCACTCCTCCTCCTCCAGTAACAGCTCATGGAATTGGTTAGTGATTTTGCCCTTTCACCACCTGCTCCACCTGCCTGGCCAGTGACTCACTCGTTGTTCCTGGTGGGGCCGTCTGCCACCAGGGGGCAGGAAGACCAAGGGGCAGAAGGAGTTTTCTCCTTCATCCCCACCCCCTGCCATATTGACCCACAAAAGAAAGCCTGCAGTTTTGAAGTGCAGTCTTCCTTCTTTTGGTGGTGGCAGCAATGTGGGCATGGCAGTGATTTCTTCTTTGGGCCACTTGCTGGCTTTGTTCACTCCACCAGCCTCCTCAAACATTTCTCTCTTTCATTCTGGCCCATCTCCTGCACCCTCCCTGCTAGTGGCGGAAGCAGTAATGGTCATCCTTGAAGGGAAACTCCCCAGCAAAGTAGAAATCTTATATCAAATAGATGGAAAGCTTTTTAATCTGAGTAGGCTGAAAGCAAAGAGTTAGGTTACTGTAACTTCCGTCATAGGGCTTCAGCATGCTGATGACAACGTAGTGTGTGCACACTCAGAGGATGACCTCCAAACCATCCTAAATGTCTTCACAGGAGCTTATGAAAAGCTCGGCCTGTTGCTCAACATCCAAAAAACCAAAGTGCTGCACCAACAAGCACAAAACAACCCCTCTGCAGCACCACAAATCCAACTCAATGGTGTAACGTTGGAAAGTGTCGATCACTTCTCCTACCTGGGCAGTTATCTTTCCACAAGGGCCAACATTGATGCTGAAATCTAGCATCACCTGATCTCTGCGAGTGCAGCTTTCTCCTGATTCAAGTGCTCAGTGTTTGAGGACTGGGACATTCTGAGGGAAACCAAAATTCTTGTTAAAAAAATTATTGTACTTCCAACTTTACTGCATGCTTGTGAAACATGGACCACTTATAAACACCATCTCCAACTCCTCAAAAGATTCCATCCACTGTGTTTCCGGAAAATTTTACACATCACTTGGGAAGACAGGCAAACAAATGTCAGTGTACTGGAAGAAGCAAAGATCACCAGTGTCGAAGCAATGATTCTTCAGCATCAACTTTGTTGGACTGGTCATGTTGTGTGGATGCCTGACTATCGTCTTCCAAAGCAACTATTCTATTCAGAACTTAAAAATTGAATGCGCAATGCCAGTGGTCAAGACTCTCTCAAGACAAATCTAAAAAAATGTAGTATAAACACTGACAACTGGGAAACACTGGCCTGCAAGCGCTGAAATTGGAGAACAGCCTTTACCTACGGCTGTTGGAAAAGGACTTTGAAGGCACTTGACCTCAGGACGAAAGAGAGAAATGTGCTAAGAGGAAGGCACCTTTAGCAAACCTTCACCATGATCAACTCCCATCCAGAAACCTATGTCCCCACTGTGGAAAGATGTGTGGATCCAGAATTGGCCTCCACAGTCACTTACAAACTCATTGTTAAGACTGTGTTTATGGAAGACAATCTTACTCGGCTGTGAGTGATCACCAAAGAAGAAGAAGGTCATCCTTGACTAGCTATGTGCTCTCAGTTGCCAGCCTCGTGATGGACAAGTACAATATAGTATTAGAGAAAAATGCAGATAATATCAGACACTGAAAAAGAAAGGTGGCTTATTAAGAAATGAAAATATAAGTAACATCTGATTTATTTATTTATTTAAAATTATTTTAATTTTAAAGCTGATTCCAAAGAGGACTTGGTGTCCCGAGACCATATGGCACCCTATATGGGCTAATTTTGAAAGAAGGCATTAATGCAGAGCGGTCAGCACTTGAAAGTTGATATCAGTCTCTTTATGCCACAGCAGGAACGCCTGGAGGAGGAGGAGGAGGAGGAGATGACAACCCAGGCCCTGGAAATGGTAAGCACTTGCTTTTCACTGTTACTGGTGGATGCATTTTAAGAAGTGGGGAGTGAGCAAGAATTGAGTTTATGGATAGAACCAGAGTGGAGGAAATGGACTCTTGTCAATATTTACAGAGATAAGTTAGCAGAGAGAGGATTAATTTTATTAGAAGAATATCATGAGGAGACATGGTAGTGCAGTAGTTTTGAGATACTGGAATTACACACCATAAGAAGAACCTGCAACAGAATGTTGTGGTGTGTGGCCTTCCTTCTGAACTGTGCCTATTCAGAATTTAGCAAGCTATTTACCCCAGTCAGTGCATTCCATTTCCCTTGTTCTGTTTTTCTTTTCCAGCTGTCACTCTGTTCAACCGCTGTTTGGTCTGCTCTTTCTTCATTAGTCTATGTTTTGAAGGGGTTGCCTCTTTAGGTTTTCTTTTCCCAAGCATGCAAATCTCCTCATTGTTCCACAGTTGATATTCTGGCTGCAGTTCAATAGGCACTCAACCATCTGAGTTTGCATTTAGGTTAAGGCAAACTAGGTGGTTAAAGTTCAAAGATAGCATGATCTGCTAGCTAATTAGTACCCAGAGAGCTGGCAGGTTGTTGGGGACCCAAAAAGCACTGGTTAACAGGCTAGAAAATAAATATAAATATAAATATATATATAAATATATATATATATATATATATATATATATATATATATATATATATATAAATAAATAAATAAATGCAAGCTAGCTAGCTTAAAGGAATTACTTGACTTCGAAAGAATACAACTGATAAGATAAACTCTGAACCTTCAGTTTATACCTGCCTGTAAATCTCCATCTTGCACATGTTGTGTTTGCTGCGAAAACAAAACTGAATTCTGTCTGTGTGAGAAAGGAATTGGAATCAAATGAAAGGAATTGGAAGACCATCTTTTTCTTTATTTTTCTTCTTAGCTCGCTTCTCTATTATCTTTAATTCTTGTTTTCTCTCTGCTAAGTTTATCTATCTAGCTATACGCTTTTTGAAGTTTCCTATCTTGGATTGATGAAGATACACACAGGAAGGTGATGGATGGAAGATGAAGGGGCCTGCTTAAGGGGCAGAGGAGAGGATCTCCCAGGGTGGGAGGCTGCGGGAAGAGGAAGAAAGTCCCACCCACGTGAGAGCTGGGAGGGTTCACTTCTGTGTGTGGAATAAAGGTTAAGGTATAATTGTGATAGAGGACCTGGTATTTCTTTTCTTCTGCTACTTTGCTTTATTATTCATTATCTTCTTATTTTGGTTATTCTTGCTTCTCTCCTATTTATCTTCTTTAGATTAGTTCAGCTTTTATTGTATTTTATGTGGAAAACTCTTAATAAAAAAGGATAGAAGGGGAAACAGAAATGAGAAAATGTCAGTGGGAAAGCTAATGTACAGAAATTGTGAGAACCTGTCTTGTGGTAAAATGGAAGGGAGAACATTTGTTCTGTTGTGTCAATAGATGTAAATTTTATCAATAGTACATATGCTCCTTATTTTTTTGTTTTTGTTTTGGTACAAAGTTTTATTGAGAGAAATTAATCTACAAGAAATAACATAAAAGAAACTAAAAAGGAAGAAAAGAGCAAGAGAACTACACCATCCTTTCTCACCACTGTATCTTAAATATTATCCTATTATCTAATGCTTCTTGGGTATCTCAGATACCTTCTGACTGCTTGGTCAGTTTGGTCAACTCCCAAATCCACTAGTGTCTGAAATACTTTTTTTAATGCTGGCTTTTCCCATGGAAAAATCACTCAGAAATTTTGAGGAGTAACTGCTCTGAGGGTTTTTCCCTTTCCACTTTAGTTCTTTGTGGGGCTTTTTAGATGCTAGAGAGTCCTTTAGCTCTGTCTGGGTTTCTGCAAATTGTATAACTTATGGAATGTTTTTCTTTGTACAAAGACATCTCTTTTATTGTATAGAAAATCCAGGCAAAGCTTTCCAGTTTACTTTGCTTTATTTTAAAATTTTCTAAACTGCTTTTCATTAATTCCAAAGCAGAACTGGTTGGGCTGGTGCTGTGATGTTTTTTATTGTAATTATATGTATTTTAATAAGTTGGTCTCTCTCTCTCCCCCTCCCCAGTGTTTAATTGTTTTTACATGACTTTTTTAGTCATTTTCATTTTATCTTTAAGCTGCCTTTACTCCCTGTCTGGGAAAAGGCATGATATAAATAAATATAAAAATAACAACCCCCTCTTTTTTTATAGGAGCAGATCCAGAGACAGTGCCTCCTGGAGACAATACAGGTACAGCTGAAAAGTTGTAGTGACAGCAAATTTATAAGCTTTACAGTTTTCTTTGCTTTAATTTAAAATTTCCTATACTACTTTTATGAACTGGTGAGGCTTTTTATTGTAATTATCTGTATTTTTAATAGGTCACACACACAATATTGGTGTTTAATTGTTTTTACATGATTTTTTAAAGCTGTTTCCATTTTATCTGTAAGCTGTCTTGATTCCCTGTCTGGAAAAAAGGTGGCATATAAATAAATATAATAATAACAACCCCCTCTTTTGTATAGGACCGACACACAATCCAGAGACGCCTCCTGGATATGACACAGGTAAAGCTCTATGCTGGAGATACGGCAAGGACAATGCCTACTTGAAACATAAGTTTGTACAGTGTTGTATACGCACTATGCTTTGGGAGGAAGTGCTGGACTGTATAACTATGACTATGCAGAAAAAGCGAAAGCTTTTAGCAAAGAATATTCTTTTGAACTATATACCTATTCTTTTGAACTATATACCTATATGGAAATTAACAACCAGACAATGAAAATGGATTCTATTTGCCCGAATAGTGGCCAAGAGACTGATGAATTGGAAGAATAAAGATAAGATTCCTTTCAATCAATGGATTGACAATATGACAACACTCGTGACTTATGAATGGACTGCTTATAGACATAGACTTTGTTTGGAAAAAAATGACAACATTTGAACTGAGTTTATACAGAATGTAGCATTAATATCCACATATTTATTAGGATTATAACATATCTTATTTATATAAGTATGTATGGGAGTACATTACATTGCAACTTTGTATATTGATTCTTTTGACACATATTTATTCTTTTTTTTCTTATCTCACCTTTCCTTTTTTTGTCTGTATTACTTTATTTCTTTATAACTGGAATTCCTTCAATAAAATATTAATACATAAAGCAGAGAGAGAGAGCCACAATCTGTCAGAATTAAATTGCTTCAAATTTTAGCTCACACTTTTAATTTTCTTCTATTCTAGAATCTAAAAACATCACAGCAATTGTTATTGGTAGGTAATTACAGAGCAAGTTACTTCAGTGTACAATTGCTGCTATTGTATTTTAATGCCTTGTGCATTTCACTAACTTTTTTCTCAAATTTGTGGTTTAAATGTTAAAGACTTGGAGGGGAAAAATGATTCTTTATCAAATATTCTTAGGGTACAGACGGATATACTTTGTCTGTTTGTTTATTTGGTGAGGCTAGCTCTGCTTCCTCCCCTATCTTTGCTCCTGTAATGTACATAGCTGTCTCTAAATTCAGCACAGACTTCCCCCATGCTATGACTTTTAATGTTCTTGCACCTGGGTGTGACTGGGGCTTTTAAAAAAATCCTCAGAAGTAAGGGTGTCTTGAGCTCAAGCATGCCAACTCCAGGGGGCCTAGTGTTGAGGTGGCTGTGTATGTGAGACACATCGCAGGGCTAATGGCCAGCTCCTTCAGAGTGCTTGGTCTCCTCCGCTGCACATGCATGACAGGCGATACGTGTGACATCACACACATGCTGGGCCCCCTCAATCTTGGGGGCAACCTGGTGACTCTGCTTCAGCTGCACACACTGCTTGGGTTGGAGAGTTGCTCTTTGATTGTCATTAGGGCCTCTCAGTCTGCAGAGTTGACATCTGTTAGGGGCAGAATGACTCGTAGCTGCAATCAGTCTCTGAGGACAACTGCACATCTGCCCCAAAAGGGGGTAACTTCAGATGTACAGTGGACTCACTGCTGAAGGTATTTGTCTAGAGACTTTGCCCAGTAACACCTGAGTGGCTTTAATGTCCATTGAGTATTGCAAGGTAACAACTTGTCTTGTGACTTCTATTGATACTATTGCTTTTCCTCAACAGAAAAACAACTACTTTGTCTTATTAATTGGTACTACGGTCTATCTTTCTCTTTTTTCCCTTCAAGGATGTCTCGTGGCTGTTTTAGTTGTGCTTGCTCTAGTTGCTGTATTTTGGAAATACCGATCTTCCGTGAAAACTGGGTGAGTCAGCCCAAGAGAAGCTGTCCCTGGTTCTCTGTAGCCTTCTTGGTTGCTGAGTGAGCTTCCGTATGCTTCTTGACTTCTACTTTGCTCACACTTTCCGCATACATGTGCTTAGTGTTCAGAAAGGGCTTGCACATTTTTTGTTGAACAGTTGCACTAATCTTCTAGCACAGATAAAAGCTAACTAAAGCACAGTAATTATTCTAGAACGGCTAGTCAGTATTTTATCCCATTTCCAGCATTGGTGTTCTGATGTGACAGAAATGGTATTTCTCAGTTTACATCAGCTGTCTATGCCAATGCTGACTTCACAATGACTATTCTTTCCCTGAAAATCTTGAAATCTACTATTAAATAAAGTTATAAAACATTATTCTCTCTTTTACAAATGTGTATCGCAGTCTGTGGTTTTTGCTTTCAGACACAGTAAGAAAATTGATTTGTTGAACAGTTCTTTCTAAAGGTAGTGATGTTTTGTTTTGTTTTCCCCCTAGAAGAATCTAGGCCAGTGTTGTAATCTAAACCAACAATTTGCAACAATAACTTATTCTGCACATTTCTCTTGCATGGCTTTTCTTTCTATTTTTTTATCTAGGGCTGTCCATTTTTGTTGTAGCTTTGTATGCATGATTTTACTGTTTTGATACCATGCATATATTTTCCCATAGTTTGTGAGCACTAATTAAGCTGTTTCCATGGATTAATTCAGTAATTATTTACTCATTATGAATATCCAGTGCAATAATTTCTGTCCCAGGTAGGTTACATGTCTTTTAAGTCTTTTGTGGAATTTAGATTTGATACCAAAGCATGCTGATTGTTTTGTCAAAGGCAAGAGTTTTGTTTGATTCAGAGGCAATAACAACCGCAGTGGAGAGAAGGGCAAGCTCTCTAAGAGGAATCTATTAGGAATCACTATTTTTTCTATACTTAGGCTATGTGTCTCCTACCCTTATATCTGTTGTGCTTATGTAATCCTAATTCACTTTATCTGCTTTACTTCTAATATCCTGCAGTTGCTAACAATCTGTGCAGTACTTCTGCTTCTGCAACTTCTGAAATTGATTTTCCTGCCCAAGAAGCAACAGCATGGCTACTGCTTCAGTGTGAAAGTTACTTACATTACTTTTAAAATTTGAATAACATGAAGTGGAATGTAGATGTATTTGTGTGTTGCTTTTTTCCTTCCTGACAGGAAAACAAAACAAAATGGTGTAATGTTTGGAACATAGGTATTAATTTTAAATATTTTATTTTATTTTTCACAGAGTACCCGAAGCTCCTTCTAGTTCTGCTCAATTTGACAAGTTGGTATCAAAATCTGGATTGGAAGCCAAAGGTTCTCAATTGAACAAGGTTTCTTCAGTAAACCTGTAATCCAGCACCCTTCCAGTTGATCATTAATTCCTAACAGTTCTAATTTTTATAACTGGAAATGAGAATTGAGGGAAGGACTATGTGAAAAGTCAAAGCAATTTTCATTAAGAACTGGCCATCCAGGTTATTCAGCTATTTGAAGCATGAAGCAGTACTGGGCCCCAACAAAACTCTCATCATTTGCTCTTACTTTTGCATAGAACTGGGTTCCAGCTTCCCTTGAAGAATGTCTCTTTAAGTGCCTTAATCAAATACAGAGCCAAGCAGAACTGATTGTGTATCTACCCTGGCAAGGTGCATTATTATTTCTTCAAACCTTGTAAAGATGTAATGGGTTCTGTGTAGGAAATGTGAAATGTTGCCATTTGTTTTCTAGAATCTTGTTCATCTCATGAAATGGAGGGGGCAAGTGTAGCTATTAAAAATTACCAACCTTTTGACTTCCTCAAGCCTTTCTCATGCAGAATTTTAAAAGCTGCCTTTATTTCCTTACAGGATTTTCAAAAGTGTAAACAACAGTAATATGTGCCTAATAGAAAATATTCTTTAAAAAAAATCATCATAGGCAAACAAAAGTTCTGTATGCTTAGCCGAAAAAGCAAGGAACACTTTTGAGACACCTTAATTTCCGTAGGAAAAAGTTAAATAAAATAACTCTCCCATTAAAATCAATTAGAGTGAAAACTGCAGTGCTTCAAATGTACTGAATTAAACTTGTTACATTCATGAAGGTATTTTTTTTACAGTGCTTTTAGAATCTAAATTGTGCATCTTTATTTATTCAAATTGATTAAATATTTATAGGAAAGAAAAGTTGTTTATTTTAGAATGTGTGCAAATAAATTGAAATGTTGAATAAAAGACACTAAGTATTATCACTAGCTTTTCTACTCCCAAACTGATTGTGCAGTGTAGCTTGGGTTGATACAGCTATCACCACATAGCAGTTTCAAAGTTCTCCTTTACAGCACCTGGCCAAGCATTCTGTGCACTATTCTATCTTATACAAAGCCTCATGGGATGCTTTTATTGAAATATATTTGGAAGCCAAATGTGGCATTACAGTAACTGTAAAATAGATTTTTACAGTTTCTCTTCCTCAGCTAGCCATGGTGGTCTTGGGGTTGGTGCTTGTTCTCGGGGACTTTGAAGCTCCCCTGTCAGAAGCCTGAGTCTGTTCCCTGTTTCTGGTCCTACTCATGTAGCTGGGCACATTCTGGGCTAGGTTTTCTGTGCTGGATTGGATGACGGTGATCTTAGAGTGGATAAACTTTCTATAGTTCCATTTTAATGGTCAGACCACTTCTTGATAGAGTTTAGAATTACTGAAACTTCTGCAGAGGTGCGGGACCTACTAAGATGGTCCACCCCAGGTGGCTGATGGCTCTTGGGGAGTTTCCTGTTGCCTTGGAAGGTGATTCTGTTGAAGCACTGGTGGACTTCTGGAACAGAGAAATAACCAAGGTGGTAGACACGATCGCTCATGAGTATCTTACTGAGTGGAGCAAAACCCGCCCCCTGGTTCTCTAGAAACATGGTATGATGAAACACATGAGACAGCAACTAGTGATGTTGGCAGAAAACACAGAATGAGTCCAACCAAACACAGGCTAGAGCCTATTTGAAGAACTATTCTGTAGCAGTGAGCACAGCAACAATCTCTTTTTCTCTCTGCCTGCATTGCATCAGCAAGGAGCCATCCAATGGAGCTGTTTTGAGTGGTCAGATATCTTTTACACTCTGACCCATGGGAAAATTTAGAGTACTCAACAGCCTGCCCAGCACTTCACTGACAAAATCACTCAGATCCATTCTGACTTGGACACTGTAGTTGATATGTGTCAGGTGGATGTAACTTTGGCCTCTGCTTGTCCAGTGTTAATGAATACTTTTCAATTTGTACAGCCCAAGAATGTGGGCAGGATCCTTGGAAACGTGAGAGCTACCACAGGTGTACTAGATACCCTTGCTCTTCCTGCCTCATCAAAAAAGCCAGTGGGCAACTGCCTGGATGTGTGAAGAGAGTGGTCAGTGCCACCTTACAACAAGGCAAGGATCCTGTAAGCCTAAGGAGACAGTTAAAAGACCTCTATTGAAAAGGCCCTCCTTGAATCCCACCGTATTGAATAATTATTGGCCAGTTTCTAATATCCCAGGGTATAATGGCATCTCAGCTCCAGGAATTTCTGGAGCGGATGGAGTATTTAGATCCATTTCAATCTGGTTACAGACCTAGTTATGGGACAAAGATGGCTTTGGTAGCTTTGATGAATTCCTTATGTCAGGAACTGGACAGGGGTAATGTGGCTCTATTGGTTCTGCTGGACCTCTTGGCAGCTTTTGGTACCATCAACCATGGTATCCTTCTGGGCTGCCTCACTGAGATGGGACAAGGAGACACTGTTTTTCACTGACTCTGTTCCTTCCTGGAGGGACAAACCCAGAAAGTGGTGGTGGAGAACTCATGTTTGGCCTGCAGGGTTCCTCAGGATTCTGTTCTGTCTCCCATGTGATTTATTGTTTACAGGAAACCACTAGGAGAGCTTGTCTAGAGTTTCAGGGTTCATTGTTACAAGTATGCTGATGACACCCAGCTTTAAATCCTTTCTACCTACATCGAAAGAAGTTGCCTCAGTTCTAAACTGGTGTCTGTCACATGTAACAGACTGCATGAGGGTGAAGAAATGGAAACTTAATCCAGACAAGACAGATGTGCTCTTGGTCAGTTGCAAGGCAGAACAGGGAATAGGGATTCAGCCAGTGCTGGATGGAATGTAACACTCTCCCTGAATACACAGGACCACAATTTGGGTGTTCTCTTGCACCCAGCCCTGATGGGTGCTCATGTTCTTCAGTGGCCAGAAGTGTATTTGCACAGTTAAAGCTAGTGTGCCAGCCGTGCCTGTTCCTTGAGGTGTTGATTTGACACACCTTAGTTACATCCTGTTTGGATTACTGTAACGTGCTCTACATGGGGCCTTGTCAATGTTCTCTTGTGTATACACACAGAGAAATGAATCTGACACCGATGAAGCTGTGCTGATCTGAACAGCTAGAGGGGAAAGAGCTGGGAAACACACTGGGAAGCGGGGGACAGACTGTGTTCTAAGGCAGCAATGTGAACACACCCTGAGTTCACCTAACTCAGCCCAACCAAGGATATGAGGTTGATGATCTTGTAATAGATCAATATCATTATTGTTTTCTATCTGTCTTCTGGGCTCTGTATGCACGAAATTGGTATCTGAAGAAGTGTGCATGCATACGAAAGCTTATACCAAGAACAAACTTAGTTGGTCTCTAAGGTGCTACTGGACAATTTTTTATTTTTTTATTAATTGCTATAGTATAGGTAAAGAAAAAATATAGCATATAAAGTGAATCATACCAGCAAATAATAATTTCATATTCATATATCTATTCAGGTACAGAATAAGCTGTCTGCCACCTCATCCACCATGACACTATGGCACTGTTACTATGAATATTCAGTAGTAACAAATACATGTGCACAAGCATGCAAAAGATAAAAGCTGCAACAACCTATTAAATCAATGGCTGCTTTGATCATGCATGCCCTTTTTAAACACATTTTTGTTCTAGTTGCATTTGCTTTCATTTGCCATCTGTTTGGCATGCTTCTCTTCTGCTGAGCTACCCAATCATGAAGAAGTTCTGTACTTGGCAAGAGAATTTTAATGTGAGATAAGCCGACTTTGCTACTATCAGATGACTCCAGGCATATTTGAGTCTAGAATATAGATTGCATGCATGTGACTAGCTGAGCTAATGGCCCCTCCAGACGTCCTTTTCATTACACATTCCTGATGCTTTGTGCTTATTCTGCTTTCAATACAATAAATATTTATTGCTTGTAGCAAATACAATAAAATACACAATAATAAAGGATACATAAATATACTCTCCAGTGAAAATAAAACCAGAATCATTATTAAAATCAATTATAAACTTTTTTTGAAGGTAGTTCTTAATTTTAACTTTCTCAAATTAACAAGCTTCCTTTACAAACCATTGATGCTTGGCTCAAAATTCTTGCTTAGATTTTATTCGCTGCAGCTGCAAACAATGCAATTTGATAGACTAATACAGTATATGTGCTCACATTCATCAGATAATACTGTTTTATCCTGCAAAAGCTTTGAGGTGGTCACACTGCTTCATTCCCAATCAGTGCATCTCCCATAGCTCCCTGCTGAAATTCTGTAAATATTTATACCACAAATGTACTGGTTTATTTTCATCCTGCTTTTGTTGTGCTGTAGCCCTTCTGGACAGCAACAGCGGGATAGCATTGGGATAACATCGCAGAAGAATCTAATGCAGGATAAATACACCACTAATGCACTTTCCCACAAGTCAAGAGCAAAGATACATAGAAGACAATGTGTTAAAGCACTAGTCTGGATGGGCCATAACATCTCATTCTTGATCTGTAAACATGCACATTATGCATATTTTAAAACACAAGGCATGAGATTTCCAGCAGACTGACCACAGTTTTTGCAGTGGCAAGAGTAATGCCTCAGATGGAGGGAGTTTCCGTACAATGGTAAATCAGAAAGATATTTCAAACTTACGTCAGGTTCAAATTCCACTGGGAAGGGAATAACTTTATTGGGAAGGCTGAAGTTTTGCAGTGAGTTTTCAAGCCTGATATTTGAGCTAAAACAGAACTGCCAGGGGTTGTTTATTCATATATCTTCACCCCTGCCTTCTTAATTCCTGGCAAGAGTCTTATGTATTTTTCTCCCAGCCTGACTCCAATAGTGAAAGTGAGCTGCTCAGGGAGAAAAGTATCTAAAGCAATGGAATGCAAAGAGGAAGAGCAGAGAAGGAAGAGGATGAATGTTGTTTTTGATGTTGACATTGAACTGCAGCCACCCTCTACTCCACCCTGCTGTACACATGAACAGAGCAGACATTTGAAAAACAGATGCAGAGGCCATCAGGTCCACTTTACCTATTGAATAAACATAGCAAAAGGACAACAAAAAGGACAACAACCCCAGTTCAACAAATGAATACCATCAGCAGAAGCCCCGTGCAAGGACTTTGGTTTGGGCAGTGGTGCTTTCTGCCCTCTCTTCCCCTGTGTCCATCAAAATGGGCTTGGGGGTGTCACGAGAGACTCCAGAACAATGCAGCAGGGAGAGGGGGATTTTTCTGTCTGGCAAGCTAAAATGCTTGCCCAGATACAATGAGCATTGTAGAGCAACACTGAATTTCTCACAGTATCTTTTAAGGGCATGTGGCATTGCGTCTTTTGTTTACATCAAAAAACTGACAGCATTATTGTCAACACATAGGACTCGGCTACATTCGTCACAATACTTTTTGAATGCGTTATAAACATGCAACACCAGATGGCACCAAAGAGCAAAAAGGAATTTATATGGATTTTTACATAGGCCTTTTTATCTTTTGTTGTAACCATTTAATTTCTGACTTATTTATAGCATTTTTAACCTGTGTCTAGATCCACCCATAGATGAAATAGTTTCTGACCCAATCGTTTACAGAAATGGATCCAACAGATCTTTACAGAAAGACTGCAGATACACAGTTAATCCAGTTAGGAGCTTTCTAAATGTTAATTCACCATTATGAAGAACAAAAACTATGCTCAGTGTCAGCCTGGCCTTTGGTGATACAGCAAGCTCCTTCTTCAGGTAATTTCTAATTTATTTCTGGGGCATGAAATAATTCATGCCATCAAACTGATTTACCAATTGTCAAAGGCAGCAATAAGAATGAATGGGCATGCCTCTTGATCCATTATAATATACAGAGGAATGGAAGAAGATTGCTCCCCCTTCCCTCTGTTATTTGTTCTAGCTTCGAAGCCACTGGTGGTGGCATTAAGAGCCAACTTTAATAATAAAGGACCATAATACAGTAAAGGGAAAGGAACATTTAATAATTTTATTTGCTGACAATACGGTTGTAATGTTATCTGGTCCCTTGGTGGTTCCCATTTAGTATATAGCGCAAATAGTACAAAAAAGTGGCTAGGATACAAATAAACTAAGCTATAAAAAGAATAAAAAATACTACAGACCTGACAGAAAATGATAGGATTTATATTGAGAGCGGGGCTTGAATCAGAAAGTGCTATTTCTTAAAGGGAGAGGGTGGAAGGGCCATATACATACTTATTGTGAGGCAAACCAGTGGGAGGCAAATTTTGCCTTTGGGTAATAAAGATGAGGAAAACCCCTGGTTGGTACTGAAAAACAATGGTCTAGATGGAATTCCTGTAACAACAGCTTTTTTTCTCATTAAAAACTTGGGGCATGGAACCTAAACTGAGTTTGTAGCCCCTATTAAAAAACCAGAATTTTGGAAATTTAATCAAAGGTCAAATATTTAGTCCCCCCCCCCATCTCCACTTACTTCTCTACCATCCACATTTTATGGTAAAAATCAATCCCAAAGTATCTTGTGATAAATCGCTATGTAGGCTTTATTATTTTTACAATAAAAATAAGGATGTGAACTTTTAGAAGAACAAGTGCATGACAAGTTAGGTCTTTTATTATAAAAGCTTTCATTAAGCAACAAGCAAGCAGAGAGTTGATAAAATGCATCTATGAAGATGGTCTCAGCATGAATCCAAAACCTGCACTAAAAACAATATAGAGATGATGCTATACTCCAGTCCAACTCTCTCTTATATGAACCTCCACTTTTCACCACAGTGATGGTGTTGTAAACAATTTAAATGCTCATACCTGTATTTGTCCCCTTTGGTTTGTGTGCCATCTACTGGCAGATTTTTGGGATATGGTACTTCAGGAAATCA
This sequence comes from Podarcis raffonei, assembly GCF_027172205.1. Taxonomy (NCBI): domain Eukaryota; kingdom Metazoa; phylum Chordata; class Lepidosauria; order Squamata; family Lacertidae; genus Podarcis; species Podarcis raffonei. The sequence continues at coordinate 60,815,965 of NC_070607.1, forward strand.
ATTCACTCTTTAGATAGGACCTCATGCCAATACCTTCCCTAGCATTGTTAGGTTTCTGGGATGGATTATATGAAAAACGAATAGATAAAGAGTTGGTTGAGTTTTTCTTGATTGAGGCTCAAATAGTTATTGCTAAAAAAATTGCAATTTGCTTAAGAGGTTTAGTTTATCAAATATGGCCTGTTGCTGGGCTTTTTTCAGGGGGAACTCACAGGAACTCAGTTCTGGCTCCTCTCAGGTGAGCACTATTGCCATTCTAAGAGAATGAGGGAGGTGTTCATGGTGAGTTCCGACACCTCTTTTTCTAGAAAAATAGCACTGTCTGTCGCAATGGAAGAAAAATTTGAACCAAGATTAAGACTGAGATAAAGACAAATATAAAGGAATAGAGCTTTATCTTTTTTGTAAATAATGATAATAATATTCAAACAGTTCCAGCAAAATATGCTAGTATCCTTTCCCCCCCTTTAGAATTTATAAGGAAATTTTCCCTAGGTAAATATTAAAAAGAGGAATAGTAATATGCCTTTTGACATATGACAGAATGTGCCATCATCAAACCCTCTGTGATTGCTCTCCTACGTAAGTTTGTATTACTTTGTTACAACATCTCTTATGTATGCAGAGAGATAGAAAAATAGATATTTATAAAATGTTGGAACACAAATGATAATATGTTCTTTTCTTTTTTGTGTTATAGCTTAATTTTTTATAACACTGTGTTTTTAAAATGAAAAATAATCACTATTTTTATAATAACTTCTTTTTTATACCTCAGAAAGTTGGCAGTAATATTACACTTCAAAAGCACCTAACATTTTCAAAGCACTGTACAAATATTAAAAGAGTACCTCTGCCCCCCCACC